>NC_141700.1:140338695-141735352 GCF_964263255.1 Lissotriton vulgaris | reverse complement strand
TCTTTGGCAGGCAAAGCCATCAGACGGATAATTATATTGTCACATTTATTGAAAGAATTTCCCAGACTGGTAATGATACTGGCAGAATTCTTGAATGAATTTCCCACAGCAGACTGGTAACATTTCTGGCACAATTCTTGAATGAATTTGCAACACCAGCCTGGTAATATTTCTTGCACATTTCTTGAATGAATTTTCCACAGGGCACTAGTAAGGATAGTGGCACAATTCCAGAATGAATTTCCCACAGCAGACAGATAATGATACTGGCAGAATTCTTGAATGAATTTCCCACAGCAGACAGATAATGATACTGGCAGAATTCTTGAATGATTTTCCCACAGCAGACATATAATGATACTGGCAGAATTCTTGACTGAATTTCCCACAGCAGACAGATAATGATACTGGCAGAATTCTTGACTGAATTTCCCACAGCAGACAGATAATGATACTGGCACAATTCTTGAATGAATTTCCCACTGCACACTAGTAATGTTACTGGCAGAATTCCGGAATGAATTACCCACAACAGACTGTTACTATTTCTGGCACATTTCCTGAATGAATTTCCCACAGGAGACTGGTAATATTTCTGGTACAATTCTTGAATGAATTTGCAACACCAGCCTGGTAATATTTCTGGCACATTTCTTGAATGAATTTCCCACAGGGCACTAGTAATGATAGTGGCACAATTCCAGAATGAATTTCCCACAGCAGACAGATAATGATACTGGCAGAATTCTTGAATGAATTTCCCACAGCAGACAGATAATGATACTGGCAGAATTCTTGAATGAATTTCCCACAGCAGACAGATAATGATACTGGCAGAATTCTTGAATGAATTTCCCACAGCAGACAGATAATGATACTGGCAGAATTCTTGACTGAATTTCCCACAGCAGACAGATAATGATACTGGCACAATTCTTGAATGAATTTCCCACTGCACACTAGTAATGTTACTGGCAGAATTCCGGAATGAATTACCCACAACAGACTGTTACTATTTCTGGCACATTTCCTGAATGAATTTCCCACAGGAGACTGGTAATATTTCTGGTACAATTCTTGAATGAATTTGCAATACCAGCCTGGTAATATTTCTGGCACATTTCTTGAATGAATTTCCCACAGGGCACTAGTAATGATAGTGGCACAATTCCAGAATGAATTTCCCACAGCAGACAGATAATGATACTGGCAGAATTCTTGAATGAATTTCCCACAGCAGACAGATAATGATACTGGCAGAATTCTTGAATGAATTTCCCACAGCAGACAGATAATGATACTGGCAGAATTCTTGACTGAATTTCCCACAGCAGACAGATAATGATACTGGCAGAATTCTTGACTGAATTTCCCACAGCAGACAGATAATGATACTGGCACAATTCTTGAATGAATTTCCCACTGCACACTAGTAATGTTACTGGCAGAATTCCGGAATGAATTACCCACAACAGACTGTTACTATTTCTGGCACATTTCCTGAATGAATTTCCCACAGGAGACTGGTAATATTTCTGGTACAATTCTTGAATGAATTTGCAACACCAGCCTGGTAATATTTCTGGCACATTTCTTGAATGAATTTCCCACAGGGCACTAGTAATGATAGTGGCACAATTCCAGAATGAATTTCCCACAGCAGACAGATAATGATACTGGCAGAATTCTTGAATGAATTTCCCACAGCAGACAGATAATGATACTGGCAGAATTCTTGAATGAATTTCCCACAGCAGACAGATAATGATACTGGCAGAATTCTTGACTGAATTTCCCACAGCAGACAGATAATGATACTGGCAGAATTCCTCACTGAATTTCCCACAGCAGACAGATAATGATACTGGCACAATTCTTGAATGAATTTCCCACTGCACACTAGTAATGTTACTGGCAGAATTCCGGAATGAATTACCCACAACAGACTGTTACGATTTCTGGCACATTTCCTGAATGAATTTCCCACAGGAGACTGGTAATATTTCTGGTACAATTCTTGAATGAATTTGCAACACCAGCCTTGTAATATTTCTGGCACATTTCTTGAATGAATTTCCCACAGGGCACTAGTAATGATAGTGGCACAATTCCAGAATGAATTTCCCACAGCAGACAGATAATGATACTGGCAGAATTCTTGAATGAATTTCCCACAGCAGACAGATAATGATACTGGCAGAATTCTTGAATGAATTTCCCACAGCAGACAGATAATGATACTGGCAGAATTCTTGACTGAATTTCCCACAGCAGACAGATAATGATACTGGCAGAATTCTTGACTGAATTTCCCACAGCAGACAGATAATGATACTGGCACAATTCTTGAATGAATTTCCCACTGCACACTAGTAATGTTACTGGCAGAATTCCGGAATGAATTACCCACAACAGACTGTTACTATTTCTGGCACATTTCCTGAATGAATTTCCCACAGGAGACTGGTAATATTTCTGGTACAATTCTTGAATGAATTTGCAACACCAGCCTGGTAATATTTCTGGCACATTTCTTGAATGAATTTCCCACAGGGCACTAGTAATGATAGTGGCACAATTCCAGAATGAATTTCCCACAGCAGACAGATAATGATACTGGCAGAATTCTTGAATGAATTTCCCACAGCAGACAGATAATGATACTGGCAGAATTCTTGAATGAATTTCCCACAGCAGACAGATAATGATACTGGCAGAATTCTTGACTGAATTTCCCACAGCAGACAGATAATGATACTGGCAGAATTCTTGACTGAATTTCCCACAGCAGACAGATAATGATACTGGCACAATTCTTGAATGAATTTCCCACTGCACACTAGTAATGTTACTGGCAGAATTCCGGAATGAATTACCCACAACAGACTGTTACTATTTCTGGCACATTTCCTGAATGAATTTCCCACAGGAGACTGGTAATATTTCTGGTACAATTCTTGAATGAATTTGCAACACCAGCCTGGTAATATTTCTGGCACATTTCTTGAATTAATTTCCCACAGGGCACTAGTAATGATAGTGGCAGAATTCTTGAATGAATTTCCTGCAGCAGACTGGTAATGAAAGTGGCACAATTCCAGAATGTATTTCCCTTAGCAGACTGGTAATGATACTGGCACAATTCTTTTTTTTTTTTTTTTATTAAAAAAGCCGTAGGATAAACATTGGTACATTGATTACTTCATAATTAGAAAAAATTTCCAGGCAATATACAAGAGACAAAACTACACAAACTGCAATGACGTATGACTAAACGTTTTTCCTTTCATAAAAAGCTAAAACAAAAACGTAGTCAGATTGAAAATATAAAAACTATTGGTATGGAACAAACATCAAGATTACAATACGGATTAATAAAGTGCTAGTGCACTGTAGTATGGAAGCCGCTAATTTAAAACAGCAAGAATATTATTGTACATTTTTTTTTTTTTTTTTTTAAAGTGCTAGTGCAGTAACATGTAAAGTTGGCATATGTAAAGAGACTAGAGCGTTAAAGTGGGTGGACCGACAATATATATCAGGAGGAGTATTATCCTATTTCTTTAAAGTACAAATGCAAAATCGCACAACGTTAACAAATTAATATATCTATGATGGAATACACAAACGACTGGTATAATATAGCAGATTAAATATGTAGATGAAATTCTTAAAAATGTAGAAGCAATACATTCTAAAAATTTGACTTAAATAAGACTATTAACTTCCTTTTATCGATTCAAGCATCTCAAAATATTTCCAGTTCCTTTCAAACTTAGCAATCGCTCCCACTCTACCTGCATAGGCTCTCTCAAAGTTACATGTTCTTCTCATTTTATTAATCCATTTTAATTGGCATGGGGCTATCATAGATTTCCAATTTTGTAAGATTAAAGATCGTGCTACCGCCGTAGAGATAAAAATAAACACTTCTTCTGATTTGTTAAACCTGTTCCTATCTTTACAGATACCGAAAAGGGCTATCTCTACCTCTGGTAGTAGAATTTTCCCAATTGCCATCTCTATGTCTATAAAAATCCCCTTCCAAAAGGATTCTAACTTAGGACAGGAGAAGAAGATATGTTGCCAGCCACCCTGACCCCTAGTTTTACATCTGAAACATTTGTTCTCGTATGCAGGGAATATTTTCTGCAAAGCCTCAGGGGTATAATATAACAACCAACGAGAAAAAAAAGACATACGTTTAAAATTAGCTGCACGGAGTGCTTTGTTTCCTAAATGACATATAACTTCCCAGTCTTTATCTGTAAAAACACACTGAGTCATAAGGCTTATTTTTTCTAAGTGACAAGCAGTTATAGGAGATGGTCCAGAGGGGAAGAGCTTTTTATACCAGAATCCAATACCTGTATGTTTCTCCCCATATAGAGTTGTTAACAAAACATTAGGTGTTGTATCTAGCCCTCCTATTTCTTTTTTTTATAAAATTGACCAGTTGTATATATTCGAAGAACCTAATACGTCTAGGATGTGCTCTATCTATTACCGTTTGCCAGCCAATTACAGAATTTTGGATGAGTAGGTGCCTTATTTCCCCAAATCCAGCGGATTCCCATTCTAGCAGGTGATTCAAAGATATCTGAAGACCCATCTTAGCACATTCTATCAGTTTCAAATAGATAGATCCATCTGAACCATATTTTTTAAATAAGAGCCGTAATCTTGATGCATATCCCATCAGTGTCTTATATCTGGTTTTCTTAGGAAGCTTTGCAGTTTTTAAAAAGAAAAAAATTTGAGAGCCTGATTCCTCAAGCATTTTATCCCAAAAAAAATTGTCTCTTGTCTGTCTGTTCCTTAATAATCCCGCCACTATGTCAAAAAAAGCTGCTTCATAATATGTTTTAAAATGGGGCAGAGCGAGTCCACCTAGGTTTACTGAAAGTTGTACCACCGAAAGCTTGGCTCTTGAGGCCTTTTTATTCCAAATAAATCTCCTCAGCATGGATTCAAGTTCATTAAAAAAGGCCATGTTAACTTTAATTGGGATATTGCTAAACAAGAATAAAAGCAAGGGCAGTACGTTCATCTTTACCAAAGCCACTCTGCCAATCAAAGACAAAGGCAACAGGTCCCATTGTTCAAGTAAGCTCTTGATTTTGTTCTTCGTTTTTAAATAATTTAAACGAAAAAGTTCTTGATACTCCCTGGTTACATAGATCCCTAGGTATCTTATTGGATCCCGTTTTTCTGCTTGGGGCTGAAGTTCTAGCGGAAGAAAATCTGAATTTGAGCATAAAACAAGAACTTCTGTTTTTTTTTCATTGATCTTATAACCCCCAATCTTTTCGTATTCCTTAAGATCTTTCATAAGATGAAGAATATTTTCTTTATCGGGGGCCATATATAAGATAATATCGTCTGCGAATAATTTTAGTTTTGACATTCCAACGATTGGGGGAGATATTGCTACATTATTCCTTAATTTTATTACTAGAGGTTCAATAAAAAAAGTGAAAAGCAAAGGGGATAAGGGGCACCCCTGTCTAGTGCCTCGATTTTTATCTTCCCTGCTTGCCTAGCATTAATTATAACCTGTGCTGATGCCCCTTCATAAATATTCTGTAGCATATTAATAATTAGAGCAGGGAACCCAAAATAACCCAAGGAAGTAAATAAAACTGACCAGTTAACTAAATCAAACGCTTTTTCTGCATCAATCATTAAGATGCATGCAGGGATTGAGTTAATATTAAAAAAATCTAACGCCTGTATCAAATATTCTGTATTAGCAGCCATATAGCGACCGGCTATAAACCCCGTCTGGTCTTGATGTATTACCTCCTGGGCTGCGAACACAAATCTTTGAGCCCAGATTTTCATAAAGATCTTATAGTCCGAGTTCAACAGACTAATTGGTCTAAAGGAATTCACATCCTCGGGGTTTTTATCTTTCTTCACGAAACTAATAATTGTGGACTCTTTGAACTCTAAAGGAACCGTCCCGCCAAGTCGAATATAATTAAATAGATTTTTCAAGGGGTCTTCTAGTTCCTTCAAAAACACCTTATAAAACTCAATTGGGAACCCATCTATACCTGAGGCTTTCGCTCCCTCTGTTTCCTTTATACCATTTTGTATTTCTAGGGAACTTATTTCACTATTTATTTGATTATGCCTGGAGACAGAAATTTTGGGTATATCCAGATTGTCAAAATATTCCCTGATTAGTGTTTCTTCCACTTGAATAGCAGGAGAATAGATTCTCTTGTAATGATCTAGGAATATTTTCGCGATCCCCTCACTCCGAGTCTCTGTGCCACCGAGGGGATCCTGAATTTTCAAAATAACAGAGGACTCTTGTTTTTTTCGGATCGAGTTAGCCAAAAGCTTCCCCATCAGTTGACTATCTTCATATAGTTTTTGCTGGAAGGCCTTTGAGCTGTTTATCTCTTCCAAAATAAAGAAGTCCCTGAGCGATGCTTTGGCTTGTCCCCATTTATTAGGCATTTGATGCAGTTTTAATGCGTATTCTTTCTCAGCGATACACTGAAGGGTAGATATTTTTCCCTTACGGACGTTTGCCTTGTTGCTGGAATATGCTATAATCTGTCCTCGGGCTGCAGCTTTAAATGCGCCCCATATTGCAAAAGGCTCTGCTGAATCCTTATTGACCAAAAAAAACTCTTTTATCCATTCTCTGAAGCTCTCTACCCATAATGTATTCTGTAAGAGGGTACGATCCAGCTGCCACCTGGCACAATTCTTGAATGAATTTCCCACAGTACACTAGTAATGATACTGGCAGAATTCTTGAATGAATTTCCTACAGCAGACTGGTAATATTTCTGGCACAATTCCAGAATGAATTTTCCCCAGCAGACTGGTAAATATAGTGGCATCATTCTTGAATGAATTTCCCACAGCAGACTGGTAATATTTCTGGCACAATTCTTGAATGAATTTCCCACAGCAACCTGGTAATGATATTGGCAATAGACTTGTAATATTTCTGAAACAGTTCCTGAATGAATTTACCACAGCAGACAGATAATGATACTGGCACAATTCTGGATTGAATTTCCCACTGCACACTAGTAATGTTACTGGCGGGCAGAATTCCTGAATGAATTTCCCACAGCAGACTGGTAATATTTCTGGCACCATTATTGAATTAATTTCCCACAGCAACCTGGTAATGATATTGGCAGTAGACTGGTAATATTTCTGGCACAATTCTTGAATAAATTTCCCACAGTTGCGCAAAGCATGCTTGGCATTTTTATTTACAATGAAAGTAAGAGCTTGACACTTTTTTATGTATGTCATCCTTAAGGATCGCTATTCTACTAATGCTTTTGACACTGAGAGATAGGTTTACAAAGACGTGGTGCAACGCAGTGTAGGAATCAAAGGGGCAGATTTACAAACCCCTTGCGCCACTTTTGCGTCATTTTTCCCTTGTTAACAATGACGTAAAAGTGGTGCAAGGGGCTTGTAAATCTGCCCCAAAGTTTCTGCGCATCATTGAGCTAGGAAGGCAGTGCCATATTTACTAAATATCACATGCTTGCTGCTATGCTCTTCCCTTGTGCAGCACTCCCTAAGGGTGCTAAGTGCCTCTCACGCACTTTTGCACCATGGTGGAAGGGTATCCTTCCAATCCGAAATTTTATGCCATTTTTTTCATGCTCACACATTGGATGTGGACTGTGTGGTGTATGTAGCACACATGCAAAGTGTGAAATGTAAGTGGAAAGACAAATATTTCTCTCTCTTTGCACCTGTCTTGAGGAGGCTGGATTTTTGATGCAATGCCCGGTTTCACGATTTTAGTAGATGGGTTTTGAGGAAATAAACTTAAGTGACTGCTCAGGAATACCCAAGTACCACCCAAGGAAAACATTTTCCCTACCAATAGGGCACTTTTACACCACACAAAAATTGTACTGGAATGTAAATCCCATATCAAGCACTTCGTATGACTTTGCGGCTGCACAAAATCTTGATAATTTTACTCCAAGTTCTTTGTGGAATTTAAATCTATTATCTCCACATATTAGTCTCATCTATAATTTTCTAGAATGCCGGTAAAAAGTCCAATAACCCATGTACAGATCAATTGTTTAGCTCCACGGGGTTACAGCACTGATGGACCTTCTTGTGAAGTGAGGGTTTTCCATGCATCCTCTCTGCTGCCTTCAGTGGACTGAACAGATTCAGGGAAATGACCAGTCTGCAGTAACAGTTTTACCACTCCTCCATTCTCTGCCGAGCAGCCTTTAAATAGGGTGATACTCTGAGAATCAATTTAATACCACTATTGTTATTATTACTTTCATTCCCATGCGTTATTAATTAGGGTCTGTAATCTTGAACTTGATTTTGCCAGTTTACTTGGTGTTATTGGTCCTAATCACTTTCACTTTTTTTGTCAGACCCCTATCACTGTACATTTGCTGCCTATTTTTATTTTACTTGTTGCAAAATTTTGGAATGCTCTGTTTATTACTGTTTTGCTACTCATCTGAATTGAAAATCATGGTTAAAAAAACTGTGACATTATCTCTCCCATCTTATTGTCAATATATCTTGTGCTGTGACTTCTACATTCAGTTTTATTTTGTTGTCGATCATATTTCATACATTTGTCTTAGTTTGTACTCATTTAACAGTAGTCCAGTGCTCTTAATGGAAGTGAAATGTATATAAACCTATAATCCATGCATTCATTTGTCTTCTATGCTCTTTTTTTTCTAGATGACTTCCTCAGGCAAAATATACTACAGTCAGACCACGCAGACAGACAGTCGGCCACTGATTGGTTCAGGCCTGCGGAGGAGGCGGGTGATGACAAAAGATGGCCGCAGCAACGTGCGCATGGACCACATCACTGATAAAGGCTTCCTGTACCTTAAGGACCTGTGGACAACTTTCATTGACATGCAATGGAGATACAAACTGCTTCTCTTCTCAGCAACATTCGTCGGCACATGGTTTGTTTTTGGCATTATATGGTACCTGGTCGCCCTGGTGCATGGGGACCTCTTGGAATTTGACGCACCAGCAAATCACACACCCTGTGTCATGCAAGTTCACACCTTAACAGGCGCCTTCCTTTTCTCCCTAGAGTCTCAGACCACTATTGGATATGGTTTCCGATATATCAGCGAAGAGTGTCCTTTTGCCATAATACTACTCATCGGCCAACTCGTTCTGACGACGATCATGGAAATTTTCATCACTGGGACCTTCTTGGCTAAAATAGCTCGCCCTAAGAAAAGGGCTGAGACTATAAAATTCAGCCAGCATGCAGTGGTAGCCAAACATGACAGCAAATTGTGTTTGATGATCCGTGTTGCTAACATGAGAAAAAGCCTGTTGATTGGTTGTCAAGTGACTGGTAAGCTTCTACAGACCTACCTCACCAAGGAAGGTGAGAATGTTCGGCTTAATCAGATCAATGTGAATTTTCAAGTAGACACCTCTTCCGATAGCCCTTTCCTGATTCTTCCATTAACCTTCTACCATATTGTTGATGAGAACAGCCCCTTGCGGGACATTGCCCTGCGTTCCGGAGATGGGGACTTTGAATTGGTGGTGATCCTCAGTGGCACAGTGGAATCCACCAGTGCAACCTGCCAGGTGCGCACCTCCTACTTACCAGAGGAAATACTGTGGGGTTACGAGTTCACCCCGCTCATCTCTCTCTCATCCAGTGGGAAGTACGTGGCCGACTTCACTTTCTTTGACCGCGTTGCCAAGGTGGATCCACCATGCTGTATCCATGAGACTCTACGGTGTGGAGATTCAGAGAAACTGAAATTAGAAGAGTCCTTTAGGGACAAACCCGAGAAAGATGGGAGTCCCCATAATGTCCGCATCAGCAATGTTTGATCATGGTGAATCTGTAAGGGGGACTTGTGGAAACCCTTTTGATTCTAACTTAGATCGCCAGCCGAACTTCTCCTAAGTTTTCCTTTGATCCACCTCTCCATTTTCCATTTTCTTTGGAGTCAGACAGGAAAGTGTTGGTACACACTCCGTACTGTCGGCATCTTTGAAAAGACAAGTGGCAGAACTTGATGGCAACACGGTACCTGGCCTGGACTGGAAGCATCTCAAGCTGTTTCAAACAGGGCAATCTTGTCTGGAGAGAAAGACCATCACCTTAAATGTTCTTCTTGACTAGAAATGTTATGGAGTTTATTTAGATTTACCGGAGCTATCCATATTTTGTAGCATGCAGCTAATATACAGCAGAACCTATAAGAAGATTACATTCCTTTTTTCAATGTTTTTAATGAATTTTTGTGTTATATTTTTAAGACTCTTTTTATTGAAGGGGTAGTTGCTAATCAGAGTTAAATCTATTCTGGAAGATAAACTAGATAAATAGAACCTGGCCCTTGATTGTTAGGTGTGTTACCAAGGAACAGGATAGGCTCATGATGATCCTTTGCTAATCATTTTTCACTTACAACTTAAAGAACCCTTCCTCATGGCAGCTTCTACAGTAATTGAGGGCAGTGGACCATGGAACAGGCCTCATGAACTAACGTTTGAAGATACCATGGGGTGGCATGGTGCAGATTGCACCTGGTGCCTTTTCACTACATGAATATGTTTCAGATGGCCTTTTTTAATGATGGTGGGCATGCTAAAGCTTCTTCAAATTTGCAGATGTGTGTGTGTGTACCCAGCACCAGCACCGGATATCATGTATAGTATATCATTGTATGGCGAAACAACGCTTGTCCTGTGTTTCTTTCTATTGGCATTTTGTTTTTAGCAGATACAGTATATAGGGAGTTAGTTTTTTGATTAAGCATTGAGTAAACACACAGGTGTTTGACGTTGTTTCAATGACTAATTTTCTGATAGGTTGATTTAATGAGGGCGCATTTATGGTAGCGTTGTCACTGCTGGAGAACAGTGAAAGTTAGATCCATATGTAGCAGCTCTCCTCCCTCCCCCATACCCCATACCCATGTGAAAACACCACTCTCGGCCAAGTGCAGAGGAACATGGCCAACCAAGATGGCTGCAGTTTGTACTCCTAAGTACAGGTGCAACTAATTGTCATCAATGTCTGTCAAAGGTTGAAGCCCAGAAGAGCCTTAACCCACTGAACCGTAACAGAAATAAAACCTGATATCTTACTTTGCTTTTGACCTATCCTCTGTCTGGCATTTTCCATTTTGGCCACAAAGTTCTTGGCGAATGAGATACCCAAGTTGAACATTTTAAAATTTCTGTGCTCAGTTTACACCACTCCACCAAGTCAATGTAATCAAGTTTTGAAAAGGATCTAAGCATCTTGCATGCCTTTCCCTTCTCTCCTAAAGTTCAAACCAAAAACATTTTACCTCTTCACAGATGGACTACTGCAATGCTCTGTACCTGGGTCTTGAAGATAGTCATCCTCATTCTTTAATATAGCCTTCGACCACCCTTAGTGGGTTCTACTGGCCATTAAAGGTCCACTCCAGCTTTAAACAAGGGAGATGGCCATTAATGGCCGATAGAGCCCGCTATGGAGAGCTCTAAAGCTATTAGAATATTATGCCCCTAGAGGGCAGAATGTTCTAATTTGTCAAATAAAGGCTTTATGGGGCCCGAGAGGGTTAAAATCTCCTCGTGCCTCGTAAGGCCTTTGTTAAACATTGGAATGTTGATGGTTCGGGCTTCTTTGGCCATTAGAAGCCCAGAACACTGGTGCTCAAGCGCTCAACATTCCAACATTCCAATTTTCTAATGTGGGTACAAAACCTGGATGCCAGAATGGAGCCACTTCAGGCCGATAAGACCATGTGGCCCATGCTTTATCCTCACTTCGTTGGCTTCCTGTTAAGAGAAGCACTTATCTCGATCCTGATTACATTTACAGATTTACAGATATGAGACTGTGCCATATTGTAACAAAGGCCCTGGTATCAGCTCAGAGGTTCCTGTTCACAAGTGATTCTAGGGAAGCCCATATCCAAATCTTTGGGCTCCAGCCTCCATGCTAGCCCTACAGGGTCAGTTCCTTCTTGAGCTTGTGTAGATAGAACTAGAGGCATGTGCCAAAAGTCCCTAATTGAAGATCCAACTCTGGGTAAGAGTGGGAGGAAAAGGAGATGAAGAAGAATAAATATATTTTTGATTATTTTCCTCCCCTGCGCGGATATTCACTCGCTCTAGAGTATCTACTTACTACAGGATGCTACGTTAGAACATGGCAGTCAAGGTTCCTTGTTTCCAGGGCTCAAGCAGAGGTTTCAGTGGGCAGTATTTTCTATCCTCATATTTCTCCTCCCTGAAGGTCCAGACTGTCTTTTTTTGTTGGTTGAAAGTTTGAGCATCTTCTCTATTGCCGCTGTGTCCACAACATACCTGTGACCACTATACAAACGCATTGAGGGATGCACTGCCATATCATCTCATTATTCACTCAAACCACAGTCAATGTTTATTTGAAAGAACTTTCTATTGTGAAAGAAACTAGTTTTAAAGCAAAGTCACCAAGATAGTTAACATTTTATGGGTATAAGGTAAAGAATGGCTGAGTATTTTAAGCACTTCTGTTACAACACAAAAAAAAATCAGAGGCAGAAGAAATATATTGTTTTCATTTCTGGTGGGATGGGTGCTTGCATGAGGGTCAAGATCTAGGTTATAATCAGGAATAATGTTGTTAGAGGTTGGGATCAAAGTTAGAGTTGGGTCAAGATGGTCATTACCTAAGGATTAGCGTTAGGGTTAAAGTCAAATGTAGGGTTAGGATTGGTGTTAGTTATGCAGCTATGGTCAAGGTTTTTGTTAAATTCAGCACTATCGCAAGTGACAAGGCTATGGTTAGGATAGAGTTTACACTTAGTGTTACGTTTTAAGGTTGTTTTCAAAAGAAATTCTGATTTTAGAAAATACATTACCTTTTTCACTTGTCGTTTATCTGATGTGGGTACATGGTATCATGAATGTTTGAATGACTAATCAGAAAATGTAAAGTATTCACAGATAATTTAATTATCTCTGGGTGCTTGCCTGATAACAGCTTGACCGAATGCCGTCTTAGCAGCCTGGTTTTAAGGGGAAGAATCTCAGTTTTTTCCAGATCTATAGGAAATTTGGGCACTAGAGTTGTGCAAAACGTCTAGCATTTGCTTCTGCACACAAAATCAAATTGTGCTGAAAACTATGATATGGCTGTTAGACTGTTCATTATTTTTTTTTTAAACTGCTGGAGTAAATTAATATTGTATTCCTCCCTGTAATTCAAACTTTTAAACTCCTAAAATACTTTCATGAAGACATTTAAGATGTCCACATTTATAAAAGCCTTTCACACATCTCTGAAACCCTTACTAATCAATACAAACCTTTTAGTTAAAATTATTTCAGTAATCAAAGGTGAAAGATTATGCAGTAAATTGAAAAATCTGTCACTATTACTAAAATATTTTAGTATATATGCTCAGTGTACAATTCCTTGAGCAATTTGCATAGTGCTTGGTGAAGACAGAGTTAGTCGCTATGCAGTATAAATATCAAGATGTGGGTTGCATCTAAAAAACTGGAGATGTTGTGCAAATGGCTAGTTTGTGACGTTTGAGCTGCAGGACTTGCTGAGGTATTAAAGAAAACGGTGACATTGTCTTCTGATCCAGTGAATATTGCTCCCTCGCTTTAAGACAGGTTTGCTGGCCATCATGAAGATGGCCATAGTTAGGGAATACAACTACCCGACCCACCGTCCTGTGCAGTTTCAGTCCCCCACTCCCCCCACCAAGGATGGAAATGAAGACATTGTGGGAATAGTTTGCTTTCCTCTGCAAGCAACAACATTATTTTACTTAATTCATGTGCACAACACATTTTTCCCAGTTTTCCAGAACAAGAAAGATTTTAGGAAACAAGCCATTAAGTCGATTCACTCTCACATATTTTTCATAAACATCAGCCAGTAAATAAATGTGCACAAGTAGTAAGTTCAACAAACAACTAGCTCAAGTTTCTATTCGGTTAAATCACTGAGATGTATTTAAAAGATTCCACATGTGGGTGACAGGATGGGAGCCCTCCCTCAAGCAATACTTAATTTGAGGCAGTGGTTTCCGGTGGTCGGCACTGGTAATTAATTGTTAAACTGGCACACATGACACTCTGCCACATGGTGGCGCTGTTTGTCTAAATTAAAGATGAACACAACAACAGTTGTTTAGTAATTCAATATACATTAAAAATTAGTAGTACCTGATGCCTAAACCATTATTATAGCTGTGGGGATCTGGAATAATCTGAATTGTTATCCTTCTTGGGGGTATGTGAGTTCTGTGTGCCCATGAATAGTCTGTCTGTAAGAACAGAATGAATGTAAATGGTGTTTGTACTTGTGTGCTGTTTCTACAATATTAATGTATGAACTGCTGGTGGAAGGACTTTGGGTAAATAGCCTCTGTGGATTTAATGTGTGTAAGTTTTCTAGTGTGAATGAAGAGTGCCTGCTAGTGTACATGGGTCATGTGTGATCGATCAAATTGTGACTAAAGTGAGTGTGTGTGAGTGAGAGGTTTGGCATTGTGTGTTGTGTCTGTGTAAGTAAGTAATTTGGCATTATGTAAGTTTTGGTAGTGTGTGTGTGTGTATGTTAATTCTGTGCCCTGAATAAGTGATTGTGTTAGTGTGTCTGTGCATGTTTCTGTACGTGCAATTCTCTGTCCCTCTCACTCTCATCTCTCTATCCCTCTCTCTTTCTCTCTCTCTCTCTCTCTCTCTCTCTCTCTTTCTCTCTCTCTCTCTCTCTCTCTTCTCTCTCTCTTCTCTCTTTCTCTCTCCCTCGTCCCCCTTTCCTTCTCCTTCTTGCTTCCTCTGTGCCTGGCCTGTCAGTAGAGGCCGATGGTGCTTGAAGGCCTCTTGCGTGTAATGGACTATGATGAGGATGATCTGCATAAGTGGTCTTTCTTCGTCACAGTCAGTCCGGTGACCATTCCTCACCCTTGCTTACCATTCTTAGGTCTTCTGCTGCCACAAATGGCTTGCCACTCGAGTCACAACAATACACCTGGTTTTCTGCAGGCATTCAGTGACAAACCAACAGTTCTACAATAGTAGGTCAGTAAAAAGCTTGGTGAGCTGGCTTTTGTCAATTTAGGGGCCCACTGTGTGCAGCAGGGGGCTATGGGTACTCAGTGGGAGGAGCCAAGGCCATAAATAGGGCCAAAAAGATAAAGACCTTTATTTCAAGGATAACCTAATCTAATTGTATGAAGGAGCCATTTTGAAATTCGAACAGAAACTCGTAGGGCATATTCACAAGGAGTTAACTCCGATTTATCTCCACCTTAATGCAGCAAAGGTGGAGATAGATTTAACACCCCATTTACAAGCTGGTGCAAACTACAGACAACACCAGTATTCCCGCGATAACTGCCCCCAAATTTATCTCCACAGTGGACACCACCAACTAAGACTAATGAGATGCAGAGTAGGCGTTCCCGTGCAAAAACACACGAGAAAACCACAACACCACATTCACAACGAACTGCCAGAACTGGGAAGCGATGCAGAAACGGGATAAACCGCGGTAGCACCATGGATTTTACAACTGCCTTTTGCTGGTGCTAAGCAGGACGACTATCCACAGCATGAAAGGGAGCCCCGCCAAGAGCCACACCTTACCGCGATACATGACAAGCTCAGCTCGTCATCCGCACACGTCACCCGTGGCTAATGACGAGCTGAGCTCGTCATCAGCCTCGAAGGGGTTAATGACCTGCCAACCCCTCAGAATTCACCCATGAATGCATTTCCATATTTCATTTGTAGGTGCTGGCTGGCATGGTCTTTCAATAGAGCAGGGGTGCAGAGGTAGGGGAAAGGGCCTCTGTTGACACAGCAGTTTTTCAGGCTGGGTGCCAAATGTTAAATGAACCAGCCAATGTATACTGCATTTGTTATTCACTTGACATCCTAACCCTCACATCCTAATATTTGTAGGGCATATGCACAATGCGATATGGCCTGGGTTGAGAAAAGTGAGTTATCTGGCGCTGGTGTGCCGATCCTCAGCTATCGCCTGCTAACGCAGGAATAACTATTGCCATTGCGATGGTGTTGTCGCCTGTTTTATCCGCCGTTCACCGTAATTATCGCTTGTGAATTCCACGCTATCAAGGCGAAAAAAATGGGGGTTAGGCAGTGCTAACTTTTTTGCAGATAAATTACTTTGCCGATAGTTATCCCACATCCTTGTGAATATACCCCTAAGACTTTCTTTATCCAAGGTCCCTGAGCAGGGAATATAGTGCGCTGTACATAGGCTGCAACATATAAAGCTACATCGATTCAGCATCTGCAGGTTAAATCTCTGTAAAACTTTGTTAGATTTGAATCTCAGCAGGGCTCACACAGCCTCTAATCCTTTCAAAGTCGACCAAAGTGAGCACCACTGAGTTGAGAGTATACAAAAAAAATCTGTTATTCGCAGTGTTTTAGAGGGGTTGTAGTAAGTGTTTTTGAATACTACATTAATATGTTACCTTTATTATTAAGTTCAATAATGGAAACAATTCATTTTTAGCCGGACATGGTTCATCAGTCTGATTTTTCTCCTCTGTTAATCCGTTCTATAAGTTTGATATGCTATTATTATTAGTTCTGAACTAACTTTGCACCTTAGTAAATATTAATATATAACTTTATGTAACGGTTGATTGTCTCTATCGCTGTCCTAAAGAATATTCAAGCAAATAGAACGAACTCAACTGTAATGTTTGCACATTTAAGGCGCAGTGAAATGAATGGCACTTTGGCAAATAACTTTGTAGGTACTGAAAAATATATTTTTGAATTTTCTGGTTTATAATGGCCAAAACATGCTTGCCTTATAATATGTAAATTAAATCCTGTGGTTAAAGAAATGTCTGCATCATCAAAGTATTGTGTAGGATCAGATAACGTCACAAGGCGTGCAAAATATAAATGGCAACAAAGCGGAAAATATTGAAAAAGGTGCATTTGCAACGTCGTACATACGTTTGTATTGTCGCCGAGACTTGTATCCACATTATATGGATTTCCTGACATTATGTAAATATTTCGGATGCTGCCATGTTTTTGTAATATGCATCTATCGATTAAATTTTTACGTTGTTTGAACTGTAAGACATGTCTTATCCTATGAAGAAAGATATTTAACACATAATTGGAAATTAAGCACTTGCAGAGAGACCCATAAAGTGATATTTTCCTTTGATGGCTTGTGTCTATTCCTGTACGGATGGAGTTATGTTGGGGTGTTGTTGAAAGCCTTCTGAAGACCAAGCTTAAAACAGTAAGCAATGGGTTGAAACATGGCGATGATTTAGAAAATGATTACAAAGAAGCCAACTGTGAGACAGCGAGTGGGTTAGAGCTGCTGCAATGAAGCGATGGGCACAGAGCCCTGATTTATGCTGACTGATCTTGGCGCGCACCCGTGGTGGGTGTACTGGTGCAGACTGCCACAGTGTGCCCGCTTAACAAAGAACCAGCCCTCTATGTAGTACATGTTCTGACAGCACAACACAAAGTAAAGGGGTCACTGTACCATTTTACTGTGAAGATGCTCCCCAGTACCTGAGCTACTGAAAACCCTTCTGAGGATGTGTACAGTGACCAATGGATTAAACTCAATGTTGCTCTCAGGGGTGTCATCAGGGTGCGGGGTGCATAGTGGCCTAGGCAGAGATTAATGTTGTGGTTTTTTGGGTGAGTTTTATGTAGCGCAAACTCGGCCCGAAGGTATTGGAGCACTTTACATGAGCACCAGGGGTCATATTACACATGACTGCGCCGGCGCTAGTTGTCGCGGTGCGTCAGACTGTGTTTCTGTTTATGTGCGTATGAGTCTGAGCACTAGTACAATATGCACACAGACGCAAAGGCACTTAAACAGAGAGCTCAAACCAACATCACGGCGCATTACAAACTGATCCTCTTTAATACCATTGGGCGCATACTCTGGTGCACAGCGACAACTAGCGCCGGCGCAGTCATGTGTAATATGGCCCCAGTTGTGTTACAAATGGATACATTCATTTTGTTAGGCACAGGGAGCTTAAGTGATTTGCCCAGAATCACAGGATGTTGAGTGTCCCTGCTGAGACTGGAATCCGGCTCCCCAGCTTCCAGGGCGACTGCTCTAGCGTTAGGCCACATCCTCTTCCTGCTGCACTGCCAGCGGCTCAGCACTTGCCATCCTAGGCTTCCTGTGTAAGGGACAGGCCTACTTACATGATGAGTGCAGTTCGTGACCGCAACCAGACGGTGGGAAGTAGCTTAGATCCAACATGTACATTCCCAGAGGGGTCTGTATGTCAGAACAGCAAGGACATTATCATGAAGGTAATTATAGATAGGTAGGTACAGACTTATAACATAATGTGTCTTTGTAAAGCGCATGGTGACCACAAAGGCTATCTTGGCACTGAATAACAGATGGTTGTTGTTACCCAAATCAATGGTACTCATTTTATCGACCTCAGAAGGATAAAAAGCTGAGTGGATCTGCCAGGATTTGAACCTGTGACCATGAGGTCGAACACAGGCCCCTACAGTTGGGGAATGAGTCCTAGAAGCCATAAGACCTGACCTATGTTTCTTGACGACACTTAATACCCATGTACTTTCAAGCAGGTACAGATTGGAAACCAAAATCAGTCCAGACAGAAAAGCGAGCCCACACTGAGAAGGCTGGCCAAGGGGGCAAGGTTGGTGCATGACAGCACACCCTGCTCCGAGAGCAGCACCGTGGTCTGCCGCATGCCAAGGAAATGCCTGAGTGGTGGAACGGCCCAATTTCCATACAATATAAATGTAGTATCAAGATACACATATATGGAGGTAAGTACAGTTAACCTACATGCACCTAAATATACTGACCTTCACAATGTTCTGATAATTTGACTTTGGTCATGTTATTTTGGAGGGAGGATAGTTAAATCTTTATATTGTGATAGTCAACCACTTGGTTTGGCATAATAATTGTCCGCCACCACCTAGGTGGTACAGGTTTAGTGCATTCTAGAGAGTATTGTGCACCATGTGCTTGCCTCTGAAATACAGGATAGGTACTGGGTGCAAACATTATTCCTCATTTACACACAATTAAGCAATATGCAAATAATTACCTTATCAATTAGGGAAGGAGTCTGCATCACCGTCTGTAAGTCTAATGTGCTCAAACAGTGCTAAAAAAGGCCACAAAAAGCTATTAGGCTCCAGGGCCATTTTGTTAAAAGGACCCTACAGATCAAAATGATTTTGTAAATCCTTCAAATATTACAATTAAAATATAATCTGCATTAATTCAAATTTATTTTCATAGCAAAATAGTGTTGCCTTGGTTATTAAAACCTAAAACCTAGGCACTGGGAAGGTTATCAATTGAGACAAATTGACAAAGAAAGGGGTTGGTGCCAGAATAATATAGAATCCCTTCTGTTAAAAATATCATCCTAAATATAATCTGCAAAAATATCGCCAAATTGAAGTTAATGATTGAAAATCTGAAACCAAAGGGACATTATTTTTAAAACAATATTCAGGACACAGTATTGAGGCCATACAATATTTCAGTACATATTATTCTGGACTACAACCACACAAACACATTTGCTAACAGCTTTTGAAAAGTTAAAAATCTACTTTAAGTAGGTTTCCGACTTTTGGAGATTTATAAAGATTTCGTTTGGATATGTAAGCAAGTCATATATTTGCAAGAGCCCTTTCTGTTACCTCAGCGTAGTCCTGGAAAATTGTCTACAATGTGGAAAATCTGTAAGAGACAATATGATGCAAATATACATGTATTTTTGAGTGCCGGAGAAACCTATTTCCCGCCCCCTTCGAGTTAACATAGTGGTTCCCTAGCTCTTTCGCACACCCATCTGGTACATTTACTTCAGTTGTTTTTGTCAGTAAAGTTCAGTGTGCCAACTTTATGGGGCATATGTACAAGTATAGCCCAGAGGGACGTTTGGAGACACCGACGGAGAGAGCGGTGCTCCTTATTTACCTGAGCTGCAGCCAGGTGAGGTGAGGCGCCATCCCCACAGAAATTGGATTGTGGTAGAGAATCAACACCTGACAAACAGGTGATATAATTCCTTTTATTTCCTTTTTCTCACATTTATGTACAGCAGTAGCAACAACTAGGTCCTGATGAATGCGTAGGATCAATTCCATTTATATGCAGAAACATGTCGACCACTTGCTGAGTAGATATTATGTCAAATCTACTTTTTTTCACCTTTCACTTGTTTTTAAGCTTAGGGGTCTGAGAGAAAACATTAAAAATACCTATTCTACTCAGTTCCACCTAATTTTACTCACTTCACTTACTTTCACTTGCACTGCTTTTTTTCAGTTGTAAACATCACACCAACACCATACTGACACCACTCAGTAAAAAACTAACGTCAGTCTCCTTACTCACACAGTCTCTACCTTCCAACTAGTGTGACTGTCTGTACACCAACTCCTGGGTAAGGAGAGCCCAAATGATGTAACAGTGGTGGTACAGAGAGACAACTGATGGGAAAAATTCCTACCCTGATTGCATGTTGCATGTATGTGTGTTTAAATGGTGTTCATATACAACTGTGTTCAACTCACAATTTAATTTTTGTCGTGTGGCGGTCAGTCTAAGAGCGAAACATGGTTGTGACTCCTGGATACCTTTTGTTGTAATTAGTTCTGTATTTAGGGGCATGTATCCAGTACAGAGTCATTAAAGTAGCCCTTAGACCCTCATTTAAATAGTGTGCGTTTTAGCATATGTACAAGCCCCTATCGTCATCACTGCGTTGTGATGGCGATTAGGGCCTTACCTTATTTACAAGGAAGCGTTAAGCCACTTAAGTGACTTAACGCTGCCTTGTAATTAAGGCCCCCTTTCACGCTATGATTAGTGTGAAAAGGGTGGGCAGTGGGTGTTGCAGTGGGCGTTCCATCACAACATCCATTGATTTTGATGCTGCCCCCTATTTAGAAGCGGTACAAAAGGGGGTGGTGCTGGACGGAGCAACTGAGCCAATCAAACACTCACACCCAGTCAACAGATCTGGTTTTAATCCATCACCGTTCTTTAGCCCACTCTACCACCCCAGTTCAGACATGGCCATATGCAAATCAGTCTGACCCTGTGCCTCATGGGAACAGTCCAGTCCGAACTGCCAACTTCCCTAGACCGGAAACAAGCTTCCGAGGACCGGTTTCTGGCATTCCAGCCGTCTTCAGCCCGGCTTGCTTGAATCCAGTGGCAAAGTGGGCAAGGGACTCACGTCTGAGCATACCCTGCCAACTTATGGCGAACAAAGCGGTACAAAAGGGGGTGGTGATGGACGGAGCATCTGAACCAATCAAACACTCACACCCAGTCAACAGATCTGGGTTCAATCCATCACCGTTCTTTAGCCCACTCAGCCACCCCAGTTCAGGCATGGCCATATGCAAATCAGTCTGACCCTGTGCCTCAGGGGAACAGTCCAGACGAACTGCCAAGCCATGCCTTTCCTGGACCGGAAACAAGCTTCAGAGGACCGGTTTCTGGCATTCCAGCTGTCTTCAGCCCGGCTTGCTTGAATCCAGTGGCAAAGTGAGCAAGGGACTCACGTCTGAGCATACCCTGCCAACTTATTGCGAACAAAGCGGTACAAAAGGGGGTGGTGATGGACGGAGCATCTGAACCAATCAAACACTCACACCCAGTCAACAGAACTGCGTTTAATCCATCACCGTTCTTTAGCCCACTCTGCCACCCCAGTTCAGACATGGCCATATGCAAATCAGTCTGACCCTGTGCCTCAGGGGAACAGTCCAGCCCGAACTGCCAAGCCATGCCTTCCCTGGACCGGAAACAAGCTTCCGAGGACCGGTTTCTGGCATTCCAGCCGTCTTCAGCCCGGCTTGCTTGAATCCAGTGGCAAAGTGAGCAAGGGACTCAAGTCTGAGCATACCCTGCCAACTTATGGCGAACAAAGCGGTACAAAAGGGGGTGGTGATGGACGGAGCATCTGAACCAATCAAACACTCACACCCAGTCAACAGATCTGGGTTTAATCCATCACCGTTCTTTAGCCCACTCTGCCACCCCAGTTCAGAAATGGCCAAATGCAAATCAGTCTGACCCTGTGCCTCATGGAAACAGTCCAGCCCGAACTGCCAAGCCATGCCTTCCCTGGACCGGAAACAAGCTTTGAGGACCGGTTTCTGGCATTCCAGCCGTCTTCAGCCCGGCTTGCTTGAATCCAGTGGTAAAGTGAGCAAGGGACTCATGTCTGAGCATACCCTGCCAACTTATGGCGAACAAAGCGGTACAAAAGGGGGTGGTGATGGACGGAGCATCTGAACCAATCAAACACTCACACCCAGTCAACAGATCTGGGTTTAATCCATCACCGTTCTTTAGCCCACTCTGCCACCCCAGTTCAGACATGGCCAAATGCAAATCAGTCTGACCCTGTGCCTCATGGGAACAGTCCAGCCTGAACTGCCAAGCCATGCCTTCCCTGGACCTTAAACAAGCTTTGAGGACCGATTTCTGGCATTCCAGCCGTCTTCAGCCCGGCTTTCTTGAATCCAGTGGCAAAGTGAGCAAGGGACTCACGTCTGAGCATACCCTGCCAACTTATGGCGAACAAAGCGGTGCCAAAGGGGGTGGTGATGGACGGAGCATCTGAACCAATCAAACACTCACACCCAGTCAACAGATCTGGGTTTAATCCATCACCGTTCTTTAGCTCACTCTGCCACCCCAGTTCAGACATGGCTATATGCAAATCAGTCTGACCCTGTGCCTCGTGGGAACAGTCCAGCCCACACTGCCAAGCCATTTCTTCCCTGGACCGGAAACAAGCTTCCGAGTACCGGTTTCTGGTATTCCAGCCGTCTTCAGCCCGGCTTGCTTGAATCCACTGGCAAAGTGAGCAAGGGACTCATGTCTGAGCATACCCTGCCACACTTATGGTGGCCAAAAGCGGTACAAAAGGGGGTGGTGATGGACGGAGCATCTGAATCAATCAACACTCACACCCAGTCAAAAGATCCGGGTTTAATCCATCACGGTTCTTTAGCCCACTCTGCCACCCCAGTTCAGACATGGCTATATGCGGATCAGTCTGACCCTGTGCCTCATGGGAGCAGTCCAGCCCGAACTGCCAAGGCATTTCTTCCCTGGATCGGAAACAAGCTTCCAAGGACCGGATCCTGGCATTCCAGCCAGCCGGCTTGCTTGAATCCAGTGGCAAGTCGGGCTGAAGACGGCTGGAATTCCAGAAACTGGTACTCGGAAGCTTGTTTCCGGTCCAGGGAAGACATGGCTTGGCAGTTCGGGCTGGACTGTTCCCATGAGGCGCAGGGTCAGACTGATTTGCATATAGCCATGTCTGAACTGGGGTGGCAGAGTGGGCTAAAGAACGGTGATGGATTAAACCCAGATCTTTTGACTGGGTGTGAGTGTTTGATTGATTCAGATGCTCCGTCCATCACCACCCCCTTTTGTACTGTCGGATGCTATAATCATCCCGGAAAATTTAAGGAAAACCATCACTATAAAACTTATAACAAATGGCCTATCATCAAGAGGTGGTAGGGTAATTTTTGTAATAGAGGCATATGAATATCGGCAGACATAGTTATTCTATTTAAGGTATTAACTTTCCTGAAGCAAATCCAGTAATACGTGTTTCACTTCTACAAAGAAGAGGAACATCCAATGGAATACACTCCTTTTGAGGAGGTTGAAATTCCACTAACATACCAAGAGCATGCGCTCTGGTCTGAAGGTGCCCTACAACATCAAAATCACATTACCAGGCTCGGTCCACTGGGTAGACCAGGAGCAACATGGCCAATTTCAGCTAGCTATACACCACACCCTGCCATTGAAGAAATGTCAGGTGCGGAACTATTATTTCAACTGAAACAACTAATCAAAATCAATAGACAATTGGTTCAATATGTCATGAGGACTCTAACAGTCCAACCTCCTATAAGGATTCCACAACACACCCCTTACCAGGGGAACACAAATAAAATCACACCACAGACTATACAATCAGTCATTGGTAAATTGCCCGCAAAACGGGAACAAATTCCATTTTGGATAGCTCAGAAATAACTCAAATAGAGGCAGTATTTCCTGATACTACCCCTCATGAGAAACACAGGATTCTAACAATCTGTTTACCAATGGTGATCGCACCACACCTGGAGGATTGTGAGACTTGGGGTACAGTCTTTGCTTCAATCTACACAAAAACACATGGTGTTCCATCTATGGCGGTAATACCAGATGTCCTGAAACAGATTCAAAATTAATATGGGGCAGAGCCTGCTTTAAATCTAGGTTTGAAACTACTGAAAGATTTCAAACAGGTCTCAACAATAATATTAGCTAATATTAAAGGTGAGGCAGCATCCGTAGCGATCCGCCAAAATTAAGAGAATTTGATGTAACTGAGCAACCATATGAACTGGCCAGAATAATTGAAAAATCCTATGAAGAACTAGGTAGAGATAGTTTGGGTGGGAAACCAGTTAAACCACAACTAACTGAAAGTCCGGAAAAGGTCGTTATTAAAAACACTCTCACTGTTTCTAAAAAAAAGTGGGAAAACACCAAACAAACTTCTAAAGAGAAGTGTTCCCAATCCCGAGTTAGGTCTCCTCAAAAGGAGCCCACTCAAATGAGCTATAACCTTAGGAATAGGGATAATTTGAGAATACCTGAACGATATCAAGATACTGATACACGTTCCTCTTGTACCTTTCGGACTTCCTCACAGACATCGGAAAGAAGAGGACGGTCAGAACAGAAAGAAGAACACGTGAAGTCCAAAGAAGATCAACAAGTTCCAAAAAATAAGAAAACCTAATTCACCAAAAAGAGTATAGCAGGTCTAAAAATCAGACATGCCGAGAATCTTGAGGACCCAACTCAAGAATGGGGAATAGGGGGGGGAGGAGCTACGCGGGCATCCAAGATGGTCGCGTGAGCAGAGAGCTCCCGAGACCCGCGCCGCCCTTCTTTATCTATCCTACATATATCCTGGTCACTTCGACGGGCTTTTGGAGTGCTACTCTCACTGATGCTGTCGATCCTTTTTTGGTCGAAATCGGACCTTGGGGACCATTTTTCTATCGTCTCCAACTTTCTGGCCTAACCCCAGACGCAACCGGGGTCTCAACTGCCTATTATGGCCGAGCTGTAATGCAACAACAACGGCTGCCTGGCATCTGGCCAACCGGTGGTGTGCCACTTTCACTTTCGGTTTCCGGCCCTCTCGTCTCTGACTCCTTGGGACCTCCTACTTTGTCTTGGCCTGCCACTCTCACGGTGAACGCTCTCCTTCTTTGGGCTGGCAAGGAGGCCCGTGGCATCCTCTCTTAAAACTACACTTTTGAGTTTTTGGGCTTATCACCGTCCCGCTGCACTTGGGTGTCTCCGGCCGCCGCTGAATGCAACATGGCGACAAAACCTGAGGCGGAGAAACGCAGGAAGGCTGTAACTCGGGGGGGGGGGGGGGTCGATCCAGTCCAATATGATCGAGCGCTACACCCAGCCGAGAGGCTCCCCTGGTGTCACCAGTGTTGGCTTGGAAGACCCGAGGACCGACATGTCGTCTTCCTCTGAAGTGTAACTTCAAGACCTTTTGGCCGCCATCTCTGGACTCAAGGCCGATATGAGTCAGCAATATGAAGCCATCGTGTCCAAGATAGACACGGTGGCTGTGGATGTTACTCTTATTCGAGCCGACCTGGCCAAGACGAACGAGAGGGTGAAGGCATTGGACTTAAAGGCATCGAGTTTGGTGACGGACATGGCGGAGGCGCAATCCGAGATAGGAAATCTGCGTTCCTCACATGACCTCTTGCTTAAACGCATGGAAGACTACGATAATAGGGCCAGTTGGAACAACATACGCTTGGTTGGAGTGCCGGAAAACAATGGTGCTGCC
Organism: Lissotriton vulgaris; assembly: GCF_964263255.1. Classification (NCBI taxonomy): domain Eukaryota; kingdom Metazoa; phylum Chordata; class Amphibia; order Caudata; family Salamandridae; genus Lissotriton; species Lissotriton vulgaris. The sequence goes on along the minus strand of NC_141700.1, from coordinate 141,709,406 downwards.
TCGATCGATCTACTGGTCGAGGAACTTATTGTCGCTAAACTCGCTTCTGCAGGACTCAGCAAGTTCTTTGCCGTAGAGCGCGCATATCGCTTCCCAGGGGGTCAGGTGAAGCCAGGAGGCCCGCCGAGGCCTATCATCGCTAGACTGTTTCACTATCGGGACAGAGACGCTATCCTACAGGCCGCTCGCAAACACGGCCCATTGAAGTACGATAATAACTCTGTCTCTATCTATCCTGATTTCACTCCCCAAGTGCAACAACAATGATCTGGGTTCCTCGGAGTGAAGCGTCGTCTGAGAGATCTGGGACTGAAATACGCCATGTTGTTTCCAGCTTGCTTGCGGATTGAGTTCAGAGAACGAGCTTATTTTTCCGATCAGCCGGACCGTGCTAGTGACTGGTTGGACTCGTTGCCGAAAGATGACACTGAGAGCGGAGGCCCTGGTGGTGCGGAAGGTGGTGCAACGGCCCAGGAGTAACGTGGGCCCCCAGAGGTCCGACTTGAGTCTATGAACTCTACAGAGTAACTTTATTGTATGCTTTATGATTATGCCCGTGGTGGTGCGGGTGCGGGTGATTTCTCCCTTCCTCCTCGGGGGGTTCTTTGTGTAGATCAGATGGGGCGACAGGCACACTGCAGTTTGGGGTGGCTTTTTAGTCAGCAGGGGTGCAGGGTGGGGGGCGTTGTAACGGGTTCTTGGTTGGGGGGTGGTTTTTGGGGACTTGGTTGTGTTTCATGTTTTTTGTTATTTTCCCTTTTTCATGGTATGTCACTGATTGCAAATATTCTGGATTCGTGGTTGTGGGGGGGGGTTGGATCGGGTCGCCTTTTCTGGGATGGGGGGGGGTGAGATGCAGGTTCTTTCTTGGAACGTCAACGGTTTGGGTGACAGAATTAAACGTGGCATTGTGTTACAGTTTCTGAGGCGCCATGCCCCTGATGTTGTGTTCCTTCAAGAGACGCACTTGATCGGTAATGCCTGTAAGGCTCTTGACCGTCGGGGCTATCGACTGGTCGCCCACGCTGGTTTCACCACCGGGTCCCGGGGAGTGGGCATAATGGTGAAATCCTCCCTAGCCCTTGAGATTGATGATGTTATCCAGGATGACCTGGGGCGGTATGCTGCTGTCTCCGGGAGATGGGAGGGTAAGCCAATTGTATTAGTGGTTGTGTATATTCCCCCGGGGCTGCAGGCTACGCCGATCTTGGCAAGACTCTTCTTGGTCTCCCTGATGGTCTGTTGATCATGGGTGGAGACTTTAACTCTGTTATGTCTGGCGAATGTGATCGGCTGCCTCCTAGAGTTTTGCCGCAATCCCAGATGTGGCTCTATGAGATGGCTGAGACTTTTGGTCTGGTGGATGTTTGGCGTTCGCTACACCCTGCCCTGATGCAGTATACCTTTCACTCTGGTGCACATGGCAGCCTCTCTCGTATAGATTATTTCTTTATGCTGGTTTCTACTCTATCCTCGGTCCGGGAGGTTCGTCATCTTCCCCGGGGTATCTCGGACCATTCCCCCTTGATGATTAGGATTTCTGTGGGTGGTCTGCTTGGTAACAGGGTTCCCCCTGTTCCTCCCTGGCACTTCCGGAACCCCCGGCTCCGCTCAGATATGGTGAAGGCTATTGACTGTTATTTTGATGAAAATGTGGGCTCGGTCAACTCCCCTACGGTTCTCTGGGAGGCCTTTAAAACTGTTATTCGGGGATCTGCACTATCTCTCATTGCTGCTGAACGGAGGGCTAAGAGGGAGGCCGTTCTGGCCCTTGAGACTGAAATCACGGCGCTTGAAAGTGAGCTGGGTGGGGACGACACGCCTGCGCTGTTACACACTCTGGAACTGAAACAGGCAGATTACAAGGCTTGTGTTACCGATGCTGTTAAGTTGATGCGAGCGAATCAATTGGGCCGGCTGTATGATGTGGGTGACAAGGCCAGCAAACTCCTGGCATGGCTGGATAAGGCTGAAAGAGCGAGTCGTGTTGTGCCTGTTATTGTTCGCGAATCTGGTGGGAGTGTGTCCGACCCCGGCGAGATTGTTGATTGCTTTGTTGACCACTTCCGGAAGGTTTATACCCCGGTGAGTGATCATGATGAGGCTGATTCCAGGCTGTTGTTGCGTGATATAGCTCTTCCTTCTGTCTCGGAAGAAGAGGGCCTTGCTCTGGAGGCTCTTTACGGTGGATGAGATTGCCCTTGCTATCCGATCTTTACGCTCAGGTAAGGCGATGGGCCCGAATGGTTTGCCCATTGAACTTTACAAATTTTGCCCGGACAAGATGGCCGCCCATCTGCGCAATATGTTTCTCGATGCGTCCGAGGCTGGAATCCTTCCACTCGAGCAGCGCCTAGCTACTATAGTGGTCATTTATAAGGATGGCAAGCCTCGTGATCACTGCACCTCCTACCGCCCCATTTCCCTGCTAAACGCGGAACCTAAAATCCTGGCCAAGGTTCAGGCCAATCGGTTGTTGAAGGTGATTTGTGACTTGATCCATCCGGATCAATCCGGTTTCATACCGCACAGAAACACGGTCCTTAACCTGCGTAGGCTTCATGGTGTTCTCGCGAGAGCTGCAACTCTCACGTAGCCGGCGGTGGTGGCCTCTCTAGACGCTACTATGGCTTTCGACACCATCGAATGGCCCTATCTATGGGCGGCCCTCTCCAAGTTTGGCTTTGGTCCTAACTTTATTGCCTGGGTCAAGCTCCTCTATGAACAACCACTGGCTCAGGTTGTGGTAAATGGTAGATGCTCTGACCCCTTCCCATTAGGCCGCGGCACCCGTCAGGGCTGTCCACTTTCCCCGCTCCTAATCGCGCTGGCGCTTGAACCCCTTGCGGCGTGGCTTAGGTGGGAACCCTCGATTAAGGGGATCCGGTGGGCGCCAGATCTAGAGGATCGCGTCTCATTCTATGCCGATGATATCCTTCTTTATTTCACTTCCCCTCAAAAGTCCTTGAACGTCCTCTTCGACGTTCTTACATCCTTCGGTAAGAACTCTGGATTGGTCATCAACTGGACCAAGTCCTGTGTTTATGTCATAGCCGGGGTTCTACTGCCTCTGCCTCGCAGGTTCCCAATTTTGGTGGCTGCAGACGGCTTCAAATATTTGGGGATCTATGTCTCTACGGTTTCTTCAGTCCGCTATGAGCGAAACTTGTACGCTCCGCTCCGCCGACTCAAACAAGATGTGAGACGGTGGCGTGAATTGCCCTTATCCCCATTGGGCCGAGCGGCGCTTTTTAAAATGATGTCGCTCCCCCGATTTCTTTACGCCTTGCAGAATTTCTTTGACCCAGTTCCTGCTCGCTACTTTCGCGAGGTCGAGAGTTTACAGCGACAACTAATTTGGGATGGTCGTGCCCGTATTGCGTTGTCCAAGCTCACCCTTTCCTGGTACGATGGTGGTATTGCTTTGCCAGATATTAGACGCTATTATTGGGCCTCGCACCTGAGCGCTATTAATCATGCGACGTACTCATCGGAACCCGCTCCCGCCTTTGCCTTGGATAAATTTTTATTGCCCGGTGGCAACTTTAATAGGGCTTTGTACTCGAAGTCACCGATCCGTCTCCTTACGGGTCCTACGAAGTGTGCAGTGCGGGCCTGGAGGGATGCAACTGTGGCTACGGGCTGGGGTGGCAAGCTGACACGTATGACGCCACTGTATGATTCAGATCGATTGGGCAACCTTTGGAAGACGAAAGGGTTTGATAAGTGGGACATGATTGGGATAAGTAAGGTGGAGGATCTTTGGGCACGGGGCGCTGTGAAGTCCTTTGCAGTCCTGAAACTGGAATACCGGCTCGATGACAAGGAGAACTTTCGATATATGCAGGTTCGACATGCCTTGTCCTCCGTCTTTCCCCCCGGTACTGATATTCCGCAATCCTCCCCCCTGGAGGACCGTGTCCTAGACGGCCCTGTCCCCGATAGCACGATTTCCTTAATATATAAGAAGCTCATTAACAACAGGGCTGACCAGCTGGAGAAACTTCGTGCTTCTTGGACAGCTGACGGGCTTGAACTAGACGATGAGGACTGGCAATCCGCTGTGTCCTCCCCCGAAGGAGGTGGCTATTCCGGCTCGACTTCGTTTTGTCCATCTGAAGATCCTCCACCGTGTGTATGTGACTGGTATGCGTCTGGTGTGAATGGGATTAGTATCGGATGGACGATGTAGGCGTGGGTGCGGTATGGATGGTACTTTTCTCCATGTTTTGTGGGAATGTCCGATGGTCTCGGCCTTCTGGTCCAGAGTGCATGATGTTATGGGACGTGTTACTGGAGTCCCTCTCCTTCCCGAAACACGACGTTGCCTGCTTAATGTGTGGGAGCCTTCGGACTGTAATGCTGCTCAGACGTTTTGGGTCACTCTGGGCAACATGGTTGCGAAGAGGGCTATAGCTCAGCTCTGGGGCTCCGCCAGACCACCGCTGCTCAGTGCCTGGAAGGAGAACATGGACTGGTGCATTTTCGAGAAAAAACGGTGTATGAGGCACGGGGCGTCCCAAGAAATGGTCCAGGGTCTGGGCTTAGTGGAATTCGTACCGCGGAGATATTTGCTCCCCTCCACTTGACTATGAGGCTCCTCTCCCCTCCTCCCCATGATTGACGTTCCGTTTCCTGTTTTCCATATTATCTGTGTTCTCTCTCCTTCATGCTCGCCCCCCCTTGCCAGATGCGTTCCTTTATATACTTATTCCTTTTCCCCTTTCCCCCCCTCCTATGACCCTTGCCAGTATGATACCATGTGTTTGTGTGTTGTTGTTCTTCTTCGACAAAATCATAAAATTAAACCTTTTCTATCCTTTTGATATGGTTCTATGTTCCACACGATAATGTACGCTCAGAGATTGCTTTAACGGCGTACTGTCCCCTTATTTCCTTTTTATCCTTTCGTCATATGTCATAGCGGCTGGCCCCGAGGGGTTGTAGGCAGACGCTGTGTACTGTGCATTTTACAAATAAAGGTTTAAAAAAAAAAAGAATGGGGAATAGGGCTCAGACAATGTTGGACAGCACCGCAAAAGTAACAATAGCTCTCAAGATCTTGAAGGATCATCTGGAGACAGTGGACTTGAATAAGTACATCCAAGTTGAAACTGCAGATACCAGGGTTAGTGTACCCCATAAGTTATATGAAGTAACACTCCGGAAGGAGGGGGATATAACTAGAAAAATAAGAGCACTCTTTTGGGAGCGGCTCTCTCAGTCTCTCAGGGTTATGACATTCTTCTCTCTGAAAAAGACTGGCCACCTGAATTTGTCAGGGAGTGCTCACATGGTGAAGACATCATTATGCCAGCCTTCTCCAATCATATTCCAATTCATAAAAATACATCTAAGACAAGAAATTGACAGTAGCCCAGGCTCCTGTATTATATAAAAATCATGTAGGATGGGATGAGGATACCCCTCAACATAAAATCCAGTTAAAAACTCAACCAACTGCAAAAAGACAGTATACAGTTAAGCAAGAAGCTAAAAAACAAGTCAGGGAGATCCTAGATCAACTTGAATACCAAGGGGTGATTGAAACATACACCTCGTCAATGAACAATCCTTTCTTTCCTGTCTCCAAACTAGACAATACATATCATCTAGTTTTGGATTACAGACATTTAAACTCCTGTTGCAAAACCTTTGCAGTACAAAATGCACATATTGCAGCACTAATGAATAACATTGTGCGTAAAAAATGTAAAACAGCATTAGATATTTCTAACGGTTTCTTCTGTCAAAACATTGCACCAGAAAGTAGGTATTTGACCGCTTTCTCAATAATGGGGACACAGCGTCAATTCTGTCGTCTCCCCCAGGGATTCAAGAATAGTCCTGAGTTATTTTCAGCAAGAGTAACAGAGTTACTACAAACGTATGATGATGAGGCATTATCATATGTTGATGACATCTATCTAACGGATGATGACTTGGATAGGCACTTGAACAGTGTGAACAACATAATACTTCGCTTTGCATCTGAAGGGTACAAATTCAATTTTAAGAAACCACAAATTGCCCATTTAAACATCCTTTTTCTAGGATATGAATTATCAAGTGAAGGCAAAAGCCTGGCAGCCAACTTTTTTGAAAAGTGTGCGCTGCTCCAACCTCCAAAAACGCTGAAGAACTTACAGTCAATTCTAGGTTTCCTAAATTTCACAAGAACTTACATTCTAAACTATGCTGAAAGGGTTAAACCTCTCTACAAATTAATAAAACCTGATTTCAAAACAACTAATTGAACTCAAAAACACACAGAAATGTTGCGTTCAGTGCAAACAGACATGTTAGCAACAACACATTTACAGACTCGCGTAAACGTACGCAACCTTGTAATCCGAATCATTCCAGGAAGATGCGGATTCACATACTTAATCTTTAATGAAGGAGAAAAACTACCAATAGCTTATAAATCACACTTGTACACACAAGCTGAAATGAAATTCACTTCTACAGAAAAAAGTCTGACAGCGGTTCAAACTGCAGTAGCAAAAGAGAGAACCCTTGCACAGGGAAAACGCATTGTGGTTATTACTCCTGTACCTGACTTAGAGTCAGTGACAAAAGCGAGCATTCCAAATGCAAAGGCTTTACATCCGAGATGGATACAATGGGTTAATTTTCTTTCTGCAACAGACGTTGAATACTTTGTTGACCCCTATTTGTAAACACAATACTTTCTACAATAAGAACAAGAATGTCCTCTGCCCACTGAGATTCTGCCTCTAGAACAGTATGAATGTATAATTTATACAGACGGATCAGCACAGCCTGCAATTAGGGGTAAACAAGCTTATAGTGCTGCATGCGCGATCGTTAAAGGTCGCTGGTGCGATGGTAAATTCTGTCCTATGGTCACAAAAACTCAATCTCTCACAGATTGTACAGCTCAGCAAGATGAACTACAAGCATTCAAGATGGTGCTTGAAAATACCAATCGCGAATTCCCCACACTTATAGTGCGCGATTTTTATTACTGCGTTCAATCTAACAATGAATACTTGCAGAACTGGATTCAAAATGGTTTCAAAGATGCAAAAGGTGGCACAATTAAGCATAAGTTGCTTTGGGAACAAATAATTCAGTTACAAAAAGAACTACAAAAAACTCACTTGATCCAGAGACTGAGTCAACAACGTGATGGCCTTCACGTTGCAGGGAATTATTTGGCTGACGAAGCCGCGAAGGCAGCTGTGCAAACGGCTTCCGTAGCTGCAATCACTCGTTCAAAAACAAAAATAGACAGTAAAATAATGCAAGTTGTCAATGCTTCAATAAGACAGTGGTAAAACACTCCCGAAAGGCTTTCCACTCAAATACTCATACGTAACTGATGCAAGTAATGTTTCTTTTGCTCGAATCCCTGGAGTGGGGGATAGAGTAATTCCAAACATGGAACATAGATTAGGGCTAATCGTAGCAGCACATGAAGGGCTTGCCTCTGCACATGCAGGTGTTTCCGCCACAGTATCGTTATTAAAACAGAGATACTGGTGGCCGCACATGAGGAAACAAACAAGAAACTATGATTTGGAAGGTGAAATCTGCCAAAAAATGAAAGTCTCTACAGTGAAGCGCAGACGCCCCTTTTAATTTCAGATAAACCATTAGCGTGTGTTTACCTGGACCACTGCGGTCCCTTACAGAGGGATGGTAACTACAAATATATAATGGTTGCAGTGGATTCGTGCTCAAGATTCATTTGGATGTGGCCTCAGTGCTTGGCTGACGCCCAAACTGTTATGAAAGATTTGTGAGTCTTTATCGGCACATACGCAGTCGGCACGCTATATTCTGACCAGGGTCCTGCATTTAGCTCAAAGGCTTACAAGGAGGCCATGGCCAATCTGGGCGTTGCATTGCAGTATTCTAGTCCATTCCATCCTGAGGGAAATTTGGTTGTGGAGAGAAAACGGGACATGAAGCAATCTATAACAGCTAGGGTATTAGGCTCGGGTGATGGGTGGGTCAAACATCTACTAACTGTCCAACGTAGTCTTAATAATCTGCCAAGAAGTTCTCTAGGGGGTATCACTCCATATGAAATCCTTTTTGGAACTAGAATGATTGTCCAGGACCTTGATCGTCACACTTCAGTGGTAGTACAAAAAGCTTTTGATATCAAAGACCGTTTGGCTGTTTTGTAGGACTTAAATGAAACAAGGAAAAGTCAAAGCAACACATTGCTGAAGCCAACGACCACTGAAGGGGAACCACCCGTCCCATCAAGGCCTGCCTGGATTCCAAAGATTGGGGATCTAGTCAGAGAAAAGATTGTGGATAAGAAGGAATTTGGGCCTTCTTACAGACAACAAGTACCTGTGCTAGCAATCCACGGATCAAGAACAGTGTTACTACCGCCCCTTGCTGGAAAAAAGGAGAACAGGTTCGTATCCATCGACCTGGTAAAACCACATATGTGGCCGATCATAAGTAGTAGGCCAAGTGGGCTCCAAAGCTGTAGCAGATGACCAAATCTGGCTACTATCTAAGAGGTTCAAACTGAGAGGCTCATAACCTTTGAAGAATCTGCAGTGCGAAAAGAAGGACTATGCAACAAAGCCATGGAACTTGTACCTCTTGAGACCCAAATAACAGTTTGTCAAGAATCGCCTGTCTACAATGATATAGCCTCTGATTATACTAATTTGACAATGGATCAAGTTGCTCCAGAGATTTTAAATAATCCTGAAGCAATACCTATAATTGACAGAACTGCCTCTGGCTATTTCATTAACTTTGACACTTTTTCGAGGATCCCAGTGAACCAGAAACAACGCCAGCAAAAAGAACTTTTACAGAATAAGCTACAGAACTTTTTCATCAACTAGAAAAGACTTATCTGATTTCACCATGGGTTGTGTTGGGTGCACTTTTTCTACTTTGGTTGACTCTTGCATTAACTTTGGGAATGTTGATAAATGGAAGATCAATAAAATACTTTAAAGAGGGTCAAAGGGCATACATTTACCGACCTGACATCTCACTTCCCTCATATAGTCATATAAAAATACAAAACAGAGATGCCCCGGTCCACTATATGTGCTTCTGTACTAGTAACTAGGAACCAACAGGAATTATACAAAAGAAAAATGAGTTACATCTGGCTGAGAAATTCCCATCAGCCCACCCTTCTGGCGGAATCTCATCATGTGGGAGTTGGTAAACAATCCAAACACTGCACAAACCATCAAGTGACGGTGCGGATGTGGATATCAAAAGAAACTCTCGCCAGAATGTTACTCAAAAGGGTGATGCTAATGAAGTGCAGTGCTCAAGTGAAAGTGATAATTAAAATTAACTGCTTAGACAAAAAATATGTTTAATGAGGATTGTCCAAGTGTTAAGGTTAAAACCACGCCAGGTAGTCTGAATCTATAACTACACTATGGCACTGTGCAGGACGGTCAACATGTTTCAGCCTAAATGGAAACTCTATCCGGCTTTCTTCAGGACCCTAATGATGGAAAGCTACTGCAAGAAAGAAAAAGAAAATCTAGTGTAATGATAATGTGCAAAGTAAAAGTTAAATAATATACTTTACAATACTTATATCTACCAGGAACTTGGAGCCCCAATGTATACTGGAAGAAGTAAATTGTCTTTCCCTGTTGGAAGAAAAATACACATAAAACACACATATTTACATGTATATATCCACATGGTTACAAAGAAACTGTACAGACAACACAACTGCATGAGTATTATATACTCAGCTTAATCGTGAGCATAATAGCTCTATCACAGAAAGGAAGTTCCTCTCAGTAATACTCACCCAGCTTTTTGTGGGAGACGACCTCACCTCACCCAGCAACCATTCGGGAATATGAGGCCCGCTCTGATATGTAGGGAAAAATTATTTATGGACATAATTAACAAGCACTGTCTCATATGCCCAGGAAAATTGCTTTACATGTAAACCCTAACAATTTGTTATGGACGCTATCCTGTCTTGCCATGGCCTACCCTACTCAGGTGCCAGAAAAAGAACTCATACTTGTGTAAAATACCAGAAGAATTTTGTGGCATGATCATTAAAGTAGAGACAAATACTCTACGACAAAAACGAAACACTAAAACCAAACCGTAGAGAAGCAGTAGAACAACAAAAAATTCAGGATAACGCGCAAGAAAGGGTTTGCGAAACTCTGGCTCAAAAAGGACCAAGTTGTCATAATGGTGGAAATCCACCATTTAACCATATAAAAACGGAACACGGGCAAAGACAAAAAACAGAGGCAGACCAAGTGAGGGAATCTAATATTTATCTGACCATCACAGTAGGAAATAAAGGAAGAACCTGTAGAGATAGCCCCGAAAATGAGTCTACTGATAAATTAGGGCAAAACGTAAACAACATACAAATAAACCGAGAAGAATCGCATCCCACAAAAGATGCAGTTATGGTAGATTACATCCGACCGGACCCAACAACTAAGGTCGGCCAGAACGACAACATATCTCATATACATTTTGTCCCAAGTGAGGGAAAAAGGAGAGTCTACCAAAGCCGACAACCCGAATCGGCCAGTATGGAAGCTGAATGTACATTGTTGTTTAAACCGGAATATCAAACTAAAGGAAACACAGACACACTGAACAGAGGAAACATCCTGCGATTATTTGAAGTGATACCAAAATTAAGAGGTATAACAACAAGCGACCTAAAAGCCCTAGAATTTATCCAAGGAAACAAAGAAACTGACATGGAAATAAGTAGAACCATCTGGGGATCCAAAGAAATAGCAGATCTTATTTTTTCAACTAGGACTTACTTTTCAGAATGGGGAATAACTCTAGAGCGTCACACCCCAATAAAATATCCTTTCCCACTGTTAAGTAATACATTTCCCCAATCCATTAATACAAAGGAAAAAACGCAATCAATCCTAATGGGAGCAAGAAATAAAACAATCCCCGAACAAGATCTGAGCAGTATCAAAACAAAGCAGGAATTCCAGCGTCAGAAAGTATTCAAGGATTGGTCTTGGGTAGCTCAGGCATTAAATTCTCATCGATCCTGATGTAGTGAAACTGGCACTAAAAAATCAAAGACATAATATCAAATGAATCCCAAAACCAGAAACAAATATAAAGATTTGCTCATGGAATGTACACGGTTTCAAAGAGATGTCACAAGATCAAGAGACAATAGACTACCTGAGTAATTTCGAAATAATATTACTTCAGGAAACATGGAACCTAACCCCGAAGCAAATTATGGGATTCGAGGAACACCACATACTGGCTGAAAGATTGGCAAAGTTTGGACACCCAAGGGGTGGCCTGTCCACCTTTATTACGAACAACCTTGACTGGAAAACCGAATTGCTCGATGTAGGGGAAAATTGGTTACAACTGGTCAAAATCGAGTCAAAAGCAAGTAAAAAAAGTCCAGGATGGAATTTAATAATTATAAATATATATATCCACCCAGATAAGACAACAAAAAAGAAAAAAGCGTTAATTTTAGTAAATTTGATAAAATCCCTACACAAAACTTATCAATTTCATGAGATATTTCTTTCCGGCGACTTCAACAGCAACCTAATAAAAGCCAATACGACCAAGGACAAATCACCAAATATTTGGGGCAAACTGGAATCTCTAGGTTTAATAATCCTAAACGGAAACACAGAGGGAGATATACCTGCCAAAACCACCTTTACTAGTGGCAAAACGAACTCTATAATCGACTTCACTTTAATAAGCAAAGAATCAAAAAAAAAAAAAGCATAGACTATTTCGGAATCCAAACCCGTCCAGAGAGCGACCATTCCCCTCAAGAGATTATAATGAGGAAAAACATCGAAGAGAAAATGCAATTAGAATTTCTTACCGCGATTCCGGAGATATACAAATTGAAGAAAATCAAAAGTAAAGGCAATATAAAAAAAGAAATTATGGACTCAGTACTGGAACACGTAAATTTCACGAACGCCACAATAAACCAATCTCCCATAACAAATTGGGAGAATTTACATAAATTTGTACTAGAAAAATTTGCTGTAAAATCTCCAGCTATTTATGGATACAAAGTAAATAAAGATCCGTGGTATAATCTCAACCTAAGAGATAAGAAAAGAGAAATTTCGAAAAAGTTAAGAAAAATGGCCGCAGAAAAAAGACTTGGAAAAGAAGTAGATCACACCGCTATACAAAAAATGAGGAAAGAATATAAAGAAGATTGCAGAAAAGCAAAAACATCTTACATAGAGGAAATCTGGATAGAACTGTTAAGAACAAGCAAACTACCTAACAGTGGAGAATTTTGGAAAATCATAAATAAATTATCGAAAGGAGCTGGTGATCAACATAACATAGGAATAAGTGAAGATACATGGGCTGCATATATCGATAATTTGTATAACTTCCAGAGTCCCCCAATTAACACAGTAACTTCAAACCACCCAAAAAAAGGTCAAGAACAAAAAGAAAGAAGCCTGGGACAGTGGAAAAAGTTCCAGCCCGAAGGCACTGCCTTAGAGGATCAAACGCCCTTGACAACTGCCAAACAGCTAACCAGCCTAATAAGGAAATTAAAAGTGGAGGGAGCAGCTGGCCCAAATGGAATGCCTAATGCCTTATTCAGATATGACATCGACTTCTGGGCAACTTACCTGACTCCATTATTTAACCACATTTATAAGGAAAAAAAGATTCCTGAGTCTTGGCAAGGAAACATCTTCCACCCTCTCCTCAAAAGTGGATGCAGAATGGACCCTGGTAACTACAGACTAATAGCCCTAATCGATGTGGAGGCAAAGCTTTTTTCTTCTTGCATATTGTCTCTACTAAGACAATGGATAAAAGAACACAATATAATACCCAACTTTCAAACCGGTTTTAGGGAAGGCATGGGCTGCTTAACCAATCTGTCAGCCCTGTCCTTATTAATCGAAGGAGCAAGGAAAAAGAAGATCGGTTTAATAGCCTGTTATATAGACCTGAAATCCGCCTTCGACCGAGTCCCCAGAAAAAGACTATGGGAAAAACTGGATCTCATGGGTCTCCCACCGGCACTAATGGAAACATTAATGGTTTTATATAGCAGAACATGGGCCAAGGTAAAATTGGGTGATGGAAGAAGAATATCTGCTGAACAAAAAATATTTAATGGCCTTAAACAAGGCTGTGTGCTCTCTCCAAGCCTTTTTAATATATATCTGGCCGATTTGAAAGACCATCTCAAGAATGTTAATGGACACCCGCCCAAACTGGCCAATGAAAGCATCCAGTGCCTCCAATATGCGGATGACATTGTAGTTTTAAGCCAAACCCCAATAGGCCTACAAAGAGTAATATCGGAACTAACTGACTATTTCAAGAGAGAAGGTTTGGAAATAAACACCAAAAAAACAAAGGTGGTGAGATTGACGGGCACCGGTGGAAAATCCTTCACTTGGCAAACAAAAGGAAAACCCATTGAGGAAACAACTGCTTATAAATATCTGGGGGTTACAATAAGTAAAAACATGTCCCTCACAGATCATAAAAGAACAATTACCGCAAAGGCCCAAGCACCGAGCTTTGCTTTCAAGGTTTTGCAAAAGAAATTGCAATGTCCATCATATGACCACCTGTTAAAAGTAATGACAGCCCAAGTCTTACCATCCCTCTCATATGGACTGGAAATATGGCATGGGAAAGAAGCAGCTATCCTAAACGCATTCCAGACAAGAATATATAAAACTGTCTTTCACATATACAAAGGAGCAGCCCCTGCCCAAATAAGGCTAGAATTTGGTCTACAAAATCAAATCTACCAGAGGAAAGCAGCTCTAGTGAAATGGTGCTGGAAATTGAGATTATCGGAAACTGGATCTTTAAACAACTTATGTTGGCAAGAAATTAAAAAACAATATGACCAACAGGAACCTGACTCATGGGGCTATGACCTGAGAGCCTCACTAGACACCCTAAAAATAGTGGAGATCTGGAATAACCCACCGGAAACAACGTCCTTTAAAAAAATTTGCAATCTAAACGCAAAAGCCTTATCTCTTGTAGAGGATAAAAAGACTTTGGCCAAACGTCGACACGCATGGACCATTCTAAATTCGTATAAACGACTAAAACCTCAACCTTATCTCACTGCGCACTTCCGGCTATCATTGAAAACAAAATTCATGGCCTTCAGAATGGGCAACCATATCTCGAAAGACTTGATTCCGTCATGGAAGGTCACTCACCAGGAACGAAGATGTAGATTATGTGATTATCACAGTGAGACCTTGAGTCACCTCCTGTGCACGTGCGAGTCTTCTAAAGAAGAAAGGAAAATTTTACTGAAACCAATTTTTAATATGCTACAGATCCGTACCTGCAGGCAAGCTGTGACCAGCTGGATGGGAGCAGGTTCAAACATTTTGATATGCCGCGGGGTAAAGTTCATGAATTCTGTAGAGACAAAGCTTCAAAAAGCAGAATCAGACCCTCGATAATGACTGGATTAGTTTGAAAATGTAAAAACGAGAAAAGACATTTTTTAACTAAAGGAACTTTTAAGTGTGTGTTACTTTTAAATTGTTTTTTGGATATGTATACTTTATGGTTGTGAAATACCAAATAAAGTAATTTGACTGTAGAGACAAATACTCTATTCTGACTTCTTTTCCTCCCACATCTGATCTAAACTTAGTACATGGGAAAAGAAAGTTATACATCGAAAAACTGCATAGTCAAAAACAGATCATTCAGACCTGCCTCACTCCAGCCGAGTGTCAATAGCTCAACAAATGGGAGCCTTACCTGTCCGTCGGTACCTCTCTCTGGCATCCGAGAGGAAGTGGAGGTACCGACTGGACATCCCCTTGCGATTTTATAATGGGGCTGATTGGTTAATTGCCTCCGTTTGCAAGCCAATTAAGATCACGTATCTAGAAGCCATACCACTCTGCGCCTGTGCATTGCCAACCCGATATGTAGCTAGTCAATCGAGCTTGCGCGAGGGACGCTAGTCAAAACGCGCATCCTCGGAAGAAAGAACACTACTCTCTCGCGCATGCGCTAATGCATCCCGCCCGATAATGCATTGAACTGCACACGAAGTGCACTGTACCTTCGTAACAAAATCTGAATCTTATAAGACTAAAGGGAATGTAGGACGTTATGTAGTAACAGACCC
Source organism: Lissotriton vulgaris (assembly GCF_964263255.1). Taxonomy (NCBI): domain Eukaryota; kingdom Metazoa; phylum Chordata; class Amphibia; order Caudata; family Salamandridae; genus Lissotriton; species Lissotriton vulgaris. The sequence goes on along the minus strand of NC_141700.1, from coordinate 141,694,264 downwards.
TTATTCTGCGCTCTTGTTAAAAAGGTGCATTATAGCTGATCGTAACAGCACCCACCAATCGCACATCATAAGCATACGCTTTGTTTTTTATATAAAGAAGAAGGGGGTGCAATTGTGTCATTACATCCCTATCTCTGTACATTGTTGTTAATTTTAGGGAGAATACTGTTAGGAAAAGATCTCCGTTCACAAACAATCACCGCGCATGCCCAGAAGAAGAGACACTGCTCTCTTATTTGAACACTCACGGGAGTACACTCCTTAACTCAAAGACAATTCATTTTTGCAAAACACATGCAAGAGAATCAATCTTAGCAGATTGGTCCAAAAATGGGAAGACGTCGCTACACTAAGTGTTAGAGGAGCGAAAAATATTAATTCAATAAACAAGGAATACATTATGTCTTGAGGGGTATTTATATATGATCTTACATAAGGCTGTTACTGTAACAGAAACAGACAAGGGAAGTTGAACCATCCCCCTTATCCCGAGATCTCACTCCACCTCTCAATCGTAGGATCCCTTCTTTTTGAATTAGTACTGATCCTGAAGCCAATGGGGATAATGTGGGTATATTGCCTACTACAGTGACACCCACGGGATGGCATCATTCAACCCCCTGCTATCACTTTGAAGCCTGAAAATCCATTTCTGCTCCTTTACAAATAGAAACCTTGAGATGTCACTAATGTGCGATGGAATGTATGGATGTTCCAAAATCACCCACTTCAGATCTTCTGCCCGATGTTTCATAGACAGAAAATGGTTGGTCAGACAAGTAGACTGCTTATGACACCGGATGGTGCTCTTATGTTCGCTAATTCGAACCTTCATTTTACGGGTAGTGTGGCCAATGTACCTTAGTGGGCAGGGACAAGTTATCATATATATGACACCTTCCGTGTTGCAATTAGTGTGTTTCTTAAGCAACCACGGTTTTCCTATGCCAAAATCCACCCTATCAGCTTTGTAAGTCTGAGGGCATGCACTGCAGGAACCGCAGGGAAAATGGCCACGTACCGGAGGAAGATTCCAGAGTGTGTTAGACATTTCTGTCACTTGTATTCTAGGTCTGGTATGGACCAAGCTGTCGCGTAGACTCTGGGCTTTCTTAAAGGAAAACAGAGGTGGCAAAATACTGGTTTGGGCTACATTCAAGATATTCTAATGCCTACATACTGTCTTCTGAATCTTGTAAGAAAGCACACTGAATGCGCTGACAAAAGTCAGCCTATCCAGGGGTGCCTTTTCAGGCTTTTTGTCTAAAAGGGCCTCTCGGTTATTAATTGAGGCCCGTTTCCAAGCTTTTTTCACTAGATGCTGTGGATACCGCCGCTCCTGTAGTTGCTTAGTGACATCTCAAGGTTTCTATTTGTAAAGGAGCAGAAATGGATTTTCAGGCTTCAAAGTGATAGCAGGGGGTTGAATGATGCCATCCCATGGGTGTCACTGTAGTAGGTGATATACCCAGATTATCCCCATTGGCTTCAGGATCAGTACTAATTAAAAAAGAAGGGATCCTACGATTGAGAGGTGGAGTGAGATCTCGAGATAAGGGAGATGGTTCAACTTCCCTTGTCTGTTTCTGTTACAGTAACATCCTTATGTAAGATCATATATAAATACCCCTCAAGACATAATGTATTCCTTGTTTATTGAATTAATATTTTTCGCTCCACTAACACTTAGTGTAGCGACGTCTTCCCGTTTTTGGACCAATTTGCTAAGATTGATTCTCTTGCATGTGTTTTGCAAAAAAGAATTGCAAAAATGAATTGTCTTTGAGTTAAGGAGTGTACTCCCGTGAGTGTTCAAATGAGAGTGCAGTGTCTCTTCTTCTAGGCATGCGCGGTGATTGTTTGTGAAAGTAGATCTTTTCCTAACAGTATTCTCCCTAAAAATAATAACAATGTACAGAAATAGGGATGTAATGACACGATTGCACCCCCTTCTTCTTTTAATAAAAAACAAGCGTATGCTTTCGATGTGCGATTAGTGGGTGCTGTTACGGTCAGCTAATGCACCTTTTTAACAAGAGCACAAAATAAGGGTCTGTTACTACATAATGTCATACATTCCCTTTAGTCTTAAAAGATTCAGACTTTGTTACGAAGGTACAGTGCACTTCGTGTGCAGTTCAATGCATTATCGGGCGGGATGCATTAGCGCATGCGCAAGAGAGTAGTGTTCTTTCTTCCGGGCATGCACGTTTTGACTAGCGTCCCTCGCGCACGCTCGATTGACTAGCTACAAATCGGGTTGGCAATGCACAGGCGCAGAGTGGCTTCTAGATACGTGATCTTAATTGGCTTGCAAACGGAGGCAATTAACCAATCAGCCCCATTATAAAAACGCAAGGGGATGTCCAGTCGGTACCTCCACTTCCTCTCGGATGCCAGAGAGAGGTACCGACGGACAGGTAAGGCTCTCATTTGGTGAGCTATTGACACTCAGCTGGAGTGAGGCAGGTCTGAATGATCTGTAATTGACAATGCAGTTGTTCGATGTATAACTTTCTTTTCCCATGGGCTTAGTTAAGATCAGATGTGGGAGGAAAAGAAGTCAGAATAGAGTATTTGTCTCTACTTTAACGATCATGCCACAAAATTCTTCTGGTATTTTACACAAGTATGAGTTCTTTGTTTCTCTCTTTTTCTGGCACCTGAGTAGGGTAGGCCATGGGAAGACAGTATAGCGTCCATAACAAATTGTTAGGGTTTACATGTAAAGCAATTTGCCTGGGCATATGAGACAGTACTTGTTAATTATGTCCATAAATTATTTTTTATTACATATCAGAGCGGGCCTCATATTCCTAGATATAAGTATTGTAAAGTATATTATTTAACTTTTACTTTGCACATTATCTTTACACTAGATTTTCTTTTTCTTTCTTGCAGTAGCTTACCATCACTAGGGTCCTGAAGAAAGTCGGATAGAGTTTCCATTTAGGCTGAAACATGTTGACCGTCCGGCACAGCGCTATAGTGCAGTTATAGATTCAGACTACCTGGCGTGATTTTAACCTTAACACTTGGACAATCCTCATTAAACATATTTTTTGTCTAAGCAGTTAATTTTAATTATCACTTTCACTTGAGCACTGCACTTCATTAGCATCACTCTTTTGAGTGACATTCTGGCTAGAGTTGCTTTTGATATCCACATCCGCACAGTCCTTGATGGTTTGGGCGGTGTTTGGATTGTTTACCAATTCCCACGTGATGAGATTCCGCCAGAAGGGTGGGCTGATGGGAATTTCTCAGCCAGATGTAACTCATTTTTCTTTTGTATAATTCCTGTTGGTTCCTAGTTACTAGTACAGAAGCACACATAGTGGACCGGGGCATCTCTGTTTTGTATTTTGATAAATGGACGATATCGTAAAAAGGACACAGTAAGTAAGCACATCAACTTACTTCTCAAACCACACAAATCTTCCCAAACAACAAGACTTATCATCAGTGAATATCACAGCCATTCCTATACCAGGTGGTATGGCTTGGGACAGAACTGATTATGACATCTTTGGTCCAGCAGGGCTGTTAAAAATTCTACACCAGTTCAAGGTTTCCTTGAGTGACTTTGTTTCACCTAGCACCTTTTTTGATGTTTGGGACTTTGAGACTCTTAATAATATAACGTCAGACTTAGAAATGTCTGCAAAATTTACAAATCATGAATACTTAGAAGGTTCATCAGATTATGAACAAATGTACTGTTATAATCACTGTGGTCACAATTTTTTGCATACATCTGCAAATCCTAGGAATGTTTATACTTATAATCAATGGGAACATTGTCCAACACCACCAAAGGGTAGCTCAAAAACATTTTATGACACATTTCCATACTTTTCAGGTTTTAATGTCTCAAATCCAGAAGCATTGTACTTTAAAAATGTTAATAAGACAGGAATGAAAAATATGTTGACTAATACTAAGCAAATTTATTTTGCGGCCTTTTATGCTCAGCTGTCTACCTTAGGTTTTAACTTTTGGAAAGACAACATTGAGACAAAAACTGTCTGGGGCACAAAAGACTGGTAGGTTCAGGGATTATAAACTTTATTTTAGAGCCTGCATAATCCCAGAACAAATAATGTTTTTAAATGACACTGTTCAACAGACATCTTGTCTTGGATTAGCTAAGATAAAAGATTTAAACAGACCTTCCATACCTACACCTGATAGTAAGAACACTTCAGAGGGGGTGGTCGATGTAAAAACTATTTTTCTTAAAAACAGAACAGATCCTGATTGGAAAAATGGTTAATCTGGCCCACAGACACAAACAACTGTCAAGATAGATTCCTGAATAAGACACAAGGGTTCACATTAACTAGGCCAGATCCAACATATGTCCAGAGACAACTTCCAGGGATAGTAAGATCATATAGTGTAGGAAAACTGTGCCTTGAGTGGCTACATAAATCCACACTAAAAGAGGCAAAACAACACTTATCTTTACTTAAAGATGGCGTTGATTTAAGGTACTTCTTACAAGGACCTAGGAAACCGCGTCATAAACCTTTTATATACGCTGGCACCTATGCCATTTATAATGAAGCTTGGAAAGCAACACAAGCAGAGACTGCAGAACGAATATGTGAAATGAATCGTATTAATTTAGAGAAATTTCTCTCTGTAGTTGACAATGGGTTAACGACTCTGTCTTCCAGAATATATTCTTTGGACAGCATAGTATCCTCTGCCATAGACATAATGGAACAGGACTTGGTCATGTTACAACATGGTCAGTCACAATTGCGTTCTATAATGCTTTTAGGCTGGACGTTACTATATCTTTGTTCAGGCTATGTGCTAAGCATGGGCAAATTTTGCGAATCTCGCGTTCGCGAATTTTGCGGATTTGCGAACTCGCAATCCGCAAAATCCGCAAATTATCGCGAATTTGCGGATTTTGGGGTTTTTTTGTGTTCGCGCGGGTTTCTGCCGGTTCGCGAGGGTTTTGTACAATTTCGCAAACGCGAACTTACCTGTCGGGTCGCAAGTTTTGCGAACTTGTTGTTTCTACGTGTCCAGCCTGTTTGGGACACTCTTCTTCATCACTGCCACTCTCTGTCACCACTGCCACTCTCTGACTACTCATGCCACCCTCTGGCCCACCCATGCCACCCTCTGTTTCATCACAGCACCCTCTGGTTGTCCAGTGTACATTATTGTGGCAAATCAAAGCACACCTTCCCTGCCTCAAGTGACCTGAATTAATTTGGGGCTGATTAATGTGTCACAGAATATTTTTTTAGCTGGCACCTGCTTCCTTAGTGCTTCCTGATTAGTGATCTTTTGCACTTGCTAAGTGCTTTCATTGTTGCAAAATTAGTTACAACACCTGCCCTGCCCCAACTGACAATAATGAATTAGGGGCTGATTAATGTGTCACTGGATTTGAACTTCCAGCCTGGCTCCTGCTTGTCTGCCTTAGCTGTAATTCAGGACCTTTGTGTAACTATTCTGAGGGTCAGAGCAGGGCCACATAATAGTTGCAAGTAGGCAACTGAACTCTGGAGGGGCCCCTCAGGAAGCACTACAGGAAATGGCTACTAATGATGAGCTTGAACTTTTGAACCTGGTAAGTAGTTTCAGTTTTGCTAAGATCGTATTTCTGCAATTTAGCGCTTATTCGCGTGGCGCGAAGTTGAACTGGGAAGCCGTGAACTCACGCGAACAGTGCGAGCAAGCCATAAAATCCGCTGCTCGTGGATTTGCGGATTTTGCGGGAAATTCGCGAATCTCGCGGATTGCGAATTTACCGAAAATCCGCAAAATCCGCGAGCGTAACGGATTTTCCGCCCATGCTTACTATGTGCCATGGCGTCTAATCAACACCACATCATTGTATTCTGAATTTAACCTTACAGATAAACAAATCACTTTGGCACAAAGAGGAGCAGACTATACGGTGCTGATCATTGAAAAACTGGAAAGATTAACATTAACTCTTTCTGAAAAGCCAGCGACAGAATGGATAATACATGGGCCAATCACTCTGCCTGTGACGATTTTCCATTTTCAGTATTGTTTGAAACATATACCAGCAGGCGTATATGAAAGGTTGGGTAAAGAATACATCAAGACATCTTGGGATTAAACATATACACACAGATGTTGGAGTGGGGGAAAAGAAGTGTTTCTTAGTGGTACAAACTGCAAAAACCACTAAGCGGTACACTTTTATGTCAGGGGATCAACTTACACTGGGCCTGCGATGGTTCTTTGACCAATTTATCCTGCCACCTGCAAGGTTCTCCAGCTGCAGTGATAGATCCAATTTTAGGCAGCTTTCTAATGGAAGTTATATCATGTTGAAGGATCACAGCTGCTGTGGCATGTTGCCAGGAATACCCTATCTCGTAAGTGTGTCAGCCAGTGTCACTTGCTGTATGCAAGTATTGTTTCCTTAAACCTAGTCCGACAGGGAGTCGCCGTTATGGCCTTCACTGAACATCTCTTCCATACTAATTGATACTGTAAGCAGAATGAAAGCCATTCTTTTACAAAAAACTGTGCCACTGACCTCGTCCAAAGAGACGTATGATCTGTCAGTTGCAAGGAATTCTGCAGAGATACATGCCCTTTTATCCACAAACTGCCCTGTACATTTTCAGAAATGTTAGGTCGTATCTTAAACATGTCTGATACCAGTGGTATTGTACATGTATTTAAGACAGTGTTTTTGGGACCCTTTAAAGCAGTTCTAGGTATTTTTCCAAACTTCGTGCACTCAGTGTTTGGCGGCCTGCCTCTCATTTTGGGACTCGTTGCAGGGATACTATTTTTGCTCCTTCTGCTCTGATATGGCAAGTCAAATCACCATTGACTCCCAGATCGCCTTGGAAAACACCCTCTTGGCAATGAAGCGTCGTCAGCGCATGATACAGATTCTGGGACTTACTCGTTTAAGAGATTTGAATACCACGTGGTTCCTATCGTTCAGACCAATCTGGAAAGATTGCATCTTAACTGTTCTGCGATGCCTGCTATGTGGAGAAGAATGTGTGCTAGAAATCTGTCTGACACTCCCATCAGTCCTGCCAATGGAAGTTGATACTTTGCTTGAACCAGTAACGGCTCATGCACTGTGTTGTCCCCAGTGGCTACCAATCCTGATGACGGCATTCGTTGAGATCTCACAGACGCAACATGCTGACTTTGAGATATGTGATGCAACAGGCGCACAGGTACCATCTACTTCGAACATTGCTAATACGACTGACGCTGACGGCGATGCTTCGCATCTATGTGCTATTGATCTGCTTAACGAGGTAGTTCAACTTTCACCTACAGTCGTAGACAAGTTCCTTATCAGCTTAGAAGATTTGATGTTTTCTCCAACCAATAACAATGACTTTTGAAATTGGCACACAGTGTTCTTTAAGACTCTGAATTCGACCTTCATTTTTTCAAAACAAGCTTCTAACTTTGAAACTCTATTTTTTTTTCTTCTCCCTTCGCTATGATCAAACCTTTTTTCCAAATTTGTATTTTTCCCCTTTGGCACAAAGTGCTCTTCTTAAAGTAGAACTATTCCTAGAGAACTAGATTTTTTATTTTTATTTCAAGAGACAATATTTGACCTTGTCCACACTCAAACAGTTTATATATTCTGTCATGGAATGGTGTCAACTTTTTCTTCTGAATTTGAGAGCCATTTCATAAATGTATTTTCATGATTCATTTGCATAGCATTTTTCAATTGTCATCTATATGCTTTGAATGGAACATTGCTTTTAAAGGCGTACAGCATAAATGCTCTTTTCATGTACAACCAATTCCAATGCATTTTTTATATTTTGGGTGGGGTTTTAGCACATCACGTTTAGATCTGTTTTAATGTGTTTAGAACTTAGTAATGTCCTACATAATAAAGTTGTTGTGTGGTTTTTAGGCTCCGAGTGAATTTTCCCGATTCATGCCCTTATATAGGTACAATTCAAATTGCCCTAATATAGGCATAGAAATCATTCCATTATTTAGCCATAGCCCATGCACACCAAATACAGACATGGCTACTTTCAAACGTCACAACGATCTCTAGGAAAATTGGCTTAAGCAGTTAGGGAAGTTTCCCTTGCTTGAATATTGATTTGTCCTAGAATGCATGTACTTTGCAAAGAACTACTATTCCCTAGGGGTTCTTTCCTGATGTTATCATGCCCGACTTTACGTCAAACTAGACACCTTCAAGGTATAAATATGCCTTCACTGGCTCTAGCAAGACACAGTGGTTCGGAGCAGTTCAACTATCTACTTGCCCGACGCAGCTCGCTTCAGCAAGTGCCGAAGGAAGCCGACCCTCCAGCTGACGCACTGATCGAGACACTGTCCTTTCTCTCGCTGAGAATCCAGCTCCAGTGTTTCAAAGCTCCCCTTGCGGGGTGTTGCGAGATTCCAGACCTCCTTCATTCTAAACTAAGGTATGGTGCTGATTAGAACCTAAGAGAATCTTGGATAGATTCTTGGCAAAGAAAACTAAACTTATGCTACACAATACTTACTTCTTCCCGCATACTAGACTGAGGTTAGGTACATTGGGGTAGGCGTATTTTAGAAGCACCAGTTGAGTACTTTTAGTCAATATTATTTATGTATGTATTTTTATATGGCTTAGAAACCATACAATGCTCTTATAGTATTATTTTATAATATTGTTCTGGCTGTACGCATTATACTTTGCAGCCTGCATTACGATCGTAGCAGTTCATTTCTTTTGCATGAGAAAGAAGACTGTTCAATAAATCCTTTTATTGAAAACGCCCGTCTCTCTATTTCTCTGCACCTCTGTTGAAATGAAGCATGCACGATTGACTGAGTGAAATACTTAACTATTGTTTCCATGACTCTAGAGATACATTTCTTATTCTTGGGAAACAAAGTTGTCATGTATATGCGGTTGTCAGAAACGAATCCCTTCTTGTGAATTCCAGAAAGTTTCTAGTGACCTCTGAGCTAGCTGGCACTCACTATTAAGTTTAATATATTCGATAGAGACCTAGCCGACCTCAGTTCTACGTCTAATCTATAGGATATATTATTCCAATGCGCAGAGCCTATTGGGAATATAGGAACTACACTACAACGCGGCCTAGTTCAACCCCACTCCCGGTGTGTGGTGCAGTAATAGGGCAGGCAGCAGTTCGATAAGCCTTTTGCAGTGCCCCGGGTCTTCCCCGCCCCTCAAATCCAGGCATTTCAGAGCTCGGCACAGCACATGCCAGAGAGGGAATAAGGGAGCAAATCTAGCGGCCCGTCTTGGCTGATAGTCCTCACCAGCTTGATAACATGCGAAGGGGAGCCAGGCCAAGCGTCCGCAGGTTCGCGGTGGCAGCCGCCTCGTGCAGGATTCCGTCAGAAATGCAGCGCCATCCTCTGTGGGCCTGAGGCTGGTTGGCGGCAAGGCGGCGTCGTCAGCCCCGCGTCGCCGTCCATTCCATGCGGAGCGTCAGCTAGGGCCCGCCCAAATATGACTAGGGAGCGGTCAAAGGGATTTGGAGCACCCTGCTGACACGTCACAGCTGAATTACCTCATGCATCATGGTCGATGTGGTTCAATGCTGCTCGCTTCACACACAGTTCTCACAGTTTGTTGGCCAGTGCCAGTACCAGTATTCTTTTCAAGTGTATCCCCAGACACGTGTTTCTAGATTCCTCTTTCATCATTGGGGAAAAATGTTCGTAGGTCGCTGGACGTGCTGCCGCAGTTTCCTCAGGGTAAGTGCCACTCTCAGCGCGCAGGTGCTCACAGAGCTGACTAGGGAGCGGGGCTGGTAGCATCTTTTCCGGAGGGTGCAAGGCAGGAATGTCCGTCGGTGGCCCAGTGTGTTGGCAAGTACACTGCAAGGCCTAGTGTGGCCGGGCAACCAAAGTCATAGCAGGGGTATGGAGCTGAGAGTGGCTTACCACTGCAGATCCCGGGGGTGGCTTCGTCAAGCTGGAGGTTGAGATGCCCCTTGGTCTCGATCCACAATCCGCTAGATCCCGGTACACATGTGGATCCACCTGGAGTTCCGATTCCACCGAGGAGGCTGCCGCTCTGCTCCCAATGGCGCCCACTGCTCCGTCACCGGCTATTGCTGTCGCCTTTCATCCCTACAATGGCGAGTGAGGCTCCGGGGTCCGGCCGGCGCCCCGTCTAGGCAGCCACACTTCTCAACGCGTGCCCAGAACTTCAGCCCCTGCTGTCGCGGCCTGCCGGCATCCGCCGCTTGTCACCTCTGTGCCGCCCGGGCCCGTCTCGGCACTCGAGGCGTAAATACAGTTACGGGAGCCTCTGTAGCCTCATCCGGTAAGTCGCCAAGTGCCCCGGGGTGCAAGGGTCTGCTAATCTGCTTTCGCCCGTGCAGTTCGGGGCCTGGGCTAGTGCTAATGAAACGGTGGACGGAGGAGAGAAGGCGAGGCATGTTTTAACTATTGCTATCTTGGCCACACCCCCAACATACTTTTCAAATGAATATTATTTGATCACCAGGAAAACCTGTGTAAAGGAATTGTTTTTTAATAATGCAGTTGCACGACAGATGATATTATACTTTATTACTTGTAATTAACCCAACAAGCAAAAACGCCTGACAAGTAAACATTTAAAAGAATAGTAGGAATATTTGTTCTGCAGCAACTTACATTCACTAAACAAACCCAGCAGGGTGTGTGTCAAAATCATAGATCGGTTACTTTAAAAAAAATGTAAAGTGCATTGTATCATATTGTCACTGTTCTACTACAGACTTTCTATGTGTTTTAGTTCTATGGGTAACGTCATCTCTAGTCTAATAATCTATGCCTTTATTTCAGGACGATGTATAACAGCACAATTTAAGTTACAAACCTACAAATCAGGATACAAGTGTGCATTATTTCCAGGTGAACTTTAAATCTTAGACAATGGTCCTGCCTATTGAAAATGGTAGGTGTTTCTCTTTACAACTTACTGCTCACTGCAGTACCTTTAATTTCCTTCTTGAGTAGAGGTCACTTTTACACTAATCGGTGCTTATCTTAAGTTATAAATTAAGTGACAGTGTCCAAGATAATTTTCTTAAGTTCCCCACAGCTGCCAACCATGGTGCTAGCCAAGGCTCTTAATTGCTTTTACCACACTATCTGTTAACCACCATGCTCCAACGTACGTGTCAGTTTGGACTATTCGTGGTCACTCAAAGCTGTAATAAGGGCCTGGGTGTACTAGTGTTAGTGTTTTTCTAAAGTTAACTTACCTTGTAACACACTCTGATGGTAAAAAGGCAGACGTCCTCACCATAATTATGTACCAATTTAAAAAAATATATATGCAGGTGCCGTGCACTGGCAAACACAGGCACAAATTAAGCACTGATGCTAATAAAGCAGGCAAAGCTTAACTGAAAATAAAAACAAACCAAGGGGCTCAAAGTCTTTCTCAGGATTGAAGGAATTAAAGACTTCTTAGTCTTGAATCCACTTCTAGCCTCTCGCTTCTTTGTTCACCACCCTACACTCCTTCTCTTATTTTCTGAGAAGTTTAGCCCTCTATAATGGTTACGGTGGCACCATTTAAGTTGTGATGGCATAACTCAACATAGCAAGAGGCCTTTTCCTGGAAGTACTCAGCTGTAACTTGCAATCTTACAGTAATGACTGCCATACTGCTATCTCCTACTGCCCAACATGCAGATCCCCTGGATGCTACGTTTTAGATAAAGGGAGAGAGATGTAGGTGGGTGGATGATTTGGTGTGTGCTATGGCCTTGCTCCCCCAGCTGCAGAAGTAACTTCTTAACTGAATAGTATCCAATAACCAGGAAAAGCTGTGTAAAGAATTTGAGCCTTAATACGAGTATGGCAGTTCTATGACTGCTGTACATGCTGTAGCGGTCCGACTGCCACCACCCCGGCGGTCCCACGGCTGTATTGCGAAGGTGACAGTGGGACTACCACAACACTGAAGGCCTCTGCTGGGATCCAGGATTCCATGGTGGTGGCGGTGTGGAAAGGGGCAGAAAATTGAGGTGGTGCTGATGCTGGCACCACCAAGCAGATTACAACCTGTATTTCCACCGCCCATTTCATGGAGGGACGCATTCATGAAAGGGGAGGTGGAACTGTGCCCCCCTAGAATTGCAACTTCGTGTATGCACTGTATAGCCCGCACGACATGGTGCATGGCACACAGTGCAGGGCCATGCTGTAGGCGCTGTCAAGGTAGCGGTATGCTGTTTAGCCCCCACGTGACACTCCCACCGCACCACCCGCCGGCCCTGGTTTCAACTCATAATCCGCTAGGCGGGTTCACCCCAGGCTTGGCAGTCTCCCTGGGACTGCCACAGCAGCAGCCCTAATGGAAGGCTGCCAGACTCGTGAAACTTGAAAAGATTCTTGAGTAAATCGCTCTGCAGAAACATAAATTCATGCCAATACAAACTTAACAAAGATTGAGTCAACCTCACAGATAGGTTACCTTTTAAAGAAGGTAAATTGCATTGCATTGAATTCTCATTGCTCTTTAACAAAGATTCTCATTATATGGCCAACCTTATCTCCATTTTCAAAATCAGCAAGTTATTCCAAGAGGATTTATAGCAGCACGATTTGCCCATCAAAATTACAGCAATGAAAGCAAGGGCTGGCGTATGAGTGTTTACTTTAGAAATCGATTTCCTTGTAACCTTTATATCTCAGCCAATCTACCTGCCCATTGAATGTGGCAGGGGTTTTTTCTTTACAACTTCCTCTTCACGTAGTACCTTTATTTCCTTCTTTATTAAAGGGCTCTTTCTTGCTACTAAGGCAGGCACAACTTCAATAAAAATAAAAACAAGTCAAGAGGCTCAAAGTTTTTCTCACAAGCTTAAGAATCAAGGACTAGATGTAAGAAACCTTTTACTGCCTGCAATAGGCCCATCGGGCTATTTGCGACCGGTAAAATGCTTTTTGCCAACCCAATTTTGCGAGTCAGTAAGTGTTGGACTTGGCCTTTTTTGCAGGGTCATCCCTCAACTTTTTGCCTTCCTCCTAACCTTTTTTCTGACATGGTGTTGGTGGTTTTAGGACTCTGGGCAGTTTAGCACTGCTGTTCAGTGTAAAGTGCTTGTGCTCCCTGTGATAAATATGGTAAGATTGGTCTACACCTATTTGATATATTTAATTTACCTGTCAGTCCCTTGTAAAGTTGTATCTCATATACCCGGGGCTAGTAAATTAAATGCTACTAGTGGGCTTGCAGCGCTGATTGCGCCTCCCACCAAAGTAGACTTTCAAACCTATCCCAGGCCTCTGCCATTGCAGGGCCTGTGCGTGCAGGGTCACTGCCGCTGTGGTGTGGCACATAGAACGTGTGCCATGCTTGTGACCCCTCTTTTACCACATGTCAGTCACCCCTAAGGTAGGCCCTAACTAGCCCTATGGGCAGGGTGCATTGTAGGTAGAAGGTAGGACATGAACCTTAAGTGTGTGACATGTCCTGGTAGTGACAAACTGCCATTTTGGTTTCTCACTGCTGTGAGGCTGCCCTCTCATAGGAATGCAGTGGGATTCCCTGATAAGTGTTTCAGTGGTAATTCCTGATATGGGAGGAGTAGCGTGGTCAAGTTTGGTATATTTGGAATAGTGATAATAAATGCTATGCAATGGTGTGCACAGATTTATTATAACTATTTTAGAAATCCCACTTTTAGAAGTTGGCATTTCTGTGTGCGTTGTGTCTGCCTGCCTGATGTGGATTGCATGTCTGGCTTTGATGTGACAGGGGCTGGTGAGGTGTGTGTGGCTCTAGGAGGGGCAGGGTGAGTCAGCGCTAGGCTGAATAGGGCATATGCATTTGGAGTAGTGGGAGTAGTAGTCCCTTGACCCTGAATAGGTCTGTGCCTGCCTATGTGAATGCTGGCTCCTCCCCCCTGTGGTGTGTCTGATGACGAGCCCCCACCTGACAAAGGGGAAGAGGAGCCTTATCAACAAAGTGCTCCAAAAACCCCAGAACCATTTTAGGCTGGTTCCCACAAGACCTGTGCCAGGGCAGACAAAGAGAATATTGCTATTAATATTGGGGCTGTGACCCTATTAAAATGTTGTGCTTTTGTGCTTCCAGGCGACCTGCTGCTGCTGGGTCCCAGGAGGAACCATCACCGAGGGACTGCCTCCCTGCTGGAGGGCCCTGTGTGCTGGCCTGCCTGGGCCGAACCCTTGCTCTGGGGCTGTTGGGGGCACAGCGCCTCGTGAGCGCTGCATCTTTATTTTCCTTGCCCAAGAACGAGAGGAGCATTTTTGTTTGACTTTGCAGCTCTGGACTATGACGAACTTGGGAGGGAATCGCGATGTGGCGGTTACCCCACATTGTGGTGTTCTGTTGCGGGAGCCTACCCCACATTTTGCCAAATGGAGCAGGAGCCCACCCCGCTTCATGCATATTTTAAAAAGTTGGTGCCCACTTCGCATGTTGTGTTTGTCGGCGGGAGCCCACCCCGCAATTATCTTTATTTGAAGCGAGCGCCCACCCCGCATTTGAATTTTATTCTACGTCTGAAGCCTACCCCGCACTTTTCCTTGAAGACAGGAGCCTACGAAAGGAACCGCCGTGGCCCAGAAGCCAGGCAGCTTGCCTGTTTGGGGGCGGAGTCTCCCGCAGCCAAGAGAGATGTTAGTGCCATCGACCTTCCGACAGGAGCCCACCCCGCGTTGAGGGAAGACGGAAGCCGATCTTCAGAGGTTCCGTCAGCAGGGGCCACCGAGGCACATTGTCGGTGCCTGGGGACCTGCGCAGGAGGAGCCCTGATGAGTGGGGCTTTAACGGGGGCATTTGTTGGTGCTCCCAGAGCCCAATTGGCTTCAGTGCTTCCTGATTCTTCACAGCTGCACTGCAGTTGCGGGCAGCTGCACAGAGGGGGTAATTTGGTGCGTAGAGTCACCGAGTGGGGTTCCCCCCAGGCACAGTTAGTGCCTGTACAATTTCGCCACAGCTGCACCGTGAGAGAGAGCGGTCAGCTGCAACATTTAGGCCAAGTATTTTAGGAGACCCGGAGTGGGGCTTCCACAGCACGTGTAGTGCCAGTGTCATTTTTACTTTGGGGGCATTTTGCCTTTAATAAGAAGAAAGGGGTGAGTCGCGCCCCCCCCCCCCCCACCCCAGCGCATTGCGCACCTTGGTTGCCCTGACATTCTGGACAAAAGGGCGCTTGAGCCCCAGTGAAAGGCGAGTTGGCCTGTGGCCACTTTTGATGGTGATACCTAATGTGATTGTGCATACTGTGTTTTATGCTAATATTATGGTTGGGATGTTAAGCATAGTGTGTTTAGGCCTACAGAGATTGCATAATGGGTTTATGCTAATGTGGTTTATTCCTAATATGTTTTATGCCCAATGTGATGCCTAATGCGTAATATGTTTCTGCTAATGAAGTTTGGGATCTGTTGTGATATATGCGTCATGGGTTTATGTTGCTAAGGTGATACAAGGCTGAGGTAATTTATTATACCAGTAGTTACTGGTTGCGTTGTTTACTACTTGTTACTAGTGCTTTCTAAAAGGTTCTGACAGTGGCCTAGTTGGCCCTGCCTGGTGTATATAGTCCCCTGTAAATATTGCCTAGGGACAGTTGGCACAGTGTATCTCTGTGATTACAATTCTAATGTGTTTTGGATAATACAAAGGCGATTTTTTATATACCCTTGTGTAGAGTTACTTTTGTGGTGTGCCTAGTGCGTTGCTGCTGTGTGTGTGTGTTGCGCTAACGCTTTACACATTGCCTCTGGGATAAGCCTGACTGCTCGTGCCAAACTACCAACGGGGTATGCAGGGATTATCTTCAGTGTGGAACTCCCTTGACCTGACGAAAGTGTAGGTTTCTGCATAGCATTGGTGCTAGCCCTAGCCAACCAGAAATCCCATTTCTAACAGTACGCTATTACCAACAAGCAAAATAGAGTTTGAGAGACACTATTAGGAAGGGTCGTGTTAAGGGCGTCCCTTCCTAATAGCTACTCGCACTGGTATGTAGGAATGTTTTGCGACCTGGTATGTGGTTGCAAAACATTCACAGTTACCGACCAACTGCAAGTTGGTGGTAACTCATTTGCAAACGGGAAGGCGTCTTCAAGAGACCCCCTCCCCTGAATGCGGGTGTCCTCATATTTATTTTTTAAATGCATCCCATTTTCTTTTAAGGAAAATGGGCTGCATTACAAAAAAAATGCTTTATTTAAAAAGCAATCGCAGACATGGTGGTCTGCTGACACCAGTAGGCCACCATCCCTGTGATTGTAGCCATTCACAATGGGTCATAAATTGTGACCTGCCTCATGAATATTGATGAAGAAGGTCTATTTGCAGCTCACCTAGAATTGCTAACAGTGTAAAAAACACTGTTGTACATCGCAGTTTGCTATTTCCTAATAACGAATCACAAAAATTTGCTATAAGGCAATCGCAAACATGCAATTTCGTACATCTGGCCCGAAGGCTTCTAACTTTTGAATTCGCTCTTGCCTCTGGCCTCTTTCTCCAACCATCCTGCAGTCCCCGCCTCTCTATTTTTGATCAATTTAGCCCTCTATAGCAATGGAAAGAAAAGTAGTTCTTGACCTGCCAGGAGACCTCTGACGGGAAGACAGGGGAGGTTAATTATAAAGCATCCTAGTTATCCTGTAAAGTGAGGTGAATTTAGGGGCAACAAATGGGCAACACTAAGTGGAAGGAACTCCCAGAGTAACATGTTCATGGTAAAAAAGGTTTGCCTGGAAGGTCTGCCTTTGATGGAGGCCTGCTCTCAGCCAATTTGTTTCCTGGACCCACAGCGGCTGGCCTGAACTCACAACCAGATTAGGTTTTTTGGGCACCTTTTGGCATCAATACTTAGGGACTCAGAGGTACCCCCATATTAATCATATTCCACTTTGTGAGACACTCCCAGTCAGAGCCTCATAACTTTACCTAATGGATCATTTGTTTTCTATAATTTCATCTAAATTGGGGGGTGAAACTGTTGGCCAGGGTCAACCACTGTCATGTATCAAACCCATGCTCTATCCGAGTCAGAGCCCTACATCCATTAACTTATATCAAAGGTTTCCGTTTTCTTAGCACTGTTTGGCATTTAAACGTTAAAACATCATGCTTCTGACTCCCTTATTCCAATTTAGAACAATATCGTCCCCAATTAAGCATCCTGGATCTAAGAAGATCAAATTGGAATTCATCGATTGGGTGGTTCGCAACTTTTTAAAAGATGCGCCCAATCCTGGCGCATGTTTTTGCTAGCTTTTACCCCTGGCGCTCCTGCCCCCGATAGGTGTTCTGCGATGGCCCCTATCTGCTGCGACTTCGCCTCCCTGGCTCACATCCCAATTTTGTCCTGAGTTAAGCATCCCGGATCTAAGAAGATCAATTTGGAATTAGTGGGGTCCATAAAGCCTTGGTAATTGGGAGCATCAGGAGACCTCAATCCAGAAGCCAAGGACAGAATTCTACCTATAGCTATAGCTATATACACAGATTGGACTACTATTAAAAGGGAGCATAAGAGACAGGTCAGAAATTCCCAAGAGGTGCATTTGACATCCTTGTCTAAGCCTTAGTTTCACCCATATGTGAACCTAAGCTTGGAGGCAGTAATCTGCAAATGAGGCGTAACAAAATGACACAGTAGAAAAGTGTGGTAGTTGGAATCCACGACATGGGACATCAAATTAGTCCGAATCGCATGCAATGACTGGTTAAGGCCCCTGAACAACTTCTCTCCACTTGGCCGTAAAAATGGAGAGCAATAATGGCACAAAACTAGTACCGCCACTGTAGGGTCTGCACCGAACTGGAGTCAACTAGATAAAAATATGTGGCCTAGTATACCCTCCCTGAGTTCCTATAACCGATGGGAGCAGACAGGACTGCGTTCAATCTTTGCCCTCCCAGTCAGTGCTGCAGGATTCAAGCTAGCCTGGCTGATGAGGGGTGAAACCCCGAAATCGGATCTAGGATGCTTGTTTTCTTTCCAAGGAGGACGTGACTTTGCAGTTTGGGCTGGACTGTTCCCATGAGGCACAGGGTAAGACTGACTTGAATATGTCTGGGTCTAAACTGGGGTGACATGGTGAGCAAAAGAATGTTGGATTTAACCGAGATCTCTTGACTGGGGGTGAATGTTTTGAATTGTTCTGGATTCCATCCATCATTTTAGTGTCTTGCAGTTTCTATGAGGGAAAAATTCAACAAAGATGCCTATTCATTAATAAACATCCATCAAGTTGGTAATACATGCATGAAACCCTTTTGCTAACATTGTTATCTGGGTGTCTACAGACAGGCTGTAAGGACAAACCCTGAGTGGTTCATGCTCTGGTCAAACAAACCCTGTTATCTGATGGTAGTCCTCATTTGAAGGTCATTGGAGAGGAGGTGTTCAAGAGCCTGTCAGAGACCCCATCTTCAGGCCTATGGCCTAGTTTAACCAACACTTTATCATACTAATTTCAAGCAAAGATGAGACTGAAGGCAATCCTCTTGTAAACAATCAAGAACAAAATACATTTCCTTTAAAAGGGCAAGCTGTGATTTGAGAGGCACTAGTAGAGAATTTGTTTAGTCTAAAAACCCCAGACATTATTGTTTCACTCGGTTTGGTCATGTGTGACTTAACCCCTTCCACGCTGATGACGAGCTGGGCTCGTCATGGCATAGCCTCCTCGCACGCTGATGACGAGCCCAGCTCGTCACGTAACATGCGTTTTAAAAAATCTCAGCGCAGGAGCGGAATTCCGCTAGCGCGCATGAGGTTAAGCAAAGTTTCTTCTGAAACTGAAGCAAAGCATTACAGCTTTACCTACAGTTGATATGGGCCAATGCAGTTATGTATGGCTTAATTTGTGACTCTATAGTCTTGATTCAATATACCCCACTGCCCCTGGATGAAACGTTATGGCACACATATCGAAAGTGAGGAGTTTCTGCCAATTGTTCTTTGTTAGTCGAAAAGTACGGCAATGGAATGATATAGGTATATACACTATCTTAGACTTTGAAAAATTCTCTCCCCCAAATTACTGATACCAGGGGTATCAGTAATTTGGGAGCCTTACTTCTGATTACAAAATATTGGAGAACTGCGTGTGAATCATCATTTCCTCAATACTCTTTGCATGGATCTCTCAATTTCACCCAATGAATCTGCAAAATGACTGAGTGAAAAACTCCTGGCCCATGGTGGGTCTTCAGATCGCATATGCGCAAAGGGGCTGCAAACTCATGTTACTGGCCCCGTTGGCAATGGCATGGCACTCACAATGTGGCCCTTTGTCACTATCTAAACAATATGAATGACTCAATAAGCCCTGTGGGGCATTCTCTGTCCTGGCCATCATCCATACATTCTAAAAACAGTGATGGCCTTTCTGTGATCAATAGGACATCTCCATCTACATTAATAAGCCATTGCTCCTGTTCCATAAAGTACACATGTAATAAACAGGTACTGAAAGGCACCTATGTTTTACTCCTGCTGCAAACTCCACAGGACAGGTATTCAACCCCAAGGGAAAGGAGACTTTGATTGGTTATTTTTAGGTTTAGCATAACAACACTTGAGCTGTTGCTTAGCAACCTGTTGTAGATGGTTTTTGGAGTTAAACTCCGCCCACTGCTTGCCATTGCATTTTATTTGCCTTTGCTACTGTCCTTTAGGAATCCTTGCTTGCTACTGGGCAATCGTTCCTCATTTCCCTCCTTTGTATTTCCGCTTTCCTGCCACGGAGCACCGTCCAAATATGATCTCTTTACGCTTTCAATGTTTAAGTAGTCCTCTGAGAACTACATTTTTTTCTTGGGACAAGTTCTGTATCTAGTCAACGCATAGCTTTCACTTTAAATGTAGTGGCCGCCACTTTTTGTTCCCTTCTGTATATCCAAAGAACAACCACAAATTGCCAATACTGCAATTATATCACACAATTAATTGGACCACGAAGGACAGACTAAAACTAGTTCTTTGACCAACTATATGGTTTGAATTACTCAATTTATTTCAACAATTGAATCCAGTCATATTATTTTCATGACCTTTTTTAGATTCCTCATCCTAACGAACAATAAAATAAGGGAAGGGAGAGAAACTTATCAGAGATATCTATTTTTTTAGAAAAAAAAGTTTACAAGTCAAACACTCTTACATCTTATCTTACACTGTTACAACCTCACTCAAACTAACTCTTTCATACCGACACTTTCATACATCAAAGAACTTCTGTATATCAGCATGGCACACCGTGCTGTATCTTAGTTCAGTGCTGTTTTTACGGCAAGTATAGATGTTGAGGACGGCTCCTTGAAGATTCAACATTAAGCGTGTTCGCTCTTGCTAAAGGCTCAGCTAGAAATTTTACCACGAAAATGAACAACAGACGATTCACATGATTGCATTGTCGGCTACCTGCTGGCATGATCCTGAAATTAGACATCAGTCGAAAGAAGATTTCATTTATATTAGGAAAAAGAGAACTTGCCCCGCGCTGCTAAAAGTAAGGGGCGCAGCCGCTTCAATGTAGAACAAGCACTTCGCACAAATGTAAATTAATGAATGCTCTTTGGGGTTCCCCATTACCCTTCTACATAAACGAGAACTTCCTTCAAGTGTTCGTTGTATGCTTCCCATCTGAACCTGTATTTCTCTGCCTCTTCAGTGTTTCTTACTCTTCCTTTTTGTCATCTGGTCTGGTCTTTCTGGCTGGACTTATTTCTTTCTCTGTCAGCCTTTCTATGTCTCTCCCTTTCTTTTGCCTCTAAGTCAAACTCGAGCATGTCTATTTATCTAACACTGTTTCACTTTTCATTTCTCCGCATTGGCAGCTTTAAAGTGATTTGATTTATAGTTGCTCACATTCTCCCTCCAATCAGAGCTGCCAAGCCAGTGGAATATGGCAGTGATATGTTTATGGTGGTATCATCTACAAAATCTTACATTTTTCGTGTATCACATGGTCTGCACTCTCAATCACACTCTTCTCTTCATAAAGAAGGGGGGCAGGCATCCGCTGTTGCACAGCACCAGGATGTTAACAAATGCACTTCTTAAGGCACTCACAAACTTCCCAAGCCTTCCACTGGGTCCAGTCTTTAACACCTTGAGTGTCTCACACATATATATATATATATATATATATATATATATATATATATATATATATATATATATATATATATATATATATATATATATATATATATATATATATATATATATATATATATATATATATACATATATATATACATATATATATAAAATATATATATATATTTTTTCACTCATCAAAAACGTCACAAGTTGTTTTCATACTGTACAAAGTCATAATTATATTTTTCTTGCCTCTGTGTGTTGGATGTATATTTTGATCCATGTTCTGTGTTTCTATACAGTGACAGAGCATGCTTGCCTCATCATGCCAACAATGTCCTCCTCTGTGTATTTTGAGTGGGAGGGGTGAGCTGGTATAGAGGGCAAACAAATACAAGTGTATTTGCTTCTCTAATGTATGGCCTATGCACAAGGTTTACTTTTTCGCAGTGATGCTCAGAAGCGGCAGTCAGTAAAATTGAAGATCACTGCACAGAATACCAAGGCTGCATAGTCTTAAATCCACCTCATGCCTCTTTAATCCACTGCCAGACACTCCCTGTCCTTGTATCTCACTCTGGCAAGTTCCTGCTTTCTCTATTTGTGCCGTTTTTTTCTGTCTTTTTAGTCCTCCATCATTCCACTTTTATGTTTTGTCTAATGTGAAAAAATAAATGTCAGTTCCCAAAATGTGTGTGGCTCAAATTAAGCACTGATTGTCTGTGTCTGCTTCTATTCATCCTCTCAAAGTGACATTTGCTCTCTAGTTTCTCCAAGTCCTCCTTGCACACACCGAGGAGTATGTTCTTCCTCCTTATTATATGTCCCACCACACACTTAACTTTCTTTCTTAATATACCACTGGCTATTGTACCTATTGCACCTTATGTCTACACCCACGGGGACTTAAAAATTACCTGGTCATATTAGCATCATAATTTTCTATTTCTGCAAAGTTCAAGATTAATACGGTTGTGCATGGACATTGCTTGCCTTTCAATCTTCCATTGGGTCTTGTGCACCCAGACCCATCCAGCACTCTCCTTCTAGTGCCCAATGCAAATATCTCATTTACTCACTGGTAAATGCATTACACAGACTGCTTTATTTGCCCGAATTATTTACTCATTGGGAGACATCGAGCCTCAGAGTCACACTCCCTCAACCAAAAAAATAATATACATAAGTCCCTCTCACACTCATCACCTCCTCTTTTCGTTGGCTCAAGCCTTAGCCTGCCTAGTTGGCCTGGTTCGAAAGGGCAGGAGAGCAGGTGTAAATAATTTGGGCAAACGAGGCACTCTGAGTAATGCATTTTGTGGTAAGTAAATAAAACATGAGCTCATTGTGGTGCCTTTGCCAATTACTCAGTAATATACGAAAAGCAATACAGGACCAGGACAGTAGGTATGCAAGCCAACAAGATTCATTTGTAAATCAGTTTGTCACTATTCAGCATAGGCGACAAACCTTTCATCCACAGATTTATTGGATCTCTGTGCCTTTTAACACTCTGTAGTGTTTCGCAGTTGTGGAATGGACCAGCCAAGTGACTTTACAACAGATATCCACCAAGGATGGCCCTTGCCCTTCAGCCTCCGAAGTGGACACCCTCCGCCCCCCTGTAGAATGGACTTCCACCTCTTCTGCACCTCTGTCCAGGTCCAGGTATTAGTCTAGCCTATAGGGAGTATGGCGAGCCTTCGCTTACCATACTCCTTATAGGCTAAACTAATAATGCACCTAAACCATCTGCTTAATGTCTGAACTGACAGATTTCAACCCTGTTTTTCCACCCCAAAATTAACAAATAGACTATTTGTGCCCCTAGAAGCATTCAACTCCACACAATACAACACAATGTCACACAGCTTCACAACACACAATTCAGCGCCACGCAATTCCACACCACACAACATAATTGCACTCCACATAATACCACGCAACACCACGTAATTCAACTCCACCTAATTGCATACTACTCAATACCACATAAATTCACCCCACAAAAATACACTCTGTGCCACATACCGATAATCCATAGAAATACACACCATGCCACATATCTAAACTCCATTACATAGCACAACACAAAATATAATTCCACAAGACTGCACTCCATGCCACATAATACCACTACACAAATGCACTCCACACCACACAATTTCACTCCAACCCAAATAATTCCACACACATCGCAAACATTCACTCCACTTCATAAATCATAGGTAAGAAACATTTACATTTACAACACCAATAGCTCTAACTTTCTTTCTTTTTTTTGTAACATCCAAACACACAGAAGGTAAAGCTAACCACAATGGTTGCTACATTTTAAACACTATTTACCAATTGCATTGAATTTGATTTTTTTACCAATTGCATTGAATTTGAATTCCGCTGATCCCTCTGTCACTCAATCTCGCCCTAGTCACTTCCTGGTGTTACGCCCAATTGGTTGCCCTATCCCAGAGGAGGGGGTGGAGCCAAGGCTGCTACTGCCATTTAATGCCAGTTGCAGCGCGGGAGCGCAGCAGATGCGTGCAGCGGGCATGCCGAAGGCGGCCAAAGGCAAGCCCGTCTGCACCCGTCCGCGGCCGTCTGGCGCCTGAAGCCAGGTATTATGTCTAAATTATTGCCTACTTAGCTTAAACAGCTTCACCCCCACCTAATCCCTCTACCTTCTCCAGCCTGGTCACACATGGGATTATGGCTACTATAACATCATTTCCTGAACTAGTTTGCCCTATCCATAGTGCAGGACCCCCTCCCCGCCCCCCAGCCTCTAGAGGGAAATGAAATGGAGCCTGGAAGATATCTGT
Source organism: Lissotriton vulgaris (assembly GCF_964263255.1). NCBI lineage: Eukaryota > Metazoa > Chordata > Amphibia > Caudata > Salamandridae > Lissotriton > Lissotriton vulgaris. The sequence continues at coordinate 141,670,350 of NC_141700.1, read as the reverse complement.
GCTATATCTAAATACCCGCTCCATGGTAAAACACCAGCTAGATATATTTCTCCTACTAAAACTTGAGCAGCCAGACATCCTTCTGCTAACAGAAACCTGGCTCTCTCAAGATTCCTCACCTGACATCCTGGCAGCCCTACCCGGGGACTACTATATCCTTCAAGCCAACCGCATTCAGGGGAAAGTGGGTGGAGGTGTAGCTGCTATAATACGCCATGACTGGAAATGCACCGCCTTAACACTGCTAGATCTTCCGTCAGTAGATAACCTTGTTATCAAAATAGAATCCAATGTAGCCCCCCCCGATTTGTGTTCTGCTCTATAGGCCCCCCCCCCATAGCATGCCTTCATTCCCACAATCCTTGGGCAAACAGGTAGCGCACTTATCAACCAATCATGCTAAAATTATGCTGATCAGTGATTTTAACTATTGGGCTAACCACACTTCAGTCAGCCCTCAATCCATCAAATTATCCAAGCTACTTACATGGCTAAATCTTATTCAACAGGTGTCCTCTGCCACACACATCAAAGGACACACACTCAACCAGGTCTGGACAACTAACCTTGCCATGTCCGATATGTCAGTTACACCTTACACATGGTCATATCACTATTTACTTAAATTCACCATCAATAACATTACCACAGCCAAAACCCCCAACCCTGAAGGGGGAACAACAAGGAACAGGAACAAAGTTGACAAAACTCTATTCCTCAGCACACTGACCAACTCAGTGCCACCCAATCTCCCCTCTATCAACCACAGTGAAGGAAATCTAAACACATGGCTATCATGCACCCCTCAGGAAAACACACCTTGCCCGTCGTCACGAAGATCAGAGATGGTTCTCCACCGACCTAAAAGCCCAAAAACTAGCTCTTCGGCTACTTGAAAAAAGTGGAGACACAACTACCTAGCTGAGGACAAAAGGTCCTACGTAGACGCCATGAAAACCTACAAAAAGCCATTCTGAGCACCAAAGCTGCCTATTTCTCCTCTAAAATTTTGACTGCAACCAATAGGTACAAAGATATTTTTTATATTTTTTCAATTGTCAATGAGCTGTCTAACCCGGACAGAGTTACAATCAAACCCACCCCCTTTCAATCCCTATGTGACTCCCTAAACAGCTTCTTCATTGACAAAATCAAGGCCAGCATTCCGGAATGCCCAACTCCTGAGGCTAGCCCTATTACATTAAAAAACCTTAGCACCTTCACTCACTTCCCAACAATCAGCAACCAGACATTCTTGGATCTCCTTTCCAAAGTTAAATCAAGCTCACCCAGGGACTGCTGCCCCCCCCCCGGCATCTTAAAATAAATATTCACCGCTCTTCCCAGCCCAGCTCTATCTCTCCTGAACAAATCATTGTCCCAGGGCCTTGTTCCCGAAACCTTCAAGGAGGCAATTGTTGTCCCCCTCCTGAAAAAACCAGGGGCTGACCCTCAAATCCTGACCAATTACCGTCCAATTTCTATTCTCCGATACCTGGCTAAGGTCCTGGAAGCCTACACCACTAGATGTCCCTCTGGATTCTTAGAAGAGTCTGAATACCTCGATCCTTACCAGGGAGGGTTTCACCCAGCACACTCCACAAAGGCTGTAATACTGACTGTATTGGACACTTTCTGCAGGGATGCCGATAAGGGATCCCCCCCCCGGCCCTTGTCTGGCTTGATCTTTCTGCGGCTTCCGACACTGTTGTCCATGGTATACTGGTCGACTGTTTGTATTGCTTTGTTCGCCCTAAGGGGGTCATTTGGATTGCGCTTTTTCCGCATCCTCGAGGCCGGCGGAAGCCACCGCCGGCCCCAAGGATGCGGAAAAACCGCAGCGGACTGACCAAGGACCCACCGCCACATTAGGATGGCTGGTGGGTCCTGGTTTCCGTCCGCAGCTTTTCCGCCGCGGTCGGCTTACAACCGCGGCGGAAAAGCTTTAATATGGTGACGGTGTCTTCCAGACACCGTCCACCATATTAGGATGGGCAGTACAATATGCTTTTCCGCGGCGGGTTTTCCGCCGTGGAAAAGCATACGGAACTTCACTGCGGGGGCCCGTTGCGGGCCCCCTAGGTGAAGGGGGGGTGGGGGATGCACATGGGGGGTACCTATGGTACGCCCCTGCATTTGCGTGCACAAAGCAGCAGGCACCGCGCGGTGCCTGCCGCTTTGTGCACGCAAATGCTGTGCATGCTTTTTTAACATTGCGGCGGGTGCAGCTTCAAGCTGCACCCGCCGCAATGTTAAAGATTGAGGATGTGAACGCCACCCTGGCGGTCACATCCTAATCTGCACGGAGGGACCTCCGCAGCCCCTGCGGACGGTCCCTCCTACTCTATGGTGGCGGACGGACTCAGGTCCGTCCGCCATCATAATCGGCCCCTTAAGTTGGCAGGGTATGCTGAGACATGAGTCCTTTGCTCACTTGGCCACTAGATTCAAGATGGCCTGGCTGATGAAGATTATGAATCCGAAACCGGTCCCAGGATGCTTGTTTCCGGTCCAGGGAAGACATGGCTTGGCAGTTCGGGCTGGATTGTTCCCATGAGGCACAGGGTCAGACTGATTTGCATATGGCCATGTCTGAACTGGGGTGGCTGAGTGAGCTAAAGAATGGTGATGGATTAAACCCAGATCAGTTGACTGGGGGTGAGTGTTTGATTTGCTCAAACACTCCGTCCATCATCCCCTTTTGTTTTGCCCCCCCCCCCTTTTGAATTGCTTTGTTCGCCCTAAGTTGGCAGGGTATGCTCAGACGTGCGTCCCTTGCTAACTTGGCCACTGGATTCAAGATAGCCTGGCTGATGAGGATTATGAATCCGAAACCCGGTCCTCAGAAGCTTGTTTCCGGTCCAGGGAAGACATGGCTTGGCAGTTAGGGCTGATCTGTTCCCATGAGGCACAGGGTCAGACTGATTTGCATATGGCCATGTCTGAACTGGGGGAGCTGCGTGAGCTAAAGAATGGTGATGGATAAACAGATCAGTTGACTGGGGGTGAGTGTTTGATTTGCTCAAACGCTCCATCCATCATCCCCTTATGGAGAAGTGTGGCTCACTGGTTAGAGCGGCAGACTCTGAAGCAGAGATCAGGCCGGGGACCAGGGTTCAAGTCCTGACGCGGCAGGGTCTTGGGCTCATTGTCCTCGGACTCGATAATTCTCGCCTCGGCGCCTACTCTAATCATGGGTCCCACGCTGCAACTCTGGGCAATAGCTTGCTTAATCTCCACAACGGCCCCCACAACACTGGGATGCCTGGCTTCACCTTGGGGGTTCCCAGGAGGGGCATCTCACAGGGAGAGCCAGGAAGAGTTCCACAGCGTTATACAGCGCCGGGACGCCCTGTTGCTGGGGCAGCTGTGCGCTTTACAAGTATGCTACATTTACATTTACATTTTGTATTCCCCCTCCCCCTTTTATATTGCTTTGTTCGCCCTAAGTTGGCAGGGTATGCTCAGACGTGAGTCCCTTGCTCACTTGGCCACTGGATTCAAGATAGCCTGGTTGATGAGGATTATGAATCCGAAACCGGTCCCAGGATGCTTGTTTCCGGTCCAGGGAAGACATGGCTTGGCAGTTCGGGCTGGATTGTTCCCATGAGGCACAGGGTCAGACTGATTTGCATATGGCCATGTCTGAACTGGGGTGGCTGAGTGAGCTAAAGAATGGTGATGGATTAAACCCAGATCAGTTGACTGGGGGTGAGTGTTTGATTTGCTCAAACGCTCCGTTCATCATCCCCTTTTGTATTGCCCCCCCCCCCTTTTGAATTGCTTTGTTCGCCCTAAGTTGGCAGGGTATGCTCAGACGTGCGTCCCTTGCTAACTTGGCCACTGGATTCAAGATAGCCTGGCTGATGAGGATTATGAACCGAAACCCGGTCCTCAGAAGCTTGTTTCCGGTCCAGGGAAGACATGGCTTGGCAGTTAGGGCTGAACTGTTCCCATGAGGCACAGGGTCAGACTGATTTGCATATGGCCATGTCTGAACTGGGGGAGCTGCGTGAGCTAAAGAATGGTGATGGATAAACAGATCAGTTGACTGGGGGTGAGTGTTTGATTTGCTCAAACGCTCCATCCATCATCCCCTTGTGGAGAAGTGTGGCTCACTGGTTAGAGCGGCAGACTCTGAAGCAGAGATCAGGCCGGGGACCAGGGTTCAAGTCCTGACGCGGCAGGGTCTTGGGCTCATTGTCCTCGGACTCGATAATTCTCGCCTCGGCGCCTACTCTAATCATGGGTCCCACGCTGCAACTCTGGGCAATAGCTTGCTTAATCTCCACAACGGCCCCCACAACACTGGGATGCCTGGCTTCACCTTGGGGGTTCCCAGGAGGGGCATCTCACAGGGAGAGCCAGGAAGGGTTCCACAGCGTTATACAGCGCCGGGACGCCCTGTTGCTGGGGCAGCTGTGCGCTTTACAAGTATGCTACATTTACATTTACATTTTGTATTCCCCCCCCTTTTATATTGCTTTGTTCGCCCTAAGTTGGCAGGGTATGCTCAGACGTGAGTCCCTTGCTCACTTGGCCACTGGATTCAAGATAGCCTGGTTGATGAGGATTATGAATCCGAAACCGGTCCCAGGATGCTTGTTTCCGGTCCAGGGAAGACATGGCTTGGCAGTTCGGGCTGGACTGTTCCCATGAGGCACAGGGTCAGACTGATTTGCATATGGCCATGTCTGAACTGGGGTGGCTGAGTGAGCTAAAGAATGGTGATGGATTCAACCCAGATCAGTTGACTGGGGGTGAGTGTTTGATTTGCTCAAACGCTCCATCCATCATCCCCTTTTGTATTGCTTTGTTCGCCCTAAGTTGGCAGGGTATGCTCAGACGTGAATCCCTTGCTCACTTGGCCACGTGATTCAAGATAGCCTGGCTGATGAGGATTATGAATCCGAAACTGGTCCCAGGATGCTTGTTTCCGGTCCAGGGAAGACATGGCGTGGCAGTTCGGGCTGGACTGTTCCCATGAGGCACAGGGTCAGACTGATTTGCATATGGCCATGTCTGAACTGGGGTGGCTGAGTGAGCTAAAGAATGGTGATGGAATAAACCCAGATCAGTTGACTGGGGGTGAGTGTTTGATTTGCTCAAACACTCTGTCCATCATCCCCTTTTGTATTGCTTTGTTCGCCCTAAATTGGCAGGTTATGCTCAGACGTGAGTCCCTTACTCACTTGGCCACTGGATTCAAGATAGCCTGGCCGATGACTATTATGACTCCGAAACCGGTCCCGGGATGCTTGTTTCTGGTCCAGGGAAGACATGACTTGGCAGTTCGGGCTGGACTGTTCCCATGAGGCACAGCGTCAGACTGATTTGCATATGGCCATGTCTGAACTGGGGTGGCTGAGTGAGCTAAAGAATGGTGATGGATTAAACCCAGATCAGTTGACTGGGGGTGAGTGTTTGATTTCCTCAAAAGTTCTGTCCATCATCCCCTTTTATATACTGGTTGACTGTGTCAGAGACTCAAGGATCCATGGCTCTGCCCTGGGCTGGATCCACTCCTTCTTGGGAAACCCAACCCAGTCTGTTTGTATTGCCCAGTATACAGCCCCCAAAATGAGGACCACATGTGGTGTCCCGCAGGGGTCCTCACTTTCCCCCATCTTGTTCAATCTTTACCTCCTCCCACTGATCCCGTCCTTGAGAGAGAAGAAAGTCTGCACTTTCAATTACGCTGATGACTTTCAACTAATATTCTCCATCAGCAACTCCCCTGAGTCGGTCCGCGACTTTCAGTCCACCATGCTATATATTAACGGGTGGATGAATAGCAATCACCTAAAACTCAACCCGGACAAAACCAAGCTAGTTCTAACAGGGGGGCATTCACAACCCGTGGGGCTCACACTTTTGGAACTGGCCCAACCTCCCTCCCCATCTGCCTCGGCCAAAAGCCTCGGGGTACAATAAATCACGACCTCACCATGAAGTCCCAAATTGGGTCAGTGATATCCACATGCTTTTCCAGCTGAGGAAAATAAGAAAGATCAGAAGGTTTCTCACCCAGGATGTTTTGACCCATGTGGTCCTTGCCATGGTATGTCCCATGTTGACTATGTCAACTCAATATATTTTGGCATCCCACTCTACCTAACCAAATGCTTGCAACTGGTACAGAACCAGGCAGCAAGACTGAATTTCTAGCAGCATAGGCACCATCATGTCACCCACCTCATGGGAAAGCTGCACTGGCTCCCCATCTCACAGCGTTGCGCTTTTAAGGTATGCTGTCTGATTTCAAATCCCTGAATGGAAGGAGCCCGACATTTTTGGGCACGTGCAATCTGCGCTCGTCCCACAAGAACCTTTTATCAACTCCGACTTCAAACTAAAGCGCCTGGGTGGTGCTAGGTTTGCGGTTCTTGCTCCCAGACTTTGAAACTCTCTCCCCTCTGAAATCCGATCCTCCAACAACCTACTAGGCTTCAGGAGGCTTCTTAAGACCTGGCTATTCAGACAAGCTTATGGGTAACTCTCCAGGGTCAGGTACCTCTCAGAGAAGCACCATGAAACCAGCCCTTGTATGTGCGCCTTACACATTTTTTTAACATTACATAACTACATACCACTTCACAATACAAAATACCATTCCATATAACTACACCCCACTCCACATAATTCCAGTGCACTCAATACCTCATAATTACTATCCATATAATTCCACAGCACACTATGCCACATAATTTAACTACACAAATCCATTCCACACCACACAATTCCATGCCACACAATAACACAACTAACTAATCCAATCTAACCCACATAATTCATCTACACACCACATACATACACTCCATAACACGTAATTAAAAAGCATTGCCAATTACAATGCCAATAGCTCTAACTCAAACAAATGAATGAATGAGATGATTTTATAAAGCGCGCATTACCCGAGGGTGTCTTAGCGCTGAGCAGATTCAGTCTGGAAAAAAACAAGGGGGTCATAGGATTTATGGGGTGGGGGGAGGAAAGACCAGGTAACCTCCTTGACTTAATGTGGAAATGCGAGACCTATTGCATTTCTAATGCTTGTTTACTTTATCTAGAGCCCAGGCAGGGAGGGACAAATATGTGTCAAATATTGAATGGCTAAGAATACAACCACAGGACATTTACCAATATTTAAGTTTCAAGCACGCAAGGGGATAGGTTTGACCTTCTTTGGAATTAAAATTCACCAAAAGCACGCATATCCTGTATCCCTGTCAATCACTTTCTAGGTTGTTGTGCTTAGGGCATCTGTCAGGTCTAGGCCGTCTTACATCAGTGCAGCTCAGGAAGGAGAGTTTTGACACATTCTCAGGAAACGCCACTGTTTAAGCTCATCTCAAACATGTCTGAAGAAAAGGTCGCCTCTGACAAGCATCATGTGGGCTGATGCATTTTTCAAAACATTCCAGGGAGGGAAGCTGAGGTCTGCAAATATAGTGGAGGAATCCATCAACCGTGGAAGAACCAGTTTGCCCAATGACAGGTTCAGCTTTTAGGGCTGAGCAAAGCAGTACTTGTAACATTATTTTATTGCTGTTGTGTATTCCACAGAATACCCGTGCAGAGCTGCTTTACAGGAAGGCATGGCCAGCGAATTCTTCATGCAGAGGTACAATCAGGTAGATTTTCCCATATCCTTCTGCATCCCACTAATAAAGTAATGTGAGAGAAAACAAAAAATAAGTGTAAGAAAGAAAATTGAGCCAAATTACAGGAAGGGCCACTGGGATTATGTGTAGGTGGGCCAAGGGCAAGTTATGCAGCAGAGTTGGCTAAATTGTGCAGGGAGGAAAGTCAAACTATGCAGCCTAATGCATTTTTTGGGGAGCAATATTTGTTCACAATTTTGTCACATTAACAAGCTTTAATATTTTCTGGACAAAAGATTCAACACAGAGTGCCAGTTAACAGATGAGCAGTGTAATCAGTAACTGAGAGCTGACCTTGGCAAGGGGTCTTCCATTGTGCAGTATCACACGTGACTTTTTAGTAAGTTTTGAGCTCTTTAATCTAGAAACACATTTTTGTGAATTCTTCAAATTATGCAGCAGAGGCTGAATGAAATGGTAGATGCAGCAAATCTATAACTGTATGGAAAAGCACTGCAGCTCCAAATCACATAATTCCAGCGGACCTGACCACCTGCAATATGTATTAAAAGAAATCTTAAGCTAATTTGAAATATTATAGTAAAATTGTCAGCTATGCGCATGGAATTTTCTTCAGAGGTGAATGCTCTAAAGAGCAGGAACTTCTGGAAGCTGGCCATAGTAAAGCATCATAATGTTATTCAAATATTTTACTGTGATTTGCATATTACGGTAATGCCTGGGCAGGGCGATATAAGAATGTGAATGTTTTCAGTAGGAAGCCTGCGAGTGAAGTGAACATTCTTCAGGAAAAGGGAATGCTTTGCTGCACGATTGGGCCACTAAAACTTGTGTGCACTAGAATTTGCAAGGAGGGGGAAGGGCTAGCTTATTTTATTCTGCCAAAAAATCATGGGCCATATTATCAAGAAAGGGCGATACATTATCGCCGCTTTTATCGGCAGGAAACTGCCGCTAAAGCGGCGATAATGGGCTTGATCATATGCCCTTGTGAATTCCCATAGAAGCCCAGGTTAACACCAGAACCTGGGCTTCTATGGGAATTCACAAGGGCCTATTATCAAGCCCATTAGCGCTGCTCCCTTGATAATATGGCCCCTAGTTTTTCCACGATTTGTTCCCACGTTCTTTAAATCTGAAAGTCTCTGACAGGTTTCGTGGAGTAACGCGAGGCAAATTCTGGAAATACCCCAACAAAGTTAATTCCTGAAGCCATACAGATGTGGAAGAGAAGGGACAAAAATGGGCAACAACTACCTAAATGGGCTATTATTTTTATGTTGTGTGGAGCCTCTGTCTGTAGCAGACCTAAATCAGTCAGTATTGAGAGTAAGAATTCAGAAAGATGTGATTGACAAATACCAAGTCAAGCTTTTCTTGATTCCACCTCATACCTCTATCATCCACAATCCTCTGCTTCCTGTGTCTGCCCCACTCTTGCAGGTTATTGCTTGGTAGTTGGTTAAACCAGTACCAGAATTATTGTATGCACAGACCTGCCGACTAAAATGGCGCCACTGTGCATCCCAGCATAAGGGCTTCTTGCACACAGTCACCCTGGGAATAGCTGATATCACAAGGTAGCAGGGAAGGTGAGCTGAAATCCCTGCATAGAGTGTGCTTCCAGCTCAACTTTGGGGGCTGATGTCCATCAAGGGATGTGAAAATAACACCTGACATCAGCTTAAAGGCTGAAGCTGTTCTTAATAAAAAGCTCAAGACTTGGTTTTTCTCTCAGTAATTGCCATCTACTTCTTTTTCACAGACCGTATAGTGCCGGGACACTCTTGAGTAGCCGTGCGATCTACAAATCATCACACTCTCACAATAACTATAAGCATTCACAAGCTTTTATGTTATTGTTCTTTTGGAGAGGAGAGTAGCTGACAGTTCTTGGGATAAAACCCCACAACCAGTGCTTAATCTTAGCTTTTGGTTGCTGATCCTATCAAAATCAGACAGCTCAAAGTGCTTACGCACCAGGGAGGTGAACCATTTCACCCTAAAGAAAACCATGGACCTACTTGGGCCTTAGAGTAGGACTGAAAGATGTCAGTGTAGGGTCATAGGACCAATATATCCTAATAACCCACATATATATTTTTAGTTTTAAAATCCCCGACTACTCCGCTAATAAAGGGATACCTTGGAGTAAGCCGTAGGATTTGTAATCTTTTTGCCCCCCTGGGCTTTTCTTCTCAGTGCTCCCTGGAAAATGGTTGAACCCGATGATGAAGCATGACACTACTAGAGAGTGTGAGGGATTTTGTTTCTTCCCCGCTTATAATTAAGGGGTGCCCCATGAAAGAATATCATTGCTTAGCACTCGATATAGAATTCCGTAGGTGGGATACTCTTTGTATGTTTGAATAGAATTAGGGAGGACGTATCCCTCCTGCTTCCCCTTCCATAAGGTGGAAGGACCCCCTTCACCTGGGCCTGAAAGAGGGATCTTCCCTCCCTCTCTCAGATCCCAAGTATATAAAATGCTGAAGGGGCACCCTGCACTGTTTTTGTGGACCAGCAGTTATTTTTCTTGATCTGACATTTCCTGGGAGCAAGAGAGAGAAAAACACACAAAGAGAAAAAATAGAGAAAGAGAACGACAGGAAAACCATCACAAGCAAAAAAGCAGGAAACTGTAAATGGTGATATAAAGGGAAGAGGGCGTCTGGTAGTGGATTTAAGGGGCATGATGGATTGAAGAATACACAGTTTTGGTATTCGGAGCGTTAACATTTAATAGCAATGGGCTCGGGATTCGAACAGAGATTTCGGCACCAGCACTCATTCTTTTACAAATTAAGTACTGGCCACCTCTACTACAAAAAAACCAAGCTCCTCATACAGTGACTTTTTAAAATTGACCAGACTGGGAATTAGTACCTAGCACACCACACCAGCATCTCTGAAGACAATCAGTACAACATTTTAATTGTGGGCAATGCTGCTGCTGGTGGTACTTGTTGCAATCTATGAGTGTCTGGCATGAACCCCTCTAGCATCAATTGCCAACAATGTTTCTCAAAGCATGGATCAACCTGTTCTTCAAGCACCCTGAAGTCTATCCATGAACTCACCATTATCTTATTATCCCCTTCATGACCATTGTGGGGAAAATGTGCTTTAGGAAAATATGTAAGCTAACACTCCGGCCAACAAAATTGGTAAGAATAACAGCCACAGGACAAAGCGATTTTTCAGAACTGTACTGCTGTGGCACCAGTGTTCATTTCACTAGAGTCTTGTACTGCCGGGCAACCGGCCATCCTCCATGAGCCCACCGCTTGCGTAACTGATAACTGTGTCCTTACCTTCTCGACTCAGCCTAGGGTCCAATGGTGTGTGTGATGGTGTGTCTGTGTGTGATGGTGTGTGTGTTTGTATGTCTGTGAGCATGTTAAACCCAGACTTTGTGTACCGGCCTGGTCCTCACAATCTTGTTGAACCCTGACAAAACCAGAAACACCTTCTCTGTGAGGACCAGGGTGCTACGGAGAACAGTCCTTGTAGTGCGGTTAGGTATTTCTGAGCCAGTGCATCTAAAATTAAAAAACACACCTAGTTTTTCTTTGGTCTGGTGTTTAACCAGCCCCAAAACCAAGGGGTACATAGACTTACCAGAGTAAATGTAGACACCATTATGGTCAATTGCTGGGCCTCGGATGTGCAAGTATAACATAGTGTGTGTGTGCGTGTGTGTATGTGTGTGAATGTGTGCGTGCACATGTGTGCATATGTGGGGTGTGTATGTTAGCACACACTGGCAGCGCAGAGGGAATGCGGTGCAGATTGGATAATTCCTGGTGGAGCATTCATTGTCGAATTCCTCAATGTTGTCTTTGCAAGTCTTCTGATCCAGGGGGCTTCCCGTTGCTTATTGTCCTCCACAAGTGGCGAAGACATCTCAGCCAAAGCCCATCATGCTTACTGAGATCTACAAGCAGTAGGTTGACTGACCCAAGCCAGAGTGCTCCCTTGCAGCTCGTTTGGATAACTTGGACCTCTTCTTTAAAACACCTTCCAAATAGTGTCAACCACCCTTATGCTGCAACAGGCCAAATATGAAAAACTGCTGAGACCAAAAAATCTTGCTCCTTCACCATAAAAACACCTTCTTTCCTCCATAAACCACTGTACATAACAACACACACATATGCAAATAACTGTACTAACGTATCATATATATATCATATTTCCCCACTCATATTGTACTTTTATACCGGCCCCTTACTTCTATGCAGCTCCTCAACAACAGATCGCCCCACTGTAAATGATTTATTATGTTGAACAGCACTTCATGTACCATGTTTTTCAATGCTATTCAGTGGCGGTTCCTCCGCTAGGGCGGAGGTGCGTCGCCTCACTGCTGCAACGCAGTGAAAGAAAGAACAAATATAGTGATAATGACTCAAGGCTATTATCACTGTATTTGTTACTGCTGCATGGGTTTGTGGGGTGGGCAGGCTGCTCTGCTCTCAGAGCAGGGGAGGTTGGGTTTACCTACCCCAAGTGCGCAATGACTGTTTGGCCGGTCCTCTGGGGCCGTCCAAAACAGTTGTATGCACTTCGCATGTTCTCCATGCATCCTGCATTACAACCTGTGTGTAGAACATGCCCAGGCCCCCATTCCCTGGCTGAGCATCGATCCGCGGTGCTCAGAACAATAACAACGTTGCACTGCAGCATTGTGATTGGCTTAGGGGAGGGAGCCTGGCTGCTTCCTGTTCCGGCCCCAGAGGGGAGAGACTGACACAATGTGTGGGACAGCGGTAAGAAGGTAGATTTGTTTTTGTACATCACCGCCTTTGCTACCACCCCCACCCCAGCCCGCCTCACCAATTCTGATCTGTGCCTGCCGCTACTGATGCTATTAATATTAAACAATAAAAGATATTCTTGTCGCCTCCTTTCGGGTCCTCACCCCTAATGCGACCGACCTCTGTTTGCAGGGTGCATCCCTCCATAACAGACGTGTGAAAGTGACACTCCAAGGTGCAGGACAGGTATTGTATTGTAGGCACATTTATACCCGGAGGCATCCCAGCGCTTGTAGAGTGCGGTGTCACGATATAGAGATTTAATATCAACTTTGCACGTATGTCAACCCAATAAACTCCATAAAATTGGCCAGTAGTATGACGTCAAGTTAAGTAAGTGTTGAGTTATATTAGTAAATCTACATGTCCCTATTTATCTGTAATCTGCGAAGATTTTGAAGTTTCGCGGGGTATTTCCAAATGGCATTTCCTCCGAATTATTCATCTAGGATCTCCTCCAATATTGCACAATGAGTCAAAAAACATAAGGAAGCCTAAGGAAAGAATTCACCTGTTCAAGAAAGTGCTGAGTCGGATTCCCTTGTTTGTTCACTCCTCCGCCCCAGAGCACACCACAAGACATCTATCTTCATCAAGGCCTTGCCTCAAGTTATTAGTTTGACATTAAGCTGCTCCATTAGCTAGTTTTCCCTACAATGCCCAACCCCTCTTCTGATAGCCGTTTGTTCAGCTACTTTGATGGAATGTACCTTTGTACATTTGAGTTGTATTACAGAAGTGTTTAAACAAATAAAATAAAATACTCAAGGTCTGGCCTGGTTGCTGCACACCGTTCACAATAGTCTAGAATCAAAAATTCTGTGAGGGAGCAGGGAAGTTGATTCCATAAAAATGATACTACGAGCAAAGCTACAGAAACAAAGGCAGGGATTAATGCCAGATCTTAGGTCTTAGACCAAGTGCATACTGCTGGAGGCACATTCAATGCTGCACACCCTGGCCTAACTCGTTGTAGTAGACCATTTGTACCCAGAGTTAAGTTCGAAAATGAAAAGGTTCACTTTAAATTTTGCTTTATAGCTCTTATTGTGGTAAAGAGTCCAACCCCCAGATTCATCAAAGTCCTGTTTTGAAAGTCCTTAATAGCAAATTTTAAGGATTCGCTATTAAAGACTCGCAAAACGGGATGCGTGTAGAAATCGCAATAATTTTAGCGATTTCTACAGCTTCCTTATTTGCGGTTCGCTAATTGCTAATCGCAAAAAAGGATTGGCTTTCCCATTCATTCCTATGGGCCTAAAGGCCCATAGGAATGAATGGGGAGTCAATCCTTATTTGCGATTAGCAATTAGCGTATCGCAAATAAGGAAGCAATTCCAAGGGTGCCAGGGTGTCCAAAGGACACCCTGTTGCACCCCTGAAATGGTAATGTCCACTGGTGTTGTGCACACACATGTCCCAAGGACATGTGTGTGTGTAACATACAACTTAGAAAAATGCACTAAAGTGCATTTTTCAAAGTTTTTGTTATTTACCACGTAGTTAGACTTCGCGGTAAATAGCGGCCCCAGATAGCGATTTCGCAATTTTAAAATGGTTCATGAATTGCATTTAAGGAATCTCAAATTGAGATTCCTTAAATGCAATTAATCGCAATTTAGCGATTTCTAGATTTGCAATTTTTGCATTTGGGATGATGCATCCCAAATGCAAAAATAGCTCTTGCAAAGGGCCAGATTCTCAGAATCAGGCCCTTTGCGAGCCGATTCAGGTTTGATAAATCTGGCTGTTAGTACAGATGTGCTATCAAACTGGTGGCAAAGAGTGGTCCCAAACTGCACAGCGACTTTGGTCGACCCGTTTCTGATTTTTCAAAGAGGCCTATGTGCTATTAGGTCGCTTTGCAAAATCACCAGTCACAGGGGGTCATAGAAAGACTGCCTAATGAATAGTAACTGAATAACCTATAATATGCGACCTCCTAGGAACACACAGATGGTGTTCTGTAATGGATAGCAGACCATCATGCATATGTTTGGATTGAAAAATTATGGGAAACTTTTTTTTTTTTAAGGAGCAAATGTTCCTCGAAGGAATTGGTACTGCTTTAAAAAAAAAAAAGCTCTCTGTTTGGGAACGCAACAGAGAGGGGCAGGCAGTGACACTCTGGATCACTGCTGCTCCAGGGAGCCTGCCAACAAGATTTCCAAAGGGACTGGATCCCAGATGGATCCCTTGCCATTGCCGAATCAGTGTCCGCCTCATTTGTGGTGTCAGTGCAATTGTTCAATGGTTTGCCACTGGAATTGCACCCCAAAAACTTTGATGCATTGCATACTAAATCGTGATTTGGAAGGAACGCCCCTTCCGAATTGTAATTTGGGGGTCTATGTACAAGCCCCTATCACCACCACAATGTCACTTATATCGATGTTGTGGTGGTGATAGGGGCTGCACCTTATTTACAAGGCAGTGTTAGGCCACTTAACGTGGCTTAACACTGCCTTGCAAATGGCGTGAAAGGGATGGGCAGTGGGTGTTGCGGTGGGTTCCACCGCAACACCCATTCATTTTGATGCTGCCCCTATGTACAAGGTTGGCATATATAGGAGGCAGTGCCAAAATTAAAACCAGGTGCATTATTTCTCCTTGTTTTGCTTTTTCCATATGTGCTGCCTTGGGAAAAGCAAAATGCCATGGGTTGTTTATGTACAGAAAGGTGCCCCTTCCTATACATAAACATTCCTTTAAAAAAATGCTATTTTGTGACTTTCATGTGTGTTGCTTCAGCACACATGACAGTAACAGAATGGCATTTTAGGATTGTTTATGTGCATGAAGAGACTCCTTCCTACACATAAACAATCCTCCCCTGCACGCAGACACCATTGCACTATTGTGCAAGGGTGTCTGCGTTGGCGCTAAGGTGCTAAACTTAGCGACATTGCAGGGGGAAACGCAAGGTTGCACCACACTCTTGTAAATAAGGTGCAGCCTTGTGTTTAAGCAGTGGCGGAGAGAGGCATTAAGCCATCAAGGCTAACGCCTCTATTCGCCACTTCCTTGTACATATCCCCCTTGGTGTGGATCTTAAAGCCAATTCAGAGAATCAGAAAAACACTTCAGGCTCATAAAATAGGTTTTGTAGGTATGAAATTGCTATTTTGCTGTCACAAACATTGAGATTTGTAAATTTCAAGGTTTGCGATATACATCAGGCCCTCTGATTCTAAGCAGAATCGTCTTTTATGTTGACTGTCCATCATATTTTGACACACTTTTTCCTGTCTTCTTAATTTCTTGAATGGTGGATCCTCGACCATGTGTCACATGATTTTCTACTGTGTGGTAAATAAGTGCCAGACTATTGAAGGCAAATGCACCAGGATGCCCTTAGTTTGAGATATTACCAGCTAGGATTAAGAATGATTACCTTCTTTTTCATCGCTGTAACATTGTTGTAGCAGTGTGACCCAAAATGGCAGATGAGGACAGTAGAGAAGGGAATTTGAGCACAATCATGGTCTGATGTTGGTGCAATGATGGCTGCCATTTTTAAGGAATCACTTCTCTGCTCTGTTCAAGACTTTTCGAGCTAGACTATTGATCTTGCGAACACTTGCAGACCACGCCCCTTAAGCTTTTTCCAAGCTGACCTCTTTCCTGTGGTGGTA
This sequence comes from Lissotriton vulgaris, assembly GCF_964263255.1. Taxonomy (NCBI): domain Eukaryota; kingdom Metazoa; phylum Chordata; class Amphibia; order Caudata; family Salamandridae; genus Lissotriton; species Lissotriton vulgaris. Next base: position 141,654,270 of record NC_141700.1, on the reverse strand, counting down.
TCCTTCTTCAGGAGTAAAAGTTACATTGTACCCACCAAACCTTATTCTTGTGCAGCAAGTGTTGTGGAGAGTAGACTTTAGGCACACCCCCTCTTCCTCTCAGTTGTAAGATCACTTCAGATTGGACAACATTTTTGGGAGAATTTGATAAACTGAAGGCTTTGGGACAAAAGTTCTTGAAAAAATGTCAGCTGAACATATTCCGTTTTGTAAACTGATGCAAAGGTGCCATGTCAACTGATCGGCAATAGGTATGGAAAGTGAATACTAAAAAGAGTGGAAAGATTAGAGAGAAGGCCTGCAACTTTTCATCATTCAATTAAACACTGAAACACGTTAAAGCCAACCAAATGATGAACAGAAAGTCCCTGGTGTGAATAAATAATTTGAAAGTGAGGGTTGTGTGATCTACATGTGAAAAGAGGTGAATGAACTGAAGCAATCTGAACTGAAGAACATTACATGCTTTGAAATGCTCCTTGATGGCAGCTTTGCAATTTTTTTTTATGTTTGCTTAGTGGGAGTTCCTCAGACCATTTGCTTATAAAAGACCTAGCCACACTGTGAAACACTGAAATATGGATTCCTTGAAAGTGTGTTTTGTCAAGAATAGGTCAAAACAAAGGTTAACACCCATACATGTTTGCTGTTTTTAGGTTCAGTTTCAGTCCATTGGCATGTCTCCTTGAGGCCCTTTGTTTGACATTCTCAGGTATTGACTTGGGTGAGCAGTCAACTGGTTGTATGACATTACCAGGCGTGGTTTCACCACATGTCTTTACAGTGTATTTTCACCACATATACCATTACTGTGCTTTTACATTCGGTTACCTTAAAAATACACTTACCACTCAAACGACTAGCACGCACACTATCACCACGTATGCCATTACTTTGGATTTCATTACTGGAGTTTCACTCAGAGAGTAGCACTACCACCTACTGATGAAATACATATGTATACCTGTTAAACAATTCTAGTAAATAAATGAACTACACATAAAATACTTACTAAATACTCAACTTCTATCTAAAACATTCTGCAGTGCTCAGATACTGCTTTGCTTATCCCAAAAACACTTGATTTGTATAAAATGTGTTAACATTTCTACGTTGCACACGCATGTTTTAGTAATGTTGTTGATTATCAAAGAGGGTTATGTGTATAAAAAAGGCATTTTCATGCATATGATCTAAAAAATGTAGTCTACATACACAAAAGATAGAAATAAAAAATAGTAATTCTTACCCCCTGCCAGATTGCAAGGCAAAAGCAGACATGGTATGTCACAGATGCACTGATAAATGTAACTTTGTCTAATGTCAGAGGGACATAGAACAAGATGTGCTCCTAAACTCAGATCTAGGGAGGTGATGCATGCCTTACGAAGGCTGGATTTGTTGGATTTGCATAGTAATAACTTGTGTTGGAATGACTTGCATAGAAACAGTAAGCACGGTGTGAAAAATGCGCGGTAATTGGAGGTTGTTGTACAAACTTAGTGGTAAATGGCTGTTTCCCCGAAGACGCAGGAAATGAGGCGGTAGGAGGGTCCTCCAGAGCCCTGGAAATGTCAGAGGGTTAAAATTCTGATCTGGACATGTGAACCCTGCTCCTGGAACTGCTCAATAGTCTAGTGTCCATTGATTGAAAGGTGGATAAACTCACACGCCGACAGGACAGTCCAAAGGAGTGGCTAAATAAGCACAAGGCATGCATTGACACAACACAACAACGGATATAGGATGTGAAGGATAACATCATCAAATTAGCTAAAGCGCAAAACGAAATGGTGACAGATATTGAGAGGCTTCAAATACACAAAGAAGACATGGAGGCCCACTCACGCAGAAGCAATCTCAGCATACTCGGAATACCTGAGATGATGGAGACTGGGGAAATAGAGGACTATATTGAGGGCATGCTGGCCCCCTTGTTTGGTTGGAAGAACCTGTCCCAAATGTATATGGATGAGAGGGCTCATTGATCTCTAGCTTCTTGGCCAGTACCCGAAGCCCCTTCCCGCCTGTCATTGCCAAGCTGCTCTGCTACTGAAATGAGGACAGAATCCAACTAGCCAGGGAAAAATGAGACCTTGAATGCACTGGCTTTAAAGTCAAGGCAAGACTCAAGTTCCGGCAGATAAAGAAAAAATTATGGGATCTCGATCTGAAATACTCCATGATGCACCAAGCCAGATTAAGGCTTACTTGAGCGAGGAAGGTTCACACCTTCATTGAGCCCCAGGAGGCAGCACAATTTCTGGACAAAACTGTCCAGAAGTGAGGATCAAAAACTAGGGGGCATATTACCAAGCAATAGTGATAATTATCGCTATTGCTTGGTTAGAGACAAAAATTTACCACTGAGCTGCGGCGATTTTTATTGCAGATAAACCTTGGTATTACCAAGGTTTATCGCAAATGCGATAATAATCGGCCGCAATGCATGAATATCGCTGAAAAGTCAGCGATATTCATGCATTACCGAGCTAATGCTCTTAGCCATGTTATCCACCTCCCATTGGATAACATGGCTAAGAGTTGCTCAGGGCAGGTGTTAGCTTTTGGAGATATTCGCGCTTAGGGCGAATATCTCCAAAAGTTGGTAATAGGAGATAGCGATGTTAGCGACTGTTTCCAGTCGCTAACATCTTGGCACGCCCACTTTGCATGTCATTAGTGATAAATATCACTGACATGTGATAGAGCGAGCTTTAGAAATAATTTTATTCTGGCTCGTGATGTCATACTCTCATAACTTGAAATAATATATTAATGAGTGTTTGCATGATTTGTTATAATTAAACCAATTAAGAGTAAAATTCAACATCATTATACAGAACTAATGTGCTTTATGTTGCATTTGCAAGTATGTTTTGTAATACATAACTAATATTGTTTTGTTTGTCATGTTCGTCCTATTGTCTTTGTCACTATTAATATGCGGCTGATCATTCATGGCATGTGCTTTATTATATGTGCTTACATGTTTGTCCTATGTTGTGATTGTCTGTCTGGGTATTATTTAATCATCTTTTTACTCTTTCAGATTTATGAAGAAATCTGCTGGACATTATGAAGAATGGTAAATTTTAAATGTGCTGCTTTTCTGTGTGCTTCTGCTAGGTGACTTATACTAATGGGTTAACATTAGCTATGTAGGTTGGAAACAGAATGATTTTCATTATCTGAATTAATTATTGTTTTGTGTTTGTTTAAATAATAGTTTTCTGGAAAGTGACGTGAGCTAAAAGTGGCGCAGTGACGCAAGCAAAAGTGGCGCAGAAAATGGGCTCTTTCTGAAAAGAGGCCTGCTGATGAAAAGCCACATGAGAAAAACTTATTTTGAAAAGGATGAGAAGCCTATGAACTTTTATTGTGAAAAGGTTTGAAAAGAACTGCAAAAGGCTCTCTGTGGAAAGGTTTGCTAATGTGCCACGAGAAGCTCAGAACGGACAGGCTCAAGGCCAGGATGTGAGTCGCGGCATTTTGGTGTACTACATGAACGATCTTTTGCTACAAAATGTAGCAGCCTAAGGAAGTGCTGCCAGGACTCTGTGCATAAACAATGGCTTTGTGTAAAAGCCTGGACTGGAGGTGGAAGATGTCACAGTTTACTGTGGCGTGAGGTGGTTCAGCCAATGGGGAGCTAGAATTCAGCTGATGGAATGTGAAAATAGTTAGTTTATCCATAGTTTTAGGGTATAAGAATAGGCTCTAGGAGCAGATTTTTGGCTTACGCTTCTTGATTCCAGAGGGACGTGTTCTGCTGTCCGATGATTACACGTAAGGAAAGGTGACTTTTTAAAGACTTTGTTTTCAGGCGATGAGGGTAGAGACAGAGAGTTAGTTAGGATTTGGAAATGCTCTTTTCACTTATTTCTGCTAATGATTAATATTTTCTTGATTTAAGCTCTCTTTATAAATGCTGAATAAAACTTTCTTATGACTTTTTAAAATGCTTGCTTAATAAAGTTCCAAACCTAAGTTTTCCTGAATATGTTTGAATAAACTTTTAAAATGACAAGCTGGTCTTGTTTATTATAGTTAGTTTAAACAACAACATATCAGATCCATTCGCCTCATGATTCAGCTGCTCCGTTATTTCTATGGGCCTGGTATTGATTGGTAAGTTTGGTGGTAGATAGTGACATCATTTATGCAGAATTTTAGTAGGAGCGCTGGATCACATGCAAAGTGAGGCCCAAAATGGTCGCTATCTCCTACTAGCTGTCGCTAACTGGTGTTAGCGACAGCTAGGTAATAGGGATATAATTTTATCTCTGCTTTCTTGGCTTTTAAAGCCAAAAAAGCGGAGATAAACCCCCTTGATAATATGCCTCTAGGTACTCAGAATCTCACTCACAACAAACTCTGAGTGACGTGGAATGACAATTGATGTGCTAAGTGATGCCTGTAAGATAACAGGGCTTTTGGCAGCTGCCTCCACACTTTTTGCCCCATTTGGACAGCTAGATGCTGGTTTTTGACTCTGACAGCTGTCAGATGCCTCCTAATCATGCGCTAACTTGAGATCCCTGAGCCAGTGGAAGCGATGCGCAATGACAACCTGCCCACTCCCCTTAGTGATCTGCCCGGGGAACAGGAGTATTGTTCGCCAAGGGGCACAACAAAGGATATCGGGGAGTGGGAGAAAACAACAAAAACAGCCTATTGGTTCTCTGCGATCAGTGTCTGCCCCTGGGGTGCACCTGATGTGTTGTCTCAGGATGGTGCTATGATGCAGCCGGTTGGGCGATGCCGCTTGCGCTCTGGAGAAGCAATGTGGGTGGACAGGGAAGGAAGGGTACGTAAGCTATTAACATATGTAAACCACTAACCTCCTCATTCACTCTGCATGCACATCCACACGCCACTCATAATGTCTCCACTGTGCTTTCACTCACATGTATGCTTAGGCAGTATGGCCTCTTGCTCACAGAAACCACAAGGAGTTTTAGAGCCGCTCATTTTTTGTACTCAAGTGAGTCAATGCACAGTTTGTTAAACAACTGCTGCAGGCACTGTTCTTTAGAGGCTGATTGAACGATTCTGTTAGCTCACTCTACCTTGGTCGTATTTCAGTTAGTAAGATTCAATCTCTTTTTAGCAATGGAACCCCTGGCTGCGTGGGTGCAGATGGATGCTCAGGTGTTCGGCTTTGAGTGGGCACATTGTATCTACGATCGCATCGCCCTTTATGTGGCCAAGCATTGTTTTTCCTTACTAACCTGGACCGTACGGGCCCTTGATTAATGCGTATCATGCAGATCTATGAACCCTCGGAAGTCCACCTTGTGGGTATTGGGAGGTCGGGGGGAGCTCGTTAATTGGGCGTCTCCGATTCAGGTGGTGTATAGGGGCATGAAATACTTGGGAGTTTATTTTCTGATTCCCCCGCCGCGGCCTGGGAGCGGAATTTAGCTCCAGTATGGGAGCATGTATGTGAGGATATTAAGACCTGGTTCCATATGCCCCTGTCATCTATGGCCAATCGTCCATCTTTAAGATGGAGTCGCTCCCGCTGCTATTGTACCAACTACAAAATCATCTCTACCCGATTCCCCTGCGATGGTTCCGGCAGGTGAACTCTGTCTTAGATCAGTTTCTTTGGGATGGGGGAGCGGGGAGGTTAGCGGTCCAGACATTTTTCTTATCTACGTATTGTAGGAGGCCGGCAACCTCCGATATCTGGTCCTATTATGCTGCATCGCATCTACTTGTCCTAAATGAGTGGTGGTATGGGGACAGAGTGGATCCAGCCTATGCCGTGGAGCGGCGTTTCATGGGTTTTGCGACTGGGACAACATTAGGATTTTCACTCTGGGGGATGCCATGCGGGGCACGACTTTAAAATCCTTTCAAGATATCCAGAAGAATTTCCAGATGCCAGAGTCCCAAGTTTTCTATTACTTACAATTTAGACACGCAACAGGCAAGAAGTCCAGCTTAGTGGACCTGGACTTGTTGCCCGAGTTTAGCCCAGTAGAGGCTAAGGTATTTATGGGGTTCTCCTTGATCATAAGATCTCTAAGATCTATCGATCCCTAGCTATGCACTGCTCCCCCTCCTTTCAGCATCTGCGTGAGGCCTGGGAGGGAGATGGAGGTAAGATGGAGGAAGAGGACTGGATGGAGGCCTTGGCCTCCCCGCGTGAGGCGGCTATTGCGGTGAGCCTGCGGCTTATTCAATTTAAATACCTCCATAGGGTCTATTTTACCAGGGTTAGGCTCTGGAGGGCGGGCTTGGTGGCTTCCCCGGTGTGTCTTTGTTGTAGGCACGAGGAGGGGACCCTTCTATACACTATTTTGCACTGCATATCGCTGCGCATTTCTAGCGGGGGTTCTGGCCTGCCTCCCTGAAGTACTGGGGTGGGAGCTCCCTCACTCACCGAAGCTGGTCCTCCTTCATGTGATGGAAGGGGTTGGGGGCAATATCTATAGCACCATCTTATGCGCCTAGGCTTTACATTAGTGAAGAGAGCTATAGCAGGCCGTGATGCCGGGAACATTGGGCCTCTGGGTAGAATCAGGGCAGTTTGGCTTAGAGATCTACTGCTTCGGAATAATAGATGGTGCACATGGGGGTAGGGAGGGTTGGGGGGTAGTTGGGTGTTTGTGGGGATTGATTCTTTCTGTATTGCCTTTCATATTCTCCTGTCTTCCACGAGTAAAATGGTCAAAGTCAATTTCTTTTGTATCGTACATGGGGCAGTCGTCTCTGGGATTCAGAGATCTGCGTAATATGTGTCGTTTTGACAAATAAAATCTGTTTAAAAAAAAAAAAGATTAAGGCTATATGTATGAACATCTTTTCCCATAGGCACAGAATGGATAAAACCCTTTGATACATCTGGCCCTTAATCTCTTAGTGTCTTGATGTACCCAACCATTTGCATGTTAAAGTCTTTTTTGGAGCCAGTGCGTTACCTGGCGTGTTATTAGTACTTCAGGGTTCTACTTCTATCAAGGTCAAGAGGTAGCGGTTTTTGATGTGCCACCGACTTTTTAGAGTTACCTCACTCTCTTTAATCACAGAGGTTTACAATTTACAGTCATGTGCACATGAAAGACATTTAGCTGTAGCATTGGGGCCGGTACGGAAGGCACGTCGCACTTTGGTGCTGATGTCTTGATCCCGCGCCAGGATACTCACAAGTAACAGAGTGCGTTACAAAACGGTTTATAACATAACATAACATAACATGTAGCCACGTGTCTGGCTAGGGGAGGCTAGGTGCTGGATCACCTCTGGTGATCTGTCGGCAAACGAGTCTTCAGTGGTGGAGCACAGGAACAGAGGACCATTGTCAAAAAGAGCCCATTTGCCAAGCAAGGTTGTGTGGTGACAAGGGCATGGCTTTTAAGTTCTGGAAGCTGAAAGCAAGCTGGCCGCACAGAGTATTGCTGGGAAATGTAGTGCAGTGGGTACTTCAGCCTCATTCAGCCATCTAATGCACTGCGAGTGTTTCTACATGTCACACACATACATGCTTATTGTAGTCATGCCCATCACATTTAGCCTGTGTTTATGCGCATATCTCCTGGTGCGTTTACGAGGGGTATGATAGCAATGGGCCTCAGAGACTGCTGGAGCATAGATGCCCATAAAGCTAGTACAACTCTATGGATGGGTTCATACTAACTTTACTGAGATGCCGGTAAAGCTGGCACTACTCTATAGATGGGCTCAAACTAGTGCTACAAGGGTGGTATTTGTGGGTGCCCAAGATGCAGCACATTGGAGCCAGCTAACCAGGCCCAAGTGCCAGTGCTCTTTCCCCAAAACGTATATGTGTGAATTGGAAAACCTAATTGACAAGGACTTTGCCCCCCTTATAAGATCCTAAGGTATGGAAAAAGTGGTACCCAAGGCATGGCTGGGAAAGGGGTCCCAGGGCTTGCAGCACTGTTTGTGCCACCCTGAGTGACCCAAGTAAACTACTGACAGCAGGCCTGCCATTGCAGACTGCAAGAGCAGTGCAAACAGCTTCAACTCAACGTTGCCCTCACCATGTGTGGCAAAGACAATGCACTGGCTGTAATATATATCAGTCACCCCTAAGGAAGGCCTCCTAAAACCCAGAAGGTTGCCCCAGCTTCTCCATGCTATGGCTTGCAAGCCCTCTCTTCACATGCCTGCTGCTGTCAAGACAGGATTCTGACTTCCTGCCAGCCAGTGTGATCATTCCCAGTAGTCAGGAAAAGAGGCCTGGGCATGAAAGAGATCAGACCTTTTCCCTCCCAGTCGGGCTAGTGATGTGGCATATCAGGGTAGTGAGCTTCAAAGGCTGCATGGCCTCCGATATGCATCAGGGCTAAGTCCAGAGGAGGGGGAAACAGCCTTCCTTCTAACCAGGCACATTTGCACCTGGCAGGTGGGACATTAGATGGTCAAATGGGTGTATACCCCCAGAAGGCATGCCACACCTCCAGGGTGGGCAGCCTGGTCTGTACACTGGAAGAAGGGTTCTTCCAGTTTTAGAAGTGGCAGAATAGAATGTTCTTGGAAGAAAAGGTGACCCACACCCCATGGTGTGGTCATCTCAGGGGCTAACTAGCTGTAGGGACTAGCAGCCCATTGGCTACTTGCTCCCACACCCCTAACTCTCTTAAATCTTGAATTTAAGGGACGCCCCTGACAGCAGAACATCAGTTCTGAACAAACTGCATCATAGAGGATGGAAGAAGAGACCTGTGTCTGTGACAACATAACTTGCACAAAGCAAAATAGGTATTCCCTACACCTGAGGCAAAGCTCCTGGAACTGCCTGATTGAGATTTGTCCTAGGCTATCTCTTGGTTTCCCCAAACAGAGGGACCCCTGTGGAAGCCTGAAGCACCCTCTGAATCCCTTGGACTGGTGGCACTAGTGCCCTGCAAAGCTGAGGTAAAACAACACTCCTGGTCAGAAGATATGCCCCTTGGCGGGATAACCCAAATCCAGATAGTGGGGTGTGGGAACTGTAGTCCTGTGTTCCACGAAGTTGCAGGAAGCTTCCGCCTTTCCCGGGAACACTGAACGTCGAAGTAACTTTCTGCTCCACTTATCACCGCCAAGGTTTGTTGGTCGCCAGTCTGGCAACTGAACCCTTCACCTAGAGGCAACTCCATCTGACCTTTGACTGATGTCAGCAACCACCATGTAGTTGCGTTTTTGCATCTTTTTCACCGCTGCACAATTTCAGCAGTAAAAGCAGCTTTCCCGTGACTCCCGTTCAGTACCAGGGACAGCCAGGACAACTCTTATCCTGGGCTCCATAGGCCAGGTAAAAATGAACTGGCTATAGTGGCTTGGTCCTGGACAGCTAAGCTACAACTCAATCATTGATTTGCTCCTAGAAGCGACCTAAAGTCACATGGAGAATTACTCCATGGGCTGGGGTGCCGGTATTCCCGTATTGTCACAGGAGGTGTGTGGCAAAAATGTAGCCTCTCAGCACCTACCCGACTTGGCACTCGGGCACCCCAGCACATGGAGTAATTCTCCATCTGACTTTAGGTCGCTTCTAGGAGCAAATCAACGATTGAGTTGTAGCTTAGCTGTAGTTTTACACATCACAAGCCCACTCCTTTCACATGGGGGGCTAATATCCCCTTATCACTTGCGCACTGCATTAATTATTACTGAATTTGCTGGAAAAATGGCAACTTAATTCCTCTCCATAAGAAACCTTCTGCTTATTTGTCCACTTTTTCAAGTTACCGACTTATTTCACTATCATCCATGGTCATGAACATTTTGGAGAAAGAAATTAATATTCAGTTATCTAACTATTTGGAAACCAATAAACTCCTTCACTACACCTAGTAAGGCGGTCATCCACAACATAGCACAGAGTCTACCCTTTTGGAAATTACCAAAGCTATTACATTTTTCACTCGATGAGGGGAAAAGTGTGGCTCTTCCTATGCTGGATATATCCTTGGCGTTTCATACCATCTTTCACCAAGTACTGTTACAGTGGTTGTCAGAAATTAGCATAGGATGCCAGGCATGGCTTTGATTCAAGTCTTTCCTCCGAGGGTCATCTCAAGAGATGTGGCTGGCCTCCCATGTTTCTTCTAAGAAGAATCTTGTGTTTGAATCACCACAAGGATCCTCTCTGAGCCCTTCTCTATTTAACATTTATTTGGCACCATTAGCATCCCTCATTGACTCGCATGGAGTGGCTGTCATTGTGTACTCAGATGATACTTGGTTGGTTTACTTTTGATTATTCATCCCCCTGCAAACTTCTCTCTTTCACTGCTTGTTTGTAGGATGTTTTGGTTTGGATGTAGAGAAACCTCCTTCAATGTAATACAGACAAGACTGAGGTACTCCTTTTTGGCAAAGCAAGAGCTCTATGGACAAATATTAGCTGGCCACAAGATATTCCTTCTCTTCCCTCCCCTGATACAGTCAGTCAAGAACCTGGGAGTTATAATAAATGAAAAATTACCTTTCGGTATCCAGTCTGGGTTGGTGGTAGGGAACCTGTTAGGGTCTCTAATGTAGCCTGGGGAAATTCCTGTATTTACTCTCAGTTGAAAAATGGAGAACAGTTGTTCATGCTTTGATCACTTCCAGGTTGGACTATTCTGTCTTTACATTGGTGTGCCGACAATTTGATCAGTTATGTACAGGTCAAGAGTTCAAAGTGTCACCATGTTAATTCTAATCTTATTCCTAGATTGCTGTGGAGCTCCCAAACAAGGACTGCTGAGACCAGAAGGCATTTCGTTCTGGGAGGTGAGGTCCTTCTGAAGGGTGTGCTTGTTGACGCATAAATCCCTGCCTGCTTCCCCGCTGTGCGGGATGCATTTTAGATTTCTGTGGAGCTCCCAAACATGTTTGACTAGCTTGTCATTGAGTCTCTGTTCATACCGAACTTGATATTTTTCTACTTTCATCCTCAACACACTTTCATCTACCACCTTCCTTCCACTTCTTCCCATCCAAGCAGGCACTGTAATGGAGCAAGGTACTCTGCCTTTCAATAAACAAAAAGGGGTTTCACCCGTTACCAAATGGGGAGTTGTTCTATAATTCAATAACATGTTTTTCACTTAATTTTTCGAACATCCCTTGTTTTGTACAACCATTTGAATGCACACACCGATCACACGATTAAAGCGCTCAATTAAACCATTTCCCCATGGATGATATACTGGAGTTTTGCAATGTTTAATACCCCAATTCATGAGAAAATCAGCAAATTCCTTAGAAGTAAATTGTGAACCATTGTCGGTCAGTATCTCAGCCGGACATCCTTCTCTGCGAAATATTTCTTCACAAAATTCAATTACATTACTGGATTTCACCTCACGCACAAAGGTCAATTCCGGCCATTTGGAAAAGTAATCCATTAAAACAATTGCGTACCTGTTACCTACTCCCAAAATGTCAAATGGACCACATATGTCCATAGCAACTTTTGCCCACGCTTGTTCAGGAAATTTTACACGGTGAATGGGACTTTCTTGAATAATGTGAGACTTATCACTGCGAGAACATGCCAAACAATCTCTAACAAATATCTCAGTATGTCTATCCATTCCTGGCCACCAAAAATCTTCTCTAGCCTTTCTCTTCAAAGCTGTCATACCACTGTGACCTTTGTATAAAAGTTCCATTAATTTACGTCTTAAAGACATTGGAACCACTAACCTGTCACACCTTCTCAAAATACCATTCACAATAGATAGTTCCTCCCACAATTCCTAGTATTGTACAGTGTCCTCTTGAAGTTTCCAACCATCACTAACCGACAAGTTATCAATTACTTTTTTCATACTCACATCATCTATCATGGCACGTTTCCATTCGGTTTCTTCAATGGCATGGCATACATCCGAAAGCTCAGCCACAATCCAATCATCAGACTCAGAATTAATTCCATCATCTTCAGACTTAGCAACCGGAAGACGAGACAAACAGTCAGCATTGATGTTTTTCACACCAGGGACATACTTCAAACGAAAATTAAATTCTTGCAATTGATAAATCCATTTTGCTAGACGTGGTGTGGCCCTGCCTGCCCCAGAAGTGGAAAATATATCAATTAAAGGTCTGTGGTCAGTGTGCAAATCGAAATTTGTTCCCCACAAAAAATTTCTAAAATGTTGAACACCCCACCAACATGCTAAAGTCTCTTTCTCAACAGTGGAATATGTGCTTTCAGCTCCCTTAAGAGTTTGTGAAGCAAAGGCTATCACACGTTCTTTGCCATCATGTATTTGCATCAATACAGCTCCCATGCCATAACCACTAGCATCAGTTACTATTATACTTTTGTTATTAGGATTGAACGGTATCAATGAAATTGCATTTGCAACTACACTTTTTACATTTTCAAATGCACGTTGACATTTTTCAGACCACACAAAACTTATATTTTTCTTCATAATTTCTGTAATGGGGTTAAACAAGTAGAGAAGTTAGGTATGAATCTAGAGTAGTACTCAGCTAAACCAAGAAATGATCTTAGCTGATCCTTATCTTGTGGCTCAGGCGCTTTCTCCAAATCTTCCACAAGTTTGAGTTTGGGTTTGACTCTTTCTGACGATAAGGAATGGCCTAAATACTCTACCTCTGTTTTACAACACTTGCATTTTTGTAAGCTTATGGTTAAGCCATCTTGTTCTAATTTATCTAATGCTATTTCTAATAATCTGTCATGTTCAATCTTATCTTTTCCCCAAACCAATATGTCATCTTGGAAAACCAATAAATTGGGAATATCCTTCACAATGCTCTACATAACTCTCTGAAAGACTGCTGAGGCAGAAGCAAGACCAAAAGGCATTCAAATAAATTGAAATGCTCCTTCCGGTGTAATAAAAGAATGGTTGTCAAATGCTTGGATTCAGGTTGTAACAAATTTTGGAAGTAAGCACTTGACAAATCTAAAGTGGAAAAAAATTTACCATTGTCAATGCTCGATAACATCTCATTTATATGAGGTAAAGGATAGCGATCAACGCAAATACACTGGTTCAAGTCTCTCAAATCCACACACATGCAGATATTTCCGTTGGGTTTGCATGCAATAACTATGGGACTTAACCACTCTGATGCCTCTATGGGCTTAATTATGCCTTCTTTGCATAATCTATTTAATTCTTCTTTTAGTGAACACCTTAATGCCATTGGAACGTTCCTTACTTTGTGTACTTTTGGAACGGTTCCCTCCTTTAAAATTATCTGATATCAACATTTTTTAAGACAACCCAGTTCTTTTTTAAAGAGATTGGGAAATGTTGTTGTCCAAATGTCACTATCCTGTGTCTCAGTAAGTAACACATAGGATGGATGATTAGGGTTAAGAATAATATCTAAATGTTTCTGCTCCCTCCATCCAAGTAGTGACTTACCTTTCTCCACTACATATAGTTTGGCGTCAGTTTCCCTTTCCTGAATTGTAATCTTGGTTGGAAAATAACCCATCACAGGTCATTTTTTCCCACAATACCCTACAGGATTGACATCAGTAGATTGTAGAGTTTTTAACCCAATTTTGTCCAAACCTGTATATCGATGATAGTAAAAGGTGAACACGAATCTGCCCACATGGGAATAGTTGTATCATTTACACAAATATCACATATGGCTGAGATACCCGCCACCCCCTCTCAACACAATCCCCAAGGATGGGAAACCGGAAACAGTTCTGAAGTCTTTGGAAGACGGGAGGGAGTAACCCCCCCGGCCGTATTTATTAAAATATGAAACAAAATTAAAACATTAAATAAACAGTTTCATATTATGTACAATTTCATTACCACATTGCGATGTTTGGCTAACCTTAACAGATTCTCTAATACAAAGGTTCTCCTAGCCGAACTAACATCCTGCAAAACATTTACTTGAAATTTTGAAATTGTACATCCTAACGTTTAAGGGCCAACGGCAAGGTCGTAACCGGTGTCAAGATCCCTAACCCAGAAATATCGCCCTCACTTGTGAGGGGCGGCCCAGAGGCGTACCTCAAGTGCAAATACCAATTTCCCTTGACTTGACGGGGGCCCCAATAAAACTCGACGCCACTTAGAGGTCGTACGAGGACTCGTGTGAGGTATCTAGAAGGTAGCGTAGACCCCCCCCCCCCAAACCCCACACAACTTACCATATCTGCCGTCGCAGACGTCCTGGCCCCGGGAAATTCCCCAGGAGGGGGCTGTAACCCCTCCTACCCAGGAAGGGGCCTTGACCGCCTTTCCTCTTCTTTCGGCGACCCATCCTTAGAAGGGACCGCCTCCCCGTTGAGGGGCCAATGGCCACCTCCCCCGAGCGCTCCCATCCGTGCTGGGTGACGCCCACTCATAGGGATCTTCCAATTAGTGCTCACCGATCATGACCTTACCGCCCGACCAAAATAAATACGACAATGCTAACTAAATGACTAAACTAAAAATACAGTAGCAACTATACTTTATTAAAAGCATGCTTACCAATGAACACTAAAGCAGAATTTCTTTATTTGCAAAACGTAACACAAATCGACATTCTTTATTACATACTCAAAATCATCACGATAATACCACAACCTGTAAACGAAAATCAGAGTTATCCATCAACTTTATTCAAAACCACTTGCTGTCATCAGGGGCTGGTGGGTGGGTCAAAATTGGCTCTTCGTTCCGTCTCGAGCTCACGTGCAGCGAGGAGGTGCAGCTTCAGAGCACAGGAACAAGAGGATGCCTTCGGATCTTGCTTCTCCTTTTATCCGTCTTCAGGGCGGGCGTAAACCCGCCCCTGCCTGCCCCTAGGGCGTGGCCAGCCGCGTCAGTGTCTAGGCCAACCCACTCTAGGGCGGGAAAAGGCGCGCCCCGGCTACGCCGCTTCGGGCATACCAGCCGAGACTCGCCTCCCGCCCAAGATGGCTTCCCGGGGGGATCGTGGTACTCTGCCATACGTTCGGGGGGACCGAGTGGTCGCCCCTTTCCATATGGCTGAGATACCCGCCACCCCCTCTCAACACAATCCCCAAGGATGGGAAACCGGAAACAGTTCTGAAGTCTTTGGAAGACGGGAGGGAGTAACCCCCCCGGCCGTATTTATTAAAATATGAAACAAAATTAAAACATTAAATAAACAGTTTCATATTATGTACAATTTCATTACCACATTGCGATGTTTGGCTAACCTTAACAGATTCTCTAATACAAAGGTTCTCCTAGCCGAACTAACATCCTGCAAAACATTTACTTGAAATTTTGAAATTGTACATCCTAACGTTTAAGGGCCAACGGCAAGGTCGTAACCGGTGTCAAGATCCCTAACCCAGAAATATCGCCCTCACTTGTGAGGGGCGGCCCAGAGGCGTAACTCAAGTGCAATTACCAATTTCCCTTGACTTGACGGGGGCCCCAATAAAACTCGACGCCACTTAGAGGTCGTACGAGGACTCGTGTGAGGTATCTAGAAGGTAGCGTAGACCCCCCCCCAAACCCCACACAACTTACCATATCTGCCGTCGCAGACGTCCTGGCCCCGGGAAATTCCCCAGGAGGGGGCTGTAACCCCTCCTACCCAGGAAGGGGCCTTGACCGCCTTTCCTCTTCTTTCGGCGACCCATCCTTAGAAGGGACCGCCTCCCCGTTGAGGGGCCAATGGCCACCTCCCCCGAGCGCTCCCATCCGTGCTGGGTGACGCCCACTCATAGGGATCTTCCAATTAGTGCTCACCGATCATGACCTTACCGCCACAGGCCGGATAGTTGACCGGCTATCCGGACCCCCCACAACACTCCTACCTAAAGGTCATGGTGTAACGTTTTTAGCCATGCTAAGAAGTCTCCTATGAGTAACTCATTCCCCACCCGAGACAAATGCACTCCATCCCCCAAATACATACTGTCATCATTAATACACCCATGTGAAATAGCATGCAGTGTCTTGGAACGGAACAACCTACTCACTTTGTTATTAAGCTTCCTAACAGAATGATTTAAAGCAGGAACCGAAATAGCCCCCCGCCACACTTTTCGTGGGATCATATGGGACCACGCAATTGTGCACCCTGGAACTCTCCTCGCTAACCAACTTACAGTGGAAAGCATCGCCTCAAGAAGAAGTCGTCTACCAGTGGTGACCAAATCATTACCCCCAAGATGTACTATCACTACAGACGGCGGTGACCTCGTCCGCCCTAGCAAACCCTCAAAAAATGATTGAAACTGGTCAATACAGAGACCGCCTCTTCCGTAGAAGGACACACTGTACCCGTATTCCCCAGCTACGTGAATCATATCACCTGCCTTGAATACGTCTGCGGCACGTCTCACGTATGAGTGGCCCACAACCCACACCTCCTTTTTCACAGCCGGTGATGTCTGACCGCTGGCCCGGTGTAGGGTCGACTGCAAAGTCCGCCCCGCCTCGTAGGCTTGCGCAACTGAAAACCAAACAAAAACAAGAAGCGTGAGTACATTGCTACAGCTTCACAACATGTGCAACCGCACATACCTTTTATAACAATTGGAGGACCAACGCCCCACCCGTTTAACTTGTTCAACATCCAGACCCCTGGCTGTAGCTTCTGTAGCAGCCCCTATCCGAAAGGAATGGGTCCCAAACTCGCCCGGGTTCAAGCCCGCAGCGGCAATCGACATCGCAAGCACCCGCTGAAACTGAAACTTTGTCAGTGGGGTGGCGTCAGCGTGTCTCAACAAGGTCCCCCCCCATGATGCCACCCTTCGTGCTAAATAATCTTCTAGACACCTTACCGGGCACATGGAGGACCCGGGAATCCTGCGTATGATTACGCAGTCACCCATCCCACTTTGATCGGTCTTGGACCTGACAAATGAGACCGTCATCGTCTCCCCTCTGATCTGGACGTGCTCCTGGCACAATCCTCCTGTCACATCCTGCTTGTTCCTCGCCACTAATTCGCTTACCCGCATAGCCCCATGGAATGCCAGCGTAAAAGCGGCTCGGAATAACACTGTCTCAAACTGAGATGAACACGTAGCAGGGAGTCTGGATAATAACTGGGCCAGCCTATCCAAGCCTATCGGGCGCCTCTCATCTACTCTGCGACCCTCAAGGCGTTGCCACCCCCGTAGCGCTTTCTGTACAACGAAAGACGCTGTCGGGTCATGGATCCCGTGAGCCCTAGCAACAAAGTAAATGGCAGCCCGATGCCTCTGTGCCGTGGCCACCGATTTCCCGACCCGATGTAAGGACATCAGAAAATCCACCACCCACTCTTCCTGGCCCCAAAGCTCCTCCTTATCAGTCCCCAAAAAGGCCAAATAGGACCGGAACGCCCCTTCATATGCCTTCCTCGTCCTGGGTGCTAAACTCTCTCCCACGAGGTTACGAAGTTCGGGGCACCGAGAGACCAGAAAGCTTCGGGAAAGGGTGCCGGCTCCGGGTCCGCTGTGGGAAGGAAACCCCAGAAAGCCTGCATACGAAAACGAGACAGTGCATCAGCCGCCTGGTTCATTACCCCTGGGACATGTCTTGCTCTGAATAGCACATTCAATTGCATACAAAGTAAAACAATTTCCTTGAGCAGTCTCAAAATCCATTTGCATCGTGCTGCCTGACTATTGATACACTCGACCACGGTCATATTGTCAGACCAAAATACCACAGAGTGATCTTTGAACCCTTCGGGCCAAGTTCTCAGGGCCACTAAAATGGGGAAAAGTTCCAGGAAAGCAATGTTACTTGTCAGTCCACTGTCATGCCACCATGTCGGCCACTTTTGTGCAGACCATCTTGTGCCGAATATGGCACCGAAACCTATGCTCCCTGCCGAATCTGTCCACAGCCCCAGCTCCTCAGAGGACACGGCTGGTTTGTTCCAGACGACTCGACCATTGAAATCCGCCAGAAATGCCAACCAAATGCGCATGTCCTGGCGGACCTCTGCCGAGAGCCTTGTGCGATGATGGCACTCCTTCAGGCCGACCATGGCTTGAGCGATCGAACGGGAAAAGGGGCGGGCCATTGGTATAACCCTCAGGGCAAAATTCAACTGGCCAACTAACTGCTGTAATTGATGCAGCTTAACCTTAGGTCCCCTTATACACATCTGCAGGGATGTCCTGAACTTTGACACTTTGACAGCTGGTAAACGAAAACAACCTTCTGCGGAGTCTAACTCGATCCCCAGAAACTCGAGGCAAGCGGAAGGCCCCACAGTCTTACCTGGTGCCAATGGCACGCCAAACTGATTCATCAAGACACAAAACTGTGCCAAAGCCTGCCCACATTCCGGGTCCCCGGCTGCCCCCAGGAACAAAAAATCATCAAGGTAATGCATCACATTTTGGAAACCCGTCTTCCTTGTGAAGACCCATTGTAGAAAACTACTGAATTTTTCGAAATAGGCACAAGATATGGAGCACCCCATCGGCATACACCTATCCATGTAATAATGACCCTGAAACATGAAACCTAAGAGACGCTGATCGTCTGGATGTACCGGGAGCAACCGGAACGCTGACTCGATATCAGATTTTGCCATCAGCGCCCCGGGCCCCAGGCGATTCAAAATGGCTACGGCCTCATCGAAGGATGCGTACCGCACCGAACACACTTCCGGGTCTATCGCTTCGTTTACGGAAAGACCACGTGGGGCTGATAAATTATGTATCAGCCGAAACTCACCCGGGTCCTTCTTTGGGACCACACCTAAAGGGGAACAAACAAAATTAGGAACCGGTGGTACACTAAACGGACCGGCGACTCGACCTCGAGTAACCTCCTTCCTGATCTTATCCTGTACCACAGTCGTATGCTGCAAGACCGATAGCTGATTTTTACATTTCGTTGCACCTTGAAAGTCCCCCACTGGGATGCGGAAACCATAAGAAAACCCGTTCCGCAACACCCCAGCAGAAGTACGATCCGGGTATTCACTGAGCCAAGAAATCATTGCCAAGGTATCAATCGGGGTAGGTAAAGGCGCCCCTCGGACTATGTTAGACCTGTTTGGCGCCTCCTCTACCCCCATTATCACCCGTTTTGGCTCTGCACGTGGACTCAGGATGGGATGATTGCCCACACCCACTACATTCGTGTCTAAATTTGCACGATCCCTGGGGCCTAGTACATTTACCCCTGTTGAAGTTCCAACAAACTCCCCTTTTTCCTGTGTTACCGGCAGGCTTCGAGTAATTGTCTGTACCCGCACCTGACCGAAAGGGCGTCCCCGCATACTGGCGGGAAGATTCGCCAACAATACTCCCCACTAATGGCAATTTTAACATACCAGTCTCCTTCATTTTGGACCATGACACAGAATCATAACAATCCCATGTTAAGTTTTTATCATGTTCTTTAGCTTTTCTAAACAGGTTATCATAGCAGAACCAATGATTACCCTCGTGTGATACCGAGTACCCCATGATTCGTGACTGATAAATCGGCAATTCGGGTAACAGATCGGGCCTTCGCTCCCCCAAGATCGATGTAAAAACCCCCCACGCTTGGCCCCAATTGCCAATGTTTTCATTTACCTTAAAGGCGGCCATTTTTGCGCGCCAAACACTCGGATGCATGAGCTCCTTCTGGCCCTTGACATGCTCCATCTCATAGTGATCAGTAAGCAACGAGAATATGTTTACGTACTCCCCTGCCCATATCCTTTCCTTAATAGCCAAAGGAACATGCTGACCCAATTTTTCCCTATGAGAGGGTGCCGACTCATCCCTCGCAATCGGCAATGGCCGCTTACCTGCACCGGACGTTGTCTCTGCTACTGAACCCGTCCCCTGTGGCTTCTCTCCTGCTGCAGCCGGCGTGGACACCTTCGCTGCTTCCCGTGACTCACGCAGTTGCTTCATTAGCTCCTGCGCGTCGACAGCCGTGGCGCCCTCGCTACCTTTTCCCAACCACGCTGCCAATTGTGCAGCCAGCTCGGGCGGCATATCTTCCTCGGACACGGGGGTGACCACAACGGGAATCGGATTCCCTTCCTTCGGCACGGGAGTTGGTGCCTCGAGCGGGGCACTGGGACCCGGGATGTCCTCTCCCGCTGCTCCCCTCCTGGGCCTCTTGTTTTTCCCTCCCGGGGCTGCTCCCGCCAAAGGACGTTTCGGTCCCCCTTCCTCATTCTTATCCATCCGCCTCTTTAGTTCGGTCATCTCCTTCATGAGAACGCGCAGCATCTGTTCACTAGTCATGCGCTTTCCAGCCTTCTTCGGCATTCTCCAACAGAGTATCTGCAAAACAAACAAGAACGATTACAACGCTCAAAATTGGCTCTTCGTTCCGTCTCGAGCTCACGTGCAGCGAGGAGGTGCAGCTTCAGAGCACAGGAACAAGAGGATGCCTTCGGATCTTGCTTCTCCTTTTATCCGTCTTCAGGGCGGGCGTAAACCCGCCCCTGCCTGCCCCTAGGGCGTGGCCAGCCGCGTCAGTGTCTAGGCCAACCCACTCTAGGGCGGGAAAAGGCGCGCCCCGGCTACGCCGCTTCGGGCATACCAGCCGAGACTCGCCTCCCGCCCAAGATGGCTTCCCGGGGGGATCGTGGTACTCTGCCATACGTTCGGGGGGACCGAGTGGTCGCCCCTTTCCATTTAGGGGGTTTTTACTCATCACTTGTATTCATACCTACATCATTAATATCCTCAATGATATAAATTTCAACTTCACTATCATCAGATTCAATCGTAGGTTCATTGCAAATAACATTCACATTAGATTTGGACTGAAATGCATTGGTAGCTTTGCAGACTCTCGAAAAATGTCCTATTTTCTTGTACTTGTAGCACCTACTCTTTGCTGCAGGACAATGAATAGCATCGGACGAATGTCTGTTGCCACCACATCTATAACATACTTTATTGACAGCTACGTAAGGTTGATGTTTCTTTTTTTCCACTTTACTTTCAGTTTTTTTGTTAATGGTTTTGTCAATAGTGCTGACTTCACAAACTTTGATAGAATTTGATTCACCATGAACTCCTGTGCATGTTAATTCCTTCACATATTGTGTCATATTTTCAATACGTTTGGCAATTTGTATTGCTTTGTCTAACGTGGAATCCATCAAGTCTAGTAATTTCTCTTGCACCTTTTTGTTACTAGTAGCATTAATTAGTTGATCCCTAATAATCTCGTCACGTCGATCTTTAACCACTTGGGTGCTTGAGGTATTTTCCTCCGGTGCTGCATTCCCTGAATTCCCATTGTTCATGACAAGCTCAGCTCGTCATGAGCACAGCTCAACCGTGCCTCATGACGAGCTGAGCTCGTCATGAGCATCGAAGAGGTTAAATTTACATGTGGTGGCTAATTTCCTTAAGGACGAAACATACTGTTCCATTTTTTCACCTTGCACTTGCTTTCTAGAGATAAATTTGTACCTTTCTACAATGATACTGAGTTTTTTCCCGTAGTTTTCTTCCAACATAAGCATGGCAATTTCGTACACATCCTCTTCCTCATCCTCAGAATTAGATTTGTGTTCTCACCACTTCTTACAGCAGATATGGGTTTTGGTAGAGTTTTTAAAACATTTCTGCCTTCTACACCTAAGTGGTGTTTTAAAATTGCTACTTTTCTATTGGCCACATATACCTCTGCACCAATTGCTTCCAAATATGTAATGAATGACTCTTTCCAGTCTTCCCATGATATACAAGGGGCTCCTGGTTCTTGTAGAAATGTAGGAGGAGGACTGATGGTCTGATTAGACATATTAGATATAAACTTTTCTGTCTCCAAATATGAAATTAATGTAAGCACATTGTGATACAAAATATTATAAAAACATACAAAAAGATTGCTATATAAACTTTAAAAATATACCTGGATGAGTATGATAGCACTATTATTGTGCCAACACCTTTTAAAACAAACTGTCTTATTAGGAAGCAGAAAACTCACTGTGAACTTATTTCAGGTTTAAATCTTGCAATAAATGTGGCGCGCAAAGTTGGATGCTGAATAAACTTACTATTATTTCTTTTATATGCTTTCGGATGTAATCGTTGTCTCCGATTTTATTCTTCTGTGAAAAACAAAGTAAACACGCACAAAATGGAGGCACGTTAAGCGTAACCTTTGAACTCACGAGGTTACGTACGTCGAGCAATGGCTTCTGAGAGTTTTGCTTCAGGAGGGCGCAAAAAGGGCTGAGGAGGCTGTTCAGATTCAACAGGCATACCCTCTGGGTCTTGACGAGTCTGCATTTGTGATGATCGGGCACCCATACACAGAAATACGCCCCAATCTATATAAAAAGGGGTTGTTCCCCACACAGGTACCCACAAACAATTTCAGATTAAATTGTAAGCTTAAAATTGCCAAAAAGTGACTGACTCTAAAAATACAGTTCTTTAATTTTTATTAGAGAAAAAGCAGTCACACGATCTTCTTGCTGCCACAAGCAGCGTCAGTGTGGGGAACGAGGCAAACAGAGAGAAACACGAAGCGCTAATGCCTCAGCGCGTGTTCTCCTCAAACGCTGGGAGCGCTGAGGAAAAAAGCCGGTCAGCGTCTGACAGAGACGCTACAGACCGCGCACGCGCGCAACAAAGACGCTCGGGCCAAAGTGCCTACTGCGTCAATAACAACACTAGCCTTAAAAGGATAATAATCAATCAGACAAAAACGCTGTCAACAACACGAAATACAACTGCCACGCCACAAGAATAAGTGTGAGGAAATACGACTTATCTTTGACGCAGCAGCAATGAAGTAAGAGGAAGGACTTCCGTCGTGGGACCCCTTTATGCTGGCTTATGGACTCTGATTGGCTGTTGTGTCACCATGACTACCGCTGCCATGTTGGTCAGGGTAGTTCATGGTGGATGTTTTTTCTTTATTACTTCTAACTTGCTGTCAATAAAAATGAAGAAAGGACTAGCAAAATCCTCGCCTCCGCTTCCTGACATGGAATTCAGACGAACGCTCCCGTGTTAGTAGGAAAGAAAACAAGGCATCAGCTGGTGTTTGCGTTTGAATGAAGATCATTGCAGCTGAGGTAACGTCCGTTAGAGTTATAGTTAAATATGCCAAAACGAAGGTCTATTATTACACGGAAATTTTCAGCAATAACGAACTGAAAGTAACTTGATTTTTATCCAGTGCACTCCTTAACTGTAAAACGCCAGAAACATGATTTTATTTATAGCTCCGCACTTCCAACTCCAAACCACTTCATAAGGATTTGGTTTGTGTACTGCACTTCCAACTCCGGACCACTTCGTAAGGATTTGGTTTGTGTGCTGCATATAGCTTCAGAATATATTTCCGATATTCTCTCTACCACAAAGCTAAAATACAATTGCAAGAAAGTGTATATTCAGTGCGTCCTTACGTTGTTGGTAGCAACTTCCCTTGTCTTCTTCTGAATAAAATCAGATAATTCTTCACAGGGACGCGCCAAACGTGATTACAACGAAGATGATGGAGGTACCTCGTTGAGGGTCTTTAATGTTTGTGATAAACATGTAGCTTTTGCTCTGAATCTTCAATTAAATTTCCAAATTTAAAATTCCTTCTTTCTTCTAATCTTGATCCATGTATCCCATTCTCGTCGCCATTTTTAAGAAAGGAAGGACTCAATTAGAAGTAAATACAATGGTTTATTCAGGATACAGTGCAGCAACCCTCAACAGCTGCCATCCACAGCTCCCTCCTAGTTCTCCACACTTCCAACTACCTTCTAGAAGTCATAACAGTGGTTGCTAGGATACAATAATAATGACACTGCACTATCAATAGTAACATGCATATTAACTAAATACTAAGTTAATCATAACATATAAGAAAGAATACAACAAACCTCTCATCCAAGTTTGCCCCACCAGCTTCTAAAAAAAAAGAAGCTGCTGCACCTTCACTTCAATGGACAAAAAATTCTTAATCAGAGACCTCTAAGGTACTCAACACACTTTAGAGTGTCATCACTTCTTATATTGTCCTCTGAGATCTGTAAAACCAAATGAAAATTGTCTTGGTGCTGTTAAATCGGAATCTCACTCTCTTTTTCCTGGACAACAGCAGAAACCCATTGATCACTCCATTTAGCAGTTTGACAGGCTGTATAAAACTCTCCCTTTTTAATGCAGGACCTACAAGCCATATTCTTTGTGGGACATGGCTTTTCTCCTTTGACGTGAGTGAGTGTGTAAACCATACCTAAAACAAATGTTCTTTCATTTAAAACATTTCTTCTTACATTTGTTTTCCCTAATTATCTACTCACCCATCTGTAGCATTACACATACAGACTCAGACCTATTCAATTCCCTCACAGACAGCTCTGAAGTCTTTAAGTTATTTGCAGTTTTAAAAGTTTCTCTCTGATGAGAGATTACCCATAGACAATATCTGTTAAATGGTCTGTATAGACAATGGCAAATACACAGGTCTTCCACAAGTTGGTTAGAGAAATTTGCAAATTAACAGTCTAAAATCAATCTCTGTACTGCTATATTGTACATTACCACATTTCCCTCTTGTCTCTGAATCCTTTTACAAAACTTGTGCCTCCACATCATTAAAGTAGGTTGGATATCACACCTGTTTTCTAACTTTGTAAGAACCTCTTGCTATTCATCAAGTACTTCCCCTTCTTCTAAAACCAAATCTGGTAGATTCTTGAAAATTGCTCTTCCTTCAAAACCACTAAACAAAATGTATTTTTCTCTAGGCTGAATAGTGATACACCAATACCCCCAAGATAAGTCTTGATGATCTACAGCAGCAACTGATGGACGGAATGCTGAAGAAACCAAACATTCTACCCCCAGTCAAGAGATCCAGCTTAAATCCATAGTTCTTTTGCTCACTATGCCACCCCAGTTCAGACCCAGCCATATGCAAATCAGTCTTGACACTGTTCCTCATGGAAACAGTCCAGCCGGGACTGCCAAGACAGGTCCTCCTTTGACAGGAAACATGCATCCTGTTTCCGGGTTTGGGATATATCATCCTTCATCAGCCAGACTACATTGAATCCGATGGCACAGCGAGCAAGGGAGCCACATCTGGGCATCCCCATCCCCCTTAGGGCAGAAAATGCCGAGGCAACAAATGATGAACTGAATGCGGAATAAGTTAAACATCCCCCGCCAAAATAAAAAACAATGGATTTAGGCCCAGATTTCTGTACTAGGGTGAATGTTTGACATTGTTCAACATTCTGTCCATCAATTGTTCTTGTCACCCAGAGTGGGACTGGTATGCCCAGACATAAGTCCAGTGCCCTCCATGCCACTGGAGTCAATCAATCAATCAAAAATCTTTATTCGGATTTCAAAAATCCATAAAAGCACATTTTAAAAAACAATTTAACATTCACAATTACAACTACAAAGGTACAATAGATACTATCAAATACATTATTAGGGCATTTACTAAGTCACGCATTTCAAAAGTGCAAGAGAGGAACAATAATCATTAATAATTCAAGGGTTTTCCATACTTCTACGTACGTTAAAAATGACTTTTAAAAAACAACTTGTCCTAAATATAAGTTCATCATCCTCCAGTTTTAAAAGCATCAAATAAGACTGATTCAGTGAAATGGGTCTGCGTTTTTTAAAATATGGTGCTAGGAACCATTTAATATATTTCTTATAAAACTTGCACATGAAGAAGAAATGTAGATCATTTTGTTTGCTTGTTCCGTCACAAGGACACAGAATCTTGTCATCTACGGTGTGTCCCAGAGGAAAACAAAGTAAAAATTTTACCGTTCCTGCTTTCATTCTAAACAATAGAGATCTTTCCCAGTAGCACATTGGTAGTGTCAGATACAACGGAAATTGCTGGGTTAATAAGCCATTGTTAATATAGGACACAACAGTTTGTTTCTTCATCTCTTCTGACAATCTTTTTTCCCTGTAATTGGCATACAGTTCAAGTTGGACTACTTTTTTGTCAGTCCTCTGTATTTGAGATGGATTCTCAAAGAGGTTGCCCCTGTCTATACTAGACAGACTCTCTTGTACGCCACGGAACCATGGGATCTTATTCCATTTATCACAAGCTAAACATTCCCTCAAAATATCATGTGTTAGGCTAGCGTATTCATTTACCCAGATGGCTAACCAAAATAGTGCAGGCCTGGCTGCGATAAAGTCACTAATATATGGTGCATTCAGCTCTGAGTGACAGATAAACCCTGATGATGAGATGGGAGCACCCAGTAGCTTCCTACAGAGCCGATTTTCTTCTCTCTGTATTGAGGGGGTTTTTACCGACCCCCAAATTTCGGCACCGTAGGTTGCCACTGGGATGCATTGGAGCCTATAAATCTTTAAAATTGCTTTAGTTGCTCCCACTTTCCTCGGTTTGGGAAGAGATAAAATTGAGTTTATGGCCTTTGAGAACTTGCCTGTGGCGTGGGCGATGTGCCCACTCCACAGGCCGTTCGCAGCAAAGACCATACCTAAATATGGGAAAGTTTTAGTTAGGAGTAACTTATCAGCTCCTATCGTAATGGAGTTTAATTGCTTAGCACCCGGTCCGCAGGACATGATAAATGATTTTTTAAAATTTACTTTTAGATCCAGATTCCCCATATGTGATGCAAAATCCCTGACTAGTGCCCGTAGGGCATTAGGTGTTAATCCCATAAGCACAGCGTCATCCGCGTATAGAAGACACGGTAGTTGGCAACCTTTAATTTTAGGGACATCTTGGGTAACCTTTTTTAGGGAGTCTCTTAAGCCATTTATGTAGATGATGAATAACAGGGGTGCTAAAACGCACCCCTGTCTCACCCCCCTTTCCACATTAATTGGACCAGAGAGTGTACCCTCCATGTCAATCCGTACTTGTGCCTTTGTGTCTTTATGGACATAGGCAAGGAAATGTACCAGAGGGGGATCCAGGCCATAAGACAATAAAATCGACCACAATTTTGACCTGTTCACCAGGTCAAATGCGGACGATAGGTCCATAAACGCCAAATAAATGGGTGATGCCTTAGCAATATTGTATTTGCTAATTAAGAGATTTAAATTTAGGCATTGTTCGATGGTTCCCACCTTGCGTCTAAAACCCATTTGGCAACGGTCGAGTACCCCCATTTCCTCAGCCCAGTCATTAACTCTATTATAGAGTACCCTGCCCATGATCTTTAAAGTGTTGTCCAAGAGCGAAATAGGCCTATAATTTGCGGGATCAGATCTTTCGCCCTTTTTATAAATAGGCACTATTATGCTCGTGGACCAAGTTGCGGGTATTGGGGCAAACGGTATACTATTAAAAAGGTTGACAAGAATATTTCCCCAGAGTTCTGGGTTGTGCTTAATTAAGTCTATTGGGAAGCCGTCGGGTCCAGGAGCCTTGTTACCAAGGCTCTGATTAATAGCCACGGTGACTTCCCCCACAGTGATTTCTAGGGATTCTAATGTTCCTGGTATATAATCCTCTAAAACCGCGCCGGGAGTGGCATATATTTTGGAAAAGTGCAATTCCCATTGTTCACTTGCTATAGTACAGCTAGTCGGGGTTAATTGCTTACCCATATCCCGCATCTTTTTAACGGCAGGCCAAAAAGTGGTGCTGCTCCCCAGGGTAGCAGCAGTTGTTAATGCCTCCCAATGCTCAGTTAGTAGAGCAGCCTTCCTTGAGCCTATAGCTATTTTGTAATTTGATCTAGCGGTTCTTACGTCTATTTTACTTCTCGGTTTACAATTTAAAGCTCTGCGAAGGGCTTTATTTGCTGCCGAGCAATGGCGGTCGAACCACCTTGGCTCAGGGACAGTTGGTTTGATAGGGACACTTAAGAGGGATTTAATGGTGTTGCAGAGTTTTGAAAAATCTGTTACTATTCTGCAATGGTTCCCATCATCCAGGGAGCATGATTCAAGTAACGGACCATGGTCACTTATAATAGTGTCCGTTACTTGTCCACTATTTATCCCTCGCCATTTTAACCTCAATTTGTTAGCTGAGACCGTAATATCCCTTGCCCCCAGAGAGCGAACAAGGGCGTTCGGTTGACCCAAGCCAATATTGACCACCAGAGCGTTATGGTCCCCAAATGCAGTTTCAAGAACACCAACCTTATTAACTCTATTTATTAAGTCAGAGGACATAAAGATATAATCCACTGTAGTAGAAAAATCTCTTCCTCTGAAGGTTGGGATATAGATAAGTGGCTCCTTTATGTCTCCATCCATTATATCAATTAGGATGTGTTCATTAAGGAAGCGTTCTAATTCTTTGCCCCGTTTGTATGCCCTATCTATTTGTGCATTCTTCGTTTTTGGCGTTATAAATTTGGCATTAAAATCTCCAGCCAATATTGTCCTGGTGCTTATTTGATAATGAAACTTTTCTGCTATTTTAGATAGTTCTCCGAAAAGTTCAATAAAATTCCTATTCGGAGTAGAACTAAAATCGTTATTATAAAAATTAATGAGATAGTAAGGAACCCTTCGGGTATACTCAATTATTTGAATATTTGGATTTTTTGAATGAATCAATTTTATGGACCCTCCTATGCTTATCTTGAACCCCATCAATAAACCTCCAATCGGGCGGCCAAAGACAGGCTTTCTGGCATTAATACAATAACAGTGGAAACCCTCTATGTGCACCGCTGTTGTCGCCCAAGTTTCCTGGAATAATATTATATCCTTTTCGGAAATAACTTTTAACCATTCAGGATCAGAGACCCTTTGCTGTAATCCAGCAACATTCCAGCTTAAGATCTTAAACTCCTTATTATACTCCTTTGGGTGTTCACTACCTTCGTGTATCGCCAAGTCATGAGGAATGGCATATTCTTCTTCTTTTCCGAAGGGAGCTAATTGACCCAATGTGTTAACTAATCCTTGTACTGGTGTAGCATATATCTCATCTATTTGTATGCTTCCTACCTGAGGCTCATTGATGTTTTTGTCTCTAACACTAACAACTGGTGAGTTGTTTTGAAGTTCGGGTGATGATGGGAGTCAGTCTACCATGTCCAAGGTATTAAAAGCATTGAATCTATTGGATGAGGGGAACCCCCAAGTTAGGTCCCTTGCTAAATGGGGTCTTTGGAAATTCCAATGATTGTTATTATTGTTGTGCCTATAGTTATTTCTCCCCCATTCTCCCCAATTATTTCTCTGTCCTACCTGGGTCCACCCTTCGTCTAAACCATGATCATGATCATCATAACCTTCTTGTCTGAGATTTCCTCTTGGCGGGTAGAAATATGAGAGGTGCCTTGTCTCAATGCCCTCGTTATATCCCTCACTAACCCAAGAACAGATATAATCCACTGTACGCGGGTCATTGAAATTAATAATAATACAGTCACCTTGAGTTCTCTTTTTCTCATGGCCTACCCAGGGTACTCTTCGTACTGTCAAGATTTTACTGACATAGTGTGATGGTAAAGGCCTATTATTATTCAGCCAGTGTGTAACCTTGTTAAGTAGTGACCAAGATGGCTCATCTATGTTATCGGGGGTCTCAGGGACTCCTGTCATTACTACGACATAGGGGCTAGAGCCTGGAGGTAGATTGGCAGCAAATCGTTTATTTTTCCCTTTATGCCACTCATTTCCCTTATTTGCCTCATTGGCTTTGTCTTTACCAGTAGTGAGATTATCCCCTGCAATATTTTTGTTATTATCTTGGGGTTTTGCAGTTGGGGTTTGCACTATTGGTTTTGTTGACAAATTTTTAGCCAGCGGGACTGCCTTAGAAATAGTTGTGGCTGTCGGGGGTAGATTAGTTCTAGGCGTTGGCTGGGGGTTATTTTGCTGAGGGGGAGTGGGTTTTGGTGGTTTAGCCGGGGGTCCCTTAATTATGGTGGTTAATTCATTCAATTGTTTTTCTATCAGTCCCAGTCGTGTGTCTATAGTGGCAAGATGGGCGGTGACAAGTTCTCCAACCTTCATTATTAATTGGCTGTTGGAGGTACAATCCTTGCACAACATGGCTAAGCTGGGCATTTCCCCAGCACATACAGAATCTACAGTTCCTTTCTTACTTCCTTTCTTAAGACTGTTCTTTGTTTGATCCTTCCCCTGCTTTTTCTGACCCTGTGGATTCCCCTTAGAACTGAGTGCAATTGTGACTGGCTTATGTGGAGGTAGTTTTTGTTTTTGTACGGCCCCCTCCCTCAAGCCTCTCAAATTCCTTGAGATAGTAGCTGAGTCATTCAGAGTATTACTGCCGGTAACTGTGGGTATATCAGGAACAACAGATCGGTCCAGATTTATATTTAATGTGTCATTCACGATAGAGGTATTTTCAGTATTAAAGATGGCTTGCGATGCCTCTATCATAATTGGATCTAGACCGTTTGCAAGGTTCACTGATGGAATAGACTCAGTTACAATATCTAATTGTGTGTTAAAGTCCTCTATCAGATCTAAATTTGGTGACTTCTCCAGACTCAGCTGTGATTCTGATAGTGACTGAGTTATAGATAAATCAACAGTGTTTGGCATACTGTGTCTTTCCACTATTACAGCAGGTTTATTGAGTATTTCAGGGTCTCGATGGGGTGTTTTCGCATTAGCTAGCAGACCCAATGATGACCTTTTTGCTTCTGCCAACTCTAAAGAAACGCGTCGATTCAGTAGGGATATACCCTGGTCTATTGCATCATTTGCTTTTGCAATAAAATTGTCAATGGGACCAGTCACTTTGACTCCTCCAGCAGCAGTTTTGCTCCGGGTGCCCCTTGTAGACATGATCACCGTTTGTGCAAAAGCAAAAAGTGTGTATTACTAGGGATAGAGAGTAATTACTTTTCCTCACCACTCACAGGGTCCAGGTGTAAGGGGGGGTGGCCCGTCCCGTCCCCGGTAGTCCCCGGACGGCCACAGACGGTCCCGCCCTTGTCCCGGGCTTCTCCCGGTCGCTCCCGCGCGCTCCCGCGCCGCGGGAACGTGCTGTTAACTTTATAATGCCTGGGTTAGGGTGGGAGGGGCGTGTCCTGCAGGGAGAGCGCCCAGGTGTGTTAGTTGAGGGCGGGCGGTCAGGCGGGCGCTCCTGGGACCGGTAGTCCTGCGCCTCCGCCTCCGCCTGCTCGCAGCCCTTGCAGGATGCCTTGATTCTTCAGCTCACCCCGTCGAAGCGGGACCCGCGCAGCGGGTTCCGCGAGTTGCAGCGTTGGGAGGAAGGAAGGATTTCCTACAGGTCTCCCCTGTCGTCCAGCAATTTGGCAGCAAATGCGCGAGAGTAGTCCCGCTGCTACTCCTGTCCCGCAGCCTTTTCTCCCCGGTCAGTTGGGGGCGTGTCCTGCAGGGAGAGCGCCCAGGTGTGTTAGTTGAGGGCGGGCGGTCAGGCGGGCGCTCCTGGGACCGGTAGTCCTGCGCCTCCGCCTCCGCCTGCTCGCAGCCCTTGCAGGATGCCTTGATTCTTCAGCTCACCCCGTCGAAGCGGGACCCGCGCAGCGGGTTCCGCGAGTTGCAGCGTTGGGAGGAAGGAAGGATTTCCTACAGGTCTCCCCTGTCGTCCAGCAATTTGGCAGCAAATGCGCGAGAGTAGTCCCGCTGCTACTCCTGTCCCGCAGCCTTTTCTCCCCGGTCAGTTGGGGGCGTGTCCTGCAGGGAGAGCGCCCAGGTGTGTTAGTTGAGGGCGGGCGGTCAGGCGGGCGCTCCTGGGACCGGTAGTCCTGCGCCTCCGCCTCCGCCTGCTCGCAGCCCTTGCAGGATGCCTTGATTCTTCAGCTCACCCCGTCGAAGCGGGACCCGCGCAGCGGGTTCCGCGAGTTGCAGCGTTGGGAGGAAGGAAGGATTTCCTACAGGTCTCCCCTGTCGTCCAGCAATTTGGCAGCAAATGCGCGAGAGTAGTCCACTGGAGTCAAGCTAGCCCAGCTGATGAGGAGTGAAACCCCAAAACCGGTCCCAGGATTCTTGTTTCCGGTCCACGGAAGACCTGGACTAGCAGATCGGGCTGGATGGTTCCCATGGGGAGCAGGGTCAAGACTGATTTACATAAGGTGGGTTTAAACTGAAATGGCATGGGGAGCAGAAAAACTATGGATTTAGGCCCAGATCTTTCAACTGGGGCAATGTTTGATATTGTTTCACATTCTGTCCATCAATTGTTCTTTTTGAAGATAAGTCTCGACAGCATCTAGCACTGTCTCCATGCTGTGGGCAAATCAACTGCTATTTCCAGAAATAAAGGTGCTGGAATACCTGCCTGAATGGTGAAAAATAGATCTTTGTAAAACACATATTTGAACTAAAATGAAAGAGAAAAACTATATAGTTACAAAATGAGAACCACATGTCAAATTTTACTTAAAGAAATGAATGGTTAACTGATCTTGTGACCATTAGCGGCATCCTTCCAGGGCACACTAAGATCTCCTCTTGTTAAAAAAAAGGATTCCAATAAACTTTTCATTTGAACGTTCAATTGTTTTTATTATTCATTTGGAGTTCATCTTGATTCAACTTGTCTTATTTCATTAATCAACTTATATTTCTGATTGACATTCCTTTGAGCATCATTGCTGTCCAATCCTCCTATGCATTTCGGGCCTAAAAGCCCTTCCTCAGGGAGTGGCAGTAAGAATTCAAAAGCATATGAATAAACGATCAGCTTATCGTGCATAATCAAAAGATAACAATAGACAACATGACATGGCATGCTGCATGCAAAAAGGTGTGCTTGTTTTGTGTTCAAGTCAAAGTGAAAACGCGAAGTGCTTACAAAGTCACAAAAAGTACGGAGAAGTACACACTTTTTGAATTCTTAGTGCCATTCCCTGAGGAAGGGCTAATTGTGTGCCACTGTACACACATCACTGGCAAGGGGGCAGTCAAACCATGCACTGTTAGCAAAGCCACACTAACCAGAAGAGAATCATCCCAAGATGTGTTTGCCAGTCAGACAGACACAATACCTGCCATCACATAGTGATATATATATCTGTGTCAAGACATGCACAAACCTAACAACAAATAGAGCAAGGCAGTGGCACTAATCTAACTAACGAACACTGTCAGGCAATTTGCCACCACTAACACACCACCCCACATGGAAGCTGACTGCCAGGAAGGGAATGTGGGAATGCTGTGGAAGTGAGTGTAGCCAAAAACATGATGGGAATTGTAGTCACAGATAATGGATCCTCTCCCAATTGGCCCATCAACAACACTCAGAACCATGCTCACATCACAGAGAGTGGAAAAGAACTCACAAGATGGCTGACACTGGGTACTGCTCGGAGTTGTGTTCAAACAAACAGCAGGGTACCACTACCTGACATCCTGAAAGACAACTTGCACTCCTTGCAATGGAAGCATGTTTCATGGTGGGATGGCTGGCTTGGTGGGAGGAGGAGTACTTGGACGGACTACATCTACCAGCAGGCCCTGATACACACAC
The DNA here is from genome assembly GCF_964263255.1 of Lissotriton vulgaris. Lineage (NCBI taxonomy): Eukaryota > Metazoa > Chordata > Amphibia > Caudata > Salamandridae > Lissotriton > Lissotriton vulgaris. The sequence goes on along the minus strand of NC_141700.1, from coordinate 141,621,007 downwards.
CACTACCACTACTACTAAACTACACACCTGGGACCATGCTCTACAAGACTGAGTGAAAATACACTTCCAAGATGTATGACACACTGTTTTGCTGTGGGGAGCACAAGGCCCTGATGAGAACTGTATACCAACAAACAGGACCACACTGTCAGCCATCTTGTCAGCACATGCACACCCACTCCCAGGGAAGCAGAGTCAACAGGAAGGAAGTGTGGGTATGCTGGGAAGGGAGTGTGGCCAAGAGCATGATGGGATTTGGAGCCACAGCTCAATATCCCCCACCCACATGGGTCAGGAACCTCACACTGAACCATGCACACCTCACAGGGATGAAAAGCAACTTCCGAGATGTCTGACACTGGGCTCTGCTGTGGGAGCACAAGGCCCTGCTGGGCCCTGGGCACAAATAAACTGCAGGACGCCAATGCCTGACTTCATGAAAGTTCACTTGGACTCTCTGCAATGGAAGCATGTGTCATGGTGGGATATCTGGCTGGGTGTAAAGGAGGACTGTCAGCTCTAACCATACTGTCCAGCAGGTGTTTGTCGCACACACCTCTTAACACAAACTCCACACCACTCACCTAGGATAATGCATTGCCTCACACTCCATTGAAATAGCCCACAAAGATCTACCACCCTGGTTGCTGCTGTGTGAAGCACCTGGACATGTTTGGGACTTGTAGCCAAACAAACACCAGGACACCACTGTCAGCCATCTTGTCTGCACAGGCACACTCACTCACAGGGAAGCAGAGTATACAGGAAAGAAGTATGGTTATGCTGGGAAGGGGGTGTAGCCAAGAGCATGTCGGGAGTTGGAGTCACAGCTCAATATCCCCCACCTACATGGGCCAGCAAGCTCACCCTGAACCATGCACACCTCACAGGGAGTGAAAAGCCACTTCCAAGATGTCTCACACTGGGCTCTGCTGTCGAGAACACAAGGCCCTGCTGGGGGTTGTGTTCAAACAAACAGCAGGACACCACAGCGTGACATCCTGAAAGACAACTTGCACTCCCTGCAATGGAAGCACGTGTCATGGTGGGATGGCTTGCCTGGGGTGGTGGAGGAGTTCTAACTCGGACTACGTCTAACAGGCCCTGACACACACACCACTACCACTAAACTACACACCTGGGACCATGCTCTACAAGAGTGAGTGAAAATACACTTCCATGATGTTGGACACACTGTTTTGCTGTGGGGAGCACAAGGCCCTGCTGAGAACTGTGCACCAACAAACAGGACTACACTGTCAGCCATCTTGTCATCACATGCACTCCCACTCACAGGAAAGCAGAGTCAACAGGAAGGAAGAATGGGTATGCTGGGAAGGGGGTGTAGCCAAGAGCATGACAGGAGTTGGAGTCACAGCTCAATATCCCCCACCCACGTGTGCCAGGAACCTCACACTGAAATATGCACACCTCACAGGGAGTAAAAAAGCCACTTACAAGATGTCACACACTGGGCTCTGCTGTGGGAGCACAAGGCCCTGTTGGGAACTGGGTTCAAATAAACTACAGGACACAACTGACTGAAATCCTGAGAGTCAACATGCACACACTGCAAGGGTGGCATGCTTCATGGTGGGAGAACAGGCCTGGGAGAGAAGGAGGTCAGGATTTCAGCCAAAAACCAACACAACATCTCAGCTAAACACACATTGCACACTTGGGACAAGTCACTCCCAACGTTAATGGCCTGGTAAGATGGCTGACACATGGCCATGAGAAATGATGTGCCTGCAAATCGCCCCCATGCACGGGCCAACCCAAACACGTACACACTCACAGCCATTGCAACTGTATTTCAGCAAACACAGTCTGGGGATGCAGTGTCCCGGGGTGCCTCCTGGCCTGGCTGTGAAGGTGTGTCATGCACATAACAACTGCGGAGAGTCAGACAGACTACATAGCACAAAACACACTGCAACTCAAAGACATCATTGGCAGGGGACATCTGACAGTGAATGGAATGGACACACCAATAAAGCTGACACTGTAGCATGGTGTCATTCAAACAAGGTGCTGTACTGAGCTGAATTCCACCCCTACATCGTTCTGCGACGTATGCATCCTGCATTCAACACATCATGTACTGTCATAGACACTGTAGACTCAAGGACTAACCTGGACTGCATTGGAGGAGACATGCTACTCACAGCAGCAGAACTGCAATACACACACCACGGCCCACACTCCCATGTACATGGAAAAAACAGGGAGCCTCGGTGCCCAATCCCAATCCCCATGGAGGACAGTGACAGGATTAATCAGGCTTGCACGTACTAAACTCAGCAACCACTTCATTAGCTATGGTAACATCACCACCTGTTTTAAATGAGACGTGAACTAGTAACGCAGGCGAATTTTGCAAATTCGCGATCTGCGAATTTGCGAATTCGCGATCCACAAAATTCACGAATTTGTGCGAATTTGCGGATTTTTTGCGGATTTTTTTGCGTGTTCGCGGGGTTTTTTGCGTGTTCGCGGGGTTTTTTGCGTGTTAGCGGGGATTTTTGCGTCTTCGCGAGCCGCTTGCATAGCGAAGTTACCCATGCAGTCGTTTATGGGAGAGGGAGAGAGAGAGATAGATAGATAGATAGATAGATAGATAGATAGATAGATAGATAGATAGATAGATAGATAGATAGATAGATAGATAGATAGAAAGAGAGAGAAAGAGAGGGAAAGAGAGAGGGAGAGAGAGAACGAGAGAAAGAAAGAGAGGCCGGATCTCTGAAGGGCCAGATTCCTGAGTTGCCCCTACAGAACATACAGCTTTTTATTTTTAGAAAAATGCATATGAAAATTGTGCTGTAAAGGTCTCTTTTAGTTTAACCCCTCCTGACAACTCAAAATGGGTGTATTTGCCATCCTCTCCCTTCTTCCTGTTTTTTATATCTGTAAGTGCTTCCTGATGAGGTTTAATTCCTTGGACAGGTTCCTCGTTGCCTACTTGTAACTATTCTCTGACCCTGCTTCAAATGTCAGAGCAAGGTCAGAGAATAGTTGCAAGTATGCAACAAGGCGCCAGGAAGCAATTAGCAGCAGGTGTCCAAGTTGAAGTTAATTTGTTTGTAACCCTTTTGTAAAAGGTTACAAAGAAATTAGGTTCAACTTTTGCACCTGCTGCTGTAACCCTTGCTTGGCTGAAAATTCGTCCCCACTGATTCGCGGATTTTACCGCGATTTCGCGAGATTCGCGGATCGTGAAATACCGGACTCTGACTATGTGGTTCACACACACCGATGAGACGCACAAAGACTTGCAAACACTGACAACACACATGCCCCCACCCAGAAACATATCCGAAGTGGAATTGCACATATGTCACCGTTAAAGGACAAATTAGACAGGAATGACACACCTGTGTAAGGCACGTGATGGCCCGTGAGTAGCAATGGCCATCTACAGTCGATTAATACATGAGCTGGGCATGCACACACCTCCACATGCAAATTGAAATGTTTCAGCTTGGCAGGACAATGTGCTGCAAATACATCAACCTCTGTTTGTGACAACTTAGGACAATGAAATGCACAGGCATGCATCCTGACGTACAGTCACAACTGTCATGTGTATGAGCCATGGATGCCTGTAGATACATTATATACATTGTGTGTCTCTTTCCAACACAGCTGATGTTGAGGACATATCAGCCAATGAAGAAGAGTCCCAGTCCCAGGTTCCGGTGAAACATCAGCTCTCTGGTGTGGAACAGTCTCTGTCCTCTTCGGATGATGAAGGACCTGGCACCTCTGGTGTGAGTCGTCATGCAGTCCCAGCAGTACCATCATCTGTACCCCCTGCACCCACTCCTCCAAGACCTGGCAACAGACACACCACCCCCGCTGACACGGACAGACCACGGACACAGGATTCCACCAGCACATGGACCCGGGAAGCAACGGACACCAACAACCGGACCGACTCCCAGGGGGGCCCAGGGTCATCTGTGCGTGCCACCGCAGGTCCTGCCGTGTGGCTAGGGGTGGTGGGAGTGGTGGTAGGCAGAGGGCACACCTTGCAGAGGGGTCTGGACTGCATGATGACCCCCAACTGGTACACATAGTCGATGCATTCCAGGTTACCCCCGGAGAGGTCAGCGAGGTTGTGGGGATCCTCAAGTACATTCAACAGCAACAGGCTGCCCATCATGCCCGCTTGGACTCCCACATGTCCCGTGTGGAGACACACATGTCTCTCATGGAGTCAAAGTGGGACACATTGTAAGAACTGACAACGGTGCATAGGGACATATTGATATACATCCGTCTGGATTTGCACCAACATGTCCACACCTCCCTGTGTGCCCACAACATCTGGTGCCGCAACATCTGCAACAGCTACAGGGAGTTTAGTCTGCCCTGTTCCCATGATGCACTGGGCCAGGGACAGACTGATTTGCATATAGCCATGTTCTGAGCTGGGATGGTGCAGTGAGCTAAATAACGGTGATGGATCAAGCCCTGATCATTGGACTGGGTAAGAGTGCTCTGCTTAATCAGACACTCTGTTCATCACCACCCCCTTTTCTGAATCGTCCAATGTGGTTTGTGTCATGGAGAAGATGAGCTGCTAAATGACACTGTGCATGCTAACTGCTACAGCAATGTAAACACTGTCATGTGGGTAAGGTTGATGTAATGAAACCCAGAACAGGTTAACCTGCTCAAGTGTGCACTGTTCCTAATGAACTCACTGTTCACACAGTGAGTTCATTAGGAACAGTGCACACTTGAGCAGGTTAACCTGTTCTGGGTTTCATTAGGTGGAAACATGTGCAGCCAACGCATGTGTTAAGTGCAACACCCTTGTCTAAACAGTTAAAGCAGGGATTATTATTAGAGTGCGCCTCTCAACCACTTGTGGGTACACTTGTTAAGGTTGATGTAACACATATGATGGAGACACACCACTAGGGCATCATTAGGTCAACACATACACACCATGCCCATCTGACCCATCTCCTACACCGATGTTGCCAGGAAATACAGTTGAACCCAAACACACCACACCTATCCAGAGTCAGTGGTAACTAGCCACAGGTGCAGTGAGCAAATGCCATCCAGATGTGTGAAGACAAACAACGCACATGCCAAAGTGCAGCACTGGTTTATTACACATTTGCAACAGGTTGACTCCACAACAGATGCTAGGCAAACCAACGTGGCAGTGGCCACACAGTCACCAAGTCTTGAAGATATGAAGTTCAGGGGTGTGGGGCACATCACTTGTAGTGAAATGACTACTTCCACCCTGGAAGTGGAATCTGTGTACCGGGGGTCAGAGTTGAACAAACAACAGCCAAAGTATCTTGTGAAGGACAGACATGAGACACAGTCTCAAAAGCACAGAAGAACAGGATAGAACTGCAATAGACATGCCCAAAACATGTCACAAGATACCCACATGTTATGTTATGTTATGTTATTTAATTATTTCTATAGCGCGCGGCTACTCAAAAAGAGTGTCCCGGCGCTTTAGCGGAGAAAGAGACAATGCTGCAACATAAAAAACATAACATCAGAAAAAACTAACGGAAGAGTGGAGCAAATATTCAAGGAGGACAGGCTACTGAGTAAACAGCCAAGTTTTAAGGCCTTTCCTAAAAGCCAGTAGGCTGGTGGCTCCCCGCAGGGTCAGAGGTAAAGAGTTCCACAGCTGAGAAGCCAGCAGTCCAAAAGAGCGGCCCCCGAGGCGCGCTTTCTTGACCCGGGGGACAACAGCAAGGTGCAGGGCTTCCGACCTCAGAGACCTGGTCGGGTGGTAAAAGACCAGTCTCTTTTGGAGGTACTTGGCTCCCTCCTTATGGAGAGCTTTGTAGGTCAAGGTCAGCGCCTTGAAGGCAATCCTCTTGCGGATAGGAAGCCAGTGTAGAGTTGCCAGCAAGCCAGAGGTCCTGGAGCGCCTACTGAGGCCAAAGATTGCCCTTGCAGCGGCATTCTGTACCACTTGAAGCCGCTGCAACAAGTACTCTGGAAGGCCCAGGTAGAGAGCGTTGGAATAATCCAACCTGGACCCAATCAGAGCCTGGACAGTCAGCGTCCTGTGTTCCACGGATAACAGAGGAAGAAACCTCCGCAGCATCCTGAGGATGCCAAAGCAAACGCCCGACACCCCCAGGATCTGGGATTTCAAGGTGAGCCTGTTATCCATCTTCACCCCCAGATTCTTAGCAATGTGAGAGGAGCAGGACGGAGGGAACATATCCCGTGGCCACCAGGTCTGCCAGTCCGGTTCTGTATCGCACCCAAAGAACAGAACTTCGGACTTGTCGGAGTTGCACTTAAGGCTGTTTAGATGGAACCAGTGGAAAACAGCCCCAAGGCAATCCCGAATGCTCTCCCCTTCAAAGTCGCCTCCTCTCTTACAAGAGAAGAGGAGCTGGGTGTCATCCGCATAGGATACGATCTGGGCACCATGCGACTCCACCAATGCCGCCAAGGGGGTCATAATGATGTTAAAGAGGGTCGGGCTCAAGATAGAGCCCTGAGGGACCCCGACTCCCAGAGGCGGCATCACGGCGGAATCCGGTGGGGCCCAGATCGACATAAAACTAAGAAAGCTTGTCAACACTGTTGGGGAGTACAGGCAACCTGTAAGGACACATCACCGCATGCATCTAGTCAAGTAGCACATAGCCACACTAAAACAGCAACAGAGCACCACCAACACATATCAGGCACACTCTAGACAGTGACATAACATCCCTGTACACTTACATTCAGCTGAAGAAGTTGTTGATGAGCTGTGTGTGGACATCACCCTCCTCATCATCATCACTGGCATCGTGGCCCAGGCCAGGATCCTCCAAAGGTGGTGGATGTTTGTCATCGTCATCCCGGATGAGAGGAAATTCTTTCCGCACTGCCAGGTTGTGCAGCATGCAGCAGACTGTGATGATGTTGCACACCTTTTCAGGGTCATATGGGAGGACTCCTCCTGTTTTGTCCAGGCATCAGAAGTGGCTTTTCAGGAGTCCAAATGTCCGCTCAATCACTCTTCTGGTCTGACCATGTGCCTCATTGAAGCGCATCTCGGCTGGTGTCACAGGGTTCCTGAGTGGTGTCAGCAACCACGGCATGTTGGGGTATCCATAGTCACCTACAGACAGACAATTGCACATTAGATGAGTCGAGAGAGAGGGTGGAATACAACATTGCCCAACACACACAATGGTAAAACGTCAGTACACACCGACAAGCCAGGCACGTTGGTTCTGCATCTGTGCCATCAGCCTCGGGATGCGACTACTCCTCATTACGTAGGCATCGAGTGCAGACCCGGGGAAACATACACACACATGTGAAATGGTCATATCCACCAGACATATCACCAGAGCATTGATTGAGTGGAAATGTTTCCTGTTCCTGTACGTCTGCTCATGTGCCTGTGGTGGTACCAAAGCCACATGTGTCCCATCAATGGAGCCAATGACATGTGGCATCCTCCCAAGTGCATAGAAGTCACTCTTGACGTCAGCGAGTTGCCGTGGTTTAGGGAAATAGATGTAGTGGTTCAAGAAAAGTAACATTGCCTCCAACACATCTCATAGCACACGGCTGAACATGGTCTGTGACATCCCACCAGCAGACGCCACAGTGTGTTGAAAGGTACCGGTGGCAAAGAAGTGTAGAGCTGCCATCACCTTCACCTTGGGGGTCAGCGCTGTAGGGTATGTATGGCCAGGTTGCAAATGTGGGTCCAACCGCTCCACCAATTCCTCAATCAGCGGCCTGGTGAAGCTGTACTGTCAGATGCAGTCACGTTCCACCATCGTTGCAAGGTCAGGGAACAGTCTATGGACAGCTGGTGCAGTGCAGCACATAGGTGAGCAAAGAAAAATTGTCAGTCCCCACACCTATGTGGCATTGACCATACTCAACATCACATGCGACGTCATGACGAGACACAAGCACTTGATGTGTGTGCCGTTGTGTATGGACATATATGTCACCAACATGCCCATCATCTAACATCTCGGTTCAACATGTGTACACAACAAGTTCAATGTTGTACTATGGCATATCATTAAGCTGTGTCACATTACCTATGTACTGCTGTCACGGCCAAACACACACCACAGTGACAGGTGAGAACAGATGTGTTCCAGGCATCACAGCTCTTCGGAAGGTAGATTCCCAGGGACCATGGATTGCCACATGGACACTGGCATGACATGGCGTATCATGGTCATGCCCCTAAACCATCACGACTCCCACAGGTAGTGGCCTCTGTTGTCTCTGCAGGACATACATGGACATCTGTGAGACACACACACACAAACACCATCAATGTTGATGCACACACCACCTGGATGTGGAGACTGTCTCCCATTGGGCACATGGAATCAGAGACATCTGAAACACAACCTGCACACAGACTGTGTATGTACGTCACAATTGTGGCAATGGGTCTCTTTGTGATGTACATGACATCCCACCTATGACTCGTGGGGTATGTGACATGACATACACATATGCACACAGGAGATGTGACCATGCCACATGCTCTGAACTGACCAGGTGCACATCACAGTGGTCATGTGCACAGCACACAAAGGATTCTGTCCCAATGAGCACGTGCACAGCCTGGAAGTGGCTGCCCCCAAGATCCACCCAACAAACCACATGTTGACACCCCCCCCCACACACACAGGTAATGCAGCCTTATCTGACTTAGGACACAGTGTGGCACAGGCGGTGGTGTTTTGGTTGTGCACCGGAATCCCTGCCAGGTAATTGTGGCTGGAATCCGTTTACCAGTGACAAATATGCTGACCGATGCATGTGACTTGTACAGGCATGCACCGTACAGCAATGGACCGAGCTGTGCGCACGCATTGGCCATTGAAGAGTATGGAGACGGGTGCGTGTTGTATTTCAAAATACGCGCCGTACAGCAATTGACCGAGCCGTGCGCACGCATTGGCCATTGAAGAGTATGGAGATGGGTGCGTGTTGATTTTGAAAATACGTGCCGTACAGCAATGGACCGAGCCGTGTGCACGCATTGGCCATTGAAGAGTATGGAGACGGGTGCGTGTTGTTTTTCAAAATACGCGCCGTACAGCAATGGACTGAGCAGTGCGCACACATTGGCCATTGAAGAGTATGGAGACGGGTGCCTGTTGTTTTTCAAAATACGCGCCTTAAAGCAATGGACTGAGCCATGCACACACATTTGCCATTGAAGAGTATGGAGACGTGTTGTCTTTCAAAATACGCGTAGTACAGTTATGGACCGAGCCGTGCGCACGGATTGTCTATTGACTGTCATAGAGATGGACGCGTATTTTGAACTAGTACGAATCGAATCGTGTGCATCAAATTCAGTCGCCACAATAAAACAATGTTTCAAGCTCAATGGTGTAATGAATTTTAACATTTGAATGATGGGGAAGGCGTGTACGAGTCGTGCAGTTAAAGGGATTGGGCACATTCATAAGATGCAAACATGTCGGACCTATCACTTTGAATGCATGGGACAGAGCCTGCCTCTGCAGCACAGATATAAGGCTGTCTGTTCCCCTGAGAGCTCACTTGCCTGCACTACATGCTACGGATCAACATCTCTGCTACCACTGCTGCTGTCTCTGCATCCTCTGTCTTCAAGAATGGCACGTACTGTGGAGAGAGTCCCAGCCTTCAGCGAGGAGGAGAACCAGGCCCAGCTGGACAGCCTCCTTCCACAGTACAGCAAGCTGTATGGGAGAGCAGTGGAGCAGGTGAGTGTGCAGTCCACTGCCTTCCTAATTGGGCATGTTGTCTGACTATCAGTACTAGCAGTGTGTTCACCAGTGGCTAGCATGCTCACTGAGTAGTTGTCACCCCCAAAGTGTGTAGGTACATGCACTGAACAGGTACAGTGCAGTCACAGTGCATCTTTTTCTTCCCAGGCAATGTTTCCATGTTATAACTTCTGGACAACTGTTCATAGCTATAGTTGCACTACCTGTGTCCATCATAGACATCTGTGATAGAGATCTGTAAATCAAACTGTGTAATGCACCAATATGTTGCATGTGCACTTTTCACTTTGTCATCCTCACAGGTTGATGCCCACCAGAAGCAGGATATCTGGTTGACCATCGCCCGGGCAGTCACATCGGTGGGGGTCTACAAGCACTGGATCCGCAACTGCCAGAAGAGGTGGCAGGACCTTCATGGCTGGACCCGGAGGATCGCAAGGGTCCAGCTGAAGCTGTCGCCTCCTCACAGGACGGGTGGACACCAGACCCTAACCCACCACATGCTCCGGATTCTGGCGGTGGTCTTCCCTGAACTAGATGGGCAGCTGAAGGCCAGCCATCAGCAAGGAAGGGGTAAGTGCTAGCCTTTTCAGGGAACTATGTCTTACATGCTCTTTGCAATCCTTTAGCCTGGTTACACTTCCACAGTACGTCTGACTTGTAGTCCAGGACTCATGTCCCTCGCTTGTGTCATGCCCCCTCCTCATCTCATACACAGGTGTGGCCCTAACAGTCTGTGACTCAGGTCACTTGGGTACTGTGTCCTTTTAGTTACCTGAGGTTAAAGTTGGGGCCAGCATCCGTTACAGGAACTTTGTTGTTGGCTTAATGGGTGGGACAATTGCTCATACAATGCATATGATATGACATGTACTCTGTGTGTGCCACTAATATGTGTTCCAATTGCTGCTCTGACTCACCACATGTGTGGGGTATTTGCCACACATCCATGATGCAAGTGAGACCAATGTTGGAGCCTCTGACGTATGTACTTCATGTGTGTCACACATGCAGAGCCACCTGCCTAGTGTTCATGGTAATACATGTTGCACATGGACCAGGACAGTAATGCCTACTCCAGCCATCGAATGCTCTATGTTCTCCCACTCCCATGTGTCAGCTCACATATTGGGCATTGTGAAAGTGCACTCATGTGTCTGCCTCTGTGTCATTTTGGGGTGGCCTCGCAAAGTGGACTCCTGGAGTGTTTTAACAGTTTGGGGTGGGCAGCCATCTGAGATGTGACTATAGGATCTGCACATTGGTTCATACATAGGTGTGTCACCACATGATGTGCACAATGGTGCATGCAAAATTGCGGTGCAGGCTGGTTTTGTTGAGTCTCATCAGACTGTGAAGTGCCCATGTGTAGGGATTGTTGTTTTCAGTCACTGAAATGTCTAATTGGTTTGATGTGTGATCATCTGAGTCCACATGATGTGGGTGGCAGAGGGTGAACATGTGCACTTGTCATCTATTGAGCTTGCATTCCCCAAAGACCTTTGATTGTTACACAGTGCAGACAGTTGTTGTGTGGATTCACTGCCCCTGTGACAGCAGACAGTAAAGACTGGCCTACCAGACAGGCCTGTGCCATGGCATTCAACTTGCGAAGGTGTGATCCGGCAGTAGCGTCAGCTGTCCTGCATGAACTCAATTGTCGCATTGACTATCATGACATGAGAACATCTTTGTGTCTGGTGATGGAAGCATATACCCCATATCAACATAGACTCTGCCCATCCTTTTTCCTGACACATGTACTGAATCATTGGCAGGGGTTTCATTTGTGTGTGGAGTGACACATTTCAATGTGTTATCTTGGATGTCCAACAACTGTCTATGTGGTGCATATGTGCACAAATGATTGGTGGCATCCAACATGCACCAGATAGATATCTCCATGGATAGGAGGGAAATGAGAGGAGTATTGGAGTGGCAGACTGCCAAGTGTCTTGTTCACCTAGGTGATTGCACCATTATCACATGATGGGAAGGCTTGCTCTCAGATGTGCTGTACTTACTGTGGTTTGTCAGGTCAATACAGGTGACTGATGGGGATTTGTTTCTCCTGCTTATTTACAGATACATCTACAGCCATGGGGGAAACAGCTCCATGGAACAGGAGGAGCAGCAGAGCCGGACTGGGCCATCCGCCGAGGAGTCGGAGGAGCCCAGTAGCACGGGGGTGAGGAGAGCCACATCGATGAGACCTCAGGGCCATCCACCTCAGCTGAGGAACACAGCTCGTCGGATGATGACTCCCGTGTGGAGGCGGGTGCCAGCAGTCAGCAGACACCATCAAGCAGATCTGTCCCGCCACCACCACCACCATCACCACCCTCCCATCTGCTCCAATCCCAGAGGTCCATGGAGGGTCCCATGTCAGGGACCATGTCTCCTTTGCACCAGGCACCGCACTCCCTGCCTCTATCTCCCCTGTTGCCCTGAGTGTGTAGTCTGCGGACTTGCTTAAGCAGATCCATGTAGGACAGACATCTATTCTTAGGGTCCTCCATGCACACACCAGTCTGTTGACACAACTGGCGTCCTTCATGGAGGGCATCTCTTCTAGCATGTCTGCCCTACAGCGGACCAACCAGTCCATGGACTCCTCACTGACGGCAGCAGTGTCCCTCCTCTAACAGTCCCTCACGCCTCCTACCTCTGCCACATCCTCAATCCCCACTACCCTAACTGTACCAAGCACACACACACACACCGACACAAACACGCACCACCAGAGACACAGGCAGCACACAGACACGCAAGCCAGGATCAAAACGTACACGCAAGCACAGTCAGGGGACTGATGCCTCACTCACAGGGGATGGGGAGTAGACACATACACAGGCATCCATGAGCACTCGCAGCAGTCCTCAGATACCTCTCCCTCCAAAATCCCTTCCCTTGCCTCACCTGCAACCCCCACCTCACAGCAGCTCTTCCTCTTTGACCTTGGCCTCTTCCCCACCGACCCATCAGATAAAACTTGCAAGGGGAAGAGGCAGTCGGCAAGCACAGAGGGGCCTGCCCCCCACACCCAGACCCCTCCACCAGCCACAGGCAGACTGAGGCCCCCACTCCCAAGTCCAACCAGAGCAGGATGAGCAAGACCCCACCACCACCACATAGCTCCACCACACTGTCTCCGTCCTCTAGCCCCCAGCCCACCACTCCACAGGTTCACCCGCCACACCCTGCCCCAGGTTCCCACACACACCCATACCGCATCTCCAAAATCATCCACACCTCCCCCTCCTGACACATGCACATCCACACCCACCCCAGACGCTCAGCCTGTTTGTGCCACTGGTGGGGAGACCGTGTCCCCCCCTCTGTCCTGCCCACCTCATCTGCACCCCCTTCCACTCCAGTGGAGATAGGCACTGCAGTGGAAGCCGCAACAACCCGTCTGACCAGCCCACTGCAGTGGTACCGGCACCTACCACATCTGAGTCGTGCCCTAAAGTGATGCCGGCATCGACCACTCCTGACTTGAGCCCTGCAGTGGTTACTGGGACCACTATGTCAGACACCTCCACTGTAGTTGCAAATGACCCCCCTGCACCCACCACCCCTCCCCTGCCTCATTCTGCTATCCCCTGATCCTGTCCCTGCGGTGCCTGGCCTGCCCATATGTGCACCCCTCCAAGGGGAGATGTCCCCTGGCCGTAGCAGTGCAGGCAAGCAATGGGTGACAACTTGTCCCATGTCCCCCTGTTTGGATTTTACTAATGGACTGGCCATTGGCCTTTGTGTTTTCAGGACTGCACGTTTGTCTTCCTGAATTGCTGATTAAAGCTTATTTTTGTTATCTGGTGGTTTCGCTTTTGATATACATGATATTGATGATGAGTATCACAAACTTGCAGTTGAAATAGTGTTTTTCAGAGGAAGAAACTGAAATGTTGATGTGATGTACTCCATGTGTTCTGTGGGATTTGTGTTCTATTCTGGTTGGTATCCATGTCATCCAGTGCAACAATCTGAGGGGGTCTCCAGTGACATGCAGGTCTGTGCATCAATGGTGTAGTAGCCAACTGTGTCATCAGTGCAACTTGCTATTCATGTGTGCTGAGTATGTGCAGGTGACTTAAGAGATGTGACCAGAGCCTTCATTGTGGTGCAATTGTTGGCTCACTGACTATGTGTTATGCTGACATGACCGAGCCCTGCAGAGACAAGGTTTGGCACAGTTGACATTCCACAGGAGTGTAGTCACCTCATGGGAGGGTGCTATTCTGTGGCATTGCCTGAGCCCATGGTATGTGTTGTGTGAGCATGTCTGTGTGTGCTCCCTTCCCTTTTCCTACACAGCCTGTATTCCCTTCAGATGTCCCAGTTTGTGGTGCTTGATGAGTTGTCCATTGTTAATTCAATATCTCCACCCGGGTTGTCTTGGATGTGGGTGCATGGCAAACTAATGGTCATCAGGGTGTCATCACTCAGTGTCTTTGCTGAGAGGTCCTTGGATGTGGGCAAATGCACGTGGGACGCATTCAGGGGTCTCCAAGTCCCGTTTGTGTTACCGCTATCATGTTGTTTATGCGAATGTGGTATCTTTCAGTGATTGTGACACGCATGTGTGTGTGTGACTGCTCCCACTCCTCCGGTCCAGTGATTCAATGTTGTAAGGTGTCAGCATGTGTTCGTCATTGGTTTCCTTGTGTTCTTTATTGGTGTGGGACTGTGTTTGGGATTTCAAGGATTCTGGTACATTTCAGGTAATGACCATGTACCACATACTGTGCATTGTGTCAGACATTCACAAAGGTTGTCTCCTGGGCACATGAGATGAATGATGGGTTAGTTGGACCCCCCACCCCAGGGTTAGTCATGCGTGCATGTGCAGTGTCACCAGTCCATGTGTGCTTCCCTGATGCACATTGATGCGGATCCAGGTGTGTGGTGTTTGGAGTGTCCAAATGCGAGTTGTGTGGTAGGTAGGCCCCAGACTCCATTTTGGACTTTGCTTACAGGCCATGCCCTGTGGTTTCTTTTTGTGTGATGTAAGTTTGTTGGTCTGGACTCGTGACCCTGTGTGCACAGGTGACTGTGCATCACAGTATGTGCCACATCTACATGTGTCATCACAGAGGAATTAGCATGCATGCTAGTGTCACCAAATTGTGGGTTTCCTGAGGGTAGTGCTGTGGTGGTTGTGTATCTTGCTGTGTTGGTTGCTGTTCTGCCCAGCTTGTGTCACACTATTCTGACAAGATCCCACTCATCTAACAATGCATGATTGACCACAAAGAGGTTCCCAGGTGATGTTTACTTGTTCATGGCACTATGTGGGGATCTGTGTCATTGGAGTTCAGCCTCCCTCATGTGTTTTGTACTTGCCTGTGGGTAGCTGCACACACACACGTTGTGTTTGAAAAGCAGTGTGGGTGGGCGGAATTTGTGTAATCGTGTTACGCAAATCACTGCGAAACGGTAAAAAATCTCTGAGAACACACAGAAATTCCGCGAACACGCAGAATTGCTTGTTTGCAATGCTTTTTTACTGTTCGCAATCGCTGTTTGCGCGCTCGAGGGGAAATATCTCGCGAACACACATTTTGAGAACGCAAACAAGCAAAAAATTTCGCCAAGTCGCGGAACGCAGAATTTTGGGCAATTTCACATTCTACGCAGAATGCAAAATTACCCAAATTACGCAAATTCCGTGAGCGGAATGCAATTTACCACCCTGCCTGGCTGTGTTTGTGCATACACAGCATTGAATTGATATGTGTTTTGTGTGCTATTGGGTGGATGTTGTTTGTAAGTTCTTCCCTACTGTCCCTGGGACTCTTGCCTCATTGGTGCGCATATTCCTCCTGTTAGTTATGTCCCATTGCTGCCATGGCGTGGGACTTTTTCCTATTGTACATTGTAGGCATTGTGAGCCCCCATGTGCGATGTTTCTGTGCAAATGGCAGAGGGTGTTTCTGTCGCAGTGCAACCTTTGCCTGGCCACTGCTGTGTCAGTATGGGACACAACTACTACTTTGCCACAAACGGGATTGTCGTATTGGTACCAGTATTCATTTATGCTGTTTGCCAGTTGCATCTTTCCCATTCCAACACTCACCTTCTGGTCACTGTAATGATGGGGGGCTTAAACCCCATTACCGCAGTGATCATGGACTGCTGTAGTTTTGAACCCCACTATCACCTTTTGGTCACTGTTATGATGAGGGGCGTAGACCCCATTACCACAGTGATCATGGACTGCTGTAGTTTTGAACCCCACTATCACCTTTTGGTCACTGTAATGATGGGGGGCTTAAACCTCATTACCACAGTGATCAAGGACTGCTGTAGTTTTGAACCCCACTATCACCTTTTGGTCACTGTAATGATGGGGGGCTTAAACTCCATTACCACAGTGATCATGGACTGCTGTAGTTTTGAACCAAAAAATTACCTTTTGGTCACTGTAATAATGGGGGGCTTAGACCCCATTACCACAGTAATCATGGACTGCTGTAGTTTTGAACCCCACACTCACCTTTTGTTCACTGTAATGATGGGGGGCTTAGACCCCATTACAACAGTGTGCATGTTATGTTTAAATTGTGAATACCACAGCCAGCTTTTGGCTCACACATGTGATGTGACTCACATTGTGTGTTCCTTGTCAGATTCAATGTTGTGGGCATTTTGACACAGGTAATACACTTATGACATTATGGGGGGGTTGCTTTATTTCCATGTGTATGGGGAGGGTGATGGTGTTATACATCACACATCCTATGTGTGGGTACTGCTAGTGGTGGTGGGCATCCAGCTCCAATGAGTGAGGATGGTAGTAGTGATAGGCATCCATCCCCCTATGAGTGGGGGTAGTGGTAGTGGTAGGCATCCAGCCCCCTATGATTGGGGGTAGTGGTAGGCATCCTGCCCCCTATGAATGGGGGTAGTGGTAGGCATCCTGCCCCCTATGAGTTAGGATGGTAGTAGTGATAGGCATCCATCCCCCTATAAGTGGGGGTAGTGGTAGTAGTAGGCATACAGCCCCCTATGATTGGGGGTAGTGGTAGTGGTAGTGGTAGGCATCCAGCCCTCTATGTGTGGGGATGGTGGTAGGCATCCTGCCCCTATGAGTGTTGATGGTAGTAGTGATAGGCATCCTGCCCCCTATGAGTGGGGATGGTAGTAGTGGTAGGCATCCTGCCCCCTATGAGTGGGGATAGTAGTAGTGATAGGCATCCAATCCCCTATGAGTCGGGGTAGTGGTAGTGGCAGGTATCCTGCCCCCTATGAGTGGGGATGGTGGCAGTGATAGGCATCCAGCCCCCTATGAATGGGGGTAATGGTAGGTATCCAGCCCCCTATGAGTGGGGGTAGTGGTAGGCATCCTGCCCCCTATGAGTGGGGATGGTAGTGTGATAGGCATCCCGCCCCCTATGAGTGGGGGTAGTGGTAGTGGTAGGCATCCAGCCCCCTATGAGTAGTGGTAGTGGTAGTGGTAGGCATCCAGCCCCCTATGAGTGGGGGTAGTGGTAGGCATCTAGCCCTCTATGAGGGGGAATGGTGGTAGGCATCCTGCCCCCTATGAGTGGGGATGGTAGTAGTGATAGGCATCCTGCCCCCTATGAGTGGGGATGGTAGTAGTGGTAGGCATCCTGCCCCCTATGAGTGGGGATGGTAGTAGTGATATGCATCCATCCCATTATGAGTGGGGGTAGTGGTAGTGGTAGGCATCCATCACCCTATGAGTGGGGCAAGTGGTAGGCATCCTACCCCATATGAGTGGGGATGGTAGGAGTGATAGGCTTCAGCCCCCTATGAGTTTGGGGTCGTGGGAGTGGTGGCCATGAGGCCCCTATGGGTATGTATTGTACTTGTACTAGCCATCCCGCCCCTATGGTTCAGCTGTTGGTAGTGTACATTATTTCTACATCCCTATTTGTGTGTGACATATGGCTGGTACGTGTCTTTTGTTTTGTGGTGGGTGTCAGACTTACCGTCTGCGCCGTACGCGTCTGTTTCTGATCCGGTGATAGATGTACAGTACTGGGAGGACCAGCACGACCGGATTCATGGTTGGTTCGTCTCGTACATGTTGATTGTTGCTTCGACTCGTACTCGGTGCTGGCTTGTCCGTTTCGTGGTGGTGGATCGTGTTGTGGTGCGATTCGCACCTGATATGCAGCTCTTCCGGATGCTTTGCCATGCTGTACGTGGCGACCCGCTCGGCACGCAGGAAGTAGGCATCGTAGTTGTCTGGCCGGAAACTGCTGTTTTTTTACGCACGTGCAACTCGAATCGGTGTCTACGGATCCGCTTCGGCCGGGTAACTGTGGCTGTAATCGGAGTGTACGGCTCGGTCGGGAATTTTGCACCGATGCACATCGTACGGCTCCAGGAAGGAGTCGGTGATAAGGTAAGGCTCCGGCCGACTCTTTCAGGGGACTTCAGCTGAGATCGGAATCAGGTCCATTGTTGTGTCAAATATTATATATATTATATGTAGTAGTGCACCTAGTATACCAATCTAACTTTTGAAGTAGGTTAGTAAATATGTTTAACACCCATAAACTCTTAAAAACACTTACACTCACTTGATGATGTCATTATAAGTGATGTTATTGACCATGTCATGAGTGATGTAATATGTGAGGTCGTAAGCAGTGCATTGTGGGGCCTAAGTTATAGTTAGCTCGAGTAACTATAACAGCTTCCAAATATACAGAACCAGGAATCAAACAGCAGTATTCATAATATCATTAAAAGCTTCATAGATATTGTTGATGAAATGCCCCCATAAAAAAATTAAAGGGATAGCATGAAAACAAAAAACATCAGCATTAAGTATTCTAAAATCAGCATGAATTTTGATACGTTTTACTTAAACATCAGCTTAGAAGGATTAGGAAGGGTGGGCAGGGATGAGGAAAGTGATGAAGCTGGGGAGTGAGACAGGGCCTTATGGTGTGAGTGTGACAGGTATGATGTGACATATAACCAGGTAGGGGAGGGTGACTGGGGTGTGGAGGGTGGCAGGGGTGTAGGAGATGGCCAGGGTGTGGAAGGTGGCAGGGGTGTGGAAGGTGGCAGGGGTGTGGAGGGTGGCAGAGTTTGAAGGGTGGCAGGGATGGGGAGGGTGGCAAGGATGGGGAGGTGGGGATGTACCATGTTACAACGCATACTATTACAACTACCTACCGTTACAACGCGACCATTACAACGCATACCATTACAACGCATAGCGCTTTGGGGTGCTGGATAGTGGTAAATATAATTTACTATTCTAACTCCAGTCCCCGTGGACCCTAGGGAAGGTGTTGGATAGTAAATTATACTTATTCCCTATCTTATAGCGCCCCCCAGCGCAATGCGTTGTAATGGTATGCGTTGTAATAGTCGCGTTGTTACAGTAGTGCGTTGTAACAAATGCGTTGTAACAGGTGTATACCGGGAGGTGGCAGTGATGGGAAGAGTGGCAGTTGTGTGGAGGGTGGCATGGTTGTGGAGGGTGACAAGGATGTGGAGGGTGACAGGGGTGTGGAGGGTAGCAGGGGTGTGGAGGGTGGCAGTGAAGGGGAGAGTGGCAGTTGTGTGGAGGGTGGCATGGTTGTGGAGGGTGACAAGGGTGTGAAGGGTGGCAGGGCTATGGAAGGTATCAGGGGTGTTGAGGGTGGCAGGGTTGGGGAGGTTGGCAGGGTTGTGGAGGATGGCAGGGTTGTGGAGAGTGGCAGGTATGGGGAGGGTGGCAGGGTTGTGGAGGGTGGCAGGAGTAAAGAGGGGTCAGGAATGGGGAGGGTGGCAGGGATTCACACCCCTACATCACCTGTTAACACTAAATGACCCCCAAGCTCCCGTGCCCCTTCAGCCACTACTATCCTGCACCCCATCCACACTACAATATACCTGCTTCCATTACTGCCCCAAAACCGAATTGAAAAAATGAGACACTGCCCTTCTGGACAAAGAGACACTTTGCAGCAAGCAGCACATAATACACACTTCTCAGTCACTGTGCCAGCATGTATCCAGAGTCTTTTACACATTTTCCCATCAGCCCCATACTCGCACCTACACTCTGATGCCTCCAGTTTGCCACCTCTCAGCAATGTCCTATCTCCACAGGGTCTCTAAAATTAGGACACCCATAATATCCCTCAAGGCATATACAACACTATGTAAAAAAGTATGTCTCATTGACTCTGTCCTGTCCACAAAAACAATCCTGCCTGCAACGAAGGCACCCTTCCACCATGGTGCTGATGGAACCGGGTTCCTTTCCTCTAGATTGACTCGGGAACCCCCCTCTGGTCGATTACCTCTTTTTGTCTGCTATATAAGTGTGGAGCGAGAAATAATCCATAGCCAATTATACTTCAAATTTGCCCATGACCTCCAAAGGAACAGAGACAACTAATCCATATTGTTATTATTTTATTATAAAGCCAGAAACAGTTGGACATACAAACACCTCAGAACGAGTGTGTAAAGATAAAAGGGCACTAATACAAAGCAAAACCTACGAACAATATGGTGCACAGACATAATATTGAGGTTTTCTTTATGAACCACAGAAATATTGAGTTGGAAAGGGAACGAATATCGACATCAAGAATATTGATAACGGGGGGCGTGGCTTGGACGCCGATCGGGATGGCGGCGTGAGCTTGCAGCTCCGCGCAAGGTCCCGCTATTTCTCCTGAAAACTACACCCTGGGGGAACCCTGATCGGCGAAATCTATCTGTGAAGTATTGGGGACCCATCGGAGAGCGGCTGAGAGCTCTTGGGAGACTGTATATACCGCCAAGACCCGAAAGAAGAAGTTGGAGGTGCTGCGCGAAGCGGGAGGAAAATGGCGGCGGAAAGGGACAGTGGTCTCTGAGCCAGGGCCGAGGTGGCCTGGAATCGGACTGCGGTGCGAACCGCCTCCAGCGAGACTGGTGCAGCTGGGGCGCACCCGACCGGCCTGAGAGGAGCTGGGGGTACGGAGGCCAGTGCTGGTCTGGTGTATAGCTTGAACACACCCGTTTATACCTCCCCCCTTCCCCCCTTATCCCGGCCCTAGCGACGGTGAGGCGGGCGGCCCCGGTATTCCTGGTTATTGGAGTTGCCAGCACAGCAGGGGTGACTGCCCTACGATAACTGTTGGTGCACATGACTCCCGGGCAGAGGATAACGGGAGCTGGAAGAAGACCTGGGGAGGCCGTAGGACGACGCCAGAAGCACCTAAAATGGCGGCTGCAGGCGGGGCGGCCATAGCGGAACAGGGCCGGGAGGACTCTACTGCGCTGTCCCATGAAGGTGTGGCCCGAGCTTCCCCGCTGCTGATGGAGCAGGAGCAACGGCTGACTCAGCGCCTGGATACTATTCTAGAGGCTATAACCTCAACTAAGGAGGCCTTGCAACAGGACATTGCGCAGGTCGCCACAGGGTTGGGTCTCCTGAGGGCGGATCATGCTAAGCTGGCGGACAAAGTGAAAGACCATGAGCAACTGCTTCAGGACCTGAAACCGGCGGTAGTGACCGCGGAACATAAAATAACGGACATCCTCAGCCGCCTGGACACGTTGGAGAGACGAGCGGAGGATGCCGAAAGCCGTAATCGGCGGAACAACGTACGGGTTGTAGGCCTGCCGGAGAAAATCGAAGGGGATGACGCAGTGGCCTATGTGGAAAATTGGTTTCGGACGGTGGTGGCGCCGGAGGGCCTCTCTTCCTTCTTCTCACTGGAACGGGCACATAGGGCACTAGACCGATGGTGGTGAAGCTCCTACACTATAAAGATCGGGACCTGTTAATCCAGAGGGCTCGAACTCTGGGCCCATTTGAGGTGGAAAATAGCCGAGTCACGATATTCCCGGACTATACGCAAGAAGTTCAAAAGAGCAGGGCATCCTTCCTGGCGGTGAAAAAGGAGCTGAGGGAGGAGGGCATTCAGTACTCGTTGCTCTTCCCGGCTAAGCTACGAGTAATCCTGGATGGGAACACTCAATTTTTTCAGACCCCTGATGAAGCGTGGTCGTGGCTAGAGTTGTATCGTGCCGGCACAGACAGAACTGGCAAAAGTCAGCGGGAGAGGCCCAAACCGCTTCAGATCCGGAAATCTCAACGAATCCGCTCGCGTAACAAGCTTCAGAGAGCGAAACGGGAAGGTCAAATGGCTGTGGACAAAAGAGGGGCGCTGGCAGCGACGGCGAGCATCACGAGGTCACAACCGGAGAGTGGACTGGTTGAATTGGACTCTGGTGAGGACGGAGGCAGGACCGCAGAAGAATTATCGGAGGCGGAGAGCTCGAAGGGCCCTGCAGTCACCCCACAGACATCTGATGGGATCTTTAATGAATAACTCATGTATGGGACTTATGACACTGCGCTTCTCACATAGAAATACTCAGTTGGTACTAGAAGGGCTGGCAGGTAGGGTGTTGCGTAAGCAGTGTGGGATGGAAGACGCGGGGCGCGGGCTACGCCTGCCCTGGGTCGGCGATAACTCACTCCCTCGGGGCCCTTAAGGCCTTCTGTGGTGGCGACCACAGATTAGACTGATGTGTGTTGAGTTCAAGGTTTGGAACAGGGCTGAAACTGGGTTATTAGGCTCTGTCCTGGGGAGTGGGGTTTGGGGAGTTTTTTCTACAATTGTTTTGGGGGGGGCAACTGCTTTGATGTGGGCAATGACTGGCTATACCTGAATTGGATCGTTAAGGAATATCATGGGGACGTTACCTACTTTGAAATGCCTAACATGGAATGTCCGAGGACTGCGAACAATAACCAAACGCCACAAAGTGCATGCTCATCTGGTGAGGCGGGGTGTTCAGATTGCAATGTTACAGGAAACTCACTTAACTAAACAAGAATGCACTGCGCTACAGAAGAGGTGGCGAGGTCAGGTTTTTGGTACCACTTAGTCAGCATTCGCTAGAGGGGTGCTGATATGGGTTCGAGCGGGCGTACCGTTCCAGATGGTGAACCAGCTGATAGATCCTGAGGGTAGATATGTGGCGGTGGAGGGGAGGTTGTATGGCCGGGATGTGGTTTTGTGCTGCGTCTATGCCCCAAATGTTGACCAGGCTCGCTTTTTTGATGGCCTATCGTGCTCACTGGCCTCCTTCTTGGCGGGTCCTGTGATTATGGGAGGGGACTTTAATTCAATCACTAATGTGGCATTAGATAGGTTGCATCCACCACTGGCTGATTCCCCAGTACGCAGACTAGCTGCACATAGGAAGGATTGGCAAGAGAGGTGGGGACTGCTAGATATATGGCGGGAGCAACATCAGGAAAGTAGGGATTATTCCTTTTTTTTGGCCCTCCACGCCTTACATGTCAGGATCGATTCGATCCTGTGCAGTGGTTCTCTGGCTGCAATGGTCACCCATACAGAATACCTGACCAGGACCATCTCGGATCACAATCCCTTGTTGGTATTCGTACAATGGCAACGTGCGAGATACACAATTCCAACATGGCGGCTTCGGCCCGAAACCTTGGAAGATTCGGTGTTCAGAGACGCGGTCCAACGAGGCATAGACCAATACTTTGGGGAAAACGAGGGTACAGCTCACACTAGGTCTACTGAATGGGACGCGATGAAAGTGGTGGTGAGAGGAGTGTGTATGGGTAGGTTCTCGAATGCCCGAACATCGGTGTTGAATGCGCTTGCAAAAGCGGAAGAGGGGTTGAGGGGTCTGGAACAGCGTAGACTGGACCGACCGGACTTACAAGCCCGGTTATTAGAAGCCAAAGAGGTAGTGGCGACTGAAACGGAACGGCTGCGGAGCTATGATTATAGGCAATATGCCATTATAGCGCATGCTGAGAGGGATAAAGTAGGCACGCTCCTGGCCAAGCTCGCTAACCCTGAAATTAGAGGCTGCCCAATATTGAGCATAAAGACTGCATCAGGGGAGATGGTTTATTTGCAGACAGCGGTGCTGGAGTGTTTTCGGACCTATTATGCGAAGTTGTATGAGTGCCAGCTGGGGGTAGAGGCCTCGGAGATCGGTGATTACTTGGAATTGATGCAGCTTCCGGTGCTGGATGATGACGATGCGAAGGACTTGGGAGGGCCTATTGCGCTCGCCGAGATCAGGGCGGCCATTAAACACATGGCGAGGAATAAAACGCCTGGGGTGGATGGACTGCCGATTGAATTGTATCAGAAGTTTGTGGATAGTTTGGCACCCAGATTGCTGGTGGTGTACGAGGAGGCTAGAAGGTTGGGATATCTGCCTAGATCGATGTGGGAGTCGTTGATAGTACCATTGCTGAAACCCGGCAGAGAGGCTTCAGATGTGATGTCATATAGGCCTTTGTCCATGTTGACGGTAGACTACAAGATATTGAGCCGTATACTAGCCACCAGGTTGGCTCCACATATGGCCAGGTTGGTGCACAGGGATCAAGCAGGGTTTATCCCTACAAGGAACACGACGCTCAATATCCGTCGCCTAATTGGGATACTGGATGGCGCTGCAGATGCAGATGGTGATCCGGTAGTGTTGTCTGTGGATATTGAGAAGGCCTTTGATAGCCTGGAATGGGTCTACTTGGAAGAAGTCCTGGTGAAGTTTGGTCTTGGTGAGGGGTTTCGTAGATGGACGAAAGTGTTATATTCATCGGCCACAGCGAGGGTGCGCCTGGGAACTCTTGTGTCCGCGGATTATCCGGTTTGTAGAGGGACGAGACAGGGGTGTTCGCTATCCCCATTGCTGTTTGCATTAGCAATGGAACCATTAGCAGCGCGAGCCAGGTCAGGAGTCATGTACCGGGGGATTGAACGAGATGAGCAATCGCATTATACATCACTATATGCGGACGACTTGCTGCTGTACATGGCGGATGCAGAGCAGGCTCTGGAGGGAGAGATGGATATGTTATCTGAGTTTGGTCGGTTGTCGGGCCTTAAGGTTAATTGGACGAAGACTTGCATCTTTCCGCTTAAGGCGGACACGCCATGCCCCCCTCGTGATTTGGGTGTGATCTGGGAACCATCTTGTTTCACTTATTTAGGAGTCCGCATCTACCATGAGGTCCCGAATTTGTTGGAGGGTAATATTGGGCGTTGTATAAGAGCACTGAGAGGCTGTATATCCTTTTGGGCCTCCCTCCCTTTGTCAGTACTGGGTAGAGTAGCTCTATTGAAGATGGTGGCGCTCCCAAGGTTACTTTATTATTTCCGCACGCTGCCCATTTGGATTCCTCAGAGGATCTTTAAGGACCTGCGGACGATGATAATCGACTTCCTCTGGGGACACGGACGACGTAGAGTAGCTTTGAACACCTTGCTTAGGCCCAGACTTGAGGGGGGGATGGCGGTCCCCGATTTTGAATTGTACTATTTGGCTGCACAGCTTCAGGTTCTTACGCAGCACGTGGCTAGGGTGTTCAGAGGGCCAGGAACACGAGCGAGGGAATGGTGTACAACGCCACGTCCTGGCTTATATTATTATGCAGCAGAAATTAGAGTTACGAGACCTCACTATGGAGGAAAAGACGCTCAGGTTGTGCTGGCATAGGAGTTTGAAGAGAGCAAAGACGTCCCGACCTTATGCACCGGAGATACCATTGGGAATGCTGACCACGTTGACGCATGGTGGCGATTGGTCCCCGTTTGCTGGACTGGGAAGAGCTGGGATTGCAGATGGTGGGTGATCTGTATATAGATGGAACGCTGGTCCCCTTCCAGATGCTGCAGGAACAGTTTGGGCTGCCGGAAGGGAGCTTCCTTTTGCATGCGGCTGTGGTGGCGGCAGTGCAGAAACATTGGAAAGGAGGGCTCCTTGAGCCGGAAACGACCATGGCCTGCCAGTATGTCATGATGGCTGCCGGTACATTAAAAGCGGTGACCTGCCTCCATAATAGGATGTTGCACGAGGGGTTGGATCCGCTCCTAGGCCTGAAATCGAAATGGGAGGTTAGCATAGGTAGGCCCATCCCAGACACGGTGTGGGGACATATCTTGAAGCGAACATGGAAGGGGACAAGGAACGCACGCTTTCAACAGGTACACTTTTACGTTCTGCATAGGGCTTACCTGACCCCGGAGAAGATTAAGCGGTATTTCCGGGTGCAGGAGGCGCGATGCCCGAGGTGCCTGGCATTGGAGGTTGATATAGATCACTTGTTGTGGGGCTGTCCAAAGCTGGAGACATACTGGTTGGAAGTTGGGGAACTCCTGAATGCGGTGACTGATCAGGAGGTGGATTTTGACATGGCGGCGTGCCTGTTGCTCTGGTTCCCACACACAAAGAATACCAAGGTGATGAGTAAATTCATTGATCTGGGGCTTATACTGGCGCAGAGGGAAATCACTTGGCACTGGAAGTCCAGGGAGGGACCATCAGTGAGGAGATGGGTGAATGAACTGCTGAGATGGTCTGAATGTGAGAGTGTGCTCCGAATGAGACTGGCAGTCAAGATTGATAATGAAAAGAGTTTAGACATGGCGAGGGCGTGGGAGATGATAGTTCACGCGTTGCGTGATTCCATGGTAGAGGACGAAGAATAAGCTATTTGTGTATACGGGCTCCATGAGGCTTGAGAGTGTAACGGCATCAATCGATCTGTAGCGAGCCCCATTGTACTGATGAGAATAAGGCCCATATCGTCAGCGGTTGCAGGGGGGGGGGAAGGGGGTAGTTTGGGGGTTGTTTGGGGGTATATTAGGCACCGAGGCCCAGGTCAAGAGGCACAGCAGTTAACCCCGGGGTTGGACGTGTCCCTAGCGTGACAGGAGAGCTCAGATAGGTAGCGAGGGAGGGTCAGGGACACATCAGACCAATGCGTTAGGGGCCCACCATTAGATGGGCTTGGGTCCGGGACCACGAGTGTGGTTCACCTAACTAGATGCTAGTGATTGCTGGCTGGTGTGGGGGGAGGGTTGGGAGCCTAGGGGGGTAAAACGCAGATACGTAAAGCTGTTATTGGCCAATCATCCCTATGGGATGCTCACTGTGATGTTCTTGCTGGAAGTACGGATTACTACGCCGCCCGGCCTCCGGGATACGGGCTAAATGGCTGTATACGACTTACTGTTTATTTTTCCATGTGTGGGGACACCATGAGTGTGCTGGTTGATTTATTATATGCAATGGTTTCTAATTCTGCAATAAAAACAAATAAAAAAAAAAAAAAATCAAGAATATTGGTAACCAGAATATCGACCTGAAGGTAAGAAATATTGTTTTTGTTAATATCAAAGTCAGTAATATTGTTTGCAAAAATATAATTGTTAATAATATCGATGTTTACATTAGTGTTATGTATTTTAGTATGTATTTTACATATATGTGTTCTATATTTTTTGTTAAGAATTGTATTTAAAAAAGATATATAAAAACATTTTTTAGAAGTTACTAATTTTTTTTAAGTGAATTTAGCGCTTTAGTACCGTAGCGGGTTGCAGGATTATAGGGGAATAGGGTGGAAAGTAATTTAATTATAGTAAATTTAATATTCTTTTTTAAAAATTAATAATTATTTTTAATTAAAGGTTGCGTTTTAGTTCCGTAGCAGGTTGTGGGTTCATAGGGGAATAGGAGGGGAAGTAATTTAAGTATAATAAAGTAATTATTAATTTGCATTTTCGGGCATTGATAGTTAAATTATTGTTAATTAATTATTAATTGCTAATTAATTTGTATTAATTTATTAATTGATAATTATATTAATTGTGTTTATTTATTTTACGAGCGGGTTGTGGGTTTATAGGAGAATAGGGTGGGAAGTACCTTATTATAATGAAGACATTATTAATTTGTATTTATTGGTATTGATAATTAATTTATTGTTAATTGATTATTAATTGGTAATTAATTTGTATTAATGTATTTATTGATTAATATATTACTTGTGTTCATTTATTTTAAGAGTGGGTTTTGGGCTAATAGGGGAAAAGGGTGGGAAGTAATTTAGTTATAATAATAAAGTAATTATTAATTTTTATTTATTGGGATTTTTAATTAAATTATGGCTAATTAATTCTTAATTGGCAATTCATTTTATTATTTTAATTTATAAATATCTTATTGTGTTAATTTATTTTACTAATGAGTTGTGGGTTTATAGGGGAATGGGGTGGGAAATAATTACATTTTATTAAAGTAATTATTCATTTTAATTTATTGGCATTCAGAACTAATTTATTGTTAATTAATTATTATTTGGTTATTTCATTTTAAAAATTATTTAATTGATATGCATGTTCATTTTAACCCTCTGCAATCCAACACTTTACCTACAGTTACACTCTCTGGAGTGGGAATAGTCATTTTTACCCCTACGCTATCCAACATTTCCCCTACTGTTGCACTCTCTGGAGTTGGAATAGTAATTTTTACCCCTACGCTATCCAACACTTTCCCTACTATTGCACTCTCTGGAGTGGGAATAGTAAATATTACCCCTACGTTATCCAACACTTTCCCTACTGTTGCACTCTCTGGGGTGGTAATAGTAATGTTAACCCCTTCGCTATCCAACACTTTCCCTAATGTTGCACTCTCTGGAGTGGGAATAGTAGTTGTTACCCCAAAGCTACCCTACACTTTCCCTACTGTTGCACTTATTGGAGTGGGAATAGTAATTTTTACCGCTACGCTGTCCAATACTTTCCCTACTGTTGCACTCTCTGGAGTGGGAATACACATTTTTACCCCTACGCTATCCAACACTTTCCCTACTGTTGCACTTACTGGAATGGGAAGAGTAATTTTAACCCCCTACGCTTTCCAGCACTTTCTCTACTGTTGCACTCTCTGGAGTGCTAATAGTAATTTTATCCCCTCCGCTATCCAATATTTTCTCTACTGTTTTAGTTAATGTAGTGTATAATTTATTTTAAAAAGATTTAAAAATATTGTAATTTTTTAATTTGCTATTTATATTTTTTATATTTGTATTTATATTGTTTTTTGTATACATGTATATATAATGTTTTAAATGTTTTTTAACAATTTATAAGTTATCAAAATAATTCATTATTATTTGTGTATTGGACACACCTCACATCTCTGATACTTACATGCAAATCAGTTAATTTTGATGTCAGCTGTCCCCTTTGTTTCCATGTGTATGTGCCTCCCCATCTCTTCATTTGTGAGACTGTGCCTTGTGGTGGAGGTATTGGGGCAAGTATGCTGTTCCACTCTGGACATGGCTCCATTGTTTTACGTGTGATGTTCTTGTGGTATTCATCAGTGTTCCTTGCCCATGTGCACTTGAGCTGTGTGTGCTGTCCAGAGCTCTGGTATTGCTGGGTGTGCTGTTGTATCCCAGAGTGGTGCATCTTGTTGTTGTTGTGTAGGATGTCTGTGTGTTGGCTGTGGTGTAGCTTCACTTCCTGGGTGTACTGTTGTTTTTGTGCTGTGCTGCTTTGTGGTGTGTGTTGTGGTTGGCATTTCCAGATGTGCATCCTCCGATGTCCTGTGGTGTTTGTGTATTGTTTTGTGCAGGCATCTGTTCAGGCTACCCTGTGTGTGTGTTCTGTTTGTGGTTACACCCAGGTTGTGTGCAGGTGCTGGGAAGTATTGTCAGCCTTGAGTGTGTGTGGCACTGGTGTAGTGTGTTCCTTGTCAGCTACTCCTGCAGTGGCTGACTACCTGGTTGTCTGTTGTGTGGTGCATGGTGTGTATTGTGCTTGCTTGTACCTGTGCTTGTTGATGTGCATGGGGGTGTTCAGGATGGGCAGATGGCATGTGACATGACGGTGTTTGTTGATGTGTAGTTGGGGGATGGTGTGTCCCTGTAGTGTCAGTGACCTGCTCATGCCTTGGAGTGGCCCTGTCTTCTGCATTGTGCGCATGTGTTGACCGCGGCGGTGACGTGACCAGGAGCGGGACTTTGCTGCTAGTTCGTCGTCGATGTTCGTCCCGGATGCAGAGGGGTGACTTGTTGGCAGGTGGGTAATATAGGGGTGCCCTTGTGGATGTGTTGTGACCCCCATCAGGGTGTCTGTGGTGGACTTGGACCCTGTGTCGGGCCGTGTGTTGTGTGTTGTATTGGTGTATCTGCGTACCTGTGGCGTCGTCTGCGGCGGCCCTGTTGATGGTAGTGCAGTAGCAGGTACATGACCGGATGCATGTGGGGGGCTGGGTCCATGGCGTTCATGGCCAGGTCTTGGCTATAGTGCTCTGGTTATGCGGTGTCTCCGCTGCGATGCGTCTGCCTATTTGGTCCATCCTAATTTGTGGAGCGGTGCGGACGTCATTCCGCACGGCGGTGAGTCTCGATTGGCTCCCACCGCCGCGGTGGTGGGCGCACTTTGATGGCGGTCCGCGTCGCTCCGTGTCGGACGGGAAATGAGCTATGTTTTACTATACTAATATGGCGGACGTGAGTTCCGCTGTTCGCAGGCGGAAAAAGGTGTTTTTCCGCTCTGCCAGCACCGCGGTGGTGCCACCGCCCGACATCCTAATGGACCCCTAACTATTCCTGCATCCATCAGCAGAATGGCTAATACGTCTTTTAGGCCTTGGGAGTTCCAGGAAATTTCCATATTGATCCATGTGTCTGTAGTATCCTCCTGACTTGGATCCATAATTTGCAAACCACTCTTGGGGCTTGATTCCAAAGTGGTTAGGAAAACCTCCTAACGGCATTTGCTCTGTCCAAATCGGATTGGGAACATGTCTTTCTGACAGACTCGAAAAGGTTTCCGACCGACCGAGTAGGATGCGAGTGAGGTGTTTGGAATATCCAAACCCAAACCCAACAGCATTTGGAATGCCCGAGCCATACGGAGCAGAATCGTACGTCTCTACAGGTACGAACGACTGAGCACAATGCTGGATTTGGACAGCCTTTCCGAATCATGCCATCTGACTCGAATTGGCAGTCGGAATCAGACTCTGGGAGCCTGTAGTGGGCCCCCCTGTACCTAGAGCCTTCCCCATAGGGCCTGTGGGAGTACCCATGGGTCCCCCTCATACCAGCCATGCACAGTGTGGCAGGCACCAGGGGGTGCCTGCCAGAGGGTGCCCGATTTTTGCCAGTCACCCCTTCCGTCAATCGGAGCCTATGCATTTGGTTTGAACAAAGGCTCCCATTGAAGTCAATGGGAGTCCAACCAAATCATATCTGGAAGCATCCAGATGCATCGTACTCGGTCGGTTGGACTCTCCTGATTCGTTTCGGTTGAAAACCATTCCAAAACCCATTCGGTTGGGAAGCTTTCCAAACTGCATCAGAATTGGGCCCTTAGTGCTCCCAATCTGATTTATTTAAATATTGAGGGTGACCAAATTTAAAGAGAAAATAGTTATCTTCATCAGGGAGAAATTTTGTCAGTGCGTGGTATCATGGAGATACCTGTTGATAGGTATTTGTCAATATTAACCTAACCTTCTTGAGTTGAAAGGCCCAACAGTATAGCTGAAAGTCTGGAAATGCTATACCTGTTCTCTTTTTGCTTAGTGTTTTTCTGGGCAATTCTAGCACTTTTGTTAGCCCAGATAAAACTGCTCAGTTCCCCCTGAAGTTTTCTAAACCACTCTGCCCTTAAGTGAAAAGTTAATGTATTAATAATAAAGGTACATTTTGGAAGGATCATTATTTGGATTAGGTTAGTTCTCTTTAAAATAGAAAGAGGAAGATAGGCCCATAGATGTAGGAGTTTCTTGATTTCCAACATGTCTATTAAGGTTTATTTTTGCCATGTTGTCCAGGTCTTTCATCACTCGTACTCCTAGATATCTGATTTATTTGTTTTCTACAGGGTTATCAATGGTACTGTTCCAAACCATAATTTCTGTTTTGTCTTCATTTACTAGATTGCCTGAGACTCTCCCAAAATAATGTTAATATTTAAAATTGTGGGGAAGGAGCCCTTAAAGTCTTGTGTATAAATCAACAGGTCATC
Organism: Lissotriton vulgaris; assembly: GCF_964263255.1. Lineage (NCBI taxonomy): Eukaryota > Metazoa > Chordata > Amphibia > Caudata > Salamandridae > Lissotriton > Lissotriton vulgaris. The sequence goes on along the minus strand of NC_141700.1, from coordinate 141,589,422 downwards.
CACGTAAAGGGCATCTTTTTTTAAGCCACTCGTGAAATTGAAAAAATACGATCTTCTGTTCACTCCTGATCCTTCTAGCAAGTGGTTCAGTGTATAAATTGAACAATAAGGGTGAAAATGGACACCACTGGCGAGTGCCTCTTCCTATTTGGAAATTTGGTGAGAGAGAGCCATTGACTAATATTCTGGCAGTCTCTGTTTTGTAGACTTTTCTTATTGCCTTAAGGAAATTATAGCCTACACCGCTTTGCTTAACGACTGTGCATAAATATGGCCAACTCAATCTATCAAAAGCCTTAGCTAAATCCACAGTTATAACAGTCAACGGTGGGTTTGTTTCTGTAGGCACATCTATTGAACTCACCTAGTCATGAGTCAGTTCGTATAGTTATCTGTATTTCATGAAGCCTTTTTGATTCTTGTGAACAGATATTTTCCTTAATGCCATATAAAATTAAATGCTCATATAATCTAAAATGAACCTACCTCACAGTCAGTGGTCATGACAAAAAAAAAATGGCCTCCAAGAACTAAGGGGCCGATCATGATGGCGGACGGACTGGAGTCCATCTGCCATCGTGGTGGTGACCGGGACAGTCCACAATACATGCGGCGTTTCCGCACACCACATTAGGATGAGACAGACACCAGGGTGGTCGTTTCTTGCATTTTTAACATTGCGGCGGGTGTTGCTGACAGCAACATCCGCTGCAATGTTGAAAATGCATGTTGTACATTACAGGCAATCAGTCCGATTACCCATGGCGGTTTCGTGGCAGATGGTCTTTCCATCTGCCACAGTCGCAGTCTGAATCCCCTTGCCTTCGTAATGTGGTGGGGGGAAATTAGCAGTCCAATGGCGGAAGGACTGCCACCGCATGGCTGACGGTGGCGGTCCTTCTGCATTCGTAATGACCCCCTAAGATGGACACCACTTACTTACAAGATTCTTCTATATTCTTTTGAAAGACAAGTCTATAAAGCAAGTTGTTGCCCTCAAAAGCATTTTAAGATAGGGAGACAATGGGTTCAATCCAGAGGAATATCAAAACTGCGAACTACAAATGTTTTGAGTGTTCAAGGATGTAATCACCCTTGTCGCCGGTGGCAAGGGCGATTCTGGTCAGGACCAAAAAGGCGATGATAGAGCCATGTAGAATTTGTACTAGAGTCATGTATGATTATAAAACTGGGCAAAGATTTTGTACTCCTATACTATTGTGTACGACTTGTTTCTGTTGTTTGTTTCTTCAAAAATGCCAAAGAAAATGATTTGAGGGAAAAACATTTCTTCCATAGTTTGCAACCATATAATCTTTCCACATAGCCTTTAATGACCACCATCTCCTTTCAATAGAATTTATGAATCATGAGTTAACAATTGTTTTCATCAAGCTCCTCAAACATTCTTGACTTTTGGTCTTATTCCATATTAAGGCATCTGGTGGTGCCATCAACTCTGATTGAACATCTTTTTCCTTTTGGGGATTTGATGAAATGAAAACTTTGGAAAAAAGAGTGCTTGACAGAGTTAAAATTATAGTTCTTAACTTTGTAAACTGGCACATACGAGCCGCATCATTGGTCCTTGGTAGATGTTTGGAAAGTGTGGTCTTAAAGTAAAACAAGGTGAAGGGACTACACTGACAATATTTAATGAAAAATAAAATACTATAAATGCAACCAAAAATCTTCAAATAATAAACTTTGGCCCACCGAAGTATTCGAAGAACTAGAGATCAAGGGATGTGTACTCAAGAGGTCACGCACAGTATAGAAAATGAAGCAACCTGACGTGAGAAGCATACCATGCTTTGTAAAGCTCTCTGATGGAAGATTTGCAAAGTAATATTTTTAGATGTTTGCTTAGTGGGAGTTGCACACAAGTGAGTTTCATTGAAAAAGCAACAAAGGTTAATCATATATACCTTTGCAGCTATGATCACTCACAATGAGTATCATATGTGACACGTTGGCCAATTTTCCAAGGATTGTGTACTTCCCACATCTGTCGGAAATTACAAGTCAATTTGAAATGCCACATTTCTGATCCTCCTACCACCCTCCCCCAGATAGTACACTAAGTAACATTTCTCATAGAACAACAAGTGAAAAATGCTACATTCCACCATGGAATTGAGAGCAAAAAACTCTGATTCTTATGATAATTCCCCATTTATTGGGGTCTCCCAGGGAATAAGTCAGAATACAATGGTATTTCCTCATCCTGTATTTATTACTTACTATAGGTAGTTTAAAGTATGGGATACTGCACTGGTATCGCTGCCCATTTTTTTATATGAAATTTTCTGTGGAATTATATGACCTTGGTTGGGTGGGCAACTATTTGGCCCCTCTTTCTTAATTTGGCTACTGCTACAGAAAACATCAAATGTGATCTGTTCCTTTTCTGAGTCATCAAAATGTAGGCACTCAATCCTGATTCAGCCAGTAACCTAATTTACCAGCTGAATCAGGAATCATAATAATTGTGGGAATCTGCTATCTCAATTTAATTTTACGGTAAGAAATTGGAGTATTAGTTGAGGGCAGTGAGAACGCACCTCAGCTAATAATCACAATCCTTGTCAGGGTGAACCATAGAAGTCAATAAATAAACCTGTACATAAGCCTCTAGTAGCTTGGCACACAAGCATTCAGACTTAACTTAGAGAATATGCAATGTCAAACAGTAATGAAGTGAAAGCACACACAAGAAAAATCCCCAAAACTATTTAGATAAATAGAGTGCATTTCAATAAAAAAATAAGACCAAAATGGAAAAAATCCAATATGTAGGACTGCATTAAAAATAACACCAAAAAGTGGCAGCCGTGTTATCTGGTCCCTCTAGACCCTGTGCAAAGTCAAAGCTCAGGCTGACTTTGAGGGAGCCCGGGTTGGATACGGTTCCCAGGGTTCTCCCAATGAAAAGTATACCTTCTGAATTTTCTGGGGAAAAGAATTGTCATCTATGAGTGGTCAGCAGATCAAGCAGAAAGTTAAATCAGAAGCAGGGCTTGTTGATGGCCGGATACTAAAGAGCAGGATCTCTATATAGTTATCATCGAAGGAGGGAAGAGCTACGAGTAGGCCTGGTTAGTACGTGCGAAATTTCATAGTGCACAATTCAGCAGAGTTACCAAAAAACTCAGTGAGATTCTGCAGAATTCCACCAACGCCAGTAACCTAATTTACCAGCTGAATCAGGAATCATAATAATTGTGGGAATCTGCTATCTCAATTTAATTTTACGGTAAGAAATTGGAGTATTAGTTGAGGGCAGTGAGAACGCACCTCAGCTAATAATCACAATCCTTGTCAGGGTGAACCATAGAAGTCAATAAATAAACCTGTACATAAGCCTCTAGTAGGTTGGCACACAAGCATTCAGACTTAACTTAGAGAATATGCAATGTCAAACAGTAATGAAGTGAAAGCACACACAAGAAAAATCCCCAAAACTATTTAGATAAATAGAGTGCATTTCAATAAAAAAATAAGACCAAAATGGAAAAAATCCAATATGTAGGACTGCATTAAAAATAACACCAAAAAGTGGCAGCCGTGTTATCTGGTCCCTCTAGACCCTGTGCAAAGTCAAAGCTCAGGCTGACTTTGAGGGAGCCCGGGTTGGATACGGTTCCCAGGGTTCTCCCAATGAAAAGTATACCTTCTGAATTTTCTGGGGAAAAGAATTGTCATCTATGAGTGGTCAGCAGATCAAGCAGAAAGTTAAATCAGAAGCAGGGCTTGTTGATGGCCGGATACTAAAGAGCAGGATCTCTATATAGTTATCATCGAAGGAGGGAAGAGCTACGAGTAGGCCTGGTTAGTACGTGCGAAATTTCATAGTGCACAATTCAGCAGAGTTACCAAAAAACTCAGTGAGATTCTGCAGAATTCCACCAACGGGCAGAAAAATGCTCTTTCTGCCATTCGCACTGCTTTGTTCATGCCAGTAGCGCATTCCACAAAGAAAGTCAGCGCTAACGGCGCCACACGGTGCACATGGGCGAACTCATTTTTAAAAAAAACTTCTTCTGCTTCCTCTCCTGGCCTGCTTCTGATCCTACCTAATCCTCCCCCATCCGATCACCCCAATCTGAATTTCACCCGTCATTTACTAATGTGTAAATCAGAAAGCCACTGGGTGTTCTCTCTATGAGAAATACAAACATGGTTGATACCAATTTTGTGAATGCTTAAACACTAGGTTGAATTGTACTTTTATGCAGTTTTATGATTTTGTTAATTATTGAAACAATTTTCTTAAGATACAAATATTTATTTTTCAATCATGGATAGTGCTTGACAGAAAAATTAATCTGTAATGTTAATTACCCAGTATTTTTACTATTTCTATGAACTAACACTGTGTTTTTTTAGGAAGAAGTCACATTTCACTGTGTCAGGCTTTGACAAAGACTGTAAGATCGAAACGCATCAGCCGTCAAAAACCTATCGGTATTACAAATCTTGGAGTGAGTACTTTTTTCTTCGTAGTTGACTGACAACGTAGGATCTCTTGAAATATATATATATTAACTGAAAAAACCATAGGTTTCAGGCCTTATATAGTTAGGAATTAGCATTTAAAAAACCTCACTCAAAAAACTATAAGTTTTAGGGGTGTTACAGTTAGCTGGACATTTCACTCATACAAAACTATTGAAATTGCTCCCATATAGTTAGTTGTACTAACTATATTTCGCGCACCCGCAATCCACTGCTGATGATGTCACATATTACATCATTCCTGACATAATATGCCTTGGGGTCCCCGTGGGACCCCCTGAGCAGGCCTAGGGGGTCAGGGTGCTTCCACCCTGCCCCCTTTTTGAGTTCTACACGTTTGTTTTTCTGTTTTCTTGTGCCTCAGTCTACCGAGGCACAAGATGGCTGCCATCAATTTCTGCTTTGGAGTGTTGACAGACAGTGGCAGCCAATCAGCATGCAGCTCGTGCACGGGAAGGTGCGCGCACGGTGCGCGCACGGTGCACGCTTAAAGATATATATATTTATTCTCTTTTGATTTTCTCACGAACTACTGGAGGGATTTACACCATTTAGGCAAAGGGGTAATCTGCGAATCTGACTCTACCATTTTGCCAAATTTGGTGTAATTCCGTTCAGCGGTTCGGGCTGTAGTCATGTCTAAAGGTCCTGTGGAAATTAACATGGGGAAAACACGTTTTGGGTCCCCCCTTTTTTCTCGGCCCCCGCTTGACGAATCTACCCGAGACTTTAAGGGAAGAAGCGGAGCGGAACGGGCCATCTTCTTTGAGAAATTCAAAAAAGATTCAACAACCGGTGCCAAAGTTATTCCCAATAGAATGTTGCGGATTTCCTATGGAAACTAGGTCCTAACTATATATACCTACTGGCGACCGCCAGTAGGTTATATATATATATATATATATATATATATATATATATATATATATATATATATATATATATATAATTCAGTGAAAAAAACATAGGTTTCACACACGTTATAGTTAGGAATTAGTATTTAAAAAAAAACCTTAGAAATTCACTGAAATAACCATTGGTTTTACACCAGTTATAGTTAGCTGGACTCATACAAAACCATTGAAATTCCCCTGTTATAATTAGTTGTACTCACTATGACCTCCAAAGCAACACAGACAACTAATCGATATTGTTATTATTTTATTATAAAGCCAGAAACATCTTTCAAACCCATCCAATGACCGGCTCCGGGGTGGCGGAGCATGCCTTCGGCAATTTTCAAACCTGCATCATGCCACCACAATCGTCGCTCCTATTGGCTATAGGCTATGCCCCATGGACAGGCGGTAGCAACCGCCATATGTGTGGCACAGCATGTCCACCGCCAGCAACCCATGCCAATAGCTACCGCACTTGTGGATGGGGGTGGTGCTGGTGTCCAGCTACCGCCCGTCCACGGCAGTGTGACGCCAGCACCACCCCTCCACAAGTGCGGTAGCTATTGGCATGGGTTGCTGGCGGTGGGCATGCTGCGCCACAATATGGGGGCTGATACCGCCTGTCCACGGCGGTGTGACGCCAGCACCACCCACGTCCACAAATGCAGTAGCTATTGGTATGGGTTGCTGGCGGTGGGCATGCTGAGCCACACATATGGCGGTTGATACCACCTGTCCACGGCGGTGTGATGCCAGCACCACCCCCGTCCACAAGTGCGGTAGCTATTGGCATGGGTTGCCAGCATGCCCACCGCCAGCAACCCATGCCAATAGCTACTGCACCTGTGGACGGGGTGGTGCTGGCATCAGACCGCCATGGACAGGTGGTAGTTTCCGCAAATTTGGTCACATGCAATGGGAACTTGAACCGTGAACTCTGCATCAGTACACAGCAGCAACAGGTTTAATGGCACATCATTGTACACACAATTGCATCTCTTGGTATCAGGCACAGGTGGTTGCATGCTATGTGTGACGCACATTGCTCTGTTTGCCTGCATTGTCACTGATGCATTTGATGGCTGATGATAGCTGACAGTGCTAAGCTGGTCTTAATTATGTGTAACCAAGCACTGTGCTGTGGGTCTGTGCTGACCTTGTCAAGGCTTGTCTCACTGTATGGTGTTGTTCCATACTTGTGCTACCATATCAGCCCATGCACACAAGTTTAACATCTACTGTGATCGTTGTGCTCTTGATGTGCGCCAGCTTCACATGAGGCATTGAGGTGTGACAGGTAAAGCAGATGTGAGTGAGGCATTCATGGTCATCTCACACACTTTTGTGGATGTTACTGGATGAGTCGTGTACATGTGGAATGTCCAGTTCAGGAACTGTGCTTTTTACATTGATATTCTGTTATGGCTGTGGGACATGTTTTAGGTAAATGGATTGATGTGTCCCCAATTTATACACATGTAACCTTGTGTGTCACGCATCTCACATGGAATTTAAATGTTTTGCGTAACATGATCCACGGTATGTGCTGGGTTAACTTCTTGATGGTTGTCATTGACAAGTGTCCATGTACATCACACCTAGGAGGAGGCCAAATCTCATACACCACCTGACAGTTCTGGGGGACATGGAGGATGTTGCGCTAATACGAAAATTCAGCCTCGACAGGGCCAGCCTCAAGACCCTTTGTGGCCAGTTGGAGCCCCACCTGCAGCCTCGTAGCCACTACCCAACTGCCTTCACACCCACATACAAGGTGATGGCAGCCCTCCACTTTTTTGCTACTGGTTCCTTCCAGGAGACCGTGGCCGCCGTGCAGGGATGTCGCAGCTCATGTTCAGCATGGTGCTGAGGGATGTTCTTGCAGCCATGATGTTATATAAACATCAATACATACATTTCCCCAGGGGAGCTTAATTGCCTGGCGTGAAGGGTGACTTCTATGGCCTTGGGCACATACCACATGTAGTAGGTGCCATCGATTGCACCCATGTAGGTCTGGTGGCGCCAAAGGCCACTGATCATATTTTTAGGAATTGGAAACATTATCATTCTATAAATGTGCAGGTGGTGTGCCTTGCGGACATGATGATTTTGCAGGTGTGTGCAAAATTCTCCGGCTCTGCCCATGGCTCCTACGTCATGAGGAACAGCATGGTGCCCTGTATGATGGCTAACCTGCATCCCGATCATGCTTGCATTGTGGGTAAGTATGACCTGTGATATGGCGTGAGGTGTGTTTGTGACCTGATGCACTCAGCCTGTGCGACATTGCAATGTGTGTTTTTATTTCCTAGGTGACTCAGCAAATCCCAGTCGACCCTGGCTGCTGGGTCCAGTGCGAAATCCCAGGACTCCGGCTGACGTCAGGTACAATGAGGCACATGGCAGGACCCGACGTGTCATTGAGCGGACGTTTGGGCTACTCAAGTCAAGATTCCGCTGCCTTGACCGGACTGGAGGAGCACTGGCATACTCGCCTGGGAAGGTCTGCAAGATCGTTGTGGCATACTGTATGCTGCACAATTTGGCCATTCACAAGAGGATTCCCCTGCTCCTGGATGATGGAGAGGAACCAAGGCCTGCACCTGCCCAAGGACCTGAGTCCAGTGATGAGGACAGTGGAGAGGAGGAAGGAGTTGACATTTGTCAACAGCTCATCAACCGCTACTTCACTTGAAGGTGTGTACAGATTTTCAACTTGTACATTATCTGTTGTCGTGGTTCTTGTTGTGCAGGGCTACCTGCGGATGGTAAAGACAGGCACACGTTCAGTCACCTGTGTGTGGTAAATGTGACATTGACGTTCCATATGGAGACGTATGCTGGACTCTATTTGTTCACACCTGCAGCCAATTGTCTTGTGATGCAGAGGTGGAATATCGTCGTAAAAATATCGACTAACCTTAATATCGCCGCAGAAATATCTACAAGAAGAAATATCGATGTCAAAAATATAGTTTGACCAGAATATCGACAGACAGGTAAGTAATATCGATAACATTAATATAGTTGTAATAAATATCGTTTACAAAAACATAGTTTACAAAAATATTGTTTTTTAAATAATTATAAGTAATTTAGTGTTTTTAATGAGTATTGGTTGTCAAAGTAGTATTTTTTGTAGCATTTTAATAGTTAATAATGTATTTTATGTTGAATTTAGTGTTAATAGTTCCGTAGCGGGTTTTGGGTTTATAGGGGAGTAGGGTGGGAAGTAATTTAAATATAATAAAATAATTGATTAATTAATGTGTTAATTGAATATAAATAGTGTAATAAATAATAGTTAATTATTTTCAATCAGTTAATTGATTAATAATTATGTAAATTAATTATATTAATTGTTTAATTAATTTTAGGTGTGTGTGCAATTTTTAAGTGAAAATGTAGTGAAGTAATTACATTTTAATTGAATAATTATTTAATTAATGATTAATTAAATAAAAATAAAGATTTGTTAATTTTTAAACGAGTAAATACATTTAGTAATTTTTACCCCTACACTATCCAACGCTTTCCCTACTGTTGCACCCTCTGGAGTTGGGATAGTAGTTTTTACCCCTACGCTATCCAATGCTTTCCCTACTGTTGCACCCTCTGGAGTAGGAATAGTAATTTTTACCCCTACGCTATCCAACGCTTTCCCTACTGTTGCACCCTCTAGAGTGGGAATAGTAATTTTTACCCCTATGCTATCCAACGCTTTCCCTACTGTTGCACCCTCTGGAGTGGGAATAGTAATTTTTACCCCTACGCTATCCAACGCTTTCCCTACTGTTGCACCCTTTGGAGTGGGAATAGTAATTTTTACCCCTACGCTATCCAATGCTTTCCCTACTGTTTCACCCTCTGGAGTGGGAATTGTAATTTTTACCCCTACGCTATCCAACGCTTTCCCTACTGTTGCACCCTCTGGAGTGGGAATAGTAATTTTTACCCCTACGCTATCCAACGCTTTCCCTACTGTTGCACCCTCTGGAGTGGGAATAGTAATTTTTACCCCTACGCTATCCAACGCTTTCCCTACTGTTGCACCCTCTGGAGTGGGAATAGTAATTTTTACCCCTACGCTATCCAACGCTTTCCCTACTGTTGCCCCCTCTGGAGTGGGAATAGTAATTTTTATCAAATGTTTTAACTAATAATATATTTTATATTTTAATTATATGTATGTATTATTGTTGTTATATAAAGTAATGTGTTAAATATATGTATATGTACACATTTATTAAGTTTATAATGAAAAAGTGTACTTAATTTGTTTTAAATAGTCAAAAAATAAAAGTAATGTAATGTATTTTGTTAATAGTACTTATATGTATTTATTATTTAATGTAATTTTAATTAATTTAAAAAGTCAATATTTTTTACATCTATATTTATTACAACAATATTTTTGAATAGATATTCATGTACTTACCTGTTTAGGTATAGGGTGTCGATATTTTTGTAAACCATATTTTTACAACTATATTTTTGTCAACTATATTTTTGTAATCGATATTTCAACACCCTACCTTGTCTTGTATGCCAGTAGTCTCTTGTGTATATTTTGTGTAGTGTTCTGTCTGTGATGCCACAATGACACCAGTGACTGTTGTTCTGTTGTGTCTCCTTAGGTGCTTCAGAATGATCCTGCCCTACATACTGTACATCTTTTAGACACATCATGGACATTGTCAACACTGTAAATATTGCACTAAAAACGATACTGCACAAAATCTGGTGTGTCAGTTATTTTATTTGGAAAGTGGACATGTGATTTGTGCGGGAATATTTACATGGAGGTGGGGAATGATCAGTGAGTTGACAGTCATGGTAGATGAGATGCAAGAGTAGACACCACATGGATGTGGTGACCCAGTCCAATAGACTAGTGCTATTGCCAAGGAAATGTGGGGAAAGACAGTCCAAACAGTCAATGCAATGGGTAAGAGGGTTGCCATCAGGGCTGGATCCATGACTGGTGTGTGGCAGGTGCTTTTTCTCCGGAGACTCCCGGGCTCTTCTATGGATGCCCCCTTGATCTTTTTGGCGGTGGGGGGCCTGCTGAGTGGCCAGCGGCATCAGAGGACTCTCCCCTCTCTGTTGGCGCAGGGGAGGATGGTGCACTGTCATCCTGCGGCACAACAGGAGGGGGCAGAGGTGTTGGTTGGGACACATGCCTGTCCCTCTGCAACGCCACTTGCTGGGCCATGAGGCCCACCATTTGACCTATGCATCTGTCGATGGACCTCATCAGCAGGGTGAGCTCACTTAAAAGTTCGTCCGACTGGCCACTTTGTCCCTGGACCTGTTCATATGCACCGATGACTCGGGCGAAGTGGTCCAGGGATGGTGTGCCAACCTCCTGATGTCTGGGGGGGACCCTGGTCCTCCCACCTGCCCTGCTGCCATGGACCTGTTGCCTCACCATGGTGGGTCCTCGCACACTCTCCCTGCCCTCCACAGTTGGTGTTGTGTCCTGGTCGTCCCCTTGGACAGGGAGGGTGCTGGTGGTGGTGGTGGTGGTGTCCGAGGTGGCAGCGATGGAGGCACAGGCTGTGACTGCAGGGGTCTGCTGTGCAGTTGTTGGTGCAGCAGACGTGGTGGTGGGGAGGATGGGGTCCTGAGCCCGGTTGGACCTTGGCACACCAGAAGTGCCGGCCTGGAGCTCATCATCCAAACTGTCCTGGGAGTCTACATCCGAGAGTCCATGCACCGGAGTGAAGACTGGCTCTGCTGGTTGATGTTGTCCACAGCAGCAAGATCTTCATCACCTGTGGATTAGATGGAAAATGGTATGTCATCTGCTGTCTGTCACTACACAATTGAGACCACTTTTGTATTCTTGTTACAGGCAATACTGGCTGTTATTAAAGGGTGCATGCCAACATCATGAACTTATACATGTCCTGTGTCAATGCATTACATGCAATTGGTGCCCTGTGTAGTGTTGCAGGTCTCCTAGACAGAAACAGCTGGAGCTGTGAGGATGGCTACCTACCTGGCAGGTGAGGGTGAACATTGCAATGGCTGACACATGCCCCTGGGTGGGGGAGGCCTCCATGCTGCTGGGGTATGGGACAGGGGGCATGCTGGGAGTAGTGATACAGGCCTCCCACCCCCGCACAGTCCTCCAATACAAGATGGCTACCTACCTGTTAGGTGAGGGTGGACAGTGCAATGGCTGACACATGCTCCAGGGTGGGTGAGGCCTCCATGCTGCTGGAGTGTGGGACAGGGGGCATGCTGGGAGTGGTAGTGATACTGCCCTCCCACCCCCACACAGTCCTCCAATACAAGATGGCTACCTACCTGTTAGGAGAGGGTGAACAGTGCAATGGCTGACACATGCCCCTGGGTGGGGGATGCCTCCATGCTGCTGGGGTTTGGGATAGGGGACATGCTGAGAGTAGTGAAACAGGCCTCCCACCCCCAAACTGTCCTCCAATACAAGATGGCTACCTACCTGTTAGGTGAGGGTGGACAGTGCAATGGGTGACACATGCTTCAGGGTGGGTGAGGCCTCCATGCTGGTGATACTGTCCTCCCACCCCCACACAGTCCTCCAATACAAGATGGCTACCTACCTGTTAGGTGAGGGTGAACAGTGCAATGGCTGACACATGCCCCTGGGTGGAGGAGGCCTCCATGCTGCTGGGGTGTGGGACAGGGGGCATGCTGGGAGAAGTGATACAGGCCTCCCAAGCCCAAACAGTCCTCCAATACAAGATGGCTACCTACCTGTTAGGTGAGGGTGGACAGTGCTATGGCTGACACATGCTCATGGGTGGGTGAGGCCTCCATGCTGCTGGAGTGTGAATAAGGGGCATGCTGGGAGTGGTAGTGCAGGCCTCCCTCCCCCAAACAGGCCTCACAGTAAAGATGGCTGGCTACCTGTTAGGTGAGGGTGAACAGTGCACTGGTGTTTGGGTTGTGAAAGGAAGTACTTATCAGAGTATTGTTTGGCATTTGTTTGTACTTACCAGCCTCCGTTCCCCCGGATACTCCTGTGAGACTCTCAGGATGCAGTATGGCAAGCACCTTCTCCTCCCATGGTGTGAATGTTTTCTGTGGGATGGGAGGGCCACTGCCAGTCATGTTTGCCAGCTCCCAGTTCTTGCTCCTCTTCTCTTTGACAACCGTCTTGATATCATGCCACCGCTTCATGATCTCCTTCTTGGATCTAGGGGTGGTCCTTACTTCATTGACCCTTTGGACTATCCTTTCCCACATTTGTGTCCTTGTGGCAAATGGTGTTGGTTGGACCAGGCTACCAAACAGTTGTGGTTCCACTCTCACTATCTCATTGACCATGACTGTCAACTCACCCTCTGTGAATGTTGGCATTTTCTGGGCTGCCATGGTGGTTGGTGTTTGCAGTGTTTGTGGGTGCAGGGGTGGGTGTGGTGGGTGTGGTGTTGAGGTGTGAGATGTGTTGTGTGCTGGGGAGTTTTTGGTGCTGGTGTGATGGTGGTGGTGGTGGTGTGTGTGTGCTGTGTTATTTTGCCTCTTCTCTCAGATCTGGTGTATGCCCTTCTCTTCTGAAGTGTGGCAAAGAATTGTGGTCAGTGAAGGACCTGTATTTATACTCAGCTGTGTGGGTGTGTCCAATTGGGCCTTTGCTGTGAGGTGTATTGTGGGTGTTGTCCTGGGAGTATTTTTTATTTTGTAATTTTTTTTTACATTGGTATGTGTTTTGTGTATTTGCGGGGCATGGCTACTTTGATTGGTGCTCAGTTAGGCATTGTTGCAGTGTTTTGGCTTCGTCTGCCATGTTTTTCATGTACCGTCCGCGGCGGTGGCTATGCTGCAGCTCTTCCACTGTCTCTCCCATTCACGGCAGTGTGCGACCGTGGCGGTCGGAAACAGTGGTTCGTACCGCTGGACCATCGGGGAAATCATAATTTCCCGTTCGGTGTCTCCGCTATGCTTGCGGCGGAATGTAGCTTTTCCGCTGCTTTTCCGACCATAGCGGTCGGTTTTTAGACGTGACTGCACGCCTCGGACGGTTTTTGTTAGCCCACTACCGCCGCGGTCGGTCTTTTTTGGCAGTTGATCCTAATTTGACTGCCGGGTTATCCGCGGGCCGGCGGGTGGTTGTTTTCCGCCTCCATGGCAGTCGGGGTGATTTTTCGCCCGCTATCCTAATGGGCCCCTTAGATTGGACCTGGTGTTTGAGGAGGGCATCATGAGATCATGGGATTCTCTAGCAAGGCTTAAGAACAATAGGCTCTCTAGATTTAAATGTTATCAGATAGTGAGTTGTTCCCAGGAACAATCTAAGGAGGTCATTAGGATGGCAGGTGGACTTTGCCCGCCTGCCATCCTCACGGGATTGGGACCCCCTCGCCATAAGGCGGGGGTCCTGTGATGGGGATTATGATGCACCCGCCACAGTGGCGGGCGCATCCCTCATTTTTAACATTGTGGTGGGCGGTGCTCTCTGCACTGCCCGCCCCAATGCTAAAAATGCATGTATGCATTTGCATACACGAAGCGGCAGGCACCATGCGGTGCCTGCTGCTTTGTGTATTCAAATGCTGGGGGGTACCACAGGTACTCCCCGTGGGCACCCCCCTACCTCTCCTTCATTCTGGGGACCCGCAGGGGCCCCCCAGAGTGAAGACCGCATGCCTTTCCGTGGCGGCATCGCCACCACGGAAAGGCATCTAACCAAGCCCATCATAATATGGCTGGCGGTGTCTAATAGACACCGCGACCATATTAAATGTTTTCCGCCCCAGTCGCAAGGTGACCAGGGCGGAAAAGCGGCGGACGGTCTTTCCGTCCACTGTGGTCCCCCCTGCCATACTAATATGGCGGGGGAATTTAGGTGCGGATGGCGGGGGCAATCCGCCCGAAATCCTAATGGGCCCCTTAAACTGGAGAAAAAACAGAATGGGAGGAGGAGCCTCAGACACAGAAAAAGAGGCATCTAAATGGTAATGGATCTTGGTGTAAGCTGAAGATGGCCCCCTCACAATGCCAGAGGAGATAGGGAAAGCGGACCTGCCTTCATCAGAAATAATACACCTCTGGCAAGTATCTATGTCTACACTTTGGTCCTCTTTCACATCTGAGGAGAAACCATTTGGTCACCTAAAAAGGTTTCAAAACTGGGTGGGTAGAAGACCAGGCGTTGCCTGAAATATGCTCTGGAGAATGTGGACAATGTCCATCTGCTGTGGCAGTGTCCAAGTATCCAACTCTTCTGACAAGAAGTGGATAAAATATTAACAGAAGGAATGAAAAGTGAGATAGAGATAAGCCTGACTCTGACTATTTTTGGGATCCTAGAAGGTGAAGGGCTAAAGGGAAAACTGGTGAAATCACAGTCTTTATTCTAATAATAATTGCACACAAGGAAATATGTATTAAATGGATTTCTAACCTCTTACCGACCCGAACGGATCGGGTTAACTCAGTGAAGCGTATTGACAAGATGGTGTGTATAAATAATTCAGTAACGAGGGTCAAGATGTGGAAGCCTTCCCTTTCTCCTTTGTCAAGATACTATTTGAACTGGGAAAGAAGAAAGTATTATGATGCTGGATAACGAACTCTAGAAGTCCAAGGATTAAAGACAAACCTCAACACAGGAGGAGTGGAGCCATGGCTCCCGCAAACCTCCCAAATAATGTTGATGAAGGCTTGAATTATGAGGTTGTCACCCTTAGGGGTTGTGGGCTATGCATGGCTTACGGAAAAGTACCTCCTGCCAACCGTCACATATGAAGGCTAAAAGAAAGGAAATCAGGAAAATATCACATATATGTAACTCTATTCATCCGTAGTTTGTTACTCGTGTTCTAAGACCTGTACTAATGTCTCAGCTGGGTACCACTTGATT
This sequence comes from Lissotriton vulgaris, assembly GCF_964263255.1. NCBI lineage: Eukaryota > Metazoa > Chordata > Amphibia > Caudata > Salamandridae > Lissotriton > Lissotriton vulgaris. The sequence continues at coordinate 141,574,149 of NC_141700.1, read as the reverse complement.
AGATCTTGAACCAATTAAGTTGTGGCAAAAATGAATAAATATGAAATCAATTGATAAGATCATATAGCACAAATTTACAAAGGCTTTGTACTGATGCTAGGGTGCAGAGACAGAATATCAACGTGGAAATATTGACATGCCTGAATATCGAGGTAAGAATATCGTTGGTGTTAAATATTGAGGTAAGTAATATCGTAGTAAAAAATATCACATTTTTTGTTCTGTAGGAATACCAAATTTGAAAATATTGATGTAAACTATATTGATGTAAGTAATATCGATTAAAAAAATGTAATGTTTAATTTTTTATTTTATGGTAGTTGTAAATTTATAATGTTTACATAAAAATATTTTGTTTAAATGACTTATTTTTATTGGTTTTAATATTTATTTTAGGAGTGGGATGTTGGGTTTATAGGGGATAAAAGTGGGTAGTAATTTAAAAATTTTGTTTAAAATGTAATATATTTTAATAATTTGTATATATTTTAGGATCAAGATGTTGAGTTTATAGGGGATAAGGATAGCTAGTAAATTAAAAATATTGTGGGTATTGTTTAAAATAAATGTAAAAATTAATTTTCAAATATTTAAATATTTTAATATAAATTAAAAATAAAAGAAATTGAAATTACAATGTTAGCGAAATTATTATTGTAAATTTAGTTAAATGAAAAGTATTAATAATAATTTCCATATAAAAAAATAAATATTTATGCATTTTAATTTTAAAAACAGTGTTTAAAATATTTATTTGTATAAAAGTATATTAATACTTTTTTAAAGTTGTGTTAAGAATTTGTAATTATATTAAAATAATATTTTTGATAAAAGTTAAAAAATTAAAAACAATTCAAAATTATTAAATTTAATTTAGAAAAGTAAAAACAAATTAAGCATTGTATACATTTTTAAATTATTTAAAAGAATCATAGTTTTTATTTAGAAAAGTAACAAAAAATATTAAGCATTTTATAAATTTTGTAAATTATTTAAAGGAATTTTAGTTTTTATTTATTTTATAAAGATTGTTTAAATTAATAAAGTTATTATAATGTTTTTGAAAATTGTGTGAAGGATTATTAATTAGAATTAAATATTTTTTTGGTAAATGTGAAAACATGTATATTTTTTTAAGATAAATAACATTTAATATTGTATTTTTATTTAATGTTTATTTTTATTTGGAGTTGGAATACTAGAAAATTATGGGTTGCTATCCAGCACTTTCCCTGCATTTAGTTTGATTTGGAGTTAGAATAGTAAATTATTATGGTTTACTGTCAAGCACTTTCCCTGCGTTTAGTTGGATTTGAAGTTAGAATAGTAAATTATTATAGTTTCTGCGTTTAGTTGGATTTGGAGTTAGAATAGTAAATTATTATGGTTTACTGTCCAGCACTTTCCCTGAGTTTAGTTGGATTTGGAGTTAGTATTGAAAATTATTATGGTTTACAGTCCAGCACTTTCCCTAACTTTAGTTGGATTTGGAGTTAGAATATTAAATTATTATCGTTTACTGTCCAGCACTTTCCCTGCATTTAGTTGAATTTGGAGTTGGAAAAGTAAATTATTATGGTTTACTGTCCAGCACTTTCCCTGCGTGTAGTTAGATTTGGAGTTACATAGTAAATATTATAGTTTACTGTCCAGCACTTTCCCTGTGTTTAGTTGGATTTGGAGTTAGAATAGTAAATTATTGTAGTTTACTGTCCAGCACTTTCCACAAGTTTAGTCAGTCAGTCAGTCATATTAGCTTTATTTCGATAAAACATATCTTAAAAGCTATGATGCATGAGTTAAAAACAGAATTATTATTAAAAAGACAAAGCATGAGGGCGTGGCTAGCGGCCGAACATAGTGGCAGTTTAGCAAAGGAGCTGAGGGAGTGAGGCGATATTCCCAATAAATCCGCTACACTAATCCAAGCTCATACTCCAGTGAGGCTGACCGGGTCTAGGACCGGGCGGGACCCCGCAGAGACGTTTTGGGAGCCGGCGAGCACTCAGAACTGGAGCAGAGATATCCGGCGCTGCGAGGCCTGCACGTGAAAGAAAGCAGCGGACTGCCCTGAAGCAGAGGCCCGGGCGGAAGTGAGGAGGCGGCGGGACCCAGGCACAGGAAGTGGCCGGCAAACCGAGAATAAGAGTGCCACCGGAGACGGAGGTAGCAGCGGCACTATCAGAGGCAGCACAAGGCAAGGCGGGTGGATCAGCGCTGCACCGGGGACCACTAGAAGACTCGGACAACGGCCGGGACGCCCGCAAGACCCAGGTGACCGGGGAAGGTGGGGTGCAGTCTGCGTGCTCGGCAGGCATAGCTCCGGTGACAAAGGAAGTTGGCGCAACGACCCCGCTAACCCAGCACACTGGGACCCGTGACAGGGGGGTAAGAAAGCGGCACGTACAGGGACCCCCTGGCGAGACTGAAGGCCAGGGTCTGCTTTGGACTTGGGCCGACTGGTCCCGGCACCCACTGCCACCAACGCATCCAGACAATCGCTTGGTCTACGCCCCCACCACACCCCAGAAACGTTGAGGGTCCAGACACACGAAGGCATAAGTGGATATGGGCGGCACAGCCAGCCGGTAGCGGATTGCGCTGCAGGGAGAGCTGGGGACAAAGCGAGAAGAAGTGGCAGCAGAGCCTGTTCAACGAAAACCTTAGTGCCAGGGAGTTGATGCTGCACTGAGTCTTACCGGGGGGACGTCACACACACCCCCCCTGCCACACCTAAGAGGCAGTGAGTGGGAAAAAAAATGGTGGGGACAGGGACACCACCAAGCACACCCGCCACCAGCAACAGGAGGCACGCTAGGAGCTTGTAAAGCGCCCAGTAAAGCAGAACTAGCCCACGTCGAGCATTGGAGAGTAACGGCCAACGGGAACCCCGGAGGCTGCGGCCAAGGCTGAGAACCCGCACCTGGCGGACGGAACCCGAAGATACGGAGACCTCACGAAACAGGAGTGAGGCAGACACAGGAAAGACTATGGCAGGCAGAGGACCCAAACACAACTCCACACAGGCGAGATTAGACAAATTTGCCTATGACAAGAACTCTACGCCCCAAGTCGACTCTCGTAATTCTACGGGAAAAACCCAAGAAGGAGACGGGACTAAGAAGACGACACTGGAGGATGTAATGCGTGCCCTGGCGCAGGTGCAGACCACGGTGGGATCTACTGCTACTGAAGTCACCCTGATTAGAGCGGACCTCCAAAAAATGAACAAAAGAGTAAAACAAGTGGAGGTGGTTACGAAATCCCTGGTTGAAGACGTCTCAGAACTACAAGTGGCAATGGAGAAAATGGCGGCCGAAAACAAATTCCTCAGAGACAAGATGGATGATCAGGAAGGGCGCTCGAGGAGGAACAACGTTCGGATCCTAGGAGTTCCGGAATCGGAAGGAAAAGGGGCAATGGACCTCTATGTAGAGGAACTGATCAAAACACACCTACAGCCCAAGGGCCTCTCACACTTCTTTTCGGTGGAAAGGGCTCACAGAGTGCCCGGTGGAACGCCCGAGCCGGGGGCGCTCCCAAGGCCTATCCTAGCAAGACTCTTCAACTTCCGTGATCGGGACACCATCTTGCAGGCGTCAAGAGTATCTCCACCCATTCGCATTCAGAACTCAACTGTCGCCTTCTTTCCGGATTACACTGCCGAGGTGGCGCGCAGGAGGAGAACTTTCCTGGAAGTAAAGAAGGCATTAAGGGCGAAGGAAATACCCTATTTCATGCTTTTGCCGGCGCGTCTTCGAGTGGTGGCAGAGGACAAGGTCTGGTTCTTTGAGACACCGGAGATGGCACAGGACTGGTTGGAGGGCTGGAGACCCACGGGCCAACCACATCGCAAAAAGAGACAAGACCGGAACCACAGAAACGATGGACTCCCAGGGTCACAAACATCTGGAAGAGGAGGGGGAAATGGCTCACCAATGCTGGAAAGTCAGGGGGCTGCTGGAGGGGTGGAATGCTGACTTTATGGTGTACGCCGCAAATTTTGTCCGCTAAGACAATCTCTGCTGGAAGGACACGCCTGGACACTGGGCCTGGGGGGCTCAAAGGAGGGCAGGGATGTCGCCTGCTCCGGAGGATTTCCACCCCAGCGCACAAGTAAACTGTTAAAGGGTTGGGTCAAGCACTCAGTAATGTTGGGGAGGCAGGCGGTGCATGCCCGTTAAGCAGTGAGGCAGGGAGGGGGTGGAGGGATGGGGTTGTTTACGAGTCCTTGAAGTTCCACGAGTAAGGTCTAGCAACGCACCAGAACATATGCACAACATGGGACAGGCACTACACGGACGCACCCTGATAATGGGATCCGAACACCACTACCAAACTTACAAGATGCATAATGCAAGGCACACAAGGGCACACAGCTGAGGAGGGGTTGCAGCGATCTCAAGTAATGCCTCTCCAGCTCCTGTCATTGAATGTGAGAGGGTTGGGGGACAAGATAAAAAGGGCGTTGGTGTTGAATGCGGTAAAAAGAAAGGGGCCGGCCTTGGTACTCCTCCAGGAGACACACCTTACAGGGACTGCGACGAAGGCGCTTGACAGAAAGGGATACAAGATGATGGTGCATTCTGAGTTTTCTACAGGCTCAAGGGGCACAGGCATGCTGATGAAGAAGTCAGCACAGTTCATTACACTCAGTACTAAGGTGGATACACAAGGGTGTTTCGTAGCAATCCAGGGCCAATGGGAGGGGAAACTCCTTAATGTGGTGTCAGTATATGTCCCCCCGGCACTTCATTCGATCACGCTTCCAGCGTTGGGAAAATTCCTGTTAGACCTACCTGAGGGAGATATTATAATCGGAGGAGACTTTAACACAGTGATAGATCCCCTTACAGATAGGTTACCGGTGTTGCCGCAAACGGGGAACCCCTCTCAGATGCAGAGATTCATGACTGCACTGGGACTGATCGATATATGGCGCTACACACACCCTGCCGCGAGGCAGTCACCTACCACTCAACGGTGCACAATAGCCTGACGCGAATAGATTACTTCTTGGCACTGGGTGATGGATTACAACAAGTTGACACTGTAGATATACACCTTAGAGGGATATCTGGCCACTCCCCGATCACACTCACACTGTCCACGCAGGAAAGGAAACGTAGGAGAATATATCCAATACCGGTAACCTATCTGTAAGGGGATCTATCACTGCGTTAAAATCCAATACACGCATTGTACCTCAAAATACCCAAAATACGCAAAACACTTAAAACAACGACATCCCACTATTTTGTGGAAAACACTGAGTCAGTCCAATCGCCAGCTACCCTATGGGAAGCTTACAAGACGGTGTTACGAGGTCAGGCTATAGCCTCTATCACGGGCATAAAAGAGAGAAGCAACGTGAACTGTCTGAATTAGAACTGGCACTACATGCAGCGATGGAGGCACATGAGGCAAATCCCACATCGGATACATCCCAGATCTTAATCCTCAAACAACAGCTACTCAGAGAACACGTTAAGCTACAAACGGTGTCTCAGATCACGGACACGGCCCATAGAATATATGACATAGGGGACAAGGCAGGGAAAATGTTGGCCTGGCTAGACAGGAGGGGAGATAGTGCTAGGGGGATACAGCGCATTCGAGACGGACAAGGGAAGGTACACACGAGCCATGAGGAAATAGTGGAGACATTTGCTGAATATTTTGAGGGGGTGTATACGCCAGAAATTATGGTAACAGCAGAATGGGCGAGAACAACACTGGAGAGCTTCCCCTTACACAAGCTCACGCCAGAAGAAGGGGCAGAATTAGAGGCGGATATCACGGAGGAGGAAATCCCAAAGGCGATTCACGACATCAAGCCGGGAAAGGCGTTCGGGCCAAATGGTATTCCAATAGAATGGTACCAGTCTGCGGCGGACAGACTTAGTGGTCCCCTGTTGGCTATGTATAAAGATAGCTTGGAAAAGGCCAAACTTCCTGTGGACCAGAGGGTGGCAACCATCGTTGCAATCCCCAAACCCGGGAAAGAGCCGGAAGAGTGTGCGTCATATCGCCCCATCTCCCTTCTCAACGCCGAGATTAAAATTTTAGCCAAACTCCTTGCCACCCGGGTAATAGCCTATCTACCTCACCTTATACACCCAGACCAAGCAGGCTTTATGCCACATAGGAATACCGCCCTTAACCTACGTAGGGTGCATAATGTACTGGCTAGAGCGGATACACTATCGGAAAAGGCGGTAATATTGGCACTAGACACTAAAATGGCGTTTGATATGGTGTAGTGGGAATACCTGTTCGAAGTCCTAGAACGTATGGGTATCGCCCGAAATTTGTGGCCTGGATCCGCCTTCTATACACTGAGCCAATAGCACAAGTAGTAGCGAACGGCCATATCTCTCGGACGTTCCAACTAGGGCGAGGTACCCGTCAAGGCTGCCCACTATGACCGTTACTTTTCGCAATCGCGTTGGAACCATTAGCGACCCAGATACGCTCCACCCCACTACTGAAAGGAATTGCCTGGTCAGAGAGATGGGAGGATCGCTTGTCAATATACGCCGATGACATGCTGGTGTACCTGACGGACCCAGAGCGGAGTGTACCAGCGCTATTGACGCTTTGTGACGAGCAGGGTGGAGTGTCGGGGTATTCTCTGAACTGGAGCAAGTCAGAAATATATGTACTACAGGGCCCAACCCCAGAGCTGGGCAACGCATGCCCTCTCAAATTGGCGGGATCCTCCTTCTGATACCTGGGTGTCCATGTCACAAAAAATCCAGTGGAATTTTTTCAAAAGAACCTATCACCACCGCTAGAACGCCTGAAACAAGACGTTAAATTCTGGGCGGTGCTGGGTAGAGCAGCACTCTACAAGATGATGTCCCTGCCCCGATTCCTGTATATTCTGGAAAATACCCCATACCCGGTCGATACACGATACTTTGGGAGGGTATCAGCATTAATAGCTAGCCTCATGTGGAGCAACCGCCCGGCAAGGATAGCTCAGGCTAAACTGCATAGAGGGTGGTATGATGGAGGGATCGCTCTACCAAATCTGCAACTCTACTATTGGGCCGCCCAATAAAATCCATTAATCAATGGTTGCACGTGCCTCAGGATGACCCTGCCTATTGGGCGGACAGAATACAATTAGGTACCAACAACATCCTGGCCCCACTTTATGATCAGAGGAAAGTGCGTACACTCGTGGGACCCACAAAGCTTACTGCATCACTATGGCATAAAGCACAAGCGAAACTGGGGTGGAAAGGGAAAATCACGAGAATGACCCCACTATGGGATACGAAGGCCCTGGGTAACCTGAGAAGTAGTAAGGGTTTCACGTTGTGGGATAACATAGGTCTGTCCACAGTGGGAGACTTGTGGGACAAGGATACAGTGATCCCCTTCGATCAACTGCGACAGCAATATGAGCTGGAGCCCACGGAACTGTATAGATATATACAAGTGAGACATGCCCTACTAACCGCCATTCCCAGTGGCACGAAAATCCCAGAGGCGTCACCCAAGGAAGACCGGCTACTCACGGACTTTATGCAGGAGCGAGCGACATCCCTCACGTATCGCAAACTAGTGAATAATATAGGGGACCCGACGATAATACCGAAGGCTAAATGGGTGGAGGATGTGGGGGACATGGACGAGTGCGAATGGAACGAGGCGTTGGCGGCACCCAAAGAAGTGGGCATATCGGCAAAATTCCGCCTTGTGCAACTTAAGATCTTACATAGGGTGTATTATACGCAAACGATGCTTTACACAATACAGAGAATACAACACCCATATTGCCTGCGAGGGTGCAGAGAGAAAGGGACACTGTTTCACACCATATGGGAATGCTCCCGCATCCAGGAATTTTGGAGACAGGTTATGCAGACTATTTCACAAACCTTGGGGGTGTCCCTGACTCCCGAACCGCGGAAATGCTTGCTCATCGCATACCACACGCACACCCCCCTCAAGCGAATGCGACCCCCAACACCCCCAACGGCCCATACAAGTCACCCACACGCACACCACACGCACACCCCCCTCAAGCGAACGCGACCCCCAACACCCCCAACGGCCCATACACGTCATCATACACGTTACGGCCAGTAACCTGCCACCCACCAAATTCTTGTACCTCCCCGTACCAAGGACACATTCCCAGCCGGCCGGCCTGATGTTGTGTCTTCGGAATGGAGAAAAATACAGTCTTTCGATAAGGGCCAGCCTGAGCCGGTTCTCTCCAAGCGAACAACACTTCGTAACGAAAACATTACACTTGACCTAGAAGCATCTCAAGCTGCCGGGGCAGAAAGCAAGATGGAGTCTCTCCGGTTTGAGGCCTACAAGGCCCGAAATAAGCATAACTCCATAGAAGGTATACTAACACTCTTGCAAAAGGACGGATTATCACTAGTACTAATGAATCTATCCCCTAACAAAAGTTTATAAGCCCTGATCTAAGGAAAAGGGTACGAAAATGCATTACTGTGCCCTGTGAATAGGCTCTGTCTATGGTTCTAATCCTTGCACTAGAATGATAATAGACTGGAGTCCCCTCCAATCATCTTCTCTCACAGGAAGGCTGAAAAAGTCGGTCAGAACACTTCACCCTTGACTTCAGTCTATTAATCATTCTTTAAATGGAACTCATATCTGTGGAAGAATAATAGGAAACAAAACTAGCTGATCTATTCCTCGTGCCGAATCTACAGTATCGGAGTAGGGAAGGAATGCACTGAATAAAGCAGCAAATTGTCACTAAAATGCTAATAGCAATCATAATACCCCCTAATATCTGTCGTAAGGAATGTAAGTCAGGTAACCAATTGAAGAGCCAGTCAAACCAGCCCTGGTCAATGTGTTTTCTAACCTCTTCAGTCAAGTCATGAAGTTTGTCAATATGAGCCTGAATGGATTTAGTATGATCCGACAAAATAAAACAGCAAAGGCCCTCAATGTCAGAACAGTCATGTCCATGTTTGAGCAAAAGATAATCGATAGCAGCACGGTTTTGTAAAATAGCTCTACGTTCACCCTGGGCATCTAATAACATATCAGACAAAATGGTAGAAGTGTGATTAATCGACTTGACCATCCAGCAGGCCATTTTCCCTATAGATTTAGCATTATAGACAGCCAATGCTGGGACACCAATAATTGAAATAGCTAAACTAAGGTATTCAGACTTGGAATAGAGATGTAAGGAAGAATCACAATCCTCATGCAACATCATAGCATCACGAACTACACGGGAATAGCTATTAGGATGTGAAGAAAACATTAATAAACTCAGTCTAGTGATGGCACATGGACCTCCGGAAATATTTGCGGGAATATAGGGCCAAGAAGTGTTGGCACAGGAAAAGAGCCAACCAGAAGGTAATAACATTATACGATAATGGCTAGGGGCAACCACTATACTTTTACAGGTCATATTATTTTTAACAGAAGTACATGACTTTGGAGGTCTCCGGGAGCACAAAGTTCGTTCATGAGCTGAAAAAGAAGTTGCTGCCTTAAGTTTCAACCGTATACATTCAGTAATTGCATTGGGATCACAAGTAAGAAAGAAACACAGGTCACCCTGGGTGATATTATATGTAGTGATTTGGGAATGAATCGGGGGCGTTGAGTCTGAAAGGATAGTACATGAAGGACAGTACTCGTGTGCGGCAAAATCACCAAGAATTACATTGGGTCGGGCATTTGATATGTTAAAAATATGCGTTAGAGTTTCCAGTGATGCAGGGACAGCAACCAAACAGGTCGCTAGAATGTCAGTCACTGAACGCATCGGTGTCAGGCAAAAATGTGGAGAATTGGTTACTCGCTTAGCCAAAGTAGTCCAAAAGTTTGAAGATGAATCCCACGCAGCAAAGGAACGCGGTACTCAGGTTCTCGAATCAACCAAAGTCTCTGGGTTCCCTCCTTTCCCGACGTAGCAGACCAAAAGGAGTCCAACGCCGGCACATCCTGCAGCAACAGTCCAGAGAATGATCTGTAAGAAAATCAAATACAGGCATTATTCATTCTCGTAAGTAACATTTGTCAGCCGGGACAGCTTCCCAGCTATCTTTCCCTGGTCTCATTACTAAAATGGTATTGTCATGACCGGTTGCAATGATTTCAGCTTGTTCAGGGGGATTTTTAGGCGATTGCACCCATATTCTCGCTCCTGGATTATCCGTAGAGCCAAAGCCTTTCTGTCCTCGCACAGTTAGCAACGTTGCGGCGGTGCCTTTCTGAATCTCACCACTTAAAACAGGCATAATTAACAATTGAGCAACTCGGTCAGTCTTTTGAATCGATAAATCAACCTCACTGCTGTTCAGCAGGAGAACCTTAATCTCTCCCTGATAATCGCTGTCAATTACTCCTCCGAGTACTTGAATGCCTTTTAAGGCCAAGCCCGATCTAGGGGCGATCAATCCAAAATTTCCAGTTGGTATACAGACACCAACACCAGTTTCAATGATGACTCGATCTCTACTCTTAATCACAGTGTCATTCATGGCATGCAGGTCCAAGCCTGCGGAACCTGGGGTTGCTCTGCATGGAGCCAGGGCTCCGGGGGAAATTTCCCAGTACATTACAGTGTTGCCAATGGAGTTGGGTTTTGCATCAACAGTTGGGGGAAACAAACGCATTAAAGGAGATTCAGCATTCAAAGATGGACGATTGTTCAAAATTAACAGTGCTTGGAACAAATAATCTCTCTAATTCTTATATTTATTGTCAGTCAATTTTCGTAATTGTTATTTTAGCAAACCATTCACTCTTTCAATAAGGCCTGATGCCTGTGGATAATATGGTATATGAAACACCCATTCAATGTTATTTTCCACACAGAATTCCTGTACCAATCTTCCACGAAAGTGGGATGCATTGTCAGATTGAACTTGAAATGGAACACCATAATAGAGCATAATCAATTCCAATGTTTTAATGGTATTCACTTGGGTAGCTTGTTTACAAGGAAAGGCCACTAAAAGGCCACAATAGGTATCGACAATTGTACAAACATATTGGCAATTTTTACTCATAGGGAGTGGACCAATATAGTCAATCTGCCAAATTTGAGCGGGCAATTTTCCTCGATGTAAATGACCTCTAACAATTTGTGGTACTTTTCTTCGTCTAGAATGTTGACAGATGGGACAATGCAAAATGGTATCCTTAATGAGATCTAAGGGAATATAAATTCCTCGATCGGCGGCCCACCTGCTAGTGGCTCTTTCTCCAAAATGTCCTGCTTTCTGGTGGGCCCATTTCGCCAATCCCGCCAAATCAGAATCTTGCATGTCCACCACTGCCTCAGCAATTTTAGATTTCTCATCTGAAATATTGTGAAAGAATTTGTCAAGGGAGTCTATTGGTGTATGAGCATCCACATGAAAGATTGTCACAGTACTCTGTGGGAGCATTTCCCAAATTTCTTGCCATAATTCTTTTCCCCACAGTTCTTTTGAATGCAATTCCCAATTATGAGAATGCCAAGTTGGTAACCAAACCGCCAGTCCATTAGCAGTGGACCAGGAATCAGTAAAAATATGACATGTGCCAGGTAATTCCTGCTTCAAAACTTGGTAAACTGCATATAATTCAGCGAATTGACTACTCTTTCCTTCACCGGTTGTACTCAGCAACTTTTGTGTGATCGGATTATAGGACACTGCCTTCCAATGCCGTTTCTCTCCTATGAACTTTGCTGAACCGTCCGTAAACCACACATGTTTTCTGTCCTCCACGGACAAATCATCAAATGGCTTACCCCACTTAACAGGAGATTCCTGTACTATAGGTACAGAGCAGTCACTTCCAGTCTTCATCGATGGCGCCTGCGCCACTTGCTCATGTAAAGATGCTACACCTTTCGGACCCACAAGTGCCCTATCTTGAATGTACCACTTCCATTTAATCACACTCGCTTCTTGAGCATGTCCAATTCGATGAGTTTTCGGCGAACTCAAAACCCACTGCATAATAGGAATTTCAGGTCTCAAAATCACATCATGACCCAAAGTCAATTGCTCGGTATCCACCAGAGCCCAATAGCACGCAAGCAACTGTTTCTCAAAGGGTGTATAACGCTCACCAGCCTCAGGTAATTTTTTTGGTCCAAAAACCTAGTGGTACTTTTTGTCTGCCTTGTTTTTGCCACAAACTCCAATTTGCATAAAGACCTTGCACAGACACATTCAAATCCACATCACCTTCGCACACAGGCCACAGATCCAAAGCATACTGAATCGCTTCTTTTGCTAGCTTGAACGCAGCTTGCTGTGGTTCGCCCCATTCAAACACATTCTTTTTACGAGTGACTCGATATAAAGGGGCCAATATCTGACTCAAATGTGGAATATGCTGACGCCAAAAGCCAAACAACCCAATGAAGCTCTGGGCTTCCTTCCTGTTTCTTGAGACTGCAAAATCTAAAACTTTTTGTTTAACCTGTGGAATCACCTCTCTGTGACCTTCATGCCAATTGATGCCTAAAAACTTTACACTTTGGGATGGACCTTGTAACTTATCGGGATTAATTTCCCAACCTTTCTCACGTAAGCACTCAAGGGTTTGATCTAATTGGGTCTGAACTTGATCTTGTGTTTCACCTTGAATCAAAATGTCGTCAATATAATGACACATCTGAATCTGCGGATGTACAGATACTTTGGACAAATGTTCCGCCACCAGCCGGTGACAGATCGTAGGACTATGTACATAGCCTTGGGGAAGACTTCTAAATGTCATTTGACGCCCATTCCATGTAAAACTGAATTGTTCCTGACACTCGGGGGCAATCGGAATTGAAAAGAAAGCATTGGCAATATCAATGGACGCATACCATGTACCTGGATGCTTTTGGATTCTTTCAATTAAAGTAATAATATCCGGTACTGCAACAGTCAAAGGGGGTGTATGTTTGTTCAGTTCGCGATAATCAACAGTCATGCGCCAAGAATTATCACTTTTGCGCACGGGCCAAACAGGATTATTCCAAGCGGAAGTAACCGGAGTTATAACTCCTGCGTCAACCAAATCTTGAATAGTGGCACTAATCTCTTCACGGCCACCTGGGATACGATATTGCTTCTGAGAAACAACTTTTGTAGCCTGAGGGATTTTTATAGGGGGCATTCTTAAACGACCAACCCGTACGGGTCTGGATGATATATAATGTTTAGTTCCAAATTGATAACAGCCGTCATCTAAATGCAAAATTATTCCTTTTAGAATGTCAATTCCAATTATATACTCCAAAAGTGGTACAACTAATACAGAATATTCTTTTCGGGGAATTCTGCCTATTCTCATTTCAAGTGTAGTTTGCACTGCGGGAGTTTCCTTTCCACCTAAACCAGTAATTGTGAAAAATTGTCCTTTGAATTTCTTTGATTTTCCATGAATAAGAGTGGCCTCCGCTCCTGTATCTACCAATGCTCGGGCCCTTTGGATATTACGATGTTTCCAAAAAATTTCAATATCTACATAGGGTCTATTGTCTTTGTGAGCCCACCTGCGTACTGGAGCTTGACCTATTTCCTAGTCATTCTTACTGCGTTCTGTCAACCAAGACAAATCAGGGTAAATGCTCTCATGTTTTTTGGGTATTAAAACATCATGTTCATATCCATCTCCATTACGAAATGGATTCCTGTCATCTGTATGGTACTGTGAATTACGATCGGAAAGTCTGTATCGATCCTCCCTTCTCCTCAACTCAGGGGACTGATCCCTTTCATCTCTATATCTGGTGTAGACACGATCATCTCTCCCCCTTTCTTTTTCCCCCTCTCGCCCCCTCTCCTTCTCACAACGAGGGGACACATCACGCTCATACCGCCGTTCACCACGACGATCCGAATCCGCACGACGCCTGTCGTCACCACTGTCATCAGAACAACCACGATCACAATCATTCTTACGCACACGACGGGCACCCTCCTTCCGATCCAAACCACGCTTGCGAAACATCTCCCATAGGCGATTATTAGGTTCACCATCAATGTCCTCCTTTTTCACACCGTCATTCAAAAGTGCAAGAAACATATCACGTCTAGAGAATTTATAATCCCCAGCAGTACGACCCTCCGGTCGAGACTGTCTCTCAGGTTTAAACCAGTCACCCAATTCACCAAGCTGACGGACAGATTCAAGCACCATGGAAAGAGCATTGCCAGTTTGATTAATTAACAAAGTCAACATAACCTGTTTATAAGCAACAGGGGAAGAACGGATAATGCGATTACGCACAGAAGATGTCAATAAGCCATCCAACAACCTGTCAGCAGTACTGGGAAAAATCGCAGTTTTCATCACCTCCTCCTTCAATTGCTGTACCGCATCGCGCAAAGTATACCACGGCTTGTCATTCACAGGCCAATCAGATTCAGTAGGATATTTATGGTTACTTATTTTATTTATTTATTTTTGCTATTTGTATTGCGCGACAAATACCCGGAGGTGTCTCGGCGCATGTGTGAACTAGCAGGACCACAGTAATAGGATTCACTAGTCAAACAACCATGTCTTTACGAGCCTGCGGAAGCTCATCAAGTTGGGTGCATTTTTGATATTTAGTGGAAGAAGGTTCCAAAGTTTTGGTACAGCCACTAAGAAGCGACGGTCTCCCCAGGTTGCCGTTCTGGTACGCGGTACAGGTAGAAGGCAAGTGTTGGCAGATCTCAACAGTCTTTTGGGGGTGTAGACCTGGAGTGCCTCAGTCAAGAATTTAGGTCCTATGCCATGCACTGCCTTATAGGCAATGCAGAGGGCCTTGAACTTAATGCGGCTCTCTACTCTAAGCCAATGGAGCTGGCGGATAGCAAGAGTGGTAGGTTGGCGGCGAGGGATGTTTAGAAGAATTCTGGCAGCCGCGTTCTGTACTGACTGTAGCTTCAGCAGCACCTGTTTCTGGGTGTTAAGGACGAGGGCATTTCCGTAATCGATTTTAGAAAATACCAGAGTGGTAACTAAGGTCTTCCCAGCAGAGGTGGGGAGATAAGGCAGCAGTTTCTTTATTTTCTTTAAAACAAAGAAAGCAGAGGAGACAACCTTGTTGACATGAAGGTTGAATGTTAATTTGCTGTCAAAGATGACTCCCAAATTTCTCGCTTTTACCACAGGGACGGGTGGGGTGCCCAGTTGGTTAGGCCACCAGATGGGGGACCATTCTGGAGCGAGGTTGCCAAAGGTCATAACCTCGGTTTTATCCGAGTTAAGCCTTAGGCAGTTGGAGGACATCCATGTACTAACAGCGAGCATGGCCTCCTGGAAATTAGCTGCCACTGCTGTGCCGTTCTTGTGGATCGCCAGCACCAGTTGGGTATCGTCTGCATAGGAGGTTAATCGTACCCCATAGGCCTTTATTACCCTCGCTAAGTCCGCTACATAGATGTTGAATAGCGTGGGACTTAGCGAGGAGCCTTGGGGTACTCCACATGGTAGTGCAGAGACGGGAGAATAGAAGTTGCCCAACTTGACTGTCTGGGTACGGTCGGCCAGGAAGGATGAAATAAGGTCTCTGGCCAAACCATCTATCCCCAGAGCTGTGACACGGTCGACCAAGATAGCATGGTCGACCGTGTCAAATGCTGCGGACAGATCCAGAAGAATTAGGATGGCCACTCCTCCCTGATCCATGATGGTTCTGATTTCGTCAGAGGCTTTTATTAGCGCAGTCTCCGTCCCATGTCCCTTCCTGAAGCCAAATTGCGTTTCGTCTAAGAGTTGGTAAGTGTCGACGTACTCTGAGAGCTGTTTGTTCATCAGAGTTTCGCAAATTTTGGCCGGGAAAGGGAGACAGGCAATAGGTCTATAACTGACCAAGGCAGAGGGATCAAGGGAGGGCTTCTTCAATAGAGGCTTAATCACTGCCTTCTTCCACGGGGCTGGGTAACAACCGGTATGGAAAGCAGTGTTGCAGATTTCCATAAGTGGGTGAGAAATCACCTCACTTAGAATGGCCATCACTGGGGGTGGACAAGGGTCCAGAGGGGATCCTGACTTAGTGATGGAGACGAGTCTGCTGATTTGATCTTCTGAAATTTTACAGCCATCAGTCGCTAACTGGAGTAGACTAATTTGGCCAGCACCATTAAAATTTCGAAAATGATCTTGTACAGTAGAATCGGAACTCAAAGAGCAAAATTTCAAGGCATCTCCTGCATCTAACATGATACCTGCAGTGCCTAATTCATAAAGGCGCACCATCCACGTAAGCAAAGCCTCACCAGGCCGTTGCAGAAATCGTTGTAAAATGTCACTAACTTCCTGTTGAGTAAAATCTTCCAAGCTATCCAAAGCAATACCATTCGGGTTACCAGGAGCCTGTTGTAATTTGCGTTGGAAAACCGGGTGCGCAGAAACCTCTGGACGAGCATCCGAAGAAGCCCGATCCATAGATTTAGAGGAACAATCAGGACGAGAAACGTCATTAGAATGGGAAGAGCGACGACGGTCGCCGGAATCATCATTCGTGTCACAAGAAGTAGATTTACAGTCACGTCCGGAGCGAGAAGACTCGCATCTGTCAGAGTCCTCAGCCGAGGAACCAGAATCATTCGAGTCCCAGATATTACCATCCCAATCGTCGGGGTTCCAATCCAGTCCGGCTTTCGCCCGACTAGACACACTTTCCTTTTACAAACACGACCGCGACGATGCTTATATTTGTATTTCGCAATACGAACAGCAGCCCTTTCGGCAATGGTCTGATAAGTTTCAAGTTTGTCGGCAAGCAACTTATTTTGACAACGCAAAAGAGTATGCGCATTTTGCACTTCAACAAACTTTTCCTCCATATCCCCAAATCGTTGCTGTAATTTGACAAATTTCTCATGTAAAATTCTGTACGCAGTCAAAACAATCCAACCTCTGCGTCCTAAAATAGGAAGCTCTTCACCCTTCACTACTGGTGCCTTCTGTAAGCAAAAAACTACATCAGCCGGCTCCGCCAGCTCCAAACAAGAAGTCCAATTCTCACTCAAACCAGTAGAGTCGGCCCACTCACGGGCCAAGACCTCGTAAGGCGTCGATTCCCAGCCGGGAATCTCAACAGGCAATTTGAAAGCAGATTTCGACTTACGCGAAAACATTTTGACACACCAAAAGAAATATACAACTATGAACAAATAATATACAAAAGAAAATTATATACAAGCCGACCGCAAACTAACAAGACAACAACAATACAGCGCACACAGGCTTCGTAAACAGTTTGTGACGCCAGATGTAACGGCCGGATTCTCGGACCAGATAAGATCAGCTCCTCAGAGCACCACCAACCCAGCCGGAACGTAATCACCTCCCTCCTCAGGACGTATTTACAATAGGTATCTATACCTTGTACCTAAGGATGGGGAATTAGCAATATACATGCATAGGTTTTCTACAATATCACACTCACACCAGTTAGTCTCGCGGCAACTTGGGCCCAGACTAGTCTACCCTAGGGCAGTTCTGATTGGCTACCATTACACACTGATCACAGTCAGTGCCCGCCCGACAAGCCGCAATCCTGCGTGTCTAGACACCAGTCTCCTCCCTGGTGTGCTCTCACTTACATTCCGAGCCGCAATCCTGCGGATCTAGGCACCAGTATCCTCCCTGGTGTTCTCATTACTTACATCCCAAGCCGCAATCCTGCGGGTATCGGCACCAGTTTCCCGCCTGGTGTTCTCATTAACGCCGCTTACCAACGACGATCACTTTCCTATGAATACCCTTAGAAGGAATCTTTCATTGGCTACTAGGGATATGATACTACAATATTATAGATCATACAACAGTTTACCGAATTAGATGATGTACAATCTATTCTCCTCCTCAAGGGGCCCCTCTCTCCCTCATTGCTCAGTCACTACTTACCTGACCGGGAATTACATCCGTTCATAAAACAATGTCTGACTAGAAGAACAGGTTACCCTGATTGAACAAGAATACAAGGCACATGCTGGTTCACTAAGAACTGGGGTACTTTATTACAATGATTATAATAACACAATACTATACTATAACATATATCCTGCAAAGGAAAGTGAAAGGTTAGAATGTGCACACTATAAGAAAAAGACTGACGTCACCTGATTAATGTGAAGTCTGGATTCGGCAGTCATCTAGGTTCCCTTCTCGTCTGTGCCTTGGCTCGTCTTTAGGGTCACACTTCTGCAGTCACGGGTACACGTCTGCACTGCTATGCTCTGTCTTCTCTGCTTCCCTCCAAGTCACTGGAACCTTCCTTTCATTAGCTGCTTTCTCTCTGGCTGTTCTGCGCTACTCCTCTCTCCTCTCAATCACGAACCATCTTCACTTCTCGGCTTCGATCTTATAACTCAGTTTCAGCCACCCTGGTATTTGTTCTCTCGACTAACTGCTTTACTCAGAATGCTCTGATCTTATAGGTAAAAGCTCGCCAGCTGCTCCAACTAAAATAACTTCAATCTGTCTAAGAGAGTATCAGCTTCTTGGTCTTTCTCGGACTTCAAAATGGCGACTGTCTGCCTGGAAATAATTAATGGCATTGATGCTAACGGCTAGCTGCCGCCTACAGACTGACTGACTCACTGCCTCATGCTTTCACTAATATGGAAGCTTGTACTTTCATGGAAAGTTACGGCCAGTAACCTGCCGCCCACCAAATTCTTGTACCTCCCTGTACCAAGGACACGTTCCCAGCCGGCCGGCCTGATGTTGTGTCTTCGGAATGGAGAAAAATACAGTCTTTCGATAAGGGCCAGCCTGAGCCGGTTCTCTCCAAGCGAACAACACTTCGTAACTAAAACATTACACTTGACCTAGAAGCATCTCAAGCTGCCGGGGCAGAAAGCAAGATGGAGTCTCTCCTGTTTGAGGCCTACAAGGCCTGAAATAAGCATAACTCCATAGAAGGTATACTAACACTCTTGCAAAAGGACGGATTATCACTAGTACTAATGAATCTATCCCCTAACAGAAGTTTATAAGCCCTGATCTAAGGAAAAGGGTACGAAAATGCATTACTGTGCCCTGTGAATAGGCCCTGTCTATGGTTCTAATCCTTGCACTAGAAGGATAATAGACTGGAGTCACCTCCAATCATCTTCTCTCACAGGAAGGCTGAAAAAGTTGGTCAGAACAACAGCACACCACACGAAAATATTATTTTCAATGTCCTTGAGACATGTTTTGTAGACGCGTCATTTGGTGACACAGTAAGGCAGTGTAGCAAGCGAGTGAGGCCAAATCACCTGTCTCCATCCCTCTGTTGCCCTCTTAAATCTGTCTGTCTCCCTCCCTCCGACAGTCTCCCTGTGTCTGGCAACCTCTGTCTCGGTCCCTCTGTCTCCGTCCCCCTCCAGCTCCGTCCCCCTCACTCTCCCTCTGTCTGTCTCCCTACCTAGGTCTGGATTACACACCCTGTCACCCTCCTCCCTCTGTATTACACCTTCAGTTATCCTCCCACGGTCATCTCACCCCAGTGACCAGGGCACACACAGTCACACCCCAGCACTTCATAGGTCCATTAAAGAACATACACCAGATTGTCGAGGGATGTTACTCAATTACCAGCAGTAATGTGCCAACTGCCTGAGACACACCCAGCATTTGCAGGTAACACAGTACTGTTACTGGACACACAGTCTGTATAGCTCTGTAGTAGAGAATGGGCCCTGGTGTAGTCAGAACAAGGCACTCCTGTGAACATTGCAATCAAAAACTCCAGGACAAGGTCAGATATCCTGTGTAGGAACCCTCAACCACGATCAAGGTAGCATGTCTCATGAGGGCACAGCCAAACCACAAAAAAGATGTACGATTGCTACTGACATACCAACTACTACCATGGCCCGTCACACACCCCGTACAGAAAGTAATCCCATGGGGACAGGCAATGGAGTGCTACACCTTCACAATGGTTATGTACCACAACTAAACAGTTTCAGATATGGATACACATACAACAATAACATGCACAGTGCAGATGCTCAAGTCCATTGTGCCTCTCACACAATGCACTTGGCCCATCATATGAACGTTGTGCATGCACTTAAGTCCCAACATGGACATGCGTAATGCCAAGGTGATGCCTCTAGGACAAGTGCCACGTCCTAACGCCATGATGCAGAAGTGGGTGTGCAGGTCCTGGGGGGTTGGCATTGCTTGGCCATCACGGAACAGCAACAACTATCCAAAGTACTGGAATGTATCAGTAAAAAATAAACTCAGTCTCTTACAAGAACCTGCTGCATCTGAACTCTGTGCATGCCTGGCGCAGCCATAAGGATTGACACTGTATCCTGAATGTAGCATGAAACAGTGCAATGCTGTATATGTGTTGTGGTGGCAAGACAAGACACAGCAATGGCTGTGTCACTCATTGTCAAGAGAATGGAAGAAGGAAAAAATACTTAACTACATGTCAATTTGTTAGCACTACATACACAACTGAACAATGACAACAATGTCAAGCTTGTAGAACAGTGATGCTGATAATGGATACAAAATAAGTATGTTTCCTGATAGTGCATTAACTGTGTCTGTCTCTCACACACACAGGGCAACATGTGGAAACCACCCCCAACCAGGGGGGAGAAGGATCCCAGTCCCAGACTGAGCAGGACTCTCACCCCACCGACAGCAACGCCACTCAACGCACTGTGGATGACCCCCAACCAACCTGGCCCCTCTGGATCCCAAACCCGTGCCAACTACCGGACCCATTCCCACCACATCCCAGCAGACAGGTCAGAGCCCTGCCCATGATCCAACAGACAGCCAGTCTGAAAATGAGGGACATTCTTTGACGGATACCCTTGAGGTGGCAGACAACATCCACCCTGCCAGCACTCGGGGGTCCCGTCGATTTGATGTGCCCACAAGCGCAGGCCGTGCTCGTTTGGGTCAGGGTGGTGGGAGTGGCGCAAGGTGGAGGCGAGATTCTGGCCAGTCAGCTGCAGGGACCGGTCTGACTGAACTGACTACCATTCTGGAGGCATACCGGCGGGACACCAGGGAGGTTAGCCAGGTAGCGGAGGCCCTCACCAAACTCAAACAACAGCAGGCTGAGCAACATGCCAGGCAAGAACAACATTATGGGCGGGTGGAGGCAACACTGGCTGAGCTCCTGACAGTGCATCGGGACATGAGCCAATCACTACGTCGGATTGCTGGCAACATGCAGCACCCTCCCTGTGTCACCAGGCCAGGAACATCAAGGCAAAGTGCAACACCAGCCATAGGGAGGGAGGAGGAGGAGGAACTGTCTGATGTAGCGTCCCATGCATCGCCCAGGCCTGCACCTGAGGGTCCCCCAAGGAAGAAGGGTCGTCCACGGCTAGGACGTTGAGAGGCAGTAGGTCAGGCACAACTCCCAGGACACCTGACCTGGCATATTGGCCTTGGGTGCAACAGCATCACCCATCAGACTCTCCCACATGGACTTGCTGGTCACAATCTGCCCAATGATGCCAAGCACTGTGTGCTGGACTCTGTTGACTTTAAGGGCAAGGCATCTCATCCCCAGCAGTGAACTTTGGATTCCCCCCCTTTCTGTACAGCACCTAAACAACAGCCACTGTATCCTAGTTGGGATCACAGTAATAATAATGTAAGTAGATCTGAGGATTGAACACAGACACATAAAAGGTAGAAGAGTTTGGCAGCTAAATAAACGTGGATAACGCTCTGCAGGCTGCTTCTATGCAATTATTGTCATGCGGATATCAAGGAATCACAATGTATGACTATGGCTCCAATAAACAGAAATTCCAATGCACTGCAGTGCTACTCACAGAAAGACAACAATCCGTGGTTACCCCTGGGAATCAGTGTGGGTCAAGAGGGGAAATGACACATCATCCGCATGAGCCTTAAGAACCTCATCCAACGAGGGAATAAATTAGGTAAACACAAGGAAGCCCCGCAAGAGACAGTCATTGACTCGTCCAACTGGGCTTTGAAATGCCTAACATAACAAGATGCAGGTCCAGAACTCAACAGAGAGTAATGATGCACAGTGGCACAAAACCGCCCCTACCGTGACCAAGATATGGAGCACTGCACAAGACAATTCTGGGAATCACGTCACACGACTGGTGCCACGGAAGCATTGACATTTGCTACAGCAAAACGTTGTGGCATTATCAGCGCAACATTCCTGCCATTATGGGAATAGAAAGTTAACATCAAATTACCGAGAAGGCTTTCAAAGCAGTGTCCTACACCGGACCTGAGGAAGCGACGTGACAGTGACATGACATACTGCATCCATACAAACATACTCACCGGACATTTGACAGAACATGTGGGACATACGCTGGCCCACACCTTCACAACATGTTTGATTGGAAATCCAATTGTACTGGCACACAAGATGAAGTGGGTGAGCCAAACACATCCTGCTGCACAAAGTGATGCTGCAATTCCCCATAGAGCCTATGGTTGTGATGTCCCACACAATGTCAACTGGTGATATCCGCAATGTGTCAGTGAGAAGGTTTACAGACATTGATGCTACACCAGAGTAAAAACCTCCACCACAGATGACTGTCAAGAAGGGTGACTGTCCTGTCATGGGAGTGGTGCAACATTAAATGTGATCCATGGTGATGAGACATGAATGTCTGGTTCTACAACATGCACAGAAACAGTTCTCTGGAGGCCAAATGTCTGCTCAATCACTCGCCTGGTCTGCCCGTGTGCATTATTGTACTGCTGATCTGCAGCTGTTCTTGGGTTGCGGAGAGGTGTCATTAGCCATGGCATGTTGGGATATCCAGCGTCACCTACAAATAGACATCATGTAAATAAGTGGTTCAGGAGATGCCTTCAGAGCAAAAGATACTGAGACACAGAGGACAAACAGAGTATACCCACCAACAAGACATGCCTGATCATTGCGCAGCTGCAGCATCATTCGTGGCACCCTGCTACGCCTCATGATCGATGCATCATGGCACGATCCTGGAAAACGTGCACAAACCTGGGAAATCTGCATGTTAGCAAAACACACCACCAGGGCATTTATTGAATGGTAATGTTTCCTGTTGTGGTAAGCCTGTTCCTGAGCCTGTGGTGGCACCAAAGCCACATGTGTCCCATCAATGGGCCCAATGACATGTGGCATCCCTATCAGGGCATAGAATTCACCCTTGACATCTGTCAACTCTTATGGAGGTGGAAATCTGATGAATTCATCTATGTGCTCCAACATGGCGGCTGAACATTGTTTGGGACATTCCCCCGACATCCCCTATGGTGAATTGAAACGTACCTGTTGCAAAGAAATGGAGGGCTGCCATCACCTTTAGCTTGGGGCTCAGCGCAGTTGGATACCTGTGTCGCGGTTGGAGATGTGGTTCCAGCCTGTTCGTCAAGTCCAGAATCAACTGTCGAGTGAATCTGTAACGTCAGATGCAGTCACGTTCCCTCATAGTAGCCAAGTCTGGAAATGGCCTTGGTAGAGACGGTGCAGGACATATTTGGGAAGAATGGAGAATAACTGTCAGCCAACATCAATAGCAATGTCCATAGCAGATGCAAAACTGCTAGTACACATCAGGTCACTATAGAGTGTGGCGTGTGCAATACATCCAGGACACATATGGCAGCTTGCTGGCACTCCTACAACAACCCAGATACATCAGCTGATTTTAAAATAACCATGACATGCCCTCAAATGAGATGTTGGGCTGGTCTGAGTGAACAGCCCAAGATATCATGGGGAGTGACACACGTCACGATACCTGCAGTGTAAGATTGTCATCCCATCCAGACAGCAGACTTCAAGGCACACGCACAGGTCACATGGAATGTCTAATGTATATATCAAACACATTGCGATTAAGGTGTGCATGTGACAACAAAACAACACAGCCATTGTCACGATGCAGACATGATGCCTAGGGAAAAATGATGTCTGATGCCATCAGAGCCAAAAGCCGGGAAAATGCACATGTGGCATGGTGTGCGTACATATGAAACCATTCCCATCTCAACACAGACCCATGTTAGATGCACCAACAGCAGGTGCAGTTTACGAAACACAAACAGCAAGCTCAATCTTTGACATTACACACCGGACATAGTCTTACAGTGTCATGCTGAGCATGAAATGTCAAGTGATAAAGTGCCCCGGTCCCTGGCATCACAAGACAGGTGCCCGTAGGGATGAATGCGCCATCCCGGTGTTGATGTGCATGATAACATCTGCACAATGATACATATGGGACAAGTGTAAAGGTGATTTGTACCACATAGTGCCCCATCACACATTAGCATGTGTCAATAGGTCATCACAGAGCGATTGTGCAACAAGATCACATGCAGTGTGCTATATCACTGCCTGCTACACCTAGGGCCTGCTCATGTAAGTATGCAATGACAAGAACTTGATAGACATCCTTGTTTGAAACGTACCCCTACATCCCTGCCATGTGTGCGCCTCATATCACTATTGTAATGGAGCCATACGTGAGCATGTGAACCGTACCATCTGAAACGCACTGTATCCCTGCATTCACTACAGCGTGTGAACCGTACCATCTGAAATGTACCGTAGCCCTGCATTCACTACAGCGTGTGAACCATACCGTCTGAAACGCACCGTACCCCTGCATTCACTACAGCGTGTAAACCGTACCGTCTGAAACGCACCGTACCCCTGCATTCACTACAGGGTGTGAACCATACGGTCTGAAACGCACCGTACCCCTCCTTTCCGTGCGTGTGTGCGCATCGTATCAATATTGTAATCGTGCCATACACAAGCGAACTGTACCCCTTCTGCCCATGCATGTGTGCGCATCGTATCACTATTGTAATCGTGCCATACACGAGCGAACCGTACCCCTACTTTCCATGCGTGTGTGCGCATCGTATCACTATCGTAATCGTGCCATATGTGAGCGAACCGTACCCCTACTGTCGGTGCGTGTGTGCGCATTGTATCGCTATTGTAATCGTGCCAAACATGATTGAACTGTACCCCTACTTTCCGAGCGTGTGTGCGCATCGTATCACTATTGTAATCGTGCCATACGCGAGCGAACCGTACCCCTACTTTCCGTGTGTGCGCATTGTATCACTATTGTAATCGTGCCATAAGCAAGCGAACCGTACCCGTACTGTCCGTGCCTGTGTGCGCATCGTATCACTATTGTAATTGTGTAATATGCGAGCGCGTGAAACCCACCATACACGTGTGTGTATGTAAAAAAAAAACTAGGGGACACCTAGGGGACGAGTAGTAGGCCCTGAATGCATCCTGGTTTTCATGGATACTGAGATTTGAATGTGTGCTACAGGTGCCCAATTTTCAGTTGGTAAAAAAATATACAATTTTGCAAAATGATTGTGGAGCTGAAGCTCAAATGTTAAACCATGCAAATGTGTGTCAGGGCCTTATGTGTGAAGGGATTGGATGAAATGTAGGATGCTAACTAATCTGGCCTATCACACTGTACTCCTGAAACTCAGAGCCCCTCAGCAGCACTGATTTAAGCCTGCATGTAGCCCTGAGCGTTCATTTGCCTGCAAACATTGGAGTGGACCACACTGCTGCTGTCTCTGCATCCTCTGGCATATCATGATGGCTCGTACTGTGGATAGGGCCCCCACCTTCAGTGAGGAGGAAAACAAGGCCCTGCTGGATGCACTTCTACCACAGTACAGCAAGCTGTATGGGAAACCAGAGGAGCAGGTGAGTGCTGACTGCACAAACTTTGAGTGTGCACCTGTTGTGTGAGTGTTACAACAGGCATTGTGTATTGGTGGGACAGACATGCACTGCGGTTGTGAGTGAATCCCGGGGGTTTACATGGTGGTGTCCCCCATGCAGAGCATGATGTAGTTCATGTGTGTTCACTCCTCACTTGCATTGTGCTTACTGTGACCTTCGCTGCATAGTGAATGACACTTTCAGCCATGCCAGACCTTGGTGGATTCATTCTCAAATGTCCTGAGGTGGAACAGTGTTTCCCCAGGAGTGACAGGTGACTGTACTCATAGATGTTTATGACTTGAGGGGACCTGTGGTGAGATTGTCCAAATGATGTGTTAGACCTCATGAACATTGATGTATGTGAATGTTCCTTGTCATCTGGCTGAGTGTGTATGTGATGTCTTGCACCACTGCTGGATGGCGTATGCAGCTGCTCTGCCATCTGATGTGACATGTAAGCAGTGCTGTGTGTCTGAATTGCTAAGGTAGCACAACACCTGTGACACCCCATTGTCAAATGGCAGATGTGCAAAGTGAGGGTTGTATCCGCTGTTGTCAGTGACAGGCTAGTGATCTGTGCCAGGGTGTGTCTGTCTGGTCTGCTGAGGATTCTCAAGTGGAGTGAGATATGTGAGTGCTTGTCACGTGCTCTCCCACACCCTGCAGTTGCATGTGTTGCCCAGTGTGTGCCATGATCTGTTGGTCTGTTGCACCTGTTACGCCATCTGTAGGCTTTCAATGGCATGTAGTGCATTGCGGCTTGCACACAGGCCTAATTCACATGTGCAATGATTCAAGTCCTGTCACCATCCTATGCCATGTTCACATTATCAATGGTGTGCAAGTGTGTGTGTCGGGGACATGGAGCAGGTGTAGTGATGTTGTTTCACTTTGTCTTCCTGACAGGTAACTGCCTAGGAGAAGGGGGAAATAAGGTTGGAGATAGTCAGGGCCATCAGGTCAGCGGGGGCCATCGCTGGTGGCTGCACAACATTCAGAAGTGGTGGCAGGACATCCGGTGCTGGACCCGGCGTATCGCCCAGGTCCAGCTGGACCGGGAGCCCCCACGCGGGCATGGTGGAAGCCGTCACCTCACCCCCCACATGCTCCGGGTCCTGGCAGTCGTCTTCCCAGACCTCGATAGGCAGTTGCATGAGAGACAGCAACAAGGAGGGGTAGGTACATGGCTGTTTGATGTGTAGTGTGTCACATGCTTTTTGAAGTGCTCTGAAGCCTGGCTATACTCCCACAGTTTTGGTGTCTGGTCAGACAGGTTATATGTGCAGTGTCTTATAGATTGCCCATAGTAATCTGGTGCTCATATTCATCCCTTCCCCTCCTTCACATGTGTCCCCTGGTCTGCGTGTAATCACATTTGCATCATGCTCATCTATAGTGCAAGGAAATAAGACTGCACATTGATCTACGCATCATGCGGGAGGTTGGTCTGTGACATGGGTTGGGACCTTGCCTGTGCCATGATCTGAGCACTGTGTTTTGCCTTCATATTTGTTTGCACTGATGATGAGTCTCAACATAGGAGTGTGAGGTTTCTACTGCACACCCTTGCAGCATGCAAGACCCAGGTTGGGTTGTCAGACATGATGTACATCAGTGTGAGATGTGCATAGTGCCATGACGGTTACTCATGGTACAGTCAGCTCATTCCAGACCCACGGACCAGTGTGCCCACTACAGTCCCCTGAGATACCCTGGCCCCCTAATCATGTGTGTCATCCAACACTGTGCCCATTCGATGTGGCTTCAGCATGGGTCTGCCTCAGTGGTATTGATCCCTGGCATAGCTTGTATTTTTCCTGTGTCTGCTACATGTGTCCACTGGACATGGATACAAGATTTAGATTGTGCATACTCACACTGGGCAGTGCCTGTGTGCCTATTCACAACAATCTGTTGTTGGTTGTTTGTGAGTAAAATGTATTGCAAGCCCCATGAGGTGAGCTGCTGTTACTTTTTGTATTGTTGCTGCACAGTTTTTGTTAGCCTGATTCTGAGGCCTCACTTCTTGAGCTGTAGCAGTCACATTGATTGAGGTATGGGGGTGTTGGGCAGGAGAGGTCTAAATGGGCCTGCCTGATTTAGCCTTGCCAGGTCTGACCTGTGGGTGTGAATTGGCTGATCAATGTTGCATGATGCACTGCCCCTGTGATGTTAGTCAGTGATTTCATTTGGGGCTTGGCAGCCAATGTCATTTGGTACCAGACATGATTGTGCCTCATACAATTTTGCCAAATGTATGTAGTTCAGATGCTACGGTGTATTGTGTTACTGTGCACACTTCTGCGTTGACATTTTGCCTGGGGATAACGGTGTGTCCACAATGCAGCAATGATTTTGTTCATCACAATTGCAGGCCCATTAGCTGAAGCATTGTCCTGAGTTGGGACATGTGGGCCAATTCACATGACAACCAGTAGGTCTTATGTGCAAGCAACTGTGTCATCAGGGAATGGATGCCCATGTGAGGACTGTCATATTTCAAGTAGTTGGTCGGAACGTTTGATGACACGAGGAAGTTTCGCAAACAATTAGAGAACAGTTCTTGTGCAAACGGATTGAACATACCCCAGTAGAATCTACATTATTGTTCCCTGATGAAGGGCAGTTAAATATGCCCGAAATGCATTGGATTCAACGTCAATAATGCTGTATGCATAAGACTAAAAGAAATGAATAATTGAAAAACATGCAACTAAACTATGTGAAATAAAACATGGAAAAAATTGAAATATGAACTGTGTCAGAGCCCTCATTTCGCGCTGAGGGGTTACAGAGTGCCTACAGGGATGCAACTAATGCCTCATTAGAAGCACTTGCCAATTCATATTTCAAGTAGTGTCACATAAATGATTGTACCTTGGCACTCACAAGACTTGTAAAAAGTCGTTCATGTTTTGGATGTGTTAATATGATGAATTAAAAAGTAACAACCTAGGTAATTTTATAAGATTAAAAAGAACCTTAATGGTAAGCATAAATGAAGGTATGACTACAGCTGTCTAAAAAAACACATAATTTTATTTAACAATTATTATAAAAAAGAAGGTTCATTCATATAGCAAACAATTGGAATAAAAAATTCACAGTAATTAATCACATAAACATCAATACATAAAAGTAAAACAACAATGAGAAAGGGTAAGTGGCATAAGAATGGGGTCTCTACGCGCGTTTCGGCGGCCAGCGCCTTCTTCTTGGAGTAGCCACGTAATATTGAAAGGATTATTTTCTTAAGGAGTAGTGTGCAGGGGATTTTCAGTTTCTTATTGTTATTGTTTTCAGTGTTCAGGATAGATAAAACTGGTTAATCTGGAATTTAGATTGTTAATACCCGCCAACCGGAACCCTTTATTCAAAATAGTTCTGGGCGATTTTCATGACGATTTTCTTGGATAATTTCAGTGTCTCATGTGTATATTTTAAAAATATATCTTTTTTTCCCCCGTAGAGGTCTGGAAAAACTGATAGTGTTCTAGGATATTCTAGGATATCTTGCTTCGTTCAAGTGCTGATCTCGATCGCACTTTATTTGCCTAAATATTTAGGTCTTCATATTTTCTGGGTCCCAAGGTGGATAAGTGATTTGTAAAATTCTTGAAGATCCAGAGTGATAGAGTTAAAAGTTCTCCCTGCCCGAAGATAAACGGCAGGGCTCCAAATGTCCGGTGGCGGGTAGATACGGGTAGATGCGTCTAGCGGCTTCAGCAAGCGCGGGAAACTGATGGCCATCAGTTAAAATATACACATGAGACACTGAAATTATCCAAGAAAATCGTCATGAAAATCGCCCAGAACTATTTTGAATAAAGGGTTCCGGTTGGCGGGTATTAACAATCTAAATTCCAGATTAACCAGTTTTATCTATCCTGAACACTGAAAACAATAACAATAAGAAACTGAAAATCCCCTGCACACTACTCCTTAAGAAAATAATCCTTTCAATATTACGTGGCTACTCCAAGAAGAAGGCGCTGGCCGCCGAAACGCGCGTAGAGACCCCATTCTTATGCCACTTACCCTTTCTCATTGTTGTTTTACTTTTATGTATTGATGTTTATGTGATTAATTACTGTGAATTTTTTATTCCAATTGTTTGCTATATGAATGAACCTTCTTTTTTATGATAATTGTTAAATAAAATTATGTGTTTTTTTAGACAGCTGTAGTCATACCTTCATTTATGCTTACCATTAAGGTTCTTTTTAATCTTATAAAATTACCTAGGTTGTTACTTTTCAATTGTACTATTTCCCTGACCTAGGAATTTTCGAATTCATTTACTCAGGGGGTCCTTGTTGCATAAACATAAGTTAATATGATGAATTGTCTAAATGACACTTATGTGCCTGCATGATAGTTGTCTCACAAGGTTTTGCACACAAAACGACATTTCCACTTTCGTCAAAGAAGCAGGCAGCTCTTCAAAGAGTCCAGTGTTAGTGATTAATGGTGTGTCTTGATCTCCATATACATGTCCCCACAGTGGTCTTGAGATCTTGACACTCGTTTGTTGTCAATTGTACAAAGCAATGAGTGTCAAGACATCCAGAACTCCGTTGGACCATGTGGCAAATCTGTAATGCCATTTGTTTCTAACAGTGTTTTATCTTAAAGGGTGCCAGCTGTTTCATAGAAGGTGTAAATCTTTTTTGTGTGCTTTTCATTGTGAGACATCTGTCATGCAGGTACATACATGTTGATTTACCACATTCAATACATGCCGATTATGTAAAGTGTGGTGAGTCCCAAGATGCTAACATTTCTTAAAATTGATATTTTAAACAATGTACTTACAGGGCTATGAATGTTGTATCACATCGGGGAGTGAGGTGGGTTATTGTTCCCTCAGGGTCAACACTACTATTACTTTTTTGTGTATTTGAGTTGGCATCACTTCATTGTATTGATCAGTTCTCCTGTAAAGAAACAGTAGCCTCTATGTGTAATTCCCATTCAAGTTGTGCCCTGGTGTGCTCTTTGGAATGGATCCTTGTGTCCAAGTAGCATTGTGTCCATACCAACTGGGCAGTACAAGTCTCAAACAAATATGTGCAGGGCTATCTGGCTGTTACTCATGATGCATGCCATGATTTGCAGTGTGACCTACTGTTTTTGTGCTCATGTGTCAGATGTGTTCAGGTGACTGATGCCTTTCTGTTTATTCTACTTGCCCACAGCATCATCAACAGAGACAGAAGGAGACACATGCACGGACCAAGAGGAGGGACCCAGCAACAGTGCCACCATCGCTGTGGAGTCGGCGGGAGCCAGTGGCACGGAGGGTGGGGGGAGTCGGCATGCGGACCTTTTGGAAGGCAACACTTCCTACCATGCAGATGGGTCCGCCTCTGACTGCCTGGAGGAGGGGTAATCCGCCGCAACACCTGACAGCAGCACTTTGTATGTCCCCGCCTCCTCCAGTACCATCTCCACCCTCCCAGTTGCTCCAGTCCCTTCTGTCTGCGCAGTCCCCCATGTCTCCTTCGGCCCAGGCACCGCACCCCCTGCCCTTGACTCCCCTTCTGCCCTTAGTGCTGAGTCTGTGGACCTACTACAGCAGATTCATGTTGGTCAGACATCAATGCTGACAGTCCTCCATGGCCAGACTAAAATACTGACCCAGTTGTTCATGGAGGGCATGTCAGCTATGATGTCTGACCAATGTTGGATTCTCACGTCCATGGACTCCTCACTGATGGCAGCAGTTGCCCTCCTGCTGCGGTCCCCCCCTCCTTCGGACCCATCCACACTCCCCTCTCTCATACCTGTCCAAAGCACACGCAGGAAGGCACGCTCATGCACATCTACGGATACATGCAGCACACCCCAACAAAAGTCAAAGCGCACACCTCCTGGGACGCAATCTCAGAGGGCGGCAGGCACACCCACAGGACTGGGGTCAGACCACAGACATGCAGCCAAACTCACAGTCCCCAACCTGCACAGCCCACAACCTCCACTCCCATAGTGTCCTGGGAGCAGGGAGTGGTCTTGACGAACTGGCAGTAGTGTGCAGCGCTGAGTACATTTCCACCTTTGGCGCTGCACAAGCCACTGAGGACGATACGTCCCTCCCTGCACCCACCACACCAACCCTTCCCACTACTGTCCCATTGGTGCCTGGTCCTGAACTTGATGACTCTCCCAAGGGTCAACAGACCATTAGTCCATTCCTGTGCAGGCAAGATTAGGGTAGACAACCTCCCCTACGTCCCCCAAAGGACTTTGTTATGGACTGACAATTGGACTCTTTAGAGCTTGACTCATTTTTCTCATAATTTGATTTTGGAGCTGAATAAAGCCTTTTATTTTGCATTCTACACTATTGCATTTCAGGTGCTTGATGTCGTTGATGAGGGACCTGGAGTTGGTGTCATGCTAATGTTTTGGGGTTGTGAACTATATTTTGTGATGATGGTCATGAGGTCGACCATGGGATCTGTGTGTCTTCACAATGTCTCTGCAATTAATCATTGTTTGTGTATGTTCAGTTTGGCTACAGACATTGTCCCAAAAAGTGTTTCTTCCTCTGTGACACCTGAGATCTTCACTGCAGACAGTTGCACAATTGTTGTGCTGACATGTGTGCACATTTCCTGTTTTGGTGACGGTTCATTTCAGCAAGGGCCATGCCTGCTCACAGATGTGTACTGCTCATTTGTCTGTGCCATCCATGCTACTCACTGTACTTGTGTTTTGAGTATGTACAAATGCCTTCATGGACACATTCACCCTTTTTTGGCACTATGCATGTGTGATATCACAGCCTACCCCTATGTTGGAAATTGTCCTGCAGGGTATTTGGGCACATGACTCACAATTCTGAGCATTGTACCTAAGGGTTTTCAACCATATTCCTTCCATGATAGACTACATGTTGGTGGTCTGCCCACCACCAGGACATTCATATCAGCCCAGGGATGTACGTGACAGTGTGTGTGCCATTTCGCCCTCTTTGTTTGATGGGCTATTACATCACTAGACACTATAGTGTCATGATGGTCAGGTGTGTATTCTGCCAGTAAACTCCATGGGTGGGTATGCATGTGGAATTTACCATCACACCCACATGTGGTGTGTCATGCAGTGTGTGACAGTAATCCATCCTCCAGGAAGTGGGACACTGCTGTAAGTGATGTGTTGCTATGGCACTGTCATGAAAGTCACAAGTTAGGGATGTGCACATACCCCCATGTAGTTGTGATATGTTGATGATGATGCACACACCCTATATCTGAGCAGTGCTGGAAGTCCTCTGCGCCCACCCCTCATCTGTCTGGACACTGCTGTGAGTCTTCTGCACCCACCCCGCATCTGTGTGGACACTGCTGGGAGTCATATCCACCCCCCCATACTGTTGGCCTATGCTGGGAGTCCTCTGCACTCACCCCTCATCTGTGTGGACACGGCTGGGAGTCATATCCACCCACCCCCATACTGTTGGCCTATGCTGGGAGTCCTCTGCACCCACCCCATTTCTGTGTGAACCCTGCTGGGAGTCATATCCACCCACCCCCATACTGTTGGCCTATGCTGGAAGTCCTCCGTGCCCACCCTTTATCTGTGTGGATACTGCTGGGAGTCATATCCACCGACCCCTCATCTGTGTGGACACTGCTTGGAGTCATATCCACCCACCCCCATACTGTTGGCCTATGCTGGGAGTCCTCCGCACCCACCCCTCATCTGTCAGGACACTGATAGGAATCATATCCACCCACCCCTCATCTGTGTGGACACTGCTGTGAGTCAAATCCACCCACCCCCATACTGTTGGCCTATGCTGGGAGTCCTCTACACCCACCCCTCATCTGTGTGGACACTGCTGGGAGTCATATCGACCCACCCCTCATCTGTCTGGACACTGCTGGGAGTCATATCCACCCAACCCCATACTGTTGGCCTATGCTGGGAGTCTTCTGCACCTACCCCTCACCTGTCTGGACACTGCTGGGAGTCTTATCCACCCACCCCCATACTGTTGGCCTATGCTGGGAGTCCTCTGCACCCACCCCTCATCTGTCTGGACACTGCTGGGAGTCATATCCACCACCCCGTACTGTTTGCCTATGCTGGCAGTCCTCCGCACCCACCCCTCAACTGTCTGGACACTTCTGGGAGTCCTCTGCACCCACCCTCATCTGTGTGGACACTGCTGGGAGTCATAGCCACCCACCCCCATACTGTTGGCCTATGCTGGGAGTCCTCTGCACCCACCCCTCATCTGTGTGAACACTGCTGGGAGTCATATCCACCCACCCCCCATACTGTTGGCCTATGCTGGGAGTCCTCTGCACCCACCCCTCATCTGTGTGGACACTGCTGGGAGTCCTCTGCACCCACCCCTCATCTGTGTGGACACTGCTGGGAGTCATATCCACCCACCCCCATACTGTTGGCCTATGCTGGAAGTCCTCTGCACCCACCCCTTATCTGTGTGGGCACTGCTGGGAGTCATATCCACCCAGCCCTCATCTGTGTGGACACTGCTGCGAGTCATATCCACCCACCCCCATACTGTTGGCCTATGCTGGGAGTCCTCTGCACCCACCCCTCATCTGTCAGGACACTGCTGGGAATCATATCCACCCACCCCTTATCTGTGTGGACACTGCTGGGAGTCGTATCCACCCACCCCCATACTGTTAGCCTATGCTGGGAGTCCTCTGCACCCACCCCTTATCTGTGTGGACACTGCTGTGAGTCCTCTGCACCCACCCCTCATCTGTGTGGATACTGCTGGGTGTCATATCGACCCACCCCTCATCTGTCTGGACACTGCTGGAAGTCATATCCACCCACCCCCATACTGTTGGCCTATGCTGAGAGTCCTCTGCACCCACCCCTCATCTGTCTGGACACTGCTGGGAGTCACATCCACCCACCCCCGTACTGATGGCCTATGCTGGCAGTCCTCTGCACCCACCCCTCATCTGTCTGGACACTGCTGGGAGTCATATCCACCCACCCCTCATCTGTCTGGACACTGCTGGGAGTCATAGCCACCCACCCCCAAACTGTTGGCCTAAGCTGGGAGTCCTCTGCACCCACCCCTCATATGTGTGAACACTGCTGGGAGTCATATCCACCCACCCCCCATACTGTTGGCCTATGCTGGGAGTCCTCTGCACCCACCCCTCATCTGTGTGGACACTGCTGGGAGTCATATCTACCCACCCCTCATCTGTGTGGACACTGCTGTGAGTCCTCTGCACCCACCCCTCATCTGTGTGGAAACTGCTGGGAGTCATATCCACCCACCCCTCATCTGGGTGGACACTGCTGGGAGTCATATCCACCCACCCCCATACTGTTGGCCTATGCTGGGAGTCCTCTGCACCCACCCCTCATCTGTGTGGACACAGCTGGGAGTCATATCCACCCACCCCCATACTGTTGGCCTATGCTGGGTGTCCTCTGCACCCACCCCTCATCTCTGTGGACACTGATGGAAGTCCTCTGCACCCACCCCTCATCTCTGTGGACACTGCTCGGAGTCCTCTGCACCCACCCCTCATCTGTGTGGACACTGCTTGGAGTCATATCCACCCACCACCATACTGTTGGGCTATGCTGGGAGTTCTCTGCACCCACCCCTCACCTCTGTGGACACTGCTGGCAGTCCTCTGCACCCACCCCTCATCTGTGTGGACACTGCTGGGAGTCATATCCACTTACCCCTCATCTGTGTGGACACTGCTGGGAGTCATAACCACCCACCCTCATACAGTTGGCCTATGCTGGGAGTCCACTGCACCCATCCCTCATCTGTGTGGACACTGCTGGGAGTCATATCCACCCACCCTTCATCTGTGTGGACACTGCTGGGAGTCATACCCACCCACCCCCATACTGTTGGCCTATGCTGGGAGTCCTCTGCACCCACCCCTCATCTGTCTGGACACTGCTGGGAGTCATATC
This sequence comes from Lissotriton vulgaris, assembly GCF_964263255.1. NCBI lineage: Eukaryota > Metazoa > Chordata > Amphibia > Caudata > Salamandridae > Lissotriton > Lissotriton vulgaris. The sequence goes on along the minus strand of NC_141700.1, from coordinate 141,538,514 downwards.
CACCCACCCCCGTACTGTTAGCCTATGCTGGCAGTCCTCTAAACCCACCCCTCATCTGTCTGGACACTGCTGGGAGTCATATACACCCACCCCTCATCTGTGTGGACACTGCTGGGAGTCATAGCCACCCACCCCCATACTGTTGGCCTATGCTGGGAGTCCTCTGCACCCACCCCTCATCTGTGTGAACACTGCTGGGAGTCATATCTACCCACCCCCATACTGTTGGCCTATGCTGGGAGTCCTCTGCACCCACCCCTCATCTGTGTGGACACTGCTGGGAGTCCTCTGCACCCACCCCTCATCTGTGTGGACACTGCTGGGAGTCATATCCACCCACCCCTCATCTGGGTGGACACTGCTCGGAGTCATATCCACCCACCCCCATACTGTTGGCCTATGCTGGGAGTCCTCTGCACCCACCCCTCATCTGTGTGGACACTGCTGGGAGTCATATTCACCCACCCCCATACTGTTGGCCTATGCTGGGTGTCCTCTGCACCCACCCCTCATCTCTCTGGACACTGATGGAAGTCCTCTGCACCCACCCCTCATCTGTGTGGACACTGCTGGGAGTCATATCCACCCACCACCATACTGTTGGCCTATGCTGGGAGTCCTCTGCACCCACCCCTCACCTCTGTGGACACTGCTGGCAGTCGTCTGCACCCACCCCTCATCTGTGTGGACACTGCTGGGAGTCATATCCACTTACCCCTCATCTGTGTGGACACTGCTGGGAGTCATATCCACCCACCCTCATACTGTTGGCCTATGCTGGGAGTCCTCCACACCCACCCCTCATCTGTGTGGACACTGCTGGGAGTCATATCCACCCACCCCCATACTGTTGGCCTATGCTGGGAGTCCTAGTCTGCACCCACCCCACATCTCTGTGGACACTGCTGGGAGTCATATCCACCCACCCCCATACTGTTGGCCTATGCTGGGAGTCCTCTGCACCCACCCCTCTTCTGTGTGGAAACTGCTGGGAGTCAAATTCACCCACCCCTCATCTGTCTGGACACTGCTGGGTGTCCTCTGCACTCACCCTTTAGATGTCACGCACCGTACCCCAACATTTATGGCGTGTGTTCGGGTCGTATCACTATTAGACTGGTGCCATATGCGATCGTGAAACGCACCGTACCCCCAACATTCATGGAGTGTGTGCGGGTCGTCTCACTATTAGACTGGTGCCATACGCGTGCATCAAACGCATCGTACCCCAACATTGATGGCGTATGTGCGGCTCGTATCCCTATTGCAATGGTGGTATATGCGAACGTGTAAGACGCAATGTACAAGTAGACTTCCATTGTTGCGGTACATTGTACTCACCGTCTGCGCCATCGTCGGTTTCGATGCACCAGGTCGTAGGCGTACAGGACTGGGATGACACGGACGATGGGGTTCATGGCGTGTATGTCGCGTACTGGGGTGCGGTCGAGCCGGACTCTGCTTTTACGGCTGTTTTCAGCTCCTGTAGAAAAAGGGTCGTACGGAGTGTCGCAGAGACGAATCGTACTTGCTGGGTCGGACACTGCTGCTTGTTTACGTACGGACGTCGCATACTGCGCGAACCGGATACAAATCGTATGTATTTTTTGATGGGACGGCATTTGATACGATTCGTACGGAGATCTGCTTTGGGTTTGGATCGTACTTGATCGTACGTACTGGGACGTTGAAGCTGTATGCATCATATGGGATAACCGCTCTGTACGGCGAATCGTAGGGAATTTTACTGAATCGGAATCGGCCCCAGTGTGTGAGTAGTTACTGTGTGATACATTCAGATGTGTGTTGCAAGTGTAGTGTGGATTACTTGTGTGTATATCACATGCAGCAAGGTGGATTCTTGTTCCTGAGCTTGTTGTGAGTGCACATTGGTGGTTTGTCCTCCTATTTTTGACCTGTCCCTTGTCAGGATTGTGCATGTGCATGCTTGTGGTACACTATGACACCATGTTCACTTGATGAGTGGTGTGGTATCTCTGTCTGTATTAGCTGATTGTCGCATTGATCCCAGTTAGTATTCATGATTGTTTTTTGATTATGCAATTCTTGTTTGTGTTGGGGTATGGTGTCTGTGCATTGGCACTGAGTGACAACAGTATCTACTCCTGTTCTGTCTAGGGTCACATTGCTTTTCCACTGTTTGGCTGCACATGTCTGGGCTTGTTGGATGTCTGTGGATGTTGTTTGTGAGCTTTGTGTTTGGCTATTGTTTTTGTGTCAGCATTGGTTCAGGCATCCCTGAGTTTGAGTGGGATGTTTGTGGATGCACCACAGGGAGTGTGATTGTTTCTCATTGAACTCACAGGACGTCATTTTGACTATTATGTGTGTTTCACACAGGTGTTGAGTGTTGCAGGTATGAGGTGGGAAGAGGAGGGGAATGTGTGAAGGTCCTACTTGTGTTTAACAGTCTGGCAGTGTGACAATGAGCCATGTGTGTTGTGCTGCTGGCATACACATGTCAAGGTAGTTGACACAGATGAGTGACTGGTCACCGTATGACTTCAGACACTTCCTATCATTCCTGCGCCTATGCATGGCTTGCCTTGATGTCTCCCTGAGTTGTTGCACAGAGGTCACTTTAGTTTAATTTCACTCACTGTGCCATCCATGTCTGATTAGATGACCTAAAGGCGGTGTGATATGTTCCTTCTCTTGCATGTGATATATAGATGCTATGTGGCTTGCTCTATGGTTTTCCAGTACTGTTAACTTCCCTTTCTGCTGGGCCATTTATTGTCCTTCATTACTGCTGAGCTATGGTATGAGTATGTGGCTGTGTGTCAGTGTTGGGTGTTTGTGAGCGACTTGAAAGGCAGTGTGAACAGTTCAGTGTATGTTCATATGCAGTGTGAGTCTTCATTTAGTGATCATACTCAGTTTGCTTCACATGAGTGGAAGGTTGGTGTGAGGAGGAGGGTTGTCCAGCCCCTGAGCTTCTGTGCAGGATGTTCCTCTTCACCGCCACCTTCACAGTCAATCTCCCTTGTCCTTTGATGTCTGGGGTGCAAGGTCTGGCTACACCATGCAGATTAATTGTGCAGGGGGGCACAGAAAGAGCACACAGCATATTCCCAAATGGGTGTGGGGATCGTAGTGTGTGAAGGTGGAGCCCTGTGAATCTGGCTGGACTGCCCATGCATGGCGCAGGCCCTGCCTACCTCATTGTGCGCGGGTTTTGCCATGTCTTCACAGCTGCAGTGATGTGACCCGGAGATTGCAGTGATTTCGTGGTTGATGGGTGACCCGGATGTGGAGGGGTGGGTTTCTGACAGCTAGGACATGTGTGGGTACACTGGGGAATATGTGCCTGCCCTCACCAGAGTGTCTGATGTGGACAGGAACCTTATGTCAGCACAGGAGTTGTGTGTTGTGGTTGTGTGCGTAGTTGTGTATTTGCGTACCTGCGGCGTTGTCCGCGACGGTGCATTAATTGCTAGTAGTGGAAGCTGTACAGCAGCGGTAAGGCTTGCAGAGCTGGGTCTATTGCGGTCAGGACCGGGTGGAGGGGACCGGGAGTCTGATTTAGCTCTCCGCAGTAGTGCTTCCGCCGTCTCCGGGTTGGGGGATTCTCCGCTGCGGTGTGATGGGCTGGTTGTGAAATCGTGATTTGGGATGTCATTTCGCACGCCGGTGGGTCTCTATTGGCTCCCTCCACCGCGGTGGCAGACAAAAATTTATGGCGGTTCACGTCACTCCGCAGCGGACGGAAAATGGGCTATGTTTGCCCATTATAATATGGCGGACGCGAGGACCACTGCTGGAGGGCGGAAAATGACATTTTCCGCTACCGCCAGTACCCCGGTTGTGCCTATGCCTTCCATCCTAATGAGTCCCATAGTTATGTAATGGTAAAGTAAAATATTTAAATTATTTTATTAAGAAACATTTTCATTTGTATTGTTTATTTGTTTTTTGTACAAAAACAAAAAGAATCGTATACATTTTTGTTTACCTTTTAACAATATTTTTTTATCAATTTAATTATTTTGAAAGCATATATATTTAAAATTTTACAAGATAAAATTGTATTATTTAATACATTGAATATTATTTTTTAAGAAATAATATTTAATATGTTAAATAATTTACAATATTGTTACATACATTTTTTGAGCAATACATATTTTTTAATCATGTTTGTAATATATTTTTACATTAATCGTGTATAGAATAAACATATATTTTAATATACATTAAATATTATTTTATCGGTTTTTGTATAACATGATACTTGATGTATTTTACATTTTTCTATGTTTATTTTAAACATTAGGAAAAAACATTGTAATATATAAAGTTATACATATATTTGTAAAAATCTTAAATATTTTAGTCCTATTAGCATTAGTCCTATTTTCCTTTTAATTATGGGGCCATTTTGTTTTCTTTTTCTCACTTTTGTATCTATCTCCTTCATTTTTAGGTCTTTTTGCAAGACGGAACCTCGCAGTTGGGAGCTGCTTTTCATCCGTCCGGTTTAGTTTTATATACTTTTAAGTTAGGTTTATGGTAGGGGTAAGTTAGTAGTAGTGTAAATATGTTTGTTAGGGCATTATTTGAACGTTTTTGGGTGAGTTAAGTGTTGTTTTGGCAGTATACTGTTTAATGTGTTTGACTAGTGTTGGATATAATTAGAATGTTATGTAGATTTAATTATGTGTTCATTACATGTGTTTGTGTATTTTATGTTGATATTTGTTCTTGTGGGTTTGTATTTTTGTTGTGGGTGGGTTTTGTTTATTTTTTACTTAAAGGTACTGGATTTGCTGCACGGATGGAGTTGTTCAGACGTTTTTATTTTTAAATGAAGGACAATATTGTTTCTTGTTTGATAACAAGTTACTATACATATATATATATTTGTTCTTTTTTAATAGCTTCAATAAGTTGGTGTAATGTTGGTTGTCCTCTCCCTATTGTGGCTTGGAAGGCATTATGCCATCCTTCCACTGTCTTGTTTGTTTTGGATTTTTGAGCCCCAGTACTGGCATACACATTCCTCATTCCACCAGGGGATTTGAAATTTAGGTTGTCTTCGATGCCCTGACCTATGTAACCTTCCAACCCAGGTGTCTTCGAAGTAGTCGAACAGGGGGCTTCATTTTGTTTCATTGGCTTGATAGAAAGGACTATTAGTAAGTTTTACAGATTGGCTACTTCAGTAGTTGGTACGTTGGTAAGGGCTATTCATTTTTTATTTAGTAGGTAAAGTTGCTGTTAGTTGAATATTCTATGCTTAAAGTAGATTTTTGTAGGTGCCTCCATATACTTTGGTTAAAATGGTAGTAGCACCCTTGTATTGCAGTGTGTGGGTATAGTTTGAGTATTGCTTGAATTATCGCCTGTTCAAAATCTATTAATATTCTTTGGGGATAGTAATTTTTTGTGAATTGTTTCATTGTAGTTAGTACTTCTATATAGGTGGTGTTATGTTTATTAAGCAGCAATGCGTAAATAAATGGGATATTTGTCTCTTCAAATTCTCCATGAATTGTATAAAGCTGATAAAACGGTTTGGGACAAACTTTAAAAGTTCAGCCCATCATCCACGTTTTGCAGCTTTTAAGTTTTTGCAAATTACTATTAGTTGCAAAAAGAATAATTGTTTTCTCGTGACTTTTGTTATCATAGAGCAAAAAAAATTCTTCTTTGTAGGCGATGGTGTATTCTCGGAGTATATGGACTTCTCCAAAAGTTTGGGGGGTAGGTGGAGTTTGATATTAAGCTCTCTTAGTTTTTGCTATTAATCTTTTTAAGTTGTGGATGTAAGGAAGTTGTCCTGTGACATGTTCTGGTACTGTGGTTAAAACATTTTTTTAGAATTTAAGTACTTGTCTGCTGGGAACTTTTGCTTACTTCCCTTATTGTCTCAAGGGCATCTCTTGCTTCCAATTCAGTCACATTGGGGGGATGGTTGTGCTCTCTAACATTCACAACATTTAAATCTATTGTAGTAGCTCTCCCTAACAGGCATTGAAATAAAATTTGCTACAATTCCAATGAGTTTTATTTTCTATAACTTTTTCTTGGGTGTTAAGTGTAAACCATGTCGCATAGCATTAGTTTCCCCCTTTGAGATGTACTAAACTTCGCACCCTCTGCCATTTTTGGGGTATATCTATGAATATATATAAATATGTGTTTAGTAAATATGCTATTGTGAATAATAAAATAGCTAGTATTATTAATAATATAGAAAAAATACTAACATTAGTGTTCTTTGAGTTTTGTTGATGGGGTTATTTGCTGCTTGTTGTTTTATCACTGTTTTATTTTCTGTTGGTGCAAAAGAAAAATGTTTATGTTAATTAAATGTGAGATATGTTTTTAATTTATTTGTATTGTTTTGTATTTAGCTCTGAAACAAATAATACTTACTTCTTGCAGTTGATGATTTTCATTTCGTAGATGTTCGTTGTAAGTGCAGTTTGTAACAGCTGTGAAGAAAAACGCATTTATTAGTTATGCTTTGTACTTTTTATATGTTTAAAAAATCTGAGTTATTTACTTTCCTTGTAGGTTAAGTTGTGCATTTAATGATTTATATTTTTTATTATCTTGAGTTAAATGAGGTACCTAATAACATTATTTGTGTTGTATTTTATTGGTGTTTTTGTATTGCATTTTAGTTTCGATTTAAAGAAGAAGAACGTTTCATTATTTTAGTTATTTAAGGAGGTCGAGGTATTTATACTTTGTAAAAAAGTTTTGTCTTACCTGTGTTATAGTATAATTCGATATAGTAGTTTGTGTAGATTTTCCTTCTTTTCTGGTCTCTCTTTTGCAAAGTAACTCTCTCCCACCGTGTTTGGCCGATAAACGGTAACATTTTGTTAATTAATTGTTTGTTTTTAAAGTGTTTAGTTAATTAGTTAACTTTTTCATTGGTTTGTGTGTTTTTAGTTTATATTCATTGGTTGAGCTACGTTATTTTAATTTTTTAGCAGTTACGTTTTAATTAGGCAAATATATGTAATGTTTATTTAATGTTTATATTTATGTTATTTGTTTTTGTTATTGAAATATATTTGTTAATAAATGTAATTTATAAAGTGTGTTGTTGTTATATAATATATATATATATATATATATATATATATATAGTAGAAGAAGCTTTATTTCGATATTTTAGTCATATCATAAAAGCATTACAGTACATGAAATATAAAAACACAGTGCTGGCATTACTATATAAGGGAATAAAAGAGCAGTACATTTTGGTATTATATTCTACAATAAAAAATGTTAAAAGGACAAAACCCACACAATGCGATTAGGGGAAACACTCATTAGTGGAGACATTTTGATAGCAGCAAAAAGGAGAACAATAGTGCAATACAGTACATATTATTGGAGACTCAATTGTCTGGCGGATCTAATCCGCCAAGCCCAACCCAGGAATTTCGCCAAACAGCAAGCAAACAGGGGGCGGGCATCAGATCTTAGTATGCGTAACGCTTCCAAGTGAGATCTAGTGCCAAGGTTCCTACATAACGGTTTCAGCCACACGCGGCGCAGGGATGCATAGGCTGGGCATTTGAACGGATCTATGACAGAATTTCGACAGACAGAATTTCGACTTACACAAATATCGGCGTAATTATATCGATTGCAAGAATATCGACGCCCTGTGTACAACATGGTAAGTACCAAAATATCGAAAAAATAATATCGATGTTAAAAATATCGTTGTCAAATATATCGGTTTTTTTTTGGTTTAAAATAACATGAAAAATACTGTAAATAATACTTATAAATTATTTAAACATATTTAAATATATTTAATAATGGTAAAAAAATAATAATACATATTTAATAAAAAGAAAATATTAAGAAATCATATATAATATATACTTACTTAACAATAATTACTATTCCCACTCCAGAGGGTGCAACAGTAGGGAAAACTGACCCTGAACCCAAAAAATATCCCTTTACCCAAGAACTGGAAACTGACCCTGAACCCTAAAAATACCCCTTTACCCAAAAACCCAAAACTGACCCTGAACCCTAAAAATACCCCTTTACCCAAAAACTGAAAACTGACCCTGAACCCAAAAAATACCCCTTTACCCAAGAACTGAAAACTGACCCTGAACCCTAAAAATACCCCTTTACCCAAAAACTGAAAACTGACCCTGAACCCTAAAAATACCCCTTTACCCAAAAACTGAAAACTGACCCTGAACCCTAAAAATACCACTTTACCCAAAAACTGAAAACTGACCCTGAACCCTAAAAATACCCCTTTACCCAAAAACTGAAAACTGACCCTGAACCCTAAAAATACCCCTTTACCCAAAAACTGAAAACTGACCCTGAACCCTAAAAATACCCCTTTACCCAAAAACTTAAAACTGACCCTGAACCCTAAAAATACCCCTTTACCCAAAAACTGAAAACTGACCCTGAACCCTAAAAATACCCCTTTACCCAAGAACTGAAAACTGACCCTGAACCCTAAAAATACTCCTTTACCCAAAATTAATTAATATTACAATTAAATTACTTCCCACCCTATTCCCCTATAAACCCACAACCCGCTCCAGTAGTAAAACATATAATTTAGTTAAAAATATACATAAATTATTAATTAATTATTCAATTATTCAATTAAAATAAATCATTGCCAATTAATATTTAATTGCAAAATAAATTAATCATTAAAAAATAATTATTTAATTACAAATAAATTACTTCCCACCCAATTCCCCTATAAACCCATAATCCGCTCCAGTAGTAAAACATATAATTTACTTAAAAATATACATAAATTATCAATTAATTAATCAATTAATCAATTAAAATAATTCATTGCCAATTAATATTTAATTGCAAAATAAATTAATCATTAAAAAATAATTATTTAATTACAAATAAATTACTTCCCACCCTATTCCCCTGTAAACCCACAACCCGCTCTGGTAGTAAAACATATAATTCACTTTTATATTTTTTTTATTTATAAAAACATATTAAACACATATTATAACAATTAATTTAAATACTTAAGTAAAATTTCTAACACATATTAGTAAATCAAAATTACTTACATTGATATATATGCTATCGATATAAGTAATTTCGATATTACTTACCTTAGGGTCGATATTCTGGCCATCGATATTCTGGACATCGATATTCTGTCCCTTCGATATTAGCAACTCGATATAAGTGTAAGTCGAAATTAAAGATACGATATTTTGACTGTGTACCCATTCGAACATTAGGTGGGGAACTGTCTCTTGTCTATTATCACAAAAAGGGCAATATGGACTAGATTGTAACGATGATTTCCAAGTTGCTGTTAACTGTCCTAGTGGCAAGACACCCACCCTAAATTTAAAGTATAATGCCCTGCCCCAAGATTTGTGGATCATATCTAGATAAGGTTCTCTAAGTGGTAGCTCCTTAACCATCAAAAATTCTGCAGTAGATCTACATAGTTTAGAGTTAATGTTTCGCTCATTTACCACCCAGGACCAGTATAGCTTCTTAAGTATCTCTTTTGGGGGGGCAGATCTATTAGCCCAGGCGTCTTCAAGTCCTAGGTCATAGAGAAGCCGCTTAGCTTCTCTAAGCCAGCGGACCTTGGGCCAGCCAGATGTAATGAGGAGTTCCCTCAAGCCTTCAGCATAACTGGATAATTCTGGTACCCTCCATATTCGTGCCCACAAAAGAAGGGGACGTAGCCTCGCCTGATCTTTTATTAGGCGTGTGCCCGCATCCAATAAAAGTGGGAGGGAAGGGGTGCTATGCGGTAGCCTCATAAGGTCTTTGTGAAATTTGTTTTCTAGGCTCCTCAGAAAGTCTGCATTCTGCACACCCCACAATTCAGACCCATACAGAGCTGCGCTCACCACCCTTGCCCTATAGATGTCAAGTACAGCACCAACTGGTTTGAGGGACGAAGCACGTTGTTCCTTCAATAGGGCTCCTGTTAACCTCTTATGTGACAGGGAAATCTTTTGATGGTGGGCCTGCCAGTTCATAGAGTCGGAGAGGCGGATACCTAAATATTCGAACTCTTTTACCCTTTCGAGAGGGGCTGAGTCCAAGGTGGGTGGAGTGACAGTTTTCCTTGGGGGGTTTAAAACCAGAAATTTAGTTTTACCTACATTAATGGCAAGACCCCTCAAGTCACAGAATAGCTTAAAGCTGGAGAGTAAGGATTGGAGGCCTTTTGGAGTCTTTGAGATCAGGAGGGTGTCATCTGCAAATAGGAGAGTAGGGATTTTTCTGCCAGCCAGGGAAGGTGCATCTGCTGGATGTTTAAGGAGATGCTCCACCACCCCATTAATATAGAGAGAAAACAGGGTGGGGGCTAGCACACAACCCTGGCGGACTCCCCTATTTACAGGAATACGTGCTGTTTTTTGGCCCTGATCTCCCCACCTGGTCAGCGCAAAGTTACTCTCATGGAACTTGATAAGCATGCTAAGAAGGTAGGAGGGAATACCCAAACCCTCTAAGACACTCCACAGCTGGACGCGTGGGACCAGGTCAAAGGCAGTCCGTAGGTCTATAAATGCGAGATACAGACTACCCTTGCCCAATACGACCACTTTCCAGTATAACATTAGTAAGCGGAATGTCTGTTCGATGGTCCCCGTTCCTGATCTAAAACCAGCCTGGAAGTCTGACAGTACTTGATTGTCATCAACCCACTGTAGGATCCTGCCTAGAACTACCTTGCCCGCTATCTTCTGGGTGGAGTCTAACAGACTAATTGGGCGATAATTAGCGGGGTCGTCCCGGCAACCTTTTTTAAAGATCGGGACGACCTCCGCTCCCCTCCAGGAATCGGGCAAACATCCCCCCATCAGTGCTGCATTTAGGAGTAAGGCAATGAGTTTGCTCCACACCTCCGGATTGGCCCGCATTAAGTCACCAGGAATGCCATCAGGTCCTGCAACTTCATTGGCAACCAGGCACTTGATTGCCCTTTCAACTTCCTCAGTGAGAAAGAGGTGGTCCTCGTTTAAATGGTCAACCGGCACTCGGTGAGGAGGATCCGACATAGCGTCTACAGAACCCACAGCAAGAGAATAAAGCTTAGAAAAGTGAGCAAACCAAGCCTCCCCGTGATGTTACATGTCAGAAGAGAGTCAGCGGGTTTATCCCTGGCTCTCAACAATTCCCAAAAGGCCTTCAAATCTTTCTGGGAACTAGCCATCATTAAATCGTTCCAGAAATTAGTTTCGTAGACACCCCTAGCGATAGACAGGACTTTTTTGTGCTTTTTCCTAGCAAGGCTGATTTGGCCAGGAACTTTAGATTTCACTGCCAGTATAAGTTCACGTTTGGCTGTGGCACAGGTGGAAGTATACCATTTAGCTCTAGCCTTAGACATGGCTCTATTCTTATCCCTAGCTCTTACCTGGGGGACAACAAACAGCTTACTTAGTGCTAGGGTTGTTTCTGTAAAGACATTAGAGACTTCAGAATTACTAAGTTCCGAGGAATCAATCCTCAACTCCACACTAGACATTATGGAGTTTGCTTGGGCTATCCTTCCCTCATCCGCGGCAACTTTGTTCCATTTTAACCGCCTACCGCAGTTCGAAGGGACTAAATCATGAGATGATTTCCATGTGTGCGGTGGCTGCGTTAGGGGCAAACCTTGCCTCGGGGGAGTGAGGGTCAGGGCTAGTGGGTTGTGGTCACTATCAGAGGTCGATAGGACCTCCATGTCTTGAAGGTAAGGCCAAAGCTTATGGTTCAACAAAATGTAGTCAATACGTGAGGTGTGCCCCACCCTATTATAGGTATGTGCTCCCTTGGTGTCAGATTTGGATCTACCATTAGTTGCTCTGAGGTCATATTCCATACAAAGGCCATTGATATCAATGGCACTCTGGGTCCAATTTTTTGATTGGATTTAGAGAGAGCAAGGGAATACCTCTCCTAGCATCGTCTTCCCAGATATCTAATATGTCCTCACAGGCTAGTGGCTCGAAACAACAATTTAGGTCTCCAGCCAGTATGATCAGGGAGTCTGTGTTACAGGAACCAAGCTCCTCCTCAATTCCTGTTGAGGAAAGCCTAGAGCCACCACCCCTAGCCCCCCTTAAATAGAGGTTAAACACTTCTAGCTTTTGCCCCCCCTGACAATGGATGGATAGTCTCTGCAGATCAGGAGATTTAGTGGGGATGTGTCTTATAGTTAATCCTAGTGTAATACTAACCCAGATCAAAGGGCCGCCGGAAGGGCGACCTTTAGTTCCAGATACCTGGGATGCAGGCACAAAAAATTTTGTATAACCCACCATGTGGCGCGGTTCCAGGGACCAGGTTTCTTGCAATAGACAAATCCCGAACGGTTCCACAAAGGAGATCCAATCGGGAGTGTCGATGTTACGTGCAAGACCTGCGACATTCCAACTAAGGACCTTTAACAATGGAATTCCAGAAACACTCAGCCCCAAGGCGGGGTCAATTGCAGGGGGGGCAGAGACAAGGCAAGACCCTCTTGGACTCTGTGTTAACCCTATGGCCTCAATAGTAACCCCATGTGAGGTTACATTGACCTCCTCTTTATCAGGGATAGATACCGAGGTATCGTGGGTACAAACAACATTACTCCTTTTACTTGTTAGTGGGGCCAGTAGGTGTAGTGCTAAGGGGGACAGTGAAAGAGGGGCTGTTTCCTGAGCTGTGTCTGGGGCTGTGATGTTGTTAAAAATTTCCAGCAACCCCCCTTCTTTCTTACCATACTCCGGTAGGTGGCTGGGAAAATAGGTCCTGATTCCAACAGGTTTACTAGCCAAAGGTGGAGGGTCAGGAACCGCACAAGAAGGTGGGACATGGGTAGGAGATGAAGAACCAACAGGCATGGGAAGTCAATCTACTTCTTCAAGACACCCAAACCTATTGGCTGTTGGTGCCCCGAGCCACCTACTATGTGGTGCTTGCCATTTGTCTCTTGCCCCTCCACGGGCCTGGTGGCATGCCAAGGACCATTCCCCCCCAAAGTTTTTGTAAGGGCGTGGGGGGTAAAAGAATGTTAAAGGCCTAGGTACAATGGCTAAGTCTTCCCCATAGGTAGTCCATGAGCATATGTGGTGAGCCGTATGTGGGTCCTCAAAGGACACAACTATACAATCACCTGGGCAAGATTTCCGGGAAGGGCCTACCCAAGGAACCCTGCGCACCATTAAGATTTTACTTCTCATACCATTTGGGATTGGTCTATTCACATTTAGCCAGTGGGTAACCTTGTTCTTTAAGGACCAGTGGTTTTCTTGACGGTCATTCTCAATTTCCGGGACACCTGTCAAGACCACCACATATGGCTTTGCATCAGGGGGAAGATCTATATAGCCCCCACAAAAGTTACTTTTAATTTGTGAGACCTGGGGGGTTGGACAATCGGCCTTGTTGACATTCGACCTGTGTTCAATTCCTGCTGCAACATGAGTAGCAGGTTGTGTGCTAGGATGCCTCGATAACTTTGGAGGGGGTTTGGGGGCTTTGTGATCATAACCTTTAGTTCGAGGTTTGGGTATTGGCCTGCTTGAGGGTGGTACATGGGGAATAGTATTAGTTATCTGTGGAGCTAAATTGCCATCTGGAGTACTAGTGTTTTCCTGTCCTCGCAAAGCAAGAGTTGCTAGGGCTAGAATACTCTTTGCCACCTCTAAGAGATGGTTCTCAATGCGTGACAGTCTTAGATCAAGGGGAGATAGCAGCTTTTTTAGGGTTTCCCAGACTATTTTGATAAAGTCCACATCCTTTCCCTCCTGCTCAGTTAGTTCTGCCCCAATGTCCTCTGCTGTAACATTACCCTTGGAATGGACCAAGGTGGCGCCGTCCTCAACAACTCCTGGAGGCGTCTGTACAGCAAAAGAAGTTCCACCTTCAACACTAAGCATAGGAAGATTGCCAACAGTAATTTGATGGGCCCTAGCAATTTTAGCCTTCTTGCGTGTGTAAGCAGACCTCGTGTTGCGTTTTCTCTTATGTGTTGTATCTTTAATGTTAGTGCATGGGGGATCATCATGTAACATAATGATCTGTGGTGCACCAACGTTTAATTGCCCGGGGTCTGGATCATGAGTAACCGCTGTAGAAGTTTGGCTAACCAACTGATGTGGGGTACTCGGGGTTGGTAATGTCGCAAGGGACGGAACTGGTATGTGATGGACGTCAGCATGCGTTATAATACATTGCGGATTAACCAAACGCTCAGGGGTTAGTGCTGACGCTATGTGGCCCAAGGAAGATTTTTTAGACTTAGCAATGTCCTGGGACAATCTCCTAGCAGCCTCCAAATCTAAGGAAACACGTTGTTGCATTTTAGAGATTTCCTTATCTATAGCAAAGTTTGTCCTCTTAATAAAGTCATCTAGGGTCCTATTTTGCTTCACATTCCCCTTAGAAGCCCTGCTGCGGCTTACCCGTGTACTCATCTCCAACTGGACTAGCGAGACAGATATAATAAGGTGAAAACAGCAGGGAAAAGGTACAGGGAAGGACGTAAGGGGTGGGGCCCGGCCCAGACTCTTCAGACCTCGAACGGCCTCAAACGGCCCGCTCTTTGCCCGGTCTTCGCCCCGGTCGCTCCCGCTCGCTACCGCGCAGCGGTAACTTCTATCTTTGAAATAGAGCTGGGGCAGGGCAGGGGGCGTGGCCGGCAGGGAGAGCGGCCACAGGTGTGACACGCAGGGACTCCTGGGCAATGGAGTCCCTGCTAGGCTGCTCGCAGCCCTGCCGGTGTGCAAGAGGTCCAGGAAGTTTTCAGCTCCCCACACGAGCCCCTCAGTGGGTGCAGGCGCAGCGGGACCCGGGCAGCGGGTCCTGCAAGGCGTAGAGTTTTCCCTCGTGGTAATCCAACGACGACAGTCAGGAAAGGTGAGAGCCTCCACACAGTGCTCCGGTCATCCACAAGGCAAGGTTTCCCGCTTGCTAGTAAATCTTGTGCACTTTTAAGCAGACGGGGGGCGTGGCCGGCAGGGAGAGCGGCCACAGGTGTGACACGCAGGGACTCCTGGGCAATGGAGTCCCTGCTAGGCTGCTCGCAGCCCTGCCGGTGTGCAAGAGGTCCAGGAAGTTTTCAGCTCCCCACACCAGCCCCTCAGTGGGTGCAGGCGCAGCGGGACCCGTGCAGCGGGTCCTGCAAGGCGTAGAGTTTTCCCTCGCGGTAATCCAACGACGACAGTCAGGAAAGGTGAGAGCCTCCACACAGTGCTCCAGTCATCCACAAGGCAAGGTTTATATATATATATATATATGAAACAGCAAACTCACAACTGCTTTGGACGCAGTTCAGGCGAGCGCAGACCTCGAGCAATCTCCCCAATCAGATCACAATAGATGAGCCAGAAACCAACGATATTTCAGTTGAAGCAGTGCATTTAATAGGCAGTGAATAGTGCAGAGCAAGTGCCCTCCATGACGCGTTTCGCCCCATTAA
This sequence comes from Lissotriton vulgaris, assembly GCF_964263255.1. Taxonomy (NCBI): domain Eukaryota; kingdom Metazoa; phylum Chordata; class Amphibia; order Caudata; family Salamandridae; genus Lissotriton; species Lissotriton vulgaris. Next base: position 141,523,075 of record NC_141700.1, on the reverse strand, counting down.
CCACCTATTCTAGAAATGCTTCAGATATTAAACGCATTATGCGTAAACACTGGAACATCCTTATGACAGACAATGTCATTAAACAAGATTTACCCTCTTATCCTTTGGTGACTTTTAGGAAAGCAAGAGCACTGAGGGACTATTTGGTCCATAGTCACCATGAAGAGTTCAAACCCAAACCCAAGTCAGAACCCATGAAAGGCTTTTTTCCTTGTGGACGCTGTAAGGCGTGTAAAGCGAGCAAACGTATCACACAATACAATGTACCGGGAGTGAAACATCCTAGGAGAATAATGAAATTTCTCACATGCACCACGCCATACGTTGTGTATTGTCTGACATGTCCTTGTGGCAGAAGGTATGTTGGAAGCATGACGAACCCAGTGAAACTAAGAATTTTAGAACACCAAAGAGCTATTCAGAATGCGGATGTGAGCTACCCTGTAGCTAGACATTTTGATAAAGAACATGCACGCAACAGGGATTTACTAGCCTACTTCTGTTTAGATTCTGTCCCAAAAGGTATCAACGGAGGGAGGTAGAGTGTTGAGATAGGATTCTCACTCCACGGGCACTGATAATTAAACAAGAAGAATCCTACTCAGAGTGTACACCTCAGGGGTGGGGGACACTCAGTGTTTTGTTAAATACCCCTCACACACCAACAGGCCCCTTGGTGTCATGCTTCATCATCGGGGTCTTCGCACCCCGCTAGAGGGATGCGGCGTGCTACGACCAGCGACTACGCGGGAGCACTGAAGTGGTTGGCTATGTGTGGTGTGTGTTGTGTGCATGTGCTGGGGTATTAGGGAGAATGTGAGTGAAGGGTGTGGTGAGGATTAAAAAGACACCTGGCTAGTAGGTTTATGAGAAAAAACTTTATTCGAAACCTCTGGCTGGTGCTATTAAAAAAGGTGCAAGGCGAGGTTAGTAGTCTTGATTATGGACTCTACCTCTGGTGTGCGTCAACATGTTTCGGAACTCAGTGTTCCTTCTTCAGGACGGGTGCACAACTTCCCAACCCTACTCACGTGTTTTTAATGAAAAATGTTTTTTCTTTACTTTAGAAAAAAGTGAAAATATTTACAGTGAAAAATAAGGCTATGATGTGCCTACAGCGGTTTGACGGGATCATGCAGTTGCATGTCCTGAAAAGAAAAGAAAAAAATAATTGAGTTTGGTTGCCACTCGGGAATGGCTCACACAAGTGCAGTCACTTGGAGCCCCAAACGGTTAAATAAACCTGTAAAAGAAACACATACCCAGAATACATAAAGGACACACTATCAGTTTGTAATAGTTCTGAATTCATACTCATTTAGACTGTCATGTTATGCCTCACGAGCATGTCCAGAACGCCAGGGTAGGTAGGTGGACTCCTAATCTGTAAAAGGTTTAAAAAGAAGGATTCAGTCCTTTCCTCACTATCCTCAATATGTCCAGTGGGTTTTGTTCTAAAGGAAGTTTTTTGCTCATACTCACAAAGTCCGCCAAAGTAGGCCTCTTTCCTCCCTGCAATACTCCGCTGGTAATGCTTAGCGTACAGGGATGTGGTATATAAGGGGCCTATGGCGCTCATTGATTCGTTAATTGACGGATGTGATTTAAAGACCATATATGGGACATCCGCCTCTGTGCCTATCATGATCATTGACCTGTTGGAGGGATACCATGTGTCGCTCTGAGCATGTAAAATGAGTTAGTGACTCTCTTTCTAAATGCGCATGCGCGTAGTAGGTTGTTTAGATGGTTATTACTGCTCTGCGCATGAGTAGAAGATTAAGTATGATTAGGTACACTACTCCTTTGTTTACACAGATCTGGCACGGTTCATGATCTATAGCTACTGTATATGAAACAAAATCTGTGAGTATTTTCAGAACCACTTGGACTTGATGAAGTGGTGGAGGAGGTATAGGCATGGCTGCCATTGTCTTGCGGAAGTAAAAGGCATGTTTTGGTACTTTCCGTTGCTCTATCCAGACAATTGACCCCAGGGAATGTCATCATTTAGGCCGTCCAGGTGGGTACCCAAGCGGAAAACCCAGCGCTGTTCTTTCTGAAGTAGGCAGGTTTCCGAAGGCAAGCGTTCAATTATGGTCCAGTGTAGATCATTGACACAGTGTTGTTTCTCTAAAAAGTGAGATGCCATTTTTGTGGTTGTTTTTTTGCATCGTATGTTACTCTTGTGTTCTCCAATCCTTACTTTCACTGGTCGGGACGTCATGCCTATGTACTCTAGGCCACATGGGCAAGTGATCATATAGACTACATTTTTTGTGTTGCAGTTTGAGAATTGTCTCTGCTCCCATGATGTGCCATTTCTGAAACGTATTTCTTTGCTTTTGCGTGTCAGGTGGCAACTGCTACAATCTCCGCACGGAAAATGTCCTTGTACCCCTATGGTGGTTTGTCTGCCCGTGGGGTTTTGGCGAGGTCTTGTGTGGACCAAAATGTCCTTGATATTCCTGCCTCTACGATGTGCATACATCGGTTTTTCAAAGTTCAGCTGGCCACAGTTCAATATCCTCCAATGTTTATTGATCACCTTCGATACTTCATTGGACAGGGTTGTGTATGTTGTAACACATATTGGTCTTTTTTCTACTTCCTTGGATTTTTGGTTGTCTTCAAGGAGTGCATCCCTATGATTGTTCTTTGCCCTCTTCAATGCCCTGTTTATCGTTTTAACTGGGTACTGCCTCTGTATCAATTTCTTCTTGAGGTCCTTTGCTTGGTTGTGGAACTGATTCAGTTCGGTACAGTTTCGTCTGAGGCGTAAAAACTGCCCATAGGGCAGGTTCTCCCTTAGGTGCCTGGGGTGGAAGCTGTCGTACCTTAATAAGCAATTCCTTGAGGTGGGTTTGAAGTGAGTTCTGCTCTTCAATCTTCCTTCCTCGCTGTATATGCTTAGATCCAGGAATATCATATTTGTGTTTGATATCGTGCTCGTGAATTTTAGAAATCGATTCTGATTGTTCAACCATGTTACAAAGTTTTGGGCACTCTCCATATCACCATCCCAGATAATAAAAATGTCGTCAATGTACCTTTTCCAGGTGTTAATCTGGGAGTGGTATGGGTTGTCGGTGTTGAGGATTTTGGTGTGTTCGAGATGGTACACATACAAGCCTGCCAGACTCGGCGCAAAAGTGCTGCCCATGCTTGTCCCATGGGTCTGTAGGTATGGTGTCTGGTCGTATTGGAAAAAGTTCTCTTGCAAGGCTATGGAGATGCATTCCATGACCAGATTACGCGGGGTCTGGTATTTCCATCTGTCGCTGAAGAGGACTTCTTCTATGATTTGTAATGTCTCATCATGCAGGAGACTCGTGTATAAGCTCTCTACATCGAGGCTTAGTAGGAACTGCCTGGCCGGGTCGAATTGTTTGTCTTCTAGTAGTTGCAATACGGCCTTGGTGTCCTTTAGGTAGGTGCTGGTGGATTGAACCAGAGGGCGCAAGAAGGCGTCAGCAAACTTGGACAGTGGTTCCAGGATAGACCCTATCCCGGAGACGATAGGTCTCCCCGGTGGGTTGCTGATGTTCTTGTGGATTTTAGGGATGCAATAAAAGTACGGTATCTTCGGTGACGGTTGCTGTAGGAAGTCTGCCTCTTTTTTACTTAACCAGTTGTGAGCTAGACCTTCCTCTACCATTCCTCCGATCTTTACGCGTAATCTTTCCGTTGGATCTTCTTGTAGGATTTTGTAATTTCGCTCGTCTGATAATAGACGTTTGCACTCCATATCATAGGCCTCAAGGGTTTGTAGGACGATGGCTCCCCCTTTGTCCGCTGGTTTTATGATCAGTTCGTTATTGTTTGTTAGTTCCCTCAGGGCTCGATGTTCTTCACCGCTGGTGTTGTGGAAAGTGCTCCGTCCACTGGGGTTCATCTGGTTAACCTCCGTAATGACTGCTTTTTCAAATGTTAAAATTTCCACCGGTATCGCAGAGTCTGGTGGGCTGAAAGTTGATTTTAACCTCAAGCCGGTGTCTGTATAATCCTCCGGTGGTGGTTTATCCTTGAAAAAGGCTTGGAGCTTCAATTTCCGAAAGAACTCTTGCAGTTCCATGTTTAGTTTAAATATGTCCGGTTTGTGGGTAGGTACAAACCCCAAACCCTTGTTTAACACATTCTCCTGTGTTGTTGTAAGACTCAACGGTGTTAAGTTGACTATTAGGTTCCTCTCTTGCTTGTCGATGGCTGGTTGGGGAGGGACCCGGTCATGCTCCTGGTTGTTCGTGTGTTGGGCTGTTCCTGGTCTTGCCATGCCACGTTGTTGTCTTTCCGGTTTCTTCCTCGTGTCATCTGGCGTGTGCCTAAAAAAGGCTGCTGTTGTCCTCCAAAAGGCTGTTGTTGGCCGTAGAAACCTTCATTATATTCTTGGTTCCACTGTGGGTAGTTCATTGCCAGTGGGGTTGGTCCATACTGGAAGGGGTTGAATTGAGGGGGGCCCATATATTGTGGATATTGGTTTTGAGGTTGGTAACCTCTCCATCCCCTCTGTTTTGGGAATTGTTGTCTACGTTGTCTCCATCCACCGCGTTTTTGTCTCGATCCTTTGTTGCCACTCGAGTTTGATCCTGAGGAACTATTGTCTGAGACGTCGCTGTCTGCATCACTATTGGTGTTTCTGGAGACATAGTCCGCTTTGGTATATGGATATGCGGTCTCTGGAGTGAATTTTGCTACGTCTTTAGCCAGTTTGTTTGTTTTGCTTTGTTTCAAAGTGCACTCGAATTCTGTCATTTGCTGGTTTAATTCTTCCAGTCTCGTTTTCAGTTCCTCTGTGCTTATGTACGTGTTGAGTTGGACCTCAATCTTATTGATTTCAATTTTTAGTTCATGTGTTATCCTAGCGGCAGTTTTTACTATAAGTACCAACCAGTCTCTCGAGCAGTGCCAGGAAATCAAAGACCATTCCTTTTTAAATACCATGTCATTTTGGAAAATGAAGGGTTCGTTTTTCACAATTAGTCCTGGTGGAGCCATTTTGTTGCGAAGGTACTCGGTCATGAATAGGCCGTGGAGGGCCGCTTTTATTTGGCTGCGTCTTAAGTTCAGTAGTTCATTCCAATCGTTAGTGTTTGGACGAGTTTCTTGGTTACTCAAACCTTCGAAGAGGTTGGAGTCTGATAGGATTTTGTCAATTTCATCCTCAGGAAAGGTAAGGCCATGTTCGTCCTCCATTTTACAAGGAGTTGGACCGCTGGCTTCTCTTGAATAAGGTGTGTGTCTTTATGTGTGTGTTCAGTGTAGTGAGAGAAAAAAGGACTCCCGCAGCTCTGCGCTGCCTAGAACAAAAGGTATCAACGGAGGGAGGTAGAGTGTTGAGATAGGATTCTCACTCCACGGGCACTGATAATTAAACAAGAAGAATCCTACTCAGAGTGTACACCTCAGGGGTGGGGGACACTCAGTGTTTTGTTAAATACCCCTCACACACCAACAGGCCCCTTATATGTATTTAGCGATATTAGTGTAATGGATAATAGTGTTCTCGATATTTTTGTTGTGTTTCATTAAGATTTAATGTTATCTATCTTTTTGTTATCTATATTTTTGATGCCAATATATTTGTAATCAATATTTAATTAGGCGATATTTTTTTATCGATATTTGTGTAATTTCTTGTTTAAGTATAGGGTGTCGATATTTGTGTGTACGTTATTTTTGCAACGATATTTTCGTAGGCGGTGTTTTTGTCGCCGATATTTTATCAGTGATCCTGATGCTAGTTCCATGTGAAGCATCAATAGTGCAAATGGCGTATTGTGCTGGAAAATTACACATTTAAGAGGAAAAAATGGCTTTGTGCTGCTTTGCATCAAGAGCCATTACCAAGGCAAAGGAGCAGCAAAACTTTACTAAGATATCCAGACAAGGATGTTGCATCAAAAACTATTGTCTACTTAAAGAACGGGTAGGAATTTTGTTTTTTAAAACAAACAGTGGATTAAAAATATGCTGCAGCACTCATGTAATGCCTGGAAAATATCTAAGTTTGTCCAGGCATAAGAATTTGTATTTGAGTTAACCCCTTTGACGCTCATAACAACCTCAGCTCGTCATGAGTTACGCCTGTCGTACTCTCATGACGAGCTGAGCTCGTCATGAACCGCAGGTTTTCGCAAAAGTCAGCGCACAGCGGGAAAACGCGTAGCGCGCATGGTGTTAAACCTCCAATACAGATCCTATGCTAAACAGCGCACACACTCCTCTGCATCCTGGTGTGAGGCTGTGTGTTGCACAATTGCCGGCTCATTTAAGACACAACAGATGGAATGATGCCAGCAAAAGCCATGTTTTGTAGCTAAGGAGATGGATGTGTTTTCCCTCTTGCACAAACGAGCACCGCAAATTTGGATGCTGTACAAAAAATTGCAAATATGGACCAAGGCCTATGGAAGATTACAAAATCCTAAAAGGCATGAATACTGAAACCCTTCTATAAGAGGACTTGAAATGTCAATTTTTCAACTTTTGTTTAAATATGAGGTTCGCCCCTGAAGTTCTGTTCATCAAATATGATGACAACTAACTCACACCTACGTTGTTTGGCAACTCTTTCCAATCAACCTACTTAGCAAATATGGGGAACCCTACAAAAATATGAAAAGAAGTTGGGCACACTGCCAACTTTTTTACTTAGAAAAGTTTCAAGATTCAAGAGGTGTGGAGAAAAGAGAGCAACTCTGTGGAAGAATTCAACTACTGTAATATATGTTTGACTTTAAAACAACATAGGATGATACAATGACATGTGAAAGATTGCTTATCAACTAGGGCAATAGTTAGAATGCTGCAAAATCTAATAATACAAATGAACAATCACAGCTTACTTTGTAAAAGAATTGTAAGTCCAGGGCCAAACATGTTTATTAGAATGCCTCTGCCACCTTCAACAACTGGCGATGCCACTTTCCACCTTTGTGCTGCCCACTTCTGCCAATGGTACTACACCACTGCCTGCCTGTATGGACATTGGGTAAAACATTTGGGGCCACATTTATGGCATTTTGGCATGGGGCAGTGCAGCAGAGCACCTTGATGCGCTGTCCTACACCAAAGTGAAAGGGCAGGAAGGCACTGTATTTAGGCAATATGATGCCTTCCTGTCCTTTCTACTTGCGCTGGTGGCATTTTGGCAGCCTTGCACCAACGTAGACACCATTGTACTGATAGAGCACAGTGAAATTTTGCTCTTTCATTTGTAGGGATGCATTATAATCATGGTTAGTCCACACCCGCATATAATCTTTGTCGTGTTAAAAATCAACGTATTGGAGTGTGAAGCAATAATGTTTATCGGAGTGTTAGAGATGTATTCATGCAATTAACATGTTAACGTAGTAAATGCATGTGTTTAGTTGAACTATATATGTGTGAATTGCATTTATGACTAATGAAATCTCATATAAAGACTCATATTGTGTGTGTATTAACAATTCATATATTCATGCATATTGTACACAGGGTTTGCTCTTATGTTAGCTGAATTGAGTAGACCTGACTTTCGATTTTCCTATTTTGCTTTAAATTAAACTATTATTTAGAGTTATGTGTCCATGGAAAAGTTTTTTCACTTTTCTGGTGCAGGTGCATGAGTTTGTCTTAATTAGTTAGAATAACGTCTTTGTTTTAGGAGGGAGACAGAGTTAGGAAGGAGAAGATGCCTTTGAACAAGCGGAGCTGATAATGAAGGAAGATTTCTTCCAGGTCTGGAAGCCCTGGGAACCAATGTCATCAAGCAAGAGCTTGGACGTATTATTGCTTCATGGAAAACTAACTGCAAGAAAGTGTTCAACTGGATGAAATAGTCATGTGATGGATTTGTGGGTGTGATTTTCGACTTTTGCATTAAGGTTAGGGACAGAGCCCGAGGGACTTCCGTAAGTGGGACACGTAGCAGACAAGCAAAGGAGGACACTGTAAGTGGAACACCTGGCAAGCAGGGTAGCCAGTCAAAGCGTCCTGCAGGATCCAGCACATCACCAGAGGGAGTGCCAGTGTCTGAAACAGATGCGGGCCTGTCAGTGTGTGTACCTGTAGTGTCATCACCTGTTCCCCTTAACCCCAAGACAGGGAAGCCATTTCGTATTCCCAAAAAGTGAAAGGGAACCCCTCCAACCTCTCCCACCCACACTGTGTCCCAGGTCTGCATGACTCCACCTCCATGTGCCACTATACCACCTGGTCCAAACAGCCCTCCAGCTTGCCAGACGACTGATAGCCCTACATCACCTGTTTCTCTGTCTCCCCAGTCAGGTGTTCCTGCTGAGCCCGAAACACAGCCAGCACCAAGTCAACATGACAGCCAGATGTGAGAGTTAGTCCCCCTCATACACCTGTCTCTCAAAGAGGTGTGCTAGTCCTGACCATCGTTTGCCATCTGGCCATTAAAGGGTACAGTCATACACACTCACTGTGCAGCTTATCATGCCCTGACTCTGCACTTGTCCCTGCCCACTGGCCTTGTCGTTCACTGCTGTTCTGGCCTTGCCTGTGCAGCCTCTCATGTACTTGCTGGGCCACCTGCCATGGACACTGACCCTGATGCTCTGCTGTGTTGGAGTCTCCCCTGTGCCATGGACACTGACCCTGTTGCTCTGCTGTGTTGTACTCTCCCCTGTGCCATGGACACTGACCCTGTTGCTCTGCTGTGTTGTACTCTCACCTGTGCCATGGACACTGACCATGTTGCTCCGCTGTGTTGGAGTCTTCCCTGTGCCATGGACACTGACCCTGTTGCTCTGCTGTGTTGTACTCTCACATGTGCCATGGACACTGGCCCTCTTACTCTGCTGTGTTGTACTCTCACCTGTGCCATAAACACTGACCCTGTTGCTCTGCTGTGTTGTACTCTCACCTGTGCCATGGACACTGATCCTGTTGCTCTGCTGTGTTGGAATCTCCCCTGTGCCATGGACACTGGCCCTGTTGCTCTGCTGTGTTGCACTCTCACATGTGCCATGGACCCTGCCCTTGCTCTGCTGTGTTGTACTCTCACCTGTGCCATGGACACTGACCCTGTTGCTCTGCTGTGTTGTACTCTCACCTGTGCCATGGACACTGACCCTGTTGCTCTGCTGTGTTGTACTCTCACCTGTGCCATGGACACTGACCCTGTTGCTCTGCTGTGTTGGAGCCTCACCTGTGCCATGGACACTGGCCTTCCTGTTTGTACTTTGCCTGTGCAGGATACCTTGCTTTTGATCTTGATCTGCTTTTTGTACCTTGATGTTGTGTACAGTTGATATACTTTCATATCTGTGCAATATGCGAATAAATACAGTTACTCCTGTTGTGTCTTTTGTCGGTGTCCTTGCTGATTAAAGTTCTTTTTGTGTGTGCATTTAGTTGACTCGGCCCCATGCTCTATGTATCACTTCGACATTGAAAGGCTCTTTGTCCGCATCACATTTATAGACAGGAGTGACAGGGGCTTCAGTCCATTCTGACACTGATACTTGTGTTACCTGTGTTGGCTCTTTTAGCTTTCATGCTGTTATGTTTTGAGTGGTTTTCTGTTGTTGGCTACGTGGTTGCCATGTCAGTTTGGGGTACACTGCCAGCACAGGGTGTGATGCTGTGCACAGGTTAGCATGCTGGCTGCGCACTGTCATGATGTATATGTGTTATTTCTGTATATATGCCCAGCTGTGTATGTGTACGGACATCCTGTGTTGGCCCGTAGTACTGGTCCCCTGACATACATGTGATGTGTGCTCTTGGGTGGTGAGGAGGTGTGCAGTGTGAAGGGTGTGATTTTGTAGTTGTTGTGTATGTGTGTGTGCCCCTGGATTGTGATAGACACACATGTGTCAGCCAGGAGTTGTGTGCCTGGGGGTTTGATTGTCCTGCCCTGTGTAAATGATTTGATGCTTCTGTGTGAGTTGTCTGTTGTGCACTGTGCAGTGTGTTGATGTGTCCATACAGTTCTGTGTGACTACTCCTTGTTGTATTTGTCACTTATGTGTGTACAAAGTGTGTGACTTGCACATCAGTGTTGTGTTTGTTTGATTATCAATGTGTGTTGTGTGTGTTTGTGTGGACCGTGTGACCCTGCTGGTCATCACTAGCATTGTGTGTGACTTTCTCTAGCACTGCAGGTAAATGGTGCCTTTTCTCCTCCTGTAAGGCATGGTGTGTGGTGTGATGCCATCCCCTATGTGTGCCACTTGTGCGTAGCCATTGTGGGTCTCCATTCACTCTATTTGTGTATTGGACACACCTCACATCTCTGATACTGACATGCAAATCAGTTAATTTTGATGTCAGCTGTCCCCTTTGTTTCCATGTGTATGTGCCTCCCCATCTCTTCATTTGTGAGACTGTGCCTTGTGGTGGAGGTTTTGGGCCAAGTGTGCTGTTCCACTCTGGACATGGCTCCATTGTTTTACTTGTGATGTTCTTGTGGGTTTCATCAGTGTTCCTTGCCCATGTGCACTTGAGCTGTGTGTGCTGTCCAGAGCTCTGGTATTGCTGGGTGTGCTGTTGTATCCCAGGGTGGTGCATGTTGTTGTTGTTGTGTTGGATGTCTGTGTGTTGGCTGTGGTGTAGCTTCACTTCCTGGGTGTACTGTTGTTTTTGTGCTGTGCTGCTTTGTGGTGTGTGTTGTGGTTGTGCCAGTCATGTCTGTGCGTATCTGTTGTGCTTGTTGTGCAAACACTGCCTGTTGTGCATACAGTGTTGTGTGTCTGTGTGCTTGGTATTGCCAGATGTGCATCCCCTGATGTCCTGTGGTGTTTGTGTATTGTTTTGTGCAGGCATCTGTTCAGGCTACCCTGTGTGTGTGTTCTGTTTGTGGTTACACCCAGGTTGTGTGTAGGTGCTGGGAAGTATTGTCAGCCTTGAGTGTGTGTGGCACTGGTGTAGTGTGTTCCTTGTCAGCTACTCCTGCAGTGGCTGACTCCCTGGTTGTCTGTTGTGTGGTGCATGGTGTGTATTGTGCTTGCTTGTACCTGTGCTTGTTGATGTGCATGGGGATGTTCAGGATGGGCACATGGCATGTGATTTGATGGTGTGTGTTGATGTGTAGTTGGGGGTGGTGTGGCCCTGTAGTGTCAGTGCCCTGCCCATGCCTTGGAGTGGCCCTGTCTTCTGCATTGTGCACATGTGTTGACCGCGGCGGTGATGTGACCTTGAGCGGGACTTTGCTGCTAGTTCGCGGTCGATGTTTGTCCCAGATGCAGAGGGGTGACTTGTTGGCAGGTGGGTAATATAGGGGTGCCCTTGTGGATGTGTTGTGACCCCCATCAGGGTATCTGTGGTGGACTTGGACCCTGTGTCGGGCCGTGTGTTGTGTGTTTTATTGGTGTATTTGCGTACCTGTGGTGTCGTCTGCGGCGGCCCTGTTGATGGTAGTGCAGTAGCAGGTACATGACCGATGCATGTGGAGGGCTGGGTCCATGGCGTTCATGGCCAGGTCTTGGCTATAGTGCTCCGCTATCGACTTTCCGCCAGCTCTGGTTATGCGGTGTCTACGCTGCGGTGCGTCTGCCTGTTTGGTCCATCCTAATTTGTGGAGCGGTGCGGACGAGATTCCGCACGGCGGTGAGTCTCGATTGGCTCCCACCGCCGCGGTGGTGGGCGCACTTTGATGGTGGTCCACGTCGCTCCGTGGCGAACGGGAAATGAGCTAAGTTTTACTATACTAATATGGCGGACGTGAGTTCCGCTGTTCGCGGGCAGAAAAAGGTGTTTTTCCGCTCCGCCAGCACCGTGGTGGTGCAACCGCCCGACATCCTAATGGACCCCTAACTATTCCTGCATCCATCAGCAGAGTGGCTAATACGTCTTGTAGGCCTTGGGAGTTCCAGGAAATTTCCATAATGATCCATGTGTCTGTAGTATCCTCCTGACTTGGATCCATAATTTGCAAACCACTCTTGGGGCCTGATTCCAAAGTGCTTAGGAAAACCTACTAACGGCATTTGCTCTGTCGAAATCGGATTGGGAACATGTCTTTCCGACCGACTCGGAAAGGTTTCCGACCAACCGAGTACAATGCGAGTGAGGTGTTTGGAGTATCCAAATCCAAACCCAACGGCATTTAGAATGACCGAGCCATATGGATTAGAATCGTACGTCTCTACAGGTTGCGTTTCCGAACGACTGAGCACAATGCTGGATTTGGACAGCCTTTCCGAATCATGCCATCTGACTCGAATTGGCAGTCGGAATCAGACTTTGGGAGCCTGTAGTGGGCCCCCCTGCACCTAGAGCCTTCCCAATCGGGCCTGTTGGAGTACCCATGGGTCCCCCTCATACCAGCCATGCGCAGTATGGCAGGCACCAGGGGGCGCCTGCTAGAGGGTGCCCGATTTTTGCCAGTCACCCCTTCCGTCAATCGGAGCCTATGCATTTGGTTGGAACAAAGGCTCCCATTGAAGTCAATGGGAGTCCAACCAAATCATATCTGGAAGCATCCAGATGCATCGTACTCGGTCGGTTGGACTCTTCTGATTTGTTTCGGTTGAAAACCATTCCCAAACCCATTTGGTTGGGAAGCTTTCCAAACTGCATCAGAATTGGGCCCTTAGTGCTCCCAATCTGATTTTTTTAAATATTGAGGGTGACCAAATTTAAAGAGAAAATAGTTATCTTCATCAGGGAGAAATGTTGTCAGTGCGTGGTATCATGGAGATACCTGTTGATAGGTATTTGTCAATATTAACCTAACCTTTTTGAGTTGAAAGGCCCAACAGTGTAGCTGAAAGTCTGGAAATGCTATACCTGTTTTGCTCTTTTTGCTTAGTGTTTTTCTGTGCAATTCTAGCACTTTTGTTAGCCCAGATAAAACTGCTCAGTTCCCCCTGAAGTTTTCTAAACCACTCTGCCCTTAAGTGAAAAGGTAATGTATTAATAATAAAGGTACATTTTGGAAGGATCATTATTTGGATTAGGTTAGTTCTCTTTAAAATAGAAAGAGGAAGATAGGCCCATAGATGTAGGAGTTTCTTGATTTCCAACATGTCTATTAAGGTTTATTTGTGCCATGTTGTCCAGGTCTTTCATCACTCGTACTCCTAGATAGCTGATTTATTTGTTTTCTAAGGGGTTATCAATGGTACTGTTCCAAACCATAATTTCTGTTTTGTCTTCATTTACTAGATTTCCAGAGACTCTCCCAAAATCATTTTAATATTTAAAATTGTGGGGAAGGAGCCCTTAAAGTCATGTGTATAAATCAACAGGTCATCCACGTAAAGGGCAAAAAATACGATCTTCTGTTCACTCCTGATCCTTCTAGCAAGTGGTTCAGTATATAAATTGAACAATAAGGGTGAAAATGGACACCACTGGCGAGTGCCTCTTCCTATTTGGAAATTTGGTGAGAGAGAGCCATTGACTAATATTCTGGCGGTCTCTGTTTTGTAGACTTTTCTTATTACGTTAAGGAAATTATAACCTACACCGCTTTGCTTAATGACTGTGCATAAATATGGCCAACTCAATCTATCAAAAGCCTTAGCTAAATCCACAGTTATAACAGTCAATGGGGGTTTTGTTTCTGTAGGCACATCTATTGCACTCACCTCGTAATGAGTCAGTTCGTATAGTTATCTGTGTTTCATGAAGCCTTTTTGATTCTTGTGAACAGATATTTTCCTGAATGCCATATAAAATTAAATGCACATATAATCTAAAATGAACCTACCTCACAGTCAGTGGTCATGACAAAAAAGAAATGGCCTTCAAGAACTAAGGGGCCGATCACGATGGCGGACGGACTGGAGTCCATCTGCCATCGTGGTGGTGACCGGGACAGTCCACAATACATGCGGCATTTCCGCACACCACATTAGGATGAGACAGACACCATGGTGGTCGTTTCTTGCATTTTTAACATTGCGGCGGGTGTTGCTGACAGCAGCATCCGCTGCAATGTTGAAAATGCATGTTGTACATTACAGGCAATCCGTTTGATTACCCATGGCGGTTTCATGGCAGACAGTCTTTCCATCTGCCACAGTTGCAGTCTGGATCCCCTTGCCTTCGTAATGTGGTGGGGGGAAATTAGCAGTCCAATGGCGGAAGGACTGCCACCGCATGGCTGACGGTGTCGGTCCTTCTGCAATCGTAATGACCCCCTAAGTTGGACACCACTTACTTACAAGATACTTCTATATTCTTTTGAAAGACAAGTCTATAAAGCAAGTTGTTGCCCTCAAAAGCATTTTAAGATAGGGAGACAATGGGTTCAATCCAGATGAATATCAAAACTGTGAACTACAAAGTGTTCTGAGTGTTCAAGTGCCCTTGTCGCCGGTGGCAAGGGCGATTCTGATCAGGACCAAAAAGGCGATGATAGAGCCATGTAGAATTTGTACTAGAGTCATGTATGATTATTAAACTGGGCAAAGATTTTGTACTCCTATACTATTGTGTACGACTTGTTTCTGTTGTTTGTTTGTTTCTTCAAAAATGCCAAAGAAAATGATTTGAGGGATAAAACATTTCTTCCATAGTTTGCAACCATATAATCTTTCCACATAGCCTTTAGTGACCACCATCTCCTTTCAATGGGATTTATGAATCACAAGTTAACAATTGTTTTCATCAAGCTCCTCAAACATTCTTGACTTTTGGTCTTATTCCATATCAAGGCATCTGGTTGTGCCATCAACTCTGATTGGACATCTTTTTCCTTTTGGGGATTTGATGAAATGAAAACTTTGGAAAAAAGAGTGCTTGACAGAGTTAAAATTATAGTTCTTAACTTTGTAAACTGGCACAGACGAGCCGCATCATTGGTCCTTGGTAGATGTTTGGAAAGTGCAGTCTTAATGTAAAACAAGGTGAAGGGACTACACTGACAATATTTAATGAAAAATAAAATACTATAAATGCAACCAAAAATCTTCAAATAATAAACTTTGGCCCACTGAAGTATTCGAAGAACTAGAGAGCAAGGGATGTGTACTCAAGAGTCACGCACAGTATAGAAAATGAAGCAACCTGACGTGAGAAGCATACCATGCTTTGTAAAGCTCTCTGATGGAAGATTTGCAAAGGAGTATTTTTAGATGTTTGCTTAGTGGGAGTTGCACACAAGTGAGTTTCATTGAAAAAGCAACAAAGGTTAATCATATATACCTTTGCAGCTATGATCACTCCCAATGAGTATCATATGTGACACATTGGCCCATACTCCAAGGATTGTGTACTTCCCACATCTGCCGGAAATTACAAGTCAATTTGAAATGCCACATTTCTGATCCTCATACCGCCCTCCCCCAGATAGTACACCAAGTAACATTTCTCATAGAAAAACAAGTGAAAAATACTACATTCCACCATGGAATTGAGAGCACAAAACTCTGATTCTTATGATAATTCCCCATTTATTGGGGTCCCCCATGGAACAAGTCAGAATACAATGGTATTTCCTCATCCTGTATTTATTACTTACTATAGGTAGTTTAAAGTATGGGATACTGCACTGGTATCGCTGCCCATTTTTTTATATGAAATTTTCTGTGGAATTATATGACCTTGGTTGGGTGGGCAACTATTTGGCCCCTCTTTCTTCATTTGGCTACTGCTACAGAAAACATCAAATGTGATCTGTTCCTTTTCTGAGTCATCAAAATGTAGGCACTCAATCCTGATTCAGCCAGTAACCTAATTTACCAGCTGAATCAGGAATCATAATAATTGTGGGAATCTGCTATCTCAATTACATTTTACTGTATGAAATTGGAGTATTAGTTGAGGGCGGTGAGATGCACCTCAGCTAATAATCACAATCCTTGTCAGGGTGAACCATAGAAGTCAATAAATAAACCTGTACATAAGCCTCTAGTAGGTTGGCACACAAGCATTCAGACTTAACTTAGAGAATATGCAATGTCAAACAGTAATGAAGTGAAAGCACACACAAGAAAAATCCCCAAAACTATTTAGATAAATAGAGTGCATTTCAATAAAAAAATAAGACCAAAATGTAAAAAATCCAATATGTAGGACTGCATTCTAAATAACACCAAAAGGTGACAACCGTGTTATCTGGTCCCTCTAGACCCTGTGCAAAGTCAAAGTTCAGGCTGACTTTGAGGGAGCCCGGGTTGGATACGGTGCCCAGGGTTCTCCCAATGAAAGTATACCTTCTGAATTTTCTGGGGAAAAGAATTGTCATCTATGAGTGGTCAGCAGATCAAGCAGAAAGTTAAATCAGAAGCAGGGCTTGTTGATGGCGGGATACTAAAGAGCAGGATCTCTATATAGTCATCAGCGAAGGAGGGAAGAGCTACGAGTAGGCCTGGGTAGTACGTGCGAAATTTCATAGTGTACAATTCAGCAGAGTTACCAAAAAACTCAGTGAGATTCTGCGGAATTCCACCAACGGGCAGAAAAATGCTCTTTCTGCCATTCACACTGCTTTGTTCATGCCAGTAGCGCATTCCACAAAGAAAATCAGCGCTAACGGCACCACACGGAGTACATGGGTGAAGTCATTTTTTAAAAAAACTTCTGCTTTCTCTCCTGGCCTGCTTCTGATCCTACCTAATCCTCCCCATCTGATCACCCCAATCTGAATTTCACCCGTCATTTACTAATGTGTAAATCAGAAAACCACTGGGTGTTCTCTCTATGAGAAATACAAACATGGTTGATACCAATTTTGTGAATGCTTAAACACTAGGCTGAATGGTACTTAATTATTGAAACAATTTTCTTAAGATACAAATATTTATTTTTCAATCATGGATAGTGCTTGACAGAAAAATTAATCTGTAATGTTAATTACCCAGTATTTTTACTATGTCTATGAACTAACACTGTGGTTTTTTAGGAAGAAGTCACATTTCACTGTGTCAGGCTTTGACAAAGACTGTATGATTCCGTATTACAAATCTTGGAGTGACTACTTTTTTCTTCGTAGTTGACTGACAACGTAGGATCTCTTGAAATATATATATATATATATATATATATATATATATATATATATATATATATTACCACAGGATGCCTCTAATTCAAGGACGCCACTCCGACTGGAAGATGAGTTCAACTCTTTTATTTGCAAGGAAGCTGCATTTCACAGCCTTTTTTCACCATTCCCCCCGACGCGTTTCAGAGCCTCAAGCTCCTTCCTCATGGGGCAGCAATTAGACAAATGACGACGTCACTGCAGCTTTTCATTTTTTCATTATCCAATTTGCATGTTCTCTCCAGTGAGAGCATGCTGGTAGCTGTAGTGCAGTTCTTCCCCACAGGTAGGGTTCGTTTGCATTTGTCCATGTTTTACCTTGCCATTACGTTATTCTTTCAAAAAGCCCTCCAGTGGGCCCCAGCTGTGATGTTTAGCTCCCCCAATTCTCTGCCTTCCAGCGCCGTTTTCACGTAGGTACAATCACCATCGTGCAGTCCTATCACCATATTTCAGATAGGCGGTGCATCCTCCGCGGCTGAGGCCGCCGCGCATATATTACCACAGGATGCCTCTAATTCAAGGACGCCACTCCGACTGGAAGATGAGTTCAACTCTTTTATTTGCAAGGAAGCTGTATTTCACAGCCGTTTTTCACCATTCCCCCCGACGCGTTTCAGAGCCTCAAGCTCCTTCCTCATGGGGCAGCAATTAGACAAATGATGACGTCACTGCAGCTTTTCATTTTTTCAGATCCAGAATTGGGGGAGCTAAACATCACAGCTGGGGCCCACTGGCGGACAACTGCCTTGCTCACGGTGAGCAAGGCGGTTGTCTGCCGAAACGCGTAGGTTTTTGTAAAGGCTTTCTGGTTTTGAAATAAACCCTGATAATGACTACACAGACGAAGTAAGTGATCTTCATTTTCCTGTGCAGAGTGCGTGGTACATTGAAAGTACGTGGAGCAGCATTGATGTCGGGGACCTCCAACCCGAGACGCACCGCCGAATAAAGTGTCCCGGTCTTTCTGGAGGAAGGAGGACTTTGTATATATATATATATAATATATATATTATATATATATATATATATATATATATATATATATATATATATATATATATATATATATATATATATATATATATGTATATATATATATATATATATATATATATATATATTCACTGACAAAAACCATAGGTTTCAGGCCTTATATAGTTATGAATTAGCCATTTAAAAAACCTCACTCAAAAAACTATAAGTTTTAGGGGTGTTATAGTTAGCTGTACATTTCACTCATACAAAACCATTGAAATTGCTCCTATATAGTTAGTTGTACTAACTATATTTCGCGCACCCGCAATCCACTGCTGATGATGTCACATATTGCATCATTCATGACATAATATGCCTTGGGGGTCCCTGTGGGACCCCTTGAGCAGGCCTAGGGGGTCAGGGTGCTTCTACCCTGCCCCCTTTTTGAGTTCTACACGTTTTTTTTTCTGCTTTCTTGTGCCTCAGTCTATCGAGGCACAAGATGGCTGCCATCAATTTCTGCTTTGGAGTGTTGACAGACAGCGGCAGCCAATCCGCATGCAGCTCGTGCACGGGAATGTGCGCGCACGGTGCGCGCACGGTGCACGCTTACAGATATATATATTTATTCTCTTTTGATTTTCTCACGAACTACTGGAGGGATTTACACCATTTAAGCAAAAGGGTGATCTGCGAATCGGACTCTACCATTTTGCCAAATTTGGTGTAATTCCGTCCAGCGGTTCGGGCTGTAGCCATGTCTAAAGTTCCTGTGGAAATTAACATGGGGAAAACACATTTTGGGTCCCCCCTTTTTTCTCGGCCCCCGCTTGATGAATCTACCCGAGACTTTAAGGGAAGAAGCGGAGCGGAATGGGTCATCTTCTTTGAGAAATTCGCGAAGATTCAACAACTGGTGCCAAAGTTATTCCTAATAGAATGTTGCGGATTTCCTATGGAAACTAGGTCCTAACTATATATACCTACTGGCGACCGCCAGTAGGTAATATATATATATATATATATATATATATATATATATATATATATATATAATATATATATATATATATGTGCATGTGCATCTACAGGAAGCGCAGCGGACGAGCGCAGCGGGAGCGCCGTTTGCGCGCCGAAGGCGCGCCTAAGGCAAGCCCGTCTGCGCCCGTCCGCGACCAGCCGGGACCCAGGGCCACAACCCCTGGCCCCCTCCTCGCCCAGAGCAGGACTTACAGCTCGGCGGCCCTACACAAAATAGGTAGGAATTGTACTCCCCAATGCCCTTGTATATTTGCCCCCACCGAACTACCCGGCTCATGTCAGGGATGCAAGCACCTCTTCCGCAAAACTCCGTCGACCAAGGCACAAGTGTTCCATATGTTTGCACTAAACTGCCGCTCTCTACCGAAACACCATACGGAGATTGCCATATTGCTCGAGGAGAAAAAACCTGACGCAATCTTCCTGACAGAAACATGGCTCACCGCCCACTCCGATCCAGACGTGGCGCGTGCACTACCCGTAGACTATCACATTCTTAGAGTGGATAGACCGGTCGGCAGAGGCGGAGGTCTGGCGATCATTTTGAAAAACCAGTACCAATGCCGTTTCTCAGCAGACACTATCCCTGATTGTGAAAGCGCAGCATTCTGCTTAGAATTCAATGCAAACAACTCCTTCTCAGGTTCCCTGATTTATCGCCCCCCGGAACCTGTAAAACTGTTCCACAGGTCCCTGCCAGCAATCATTGCGGAAAGAACCCTCACATCAGCCAACCACACGATTTTGGGGGACCTCAATCTTCATTTTAATTCCCCTACAGACCACATCGCACAGGAATTACTAGAAGATCTGGAAGCCCTCCAACTCACCCAGCTGGTGGCTGCTCCGACCCATGAAAAAGGCAACCTGCTAGACCCCATTTTTAGTAACTGCCTGGACCTAACTGTCGACCAACCCATTCCCCTTCCGTGGTCAGACCACTTTCTGGTCCCCTTCTTTTGGGCCACTCACAAAAACCCCCAAGCACCCCCCCAAGCCACCATTAGGAGGAACTGGTCAAAACTCCCTTTGGAATCCTGGCTGCACCAACTGGACTCCACCCGCCCCTCACCCTGCCCGGATCCTAATGTGGGAAATGACAACTACAGAGACTGGATCACTCGCTCATTAGACTCTACTCTACCGATGCGTAAAAGCTCCTCCAAGAGACCTCATAAATCTGCCCCCTGGTTTTCCGACTCTCTAAAACAGCTTAAACGCACTTGCAGACAACGAGAGAGAGCCTGGCGCCTAGATTTCCTCCCAGAAAAGAAGACCTCTTATAAAGAAGCCATCAAGGTATATAAAGAAGGGATTAGAGCAGCTCAGGCTACCTATTTTTCTGAGAAAATAATGGAAGCGAAGTCTAAACCCAAGGAAATCTTCCAAATCATAAAACAATGCTCTAGCGCCACCACAGCTCCCCCCCCTATCAAATCCCAGGAGCAATGCAACGAGCTTGCAGATTTTTTCCATAACAAAGTTTTAAAAATCTATTCCACCTTCCCACCTATAGCCACTCCCCCGGAAGCGTTCAAACCACCTTTTCTCAGACCACTTCCCCGTCCAGGCCAGCCATCGCTCGAGCACTTTCTCCCCCTCGACCTCGACACTTTAAGCAAAGTGGCCCGTGCGGTCAAGTCAGGATCTCCCCGTGACCCTGCCCCTCCAGACATCCTGATGCAGGCAAGCAAAGCCACCTTGCCTGTAATCTTGGATCTCCTGAACACGTCCATTTCTGTATGCTCTGTCCCTACAGCTTGGAAGCAGGCCATGGTACGGGCGCTGCTAAAAAAACCCAGCCTAGACCCTAACGACCTATCAAGCTACCGTCCCATCTCACTCCTTCCTTGGACGAGTAAGGTGCTGGAGAAGCACATAAATGCACAGCTGGTGCAGTTCCTGGAGGACCACTCGCTGTTACACACATCCCAGACAGGCTTTAGACCACAACACGGGACAGAAACCGCCTTATTAGCAGTCACCGAAGATACTAGAAGGATTCTGGACCAAGGAGGATCAGTGGCAGTGATCCTCCTTGATCTAAGTGCCGCCTTCGATACGGTCAGCTATTCCACCTTGCTGGACCGTCTCCACAACATCGGAGTTTCAGGCGACGCTTTAAGGTGGCTTGAATCCTTTCTGTCTGGGAGGTCGTTTCAGATCTTCGACGGTGTAACAGTATCCTCCAGCAAACCCCTGAGCTGCGGAGTACCACAGGGCTCCTCCTTGAGCCCTGGGCTGTTTAACGTCTACATGAGGCCGCTGGCAAGTGTCGTCGAACCGCATGGCATTAAAATCGTGTCATACGCCGACGACACCCAGCTGGTGGTCTCGCTGGCTACCGAGAACAGCATGCACTCCCCAGCCGATTTGCTACACTGCCTAGAGGACATAAAGGGTTGGATGACCAACTCCTCCCTTAAATTAAATGGAGATAAGACGGAGCTCATGCTCCTAGGCCCACCCTCCCCAGTCCCATTCACCTCCCTGTGGCCCAATGCACTGGGTCCCCCCCCCACCCCAAAGGAAAGCGTGAAGAGCCTGGGAGTGTGGTTGGATAACAAACTCTCCTTCTCCACCCAGGCCACAAAACTATCTGCTACATGCTTTGGCCTACTAAGAACCTTGAGGAAGGTTCTTCCGCTGCTGCCGTTAGAAGCCAAAAAGGTTGCGGTCCAAGGGCTAATCCAGTCTCGCCTTGACTCGAACAATGCCCTATACATGGGGGCTCCTGAGTTTACACTTCGGAAACTACAGGTTGTTCAAAACTGTGCAGCACGTTCCCTGCTAGAAATCCTGCGCACTCAGTCTGCTAAACCTGCTCTAAAAAATCTCCACTGGTTGCCAGTGAGGCAGAGGATAGCCTTCAAAGCACTGTGCCTGGCGCACCGCACCTTCTGGAACACAAGCCCAGCGATCAACAGAAATCTTGTCACCCCCTATCATCCCAACAGGAACCTACGATCAAAGGAGGCCTTCCTTGCCGTCATTCCCAGAGTAAAGCGAGCCAGAGCAGGGGGAAGAATGTTCTCGCTGAATACCGCCAGGCTCTGGAATGACCTTCCCCTTTCACTCCGGTCCAACTCAGATCTTCTCTCATTCCGCAAAAACTTAAAAACATGGTTGGTTGACAAACCTACTGCACCATAGCACCTCCTCTGTCACTTTCTGGTCAGCCCAGCGCTTGGACGCCCACGGGCAGCAATCGCGCTCTACAAATACCGATACAATACAATACAATATATATATATATATATATATATATATATATATATATATATATATATATATAAATATATATATATATATATACATAAATTCACTGAAAAAAGCATAGGTTTCACACACGTTATAGTTAGGAATTAGCATTTAAAAAACCTTAGAAATTCACTGAAAAAACCATTTGTTTTACACCAGTTATAGTTAGCTGGACATTTTACTCATACAAAACCATTGAAATTCCCCCGTTATAATTAGTTGTACTCACTATAACTCGCGCGCCCACAATCCACTGCTGATGATGTCACATATTACATCATTCATGACATGGTCAGTGATCAAGTCCGGGTTCCCCGGACGAAACGCGTCATGCTGCTGCCCATTTTGGAATAAAGCACTTTCTTTACTCTTCGCTGTGGTCTGTACCTGTTTTGTGCTGGTGTTCGTTGGAATCCTTGTGCTGCAGGACTGTGGATTTCAATACATACATATATACACATATATAATCTGCATATCTATATAAATACAAATATAAATGCATGCATTCATATACATATATGCATACATAAGCATGTTATTTACATGAAAGTTTGAAAAACACTAATAAAAGCAAAGCTAAAAAGCCACCTCATTACAAACAGAATAGCTTTCACGTACACGAGGGCGAGATCTATTGCATTTTCAATGCTTGTTTACTTTGGTTCCATCAAGAAGGCATTCAGATGTGTCACACATTTGCCACAAATTCTGAATGTTAGCACTCTAGTTGCTCATTAGATCACTGTAGTAAAGCTACTGCTCACCAGGGAAGTCTGCTGCTGGTATTCAAAGTGCATGTTTCAGTCTGCATGTCAGAATGATTTTTAATGAAATAGAAGAGGATTTGAGAAGTCAAAATGTGCCCTAATTTTTCTTCCTTCAACACTAGTCATAATTTCTATGGCAAAATGAACCCCCTAATTGTGTTCCTTTGCAAATTAAATGTTTTAAGTGTTACCACTTTATTCCAATCAGGATGACTTCAGGTGTGCCATACTTTTGTCATAAGTCAGACTGTTAGCGCTCTAGTTGTTCTTTAGAACACTCTGGGACATTCTGTCATTGGGCTATACTTGGGCTACATCTGGGGGATATTTGTGCTACATTTGGGCTCTTTTGTCTCTGGTGGCCATCTTGGGAGACTTATTTGTTATGAAGTTTCCTAATTTCCTCATTTACTACAGTCTCCTCAGTAGGAAATACTTTCAGTTTTCTACTTTGATTCCATCAAGAAGGCATTCAGAAGTGACACACATTTGCCATAAATTAAGAATGTTAGCACGCTAGTTGCTTATTAGATCACTGTAGTAAAGCTACTGCTCACCAGGGAAGTCTGCTGCTGGTATTCAAAGTGCATGTTTCAGTCTGCATGTCAGAATGTTTTTTAATGAAATAGAAGAGGATTTGAGAAGTCAAAATGTGCCCTAATTTTTCTTTCTTCAACACTAATCATAATTTCTATGGCAAAATGAACCCCCTAATTTTGTTCCTTTGCAAATTAAATGTTTTAAGTGTTACCACTTTATTCCAATCAAGATGACTTCAGGTGTGCCATACGTTTGTCATAAGTCAGACTGTTAGCGCTCTAGTTGTTCTTTAGAACACGCTGGGACATTCTGTCATTGGGCTATACTTGGGCTACATCTGGGTGATATTTGGGCTACATTTGGGCTCTTTTGTCTCTGGTGGCCATCTTGGGAGACTGCATGTCAGAATTTTTTTAATGAAATAGAAGAGGATTTGAGAAGTCACTCAAAATGTGCCCCTTATATTTCTTTCTGCAGCACTAATAATACTTTCTATGGCAAAATATACCCCCTCATTTTGTTCCTTTTTAAATTAAATGTTTTAAGAGTTACCACTTTATTCCAATCAAGATGGCTTCAGGTGTGCCATACCTTTGTAATAAGTAGGACTGTTATCGCTCTAGTTGTTCTGTAGAACACCCTGGGAAGCTGCAGTAGAACACAAAGGAATCAACTGACAGTCTCTGTCCTTGTTGGATGTCCATGTTTTACTGAGAATGTCAGACTTCATTCTCACATGACTGAGAAAGATAATGTGAATTTACAGAAAATATGCTTTCAGTTTAGCTTATAGATCCCCTTCCAAACCACTGTGGGAAAAGCATGAGATAATAGTTTTCTTTCAAACATGATTCATGATATCCCAGCAGAAGGCTTTTTCACATGGTAAAATCACATTAGAACACACCACAGCTCCTAAAATGAGTATGGTACCCTCAACAAATGATTTATAATGTAACGAAAGTCCTAAAACCTTCTATTAACTGCAATGCTTTTTAATGAGGCGCTATCATGTATTTTAGTCCCAAGATGGCTGCCAACACTTCTTGGATGAAGTGCTGACAGCCAATCAGATCTCACGATGAGATGTGTGGTTAGGCTCCGCCCAGATATATACATTTTTTCACATTTGATTTTCTCAACAACTACTGGAGGGATTTACACCATTTAAACAAAAGGAGGATCTGCGAATCATACTCTACCATTTTGCCAAATTTCTTGTAATTCCGTTCAGCCGTTCGGGCTGTAGCCGTGTCTAATCGTCCTATGAAAAATAACATGGGGAAAACACGTTTTGGGACCCCCCTTTTTTCTCAGCCCTCACTTGACAAATCCCCCCAAAACTTTCAGGGAAGGAGCGGAGCGGGCCATCTTCTTTGAGAAATTCGCGATGATTCATCAACCGGCGCCAAAGTTATTCCCAATAGAATGTTGCGGATTTCCTATGGAAACTAGGTCCTAACTATAACTACCTACTGGCGACCGCCAGTAGGTAATATATATTTATAATGGATCACTGAAATAATATCAAGCCCATTAATATCGACTTGCAAAAATATCGATGAGAAAATATCGAGGGACAAAATATCGAGTTTCTATCTTTATACAGGTAAGTACAAAAATATCGACTCTAAAATATCGACTGTAAATAATATAGACTGTCAAAATATTGTTTTTTTTATATGTCTTTAAATTAAGTTAAAACTAATATAAAAATAAATATATTTAATATAAACTTAGTTAAAATGATTAAATAAATGTAATATTATTAAATAATTAATGTAAAAAAATTTATAAATATATATATATACATATTATTAACTAAACATATATAATATTTTTACAATAGCATAGCAAATTGGTTAAATTTTGTTGTAACAACTATAGTGAATTCAACAGTGGAAAAACGCAGGATAGCGTAGGGGTAAAAATTACTATTCCCACTCCAGTGGGTGCAACAGTAGGGAAAGTGTTGGATAGCGTAGGGGTAAAAATTACTATTCCCACTCCAGTGGGTGCAACAGTAGGGAAAGCGTTGGATAGCGTAGGGGTAAAAATTACTATTCCCACTCCAGTGGGTGCAACAGTAGGGAAAGCGTTGGATAGCGTAGGGGTTAAAATTACTATTCCCACTCCAGTGGGTGCAACAGTAGGGAAAGTGTTGGATAGCGTAGGGGTTAAAATTACTATTCCCACTCCAGTGGGTGCAACAGTAGGGAAAGTGTTGGATAGCGTAGGGGTTAAAATTACTATTCCCACTCCAGTGGGTGCAACAGTAAGGAAAGCGTTGGATAGCGTAGGGGTAAAAATTACTATTCCCACTCCAGTGGGTGCAACAGTAGGGAAAGCGTTGGATAGCGTAGAGGTTAACATTACTATTCCCACTCCAGTGGGTGCAACAGTAGGGAAAGCGCTGGATAGTGCAGGGGTTAAAATGACTATTAATTAATTAACAATTTACAATTTTAATTAATTTACATAATTAATTAATTATTATTAAATAACTTCCCACCCTATCCCCCTATAAACTCACAACCCACTACAGAATTTTTTTTACTAAATAATAAATATTTATCAATTAAATATTTATAATTAAATACTAATTATATTTTAATTAATTACCAATTAATAATTATTTAACAATTATTATGAATTTACATAATTAATTAATTATAATAAAATTACTTCCCACCCTATTCCCCTATAAACCCACAACCGGCTACAGAAAATAATGTACTAAAAATTAATTATTAATTATTTATTATTTTTTACCAATTATATTTTAATTATTTACCAATTAATAATTAATTAACAATTAATAATAATTTACATAATTAATTAGTTATAATTAAATTACTTCCCACCCTATTCCCCTATAAACCCACAACCCGCTACAGATTTATATTACACAATTATTAAAAATTATTAATAAATACCTTATTTTCGATTTTTTTTGTCTATATTCTATCTAGTCGATATTATGTCTAGTCTATATTTTTGATTCAATATTTTGGCTATTAATATCGATATTACTCGATATTTTTGTAGTCTATATTATGTCTGGTCGATATTTTGGCTAGTCTATATTTTTTACTCAATATTTTGTCCAAACGATATTTTGGAATCGATATTATGTCTGTTTACCATTTATAATATATAACCTGCTAATAATCATAGTTAGGTCCAACATTTCCCATAGACAAAGTATTTTTTGGCTTGCTAATAACTTTGGTGCCGCTTGACGAATATTCATGAAATTTGTAAAACTAGTAGGTAGTTATAGTTAGGACGAACTTTTCCCATAGATTAAGAATTTTTTTCTTTGCTAATAACTTTGGCGCCGTTTATCAAATCTTCATGAAATTTTCAAAACTTGTTGGCCACTTACTTCAGCTGCTATCTGGAAAGTTTTGGGGTGATTTGTCAAGTGGGGACCGAGATGAAGGGGGGTTGCAAAATGCTTTTTCCCATTCTAAGTGTATGGGCATTTGGCAGTCTTTAGACACGACTATAACCCAATCCGCTGAATGGAATTACACCAAATTTGGCAGAAAGCTAGCTCTTGCTCCAGAAAGGGGGAACAACCTTTACAACTAAAGTTTTACAACGCAGTACTGTTACCACGCAACTTTTACAATGCAAGTCGTTACAACGACTTGCGCTGGGGGGCGCTCCAGGATAGTAAATAGTTTAATTTACTATCCAACTCCTTCCCTACTATCCACGGGGACTGGAGTTGGAATAGTAAATGAAAATATTTACTATCCAGCACCCCCCAACGCAAGTCGTTGTAACGTAAAAAAGTTGCGTAGTAACGGCACGCATTGTAAAAGTACGCGTTGTAACGTCGTACATCCTCCAGAAAGAGCCATTTTTGTGATTTGGTGTAAATCTGTTTATTTATTTTGGAGTTAGTAAAGGAAAAATAAATATGCATATCTAGAGATGCGGTTCCTTTGCGGATCCATCGTGGTGCTCTGCGAATCCACGTGCCAACAGCAATGCAATGATTGACTGGCCACAACCTGACTGGAAAATTGCAGCTGCCATTTCATGTATTGGGGTATGGTTCCAAGGTCTCAACATTTGAGTGCATAGTGATTGAAGAGTCAGGATAGAGGTACCCAAACCTCATGGATGTATTAGAGGGGTTACAGAGAGACCCATGAAGGTGAAGAAGTTGCCCTAAAAAATGTTTTCATGTGCGGGGATCTGCTGATTAGTTGCGGCCCTAAGCATGGTCCCTTCGTGTGAAGTTGCAATAGATCCGCAGATTCTACTGTCATTTCAAAAAATCTAAACTTACTCACAAACCATTACAGATACTCACACACCCACTCACACACTCACTCACAGACCGATGGAGGCACACACAGACCCACACAGACACTCACACACCCACTCACAGACCAACTCAGACACTCACAAACCCAGTTACAGACCCACACATACACTCACACACCCACTCACTGACCCACCTACTTTGAATTAGATAGGCATTGTTCATAACTTCCTTCTTCTGTCTGTTGAGGTAGTCCCGTCCTGAGTTCTGACTTTGAGTCCTGACTCCCCACCCAAGTGAGTTTGAGAGAGTTAAACCTGCAGTGCCCTGCTATTGATGAACAAGAAAACCCTCCAAATATATTCCAATATTTCTCTAGCTATGTCCATTAAAAAAAAATTCAGAGCAGTTCCACGGTAATGTGCACATTCTATTGTGGGCTACTCAGTCAGGGAAATAGATTTCGTCCTCAAGCTCAAGAGGTTCACCCAGAAAAGAGTCATCTAACAAACTTGAGTCTGACCAGTTGTCGTAATTTGACGATGGCCGGGTTAGCGCTTAGCTTTGCTACACGTTGTTCCCCTTAAATTGGCCATATTAGCAAACGCCATTTTGTATGTTACGGCGGCCATTTTAGGTAATGAGCGGCCTCGTGGTCAGCATGCCCTTTAGTCTGTTGTCCGTACCACTGACCACTCGACTTTGCCCAGCAACAGGCTATTTTTAGTAACGGTCAAACTCGTACATGCGCAGTCCCGACTGACCAGTCATCCCTCAGGAATGTTCCGCCAAACTGACCAGTGGAGTTGTAACCCCTCCCATGAGTTGGCTGCGCTCCAAAAATGACCATATATGTACATAAAGCTCTGTAACCATGTACCGCCTATTTTTTATTACCTGTTTAATGTATAAAAGGAGGACTCACACCAACGTTGGTGTGATACTTCTTGCATTGCCGAAGGGTGCTGTAGGAATGTACCACCACCCCATGGGGTCTTAATAAACTTGTCCTTTGTACTTTTCAGTTTCCGTGCCAACAGTTCTTTCGGTGTACGTGGGTTATCTACGGAGCATGTAGGCCTTGGGAACCCAATACCACAAATTGGCGACCACGAAGGGACTCATCGGCGACTCGGATGCCCGAAGGAGAGGTCATGACGAAGGTTCGGAAACTCGCCATGGACGCGTACACTGCCACCGAGTGACCCGAGTCTTGGCACCCACGGTGTTTCCTTCCTTTCCTTCTGATCTGACCTTCCAGGTGGCGCCGGTCTCCGACTGAGTTCTTGATCGTCTGCGTTGCTGGATAGTGCCGTTTGGCTGATTCGATTAAAGACCTTGGCAGTTGGAACCTGGATATTTGAATTGGGTAAGATTTGTGATCAGTAAGGTAGTCTCCGGACGCTTACTGAAGTTCTATGATTTGTGTTCGGTAAGGTAGTTTTTCGGACGCTTACTGAAGTTCTATGATTGTGTCTATGATTTGAGTTAGCTAACATTTTGACTTTGTGAACTTTGAATCTATATGTGTAGTGCACTTCACATAGGCAGGCATGTAGAGATGTTTCTCTAATTTGTTTCGTATTCTGAGCGGCACATTTGTGTGAAGTACTGTAAGTGCCATTTATATGGTATCACGCTTTCGTGGTACTTTTTGAACATGCCTGTTTTAAGCACACTCCGAGGGATGTGCTGTCTTGGAAATGGTACCTCAATTAGGTTAGCGGAATCACAGCCGGCTCCCCCAGAAGGAACTCCAAACCGTGAAATGTACGTAAAATTTGGCCTTCCCCCTATAATGTACAGTAAATTATGGCGTAAATATACCAAAACCGATCCTGAATTGCAATGGCCACTACATGGGTCGTTTGATTTACGAAAGGTTCAGTTTGTGGAGCAATGTTTGTTTCAGCGCAGGTCTAGACAGAATATGTTTGATTGCGTACGAATGTGGGAGAAAGCGGTGCGTGAACGTATGAAACGTGAAGTTGCCTTGGCGGACAAAGAGCAGCGCAAGGCTGCTCGAGATAAGGCTTTACAGCTTGAGGAAAAGGAGGCGCAGGAAAAGAAAGAGAGGGAGGAACGGGAACGTAAATTGCAAGCGACCGGTCAATTTCCTATTCGACGATCACTTTATCCTGTCCTTAATAATGAAATTGATGATTTTTCGTTACTAGATCGATCACCGCCTCCGTACGTTTCACCTACGGCTCCAAATGAAGATTCTGACGATGAAGGGCAAGACAAAACGGATAAGTCGAGTGTCAGGTTATCTGCTCAGAGAGGAGCGGAGTTGCGTAGTTATGCTAGGAAGTTAAATTTGAATCAAGTATCTGTGGCAGACGTTGTAGTCGAAAGGGGTAAATGGACAGACCGAGAATTGCTGTGTTTTATTAATACGTTTGCAACTGAAGTTGTTACTCGATTTCGTAAATATTCAGATACCCTAGAACCTAAAGCTGTGTCGGTTTCTTGTGAGAATTTGGATAAAGGTTTATTTGTTCTTTCAGATGTTGATGACTTTTTCAAACAACTGATCCAGCTACAGGACGAGGCGTCCAGATTGCGGGAAGAAGGGAAAAAGGATAAGGAGTCCGTGCCGGGGTCAACAGAGCATATTAAGGAGTGTTCTCTCCGGGGTTCAGATAAGAATTCTAAAGTGCATGTTATGCCTATGCGTGAAGCTGCACCTTTGTATGTTCCACCAAAAGGGGACGGTACTGATGAGGATAAAGCATCAAAGGATGCGAAGGGGTATTTTATATATAATTGGGTGTATACGCCTTGGAATAGAGCGGATGTTATGGCGTTGAAAAATTCCTTACCCGATCTTCGTAAAAATCCAGCAGCATTTTATGAAGGGGTGGAGGGGGCCATTTCATCCTGTGTTATGACTCTTGTTGGTATAGATCTGTTCTTTGGGTTAATTCTTCCGCCTGATATGTGGAGGATGATTCGTAAAAATAATGATGAAACACTGCTTGGGGGAACGTGGAAAGAAATAAACCAGGCTGATTTAGACAGGGAACCTGCATGTAAGCCATGTGAGTTGATTCTAGGCCTCCCAGCGGCTATCTTAACTAAACTGAAAACGCTTGTTCCTTCTAAAAAGATTGATTGGACCATGCTAGCTTCGTGCAAGCAAAAGTTAGATGAAACGGTGTCAGATTTCTTTACACGCTTCGAAGAAGCGTTTCATGATTACAGTGGTCAATCGTTAACAGACGATACGGGTAGGCATTTGTTTGTAGATAAGTATGTGGCTAATCTCCTACCGGAGATTGCAAAACGATTAAAGTCGAGTGAAAGTTCCTGGGCCACGGCGACCCCTGCGTCTTTGTTAACTGTGGCTCAGTATTATGAGCGGCAGGAATTGGAGGCTAAAGAAAGTGTTGATAAGAAGGCGAAGGAATTGAAAACGAAGGTGATGTTGGCGCAGGTTCGCGGAACGCAATCTAGAGGGAATGATAGAGGCAGGCGAGGAGGGGGTAATGCGTCGTACGGGCGTACGGATATAGCGGAGGACCAATGTGCCTGTTGTAAGGAGTTTGGGCACTGGGCCAACGATTGTCCGGTACTTCGTGAGCAACGTAGTCAGCGTGGTCGAGGAGGTGGAAGGTCAAGGAATAGTTATTCGGGGATGAGAGGTGGCGGAGGTGATCGTGGTAGGTTTGAAGAGAGGGGACGTGGCCAGGATGAACGAAATACATTTGATAGACGGAACCAGTATCAGATATCGGAGGGTGAGAATGTGGAGCATCAGGATTATGTGCATGCATAGGATTGCGTAGGATGGGGTGTGGAATCGGTTGAAGTGCCAGTAGATCAAAGAGGTCCATATGTATCAGCGGACATTTTGGGTTCTACTGATCAGTTTTTAGTTGACACAGGAGCTACTCCTAGTGCTCTATCTAAAAACTTGGTTCCAAGGGCTCCCCTGTCTGGCGATACGATTACATGTATAGGGTTTGATGGCACACCCTCTCCTAGCCCATTATCACAGCCTCTTGCATTTTGCATTGCTAAATTTTTCAGTTTTACCCCGTTTTTGTTATCACCTCACACTCCTGATAATATAATGGGTATTGATTTGCTTAAATATTTTCGGGCAACGATACGTTGCGCTCCCGAAGGAGTGCAGGTTATTTTGAATGACAACTACCCAGATTCACACAGATTTTTCACCATTAAAGACATTGAAGCATTAGCCTCTCTCCCTCATACGTTATGGGCGACCTCGGATACGGATGTGGGACAGATGCTTATTCCACCTATTCGGATTACTGTCAAGGAGGGAGCCTCCTTGCCACGTGTCCCGGAATATAAGATCTCTAAGGAAGGTGAAATTGCTTTGACGCACATTGTTCAGGATTTGATCATTGCAGGAGTAGTGGAGGAAGTTCCCTACAATGTTTGTAACAGCCCTATTCTTCCGAACCTTAAGAAAGATACTGACGACAAAGTCTATCGATTTATTATTGATTTGAGGGAAATTAATAAAATTGTTATTCCCCAGTATCCGGTGGTGTCCGACATCACGACATTGCTCACATTGGTTCCCTCGACGGCGACGACATTTAATGTCATCCACCTGAAAAATGCGTTCTTTTCCATCCCCATCCATCCGGATAGCAGATATTTATTTGGCTTTACGTTAAATAATAAATCGTATAGATTTTGTCGTGTTCCTCAAGGTTACACGGAGAGTCCTAGCATTTATAGCCAGGCTCTAAAACAACAGCTTGATTCTTTTGAACTGCCACCTGGAGTAGCCCTTATCCAGTATGTTGATGACCTTTTGTTGGCCGCAGATACTTATGCACAATGTGAGGAAAGTACGCTTGCCCTGCTGTCCTTTTTAGCTCAGAACAACCACAAAGTGTCTAAGAAAAAGCTGCAATACTGTAGAACCAAGGTGACCTACCTCGGTCATCTTTTGTCTAAGGAAGGGCGTGCATTAAGATCAGATCGAATTCAGGCAATTTTAGATACTCCAGTCCCCCGCACTCAGAGAGATGTATGCGCCTTCATAGGATTAACGTACTTCTGTAGACAGTGGATAATGGGGTTTTCACACATTATCAAACCCTTGTTAGCGTTACTGTCCAAAACGACACCAATGCCCCTTGAATGGACGGATGAATGTCAGAATGCTTTCGAACAATTGAGGCAGGCCCTTTGCTCTGCACCCGTGTTAGGTACACCAGACTACTCAAAGATTTTCACATTGTACGTGCACGAGAAAGATGGGTGTGCGTTATCAGTGTTAGTGCAGGCACACGGGGACAAGCAGAGGCCATGTGCGTACTTCTCAGCAGTCCTTGACCCTGTAGCACGAGGGTTACCTGGGTGTTTTCGAGCAGTTGCAGCAACAGCGGTAGCTATACGGCAAAGTGAGGGAATAGTATTATCGCACACGTTGTTGGTGCTAGTTCCCCATGCAGTAGATGCCCTGTTAAATCAAACAAAGACTCAGTATCTCACGAGTGCACGTTTAACAGGATATGAGCTCACACTTTTGGCGCCACATATCACACTGAAAAGATGTGCTACCCTGAACCCTGCCACTTTATTGCCCTATCCGGTTGAGGAGGGTCAGGAAGAAAAACATCATGATTGTGTTTTCCTGACCGAGGAACAGACAAAGGGTCGTGTCGACTTACAGGATATGCCACTTCCAGATGTGGATGGGGAACTGTGGGTTGAGGGATCGTGTTTGAGGCTGCCAGATGGCACGACTTCTGCAGCATATGCGATCACGACACTTAAGACGGTGGTAGAAACAGCACGAATACCACAGAAATCGGCTCAGGCAGCAGAGCTGATAGCGTTAACAAGAGCCTGCGAATTGAGTGCTGGCCTATGTGTGAACATCTACACAGACAGCCGGTACGCCTTCGGAGTAGCGCATGATTTTGGCTTACTCTGGAGAGAACGTGGGTTTTTGACTTCTCATGGAGTACACATTATGCACGGAGAGCTAGTGCGTGATCTCCTAAACGCGTTGCTTTGTCCAAAGAAGGTGGCGATAATCAAATGCAGTGCACATAAAAAGGTCACTGACAAAGTGGGACAAGGCAATGCTTTTGCAGACAATATAGCAAGACAAACAGCTATGTCACGAAACGACTCCCCCATGTATGTAACAAAGTCACAGGCTGAGCGATGGCATGATGCTCGAGCAGAAATACTAGATATCCAAAAATCAGCATCGGAAGCAGAACTCACAACCTGGGCAGCAGAGGGGGTGCTGGATGATGAGGGTTGTTGGAGAAGTAAGGATATGACACGATGGAAATTGCCTGCGGCTTATCTGCAAGCGATGGTTCAGATGACACATGGGTTGGCACATGTTGGAGCTCTTGCAATTACTCGATTGTTAACACGGGTTTGGGAGCATCCAGAGATTGCCAATACTGCCAAGAGAGTAGTGCAGACCTGCTTGATATGTTTGCAACACAATCCTGCAAAAGGGACACATACTCCGAAAGGAGGGTTCGTTCCACCTTCTGCGCCATTTGAAGTACTGCAAATGGATTATATTCAGCTTGAGCGTTGCAACAACCTGAAGTATGTCTTAGTGGTGGTGTGTGCTTTTAGCAAATGGGTTGAGGCCTTCCCCACGAAAGATAATACGGCTTTGACAACGGCTAAGGTTTTGCTCAAGGAGTACTTCCCTCGTTACGGTGTTTGCAAATTTTTGTGGAGCGATAATGGGCCTCATTTCGTTGGGAAAATTGTGGAGTATGTGTTAAAGGGGCTAGGGATCCAGCAGAAGTTTCATGCTGTGTTCCACCCTCAGTCAGCAGGTCTTGTTGAGCGGTACAATGCTACGTTGAAATTAAAACTGGCCAAGATTGTGGCGTCCACGTCATTGAAGTGGCCGGATGCCCTACCGCTAGCATTACTCTCTATTAGATCGGTGCCCCATTCTCGGACTGGCCTGACACCATATGAAGTGGTGTTTGGAAGGCCTATGAACATATGGGGAGTGCCATTGATACATGATGTGCCTTGTATAATGATGAACAACTATCTGGCACGATTAACAAATGATTTGCTTTCTATTCACCAACAGGTTCGAGAAGCGCTCCCTGACAATTCTACTGGAGAGGCTCACAATCTTCGCCCTGGGGATTTTGTGATGGTGAGATTGTTTGAGAGGGTGAATAGCTTGGAACCGAGGTGGCGTGGCCCCGAGCAAGTCCTCCTGGCAACTCGAACAGCTGTGCGAGTGACCAACAGAAAGCGGTGGGTGCACTCAACTCACTGCCGTCGTGTCTCTCCGGACCTGGTGAATCCTACTGTGCTGACTGACTACAAGGAAATTCTGGATAAAGAAAAGAGCCCAGCTGTGACATCGGCCGACGTCGAGGGAGCCTTCCCGGACCACACTGCTTCTGGACGACAGCGCTATAACCTGCGGCCACGATAGAAAGAAGATTTTTGTGTTTTTCGAGACTGGTTGGTTACCGCTCTGGGGTTTGTGAAATGGAAACCGGGAATCTCAAGGGGGGGGGATCAGTTCTGCCAAGAGTAGCGACACCCGTCTTGACCCCGGAGAGGAAAACAACAGCTACCTCGGAGCTCAGCACCGTATTTTTCTTTTTTAGGTATATATACTTTGGACATTGTGAACTCTTTTGAACTATGGCGTCTTCTGCATCACGAGACAAAAGAATACTTGGTGCCATCTTGTTCGTATTAACAATTGTGGTGATAGCAGTGATAGCCTGGGTAGTAGAACTTGTGGTGCCTGTACGCGAACATTTGCTGCCGACTACCCCGGCTCCATCTGAACATTTTCACTTCACCTTGCCCTACCATGAAGAACGGCACCGACAGACTTATTTGAACAATAGTTTATTCAGATTTTGCATCATACTCATAATATGACGAACACTTCCAACTGTTGGGTGTGTGGGATGTTGCCTGGTCATCAGAAGAAAGGGGGCACTCCACTCATCCCACTCCCATTCTCCCGTAATGGCTCCTGCAATGCGTGGTATACGCTTCTATTCACTTTACGATGGCCAACGAAAGGGGGGGTGCTCTTCCGTTTGAACAAAATCTGCTACCATGATCGAGATGGGTATCCAAGAGCTGAGGGTACTCGATTTGAATGGGAAGAGTACCGCCCCGACAATGTGTCTGCACCCCGTGTGTACAGCAATCAAAGGAACATAAATATGTCTAGTACACATGTAATAAATGTTATAAATACTAAGGCCGATCTGTGCATACGTAATAAAGGTGCAATCCCGGTTGGAAAAAGTGAATGCAACACCACACTTACATTTGACAGTCCGAATGGTATATCATTTGTGGCCTCTCGAAATACATACTTCATCTGTGGAAACAGAGGTTATCATCAGCTTCCTCTCGGATGGTTGGGCACATGGTATGTATCTTTTGTATTGCCTCCTGTATTCATTGCCCCACCAATGTACCATAATGATTACATTCTTTACCATGATTTTGTGCTGAATCGGGTTAAACGAACTCTGGTTCTGGATGATATAGACCAGACCGATACCGCTTTACAACAATATGTAGACTTTAATTTGGGACTGTTTTCCTTTGTGGGGGCTGCCTTGAATAGTCGGAAAATACGACGACTGACTCGTGTTGTTGAGGCTGTAGCCAATGATACTGCTATTGCATTGGGGAACATAACGGAAGAACTCCAGATTTCTAGAATAGTTACGCTCCAAAATCGTATGGTTCTAGATGTGGTTCTAGCTGACCGTGGGGGGGCATGTAGAATTATCGGAAGTAGTTGCTGTGTATACGTGCCTGATAATTCACCTTCTGTTTATGATGCCATCTCTAAGCTTCACAAAATAGCTGCTGAGATACACCCGGACAATGGCACTTGGACTTTTTCAGGATGGTTTTGGTCAATGTTTACCACTTGGGGTTGGAAACTGCTGACGATTCTATGTATTATTGTTGGGATACTATTTTCCGTATGTTTATGTATACAATGTGGTCCTGCCTTATGTTCTATGTGCCTATCAGCCTGTATCCCATCCAGGCGAGCTCTTGCTCAAAATGTAATGATGCTTCATAAAGAAGTTGCTCAAATAATGTTAATTGATATCGAAGATGAATATCCCGACTACGTCCATTATGAGGTAGCTTCAGCTAGACGCTAAAAGCGTCGTCTGTCGTAATTTGACGATGGCCGGGTTAGCGCTTAGCTTTGCTACACGTTGTTCCCCTTAAATTGGCCATATTAGCAAACGCCATTTTGTATGTTACGGCGGCCATTTTAGGTAATGAGCGGCCTCGTGGTCAGCATGCCCTTTAGTCTGTTGTCCGTACCACTGACCACTAGACTTTGCCCAGCAACAGGCTATTTTTAGTAACGGTCAAACTCGTACATGCGCAGTCCCGACTGACCTTTCATCCCTCAGGAATGTTCCGCCAAACTGACCAGTGGAGTTGTAACCCCTCCCATGAGTTGTCTGCGCTCCAAAAATGACCATATATGTACATAAAGCTCTGTAACCATGTACCGCCTATTTTTTATTACCTGTTTAATGTATAAAAGGAGGACTCACACCAACGTTGGTGTGATACTTCTTGCATTGCCGAAGGGTGCTGTAGGAATGTACCACCACCCCATGGGGTCTTAATAAACTTGTCCTTTGTACTTTTCAGTTTCCGTGCCAACAGTTCTTTCGGTGTACGTGGGTTATCTACGGAGCATGTAGGCCTTGGGAACCCAATACCACACAGTCTTCTTCATCCTCCTCCTGTGCTATTTCAGGAACTGCGTAATCTTGTGGTATGAATTGTTGGTTCATTTTATTCATGGTCAATCTGTCCACGTTCTGAGTTGAGACATTGGTCCTTCTGACCGTGCCAACTGTGCCAACTGTGCCAACTGCTCTAAAAATGTGCTCAGAAGGCACACTGACTACCAAACAAGCCAAATGCTTTTTTACCAGTCTGCTGAGCTCTGGCCATTGGCACATCTTCCCATACCAACAGACCAATGGGTCTTGATCCAGGTAGACCTCTTATGGGTCATGCAGCTAGTATTGGAACATTCTCTGAATGGTCATTGGTGTTGCCACTTGCTCAACCTTTGTCGTTTTCACCTCTACACTTGACTTAAGCCCTGCCGCTTGAAACCCAGCCATGCATAGGTTGGGTCTGATTTTTCTTTGGCTGGTGTTGTTGGCTGCAGAGAGATAACAGCACTGCCCTCTCTGGAGATAGATGGCTGCATGCCAGAACATCTTCCTGGGACTCTAACTCAAGCTGTTCTATTTACAGGTCTCTCGCTTGCTCAACAATCAAAGTCTTGTATTGTGATCCCCCTTCTGGAAAATAAATGTAAGTGGCCAGTATTTTTTTGTACTGTGGATAAATTATTGTGGACAGAGAACATGATCTCCTGTTGCTGCCTTGTAATGTAATTACAGCCTAGCGAAGCATTAAGCTCTGAACGAACTCATATGCTTCTTTGTTCACACCGGCAAACCTTTGTGACACCTTTATTAACTGGTCCAGAAGCAGGTGCAACAACAGGATTGCTTGGCTCATCATACTGTCCTCCTTGATGATTTTCTCTGTGAAAACTTCAGAAAGAAGTAACATTTGAGTCAGGCATTTGACTAGTCCCATTTGTTCATCTCCCAGTTGCATCCCCTCCTCTTTGAAGGTCATAGTCAGTGATTGCCCTGTACTGCTGACACAGACGTTGCAATATGTAGAAGATCGCGTTCCAGCTTGTTGGCACCTCCTGTGTGAAGGTATTAACCCGAACTCTATTAGCACACTGAATGATCCTCAACTTCTTCTGGGCTTTAAAAGTATGACTGAAATGAGTGCAGATTCCTCTACAGATTCCTCTGCAGGTGGCCAGTATGTTGCTGGCTCTGTCTACTTATTGAGAAAGAAATAATCACAAACAAATCTGCCAACTGGAGTTGGCAGATTTGTTTGTATTAATAGTTTTCCTTCTCTTATACTGCCACTCGCATATCAAATGTACTGGGGCCCTCTTCTAGGTACTAGTTCTTTGTGAGAAAGTCCTGCACAATCAGGTTGGTGCAATGCGCCAAACACAGGACCCTGAAATAGCCATCATCTGTAATGGCCTTAACTATATTACTGCCATTGTATGTGGCAACAAATCCAATCCTTTCAGGTTCAAGCCATTCAACCACCTTGCTGTTAAAGTCTTCTACAATGTTGGTAGATGTGTGGGATTTCTCCATGGTGATCATCGATACTATTGCATGCTGCCGAACAACCTTAAAACTTTCTTCAGTGCTACGAACTGCAGATAGATGTTGCCTAATCCCCACAAAAGAGATCCAGTGTGCAGTGATACATTTAAGCAGCTGCTTCACAACTGGTCCTCATATTTGTCGTCAGGTGGATAATGTGAACAGCACTCTGCTGCATAGCTTGGCCAACCAAATGCAGCACATCATGAGGGATTGCTGGAACGGCAACTCTTCCCTATGACGAGTTGGGGTCATTCATTTGCAAATCATTATGCCCCAGACAACCCTGCTAGATAAATTTGCAGACATTTACAGAGATTCTTTGTAGATGCACGAACAGTTATGTCAGGCTCTGGAAATAGAAGACACACACAACAGTTTGGGGTTTTACTATAAAAGTTTATTTATAATCAATAATCAATAGGTAAACTATATCTATCACATAATAGTAAACATCATTGTAATCTCAGCCTTCATCATATAGAAGATGATGTTTAGAAAAACCCAAAGTAATTTAAATCAAACATCACTACTAGTTGTAATAAATTAGTCTAATTTAATAAAATATTTGTAAACAGCCTCATTGTTATTATATAAGTCTTAAGATTAGCAATTTCCCTGATTAATCTTGCCAAGCCATGCACTTACTATCGCATACCTTAGAAAGCTGTTGTGTGGCAGTCAGATAATGGCACTCCATAGTTTCCCTTCACACAATCAATTGCAGTGTCTCCCCTTTCCAAAGCCTCAGGTCTCTTTATAGCCCTCTCTACAATATTTCTCAGTGGAAAGGAGACGGGGATTTACCATGCAGTTTTTTGTATCTGTGTGTATAGGAAAAGCAATGTTTCAGTCAAAGACATGCCCTGAAACACAAGCAAATCTAACCAATTTTGCTTTCTTCTTCCTTAAAAATCTGTTTTGTGTGCGGCCGACTGGCCTTGCAATGTTAATCACTCAAGTATAGCTTGCTTGACAGCATACTGGAAGATTACTCTCTGCTGCATTTCTGTTATTTTTGTTAGTGCGACTCATGTCAATTTGCTGAAATAATATGGCAATCTTGCACACTGTTAGTCATCGTTCCAGTTCAATATTCATTAGGTTCCATTTGGGAGTGATCCTAAAGGGAGTGGTTCATGTTCTCCTCAACTGAGGTCGGGGGAGGTTCATAGTAGCCCAGACAGTTCCCAGTGTAGTGGGGTGGGTAAAGGTTCCCATGTCCTTTCTCAGTGGAGAAGGAGAGGTGGGGGTGGTAGACGTCCCAAGGTGCCCTATGCCCAGCCTCAGAGTCTAGAGACAACCCAGAGGGGGCCATTGGAAGAAAATCTTGTTTGTGCCATGAAACCATCCACTGAAGGGGGGACCCCATAGTCTGGTGTGAGAATTGTGCAGAACAGCTGCCATAAGTACCCTGACAGTTCTGGAATCTGGGAGTGCCACTCCTAGGAGGAGGGTCCACAACCCCAGAAGGATGGGCAGGGACAGGAAAGCCTCACCCTTGGCTCCTGTTCAGCCTGAAGAAGCAGACCCTGAGCCGGAGGACCAGTCTCAGGATACCACCCCTGGACTTGTGAGAGGTGGAGCGGAGAAAGAATACGATGCACCTGGGGCTACCACCACCCACTCGGAGAAACCATAGAGGACAGAGACTCCCAGGTGGTCTGGGGCATGGCTTTTGACACTGACAGCTGACACTGGCCTCTGGTGGTTGATGGCCTTATGGACTGAACTTTCCTTGGGTTGGGGACATAAGTCAGACCTAAGGGGTGGACTGGGCCGCACCACTTTGTTGGCCTTGGCGGTACTGTCTGCCTACTGGGATGCATCTGTGAGAAGACTATGGTAAGGTGCCTCACAGATAGGATTCACAGGTGAGGAGAATAATTCCTAATGAGTTAGTCTAGTGGGCTCTGAGAGTATAGACAGAGGTATCTATCTGGGTTCGGCGAGACATAGAACTGGAACATGCCCCTGCAGTAAAAGGCCAGGGTCCATGTCCTATCGCCTTAAGCAGGGAAGCCCATCAAGGTATTGATAAGTGTACCTTGGCTTTAGGCTGGAAGGGGGTTGTTTTGGACCTGGCGCTTTTCGCAGGGTTATCCCTAAACCTTTTGCCTTTTTCCTCCTATTTATGTGACCCTTTTTTCTGGCTTTAGGACTCTGGGCACTTTAACCCACTTTAACCAGTGCTAAAGTGCATATGCTCTCACCCCTAAAACCTGTTTGGCACATTTTATTTACCTGTAAGTCACTTGTATAGTGGTATCCCATATAGGGTATCGGATATATCTCAGAGGGTATGGGATATATCTCAGATATAATTAACATGGCTCCTATCTTATTATGGATTAGAACTTGGTTGAACCCCAATCTTACCCTTAACCATAAGATCCTTAGGGACTGTATGAAGTTAGAGAGAGCTAAGGAAATCCAGTGGTTGTCCTTTATTAAATCAACATCTAGGATTCTGGGGTGCCCAGAGATTTATACAAACCCAGAGGGTCTGATAAAAGCTGACCTAAACTGGGTTAAAACTAACTTCATAAAGACTAGAGAGCTGGAGAGGGAAGCGATAGAACTAAGGTAAGGGCCCATTATCTGCTTATTTCATCCCTATCCATTCAACCATATCTTATTATTGTAACGATTCCCTTTCACCGATGGTTGCTAACTAAAGTTCGATTTAATCAGATTTATTTGTTATTAAGTGATCTGAAGGGCTGGAGTAGGTCGGAGGATGCTGCACCTTGTAAGTGTGATGATCACTCCCTTCAAGACACGATGCATTGAATTTTTTTTGTCCCTTTTATACTGTGGGTCGGTCAAAGTTTATTCTTCCACTGTTAAAAAACAAGGGTTTTTTCGCAGTCTAAACCAGTATTACTCTATTTACAATTAATGGAACTTCCGGTTTGGCTTTGCAAGTTTCCTTGTTGCATCTATTCGAAGTAGGAAGACTAGATTGGCAATCCAAACGGCACAGGATCATCTTACACATTGAGTTACATTGAATGGGATAAATTGATATAATTGTGATATTGTTTTTTAATGGCAGCAAATCTATGAAATTTTGACATCATTTCTGTATGCATGGTATACAGACAAACAGATTTTTATCTGATTTTTATGTGATAATGTTTTTATAATGTTTTTAAAATGTTTTTACTGAGAACTTATCAAATTCTGACACTATTTTCATATTATGTATAGTTTACTTTTATGATTTTTATTAATTGAATAAAGTGGATTTTTGACTTTGACTTTGACTTTGGTATCCCATATGCCCAGAGTCTGTATATTAAATGCTACTAGTCAGCCTGAAACGCAGATTGCGCTACCCACAGAAGTGGCCTTTCAAGCCTGTCTCAGGCCTGCCACTCCAGGGCCTGCATGTACAGTTTACTGCCACTTTGACTTGGCAGTTAAAAGTATGTTCCAAGTCTTAACTCCCATTTACTATGAATAGGTTGCCCCTAAAGTAGGCCCTATGTAGTCCTATGGGCAGGGTGCTGTGTAGGTAAAAGACAGAACATGTGCTTTTATTGTGTGGCATGTCCTGGTAGTGACAGTCTATTTGTTTCCTCTACTGGGAGGGCTGCTCCTACCATAGACTAACATTGGGAATCTCCTTACATGTGTTTAAATGGTAATCCCTGATCTGGAAGGAGTAGCACCACCAGGTTTGGTATGTCTAGAATGGTAGTGAAAAATCATGCTTACTGGTTTAGGTGGAATATTTATTACTATTTTAGAAATGCCACTTTTTGAAATTAAGCATTTTTCTACGCTTATAACTCTGGTGTTTTGCAGCCTGTATCTAATCCAAGTCTAGGGCAGAGTAACACTTTGTGCATAATTTTCAGACATCCATAACACAGGAAATGTTGGGTGCATCTGCAGACTGAATGGCCATCCTGGGCTGGGCTGGGAGAGAGGGA
This sequence comes from Lissotriton vulgaris, assembly GCF_964263255.1. NCBI lineage: Eukaryota > Metazoa > Chordata > Amphibia > Caudata > Salamandridae > Lissotriton > Lissotriton vulgaris. Next base: position 141,480,074 of record NC_141700.1, on the reverse strand, counting down.
GGTGAGGCACACTTATATTTGTATAGACTGTGTCCTGCCTTCACACAAAGGGCTTGTTTACCCCCTACTAATGTCTGGGGCCAGGGCTGGGATTGAAAGAACATATTGTGCACGTCTAAGGTTTCTTTTTAAGTGCCCCTAAATCAAAGACATTTTGAGTATATGTACAGAGGCTCTGACCCCATGATTTCAGAGAATGTTTGGGACTGGGACTGAACCTCTGTCAGAAGGACTTCTATGCTGCCCAAATAACTCCTTTGGACTGCTCAATGCTGTTTCTCTTCTCTCTGGTATCTGGTGGGAGGCCTAAAGGATTCAATGGATTGCTTTTCTGCTAGTTGACCTGCTTGCAGCTGCTCTTTGACTGTTGGGCTCCGTAAGGCATTGTGGTGATGTGAGGAAGAATCGCCATCCTGGCCCACTACATGCCTGGATGAGCTGGACTGCCACCCTTCGTTGTACTCTCAGTATTCTCCTGGGGCTCGGCTGCCTCAGAACTGGCCGTGGGATGAGATAGAGCCACTACTAGCTAGACATCTGTACCAGAAATTTTGGTATGGGACGTTGCCTCGCCACTCCTTTACTGCCAAATGGGCATAAACCCCAAGGGACGGGAAATGGTGGCACCTCCAAAGAAACCACTGAGCATGTGATGTTCTTCTGCCCAGCCTTTATAAGCAGTAGCCTCTGCTGGATACTACCAGTATGCCGGAATACAGGTGTCAGAGAGCACAGAGGATACTGAGATCGGACACCAGTAAATTGCTGATTTTTGCACTAATCCATAACCTGATGGCAATGTGGAGATTAAGGCAAAACATGTGTCCCTCCCTTGGGAATTAAGCCAGCAAAGATCCATGATGTGCTATACATTGATCTCATCTTAACATCCTCAGCTTCAATGTGGTTGTTTTAAATCTGAATGGAACTATTAGACCTGGTACCATTGGCATGGATCTCCCCTGCATTTTTTGCTTTTGCCTCCTGTGTGTTTGCTGTGTGTTGGACTCCGCTTTGCTGGTTTAGGTGCTTTGGGCACTTTGCCAGTGCTGTTCAGTGCCAAAGTGAAAGTGCTCCCTAGGGAAATTACTGTTATGGATTGATGATTCCATGATTGGCTATTTGATTTACTAGTCAGTCCCTAGTACAGTGCACCATGTGTGCCCAGAGCCTGTAAATAAAATGCTTCTGGTGGGTTTGTAGCACTGATTGTGCCACCCACAGAAGCAGCCTGTAAATGTAACTCTGGTCTGCCATTGCAGAGCCTGTGTCCTGCCTGGTACTGCCATGTCGACTTGGCAAGTGCACCCACTTGCCAAACCCAAACCTTCCCTTTTCTTACATCTCATACACCCCTAAGGTAGGCCCTAGGTACCCCTGTGGGCAGGGTGCAGTGTATGATAAAGGTAGGACATGCCCTGATGTGTGTTGCATGTCTTCATAGTGAATTACTGCCAATTTCGTTTTTCACTATTGCAAGGCTACCTCTTCCCATAGGATAGAATAGGGAGGTTGTTTATCTTATAAACATAACTGGCCCTGGGAACAAGGTAGGAAAATAAAGTTTACTATGCCTAAACTCAGAATGCCAAAGTGCATCTTTTAGTGAGGGTGATTTTTAAAATACAACTTTTAGAAAGTAGGTATTTTCTTGTCTAACCATCCAGTGTGCCTCTGCTAGGTTTGTGTATTGCATGTCTGACTTTGGAGTGTCAGTGACTGGGGAGGAGCAGTGGCTCCAGAGAGCCTGATGAGTCAGGGCTGGGTTGAAAAGGCCTGGTCTGCATTTGGAGTGGTGGGAGGAGTAGCATCTGCGCCTGAATAGGGCTGTGCCTGCCTTCCACAATGATGACTCTGCCCTCCTGTGGTGTGTCTTGAGACAGTGCTCAAACTGACAACGGAGGTTGTTGTGCACTTGTAAAGTGCCCCAGAGAAATGGTGTTGGCTGTGTACAGATACTCTCTGCCTTCAGAAACAAATGAATTTGGGGTATAAAAAGAGGGGCCCAGACTCCAGACTTTTAGATCACTTTTGGGAAATCAAAAGGAACCTTTGCCAAGGAGAAGAGCCAGAGAAGTTGAGGAGGAATACTGCATCTGTGCTGTTTGCTGTCTGGGGTTGGTCTGCAGTGGATACTTGCTGCCAAGGAAAGGAGAAAGGGACTTTTGCTGTTTGCTGTGTCCCCTGCTTGAGGAAGATCTCCAAGGGCTTGAAACTGAGCTTGCCTCCTGTTCTGAAGTCTCAGGGACGGAAAGGCTTCACCGCCAGCTCCCCTGAACTTCTTTGCTTGGAGTTCTGAGCTGGAACGAGGGTCCTGCTGTTGTTTTGGACCTCTAGGGACTGTTTTCTGCTGGGAGCTGGAAGAATCCACGCATCATCCCGGATCATCGCATTGAGGTGCCAAGTTTGTCGCATCGTTGGGGGACACAGTAGGAAACCGATGCATCCCCTCCCCAGGCAGTAAGAAACCGATGCATCACCTCCTCTCCGGTAAGGAACCGACTTATCACCTCCCCTGCGCAGCAGTAAGGAACCAACGCATCACCTCCCTGGAGCAAGGAACCGACGCACCACGTTCCCTGGGTGTAAGGAACCGACGCATCACCTTCCCTGCGGCCCGTTTTGTTTGTTTGTGTGACGCATCCTATGTACTTTCTGTGAAAGGTGTTGCATCTGCAATTTGCTTTGAACTGAAATATTTCTACCACCTGAAAGTCTTATTTTTATTACTGTATTATAGTTTTTTGTCATTTGGTCTTGTTTTGGTTTAGATAAAGATTACTTATTTTTCTAAACTGGTGGGATCCATTTGTTGTGTTTCACTGTATTACTGTATGTGTTCACAAATGCTTTACACAATGCCTCTGAGATAAGCCTGTCTCTCGTGCCAAGCTACCAAAGGGGTGAGCAGGGGTTATTGTAGAAGTGTATCCCCCTTACTCTGACTAGAAGCAAGGGTCCCTATTTGGACAAAGGTACGTACCTCTGCCAACTAGAGACCCCATTTTTAACAGGCACTGGTCACCATACAAATGTTATGCTGCTTTTACTTATTTATTTTTTACAGATCTGAGGGGAATAGCTGCCTGCAAGGCTGCACCTATTGATTTAAAGAACAGCAAATGTCTTATGGATATTTTTTTCTTTATGTTTTTACCTGTTTATTTGGAATGATCATTTTTTCGTGCTTTTACTGACCTGGAGCAGAAATAAAGATCATTTGAATATATATATATATTTTGTGGAGTTCTATATAGCGCAAACTTGACCCGAAGGTATCAGAGCGCTTTACTTGAGCAGCAGTTACATTACAGACAGACACATTCTTTTTTGTTAGGCACATGGAGATTGAGTGATTTGCCCAGAATCACAGGATGTTGAGTGTCCCTGCCAAGGTTCAAACCCGGTTCCCCAGCTCTGAGGTTGACCACCCTAGTAATTAGACCACATTCTCTCCCGTGCAACCAACATGATCGTCCTGTAACCACCACTGTAAACTATGGGCCTGATTCACAGAACTAACAAGACAAAATCCTCCACTTACTACTTTTGATATTCACAGAAGTTAGGATTTTGTCTTAAATTTGTCTTAAGACAGACTTAAGACAGACTTAAGACCGACTTAAGTTAGGATTTTGTCTTAAGTCTGTCTTATGACAAACTTAAGACAAAATCCTAACTTCTGTGAATACCAAAAGTAGTAGGTTTAGGAGTTTGTCTTAAGTTAGTTCTGTGAATCGGGCCCTATGTACATAAGTTGTAGCCAACACTCTTAAACCGCAGGTTTCTTGTGAATATACTGTTTCCTTCCTATGCAGAATCTTATCTTATTCTATACAGAGCTCTGATACTCTCGGATCATGTTTGTGCTTTATAAATCTCTCAATAAATAAACTATTTCTCAGACTGCTCTAAATTTCATTTGTCTTTTAGCATTCCACTGGAGCACATAGCGGTTGTCTTTCCTCCTCATCCCCACCCCAACATGGTGTGATAACAAACTTATATCTGTGGAAATGTTACTATTTGTTTTTGAGCCAGCGAATGTAATGCGTTATTGACATCTGCAAGCTTCCTTTTAACAGGGCTTAGGCTTGCCCTCTGTAAATGCTTGCTTCTACTAGTTGTTATCATTTCCCTTTCCTTTTGTTTCTACAGATCAGAACCGATGTGTGTAGAGTGCTACTGCCTGCACTTGAAAAATGCTGCTGATTGGGAAAAGGTTAACAAATGCAGGGCAATACAACAATCTATTATACCACCAAGGGTCAGTAGATATCAAAACCATGGCATATATTCCAAAAACACACCATGAGACCATAAAGAAATCCGATGGTGCTTACAGTTATTCAACTATCCTTCAACAACCTGACCACCTGAATATTAGAGTTTAGACTGGTTGAGGAATCCTCACCCACACATGTGTTCATATACAAATACCTTCAGTAAACCCAAAGGAAAATACCTTTATTGGTGAATACCAAAGGGTCTGATTAAAAAGCAAAAATAGCCAGTTTCCCTTACAGATGCCAACATGTTTCAGCCTGTCATGTTCCAATGATAGGTCATGGGTGTTCATCAGCATAGAAAGGATTACTGCTCCTATTTCTACCTAAAGCATCCATATGCGGGTAAAGGAATGTTCTATATCTACTAAGGTCATATAATACTGCAAATTAGTTAAACAGTCTGGTTTGCTGAAGGGGGACTACCTCTGTAGATCCACATTCATCAAGAGGTGGGTCAGTTTGGATCACCTAAGCGGCCCTCCGTCAGCTGTAATGGTATCCACACTGGGAAATGGTTAAGGTATGCATGGCAATTCAACAATCTACATGCAGGGTTGCAGGGACAGATGCAGTTCAAGTCACAGATGCAATCACTTGACGAATGTTTGGCTATAGGGATCATCCTTCCCGCAAAACCATATGATGCCTCATTAATAGATAAACCATCTATGACTGTATCAAGGAAAGTGTCCTGAGTAAGGTCTGTATTTTCTGTGCATGTTTCTTTGAACTGTTATGAATGCATTGAAATAAGTTGGAAAGCTCAACCATACCATGCAGGGATTTAACAGAGCAAAATCTTGGTCCTGAAGAAAACTAATTGACCCCTAGGTGCATTTACATGGCTGCTGTCGACCTTTTGATGCCAAGGACCAATGTTTTTTTTATGACTTTTCACTGTTTTTGTTCTTGCCCCAAGATCATACTCATTAACTCATTGTTTTTAGGATCTAAGAGAAAATTGTTACTCACTCATTTAATCCACTGCCTTTTTACTTGTTAAGTGCTCTGCTTACAAAAGCGTAGAGCCCACCCACTCACACTAGGTGATGTTGGTCCAATGATAAAGTAGGCCACAGGTAGTACCTCCGGGTGCTGACCCAGCAAATATACCCAAGAAATGTGTCAAGAGCACTTATTTACCTGGGTGCCAATCTCTAACACACTTGAGATATTTGAGTAGTCATACATATAACCGAATATGAGACGGGTCTTAGGAAAGTTGGGCCAACCTTCCTTTGTGTATATTTTGAATAAAACAATCTAGACATCTGGGGATGTATTATGATGAGCCTACCGCCTGTTTTTGTGTGCAACGTGTCTAATTTTCAAACATATATCTCAGAATTTTTACAAATTAGTGCATGAACATTAAACAGAACAAGCTGGAAACAAAGACCACGGATTGCTTCTTTTGTTTCCAACTTGTTCTGTCTAAAGTTCATGCATTAAATGGAAGAACTTCTGCACAAAAAAGCTTGCCTCATCATGATACAGCCCCTGGTATAAGGTAAGGAACTGAAAGTGGGGCCTGAGAGACTTTTCAACCTAGCACCTAATCTTAGATCTAGATACTTAAAGAAAGGTGAAATGTATGGCCCTTTTAGAAAGACAAAAGCCGTGTTTCATTTAAAAAAAAGAAAGTCACTGTAATGCTTTTCACAAAATGTCTCCTCTTTAAAGCACAAAAGGCTGACTTTCTCTTCCTAAAATGATTATTATTTAACTATTGTTTTCTGCATTATGTGTCCACTTCTTAGGCCCTACTACAATTGCAGGGTCATCATCATCATCAGCTTTATTCGCATTAATTAAAATGCATAAAAGGGCATATAAAAGGCAGTTAAAATCATCCTTAGTAATACTTAATCATAATATTTAAAATAGTTGTGCCCAATAAAAATTATCCAAACAATAATGCAAGGTCTAAATATCCAATTCCTTAAATTTAAAATACACTATGCAATTCATATAAAATTTCATCTTCATTAATTGATCACATATTTTTACAACTATTTTAAAGCTTATTGCAATAACTCCTGTTTCTTTATAGCAGCCCAAAAGAATGATGCAGTTACATAGCATACATACGGCGTTTCCCATTGTTGAATGAGTGTTTAGGCTGCACAGTGATGAGTCAAGCAACATTTTGGTAATAGTGGAGTGATAAACCTTTTAGCCTCCTGAATATAGAAAGAGCAGAAAAACAGGAAGTGCAAAGTTGTCTGTGTGGGGTTTCCATCCCTTGAGCATAAAGGGAGCTGAGTAATAGAAAACAGTTTTGCAGGGTGGCCCAACATAAGTGGAATATAATTTAACCCCTTGCCTGCGGGGCTAATTCCCCGCTGTGCTGGGGGGCGGGGGCGCGCACAGCGCCCCGGTGCTCATGACTAGCTGAGCTCGTCACAGCCACACCCGTTTCTTCAGAAAATTCAGCACAGCAGGGGAATTAGCCCCACGTGCGAGCGTTCTGCCCGTTATGACGAGCTGAGCTCGTCATGAGCACACGGCCACCGTGGATCATGACGAGCTGAGCTCGTCATGACCATGGGAAGGCTTAAATGAAACCTAATTAAGTTAAAACAATGCTAAGGAGCCATACATCACATGTGGCAGTTCCAGATATGCACTTGTAGTCTTTTTACTCTTACTGCTCTCCCTCCTATCACCTGTGCTTTTTACCTAAAAAATCTCCTTGAGTTTCGATTTTGAAAATTTGCCACATAAGCTTGGGGTATTAAAGAGTTTTTCTAACCCTAAAGAAATTAGAGTCGAGGGGACAGACCGCACCCATTAGATTCTAGTATTCACATGCTCTAATTCAGTATTTCTTCTAATACTGATTGATTTAATTCAACTCAATCTATTTTTGATATTGAGAGCCACAACAGTAAGGGGGCCAGTCTAATGATGTCAGTAATATATGGTAGCCCCAATCCTGTATGACAGACATAATTGGGGCAAGAGCGTGGCACTGAGATTAACCTCTTACAGAAACCATTCTCTAAGAGTTGCAATATGGAGATATCCTCCATACCGCAGATTACTGCCCCATAGGTTACAATGGATACGGCTTTAGCTAGGTAGATTGTTACCATTTCTTGGACTGATTTAGAGCCTAGCTTTTTTGCAAAAATAAATATTGCAGCTATGCTTTTCTCCAAAAGGTTTGCTCTATTTGCTATCATGTCCTTCCAGTTTAATCTGGAATCAAAGAGAACTCCTAGGTACATACAGGTCTCCACCCAATCTATTATTTATTGTCCTATTGAACATTTCACCCACTTCTTTGATTCATCACCAACAACTATTACAAAGGTTTTTGCTTCATTTACATTTAAATCCAAATTCGCCATAAATGAGGTATACCTCTCTATGAGATTCTGCAAGGCCATTGGTGTTATGGCTAGTAAAACTGCATCATCCGCATAGAGAAGAACTTGGAGCCTAAGAAATTCCACGATAGGGGTATCCATTCTGGTTTCCATCAGGACCTCATTTAGCATGTTGGTATAAAGAGCAAATAAAAAGGGGGCAAGGACACATCGCTGTCTTACACCTTTTTCTATATTGAAAGGTTTTGAACATTCACAACAACATTAACGATGTAGCCTTACGGCTAGAGTGGTGGACCTGGACCTTAAAGCTTGGGAACCGGGTTTTAGTCTCGGCAACAACACTTAACATCCTGTGATTCTGGGAGAATCACGTAATCTCCCTGTGCCTAACAAAAATGAATTTGTCCATCTGTAACGAAACTGGTGCTCATATAAAATGCTCTGATACCTGATATCTTCGAGTCTAGCTCAAGCTATATAAAACTCTAAATACCGCAGATTACTGCCCCATAGGTTACAATGGATACGGCTTTAGCTAGGTAGATTGTTACCATTTCTTGGACTGATTTAGAGCCTAGCTTTTTTGCAAAAATAAATATTGCAGCTATGCTTTTCTCCAAAAGGTTTGCTCTATTTGCTATCATGTCTTTCCAGTTTAATCTGGAATCAAAGAGAACTCCTAGGTACATACAGGTCTCCACCCAATCTACTATTTATTGTCCTATTGAACATTTCACCCACTTCTTTGATTCATCACCAACAACTATTACAAAGGTTTTTGCTTCATTTACATTTAAATCCAAATCCGCCATAAATGAGGTATACCTCTCTATGAGATTCTGCAAGGCCATTGGTGTTATGGCTAGTAAAACTGCATCATCTGCATAGAGAAGAACTTGGAGCCTAAGAAATTCCACGATAGGGGTATCCATTCTGGTTTCCATCAGGACCTCATTTAGCATGTTGGTATAAAGAGCAAATAAAAAGGGGGCAAGGACACATCGCTGTCTTACACCTTTTTCTATATTGAAAGGTTTTGAACATTCACAACAACATTAACGATGTAGCCTTACGGCTAGAGTGGTGGACCTGGACCTTAAAGCTTGGGAACCGGGTTTTAGTCTCGGCAACAACACTTAACATCCTGTGATTCTGGGAGAATCACGTAATCTCCCTGTGCCTAACAAAAATGAATTTGTCCATCTGTAACGAAACTGGTGCTCATATAAAATGCTCTGATACCTGATATCTTCGAGTCTAGCTCAAGCTATATAAAACTCAAAAAAAAAAAAAAAGTCACTCTGATCCCCATATTGAACTGCAGCTGTAGCTCCCGTATACAGTTGTCTTCTAAACATAATTATTGCAGGCGCCACTCCTGTATCTTCCACAATTGACCATCATTTACTTTGTGCCACCCAATCAAAAGATGCAGACAAATCCATGAAGGCCATACATAGTGGGCCCTTGTTTGCTATTGAAGATTTTGTGCCCAGCAGTGTTAACCCCTTGCATGCTCATGACGAGCTCAGCTCGTCATGAGCTACAGTGCTCCGGAGCTCATGACGAGCTGAGCTCGTCTTGGCCATTAGAACGCTCGTACGCTGGGATAATTCCCCTGCTGTGCTAAACGTTCTATTGAAACAGGTGTGGCCGTGACGAGCAGAGCTCGTCATGAGCACAGGAGCACTGTAGCTCATGACGAGCTGAGCTCGTCATGAGCACCGGGGCGCTGTGCGCGCCCCCCAGCGCAGCAGGAAAATTACCCCAGCAGCCAAGGGGTTAAATTTAAACATTGGCATATTGTGTTCATCCCTTTCTAAAGTCATATTGAACCATAGTAAGGGAATTTTTCCATTACCCACTCTTCCAGCCTATTTAACGGTAAGCGACTCATTAATTTGGCTGTACAATTAATTAGGAAAATTGGTCTATACTTTTTGGGATTATGGACATCCCCTTCTTGAAAACAGGAAAAAGTAAAGATTGTTTCTATGAGGGCAATGGACCAGTTCTAGCTATTGCATTGAAAACGTTCATCAGTAGTGGAGCCCATATTAATTTTTTTAAAAGAAAAATATTGGCAGGAACCCCATCTGGGCCAGCAGCTTTCAAAGAAGATGTTTGCGAGAGAGCAAGTTCTATTTCCTCTAATTATAAAGAGATATTTGGGCAATCTTCTAACTGAAGAGTTACTATTATTTTTTTTTTAAATATCTCCTCAAAATGTAAAACCCAAATATCTTCCTCAATATATACATCTAATGAAGGTTCTCCCGCTTCTTCCAGAATTCTTTACTATCATTTCTTTCTAAATTTTGACCATGCTTCCTCTGTAAGTTGTTTCTCCCTAATATCTATAGCTTTTTTTTATCATTTTGGCATTGATTTCGAATGAGAGCATTTTGTCTAGGGCTCTTCTTCACCGCTTTACGGAGATTCCACAATGCTAGAGAGCTACTTTTGTCAAATCAATGGATTGATGGGTGTTTTTTTTTAAAGGTGCACAGGCTATTTGCTGCCTGATTCCTAAAAGAATTTCCCCCAAATCCTCTGCTACCTGCTTAGAATTAGCCATCTCATCGAAGCACATCATAAAATAATTATTATTCGGGAAAAGTATTGTTTTGAGTAGCTTTTCGGGTTCCACTTTTTCCTATTTGAGAATGTAACCAATTTTTCCTGCTAAAATTGGTTTTGGGGCTATGTTCTCTGCCACCTTTTTTATACCTTTCCAGTGCAAGTTACAAAGGAGAGGGACATGATCGCTAAAGCCCGTCGGCTTGATCTGTATACTTTTTACGCTATCTAACAATTGAACCAAAGTAATTATGTAGTCGATCGTTGATCCTCGGGCTGCAGTTTGAAAAGTACAGTCCATCAATCCAGACTGCAGATTTATCCTCTTTCTTATTTCTAAGTTCCAAATCATCAAGAGCCTGTTTAGCACATTACAATAATTAGTATGGCTATAATGAGTAATAGGATCTCCATTACAGTCAGTTAGACCACAGAGCGGGGTGTCACCTTTACGGTTGAAATCACCAACCCATATAATTTTAAGAGGTTTAGGATGGAGATGCACAAGGTAATCAATTGTCCTCCCAAGTTCTTCTGCCATTGAAGATTTATTTTTAAAATTGTTATTATAATAATTGATTATCATTATGTCTCCACTTGTTTGCCTATTACATAACAAGGCGTCAATATAGGGAGAATCATTCCAAAATGTTAAGATTTTAAAACAAATAGGATTGGCTAATAATGTCTGCAATCCTCCCTTTGCCCTTCCTATTTTTGAAGGGAGTTCTGGATGGTGATATGAACGATAGCCATTTAGATATGTACGTCCCACCTCCCATGTTTCCTGATTACAGATAATATCTGGGCGACTCTTTGAAGGGCCGTCTGAGGACCCGACAGCGCCAACCTTTTGTGGCTTCTTCCTGGCTGGGGTGGGACTCGGTCTCCCAGCAGGCTTTACAAAAGGCGCGGGAGGTGAGGTCACGCTCCCGACATCATAAGATCGGCTCCTCTCTCCCGCAGGTGCGCCCAGGCCAAAGGCGGGCCTATCTAAGCCCATCAGAGGCCAGAATAGGGTGTGCTGGGCCCCCCTCTAATGTCTGTCATCCAGGGTATACCAAGGTAGGGAGGACGGCCATCAGCATAGGGGAGAGTCTGGACTCCATCTTTAAACTCCTCAATTCTTAAGGTACTGTTAAACTTTTTTGCCATTACCGATTTGTGTTGAACTTGGCCCCCAGTTAATATTGCTGCCCTGGAGGGAGAGAAGGTGCTTTTTGTGTGTGTCCTTGTTGGCCAAAATAAGAGTGGACTAAGCGGACTGAGAGTGGGCAACCCTTTTTTAAACCTTGATGGGCGCTAGTAAATAATTAACCACAAAAATATGCTGCACTATCCCTTTTGCCTTCTTCATTTTCTTTATAACTTAAGCCCATGGTTCCAACATGCAATATCGGGAAATGTAAGGCCAGAGAGGTAGCTAAAAGCGAAATCTTACCAAAAAAAACCCAAGCATTTACAATTCAATAGGTCTCGCAATTAGGAACGTTTGAGCTATTGGTATTGTAAATGACAGATTTTTTATTTATGTTTTGTTTTTGAAAATAGCTAAATTAATAGCTTTGTTATTTACAATGCCAATAGTTATAACTTTCGCAAATGTGACACCTATAGCATTTGTAATGCAATAGGTGTTGTACAAACGTGACTTCCATGTATTGATATCACAAATAACAATGGCTTTTATTTTTTTCCAATAATTAATACTTAAATAAAAGTTATTGTAATTTATAATGGGAATAGCTTAAAGTTTTGTAAATAACTTTTGTGAAGATTATGTTCGGTGTATTTTATTGTGACGAAAATCCAAGAACAGAAGTGAAATATTAACATCTTTTTGTTACATTTGTATTAAAGCTTGAAACATTGAGAGAAAATATTTGAACCAGGTGTTGTTGAATGGTTGCACAGATTGATGCTGTGGTGGCGCTGAGTGATGTGATGGCGAACGAGTGATGCTGTGTCGTTCAATGATGTTGTGGTAGCGCATAGTGATGTTGTGGTGCCCCCTGAGTGATGCTGTGGTGGTGCGGAGTGATGCTGCATGCTATGCTATGTTTTGTTTTGCTATCCTAGGTTTTGTTTTGTTATGCTATGCTATGTTTTGCCATCCTATGCTTTGATTTGTTATACTATGCTATGCTGTGTTTTGTTATGCTATGCTATGTTTTGTTATGCTATGCTTTGTTATGCTATGCTATGTTTTGTTATGCTATGTTTTGTTTTATTATGCTATGCTTTGTTTTGCTATGCTATTTTTGTTATGCTATGATATGCTATGTTTTGTTGTGTTTGGTATGCTATGTTTTGCTATGCTATTATATGTTTAGTTTTGCTTTGCTATGTTTTGTTGTGTTTTGTTAAGCTATGCTATATTTTGTTGTGTTTTGCTATGTTTTGTTATGCTATGTGTTGTTGTGCTTTGTTATGCTATGTTTTGTTATGTTATGCTATGTTTTGTTTTGCTGTCCTATGCTTTGTTTTGTGATGCTATGCTATATTTAGTTTTGCTATCCTATGCTTTTTTTTGTTATGCTATGCTATGTTTTGTTGTGTTTTGTTATGCAATGCTATGTTTTGTTATGTATGCTATGTTTTGTTGTGTTTTGCTATGTTGTGTTTTGCTATGTTTTGTTATGCTATGCTTTGTTTTATGTTATGATATGCTTTGTTAAGTTATGCTATGTATGGTTCTGCTATGCTATGCTTTGTTATGCTATGCTATATTTTGCTATGCTAAGCTATGTTTTGTTGCGCTTTATTATGCTATGCTTTGTTTTGCTATGCTATGTTTTGTTATGTTATGTTTTGTTATGCTATGCTTTGTTATGCTATGTTTTGTTATTCTATGCTAAGCTTTGTTTTGTTATGCTATGCTATGTTTGCTTTGCAATGCTATGTTTTGTTATGTATGCTATGTTTTGTTGTGTTTTGCTATATTTTGTTCTGCTATGTTTTGTTATGCTATGCTTTGTTTTATGTTATGTTATGCTTTGTTATGTTATGCTATGTTTTGTTCTGCTATGTTTTGTTGTGTTTTGTTATGCTATGCTGTTTTGTTATACAATGCTATGTTTTTGTTTTTTGTTGTTCTTCAAAATTTCCTTGGCGTGAGGGTCCCGCAGTTCCCCTTTAGTTAATCAGGCTCGCTTGCGACACAACACACATTCAGACCCTTCCTTTACGCCCTACCACTTTCAAATGTCACCAGCCGCCACTGTTAAGCTTGCACTCACAGAAGGCACAAACAAAGTGTGTTTACTTCAGAAAATAGCAGTTGATACAAGTGGTATCATTTGAAACTGCCCACTAATGCCATAAGCACGATGGAAGAACAAAAACTTGCGAACCCAAGGAGGAGGAGCAAAGGAAGTTTCAGATGGTACAAACTACAAGCCTTGTGAAGAATGCCAAGATGAGAAGAAAGAAGACAAAGACTAAGGTGCCAGGAGCTGGAAGTAGCTGATGAGGGAGGAGCCTTTAGCTGTGCATAGGCACCAGGCAGCCCTTTTGAAACTTGTTTTGATGACCTAATAACGTTCTACTATAGTGTCTTATAGCCAGAACATCGAACCTGCTTTTTAAAACAAGACCAGTATTGCCGTCACTATCTCTGTACCGTATATGTAAAAAAAACCTAATAAAATCTTTTGAAATAAAAAAAAAAAAAATAGTGCAGCTGAGGGGTGCGTGGGGCAGAACGGGTCCAACTGGACTCAGGTACAAAATTTCTGCTTGCATGAGGACACGTGACACCCTTGCAACGCCACTGCTGGAGACCCGTCCTAGTCTAAAGAATCAGAATACACTGCACTGTTTAAATCAAAAGCATCTAAAGAGTTGTTTGAGATCGGCAGCCGAAAGAAAGTAAGTTAAGTCCATGAATGCCCTGCGGTTGCTTTCTGGCGAGGAGGCTGCAGTCCTTTCGGAAGCGCCAGATTCCAGAAGAATGGAAATGGAAGCCAGATGCTCGGGGCGCGACCCGACGGAGACTGATATCGCCAGACACCTACTCACTGTCTGATGATGTCAGCCCTGGGGAGCGCTCGCGCTGGGCTCCGCGTGCCTCGGCCATGACTTTCGTTCCCGCGTTACTCATTCTAATGAACGCCTGTCTGCGCTCCGGGGGAGCCAGCGTTCGGGAGAACAAAACGCTGTGGCCAGTTTCTTTTGTGTGATCTTAATTCTGTTTACATGTGCACAATGCGCAGTACAAACCGCATAAGTATGAATATCAAAGCCAAGGGCAAGACCTCCACGAAGAAAGTGCCTCCCAATCACATCGCGTCATCACGTCTCGCCTCACAGCCCGCCAGACACACGCGGCCTCCTACCTTTCACACTTTCGGCTCTTACCAGTATCAGATTTGTTTCACTCTGTCGGACAGAGCCTTAAAAGCCTGCTTACCAGTCGGCATGACAGTCACAATCTATCAGGCGCTCTCGCCTGTCATCATTGTCCGCTTTAGCTGTTACCTGCAAGCTGTATCTCTTCTCTGGTTTCAAGCATTCCTGTTTATCAACAGACTTGAAAATATCTCATTCGGCAGCAGAATTTTGGAATCCCTGCCGCTCCTCACTTATGTGACCTGAAGACACACACACACCTAAACCCTTTTTAAGAAATCAGCATTAGACTGTGTCAGCAGTAAACTGCATGGCGCTTAAGATCAGCCCGAAGAAACACAAGCAGCACCCAAACACCTCTGTAGGGAACCATTGACGTCACTCACCCGTGTCAGGCATTATCTGCTTCGTGACCGAAAGCCAAGTTTAGCATGATGCCACGGAGTGCTAGCGGAAGTCAGGCAGCCTTTGTTGGGACGTGGGCGGGGCCTGCAAAGAAACTGGAAGGAACTGCCGGGAGAACGTCCTGGAACCCTGCACGCTGAATGCTGGCTGCCGAGGGACACGCGGAAAGAGCCCGGTGAGTGGAGGGGGGGTGTACGAGCATGTGTCTGTGTGTGTTCGAGTGTGTCTGTGCGTGCGTCTGTCTGTGTGCGCGTGGGTCTGTTTAAGGGGGGGTGCGTGTGTGTATGCAGTGTGTGTGTGCCTGTGTATGTGTGTGGCTGTGTATGTGTGCATGCATGAGTGTGGCTGTGTGTGTGCTTGCGCACGGGAATATGAGGCAGGAGATGGGCACGGCGCTGTGTGCGCCCAGTAAGCATGGGCGAATTTTGCGAATTCGCAATCCGTGAATTTGCGGATTTGCGAATTTGCGATCCACAAAATTCGCGAATTTGTGCGAATTTGCGGATTTTTGTTTTTTTGCGTGTTTGCGGGGTTTTTTGCATGTTCGCTGGGTTTTTTGCGTGTTCACTGGACTTTTTGCGTCTTCGCGAGCCGCTTGCATAGCGAAGTTACCCATGCAGTCGTTTATGGGAGAGGGAGAGAGAGATAGATAGATAGATAGATAGATAGATAGATAGATAGATAGATTGATAGATAGATAGATAGATAGAAAGAGAGAGAAAGAGAGGGAAAGAGAGAGGGAGAGAGAGAACGAGAGAAAGAAAGAGAGGCCGGATCTCTGAAGGGCCAGATTCCTGAGTTGCCCCTACAAAACATACAGCTTTTTATTTTTAGCAAAATGCATATGAAAATTGTGCTGTAAAGGTCTCTTTTAGTTTAACCCCTCCTGACAACTCAAAATGGGTGTATTTGCCATCCTCTCCCTTCTTCCTGTTTTTTATATCTATAAGTGCTTCCTGATGAGGTTTAATTCCTTGGACAGGTGCCTCGTTGCCTACTTGTCACTATTCTCTGACCCTGCTTCAAGGGTCAGAGCAGGGTCAGAGAATAGTTGCAAGTAGATAACGAGGCGCCAGGAAGCAATTAGCAGCAGGTGTCCAAGTTGAAGTTAATTTGTTTGTAGCCCTTTTGTAAAAGGTTACAAAGAAATTAGGTTCAACTTTTGCACCTGCTTCTGTAACCCTTGCTTGGCTGAAAATTCGTCCCCGCTGATTCGCGGATTTTACCGCGATTTCGCGAGATTCGCGGATCGCGAAATCGCGGAAAATCCGCAAATTCGCTCGCGAAACGGATTTTACGCCCACCCTTAGCGCCCACGAGGTGAAATCTGCGCTCGTGACCCTCTCGTGTCTACATTCCCAGAAACGGATAACAATAGTTGTCGAGCAGACAGCAATCAATGCCTCGCATTGATTGCACGTCTAGGCTCGACCTAACAAGGATAGGGAAGGTGAAGGAAGTGCCCCCATCAAAACTACATGCATTGCAGACATCGACCATTTAATTGAGGAAGTGGAATATCTTTTAAGTACAAATGAGAATAAGGGAAAGTGTCATCCACTAAAGGTCCCTGCCATTTTCAGGAGAATAAAAATCTGCAACTAACCAGATGTAACCGCTTACCCCCAAATGACAAGTATAGATCCTTATGGAATCCTTGAACTTTCTGATAGTCTGATCGCTAGTGAAGATAAAGACAAAGCGAGTAGCCTCGAGGGAAAGGCAGTCACTGGGTGTTCTTCAAGTTCAAGTTAGTCTTTATTCGATAATTTCAATCATAAAGGACACAATAGAAACATAAAAAGTGTCATAAAATATTGGGTGTTCTTTCTATCCTAAGATAAATATAATTACAAATAATTGCTTTGATATACTACAGCTATAGGATGAAACTCCAGTCCATCAGAATGCAACATCATAGAAGAATCAAGCCTTGCCTATCAAGGATTATATTGCTATCCCCAATGAGAGTAATTGTTTTAACATATTGGAAGCTAAACTGGACCAGCTCAAAGATCTAGTTATTACATTGTTAGTCTAAGTGAACAAGTTGTAAAATAAAACCTGCTCTTGTGAACAAAATGCTGATGGTAAAAGGGAAGTACACGAATCTGGGTCAGCACACCAATTAAGTAGTAAATCCAATACATCTTTCTGTAACATACCGCAACAAGTGCCCATAACAAATTGTAGTAAATTACGCCATGGAACAATGACTGTTTCCCAAAAGCCATAAAATAGATCTAAGCTGGCAGTGGGCAAAAGCTCTGAATGTTTGTATTTGTACAACCGTCTGGACTACACAAAGCATGAACCATTGCCTTCGCTTTTTTTCAATCCCAGCAGCAATCATTACAACGAGGTGTGTCTAAATCAAGTTGACACCGCAGCATTTTTCAATCCTCTGCATCCCTTGCACTTGAGAAGATCATGTGGCAAAAGCCACCCAGCACCATTGCAAAAAATTATACCCAGTACTACCCTTCAATCAATTTATATGACCCAGGGACCAAAGTTGAAGCCAAATTCGTATGAGGATACTGATGCTGTTACCAAATAAAGTAATTCACTGGCTAAGGTTTGAGCAGAAATGTTTTTACCTGATGAGATGTGACAGTGTGCATGTCAAACCGTATATGTCTAGCCAAGCAGCGTATGACTACATAAAAGTTGTTTTAATGTCAACACTTTTGGCCAAAAGTCTTATTTATATTGTACTACGCACCAGCCACCTCAATAGGAACAAACAACTGGGAATAAGATTGAAGGCTTCACCCCGCCAGTTGGGACCCAAACGGAGCCTGTATCTTACGTGCCGGCATCAGCAGGCTGCCTGACTGATGTTGGCGGAACAAATCGCACCCTCCGGCATCAGTCAGGCTGCCTGACTAATGCTGGCGGAACAAATCGCACCAGCCGGCATCAGTCAGTCTGCCTGACTAATGCCGGCGGAACAAATCGCACCCGCCAGCATCAGTCATACTGCCTGACTGATACAGGCACGTGCGATTTGTTCTGCCTCTAATGCAGTTAACTGAATACTTGAAATAGCTTTTTGGGAATCCTAAAATTGCCTGGTATCCCGCACCACCCTCTGTTCTTTCATTCAAGCCTTGGACATTCCGTGTCCCATAGGATGCAGCCCAAATTTGATCCTTGACACTGCGTATTTATGTAACCGAGTCCTGATGATGGCCTAACTTGTCTACTGGCCAGAAACGCCGTCGATTTCCATAGCGGAATTCTTGGCGCCCTTCTATATTGGATATCCTACCTTATTTCATTGTATCCATGTAGCATTAATTATTTGGGTATCTCAAATTGTATAAAGTGTTTTTATGTTCACTTATCTGTTGTTGCACCCACCATAATCGCTGTATATACCCACTCACGTGTCACTGCGTCGTCACCAAAACTTCACAAGCACTTGTACACAGTATATTTTCGGTTACATGTCATGTAATGTAACACAGTGCTTCCTCCTCATGTGATTGTACATATGAATTTCAATATGCCTAACATGATCAACCTTTGAAATACATTGAATTTCTGTTGTTAATTGTCACCCTGGCTTTCTTCCCTCTTGATTTATTCCATGGTAAATTAATTGTACCGAATTATACTTGTTCGCCAAATAACACCCTTGCTTGAGTCATTGTTGTTTGCTACACATTACTGCCCCAGTCTCCAAGAGTTTTAAGGGTTGCCTCCTGTAGTCCGATACTTCTGGAAGTTTATCAAGCAACAGTCCAGGGTGCGCCATTTCTCACTTGCTGACATCAGCGGAAAATAACTTTATTAGGAAACTGCTCGCTCTGTCATGCAGCTCACCCCTCATTCCTATGTTTTTAGGGCTCGGCCTACATCCCACGAAGTGGGTGTGGCTTCAGAGTCCTATAGAGAGGACTTCGACAATCTAACCTACGAATTCCAAAGAAGCGCATGATTTTCGGTCGTTATTTATGGCAGCTACATGGCAATTGGCCCTCGCATGGCTGTGTTTTTACAAGCCAGCACGCAATAGGCCATAGTCTGAAGAGTTGCTCCGCTTCCTGCATATTCCGTGCGGAGACGCACACCAGAAGGCTATAAATATTTCATCAATTACCAGCTGTCAGGGGCCGTGGTAATTGAAGCCAGATGCAGGGCGCACGTGCACCATTCTCCTGTTTTTAGGGCTCGTTTTTCTTTCAGCTGTGTGTGCGCGCATGCTGGCTCCCTGCCAAAGCTTGTGTGTGTAGTGGAAGGGTAAGCACGATGACTGCGCTGCCACCCCCGTTTGTATTTCATTAGATGCTGGTCTTTAAATAATTTCCATGAGTCCTCACAAGAATTCTCAAAGCCTCGCGCACGCAGTCACGCAAGTGTCTCAAGCAGGCTGTGTTCTCCACATGCCTAGGAGGTAATTTAGCAAAGGCCACTTTCACTGACGTAATCCCCATCGGGTGTGTTTTTATTAAAATCCCCTCCTGTTGAAAGGTCCGCCACCCCTGCCCTTCCCCCTCCCCCCGCTCCACAATTGCTGTCAGTTCACAGAGCGGGCCCGGGCCGGCCTCTCTGGGGCTGTTTGTCTCCGGCGTGGACGGGGCTCTGGTGCCCACTGAGGCCTGCAGGAGAACTTTCCCAGGCTCTTCCTCCGCCGCCCGGGATGCCTAGCAATGGGGAGAATGGAGAGTAGGGGGGCGTGGGGGGAGGCTCGTGATGGACAAATGAGAGAGGGCGCTTTCAAGAGCCCGAGGCCTACACGCAGCGTGTGCGCGGATTTCCCACAGCTGCCTTCTGTCCCAGGTGCTCAGTCTCAAAGTACCGCCCCTCCCCTCCACCCGCCTCCCCCTACGGTGATGCTGTACATCCACAGAGGTGGCTCATGGCCTAAAATGTAAATGGCCAGAATAGGTTGACCGGACGGTTGGGCTGGGGCAGAAACATGTAGGGACCATGTAAGGAAAGAAAACGGTAAATCCGTTTGCACCATTTTTGCTGATTATGCTATATGAAGATATACAATTGTTACTTGCACCAGGGTAAACACTGAGGAACTTTATTTAACATTTTTGCAGTGCTTACAAGATAAGATGTAGAGAAAGTACTTTTGCCTCATTTGTGACAGATTGGACTGTGAGGCAATATGAGTTTGTTCCAAGTTTTATTTCAGAAGTATCAAAACACATACAGCATCGTGTTCATTTCCGTGTAAAAGTGTTCTTCATGGACCATGACTTGTTCATTCCCATCTGTAAAAGATGCATAAATTGATGTATGAGGAACAACATTTCCTTTGTATGCTCAGGAGCCCTGGTAAAAAAAAAATGTTTCGGTAACACAGAGCAGACAATATTTGTTTGCAGAGTTCTGTATTACAGAAGTTGTAGAATCTTTCAAAATGATTTTGCACCGGTATGTACACAAGTGCAAAGTTTCTGTAATTCGGCTCCTGATCCACCAGTCTGTAATACATGTTGGTGCCCCCCAAACGCCACGTAGAAGCGGGTTTTTTACAGCTTCCTTGCCTCAATGTTGAAAATGTATTGCTCGAACCTCCTACTTTCAAAAGAGAAAGAGTTATGGTAAAATCATTCTCAAGTAATGCGACTAGAATGTGGAACTCGCTATCTCTGAGTGCTGTTGAGGGCAGAGTGCTGTTGAGGGCAGAGTGCTGTTGAGTGCAGAGTGCTGTATGCTGTTGAGTGCTGTTGAGTTCAGAGTGCTGTTGAGTGCTGTTGAGTGCAGAGTGCTGTTGAGTGCTGTTGAGGGCAGAGTGCTGTTGAGTGCTGTTGAGGGCAGAGTGCTGTTGAGTGCAGAGTGCTGTTGAGTGCTGTTGAGGGCAGAGTGTTGCTGAGGGCAGAGTGCTGTTGAGGGCAGAGTGATGTGTGCTGTTGAGTGCAGAGTGCTGTTAAGTGCAGAGTGTTGTTGAGTGCTGTTGAGGACAGAGTGCTATTGAGGGCAGAATGCTGTTGAGGGCAGAGTGCTGTTTAGTGCAGAGTGCTGTTGAGTGTAGAGTGCTGTTGAGTGCAGAGTGCAGAGTGCTGTTGAGTGCAGAATGCTGTTGAGTGCAGAGTGCTGTTGAGTGCTGATGAGGGCAGAGTGCTGTTGAGTGCTGTTGAGTGCAGAGTGCTGTTGAGTGCTGTTGAGGGCAGAGTGCTGTTGAGTGCTGATGAGGGCAGAGTGCTGTTGAGTGCTGTTGAGGGCAGAGTGCTGTTTAGTGCAGAGTGCTGTTGAGTGCAGAGTGCTGTTGAGTGCAGAGTGTGGGTGGCTCTGTGTGAGGGTGGCTCTCTGTAGGGGGCTCTATGTGAATGACTCTGTGGTGGTGGCTCTGTGTGTATGTATGGGTGGATTTGTGTGTGTGGCTCTGTGTGGGTGTATGCAATAGGTCATGCATTTGCGAGCGATTAAGCTATTGGCATTGTAAATGACAATGCCATTTATTTAACTATTAAGCTATTGGCAATGTAAATGACAATGCCATTTATTTATGATTTTAAATTTTTTTAAAAAGTCATGAGCAATGCCAATAGCTCTACCTTCAATAATGCCGAGACCACTGCATTGTAAATGCTTATTTGACGTGGGAATGAAAAAAGTTGCTGATCGGTTTGCTTTAAATACTATAAACTACTGGGTCCGACTCTGGAGTACACCACAACTCGAAACTTATAGAGATTCATTCATAGACCTACAAAAAATCCCAGGAGCAAGGAACTTACCTTGGGTTAAATTCATTTCAGGTTAGCTGGGCAAACTTGACATGCAGAGCTACTGCGACGATCTAACTGTGATTCGCACAAACAACCTTAATATGATAAAAGCTCACTACTGGACTTATATAAACGAGAGATATTTAAATATCAGCTCATCAGATCTTTGACTGACATGTTTTTAGATTCTAAGCTATACCCAGAATTTGAGATGTTTCTAGACCTTATATCGCCGTCCCTAATAAGGAGCTTGTTTTTAAGTTTTCAATATGGATCTCTTCCTCTGTGATCTTTCACAACCAAATGGTGTTCAAATCAAGCTCTTGCAATATGCCTTGCGTATGGTTTGAGCGATGAGGACATGATGCATGTAATGTTCTTCTGCTCTGAGTATAGTAATTCACGCCACAAATGTATTGTGCCCATTTGCTGCAATATGGGCACAAGAAGTCATCTGACAGCTTTTAGGATTTTAAAAAGTGATACATCCACAAAAATTGCATTTGCGGTTACCAAATTTCGTCAAGCTGCTTGGATCAGGAGAACTTAAATACTAAATTTGCTTGCTTGAGGATGTGTTAATGTTGGGCTATTCAATATTTGTATTTCTTTTTTAATCAGATTGCTCCTTGCACATTAGCTTTTACACGGTCACTTTGAGGTTCTATAGCTTCATTTTAACACTTTTTATACAGATGCTCCCATATGGAATTATTTTAGTTGATAATAGATGCCATATCATTTAGAATGCTGCTCTGATCGATGAAATACATTTTAGGTTTCATCAACCGTATATCATTTTTAGATATGTCTACTGTTTTTATGAATCATGTATCTTAATGTCTGAGCTTTATGCATATAGTCTGGTTATGTCATGTTCTGTAGCCTTATGAATTTAGTGTTTTTTGTATTCTGTTTATAACCATTTCTATACATGAATGATTGTTTTACATGATGTATGTTGTACTAATGCATTTTTTTATTTTGTACACTTTGATGGTTATCTATAACCGAATAAAGTATTTTTGACTACTACTACTACTACAGATATCAGATTGTGTAAATTATTTTATCCATTCACTATTATCTTTCTTGTTAATATACCCTCAATGTTTCCTGGCATTAGCCTGTAGACTGTAGTATTTTCTATTTCTACTTCTGACCAAATATCTATTTTATCTGGACCAGGATTAGAATGCCTAGACCCTTTTATCTCTGACATTACCTCAACAGTTAACCTAGTAATTCTTTAATCGGTAACCAGTTTAATACATTCCACCCCTGTGGATCTCAAAAGTCAATTACAACTGTCCACATTCTCCAAGGGGGGAAATCTATTACTGGTATGTAAACTGAATGTTCTTCTTGGGGCAGACCAGTTATTAATCATAGGCGTCATCAGATCTTCTCTTAATGACTGTGGTCTTTCTTCACAGGGTGGTTTATAGAAAAGCCTAGATGTTCGACAAAAATCTGGGCTCCTATCGAAGGAGCTACTTGGAGCTCTAGTAGTAAATCCCCTACCAGCTGGGGATTATCAAAATTAAGTACTAGGCAGTCTCCCCCAACATTTTTCCGGCTTCGACCAACCCAAGGGATTCTTCTAGCCATAATCAGATGGTTTTGAATACAGGGGCCCACCTTTGCAAGTTTGGTTAACCAGTGACGCACTTTGTTCATAAGCTTTGCTGTAGACTCGTTCTGTAGTGGTCTTAAGACAGGTACATTCACCATTATCATGACAAAAGGACAAGCAGCTGGTGGTAAGCTTGGTGCTTTCGGTTTATTATCAGCCCATGGAAAATGCACTTCTGGGTGCTCAGTGATGGGAATAATCGGGTTCCTCCTTGAGTTAATTTAAGGTCTTCTTCTCTATATAAACCTTCGTTTAACGCAGACCTTCTATCTAAAATACCAGGAGGTGTTAGCCATGTGCTCCCCTCAGTTGGTGTCTTCACCGAGTGTGATTTGGCCATTGTCTGTATCTGTACACTTTTGTTAGCAGTTGATTTATTCAGGCCTCCACTTTCCTTAATCCTGGGTGCCACATTTACCTCCTGCTTGTCTTGGGGATATTCTGTGTTATCAACTTGTTCAGGTACACTCATAATAATCCCAAATGAGAGAGCTTGACCTCCTTTACTAGATAATTCCTGGAATTGCCACTCTTTATTTTCCAAGCGTATCATTATGGATTGCAAAAGGTGATTCATTTTTTTCAAATAAAACATCTAAATTAGCTATAGTGGAGGTCAGCATTTGCTTTTAGTTAACGGAAGGGGAGCAAATTATTGAAGGTTTTCTTGGGATTTTTGCTTCAGGGGTCTGAGGTTCTAAAGAATCTAAAGTTAAAATATTTACCCCATCATGTTCTGCTGCTTGCGCTTTCTTTCCCCCCATATTAATCTCCAGTTGCATTCTGTGAAGATCAAGGCGTTGGGGCAGGGCCCAGCTACACTCGCCGCCGGTCAACAGTGCGCTTTTAAGCATGTGCAACAGGCAAGAGGGGTTGATGGGTGGTGTGGTCTCCCCAGCAGTGCTTGGTGATTCCAGGGCACGGCTTCTCCCACTCAGCAACAGATCCAGCAGGTGGCTGAAGTCAGAACCTGTTGTTCCCACTAGCCAACAGACCAGGGAGGTATGTGTAGTCCCAACAACTAGGTTTCTGCTCCGTGCCAGATGATGGAGGACACTCCAGAGCTGCACTGTAGTGAAATACAGTGAAACAGGGGAGGGGTCATCAATCCCTGGCGTGCAAGCCCCTCTGCTTCACTGTCCAGGTAGAGTAAACCCACACTTAGGAAGTGTGTGTCCGAATTAATGCGGCCACTGAACTAATCATAAAAGATAATTTTGACCCATTGTTAACATTGTTAACAATAGAGAAAGATCTAAAAAGAATGGATATGCTGCACCTGTCTCTTATAGGTAGGACGAATGTCCTAAAAATGACCATGCTGCCTAAAATACTCTATTTGTTTCGATCTATCCCCTTCTTAATTGAGGAGGGTAGTATGAAAAAAATAGAATCAATATTTAATAGCTTTCTATGGCAATATGGGAAGATCAGGAGGTCATGAAAATATATGACTCTCCCACAGGAGGTCTCGGAGTCCCGAATTTAAGGCTATACCACTGGGCCTGTTTTTGACACAGATGTCAATATTGTTTGACCCAGCCTCAAGCAAATGGCATACTCAAGAGGTGGCTCCCGAGGTTTATGATATCCCCTCAATATATGAGTTATTAATGGGAAAGGAGGCGACAGGCGCCCTGCTAAGAAAAACTGACCGTAGGTACTTTAAGAAAATGCGCCATAAGGTATCTACAAGTGCCTGTGTACTGTGGAAAACACTTCAAAAAGTACTGCAAGTTCCAAAGATCAATCTGTATACCCCTCTGTGGAAGTGTGGTTACTTCCAGAACGAGTCTGGACGGGGCATGGAAAAGTTGGGAGCAGCAGGGTATCCGGACGGTTGGGGATATAATGAAGGAAGGTAATATTATGGCATTTGAGGGTATTCAATTGAAATATGGGCTGTCAAACAGTCAAATCTTCAAATATGCTCAGATCACGCAAACAATCAGAGCCATACGACCTCATCTGTCTCCGGGCAATAGCTGCCCCATTTTGGAATACCTATTAAAGGGGGGGAGAAGGATTAAAGATATATATAGGGATCTAAACAAATTAATGAACGACAATCTCGAGAAACAGGAGACGGCATGGGCATTGAAACTTAAAGACCCAGACGTAGATCTGGATAAGGCTTTACAAATGGATAAGCAGGTTCTAAGGTCCTCAAACTTAAAAGCTCAACATTTTAAAACACTGTATAATCTTTATTACACACCCT
This sequence comes from Lissotriton vulgaris, assembly GCF_964263255.1. Lineage (NCBI taxonomy): Eukaryota > Metazoa > Chordata > Amphibia > Caudata > Salamandridae > Lissotriton > Lissotriton vulgaris. The sequence continues at coordinate 141,454,560 of NC_141700.1, read as the reverse complement.
CTAAATTATTTGATTGGGGTATGAGGGTGGATAATGAGTGCCCAAGATGCCAGAAAGGGCCTGCAGATATACTGCACATGTTTTGTTGCTGTGATAAACTTAGTATTATCAAAGGGGAAATCAAGAGATTTTTGGAGGGGCTGCTAGGCTCGAAGATCAGCCTATCCCCGACAATTATGATCCCTGGGAATGAAAGTAAGTTGGGTTTTAATAAAGAAATGGAAGCTTTCATCTTTTTGGCGGTAGCGGTATTAGGTATCCTTCTGGCAGCAGCCTGTTAAGACCCAAACGTCCCCTCATTCCAGATGTGGCTGGCCAGGCTCCTCGGTATACATAACATCGAATCCACACTTTACGCGCATAAGGGAAGGAAAACACGCGAATTTGGGTACAAAATATGGTTACCACTGAAGGTGTGGAGGGAGGGGCAATCACGAACTTAGGCCCTATGTAGGTATCTAAAGGCATCCTTGTACATTTAATTTATGCCGGATATAATAGCGGAATCTCATGTACTATATATTATATGTTTCTCTGGTTTTTATATGAATGTATTTATCTATTGGAATTAATTTATTGCATTATAACTACATGTATTTATTATATATTCTGTATTATATTTGAAAAATTAACTATCTCGGAAATTAGAATGATGGATTCTCTGTTTTGTACCAATGCAAATTCCCAATAAAAATACAAATTCAATAAAAGAAAGTGTGTGTCCGAGCATGTGAATCTATTTTAAACCTCACCTCTTGTTGGATTTTAAATATTGTGCCTGTACTTGTATTGCTTGTTTGCTCACCTCTTGCCCCCGACCCCGGTCCGTCCCAGCTTGTGCCGTTTGTGCGGAGGGTCCGGTCCCGGCATTACCATACTTCCGATGGGATCACCGGAAGTCGAGACTGACGCTCTAGCTTCTCTCTGCTCACTTCTATTTTAACCAGAGCAGGGCGCGGACGCGCGCAGCGGCGCCTCTGACCTGAGGTACACGCTGTTTGTGCAATTGCTACCAAACCTTAGGAAGTGTGTGTCCGAGCATGTGAATCTATTTTAAACCTCACCTCTTGTTTGATTTGAAATATTGTGCCTGTAATTGTATTGCTTGTTTGCTCACCTCTTGCCCCCGACCCGGTCCGTTACGGCTTGTGCCGTTTGTGCAAAGGGTCCGGTCCCGGCATTACCATACTTCCGGTGGGATCACCGGAAGTCGAAACTGACGCTCTAGCTTCTCTCTGCTCACTTCTATTTTAACCGGAGCAGGGCGCGGACGCGCACAGCGGCGCATAGAAGGCGCGCCAAAGGCAAGCCCGTCTGCACCCATCCGTGCCCGACCGACGCTAGATGCCGGTACCCCTGGTTCATTTCCTACTGTAGGTAGTATATTCCTGCCTATTTTAACATATCAGACATCATGACTATTTTAAAATACTCAAGTGAAGAAATAAAAAAGTTAAATACCTCCGTGATCAAAGCTACTGGACCTTTAGTAGCTGAAATAGCTAGATGTCCCCAAATCTCTTGCCTTACTAGCCCCCATGACCAGATGGACATGTATGCTCCCTCCAGAACAGGCAGGCCCGCTGAAAGACTGAATGCCATATATTTCAACGCTCGTTCTATTCCCAGTATTGTAAGCAGGGGAAACCCAATCAACCCTTGTAGGCTTGAGCACTGTACGGTTAAGGTCAAAGTGTGCTACAAGGGACTTAATTTGGACAATAATTGAACTTAGTTGTGAGTTGTACAAATGTAACACACTCAAACGAATCCACAGGATATCTGGCTAAATAAGCATTTGAGATAAATCAATGGAAGGATAAAAATAGAAAACACAGAGATGGGAATTCGAAAAGAATTATGTTTACTCAAAAAAGCATATAATTTGGGAGACAAATAAACAAAGTGAATTAAAGCAATAGTTATGAACAGAGACAGACAATAATTACTTCACAGTTCACAACTAAAAACATCAACTCCTGGTGGATTAGACAAACAACCAAAATTAATTAATAGAAGAATGGTCGTATGTTATTGCCAAAGCAACGTGACTGGAGATGATGGAGGTGTCGACGTTTCGGTCTATAGGGCAGTCGTCATGTAGACCATCATCAGGACAGAATATTTCATTGCTGAAAATACTCCCTACATTGAAACAATAAATGTGAATTACTAATAAAATATGTAAAATTTACATATAAAGAAACTCTGTGTGTTAAATAATAACTAAATGTCTAATCTATACAAAACAAAATACCCCTTCCTGGTAATGTTTTGGAGAGAGAAGTCTTAGACACACTGTATTTTGGCAGTTTCCTTCAAAGCTTATACAGTCGAGAAACAAATGCTCTGTATATATTAAAAAGGCAACAAAGACAAAGTGCATATCATATTGTATATCTTGTCTCTGGAAACATAACTGATAATCAGCTCAGTCGAGAAACAAATGCTCTGTATATATTAAAAAGGCAACAAAGACAAAGTACATATCATATTGTATATCTTGTCTCTGGAAACATAACTGATAAAAGATTTACATTTGAACATCGTTATAGAAACATCTTAAGCTATTAAAATTTAGTCATATCATCAAATGGGAAACACAGTTGATATGTCACCTGAAATTCATAACAAAACACCTTAAAAAGGTGGAAAATGGGGCACGGTGTTGGAGAGAAATCCTTAAAAATACAGAACCTGAATCAATTTATGGAATAAGGGATTTTCATTGGCGCATACCTTAAGTATTGAAGAGAAAGCCACATCAGTTGGCTTTATGCAGTAAGTGAACGTAGAGCACGATGTCAGAAAAGAATCTGTAAAAGTACAGAGCCTAAATCAATATACGGTGGCTGAACTCAAAGAACCTATGGTCTATAGTGGATCATGAGCGCCTACCTTAAATTTGAGGAAGTGAGGCCACATCAATTGGCTGAATCTTGAAAGGCAGTTAGTCGAAACGGCGTGGTACACTCGTTCTAGAAAATTAGACATAGCGTTTCAAAACTGTTCTTTTGTATATTTTTACACTGTAAAAATTTATATTTGAAAGCAGTCGGTGATACAAGGTCACAATGTAAAATGCTCTTCACCTTCTATCTAGCGTTGCGACAACTCGGGCCATCTAAATAATATCTCCCTCATCTAAGGTGAAGAGCACTTCGCACTGTGCCTTTTATCACCAACTGCCTCATTTGAGAGCAAGAGCATTTCGCACTTTGCCTCTATATCACAGACTGCTTTTAAACATAAATCTGTATAGAGTCGCAATATACAATAGAGCTATTTAAAATGCCATGCCTATTTTTAAAGGTGAAGAGCATTTTGCATTGTGCCCTTGTATCACCGACTGCTTTCAAATACAAATTTTTACAGTGTAAAAATATACAAAAGAGCAGTTTTGAAACGCTATGTCTATTTTTCTAGAACGAGTGTACCACGCCGTTTTGACTAACTGCCTTTCAAGATTCAGCCAATTCATGTGGCCTCACTTCCTCAAATTTAATGTAGGCGCTCATGATCCACTATAGACCATAGGTTCTTTGAGTTCAGCCACCGTATATTGATTTAGGCTCTGTACTTTTACAGGTTCCTTTCTGACATCGTGCTCTACGTTCACTTACTGCATAAAGCCAACTGATGTGGCTTTCTCTTCAATACTTAAGGTATGCGCCAATGAAAATCCATTATTCCATAAATTGATTCAGGTTCTGTATTTTTAAGGATTTCTCTCCAACACCGTGCCCCATTTTCCACCTTTTTAAGGTGTTTTGTTATGAATTTCAGGTGTCATATAAACTGTGTTTCCCATTTGATGATATGACTAAATTTTAATAGCTTAAGATGTTTCTATAACGATGTTCAAATGTAAATCTTTTATCAGTTATGATTCCAGAGACAAGATATACAATATGATATGTACTTTGTCTTTGTTGCCTTTTTAATATATACAGAGCAATTGTTTCTCGACTGTATAAGCTTTGAAGGAAACTGCCAAAATACAGTGTGTCTAAGACTTCTCTCTCCAAAACATTACCAGGAAGGGGTATTTTGTTTTGTATAGATTAGACATTTAGTTATTATTTCACACACAGAGTTTCTTTATATGTAAATTTGACATATTTTATTAGTAATTCACATTTATTGTTTCAATGTAGGGAGTATTTTCAGCAATGAAATATTCTGTCCTGATGATGGTCTACATGACGACTGCCCTATAGACCGAAACGTCGACACCTCCATCATCTCCAGTCACGTTGCTTTGGCACTAACATACGACCATTCTTCTATTAATTAATTTTGGTTGTTTGTCTAATCCACCAGGAGTTGATGTTTTTAGTTGTGAACTGTGAAGTAATTATTGTCTGCCTCTGTTCATAATTATTGCTTTAATTCACTTTGTTTATTTGTCTCCCAAATTATATGCTTTTTTGAGTAAACATAAATCTTTTCGAATTCCCATCTCTGTGTTTTCTATTTTTATCCTTCCATTGATTTATCTCAAATGCTTATTTAGCCAGATATCCTGTGGGTTCGTTTGAGTGTGTTACATTTGTACAACTCACAACTAAGTTCAATTATCGTTCTATTCCCAAACATGCTCTAGAAATTTGGTCCCTGCTTGATTCAGCAGCTCCTGATATATGCTTTGTTACAGAGACTTGGTTACATGAACACGCGGCCCCAGATGTTCACATTGCTTTTCCATCGGAGTACAAGATAACCCGACTCAATAGGAAAGAAACCAGAGGGGGGTGGGGGGTTATTGATTGCAACCAAAATGAATGTGAATGTGGTCTGTTTGGAAAATTTTGCCTTTGACTACTTAGAAGCTAATATATTCAAGATTGAGGGAGAACCGAAAAATGTCTGGAAGGGAGCCTTAATCTATCGACCCCCTGGCGCCAAAGGAAACTTTGCTAATAAGCTACTTGAAATTGTTGCGCCTCATGGTCTGATAATTTCTTTTAGTGGGGGATTTTAATTACCATGCGGAAAATCCAACTGATTCAGATACCGGGAAGTTAATATCTAGTATGAATACTCAGGACCTTGTTCAGAAGATCATAGGCCCCCTAGCATCACGCCGGTCATATACTGGACCTTCTTTTTTCGAACTCCCCCGATCTGACAGCAGTCCCTTCCATTCCACTGCTTTGGACAGATCACTATCTGTTAAAATTTTCCTTTCCTATGGTAGAAATTAAAGCGGCACTAGCAAATGAATGTACAACTCATAGGCCCCTGAAAAAAATCACTGTGCCCCTGTTTCAAAAAAACTTTTATCTAGATACACAATTTTCCATTTTAAGTGCTAGCATTTCGGCAGTGCAATTTGATAAAGCCATTGAGACAGCAGTAGATAATATTGCACCCCTGAGTAAAGTTAAGCGTAAGACCAGAGTTGCCCCCTGGTTCACGGAGCAATTGAAAATCACGAAATTAAAATGCTGAACCGCAGAGAAATAACTGTGGAAAATCAAGTGTCAGACAGATCGGAATACATATAAACAATTACATTTCTGTTATATGAGAGAGATAAAGTTGACTTAAGTAGAATTTCTTATGGAGCGGATAAACAAAGCTCAAAGCTCCTCTAAAGAGCTCTTTCAAATTATGAAGGAATTTACCATCCCAAGAAATCCGTCTGTAACCCCGAACTCTCTGGAATGGTCTAAGTCTATCTGAGTTCTTTGAGGACAAAATCTCCGCTATTCACCTCTCTTTCCCTCTTAACCAAGTTCAGCCCGATGCCTTGGTGGCGTTACCACCGGATCCTCCATATATTATGGAGGAATTTGTAAGATGTGACTGTAATACGACCATGTCTGCCGGGCTGAAAATAAAGTCGGGGTCCCCTTCGGACCATATCACCCCTAAACTTTTTTCTATACTTGCACCAGCATTATTGGAACATCTTACAAATCTTTTTATTAAATCATTTGCGGACACTGACTTCCCAACAATATGGAAGGCAGCAAAAATCAGACCCATTCTGAAAAAGCCCACAGCTGACCCGAATATTCTTCTAAACTATCTGCCCATTTTCCTTCTCCCATATTTCGGGAAAATGTTGGAATCCCTTGCCAACAAGCAGCTTGTGAGTCATCTCAAACATCATTAGCTTCTGGACCTTTCACAACCTGGCTTTAGGGCTCTAAATAGCACAGAGACCGCACTGGTCGAGGTTGTTGACAATATCAGGCTGGCGTTGGATAAAAGCCAGTCAACCATCCTCGTCCTGCTCGATATGTCGGCGGCCTTAAACACCATCTCCGACCGCATTCTAATTCAGCGGCTGTGGGAGATTGGTGTCAGAGGAAATGCCTTATTGTGGTTTTCCAGCTATTTATCCGATCGTACAACAATGTTCCAGATTGGGAAAAACAGAGCAGGTGAGAGACCTGTTAAGATGGGCGTTCCGCAGGGCTCTATTTTGAGCCCGACGCTTTTTAATGTTTATATGATTCCTTTGGCCAGAGTGATCAGAGCCTATGGCTTTGATGTTCTGTCCTATGTTGACGATACCCAGATTTTAGTCACACTGGGCTCTGATCCTAATGAAACAAAACAACGTTTTCAAAACTGCCTTATTCATGTTGAGGAATGGATGACCACTAACCACCTCCAGTTAAACGGCAGCAAATCAGAGATTATGCTCTTCGGCAAAGCGGCTGAACACTGGACAGATGATTGGTGGCCAACTAGCCTAGGTAGCTGTCCAGTGCCAAAGGAATCAGTCCGGAATTTGGGCTTTTACATAGATAACACTTTATCCATGAAAAATCAAATTAACCATATCATAGGTACCTGTTTCGGACTAATGCGTAGTTTGAGGAAGATCTCCAAGTGGATTCCTGTTCAGGCTCGAAAACCCTTGGTCCAAGGTCTAATCTTAATTAGAATGGACTATGGAAATGCGCTCCTGGCATCCATAAACGAACACTACCTGAGCCGGCTCCAAGTTCTTCAGAACACTGCCGCGCGTTTGGTTCTCAACCTCCCCGCAAAGAACTTCATCAGCTGCATGCTTAGGAAGTCTTCACTGGCTCCCGGTAAAAAAGCGTATTTTGTTTAAAACTCTGTGCTTGGTCTACAGACATATGTATGAGAAAGGTCCCAGATATTGGTCAACAAAATTAAGATGGTATTGGTCGCAAAGAGAACTCAGATTCAAAAAGGAATTTCTATTGACACCCCTAAGAATACAAATGTCCAGAAGCGGCAGCCGTGCTTTTTCTTTCGTGGCTCCCGCTTCATGGAATAAAATGCCTCTTCACCTCCGTAGCATCCCCGAACACAGCTGCTTTCGCAAGAAATTAAACACCTGGCTCTTTGCAAATTAACTGCCCTACCTTTTTGTCAGAGATGTCTGCAAGCGCCATGAGACTCCCTGGATGTGATTTGTGCGCTATACAAATATCCCTGACTCAGCCAAGTGGAAGACATTAGCCCTAGAGAGGCACAATCAGTCCCCTCCCCACATCGTGAGTGCATCAGGCTAGTAGGCCTCACCTCCAAGCCACCAACCACCTCCAGGCAGCTCAGCCCGTGGACCAAATTGAGGACTCTCACTTTTGTCCCTCCTATGGCTACTCCAGGAAGGCCCCTGTTGCCTCCGTGCCCCCTGCACATCACTCAAGTGAGCAGCTACACACCTCTCTGCCAGGCGAGGTAGCTCGCCTTTGGCATACAAACCAAGCCCTCCATTTCGCAGGTGAATCACTCCCAATGCAGTCTCTCTTACTTCCCAGGGTATCCGCTTTCGGCCCTAGCGATTGCTGACACACCTCTTCATCGGGGTGGGGGGCATAGCGCTGCCAGCAGCCCTGGCCTGTGCTCCCCACAATGCTGGTCCTCCACAGGCACGCAACACCCATTGGTCTCAAAGGGCTTCAGCCCACCCCCCCCACCCCCATCGTGTGTGGCAGCCCGGGATGAGACAGCATCCCCAGCACACACACAGCAGCACAGGAGCACTTCACAGGTCTTTAAAAGACTATTTGCATGTTAATGAGGCCTTGCTGTTGTTTCACCCCTTCTAAGAGCCCCTGCAGCTCCACTCTGCATGTTGCTTAAAGATTCAGCACCCCCCCCCCCCCGAAATTTTTCTTAGCCCCTCCCCGATATTTGGCTCTAGTTGCGTCTCTGGTCCTCCACTGCCGATGCAGCCTATGCGCTCCGCCGCACTGTCCCGGGGAATTGAGCAGAGAACCTCTGACTGGACCCACTGTCGTCCACGCCCTACTAGGCTTGCGCAGTCGGCTGCACACTTCCCGAGCCTCAAGTGATCACAGCTCCACGTCACAGGCCCGCAGCCGATTCTTCCTGACGGAGGGCCTTTCATGCAGCCCCTGCTATCTTCTCCAGGGCCCGATTGTCCAATTACGACAGATGCTGGATCTCCTTGCAGGTTCAGATTGTGTTCTCTGTGCAGACGTTTTTGTACAGGGATCGGAATTACAAGTTGTGTGATAATTAGCACGGCCTTGCACGTTTTTTCCTTGATGGATTCTGAGAGTGGGAAAGGCTCCTAAAAGAGACAAAGCATGAGGAAGTCGCTGAGTTAACCCCTTCACTGCGGCGGCTATTCCGCCGCAGTGCTAAGGGGGCGGGGCGGGGCGGAAGAGCGGCAGGCGCATGCTGGTGACAGAACCGCTCCGTCACCAGCGTTGGTTGCGCTGTGCTTATGACGGAGCGGTTCCGTCATGGCCCCGCCCGCTCAATAGAACGCTCAGTGCAGGCGCGGAATTCGCGCCGCGCATGAGTGGCAGGCGGGCCATGACGGAACCGCTTCGTCATCAGCACAGCGCCGCCGCAGCTGATGACGGAGTGGTTCCGTCATCAGCATACAAGGGGTTAAATACAGATTCTGCATGTTAAGCCTCATTTGCAAGTTAACAAGTCGGAATAAAAGGTGTTAACCACCTGCAGCAAATACCTCACTCTGGGGTAATGGTATTTACCTAATCTGGTAAATACCTCATGTAACTTGTAAAGAGGGCCTTATTCACTGTACTGAAATATTGGTCAAATCCCAGGTCATGGTTAAAAATGTTCCTAATTGCCAGAGCTACAGACCTTTTAACTCGGGAGCAAGGTTCCAGTCTTGACATTGGCACTGGGCAAATCCCTTAATCTCCATCTACTAGATGCATCAACGTTCGATTTTGCGAGTCCTTAATTGCGAAGTTTAAGGATTCGCATTTAGGGACTCGCAAAAACAGATGCATGTAGGATTTGCTAAAATATTAGCAATTCCTAAGTATTCCTTATCTGCGACTCGCAGGGTGCGATTCACAAATAAGGAATGACATCTCATTGATTCCTATGGGCCAAGAGGCCCATAGGAATGAATGGGGAGGAATTCTCAATTTGCGATTAGCAATTAGCTAATCGCAATTTGAGAATGCAATCTCAAGGGTGACGGGTGTCCAAACGACACCCTGTTGCACCCCTTAAATTGACCTGGACACTGATATTGTGCAGTGTTATGTGTGTGTAACATACAACTTTGAAAGATGCACTTTAGTGCATTTTTCACAGTTTTCGCTATTTACCATGAAGTTTGATTTCCCGGTAAATAGTGACCCCATATCATTGAAATCGCTAGCTATTTTACATTCGTGGATTGCATGTAAGGAATCTCAATTTGAGATTCCTTAAATGCAATCGCAAATAGCGATTTATGCATTTGGGATGATGCATCCCAAATGCATTAATACCGGTCGCAGAGGGGCAGATTCTGAGAATCTGCCCCTTTGCGAACGGTATTTCTCTTGATGCATCTAGCTGCATGTGCCTTAATCTCCATGTGACCTTGTGTAATATAATCTGGTGCTCCTGCAAAGTGCTTAAATACCCTTGTTCCAATTTTGGGCTACAAGAAACTGTAAAAATGTCAAAGACGTCCCCTCATCCGTTTCTCCTCTCACCTGCTCCGTATTTCAAGTGTGGGCATCAACTTTGCTTTCATTTTAATACGAACATGTTTTTGAGCCAGCGATTAAAATCGTACACTGGCCATACCCTGCAGCTTTATTTAAATAGGGCTAATGCTTGCCATCCATGTTAGTAGGTCTACAAGCTCCTGCAACCTTGTAATGGCAGATATGTACTTAGTTTACATCCTGCAAAGTAATTTATCTAAATTGTTTTGTGCCTGTCCCAGCATTATAACTAGGTTGAGGTTTGTAATTTGTGAAATCCAATGTGCCACATGTTATTGCTTTCATGGCCTTGATTTAGTTTATGGTGCTTGGTTTCACCTTCACTTCTTAATGTTATTATAACAGAATTTTGTATTCCATATTGTAAACAGGACCTTGGTAAGCGCTACAGTGTATGGTTCCTTCCAAACGCTATGTTAGTAATTTGCTAGTTTCAGGTTCTGTCTATATTGTAACACTGGATCAAAAGTAGACGAATTCTCAAGTTGCTGCAAGTTGGAAATGCAGGGACTTGTCAGAAGCCTTTGGGTGATTTTTCTTTTTACAGGAGAGAGGCTTTTTTCTTTCTCACTTTATAATTTAGACTCCAAGTTTTTTCCTGATTTTTTTTCCTGAGAGTACCGGGCTGATCAGTGGCAACTGTATCTGGTCTGGACTTTGAGGTTGGTCTTTGTCTGACACCAACCCCTTCAGTGCGTTCGTCGTCCAATGGCCGTCGCGAGCACGACCTCGGTTGGTGCTGCCCACATCCGTTCGGCGACACGGCCCCGCCCGCACAATCGAACGTCCGCCCTGCTGCGGAATTGCTGCTGCGGTAAAGGGGTTAAGATTTTCTATGTGTCCTCTCCTGAGGCCCTGGGAGCCTAAGAAGTGTACTCCTGTGGTTGTTTGTACACCAGAAAAAAGTGAAGAAAGTTTGAAAACTTTGAAAAACATTTCCTCCGGAATTCCAGAGCTGCAGGAGGGCCTGCAGAAAAAATATCCAACTAGCAGTTCCACAATGTCAGATTGCATTGCAGCTTTGTCCCGATAAAGATTCCCAGCAAATACGAAAAAAAGAGGAATTCCTATTCAGACGGAAATCTCCTAAGCTTGAGGGCACCAATAGTACCAACCTGCTTCAAGTATCTGACCTTTGGTTCCACAGTAGCAGCTACAATTTCAGCGGCAGCCCGCTCAGAGATGATTTATCTTCTCAAAATGTGACACTGTCACTTTCTGCCTTTAAATCCTCTGGGGCTCCGAGAGGCCTTTGTTCACAGCAGCAGCATTGGAATGTTGCTCTGCAGGCTTCTACCAGCATGCAGAAGCCCGAAGCACTCCATTCTAGCCAACAGAGTGCTCCTCATTCCAATGTTCTAATTTCACTTAAATTAAAAAAATAACATCATTTCTGTGGTTCCCCTTACTGGATTTTTGTTATGTTGGTCTTTTTTTACAACATTGGTCACTTTATTCTAGAACTGGTTGTGGAATTTGAGTCTATTTTGTGGGACCTTTTCTATTCTGTATGTACTGCTTAAATAACTTTCACATTTGCCTTTGATTTAAGCCTGACTGCCTCATGTCATCTTACCATGGAATACACAGAGGTTTATTGTATTATATTTATGTGAAACCTAGCAGGAGGTGGCCTAATCCTTTGACGAGGGCACTTGCCCACCCCAAGGAGTAATCCACTTTCCTACAATTATAATTTGAGAAAGACAAAGGCTGGACAAAATGATGGATTTAACCCATATCCTTGTGACTGGGGGTGAATGTTTGCATTGTCCAGGATTCTATCCATCAATTGTTTCTTTTGCATGGGTTGCCCTGAGTGGGAAGGGCATGCCAGATGCGGGTCCCGTGCTCATTACACCACTGGATTCAAGCTAGCCTGGCTAATGAAGGGTGATGCCCTGAAACTGGTCCCAGGATGCTTGTTTCCGGTCCAGGGAGGACCTGGCTTGGCAGTTCGGGCTGGGCTGTTCCCACAAAGAACAGGGTAGAGACTGATTTGCATATGGCTGGGTCCAGGCTGGGGTGGTGTGGTGAGCATAAGAATGATGGATTTAACCCAGATCCTTGTGACTGGGGGTAAATGTTTGCATTGTCCAGCATTCCATCCATCAATTGTTTCTTTTGCATAATCCTTTGAGGTGGGCACTTGCCCACCCCAAGGATCAATCCACTTTCTTACAATTATAATTTGAGAAAGACAAATGCTGCGTCCCGCATTTTAGAGAAGAAGCCAGTACAATAATGCTTTTCACAACTGAACCCTCTTTAAAGCACAGTAAGCAGCTTTTCTTTTCCTCAAATTATAATTAAAATGTATTTCTCGTGTCATGTTTCGTTTCGGGGGCTGCACGCCAACTTCCTAGTCCCTAGATTGAAAAGTTGGCCAGTCCCCAAGCTATGTTTCAAAATATTTCTCTATATGCATGTATTGTCCTGTTTCCCGAAGTGTGCAAAGCACAATTGCCCCACTCCCACCCTCCACAATCTGCTGCATTTTTTAAGGGCAGGAGCAGCTTTGGAATTATCTTAAAGTACATTTTTGTTGCTTCTTTCACACGTAGGTGGAGTTTTTTGCCAACGGAGAAGAGATCTTCTTATAGAAAAGTATAAGAAAAAATAAAAAAAGTTTACTAACCTTAAAAAAAATGAAAACATGTTTAATATTAAATACCAATGTAAGATAACGTTATGTATGTTTTAAAACATAGAACAAACTAAACAAAATCTTATTTTTTAATACATTTAAATTGGGAACAGGGTATATCTATACTACTATTATAAAGAGAGAACACAAACCTTTTGGCAAGGTAAACTCGGGAACCACAGCGCCAATCCACACACCAAATACATTGTTGTAATCCTCAGGGTGTGCAGATGGACATAGGCTATATAAAAAACGTAAATTTAAAAATATAACTTAAAAAAAAAAGTAGTGCCCTGAAAGTAGCGCCGGCCGCGATGCTGCGCTGGCCGTGACGTAGCGCTGGCCGCAACGTACGTGATGATGAGAAGGAGCGGCGGTGAAGTGAGGAGCGCGGGGAGGAGCGGCAGCTCAGGTGCGTCATGACGAGGAGGAGCGGCGGTGAAGTGAAGAGCGCGGGGAGGAGCGGCGGCTCAGGTAAGGCTCTGGGACACGGGAAATGTCGGGGCGGGAGGGAGCCGGTGCGGGAGGTTGGCCCTGAACAAACCGCGGCTGAGGTAAGGCTCAGGCTCTGGGGGAAGCATTTCAAGCTTGCGTGCACTCCCGCCCCGGCCCCCGCCCGCCACAACATTGTCCGGGACACAGACAATGTCGTGGCGGGCGGGGCCGGGGCGGGAGTGCACGCAAGCCTGAAATGCTGCCCCCAGCCCCCTTCTGCCCCAGGCAACGCTGGGGCGGCCTGCTAGTATATTGTTAAAGAAAGTAGCCACACATTCTGTTTCAGAGATGCACGTACAGAGTTAAAGATATTATAGTTACTATGCATTTTTAGTCTTGACATTGAAGCACCACCATACATCGCCCAGGTAATCTCCTACACTAACATCATCTAAAAGTAAATTAACCATATAAATAAAAAATAAAAAAACAAAGTCCCCAACGTACCAGGTTACGATCAGTTGTTAACACTTGCATCTATCCATTTATATGTCAGCTTGGTGTTGTAGGGCAAAAGGTGGAATGCAAAGCTCCCCAAAGAGGTAGGAGAAAGGCGAAAAAAGTATGAAAGGGATACTGGAAAATAATACTACCAAAAGGGTGAGCCAATCACCTGTCGTATTATTAAAGAAAACATTTTCCATCACTGTTATTTTGACAGTGTATTAAACATTTAATTAGTTACACTATAATTAATGTACATTTAAAGCCTCATTGACAGTTAATTAAAACTATAGCAATTCTCTACAAAAAGGCAGAATGAGGAGCAGATTCATCTCCACAAAGTAAAGAAAAAAGACTTAAAACAGGATATATAAGGCAATAATATCTGTCTTTAAGCATTTTATATAGGCTTCATGGAGAAATTATCTAAATGCACCATTTACCTGTTCACAATATAAAGAAGGGCCACCTATTGGGTAGCAGCATGTCTTCTCATTTTTTTCGGATCAGTTTAATTGAGGTCTGCTGTTGAAGCAGACCTCAATTAATTTTGTAACTACACCAAAGACCAAGTCTACAAATTGATGGAAGTCTTTAGCCTTCAGATGCAAAGACAGAATCAAATCACTTGTGCCAAACTTTCAACGCTATAGTGGCAGAATTTAGGGTCATTTATGCTATACTCCAAGCTTAGCAGATTTCTCCTACATGAAATTGGCCAAATTGCATGCGAAGATATTGAATTTTAGTTTCCTGGGATAGGGAAATTAGAAACAATTTTCAGATTCTTCTTTAGTGTGTTCTTAAAGCAGTCATATCTAACATCTTGCTCAAATAGAGGCGTCATGGTACGAATTCGCAAAGCCACCGCCGGAGGAAGCTCCTACTCCTATCTGGCAGCCAAGGCATGGAACTCCCTCCCCACCCACCTCCGGCTGACACAGGACTATCTCGCCTTCAGGAAGCAACTCAAGACCTGGCTGTTCGAGCACCCCCCCCCCAGCGCCTTGAGACCCTCCGGGTGAGTAGCACGCTTTACAAATTCCTTGATTGATTGATTGATTAATTGATTGGTTGCAAGAGGTTTTAAACTTGTTCCAAGTGCTTGTGTTGTTAGATAGCCTAGTTCTGGTCTCAGTATTGCTCTCAATGACTCTTTACCTGTCCATTGAAGTCTGAATCAGTCAAAATGACTTTATTCGGTTATTATTGAAAACCATAAAAGTATTTTTTTTAAATACTCATCAACATTACAAGATTAAAAAGAATTATTAAGTAAAATCATTCATAAATATAACATCGCAGCACTTCCGAATATACAAATATCACTATAAAATGGCAACATTCGTGTGCAATAGGGGTCTGAATTAAAATACTGCATTGGCAGCATTCTATGTAACAGACTGCTCCTGCAGGGGAAATTCCAGGTGAATTCGTTCTTGTGAAGTTAAGCATAGAAGACAGAAAAGTGTTCTAAAAACAGTAATTGCACTGAGTGTTTGATCAGTTGGGCAACAAATTGCTAAGGATATGCATCCAGACTGTTTAAATGCAGGCAAACATTTGGCTTTTATAAGTTGCAGCAATAGAATAAGAGGGACCTAGGATGTTTTTTTGAGAGCTTCCTAACAGACTCTGTTAGTGGTAGAATCATCTTTTCCATATATGCCAATTGTTTACGCATCAAGGACCACGAGCATGTAGGTCTGCTGTTATTTACCAATATAACCCCTTTCTCTGTGAGGGGTGGTATTCTTCAAGGCAATGTATTGGCTGGTACAGCAGAACCGTACTGTGTGCATACCTCAGCAGAAAAAGGGGGCGGTGATGGAGTTTTGGCTGGCTCACATGCTGATTTACTGTAGTTTGACCGATATCTGAGATGTGAATTGAACAGGAGAGGTACAAAGACGCATCCTTGTTTCACGCCATGACTGGCGTAATGTTTCCTGATGTGGACAGGTTAATTGCAGTTCAACCTTCTCGCCATGATGGTTAGAGTTCACTTTATTTGTGCATTTCTATAAGTGGCTTATCAACTTACCTTATTTTTAAGAAATGGCTGATTAACTGCAGTAAAAATCATTATGATAACTCTACATTTAATAATCCTATCCTGTGAATGTGTTTCACTACTGTACTCCTACATGGTCAGCATAAATTCATTTAATATTTGTTTACGTCAGCTCTTTGTTACTCAGTGATGGTGATTTTTACTTCAAGATCTGAATTGTGACTGGTTAGTGTGTTAATACTTTAGTGGTGGTCACTGGGTGTTAGGTTGTTGAATCCACTTTTGTAGCATGGTGCTGCAAATATGATTAATTGTAGTAGTGTACTTGATTCTTTCAGTAAAATTACTGATTAATAACTACTTATTTAATATTTAGTTGAGTATTTCCTTACATACTGGTATTGTTTTTTGCAGTTCATAAGGCTATTGACTTCTAATTTTTGTGGAATTGTATGTTACTACAGGAACAGGTGAACTCTTTGTACACTCGCCACAGCGTGTCTTATTATCCACTCTTGGGGTTCCCCTAAATGATTTTCACCTTGGATTTTGGTGTTGACTTCCCTGGTGTGCCACAACAGCTGGATCTTTGAACTTGGATATTGTTATGATTCTGGTCTAAGTATACATTATTATCATAATTATTCTGTAATCAGTTTCTCTTAATCTTGACTTTGCCTCTTTTACACCTAGTTGTAACATTAGTGGTGTTTTTTGTTTGTGAAAATATATATTAGTTCCTAACTTTATTTTGTCTTATGTATTTATTCTAGCCCTGATGAATTTGAAGGAAATTGGACCAGTGACAAAACATGTGTTAGCTAGAAATGTAATACACTTGAGTAATAAGACAATAAAGTACAAGAACATATGATATAACTTCAAAATTTGGAACTTTTTAAGATGCCCGGGGACCAGATGTACAACATCTAGAAAGGCCATTGTTTGATAGTTTCCAGAATGCATTTTGAACCATTCTGTTGATTGGGTGCATTCGTGAGTCTTTCCATGATTCAGGGATTTCTTCATTTATAGGGCTCACTATAAAAATGGCATGCAATATAGATGCCCAGTATTCTGACTTGATATTAAAGGCTGCTATTAGAATACCATTAGGGCGTGGTCCGCATATTTCTTTCTAGACATGATGATCCTTATAATTTTTTCTTGATCTAGTCAGTCTGGGCGATTAGTACTTTGTTTCTGAGGGCAGGTGATAGAGCCAACACAGTTTAGCACATCTTTTAGAGCTGTACCCTGACAGTAATACAGGTTTTTGACAAACAGTACCAAGTTTGACACATTAATGTTATTATTGGCTATATACACTTTGGAGCCTGGTTGATGTAAGTCAGAACAGTCACTGATTCCTTGGAATGCTAGTCACATGCAAGTCTCTCCATTTTTTTTCATTAAGATGCTGCTTTGTGTTCCAGAATATACATGTATAATCCTTTCCGAGCAATATGACTTGCTTTATCGCTCTTCTTGAGTACTTTGTTTTTATGTTTCTTATGGCTGTATTTAATTCCTTATGGCCCTAGTTATTTCAGTCTTGTCTCCGAGATTACAAAAGAGACAAATGCTCATTCTATGTTTGCCTGTGTGCTTTTTTGTGTTTTCGTACTAAGTGGTTAGATCTGTATTTCAGTAAGACTCCACGGGGCATATTATCAAAGAAGAGCGATAAACATCACTAAGCGCACTTAGCGTGTTTCTGTTTATCGCTGTCTATCGCTGAATCACATTGCCATGTTAGCGGTGTATTATCAACGCTTTGCGAACAGGCGATGCAATTCCAGAGATAGATGGCGAGAAACAGAAATATCGCCTGAAATCCAGCGATGATTATGGAGATGCTTGCTGATAGGTGAGTGTGGTCATAACATGGCGATCCACCTCCCATTATCAGCATTGCTAAGTAGAAGAAAAAGCAGACATTAACTTCATGCGATAACTGCGGTTAGCGCGGTTTGTTTTATCGCTGTGGCCACATTGTTAATAGTGTGAAGTTGTGTATGCCACGTTAATCATGCAGAGATTGTGAGGAACGCCCACTTTGCATGTCATTAGCGATAATAATCGCTGGCATGCAAAATGGAGAAAAAACGGCTACTAAATCAAGGAAACTCGCGTTAGCCTGTCCTTGATAATAGTGCAATATTTAAATTGCCGCTTTTCGGCCGAAATTGGCTGCTAAAGCGGCGAAAATGGGCTTGATAATATGTCCCCACATTTGTTACATGCCCACTGTTGGCCCTCTGGTTGCGCAATCCTTCATTATCACAGGTAGATTTGATAAAATGTTTCTTATCTACAATTCAAGTTTGTTAGTGTTGTGGATAATTCACTTGATGCACCTCAGGTTTTAGGTAGTTTCTGGACATATAACCACCACAGTTAGTAGTGACAAGAGGGGGATATCCATTTACCCTCTTCTTTCACATCTCTTTCCCTTGTCATTGTTGTGCAAGTACAACTAGGAAGTATTTTTTTAAATGTTTTTTGAGATATTAGCCAATAACAAAGGATTCTAATAGCAACCATCTCTCCCTAACACGGCAAATTGCTCCTACATATTTCTCAACCAAGTGGCTAAACACTCATAGTCATTAATTATAGCCTGATTAGGCAGAATTTCTTGTTTGGCCCAGATTGCTCTACAAAGCATTAAGGGTGCTAAATTGATGTAGTCCTCTAACAGCACTAAGCCCAGCTATATGTGACAAAGGGATATAAGAAGGCTATTTGGAACTGACAGGAGTTTTCTTAGAAATACATTTTAAGCAACCTATAAATCAGTTACATCATGGTATCCCCATATCCCCTCACCATGTGTGACCATAGAGGAGCATCGTGCAGATTAAATATTAACCATAGCATCCAGGGGTTTAGTGCCCTGATTCCAAGCAAATCTTAAGAGGGTCTCAGTAGTTTGTTCAGACTGAAATGTTCTGGTCTTAATCAGGTGTGACCATGTATCTTTTTGATCAAAGCGTTTCCCTAGGGAGGAGATGGCTGGAAAGTTAAAGAGTGCATCTAAATTAATGAAGTGTGATTTCATAGTTGTACAGGGCTACCCTACAACCATAACGTGGCATTTGGCAGTGTTCGTTTTTAAGCCCCAATGATTCATGAAGAGACAGAATCTGTTTAGTAGCTTTTGTTACCCCCCCCCCCTTCCGTTCTTGATATTTGGACACAGTTGTCTGCATACAATAATGTGGGTAACTTTTGGAGTGTCAGTCTCTTCTAGGTTGATGAATTTCTCTAGGTCTTTTATGTATAGGCAGACTAGGTATGGTGCCAATAAATAAAATAGCCTTGCCTCACATCACATTTTATGTCAATTGGCTCCATAAGTTCCCTGTTTATCCCGTACCTTACCCACCGTGTCACTTCATCATGATCCGGGCTATAAAATGAACCAATGCAGAGTCAATTCTCATTTCAAGCATCTTTGACCACAGTTTCCCTTTATCCACCCAGTCAAATGCTGAGATTAGGTCCATAACACCTAAGTGGATAGTGCCACTCTTAGCCACTGTGTATTTGGATATAACCAGATGGAGATTAATGCCCTGTTGCACAGTGCATAGGCCTTGTCTGACCCCATACTGTACTTCGCAGAAGGACCCCTTTTCATCCCCCACATATTCAGTCTCTCAAGTAGAATTCTACACATGAGTTTGCTAGTAGTATCAATCAAAGAAATTTGGCAGAAGCATCGGGGATCTGATCTATTTTTTTTTTAAATAGGTACATTTGCAGCTGGCTACAATTTATAGGGCCCCTCTTTTGCTACGCTTCTCATGATATTTGTGAGTAGTGGGACCCAAAAGTCGAGATTGTCTAAAATGTCGGCTGGTACCCTGTCAGGGCCAGGGGCCTTATTTCTCTTGGAACATTTCAGTGCACTGATGACCTCCCTATAAGTGGTTGGTCTATCACCATACTGCCTCTGATCTTTTTGGGGGGCACCTGGTGCAAGTTGACAGTCAATTCCATTATTAGTTCTGTATGCCCTCGAGAAATGCTTAACCCAGACTTGTGGAGAGATGGCGACATCAGTGTGTGTGTTTTATGGTTGTCGTTGAAGTATGAGTCATTAACTGCCTTTCAATACAAATAGGGATCCTTCTTTACTCTTGCTATGTTATGTTATGTTAAAGTTACTTGTTAAGCGCACGTACACCCAGCAGTTTCATGGCACTGAGAGCAGGAGGGTGACAGTGACGTAAAACAGATGCTTTACTCGTATGCCTGAGAGAACAACAAGGTCTCGAGTAGTGTTCTGAACTGGGCATTGGAGGTTACTGACCTCAGTCCAGCAGGAAGTGAATTCCAGAATTGAGGGGCCAGGACTCAGAATCTGAGACCACCGTGTTTTTTACGTTTGAAGGCGGGGATGGTAAGCAGATTCAGATGAGAGGACGAAGTTCATGAGAGGAGGTATAGCGCTGAATCCTTGAGGAGATGAATGGTGGGCCATTACCGGCGAGGGCTTTAAAGATGGTGCAGCCCAGCTTGAAGGCACAGTGTTTAGCCACCGGAAGCCAGTGGAGGCTCTTCAACAGAGGACTGACATTTTGATGTCTGGGTTGGTGGTGGATAAGCCTAGCTGCCTGGTTTTGTACCAGTTGTAAACAATGAAGTTGATATGCCAGAATACCGACAAAGAGTGAGTTGGCATAATCAATTTGTGAGGTAACCAGGACCAAGGTGACTAGGGTCAGGGCCTCGGTAGTCAGGAATCTGCAGATCTTACAAATTCTACGTAGGTGGAAAAAGCAGGCAGATACCACAGCGCTGATCTGGGGTTTCATAAACAAGTCGTTGCTGATTATAACCCCTAGACTTTTTATAGATCCTACTGGGCAAGCGGGACTACCTAGGATTAGAGGCGAAAAGTTAGAGTTCCACAGGTTGGCAGTTCCTCCAGTTAGGATCAGCTCAGTTTTATTGAGGTTAGCTTTCAATTGGCTGGCATGCATCCATTCGCTGATAAAGCTCATGGTAGAATGAAAGTTGGATACTGATGTGTTACAGGTGTCAATATCAAACACCAGCTGGAGGTTATCAGCATAGTTGAATGTTTCGACTCTTCTTTTGCTCAAGGACCAAATCAAAGGAAGCAGGTATAGGATAAAAAGAAGGGGCAAAAGGGAAGAACCCTGGGGGACCCCGCATGTCAAGTTCATTTTCTTGGCCGAAAATTTGGTGAAGCGGACTGCCTGAGAGCGGGTACAGAGGAAGGAGAAAATCCACCTCAATGCCAGACCCTGGATGCCAGCATTACTGCCACGGTCGATCAGGAGGCCGTGATCGACCGTGTCAAATGCGGCAGACAGATCCAGGAGTACCAGGGCCTTGGTAAGGTTTTTATTGGCCCCTCTCCTTAGCTCATCCATGACTGCTAAGATGACTGACTCCGTGGAGTGTGCTGGTCTAAATCTTTTTTGAGTAGTATAAAAAGTTCTTCCTTAAAGATCAGAGGGATCTGGTCCAATAGAAAAGGGTTTTTACACGTGGAAGGGGGGCGGGGGTGGATGAAGGTGTGTGAGTAGGAATACTGCCTTTGATGGTGTCGATTTTCTCAATGAAATAAGAGTTCAGGGAGTTATATAAGGATTACGATGGGGCAGGTTTCGCAATCACTCTATCTGGTTGTGCAAGCTCATCGACTATGGAGAAAATATCATTGGTCTTATTAGCTTAGTTTATAAACTTTGAGGAGAAATAAGCTGCCTTAGTCTTAAGGATGGAGTTTTTGTATTCTGTTAACAGGGTTACATAAGTTTTTTCTGAGGCATAGTCCTGTCTCTAGCTATGCTCAGCTTGCCTTAGGGCACGTTTTTTTAGTTTTCAGATCATCGGAGAACCAGCGTTGTACATCATAGGAACGCTTAAGTTTAATTATTTTAAAGGGGGCGATGCTGTCGCTAGCTGATTCAAGCCACAGCTTGATGCTAGTTGCCTGATTGCAGAGGGACTCCTGTTCAGTTGGCAGTTTGGCCTTTAGTAGTGTGCAGAAATCACCGATGTTGGCTCGATTCCAATTTCTGGCCAGGCGATTTCCCATCAGGGAGGCTTTGGTTAGAGGGGCACAGGCCATGGTGAATGTGATAAGGTGATGGACTGACCATGTGCATGGGGAAATTGATAGTCGTGAGATTTCCAAGTTGGAAGTCCAGACTTGGTCCAGAATATGTACCTTTATATGGATGGCCTCGGTCACATGTTAAATGCAGTTCATTCCTGACAGGAGATCAGTAAATTCTATGGAGCTGGCACTCTCCTGTGCTTCAGAGGGCTAGTAATTAAAGTCTCAAATTACAATGATTCTAGCATAGTTGATAACTAGTTGGGAGATCATTTTGCCTAGTAGTTGGTGGAATGAGGGCATATGGTGAGGGGGCAATAAAATAAGGCATAGTTAAAGGGGGATTGGGGTGATTCAAAATGCACTGGTTTTTCTTAAATAATCTCCTACAGTACCATTTTAATAGCGTATTGTTACAATTTCTGCTCCGACTTTGTGCTATATCTGCTGCATTCTTTGATTTCTTTTTAGACATTCCCCTCGAAATGCATGGGGGATGCATTCATGAATGACGTGTACAAACATACCTTGTTTTGAAATACAGCAATGTTGCGATTTGCTTTGAAATTATTCAGCATATGATTTAATATTCTGAAGATTGGTTCAAAATAAACCATTTACTAAGAAGAACACTTACAATCACTTCAGAACTTTATTGTTTAAACGTGTATCCAAACGCCAGGAGGATTTGAGATTCCTATCTTACAATGCGTAAGATTCTCTTGTGTGATTCAAAATTCAAAATAAGGCTGTTGACCGAATGTGTGTCTTGGATCTCTAAAGAAGTGAACCGAAGTTTTTGGTGGATAATAGCTGCAACCTCTCCCACGAGTTTGCCCGTCGGCCTGTTGGTCTGAAGTATATAGTAGCCATTGGGAACTGCTGCAAGGATATCAGGGACGGACTCTGTAGTGAGCCAAGTTTCAGACAGAAGAAGGATGTCGGGTTTGTCAGAATCAATGAGCTGAAAAATGTCAAGCTAATGTCTCACCATAGAGCGGGTGTTTAAGTAGCTAATCACGAGAGTCCCCGCTACCTGACTCTCAGATATGTTAGAGTCAGGTAAGCCCTTGTGGACGGCGGAGGGTTCCTGGCGGGTAGGTGGATCAGAGAGCTCTGGAAAGGACACTCTAAGGGCAAGAATTCCTGCTTTGTTAGCTTGGGCCATGGTGTCAGTGCTGATAGGCCAGTTGCCATGTGAGTGTTTCAACTCAGAAGCCGTGTAGGATAAAAAACAGGCATAGTGTATAGCCCCTAGCCCCAGCCAGCCGCGGATGGGCGCAGACTGGCTTGCCTTTGGCGCGCCTTCGGCATGCCAGCAGTGTGTCTGCTGCACGAGGGAAAGGCATGCCAAATAAGTAATGCTGGGAGAGCTAGAGCGCTAACCAAGCGGCTCCGCCCCTAACAGCCCCTAGCTGCCTGGTGTCGGAAATCGGAAGAGCCGGCACCATCCACAACAAGGGGGAAAACCCCGTGGTGGACTGGGATGCTGGCATTTGACCCAGGGGAGAAGCAAGTGCAAATAAAAGGTGAGAAGTAGTGAATTCAGTGACAATGATACAGGTTTAAAAAGCAGTTCTAAAAAGCAATTTTAAAAGCACAATGCAGGAATTCAGTCTATCGGCTTAGTAATCAAGCGAGATAGTCGGTATTAGCAAGAGCAGCTGGCATGTGTCTGTGTACGTCCGATGCCTGAGATGAAAGGCATGCCAAATAAGTAGTGTTGGGAGAGCTAGAGCGCTAACCAAGCGGCTCCGCCCCTAACAGACCCCAGCTACTTGGTGTCAGAAATCAGTGCATGCATTTTTTCCCTGGCCTCAAGTCTAATGTCCTTCTTTCTCTGCATAACAGCCAGTTTGTAATTATTTATGCAGACTCTCACCAACCCCCTATTAAGGGGAACCTGCTTTAGGGCATGTATGGGTTTCTTTGGGTCTTTGAACAATTTATGTCAACCCATCTTTGTAATCTAGTTTCTCTTTTCCTACTTTGGGTTGTCAGGAGGTTGGTGATTGTATGACAGGTTCCCTCAAATGTTTTCAGCATGATTTTGGGTTTTAAGTTCAACGTTCAGGCAAGCTAATACCTGATCCCCACTTTTCCTTAGCAGTTCCTCTAAAATAGTGGGTGAATCTACCATGACCCACCTGCGTATAATCCCCTTATTTTTGTTGAATATTACTAGGTTAATGGGGGCTGAAACCGGGTGCTGTATTTTTGAGCCAGTTCTAATCTGTGTAGCAGTTCAACAAAGTCATATTCTAGTCTCCTCTTAAGAAGAAAACCGTGTTTTTTAGCCTTGCTTGAAAATAATTTAAGTATTGATTGAGATACTTAATTCTATTTTTCAGTGATTTTGAGTTAGAGTTTAAATATACGATTAATATTTAAATTTGCTTGAAACTAATCAATCTTTTTTAACTTAATGTTTGCTTCCAGTATCCAAGGAACTACAGAGTCATCTTCCTTTATTTCAAAGTTGCTCTTAGTTTAAATAAATGCAGCTCTGCCTCCTGCTGGTCTGCCTTTGGTTGTTTGAAGGGTTGTTAATAGACTCAAAGTCAGGAGGGTTGATGAGGTCATGTCTCCACATGTCCTGGATACAAATATCATCAACTCCCAATAGGTAGTCCCAAAAACTCCACATAGTAGATATGTAAGTCGTTTTCCAGCCCTTCCTTTTCCATGAGCAGTCCCTCATTGTGGTGATTTTTTGTAATTTTCTTGGTTGCATTACATTTTGGTATGTTGTTTAGTTAAGCTGGTAATTTCCAAGTTTGAGTCCTTAAGCTGACCTCTCTATTCTTGTGAAGAGTTGTGGAGGGACAAGACCAGAAATTCATCTGACTGAGATAGGGTTTATTGGCAAAACTACAATGGTGGAGCCCTTTAGATGTGAATATTGATAGATCTTCATTTGCAACAAAGATAGATGACTCAGGCCCTGTGAGTGCTCTCAATGGCTCTCAATGCTTCTATGTGTTTTACCAGGTTTGGTAATGTCAGTGCATGCGGTGGTCTTAAATGAACAGGGTACAGGCCGGGCTCCAGATTTGCTATTAATATGCCCCATTCTGAAAACTGGTGCTTGTAGTCCAAGAACAAATTTGCCTCCTTTTTGGTTGCTGAGGTTAATTTGGTATGGTCCTTTCTTTCCTCCTGCCATCAGCCTGACAATTGCAACACGAATAAGCAAGGAGATTGCTATTTCAGTTGACCAGGAATGGATTTTACCAGAATGTTCCATCTCTATAGAATTTCTAAGGGGCTTTATGAGGTATGTTGTGGAGGAGATTGGGGTGCCACTCTGTTCTGTGGTGTGTATTGAGGCAATAGGGATTTTGCTGGGGTTTCGATGTATGAAGTGTGACTTATAAATGTAATAATAGTCATGCGATATATATGGTTGTCTTACACTATTGTTGCTTGATTGAAAGGTTGTTTCTGGGCCTTTTTTGACAAGTTCCAAATGCTAATTAAATTGAGTTTGTATGACTGCTGCCACCTTCTTCTTCCTTTGAAGTAGATCACTTAGAGTATGGCTTGCACCAGATGATTGATTCCTGTGAACAGACATCAGTAGTGTAATTGACATTTGTGTTTGCACTTTAGGCATCAAGGTTGTAAGTGTGAGTGTTCTCTGTGGTCCTTGCAGGTTAACTTACCATCGTAATCAAGGAAGTTGGAACTGGTACACTGAGAGCCATACAGGTGGTCTATTTTACAATTCTTCATGAGGCGTTCAACAGGCGAAGTATTGACGTCATAAAACTGTATTAGATTGCCTGTATATATTTAAGTGATTTTATATGTCGCGGTCCCCTCCCCAACGGATGTTGCTACAATGGCTTATGATCTGAAGGCTCAGTTTGTTTTCTCTAGTTTTTGCAACATTTCTTCTATACTTCCAAGCTGGCATGTTTTGTCTCATTGTAACGTAGATGGTTCTTTGCTTCCTGCTTAATTTTTTTCAATAGCTGCCCCCTTCCTCACTTTCTCTTTTCCTGAAGGTAGTGTATGTGTATTTTTTTATCTTAAGTTCTGTTACAACCAGCATGATTGAAGACATTTTAATACCATGGGTAGCCGGAAGCATTTTAATTGGAATTAATAGATTTGTTAATCTTTTGTTGCTTTGAAATTACACTGCAGGGTTCAAAAATAAGGTAAATAGAGACTGCACGTTCAATACTTCCATACTAGACCATGTTTTCCTGGCAGCGTCCAAAGTGTATGTTCAGTTTTTCAGTTTCTTCATATCTTATTTTTATATATATGCCTCAAAAGTGCAGACTTTCTTTCCTGGTCTGTTACAGCTATCTTTTCCTTAAGGTCCCTGGGATTTTTTCATGGGAATGTGATAGATATCTGCACCCACTAGGATGGTTTTGGGGACTTTGGGGGGGAAGTATGATTCCTTTGATTGATTTTAAGGGTGTGTTCCATTTTTCTACTTCATCGGTTGATATTTGTTTCCTTGTTTGACGCTCTCTTAAGGTATAAATATGTATTTAACGATTTATTTAAAAAATCCAACCTGTAATACCATTTTTATTTAATGTGTATTAAAATTAGTAAACGTTATTTATAAAATGAATTGATAATAGGAAGTTACATATATTTTTAAATTATACAACGTTTAAATAAATATATAATGACATTGTTTAAATGTGTTTACATATATGTATATATACTTTTAATATTACATAAAATGTAAGAAGGTAATATATTTAATATTATTTTCCATAGAGTTTTAAGTCCCTTTCTCCATTATGTTCAAAGCAAGGCTGTTGCTAATCCAGTGGGTGGTCAGGTTTTTAAATATCAATGGGTTTACTCTTTTGTTGGTGGGTTTCTGTCCCTCCCTAAAAAAAACTCCTTAGCCCCCCTGAGAACTCCTCCCTATGCCCCTCCCATTTAGTAGTAGGTATTCCCCATTTTCCTGCAGCTCCCCTATGCTTCACCCACATGTACTACTAAAATGTAGGCTCTCCTGTGGAGAGATCTTCACAGCCTGAGGGGAGATCTCCTCATGGAAATGATATGAGGTGTGGAGGCAGAGATCCCTGTATGTATGTTATGTTATGTTAGGTGCCACTTGTAAAGCCCGCTGACGCCGAAGCTTCCTGGCGCTGATAGACAGAGTGGGAGAGGAGGAGACACGGGAGGCAGAAGAACCTAGCTAAAGGAGGGGAAGAAATGGGTTTTTAATTGTTTTCTGAAAGTAAGGAGAGAAGAGGGGTATACAACGTTTACAACGAAGTTTTTACCACGCACTACCACTACAACGCAGGCATTACCACGCATACCATTACAACGCATTGCGCTGGGGGGCGCTCTAGGATAGGGAATAAGTATAATTTTATATCCAACACCTTCCCTAGTGTGCACGGGGACTGGAGTTGGAATATAAAATTATACTTACCACTATCCAGCACCTCTAAGCGCTATGCGTTGTAACGGTATGCGTTGTAAATACCGCGTTGTAATGGTATGCGTGGTAAAAGTATGCGTTGTAACGTCATACATCCTCAAATCCTGAGGAAGAAGGTTCCAGAGAATAGGAGCTAGGTAGGAGAAACGGCGGCCGCCAAATTTCTTAGTTTTGTTTTTTGGGGTGACTAACAAGTCACGGTGGGCTGATCGGAGGGTGCGTGTAGGGCAGTGGGGACGGATAAGGGATTTGAGAAACCCAGGACTGGAGCAGTGAAGAGCTTTGAAGGTGAGACATGCCACCTTGAAGGCAGCCCTTTGGTCTATTGGGAGCCAGTGGAGGCTATGAAGCAGAGGCTTGGCAGATTGCCATCTGGGGGTTCCATGGATCAGGCGGGCCGCCTGATTTTGGACGACTTATAGACGGTTTAACAGAAATTGTGGGAGACCGTGATAAATGGAGTTGGAGAAATCAAGACGGGAAAGCACGAATGAGGTGACAGTTTGAGTGAGTGCCGCAGGAGGGAGAAGGTGACAGACTTTACGAATCCTCCGGAGTTGGAACATGCATGATGAGATTACCGCTCCAACTTGGGCTTTGAGGGAGAGTTCAACGTCGATGATTACGCCCAGACTTTTTATTGTTTTAGCTGGGGTAGGGGGGGAACCAAGCTCCGAGGGCCAGAACTGTAGGCCCCAATGGACGTGGCTGAGGCCAGGGAGAAGGAGCTTGGTTTTACCGGGGTTCAGTTTTAATTGATTCTGGTCCATCAAGAGTTGGATGTGAATCATAACTGCGTGAAACGTATTGATAGCCAGTGGGGAGTTAAGTGAAAAGATGAGCTGTAAGTCGTCGGCGTAATTATAGACTGTGATGTCCCATTTGAGAAGAGATTGAACCAATGGCCGGAGATACAAATTAAATAGAAGCGGAGAAAGGGAGGAGCCCTGGGGGACTCCGCAGGACGTAGGGGATTTTTTGGCCGTATAAGGGCCCAGGCGGACCGCCTGTGTTCTTCCAGTGAGGAAGGATCTGACCCACTCAAGAGCAGAGCCCTGGATGCCTGCCTGCTCGACACGGTGGAGAAGGATGTTATGGTCCACCGTGTCGAACGCGGCAGACAAGACCAGGAGGACGAGGGTTTGAGGACTCCCAGCGTCCGCATTGCTCCTAAGTGTGTCAAGGACTGCCAGAATGACAGCCTCTGTAGAGTGGACAGGTCGGAATCCAGCCTGATTAGGCTCAAGGTGACGGGAGGATTCAATAAAATTTGACAGGCAACGGGTGACATGGGCCTCTAAGATCTTGGAAAAGTAGGGGAGGAGAGAGATGGGGCGATAATTCGATGGCTCTGCAGGGTCGGCACCCGGTTTCTTGAGGAGGGGAACTAGGATGGCCTCCTTGAAAGAAGTGGGGAAATTGCCACTGCTGAGCGATCTGTTGAGTAGATGTAAAATGCAATCTGGCAGATTAAGACATATGCTCCGCAAGACAGAGGGTGGGCAACAGTCATTGGGGGAGCCAGATTTCACACGGATGGCAAGCTCCGCTAGGGAGGTAGGATCCAAAGCGGGAAAGGTAGTGAAGGTCAGGGGGTTAATAGAGGGAAGGTCTGGGGGGGAAGACTGGGAAGGGGGGAATAGATTCTTTGATTTTTATGACTTTTTCCAGAAAGAAAGAGTTCAGAGTGTCACAGGCGTCCTGAGTAGGGGTCTGGGCTGGGAGGGTTCTATTATCTGTAGTTAGCTCGTTCAGGACTCTGAACACCTCCTTTGATTTGTCTGCTGCAGATGAGATCCTATTAGAGAAGTGTTCCATTTTGGCTGACCTAATGGCAGATTTATAGTCTTTACGTGCGGCCAGATAGGACTGTCTGGATGAGTCAGAATAGTCACGTCTCCAGGTGCGTTCTGACTGGCGCGTTTTTAGTTTAAGAGCCTTGAGATCGTCCGAGAACCACCTGTGGGAGTTCCGATGCCTAGTACGAGGGAAAGTAACTAAGGGAGCGAACTGGTCGCTGGCCGACTCTAACCAAGAGCCTATATCTTGTTCTAGTTTGTCGATGTCGCTGGAGGGGTGAGAGCCTGGGCGAGAGTCGGCGAGGGCGGTGAGGAAGCCCTGTGCATCGTATGTATTCCATTTCCGTGACTGGCCCCCAGCCATTAGGGGGGCGGAGATCTGGCCGGCGACTGTGATGGTGGTATCCACCAAGTGGTGGTCAGACCAAGCACAGGGAAGAATGTCCGGTGAGGACAGGGCCAGGTTACAGGACCAAATCTGGTTCAGAATATGTCCCTTGATATGGGTGGGTTGAGAGACATGCTGAGTGAGATTCAGGTTTTCAAGGGTCTCAAAGAGCTCAGTGGTGTGGGAGCCGGCGTTGGTGTCGTTAAACCAATAGTTTAGATCGCCAAAGATAGAGAAGCCGGAGTGCACTGTTAGCAGGGTGGACAGTTGTTCACTCAGAGTATAGGAGAAAGAAGGCATAGAGTAGGGAGGCCGGTATAGGAGGAGAAGGGTAAGGGGGCCGATGTCGGTTTGTACACTGAAGAGTAAGTTCTCCACCTCAGGTAGGGCAAGAGAGTAGGAGGAAATAGAGGTCAGGCGTTTAGATATAATGGCTGCCACCCCACCCCCAGGCCGGTCATCAGGGCGGTCGGCGTGGAGAATGTAATAATCAGGGGGAGGGCTGCCAGTATGTCTGGAAGGGACTCTGAGGTTAACCAGGTCTCTGTGAGCAGGAGTATGTCAGGGTTAGAGTTAGACAGTAAAATGAAAATGTCCTCGGAGTGTTTCACCAGCGAACGGGTGTTTAGGTATAATACCCTGATCGACGTCGAGTTCCCGATAGGCGTGACTGAGGGTGAGCGTCCGCCTAGATGAGGTTGGTCAGGGCGCGAGATGCCAACAGCAGATATACGTCGAATGGTCGTTGGTGAGGGCGTGGAGGCAGAGTGTTGTAGATCTCTAAGGGATTGGGCTGAGTGTGCGATAAAAGGTTCAGCATGCCGTGCCCTAAGGCCCGTCCTGGCGCGGACGGGCTTGCCTTAGGCGCGCCTTCGGCGTGCAAACGGTACTCCCGCTGCGCTCGTCCGCTGCGCTTCCGGTGAATACACATGTTTATGCCGGGCGAAGAGAGTGGGAGGGCGTGGCCTGAAAAGGGGCGTGGCCTCTCCCGTGGCCGGGAATGGCGTTTGTAGTAGGCAGCGCGGCAGCGCTAAGGTCCGCTGTGCGCGCCTGAACAGAGTCGAGCCGTGCTCAGAAGGTGCTCACACTAGCTGGTGAGTTAAAAACAACAGGTTATTTGTGACATTCAAAGTTCGTTTTAAAAAAGCAAGAGTGTGCAAATATAGCTCCCGGCTTCCGCCTCAGGAGGTGGTCTGTCTAACACGTCGCTTGTATTCAGCGAGTGTTTTTATACGGCGAAGATGGGCGTGGCCTAAAAAGGGGCGTGGCCTCTCTCGTGGCCGGGAATGGCGTTTGGAGTAGGCAGCGCGGCAGCGCTAAGGTCCGCTGTGCGCGCATGATCAGAGTCGAGCGGTGCTCAGAAGGTGCTCACACTAGCTGGTGAGTTAAAAACAACAGGTTATTTGTGACATTCAAAGTTCGTTTTAAAAAAGCAAGAGTGTGCAAATATAGCTCCCGGCTTCCGCCTCAGGAGGTGGTCTGTCTAACATGTCGCTTGTATTCAGCGAGTGTTTTTATACGGCGAAGATGGGCGTGGCCTAAAAAGGGGCGTGGCCTCTCTCGTGGCCGGGAATGGCGTTTGGAGTAGGCAGCGCGGCGGCGCTAAGGTCCGCTGTGCGCGCCTGATCAGAGTCGAGCGGTGCTCAGAAGGTGCTCACACTAGCTGGTGAGTTAAAAACAACAGGTTATTTGTGACATTCAAAGTTCGTTTTAAAAAAGCAAGAGTGTGCAAATATAGCTCCCGGCTTCCGCCTCAGGAGGTGGTCTGTCTAACACGTCGCTTGTATTCAGCGAGTGTTTTTATACGGCGAAGATGGGCGTGGCCTAAAAAGGGGCGTGCCTCTCTCGTGGCTGGGAATGGCGTTTGTAGTAGGCAGCGCGGCAGCGCTAAGGTCCGCTGTGCGCGCCTGATCAGAGTTGTGCGGTGCTCAGAAGGTGCTCACACTAGCTGGTGAGTTAAAAACAACAGGTTATTTGTGACATTCAAGGTTCGTTTTAAAAAAGCAAGAGTGTGCAAATATAGCTCCCGGCTTCCGCCTCAGGAGGTGGTCTGTCTAACCAATGTAGGTTGGTGAATAGCATTTTGTGGAACACCAGTAATTATATTATAGTACTACTAAACTACAAAGTGCAGTTTGTCAATAAATTGTGTAACTATGCTATGGTCAAAGCCCTATGAAGGAACAATACTCTCTTGTGCCGAACAGAGTACTGGCCACAGTTGGACAATATTAAAAGAAAAATCTATATTAACATTGCAAGTAAAGAGACACCAACACACACTAAACACTATCAACAGCAGAAAAGGAAAGCAATGTGTCACATTGGTTTCATGTTAACATTTTTTGCTTCTGTAGCCCGCTAATAGAATCTCAAGATGGCTTACAAACCAATGGCTATTTTAAATAGGCGGAAAAGTTACTGCAGGTGTTCGCTTTCAGGCCCCTGGTATTTGTAATTGCAACTTTGGCTTTTGTTGAAAATCAACAAGGTTGTTACAAGCAAATCCTACATGCTGTGTAGTTCACATATAGCTTTATAAATTAACTAATGTGTGATAACACCACCATTGTAAGTGCACCATTTACAGCTATTTAACAATAACACACTAAGCACATGTCTTTCTTTTTTATCACTTCCTTAAGATGGGACACAGACGGTGAAAGCATTTTGGGACCTGTCTTTGAAAGAATCACAGTTTACATCACAGTGAAGGAAATGAAAACATTTACAATGGTATAGAGCAGCAGAGCACTGAAAGTTAATTTGTATTTTATTGTTATCTCTAGAACTTGCTTTTCAGCTCAGGATGAGTAGTAAACTGGTCATGATCAAACACTTTATTGCTGTTTCTGTATAATGCCTTAGTAATAAAGTAAAAAAGATTTTAAAAATATATATATATTTATATTATATATATATATATATATATTCACTGAAAAAAACATAGGTTATAGACGATATATAGTTAGAAATTCGCATTTACAAAACCTTATTTTACTCACACAAAACCATTGAAATTCCATATATAGTTAGTTGCACTAACTATATATCGCGCACCCGCAATCCACTGCTGATGATGTCACATATTACATCATTCATGACATGGTCAGTGACATCACTGATGACATCACTGATGACATCTCAAATGACATCACTGATGACATCTCAAATGACATCACTGATGACATCACTAATGACATCTCATTTGACATTACTGATCACATCACTGATGATATCATTCATGTGATAATACGATGAACCTCTTCAGACTCTAATATAACCATAGATACAATCAGTGTAAACAGACACTCACAGACTGTCACTCATCCATGGAGTTACTCACACACCTAGTCCGTCATGCAAAGAATCAATCACACCTCCATTTCCTCAACTATACAGTTATACAAACTTTACTTATTCAAACATATACTAACACATATTTACTCTCTTATACAATCCCTGATACAAGTTCACAATGATCCATACAGCCACTCACACATTCACTGGCTCTTATGCACAGTTATTTATATATGTCAACTCTCACATGTACTGTGTTTTAGATATGTACTTACTTTGACATGTAGCACTGAGATATCCATTCACTCACCAATACACTCATGCACACAGTCAACCGCCCATACAGCTGTTTCCGCATGCACTTTTGAAACCATACATCTAGTGAATCAACTGCTCACACATCTATGCACAGAGTCATACACCTCCCAGCCACCCACACACACACTCAGTCTCCCATACAAATACTTGGGCAACCAATCAATAACCCATATAGTTACTCATATAGCTACTTATCAACACATGCAACAGTTTACAGAACAACAGACATAATGATGCACAAATTAAGACAGTTTAGTCACTAACCCATGCACTCAGTGAGACACATTTAGTCACTCACTCATACAGTCAGTCATGCACCTACTAAATCCTTCATCCAGACACTTATACATCCACTCATTCTTCAATATGTAAGACATATTTTAACTTTACAGAAACATACAGTCACTGGATGTTGTCATCAGTGATGTCATCAGTGATGTCATTTGAGATGTCATCAGTGATGTCATCAGTGATGTCACTGACCATGTCATGAATGATGTAATATGTGACATCATCAGCAGTGGATTGCGGGTGCGCGATATATAGTTAGTGCAACTAACTATATATGGAATTTCAATGGTTTTGTGTGAGTAAAATAAGGTTTTGTAAATGCGAATTCCTAACTATATATCGTCTATAACCTATGGTTTTTTCAGTGAATTTTTAAGGTTTTGTAAATGCTAATTCCTAACTATATATGGTCTATAACCTATGGTTTTTTCAGTGAATTTTCAAGGTTTTGTAAATGCTAATTCCTAACTATATATGGTCTATAGCCTATGGTTTTTTCAGTGAATATATATATATATACATACATATATAAACATATATCATCTGTATATCTATATAAATACAAACATAAATGCATGCATACATATACTTATATGCATACAGATGCATGTTATTTACATGAAAGTTGAAAAAACACTAATAAAAGCAAAGCTAAAAAGCCACCTCATTACAAACAGAATGGCTTTAACTTAAACGAGGGCGAGATCTATTGCATTTTCAATGCATATTTACTTTGGTTCCATCAAGAAGGCATTCAGATGTGTCACACATTTGCCATAAATTCTGAATGTTAGCACTCTAGTTGCACATTAGATCACTGTAGTAAAGCTACTGCTCACCAGGGACGTCTGCTGCTGGTATTCAAAGTGCATGTTTCAGTCTGCATGTTAGAATTTTTTTAATATAATAGAAGAGGATTTGAGAAGTCACTCAAAATGATCCCTAATTTTTCTTTCTGAAGCACTAATCATACTTTCTATGGCAAAATTAACCCCCTCATGTTGTTCCTTTTTAAATTGAGTGTTTTCAGACTTACCACTTCATTCCAATCAAGATGGCTTCTGGTGTGCCATACTTTTGTCATAAGTAAGACTGTTAGCGCTCTAGTTGTTCTTTAGAACACTCTGGGACATTCTGTCATTGGGCTATACTTGGGGTACATCTGGGTGATATTTGGGCTACATTTAGGCTCTTTTGTCTCTGGTGGCCATCTTGGGAGACTGTATGTCAGAATTTTTTAATGAAATTGAAGAGGGTTTGAGAAGTCACTCAAAATGTGCCCTAATTTTTCTTTCTGCAGCACTAATCATAATTCATATGGCAAAATATACCCCCTCATTTTGTTCCTTTTTAAATTAAATGTTTTAAGAGTTACCACTTTATTCCAATCAAGATGGCTTCAGGTGTGCCATACCTTTGTAATAAGTAGGACTGTTAGCGCTCTAGTTGTTCTTTAGAACACTCTGGGACATTCTGTCATTGGGCTATACTTGGGCTACATCTGGGTGATATTTGGGCTACATTTGGGCTCTTTTGTCTCTGGTGGCTATTTTGGGAGACTGCATGTCAGAATGTTTTAATGAAATAGAAAAGGTTTTGAGAAGTCACTCAAAATGTGCCCTAATTTTTCATTCTGCAGCACTAATCATACTTTCTATGGCAAAATATACCCCCTCATGTTGTTTCTTTTTAAATTAAATGTTTTAAGAGTTACCACTTTATTCCAATCAAGATGGCTTCAGGTGTGCCATACCTTTGTAATAAGTAGGACTGTTAGCGCTCTAGTTGTTCTTTAGAACACTCTAGGAGGCTACAGTAGAACACAAAGGAATCAACTGACAGTCTCTGTCCTTGTTGGATGTACATGTTTTACTGAGAATGTCAGACTTCATTTTCACATGACTGAGAAAGATAATGTGAATTTACAGAAAATATGCTTTCAGTTTAGCTTATAGATCCCCTTCCAAACCACTTTGGGAAAATCATGAGATATTAGTTTTCTTTCAAACAATATTCATGATATCACAGCAGAAGGTTTTTTCACATGGTAAAATCACCTTAGAACCCACCACAATTCCTAAAACGAGTATGGTACCATCAACAAATGATTTATAATGTAACTAAAGTCCTAAAACCCTCTATTAACTACAATGCTTTTTAATGAGGTGCTATCATGTATATTGGTCCCAAGATGGCTGCCAACACTTCTTGGATGAAGTGCTGACAGCCAATCAGATCAGATGTGTGGTTAGGCTCCGCCAAGATATATATCTTTTTTTGAACCTAAATTACTCAAAATCCACTGGAGCACATATATTGAGACCTAGCAAAGGCACATCGGGCTAACAGTCCCTACAATTTTGCCAGGTTTCGTGCAAATCCATTCAGCCGTTCGAGCTAAAAGTGAGGCCAACCGCCCTATGGAAATTAACATGGGAAAAACGCGTTTTGGGACCCCCCTTTTTTCTCGGCCCCCCCCCTGATGAAACCCCCCCAAATTGTCAGGGGCTGCTCAGAAACAAAATGTTCCATTTTCCTGAAAATTTCAGCCAATTCCGTCCACAAACGCCAAAGTTATTAGACCTAGAATTTTCAAAAATCCCATAGAGAAAAAATCCTAACTATATATACCTACTGGCGCCCGCCAGTAGGTAATATTTACTGTAAGAAAAGAAAGTTTAAAGGGACATTAAAGATATAAAATAGAATTTCCTGTTACCTCCAGCAAGTCCGACACAACAGGATTCCTGAGAGCTGGTCGGCGACCCTGCCCCTTTTCTCCACCACTCTGCAAACACGACTACTCATTAAAAAAAACATAGAAAAAATTGAAATTCACTTAAAAACCAAAGGTTATAGGGACATTATAGTTCGGAAATAGAATTTGAAAAACCTTCGAAACTCACTTAAAAAAACCAAAGGTCACACAGCTGTCATATTTAGGAAATAGAATAAAAAAAACTTTAGAAATTAACTTAAAAAACAAAGGTTACACAGACATCATAGTTAGGCTCAGATTTCCCTCGTACAAAACCACTGAAATCCAGCAGTTATAAGTACCTGAGCTAACTATAACTTACAACCCCACTAATGCACCACTTATTACCTCATATATTACATCACTCTTGACATGGTCAGTTCTATCAATGATGACATCACTGATGACATCTCAAATGACATCACTGATTACATCATAAAATTAGTGTAAGTGTTTTTAAGAGTTTATGGGTGTTCTTGGAGAAAAAAAGGACTCCTCTGGGTTCATCAGCTTTTTCAAAATGACACCGTTTTATCTTTCTCCCAAGCTAAATGGATATTTAACTTCCCTACCTATTTTTCTAATAAATATATTTTGTTACAACATGCCTTAAACATAGCAATTCAGAAAATGGTCCCTTCCTTGGGTCAATCGTTAGATCCTTCCATCAATGCTTTTACCTTTTTAAGTTCTGGTCCCAACGCCTCAGCAATTTATAAATATTTACATAAGCCAACCCCTCATAGAGAAAAAACTAAAATAGAATGTGATTGCGAACGTGACCTTCAAGTAGATTGGCCTATTCCAGTTTGGAATCGCATTTGGCTTAAATTAAGGAAAACATCCAGAGCAGCTAATACCACACAAACACTCTTTTTTATTTATAATAGATTACTTCTTTCTCCCTCTCTCTTGCAAAAGTTCAATGTTGAACTCCCTGGTGTTTGCTGGTCATGTTCAACCCCCAATGCTGATTTAAATCACTTACTTTTTTATGTCCTTTTGTTCAGGACTTTTGGAAGAAGGTCTGGAATCAAATTACCCACATTTTTCATTTGAGGGTTCCCTTTTCATTTATCAATATTTTCTTGGGCTCTCTATCTGAGGACTGGGCAACTTGTTCTTTACCTTTACAGGTCTTGGACTTGCTTTTGGGAGTGGCTTTTCAACAGATTACCAAACACTGGAAAAACTTAGCGATTTGTCTTTTCAAGCATGGTGGTATGCAGTGTGTCATAATCATAGGTTATATACTGCCTAAGTATTCCCAATTTCCTTGGCCCCCAAACGTTTGTTTATGTGGTCCCCAATTACAGATTTTATAGATTGTCATGCCAAACTTTTTTCTGTACCCCAAATTTCGGACCAAGAAGTGTTGAAACCCCCCTGACATTCTTATTTGTTCTCATCTTCCTTATTGCTCTCGGTACTGCCTTCAATACATTTCATGTACTGTTCGATTGATTGACCAGATTTTTATTATACTTGTATTTACGCTGTTATATTGATACATGATGTTTTACCTATGTATTATCAATTCTTTTAAAGTTATCATCTATGTATATTTTGTATATTTACATTTTATTTTCTCACTTTTTCACCCTTTCCCTTTTCTTTTTCAATACATTTTATAATTTTTTAAACTCCAAAAAGAGTTTAAGGGTGTTAAACATATATACTATCATACTACAAAAGTTAATTTTGTATACTGGGTGCACTGCTACTGAGTGATACTACTCACATATATTATGTGAGTCGCTGTGTGACTATGTATCCTTGTGTGTATTGGTGTGTGAGTGGCTGCATGGGTGTATTAGTGGGTGTGTGAATAGCTGTGTGCATGAGTGAGATGCTGTAGGATGGTTGTATTGGTGGGTGAGTGGGTATGTCAGTGGCTGTATGGTAGAGTGAGTGGTGATATGAGTGGCTCTATGGGTGGGTAAGTGGGGGTGTAGTGTCTATACGGGTAAGTGAGTGGGTGTCTGAATGGCAGTATTGGAGTGTGTCTGTGTAAGTGGCTGTACGGGTGAGTGAGTGAGTGAGTGAGTGAGTGAGTGAGTGAGTGAGTGAGTGAGTGAGTGAGTGGATGTGTGAGTTCTTGAATGGCAATGTAAGTGAAGTGAGTATGTGAGTGCTTGTATGAGTGAGTGAGTTGGTGGGTTGAGAGGCGGTATGGGTGAGTGAGTCGGTGTGTGAGTGACTGTGTAGGTGAATAAGTGGGTGTGTGAGTAGCTGTGTGGCTGAGTGTGTAGCTGTGTGAGTAGTTGCATGGGTGAGTAACTGGTTATATGAGTACCTGTATGCTTGAGAGAATGTTTGTGTGTGTGGCTGAATGAGTGAGTGAGTGAGTGAGTGAGTGTGTGTGTGAGTACTGGTATGGGTCTGTGAATGGATACATGCATGGTTGTTTGGTTGAGTGAGTAGGCATTCAAGAGGTTGTATGGGGTGTGAGTGGGTGTGTGAAAGGTTCTGTGGATGATGTCATCAGTGATGTCATTTGAGATGTCATCAGAAATGTCATCAGTGATGTCACTGACAATGTCATAAGTGATGTAATATGTGAGGTCATAAGCAGTGCATTGCAGGGGTATAAGTTATATTTAGCTCAGGTATCTATAACTGCTGAATTTCACTGGTTTTGTATGAGTGAAATCTGAGCCTAACTATAATGTCCCTATAACCTTAGATTTTTCAGGGAATTTCTAAGGTTTTTTAAATGTTATATCCTAACTATGACAACCCTGTAACCTTTGGGTTTTTAAGTGAATTGCTGAGGTTTTTCAAATTCTATTTCTGAACTGTAGCATCCCTGTAACCTTTGGTTTTTAGGTGAATTTCTATGGTTTTTGAACCAGTAGTCGCGCTTGCAGAGTGGTGGAGAAAAGGGGCAGGGCTTCCAACCAGTTCTCAGGAATCCTGCTGTGTCAGACTTAATGGAGGTAACAGGAGGGCTATGTACCGAAAGTGGAACCTTCCTGTACATAAACAATCATTGGCCTTGTGCTGTTTTCATGTGTGCTGCACAACACATCACACATGAAAACAGCAAAAAAAAGGAGAAATTAAACATTTCTCCTCATTGCGCCAGGGTAAGACCAGGTTTGACATGGTCTTAATTCTGGCGCTGCCTCCTGTTTACGCCTCCCTTGTAAATAGGAAGCAGCCTTAGAATCAATAAGTGTTGCGGTGGAACGCCCACAGCAACACCCATTGCCCTTCCCTTTCACACTAAGCATAGAGTGAAACAATGCAGCCTTAAGCTACATTAAGTGGTTTAACGCTGCCTTGTAAATTAGGCAAGACCCTTATCGCCATCACAACGTCACTGAAAGTGACGTTATGATGGTGATAGGGGCTTGTAAATATGCCCCTACATGCACAAATCACCAAAGCCTCATATGAAAGAAACATTGAAAGGCTTTAACACAAGCCTCTCCTCTTTTTACAGCTCTGGATGCTTCTTACATTGAGGAGAAAGCTCCACCGTACTTCAAATATCCCCTATGTCGTCAATCTTGTAATAAAATCACATACATGAGGCTGCTAGCCCTTCCAATCTTCAATTTCAATCCTCTATAGGCACGCAGGGAGGGCCAATCACATTGCAGGCTGTGCGACTATCACCTTGAGTCTTGGCTACACTTGCTGTGTTGCTGTCCCCACTTTGCCAATGATCATCGCCGTCGTCTAACTCCTCTTTGCCGAAGTAATGATCTCAGAAGCTGCGGGGAAGTATCCGACTTGTGCTTTACCAATAATACTGCACAAACTCTTGCAAGGTTAAGGAAATTCACCAACATCTTTCAAGACGCACTGCACACAGCCCATCCCTGCGAGTAGAAAATGGGCTGGGATGGTGACATCCTTGGAAAGATGATCCAAGTCTTTACCAACCGACCCTGAGAGGTGGCCACTGCAGAGTCAATCCTCTAATTCAGCTAGCAGGAATACTGGGATGCACACAGCTCAGATCAGCGAGCAGAAAGCGAACAGGAAGGTGGCATCTTAGGTGAATAAAACCCAAGCACTAAGAATGGAAATCTTCACTGAATGAGACTCATGTGAACTCCCGCCAGCCTCATGCAATAAGGCTTCATAACAAGATTGCTTCAAAATACCTTTCACCCTTATTTATCTTTGCAGCGGTGTCAAGTCACAGTTTCACTCGTGATCCATATCTTGATGTATTTTTTCTGGTAAACTTCCCGAGACTCATAATTAAAAGGAGGCTGCTCAGTCTGCACTTTACACTTTCCATCTTTTCCCTCTATTGATCTTAGTTGTTTTTATATCACAAACCTGTAAACTTTTTTGTTTTTAATTTTATTCTACTATCTTACAAAATGTACTTTTAGCCAATGGGTGCCGCGCTTCCGTGGGAAAAAAAAGTCATTAAGGATTGTTATATATATATATATTTTTTTTTTTAAAGATCTTTATTGAAGCATTGTTTGACATTTTATCCCCTCCACAATTTTACACAGAGAAAAAAAATTCTGTTTAAACAAAATTAGGTCGATTGTGAATTGTCCGCTTCGCCCCTCCCCCCCAAACTTGAGTATATACATAAGCAAAGTAACAGTTGAAAAAAAAATAGCACAGAACATAAAACCTGATCTTGTTTTTTGTGTCCAAATTATAGTAAACATAATATGCATTATCTTAATATGATACCAAACAAATTAAATTATATGATTATCAGACTGTATTCTGTATCGAACTTGTCAGTGGGCCCCACATTTTTAACCCAATCTTTTGTTTCTTTCTTCACATTTTCCGGTATATAGCCTTCTCTAAATTATATGTGGCCAAGAGTCTGGCCCGCCATTGTTCAAAAGTCAGAGGGTTATAGTCTAACCACGCCAAAGCCAAACATTTGTTATATTTTTAAAGGAAGTTCTTATACTATACATTGGCAATTTGTACCAATGGGTAACCGGCTAACCCGGCTGCCCACATGTATTGAGTTTAATTAATTGAACATGATTAAACAACTACAACTAATCCTGCAGAGTCCCCATTGTTCCGAGCTACCTGTGCGCTGTTACCGAACTGTGCAAGACAGTAGTCTCATATGCACAGCCCGCACACGTGTTCATGTGTAACCAGTCAAGTGCCCCTTCCCTTGCTATGTCACAGCTGCCTTATCTTAAAAGGCAGGCACTTGTGGTAAACACATGCAGTCTGTTTGCCATGATATAACATTGTGTGAGACACCAGTGGTGAGCCTCACCCTCAGTAAAAGTTTTAAAAAACGGGTAATCAGAAAAGCAAAAAATCTGGGCATACTGAGGAGGCAGAACTCTTTGCAACATCTAAGAACTAAGTTATAGAATTATAGCCTGACGCCGATTGCTATACCAGTTATTAAAGACTCTGAATCTGAGTTATATATCCAAGCCACAGCAATCACAAAATGTAAAAAGTAAGCGAAGTGAAATGCTGGCACATTTTATCACCAAAGCATAGTTTTTTGCAAATCTTCATTGATTTTCAGCAAATTTCGCAAGAATAAATTAGACAAGTTCACCCAACCACAGTAATAATTGAGCACAGAGGTGTCCCACCCAGGG
Organism: Lissotriton vulgaris; assembly: GCF_964263255.1. Lineage (NCBI taxonomy): Eukaryota > Metazoa > Chordata > Amphibia > Caudata > Salamandridae > Lissotriton > Lissotriton vulgaris. Next base: position 141,413,046 of record NC_141700.1, on the reverse strand, counting down.
ATACTGCTCTGCCAAACTTTAAATTGGGGTCTCAGAGCTAAACTTCAGGATCCCAGCCAATTAAAACCAGGATCTTGCACCCAAATCAAAACTTTTGTAATTAGACTAATGAACAAGCCAGAGTGATTCTCTCAAGTCAAAGAGCCATCACGTCACGTCAGCAGTGTTGATGCATGTTCTGTCCCAAAAATAAATAAAACATGCAGTGGGGGCTTCTATGTTTGTGTTGAACAAAACTTATTGATTTCCTTAATGATCCTTATGTGATTGAACATAAGGGAGTAGTTGTTGAAACCAGGGCTCATTGATTCCTTGTATTGAGCAGAGTGGGAAACTTGGCTAAAGTTGCATCATGCATGTGACTAGTGAGTGTTTCCTACAAGAATGTTCAATGGAGCACTGGGCAGTGTGCCAAGAACTTTCATTTTGATGATACCACAAGAATATCAGGGACTCCTTCAGAAAGAGGACATTTAGGACTAAACCTAAATAAGGCCCTGGAAGCAATATTTTGATTTAATTGCTATTGCGGTTTGAAACAATTTTCTCTAGAGTAGTAATTTTGCAGTTCTTCTGTATTAATTTACTAACTTTAGGCCAGATGTAGGTATCCAAATACCGGTCGGTAACAGCCGAAAATACCGATATTCGGCCGTTACCGACCGGTATTTGGATACTGAGATGTAGGGCATTAAAAACACAGATTCGGTAAATTTACCGATTAGGTAAAATTACTGATTCGGTAAATTTACCGAATCTGGGTTCTGTGTTTTCAGATGTAGGTAGCACTGTAAACAGTGCTACAGGGCTTTAAGGATTCGTTATTTACCACCAACTATTAGTTGGTGGTAAATAACGAATTCCTATGTAAATGCAAATATGCGCATTTACACCTGTGCCATGTGGCACACATACATGCCCTAAGGGCATGCACAAGCACTAATCAGGGGTGCAACAGGGTGTCAAAGTGACACCCTGCCACCCTTAAATTTTTCGGTATTTAATGAATCGGTAATTACCGATTCGGTAATTGACATTCAATCCTATGAGCCTCCAGGCCCATAGGAATCAATGGCAAATACTGAATTGGTAAATACTGATTCGGTAATTACTGAATCTTACCGATTCGGTAAAAAATACCGAATTATTACCTACATCTAATTTACCGATTCTAAAATACCGAATCGGTAAAATTCGGTATTTTAGAATCGGTAAAAAAGATTTACCTACTTCTAGCCCATAGATTTGTACAGCAATTGTGCATTTTCAACACTTTTCCTATTTTATTTGTACATTTTCAAATTTTCTCATGACAAAATTGCTATTGCTCTTAAAAAAAGCGATAAACACAATATTGAAATAGCTAGGACTGTTCTAGATCACTATGCTTTCTTTTTTTTTTAAACTTTATTTATTGCAATGAGCTCATAGTAAACAATACTATCAACATACAGTAAAAGTCTATGGCTATACATAAGCATAACATTGACGTAATTTACCATTATCACAAATAGTCAGTACCAGCAATAGTGAATATAAAAGATGTGTTAAATGTAACTAGACACCCCCCCTCAACAGGTTTTGTTCTATGGGGTGGGTAGGCTTTGTGCATCCATGGATTCTTGACGTTGGAAATTAGTTGTGTGCCACATTTCCTCATCTGTATTATCTGTCCCTGAGGGTGAGGACATTTCATCTAGTTCAGAGTGATGAGGAATGGATTTTCTGCTAGTGGGGCACCCTTACATCTCTTCCCCCTTTTCAAATTGGATTGGAAGAGAGCCCATATTTTCTTGATTTTTTTTTTTAAACTTTATTTTTGATTATACAACATGTGTAGAAACATTCCCCCTTCAATTGGATCAATAAAAACACGTGTAGACAGTTCGATAACCTCATTATGGCACTGGTGGGTACAGGTGTCATCAGGGCAGGCTGAGTCCATGAGGAATGACAGAATCATGATATAAACAGGAAAGGAACATGAGGAAGCTGCCAAGCACTACACAATCCATTGCAATAAAAAAGACCTAACAGTCCCCCTCCCCCTCCCCCTCCCCATCAGACCCCGACCTCTCTGGCGAGAACAGTTCATCGCTCGTCCCATCCGAATCACTCAGAGACAACCCTGAAGTACACATGACTCGCCAGGCGAGTAAATCATCCTGCAGTTTCTTGTCCCTGCGTGTAAGCTGCATATGTGTCTCCTCGGCCAGGGACCCCTCCCTCACATCCCTAAGCCAGGCAGGCACCTCAGGAACTCTCCGCCCCATCCAGGTAATCGCTTCCCTACGTCTTGCCAGTACCAACATTAGTTGCAATAGTTTGTAGGAAAGATTCCTTTTCTTGGGTTTGGGGACCAGAGCCAGCAAGCAATGAAGCAGGTTCAAGTCTATCCGAAGGCCGGTGGCAGAGGTTATACGTTCCACCACCTCCGTCCAGAAACTCCTGACCAATGGGCAGTCCCATGCCTGGGGTAAAGGCCAGCCAAGGTCTCGCAGCCTCTTGCTCACCAGTCCCGAAAGGACATTTGCTCTTAAATGGCGACTATAGGGGCCAGAATCCACACCGGCAGCTCCCTATGGAAGGGGGCCCGTCGTAGTATCTTTTCCACAAACCGTTGCCAGATACCTGCCGTGTGGCGTACCACATATGGTAGGGCCTCGTCTGCTCCTCGTCCCTGCATCAATGCAACCTGTAACGTCCGCACATTTGCTCTACCGGCCAAAGGTTTCATCTCCCAGCTTTCAGCGTCCGCGAACCACCGTGCTGCCGGCAGTAGTTGTGCCGCATAATAGTATAAATCAAATTGCGGCGCCTCCAGACCTCCCTCCTCCCAGCTTCGGACAAGGGTATGAAGGACGACCCTGCTACGCCATCCCTCCCAAAGTAGGGACGTAAGCAACATGTTAAGTGTGCAGAATACTCACGGAGGGGAGAGGGCACAATGAATTCTGGAGGACGTAAAGCGTCCCGGGGAGCATTACCATTTTAGCGACGGCTAGCTGTTCTATAAGGGAGAGCGCAGGGAGTTCCAAAAGGACAACGATTGCTGTAAGGACTTAAGAATCTGATCGACATTCCGAGCCAACAACTGCGCATCTGTTGGGGCCACTTGAATTCCGAGATAACGGAACGCCTCCTGTTCCCAGCGCAGCCCAAGGTTCAGCAGATCTGTCAGCGGCCCTAGACCGTACCCCGTCAGAGGGAAGATCAAGGAAGTACCACGATTAAGTTTCAAACCCGCAGCCACGCTGAAGCGGTCCAGGTGTTGTAGCAGGATGGGCAGTGATTCCCGCGGGGCCATCAAGTAAAAGAGGGCGTCATTCGCGTACAAGGAAACCACATTGCACGTCCCCTACCATTATGCTCCACTGCTCCATTTCCGTTCGGACTCGAACTGCCAAAGGCTCTATTGCCAGGGCAAACAGGAGCGGCGAGAGGGGGCACCCCTGTTGTGTACCTTGTCCCAACTGCCACTCTTCTGATCGTGCTGCACCTAGTCTCACCCTGGCACGGGGGGCCTTATACAGTATGCGGACCCATCAACAAAAGTTAGGGCCCAGCCCCATCACAGGGAGGACCTCTAGCAGATACCCCCAGTCAACATGTTGAACGCTTTAGCGAGGTCAATCGACACCAAGACCATCTGATCCTCCCTGTCGCGTACCTCGTGTATAATGTGATTCAACCGCCGCAGGTTCATGGCAGTGTTGCGCCCCGGGATAAACCCACACTGGTTCGGGAGGACCAGATGGCCCATATGCGGTGCTAGCCAAGCGGCAAAGAGTTTGGTCAAAATCTTCACGTCTGTGTTAATCATGGTGATGGGGCGATACGCCGAAGGGTCGCACCTATTTCCCCCCGGCTTCAGGATCATACAAATTTTGCCCTGGTTCATGCTTGGCGGAAGAGTCTCACATTCGAACGCCTCAAGATACACTTGTAAGAGGAGGCGGGAAAGAGTATCCTCAAATGTCTGATAAAATTCAGGGGAGAAGCCATCACTCCCCGGAGATTTAGCCCTCGGCAGGCAGGCCATCGCCACGCGCACTTCACGTAGTGTTGGTGTTTCATCTAGCTCGTCCAGAACCCCCCTAGGGAGGGACGGCAGGGTCAATGTTCAAGTTCAAGTTCAGAAATGTGTATAGCGCACTACTCACCCAGAGGGTCTCAAGGCGTTTGGGGGAAGGTGGGTGCGTTACTTATCGAATAGCCAGGTTTTTAGCTGCTTTCTAAAGGATAGGTGGTTCTGTGTAAGGCGGAGGTGAGTGGGGAGAGAATTCCAGGTTTTGGCCGCTAAGTAGGAGAAAGATCTTCCTCCCATGGTGGATCTATTGATGCGCGGAATTGCCGCGAGGGCTTGATTGGATGAACGTAGTTGGCGGGTGGGTGTGTAGAAGGACAGTCGTTTGTTGAGGCATTCGGGTCCTAGGTCATAGAGGGCCTTGTGTGCGTGGGTGAGGAGACGGAACGTTACTCTCTTGTTGACGGGAAGCCAGTGGAGATCTTTCAAGTGACCGGAAATGTGGGCTTGACGGGGGATGTCGAGTATGAGTCTGGCTGAGGCGTTTTTTAGATGCGTTGTAGTTTTTTCTGTAGTTTGGCTGTGGTTCCGGCGTAAAGGGTGTTTCCGTAATCTAGTCGGCTAGTGACTAATGCGTGGGTGACTGTTTTTCTTGTTTCGGTGGGGATCCAGCGGAAGATTTTTTTGAGCATGCGTAGGATGTTGAAGCATGATGATGTAACGGCGTTGACTTGTCAATGTCTGGTCATCGAGAGGGAGGAGTCTAGGATGAAGCCCAGGTTCCGTGCGTGATCTGTAGGTATGGGTGCTGTACCCAGAGCCGGTGGCCACCATGAGTCGTCCCAAGCAGAGGAGGACGATCCTAATATGAGGACTTCAGTTTTGTCTGAGTTTAGTTTTAAACGGCTGTTCTTCATCCATTCGGCTACTTTTTTCATTCCTTCGTGTAGATTGGTTTTGGCGGTGTTGGGGTCTTTGGTGAGGGAGAGGATTAGCTGGGTGTCGTCAGCGTATGAGATGATGTTGAGGTCGTGTTGTCGTGCGATGGTTGCGAGGGGACTCATGTACACGTTGAAGAGGGTGGGACTGAGTGATGATCCTTGTTGTATGCCGCAGATGACTTCGGTGGCCTCTGATTTGAATGGGGGGAGGCGGACTCTTTGTGTTCTTCCGGCGAGGAACGAGATGATCCAGTCCAAGGCTTTTCCTTGTATTCCGACGTTGTTGAGGCGTTGTATGAGGGTGTTATGACAGACTGTGTCGAAGGCGGCGGAGAGGTCAAGTAGGATGAGGGTAACTGATTCTCCGTTGTCCAGTAGCGTTCGGATATCATCTGTAGCAGCGATGAGGACGGTTTCGGTGCTGTGTTTGGCTCGAAAGCCGGACTGTGAGGGGTCGAGTGATTTGTTGGATTCAAGGACAGCAGCGAGCTGGCTATTGACGGCTTTCTCGATGACTTTGGCCGGGAAGGGGAGGAGTGAGATGGGGCGGTAGTTCTTGAGTTCAGAGGGGTCCGCTGTGGGTTTCTTCAGAAGGGCGCTGAGTTTGGCATGTTTCCAGCTTTCTGGGAAGGTAGCGGAGTTGAGGGAGCAGTTGATGACATCGCGGAGATGGGGTGCGATGATGGAGTCTGCTTTGTTAAAAATGTGGTGTGGGCATGGGTCAGTTGGTGAACCTGAGTGGATGGAGTTCATCAGACGGATGGTGTCTTCAGTAGTGATTGGGTTCCAGGCGCAGAGGTTGTGAGAGTGCTGTTTTGGATCGGAGGTGGGTGGAGTGGGTTGTTCTTCGGATAGATTTTCAAAGCTGTTATGAATGTCGATGATTTTGTTGTGGAAGAAAGAGGATAGGGAGTCGCAGAGGTCTTGGGAGGGAGTGATGTCGTTGGCGCCGGCGGTGGGGTTGGTAAATTCTTTGACGATGTTGAATAGTTCCTTGCTGTTTTGGGCGTTGTTGTCAAGTCGATCCTTGAATGCTGATTTCTTGGTGGATCTGATCAATTGGTGGTGTTTGCGGATGGCGTCCTTGAAGGTGGTCAGGTTGTTAGTGGTTGGGTTTTTTCTCCAGGTTTTCTCGAGGGTACGACATAACTTCTTGGATTTCTTAAGGTCATCGTTGAACCATGGGGCCTTTTTGTTACCTTGTTTGATCTGATGGTTTTTCAAGGGTGCTAATTCGTCAGCGCTGTGGGTGATCCATTGTGTGAGTTTTGTGGCAGCTTGGTTTGGATCCGATGATATGGCTGGGGGGTTTTGGTTAAGCGGTGTGAAGATTTGGTCAGTGGTGATTTTGTTCCAGTTTCTTCGAGGAATAGGTTGTGGTGAGATGTGGGTCGTGGTCTTTTTGTAGCTGAAGTGAACGCATCTGTGGTCCGTCCAATGGAGAGCTGTGGTGTGATTGAAGGAGATGTGTTTGCTGGAGGTGAAGATAGGGTCGAGCGTGTGTCCGGCAAGGTGGGTGGGGGTGTCAACAAGTTGTTTGAGTCCAAGATTGGCCAGGTTGTCCAGAAGGGTGGTGGTGTTGTTGTCGTATTTCTTTTCCAGGTGGAAGTTAAGGTCTCCCAGTAGAATGTAGTTCTCGGAGGTGAGGGCATGTGGGCTGATGAAGTCAGTGATGTCTTCATTGAATTGTGTGCGGGTTACTGGTGGTCTGTAGATGAGCGTGCCTCTAAGTGTGGTCCTGGGGTCGGTGTGGAGCTGGAAGTGAAGGTGTTCGGCGGTCGCGAGGTTGTCGTCGGAGTTGGTCGTGATTCGGATGATGCCTCCTCCTGTTTGGTTGGTGCGGTCCTTTCGGATGATCTTGTAGCCGTCCGGGCCTATGGCGATGTCGGGCGCTGATGAGGCGTTCATCCAGGTTTCTGTAAGGAAGGCGACGTCCGGTGAAGTAGTGTCGAGTAGGTCCCAGAGTTCAGTGGCATGTTTGTGGATCGATCGGGTGTTCAGCAGGATACACTTCAGGTGGTTAGAGACGGAGGTAAGGGAGATACGAGGTCTCGGTGACCACGGGATCCGCGGCATATACTGTTTGTAGGTGGGATTGGAGGACTCAGAGAATGCCCACTTCTGAGTGTACCACACCCCCAGTAGGTCCCCGCAGGGCCACAATTCTCTCCGGGGTAAACTCTCGCCTAAGGATCCAGGCCAACAGTCAGCCCGATTTGTCGCCTTCTCTGTGAAGACGTTGCCTATATTGGCCAAGGGTATATTTGTCTTGCCAGTCTAAGATGTCATGCACACATGACCGGGCTGCCTGTTCCGTCTCCTGATGCAAGTCCTCAGGGTCCGACAATGTTTGCTGGCGCAGAAGATTATCCTCTGCCTCCTGTAGGTCTTGAAGAAGCTGTTTCCGGACCCCAAAGGTGAGGCCCATACATTCGCCCCATATCACCGCCTTCAGGGCGTCCCACCTGGTATTAAAGGTGAGGTCTCCCCCCCCTCCAAATTCAGATCTATATAGTTGGTAAGGGCGGTCTCTATATGGTTCCTCCCCTCTTGGTCCTGTAGGAGATCTGCCGGCAGCCTCCAAGTCCGAGGGCGGGAGGGCTGCCTCTCCCAACTCGGACAAAAAACGGGCCTGATGTGTAATCTCCAGGGAGATAGTTGTATCTATGTTCGCCGCCAAAACTCTGTCCAATCAACTATGTCTGTTATGAGTGGGAGAAAAACATGTGTACAGTTTCTGTGTCGGGTTGCTCAGGCGCCACACATCACTAGCCCTCAAGTTCCCCATAATCTCCCGAAGCTGCGCTGTCATACGCGGCTTTGTGACCGCGCGGGGTGGAAGCCTATCCAGTTCAGGGTCCAGGACACAATTAAAGTCTCCGAGCCAAAGCAGGGGAGCCTCCAGGTCAGGGATGAGGACCTCCTGCAGGGTCAGGAAGAACCCAGGGGCATCTATGTTGGGTGCGTACGAATTCAGTATGGAAAGATCTCTTCCATCCAGCTTCGCCCACAGGAGCAGGTACCTGCCGTTTATATCCACCTCCATGTACTGGATGGCAAATGGGACCCCGGGTGCCACCCATATCAGGACCCCCCTAGCGTATGTAGAAAAGGAGGAGTGAAACATCTGGCCCGCCACTTTTTTCCCAACTTTTGGGCACCATCATCATCAAGGTGGGTCTCCTGCAGGCATGCAATGGAAACTCCATGCCTTTGAAGGAAGGACAGAACCCTATGCCTCTTGGTGCATGTGCCAAGCCCCCTCACATTCCAACTTAAGAACTTATATCCCCTGGCTGGTGACGTGGCCCACCCGGGCTTACAGCTCTACTCCCTGTGACCCCCCAACCCCATGCCCGAACTGTGATACACAGGATGCCTGCAACAATTCCCTCCAACATTCCCTCCCAGAACCCCAACCACCCCCCTCCCACAAGCAATATTCCTGCAACAACCAAACATGCTAATATGCCCTTCCCCTGCTGGTGCCAGGACATACACAGCTTTCCCATGTTCCCAAATGGGCTAAACCACCCCAACAAATAAAGAAAAGAAACCCCCCCCCCCATCCAACTCCCAGCACTACCAGCTAACTCGACAATCATAGGTGACTCGGACTCTTAGAGGTATAAGATGTGCGTCTGCCAGGACATCCACCCCGCCCAAAGAACCAGCCCCCTGCAAAATCAAACATATCCGAAGAAAGCTCCCCACTGTCCCCAGCAGGATGCGACCCAGGGGATCCAGCTAACATTCACAAAATAGGGTCAACCAGAGTGAGAGCAATACGTCCCTCAGGACCGGATCTCAGACGTAGCCAGTAGATCCCCCACCGTCTCAGGGATCGTGTCAACGGTAGGCGGGAGAGCGTCCACAGCAGGTGGCAAGGTGTCCGGAACCAGTACTTCATCTTGAGGCGGATCTACCAGGGCTGCTGGAAGATCCCCGGGCTCCGAGGACTCCAAGGAGAGGGCTCCATCGTCTCCCACCGTGACTCACCGCCTCTCTTCGTGTTCAGTGTCGTCAAGCAAGTGCCGGCGTCTGGGTCTACGGTTCCTCGCAGGACGTGTCCCCCATGTACTCCTGGTTACACCCCGTTCCCCGGTGGGAGGGTATCCCCCCTGATCTCCAGCCACTCCCATACCTCCACAGGGCCGTCAAAGAAATCTGCCTTGCCTTGGGATATGACCTTAAGTTTTGCGGGGTAAAGGAGCATATACTGCAGGTGCAGGTCTCGTAGCTTATGCTTGACCGCCAAAAAGGATTTTCGTTGTTCCTGAACTTGGCGAGTGTAATCCGGGTACACGGACACCTTGGAGTTTTCAAAAGTGAAATCCGCCATTTCCCTGGCGGCTCTCAGGGTACAGTCCCTGTCCCGATAGTTTAGGATTTTGGCGATGAGGGCCGGCGGCGGAGCGCCGGGCCTCGGTGGCGGGACAAACGCTCTATGGGCGCGCTCGATCACAAACACATCGGACAGTCCCGTAGGGCAAAGTGTGGAGCGGATCCAGTGTTCCAGGAAGCGCTCAGCGTTCCCCATCAGCGCGTTCCAGAATTCCAAGGACTCTAATGTTGCTATGGCGAGCCCTCACTTCGGCATCCTCCGCTCTATGCTCCAATTCCCCCGTCGAGGCAGAGAGCCGCGCGACTGTCTGTTTGAGGGATGCCACCTCCTCCTGCAGCTGGACTATATTCCCCTCGGCAGCAGTGACTTTATCCGTTCCCTTACGGAGATCTGCTCTCAGGAGGTTCACATCTACGGATACCGTCTCGATCTGTCTTTCCAAGGCATTGTGGGACCCCTGTATCGCCTTCAGTAGCTCTGCCCGGGAGGGCTCGCCGGAGCCACCGGGGACGTCACCCTCCCCATCCTGACCGGACTGACACGTGATGCGCTGTGAAGGGAGCCATTGAGGGCAGGCCAGGCGTTTCAAATAGATGCGTCCTGATTCCCAGAGCTTCGGTGGTATCAAGCGCCTCCCCGGCCACCACCTGTTAGGCCCGACGAGCCCGACAGCTCCGTCACTCCAGCTCCGGCCGTCGCCTCGGTCACAGCTGGCGCCCACTGCAGGGCCGGACAAGCTCTGGGGCCCCGCGATGACAGAGGGCCCTCAAAGGCAGCAGGCTCACCAAAGGTCTGGATAGAGAGGAGCCCCGGGTCCTGGAACACTCCCTCTGCTGTTCCTCCGCGCTCCGCCACAGGCACGATGCAGTGATGCAGCGATGACGGGAGGCCCCCGATGGCAGTGGGTGCCTCCCTGGCCGCACGCGACTCACCCCCAGGCTCCAGGCAGAGCTGTCAGGATCTCGGGCCGCCTCCGCCGGTGTGCGAGTGACCGCCCCCGCGGGCACGTCGCCTCCTCTCTACAGGGCCAGGCAATCTCTGGGGCACTAAAATGGCGGGAGGTCCCCGATGGCAGTAGAGATCCCCCGGCTGAAGGCGAGTCCACACTAGGCCCAAGGCCTGGACACCAGGATTCCGGGCCGTCGTTTCCACCACATGTCCGCTCTCTGCAGGGCCGAAGGACTTCAGGGATTCGGCAGTGCCGGGAGGCCCCGGATTACAGTGGGCGCCCCTCCCGCCGCGGCTCCACCAAGCGGCGGACGCCGATGGGTCCCGGGAGCTCCGTTTGATTCCTCCGCTCCACCGCAGGGCGCCGCCGCAGTCCCGTAGTCCGACCGTCGATAACACCGGACAGGATCTATGCCACACGAGAGGACCCGGATGGTAGCGGGCTCCTCCTCCACCCACACGCAGTCTTTATTTTGCGAGCACGGGGAACCTCGGCCGGCAGGCTGCGACCAGGCTGCAGCAACGGCCTTGCGTAAATTACGGGTCCGGCGAACTGCAGCCCGGCCACCTCCTCCAGTCAGCGGCTGTCAGCTGGTCCACCCCCGGTACCAGGAGAAGCCCAAGGCGATCAGGACTCCTGGACCGCCGTTTCTCAGTCTGAGTTTGTAAGGATCTGCAGTAAATCAGGATTTGTAAGCTGGGCCGGCCAGGAGCTGAAGGAGCTCACGTCCTGTCGGCCATGCTGCTTGGCCACGCCCCCATATTTTCTTGAATTTGAATGGAGTATCGTGTATTAATGTCATATGTGTTTTATGTGTGTAGACTGACCATACGTTAGACCACCAAATATGAATTGGGGGTTTAGGGAAATGCCCCTTTTTGCAGGGCTATCCCCAAACTTTTTGCTACTTCCTCCTATTTTTTCTGACCTGTTTTCGTTGGCTAGAGAACTCTGAGCACTTTCCCACTGCAGATCAGTGTTAAAGTGCATATGCTCTCTGTGTAAATTGTTATTATAATTGTTTATCCATGATTGGCATATTTGATTTACTGGTAAGTCCCTAGTACAGTGCAATATGTGTGCTCAGGGCCTTGGATTTGGACGCCTTACTTTCGCCCTAAAGTCTGGATTTGATGCATCGCTTCTCCTGTATGCAGCAGAACTGTCGCCTCGCCTCCCCAAAGACTCAGGAACTGACACATCACTGTGTTTTGCAATGCTTCCTTTCTCAGCAGCTGTTTTGCCTTGTGAACTTTAAAGCATCTACCAGTACTTTGGTGTAAGATCACGCATCCATAGTTTTCTATGGAACAAGTAGTTTAAAACCTTTTCAAGTCATATTTTGAATTATGTATGTTGGATTTTTGTTATTTTGGTTTTGTTTGGTTTAGATAAAGATACTTTTTTCTAAAGTTGTGTGGTGTTTTCACTGTATTACTGTGTGTTTGGGTACAAATACTTTACACATTGCTTCGGGCTAAGCCTGTCTGCTTGGGCCAAGCTACCAAGGGTGTGAGCAAGCGGACCTAAAGTGTGTAATCCAGGGCTGGATCTAGGGCGGTGTGACCTGTGCCACCGCATCGGGTGCTGGCTTCCAGGGGGCGCTGTCTTTGCATGCAAGTTTATTGTTATTTTAAAGCACCTGCTGCTGCCGCGCTCGTTTCCTCCAGCAATTTCCGGGCAACAAAAATGTCAGGCTAAATCCTGTGATTAATGTTCTTCCTGAATAGAGATCGGGGTTTTGTTTAATTGGGGTTTTGACCCACTACAAAGAAGTGCAGAGGGTTAATATGCCTTTTTCAGAAAACAAGTACCAAGCAGATTACAAAGTGCATAAAATGTAAATAGGTCAGTGGGTTACTCGTTTTAAAAGAGGCATCATTTTGTTACTTGCAATTTATAAGTTAAAAATCCTAATATAGGATTTGAATTTATAAATTGCAAGAAACAAAATTATGTCTCTTTTAAAAGTAGTAACCTATTGACCTATTTACAGTCTGTGCACATTGCAATTGTACTGAACTATCAACTTTTATCAAAGAACTGCATGCACTCTGCAAAGTATAAATTTGAGCAAAGATTAATGCTGCAAAAAGGATTAATTTAGGCAGAAATCTATTCTCATTATTAAAGAGAACCCACAACTATAGGGTTCCTTTTTAAATTCTAAGTTTGTGCTTCTCTAGACCAAGCACTATTAAACTATTCTGCCTACCAGTATGGATGGCATGTGGCTCCTATACATTGTAGTCCTCCGTCCTATGTGAAATTTGCTATGCGCTGTGTTACACACGTATGATTGATTGTCTTTGTGTAATGTGTGTGTGATGCAAAGTGCTCTGGCACCCTACACTGGTATGAGTGGCACTATATATGTATCTGAGAAAGTGTGCTATATATGCACCTGAGAGACAGTGGTTATGGAGACGTGGGCACTGTTAAAGGGCAGTGCTGAGGGAATCCGTAGTTGAGGTGGTCATTGTCACACCGGGCGCCACCAGCTCTAAAGCCGGCCCTGGTGTAATCCCCTTACCCTGACTAGAAACAAGGTTCCCTCCTTGGACAAAGGAACCTAAATCTGCCAATTAGAGACATCCCAGTTGTAACAGGGCCTGTTTCCAGAATTGAGCCATTGTTAATCGAGTTGCTAAAAGCAAGTGAGTTAGGAGTTTTCAAGACTGTTGACGATGGATATACAGAGTTGTCCCCCAGGACCCCTAGCAAAAGAATAAGGGGCTCCGTTGGGAGTTTCACCTTCGTGATCACCTCTATCTCTTGTATTATCTACCCTAAAAAATTGTGGGCCCTGATACACGACCACCACATGTGTATCAGTTCCCCTCTTTCCTCACATCCACTCCACCAGATATCTGATCCGTCCATAATTACTTTTCATCTAACATGCATGAACTATCACCTAGCTAAAATTTTGTAGGCGCTGTCCAAACATTACACCCACATATAGATGATTTCACTGCCCTGGTATACACCTATCCCCATGGTTCTTCAGATATTTTCTAGGTCTCTATTCCACATGGCAGTGTAGGTGGGGAGTTGTGTCACAGAAAGTGTGTTCAATGCCATATATAGAGATAAGGTCTTTTTTATTTTTTTATTGTGAAACAACTGTTTTAGCTGAGTCTTCTCTCTAGGATCTATCCCCCAGATGCATCACGCATCCATTTAATGATTCCTTATTAGCGAAAAATAACGAATCGCTAATAAGGAATTGCAAAATGCAATGCATGAATAAATCACTGTAAAAATAGCGATTTTTTAAAATTCCTTAATTGCGACTCGCAAATTCTTAATCGCAATTAGCGAATCGCAAATTGAGAATGCGATTTCAAGGGTGCAGGGGTGTCCAAAGGACACCCTGTTGCACCCCTGAAATTGTTCAGTGCACATATGTTGCGCACACACATGCCCTTAGGGCAGGGCATGTGTGTGCGCAACATGAAACTTTGAAACATGCACTTTAGTGCATTTTTCAAAGTTTTTGCAAATTACCATGAAGTTCAACTTCATGGTAATTTGTGCCCCCTTTTAACGAAATCGCTAATTTTTTAACTTTGATGCATTGCATTTAAAGAATCTCAATTTGAGATTCCTTAAATGCAATAGCAATTTAGGAAATCGCAATTTTGCAATTTCTTAAATTGCGATTTTTGCATTTGGGATGATGCATCCCAAATGCAAAAATACCGGTCGCAAAGGGGCAGATTCTGAGAATGTGCCCCGTTGCGAGCGGATTTAAGCTTGATACATCTGGGCCTACGTTTTGGGCTTTCTCAAATCACATCCAGTGCAGCACTTGAGTTCACCTATATTCAACATGTGGTTGGAGTTGACATTTTCCCATACAAGTGGGACTATCCATTAATGCCCTATCTATATAAAAGTCTTCTATTCCTGGTGGGTTCCCTTCGTTCCATTACCAATGCAGCTGTGATTGGGTTGACCACCGTGGATTGGCGCTCAGGCAGGGAAAGGGAGCCTTGGGCATGTTCTGCACCCAGGCTGTAATGCAGCCTGTGTGCAGAACATGCAAAGTTGCATGGCAGTTTGGTCAACCCTAGAGGGCCGGTCAAAGCTTCATTGCACACTTCGAGGTTGGCAAACCACTCCTTCCCTGCCCTGCTCTGGCTGCCCAGCCCCACCCCGCACCAGGAAAGGAGAACTGAAATGATAATAAAGCTAGTTATTATCATTTTTAGTTCCCTTTGACTACTGCTCGGAGAGCAGTGGGGCGATGCTCCTCCACCTTAGTGGAGGAACCGCCACTGATGTTCTTTACAAGTGACAATTGCACGACAGCCGCAATAACTCCGCCGACATTGTTCTAGAGTACTGATTTTACTCATGTCGGTCTCATCCCCGCAATTCAAAGGGAGTGGATTGTCAGTCACTGAAGAATTATTGACCTGCTCATTGATTTTGCAAATGGTTTGCAATTTTGACCTCATCATTAAACATTTCTGTGTTAATTATCATGGATCTGTGCATGATGACTTGGTAATGCGTGGTAGCACACTAAGAATAAAGCGGTCTGAGTGCATCTAGATGTTGGCTAAGTGTCACTAAGAAACCCTGCCATGTTATGCTACATGTTATTGTGAAGGAACAGAGAAGAGGCGCCCTGACCTAATTTTGTGACACCCTCCCACCTTTCTCCATTATTTCACGACAGACAAGGAAGTTGTGGTTGCATGCCTTTGGGTAGAGCATAAATCGCACCTTTTCGTCCCAGTCAGGCTGCATTGATTTAAGTAGTATTTTTTTTTATCTTAGTGACTATGTGAAGAGCTGTATAAATGCAGCCCAACATGCTTTTGTGTTTTTTTAATACAATTGGGACGCAATCTGTACATCGAGCGATCTTATATGTCAACAATGTATGCGCTATTACATACCAGACAGGCCAATCAGCGTGGCAGCGTCATATAGTTCGCTTAAATGAAACCAAAGAATTTTCCCAGTACTCATGCTCGTCAATTACAAAAAGGAGATGGTGACTATTGGTTGCACAGTTCCATGTGACAATCCATCTTAAATGGCTGCCCTTCTGCCTTAATTCTTTTGTTGTCCACCTCTCATTTGCATGATGTCTCTTCTTCAACCACCTCCTTCATCGAATTCACCATGCTCAGAAAGGGAGGAGTCATGGATGAAACAGACCAATTGTAATAACAACCACTTGAACATTGCCTTACAATAGACCACATATTATTTTTACATCAGGACCACCACTAACATTCCACATCTCCTGCAGTGTTACATTCTGGAGGCCCTCAACTGACTCAATGTCCATGGTAGCCAGCATCTTCTCCTGAAAAACCATAAATCCTAAATCAAGAGGGGGTCCCATCAGCAGCAGGGCTTTGTGTATTGCCTTCTACTTTTCTTCTTTAGCATTTCTTTATGGAAAGAGGAAGAGCAAATGGTCAGCAAGAAACAGTACAGGGCATGAATCAGTCCCATCACCCGAAAGAGCAGATCTTCTACCAACACTTGAGATATTAAAGCATTGCATAAAATTGGGATGGGAGCTGCACATGAAGGCCCAGTGTAATTAAAATCAGAAAGAAGAAAGCCCTCTTCAATCTTGTAATTGTGATATCACTTCTCACGGCGCTCCTCATTACTTCTTTTAATACTCACTTCGGCATTGGGTTTTACGAAAATCCTGTATCAGATCTCATTTTCAACGGGCAAAAAGCGATTTTTGATCTTTTGATTCAAAGAGTGCTGGCAGGTTTGGTTTGATTTCATTATTATTATTATTATTATTATTAAGAAGCTTGTAGTGTGGAGGAATATTCACTCTTGCAAAGCACACTACGAGCTAATCAATGGTTCGGGCTTTTTAATAATGCACCCGGACAATATCTGTATTTTACTAAGAAACTAATTAACTGAATTATGATATTTTCATACAATTTTAAGTGCTAACAATTGTGAAACAAAAGATTTTTTTATGGTTTTTTAGTCTTTATACAAAAACAACCTTTTTACTGTAGTTTTAATATAGAAATTGTATTGTACTGGTTTTAAGTAACAGAAACAAATAAACAATCTTGAGTCTAGTGCGCGCAGCTACCCTTGGGGGTTTCCCGGCACAGAGCGGAAGTAGGGGGAAATCAGAAAGGAGATCTGAATAGCAAGTTCGAAGATGGTCTTTCAACCCCTGGAACGCCAGAAGGGATGTCAAGTCTCTTCAAGAGGCTGGAAGGGAATTCCAAAGATGGGCTCCTAGATAGGAGAAAGAGCGGCCTTTCATGCGGGACAGCAGGAATTTAGGTAAAATGAACCTAGTCTGCAGAGAAGATATTATTACCAGTAAGAAACTATTTCATTGAGACATATCTCAAGGTCATGACACAAGAACTTTGTCTTTCACTTCTGCCCAGCCAAGGTGCAGAGCCAGCATTGGCAGGCCCAGACTGGCCGTTGCGGGCACCGGGCAATCCCCTGGTGCGCCGCAAGGGTGGGGGACGGTTTTGGGCCTCTGGGGGCCGTTTTTTAGGTCTCGCCTGCCGATGCGCTTGCGCATTCGAGCTGGCGAGAGATATAGGGGCTTATCCAGAGTTTAACCAAAGTGGTGATTTGATGCAGTGCACCTGTGCTTTTAGGTCAATGCGCAAGCGCAATGAGTTAAAATGCGCTTGCACAGCATCAAATCGCTAGCCATCTGTTCCCCAGCTTGGTGCTGCCAGCAGCTCTTCCCGCTCCGCTCCGCCCCCTGCTGCATCAAAGCGTGCGCTCTGACTCAGCCATTTCTCCTCCCCTTTCAGTTTCACAGCCGCCAGGCCGTGTCACCTGTTTTTTTTACTTTTTCCCCCTACTTGTTAACTCTCACGTCCTCTTCCTCTTGTTTCTCTTGTTTCTCTTGTTAACACAGCAGTCCGTGCGGCAACTGAGGGCTTCAGACATGCTGCAATTCTTAGCTCATTATCGCCCAATACCTTACCCTGTCCTTGCATGAATATGGCAGCTGCACACTTTTGTTTGGTTCTGCATATCAGCGCGGCACACCGCATTTTATGTTTACATGTATCGCCATCGGATTCTTGCACTGCTGGCCCGGTCGGAAAGTGTTTTGGTAACCATGTTGTTCCTGCTTACATTTCACATGCTTTACCTTAAGCAGTCCATGCGGACCCAGAGGGCTACAGACACACTACAATGCTGGCCTCAATATTGCCCCACCTCCACCCCGTCCTTGCAAGAATATAGCAGTGGCCCACTTTTGTTAGGTTCGGCATATACCCTGTCCTTGCATGAATATGGCAGCTGCACACTTTTGTTTGGTTCTGCATATCAGCACGGCACACCGCATTTTCTGTTTACATGTATCGGCATCGGATTCTTGCACTGCTGGCCCGGTCGGAAAGTGTTATGGTAACCATGTTGTTCCTGCTTACATTTCACATGCTTTACCTTAAGCAGTCCACGCGGACCCAGAGGGCTACAGACACACTACAATGCTGGCCTCATTATTGCCCCACCTCCACCCCGTCCTTGCAAGAATATGGCAGTGGCCCACTTTTGTTTGGTTCGGCATATCAGCGCGGCACGCCGCGTTTTATGTTTACATGTATCAGCATCGGATTCTTGCACTACTGGCCCGGTCGGAAAGTGTTAAGGTAACCATGTTGTTCCTGCTTACATTTCACATGCTTTACTTAACCCCTTGGCTGCTGGGGTAATTTTCCTGCTGTGCTGGGGCGCGGGGGGCGCGCACAGCGTCCCGGTGCTCATGGCGAGCTGAGCTCGTCACAGCCACACCCGTTTCCTTAGAATATTCAGCACACCAGGGGAATTATCCCAGCGTGCGAGCATTCTAATGGCCATGACGAGCTCAGCTCGTTATCAGCACACAAGCACCGTGGCTGATGACGAGCTGAGCTCGTCATCAGCATGGGAGGGGTTAAGCAAGAATATGGAGGCTGCCCACTTTTGTTGGTTTCTGCATATTAATGCGGCATGCCACGTTTTGTCTTTGCATGTAGGAGTGTCTTATTCTTGCTCTGCTGGCCCGATTGGAGTGTGTTAAAGTAATCATGTTATTGATGCTTACATTTCAGGTGCTTTTCTTTCGTTCTGTTATTTAATTAATCCACTACAAATGCACACGGATGTATGCGTGCGACCCACCTTAGTGCCGAAGTCTGCCTGGGTGCATGTCTTTAGTGCGAGGAGTAAGTGCACAAAGGCACTCGGTGAGGAACGCACCTTTTAACAACACTCGAGCAGCACTCGCACTCAGCTGCCATTTGCTCCTTTTATCGTCTGCCTCTTCCTTCCCCACTGCTTGTTATTTGAAGGATGCATGCTCATCCCCCCCGCCAAGGGTCTTTAAACCCAACAAGCTGAGCATTCCTAATTCCTAGCCATCTCCCCACAAACGAATTCCATGGAGACAGAGCCCCAGGCTGGGAGAGTACAGTAGTGGGGCCAGAACATGGGGGCTGGGAGGAGGATGTTTGTACCAGCAGCGAACACCAGGCAGTGTCACGTATTTTGTTAGAAAGGGTATCTTCTGAAAATATTTTTTTCTCCTACCTTATTATGGTTACAAAATTCTAATTAAGTAGCGGAAGTACTTTTACTGTTTTAGCCAGGCTTCTCTTTGAATGGGACTTTGGACAGCTGTTTAACGGATTTAGGCACTTTACAGACCGCTCTAAATTTGGCAGATCGGGACTGTAGATTGCGGGTAAAATAATGGCACTACAACGCAAGCCCACCTATCCGGCTTCTAGTGTAGTAACAACCCATCGAATGAAAGGTCTATGGTCCCTCATTTGACCATTTTGGATTTAAAGGATAACAGTTAAAACCCTGCGTTTAGTATATCTTTTTCGTCAGCATGTTTCAGGTGATTTTTGCAGCGCCCCAACGCTCACCAGCGGTGCTGGTTCATAGTCATTGTAATAGGTGCGTTGGGGTCGAATGAGGTCGTTCAGAGTCGGAGCTACACACTTTTCTTTAACACACCCTCTCCAAATCGCCAGCCATCTGTTCCCCAGCTTGGTGCCGCCAGCAGCTCTTCCCGCTCCGCTCCGTTCCTGCTGCATCAAAGCGTGCGCTCTGACTCAGCCATTTCTCCTCCCCTTTCAGTTTCACGGCCGTTAGGCCGTGTCTCCCCAGCTTGGTGCCGCCAGCAGCTCTTCAAAGGATTTCTCCTCCCCTAATTATTCACGGCCGGCCGGCCGTACTTTCACTTTCACGGCCGGTAGGCCGTGTCTCGTTTTTTTTTTACTTCTTCATGGACTCCTCCCACCCTCCTCCCACCCTCCCCGCTCTTGCTGGTATGTCTTTGATATGTCCGTGGTTTCTTATACCCTACTTTACCTATTTTTTTATTTTCAACACATTTCTTTCAGTCTTTCCCTTTCTGTTCTCCTTATTCATTAAGCGATTTTCCCCGAGTTTTCTGTTAGCCATGTTACTCTCTCATTATCCTTTTAATATGTATATTTTTTATTATCCTCCGTTTCTATTATCCATCCGCTGATTTACTTTTTCTTCTATTATTATTGTCTCCCGTTCTCATTTTCTTCTGGTCCGCCTATCTTTCAGCATCTCACGTTTACCTTTTTCTTACAATCTTTTACCCCATCCCCTTTTTAAGTATACCGTTTTTAGGAACTGGAATTTAAAAAAACGATATAAGGTGAACATACCGCAGTTTCCTCTGCTCTGTCATTGTGTCCTAACATTCCACGCACTTGTGCCTGCATGTAAAATCAATCATCTCGCTGACGTAGAAGAGACCCTTAACACACCTGTTTTGGCCTTAAAAGATCACACTCGTTTTATGTCCCGGTCCCCTTTTTACTCACAATCACAGGATGGGGCACCAGCTCAATTATTGCTTCTTAATAAGTCTGCAAGTGCGCTAAAAATGCCAAATTCTCAGTTCGTGTATGAAAGGACCAATTCCCAGGGTTCTTGGCCAGCATCTGTGTTTGAAGTTACTGCTCTTTTCTCGTACCCGAATCACAATCCTTCCCTTTGAAGCCCAGCAGCGAGTGTTGTTGCTATCACTAGTGCAGCAGGTGCAGTGGCACCGACACCGAGTGGTTAGCAACGCCCGCTGCAGCCCCGTCCTTGCTGCATTTTAGTACCCACATGGTGGGCAAGTGTTACCCTTTTCTTAGGTTGCATAAGGTAGCATGGAACTTAAGTTGTGCTCGCGCGCTTCTGGTGTTCTGGGAATGGACACTTGTGTACTAGCTATGCGCTTTAGACGTGTTTTCATTCATTCCAGTATTTTGCACTAAATGCAGGTGCCCTGTCAACTTGCCAACGCTGAAAAACGGGGTGCTGTATCGGGCTTGACTTGCACAACACC
Source organism: Lissotriton vulgaris (assembly GCF_964263255.1). Classification (NCBI taxonomy): domain Eukaryota; kingdom Metazoa; phylum Chordata; class Amphibia; order Caudata; family Salamandridae; genus Lissotriton; species Lissotriton vulgaris. The sequence continues at coordinate 141,392,424 of NC_141700.1, read as the reverse complement.
GCACCTCATAGCTCACACGGGTGATCTTGTGCAAATGCATCCTATAATCCACACACTGGTTCAAGAGCAGTTGGAAGTCTTTCAAGGCATTACAGGTACATGATGTGGTTCACGCTGTTCTAAATCTTCTCCACATTTTTTTTGGTCATTAGTGGTAAACCTGTGCCGAAATAATTCATTTTTGTGTTTTAAAATGTAATATTTCAATGAGCAACCAAACACGTCGTCTTACAAGTGCACCTGCAGCCAGCGGCACGAGTGCCCTTCCTGTGTCGACTTGTAGTTAGTTCGCGAGCGAGGAGCGGCCACCTAGTCCTCACTCTAACACAATAACTGCCTCTTTTAACATATACACTGGAGGATGTGTCTACTGTTTTTTTACTCGGGGAAACAGCGGTTCTACTGCGTTTACCTCTAACCCGCTGTATTTTCACCGAGATGTCGTGGGAGTATTCATTTTGGGCGTTAATGTTCAACGCTGCATTAACCGCTTTTCAGGACTACAGGTGGGAGCACACCTATGGTAAATAGATAATTACATTACAACAGTGACATTTTCACGGACACTTATTTGGATCTGTCAAATAAACAAACGAGGACTTTCTTTTTTACTTTTCTTCAGTCAGAGCTAGGAGTGTGCACATTTCAGCGAGGTAGAAAAGACAAATGCTTCCATGGGTTGTTTGAACAATCTGCTCGCGTATGAGCTTTTACACATTGTAGCAATCCGTCATTTGTATGGGGGCTTGCAGCGAGTTTCCAATTCACAATGCTTCCCTGGCATTCCCTTTCTGAAAATAGCCAGCTCACGTATGAGCTTTGATGTAAAATTGCAGCATTGTAGCCGGCATGATTTAAGATTCTGAACTGGGAACTGCCACTCTCGCTTAGTAAATTAGACTCCAAACATTTGTTCTCTTGTGCCTTCAACATGATAAGCCGGCTCGGCAGTGAACTTGCGAAGTAGACAAAGTCGTTTGGCTCAATTCTATGCGAGGGACATTGACTTTAGGAACAGAATGGAACAGATTAGGCAACCTTACTTACAGGGGAAAACTAAACATGTACCTTTACTAATGCTATAGATGTAACATTTGCTGATTTTATAACTATTGCCATTTCTAATAACAAAATTAATACTTTTATATTTTAAAAAACATAAACAAAAATAAAAAATATTTACATTTTCCACTCCAAAAGCTCAAACTTTTCTATTGCGAGACCTATTGCATTTCCAATGCTTGTTGTTACAGGGCCGTTTTTGCAGCCCTGAGCCGAAACCGGCTCAGGGCCGGTTTCGGTTCCCAGTCCGGCCCTGAGCATTGGGAAATACCTCAAAAACCACAAGAACTCCTTGCATTCTGTTTGCACGCGTTGCTCCCAGGCACTCTTGCTACTTGTATCCTATGAAAAGCACATCATTACTCAATGTGTGTAATTGTGCAATGTGTGGAATTCCACAAAGCAAGTGTAATACAAAATGATTCAAGATTATGCTGAAGTAATGAAAAGGTCATTCAGGCCTAGAACAAAAACAGTAAATACCCTGAAACATGCTGAGCTACCCCAATTAAATGAACATCATCTCTCCATACATTCTCATTCATGCCAAATCTTTACACTCTATTTAATGTCTTATGTCTCAAAGATTAAACACACTCATTTTCCCAACATATACTTGAATTGATAACTTACTTATCCACTTCAACAGCAACGTTACCTACTCATGTGATCCTAATTTTCGTACATTACCCACCTATTTTTTCTAAAAACTTCGCAAAGAGGTAAGAACGATGTAGCCCACCCCCACACAGCTCCTCGAATAAAAGTCCCATTGTTTACCGTTCCCAATCCTTTCATCTAATCACAATAAAATTGCAATATTTTTCTTTTTTTTGTCCCTTCTGTCTGTATCCCTCTTTGGCTTCATTAATAAGTGAAGGTCAGAATCTCTGTCATAAATACAGCGGGCTATATCAGTGGCGTGTGACATTTGCACAATTTGCTTTTGCGTGCTTGAACAAAATGTTGGTAAAAATGTGCAAAATAACCCTTAATTATGTGGAAATGCCGCATTTACACCATATGTTAGCACAAAATGTGCCCTCGCATTTATTTTGGGAGTGACGATGCATTTCATAGTAAAGAATTGTTCTAAAAACAAAGGGTCAGATTTACCAGAAAGTGCTGCAGCGTGGCTCCGCAAGCCCTCTGGCTGCGCCAAGCTGCGGCACTTTCAGAGCACAGGAATGTGACATATTTACAATGATATGTCACATTCCTGTGCTCTCCCCTGCTGGCGCACAAACAGCTGCCATGGGGTACCTTCCTGCAATAAAACAATCACTACAGGCATTTTCCTCTTTCAATGCGTGCTGTAAAATGCATCATGCATTGAAAGAGGAAAAAAATTAGGAGAAATGAAAACATTTATCCTCGTTGTACCTGGCTACGTCACCGTTAGGGTGGCATAGCATACTGACACATTTCCAGGTTTACGATTCCTCGCAAATCTGGAAATGTGTTTGGTTCCATGGGGGTTGCGTGGGAACACCCACAGCAACACCCATGGAACACCCCTGTCATACAAAGTGCTGCGCAGGGTGGCTTTTCAAATGCACTGCTGGTGCGTCACCAAAAAAGTGACATACTGGCAGCGCAAGGGGCTTGTAAATCTGCCCCAAAATTGGTATGGACAACAGCCACTCGTGTTATGGTCGTTCATTGTTCCCACGCTCCTATGCTAGAATTTTGTCCAAACTCAGGGGCTTATTTACAAGCCCCTTGCGCCGCCGGTGCAACACTTTCCCCCATTTTAAAAGTGAGGCAGCGACGGCGCAAGGAGCTTGTAAATAAGCCCCTCAGTGTAATTAAATGACTTCGCGTGATGGCGTCATTTTGGGAATTTAACATAACAAGTGTGGAGGCGAAATTCCGAAATGAATGTGTACTACGCAGTCCTTATTGAAATGTTGCCTTGGCCTAGACGCATACAACTATTTCTCCACGATACTTTGGCCATGATATTCTGGTAAGTTACCCCATAATTTGCAGTTCCCTGTCGGCCTACTTTGCTCCCTTTTTATTAGTCGTTTGCACTTGTTCCTGGAGTCCTCTTTAACTCCTTGTTTATTTCCTTATCATGTGTTTGCAACTCTCACTCTGCTTTCTAGTGCCCTTCATGTAACATCCAGTCAGTGAAAAGCTTTATTATCGGTTAAAAACCATATAAGCAGAAAATACATAATTTGAATAAAAGAGACCTTTGGACAACAATTCAAAGTGCACATAATTAAACAATACTCCTAGTAAAGAATATAAATAGGTCTTAAAAACGAGAGGTAAAAACAGGCCATTCCCAATTTAAAAATGTCCTAGTGATTTACAGGGCATGCCAGCACAGTTGAAGCAGCTTGTCATTTTTGATTTTGGCTCCTCTAGTACACCACATAGAAAACAGGTATTTGGAGGTCACAAACCCAGTCGAGGGGGAAGAGACGTATTTCAATAATCTAAATACTTCGCTAAAATCCCTGAATCCCCTGAACTTGCGTAACTGGAGGTTCCATTTGGCTCTGGCCTTAGTGTACAAAGGGCAGAAGAGCAGAACGTGCAGATCCGTCTCTTCTGCGATTTTACAACCTGGGCATAGGCTAGATACATAGTGAGCCATTGAACACTTGTTTGTCACTGCCCTAACTGGGAGAGATCCGTGTCTAAATTGGATATATAATTTCTTCGCCAGCAGGGGCTGGATATCGTCCATAAATTTCTAAAATTGGTAATTGTCCTTGACTTCGAGAAAGGTGCTGGTCAACCTGCCCAAAGATGGTTTAGATACCATCTGGTCCATTCGATATTGTTTGAGTGCTTTGGCCAGCATCCTCCTAGAGGTCAAGGCGGAAGATTGTTCCGGGGAGAACCAAAGGTCTCCCTTCCCCAGAGCCTGACATAGGTGTTTCACATGCTTTAGCCAAGGGGTTTTTCCCACACCCCTTATGGTCCGTAGGTGCCTAAGGTCCTCCCTATAGCTAAAAAGCTCAGGCGGGGACCAGAGTCTCCTCCAATTCAATAAAGGACGATTAGGGATGACCTCCTGGATGGGGGCCAGGCCCAGGTCAAGCCGTAACGGGATCAAGGGTGTACTCTGTGGGAGTCTCAGTAGGCGCCTAGTAAAGCTATTCTCAGTAATAGAGAGCGAGGAGGCGTTGGCATGGCCCCATAGCTCTACACCATAGAGCGCCACACCTCTTGCCTGTGCTTTATAAATTTCCACAGGAGGTCCCAAGATATTAGATGAGCACTCGTTATGGACCTTTAAAATACCTCCCGCGACTTGGGCCAACTTCATATTTGCCTTGGCTATGTGGGACCCCCATTCCATTTTGTCATTCAGTGTTACCCCTAAATATTCAAAAGTGGAGACTCTTTCTAGCACTGTACCATCCAGATGTGGACGGGGCAGTTGGGTGATTTGGGATTAAAAACCATAAATTTGGTTTTAGAGAGGTTGATCTCCAGGTTTCTTAATCTGCAAAAGGAGCAGAAAGCCTCCAATGTTCGCTGTATACCCGTGGCAGATTTTGATAACAGAAGGGTATCGTCGGTGAACATCAGGGCTGGTATCTTTCGGGCTGCTAAACTGGGAGAGTCTAAGTCCCATGCGCCCAATAGATGTTCGATCAAACCATTGAGGAACAAAGAGAAGAGCGTGGGGGCTAACACACGTCCGTGCCTCACACCCTTTTCCATCGGGAAAGCGGCCGAAAGCTCCCCATTCCTCCCGTACCTCACCCTTGCAAAAGTGCCCTGATGTAAGCGTTTGAATAATTGGCACAGGTAGACTGGGGCACCCATCTCTAACAAGATCACCCATAGCTTCTCCCTCTGAACCAGGTCAAAAGCAGATCGAAGATCTACAAAGATCAAGTACAAACTACCGGCTCCCATAGTCACCGTCTTCCAGTAGACCAACTGTAATCTAAACAGTTGGTCAATGGTGCAAACTTTAGCACGAAAGCCTGCTTGGAGGAAGGTCAGGATGTGATGGTCGTCCATGTAACATCCATAAAATCTTTGCTTCCATTATCTTTCACAAAACAAACTCCTGAGTCTCATCCTCTTTTCTTGTTATAATATCTGCAGGCCGCCCCTCTTTATTTGCATTCTTTTAATTGCTTCACACATCTCGCCCAGCCTCAGCACACTAACTTGACTACACAGTCATGACTGTGCTTGAGACATTCTGATGTCTTTTCAATCTGTCTTTATAAATTTTGATTTGCACGTGTAATAATCTTAAATAAGTTTTTTAAAAATACATTCTAATGCGCTTTAAAACCCTTGAGGCCTATTTACAAGACCCTTGCACTGCTGGTGCGTCACTTTTTATGACGCACTGTCGTCGCAGTGTTGTGGCCCACATTTGAAAGGCCGTGCAAAGCGTGGCTTTTTATGGCCTTGATAAGGCAGCCCCTTTTCACCCATCACTTTGTGTGAAAAGTACCATGAGTGTTGCTGTGGGTGTTCCCTCCAACACCCATTGATTCTGCTGCATTCCCAAATTTACAACATTTTGTAAACCTGGTAATACATCAGAATTCTACGCTTCCCCGGGGGAGGCCCAATGAGGCGCAACGAGGAGAAATACTTTTATTTTTCATAATTTTTCCTCTTTCTAGGCATGCTGCAGCATACAGAGACTGAGGAAAACACCATCAATGATTGTTTTTTGTGCAGAAAGGTATCTCTTCATGTACAAAAACAGTCATCCCCCAATGCAGGCACTTTTGCACCATTCAAGGGTGCCTGTGTTGGAGCATGGCAGCCAATTGTGCGCCAGCGCATGGGAAAGCACAGGGATGCGTCATATTGTTATAAATATGACGCATCCTTGGGCTTTTAAAATGATGCCTCTCAGTGCAGAAAAATTGCTTGCGGCGCCGCACTGCGTCATTTTGTTGTAAATAAAGCCCTTAGTTTTTTATATTGATTTTTCAGTTCAGTTCAAAATGCTTTATTTGATTTTAAATAAAATCATACAAAATACATCATCCATTTAGGTATAAAATAGCATTCCAGGGAAGGTAATAAAGTGCCTGGCTTTCTCTTTACTCTGTGAACTTTATATGCAGTAGAAATACAGCGAAATAAAGCTAATTGACTTACTGACTGACTGACTAATAAAGTGCATATGTGCAGCTCAAAAGTGCGAAAAACATTGGAGTAGATAGCAGCAACACAAAAAACAGCAGAAACCGCCAACAGCAAACAATTCTGATATCAAAACCTTGTTAGGGTCAGCTGTGAACAGAATTTAAAAGGAAACTTGTGTAGGAAGTTATCTGATGGGACAGACATAAAACATTAGATCAAAAAACTATAAGCCGGTTATCCTTCCATACATTTACGTGCTTTAACGGCTACTTTAAAGCACACCTAACTGCTTATATAAAGGTTTTAGAAATAGGTCAAAATACAGCCTAAACATCTTATAAAAAAACATAAAATGTAACAAGGATTGGGGAGACGCAAAGCCACTAGGGCTTGTTATTTATCTCTTTATCTGCAAATTATGGTTTTCCAGAGACAAACAGCCGATCACTATATCTAAGTAAAACAAATACTCCAGAAAAACATATCCAAGTAGGTTTGTTAAATATGACCATGAAGGCAAATCTGCGAGCCAGGGCACAATCTAATACAAACTTCTCCAAACCTCTGCCCTACTCAGACAGGGGGAGCCAGGAAGGATTGTATGTAGGTCTAGCTCTATTCCAGCATGAATGCCAGTGTGCACTTGTCTAAACAATGCAGCAACACAGGAACATCTGCCTTCAGGATGACATGAGGAGTCTAAGCAGTTACCATAATAACAGGGTCACGTTTCTTTGAGCAGTGAGGAATGGAAATAATGCGGTGGGAGGCCTTGTAGACCGGTGGTTTCAGAAATATAACCTCAAGGAAAGAGAAGTGTCTGCTTAGAAGAGTAGCATCAACTGCTGACCTATTAGTAAGCTCTGCTGACCCATTAGTAAGCTAATGAAAGATCAACAGAGCATTGAAGAAGAATGCAGGTGGGCAGGCAGGAAGCACTAGACAACTCCCCTAGGCAATGTTTGGAGAGCTAAGTTGTCAGATGTTTGTTGAATGGAAGTAGACCAAAGTCCAATGAAACAGGTAAGACTTGTCCCCATTGTGGAAACATGCCACACCCCCTTCAGGGCCATGGAAAACAGCCTGTTCTTGTTCTAGGGTGACAGAATCTATGCTTTTGGGACTGAAGCTCGATGCTATGAAAAAAACCCCACCTAAACTGGATTCGATACTAGAGATAGGAAGACGGTGGGCATAGTTCACTAATAAATTGAAGGCAACTGATGAATGATAGTACTTACTTAATAAAAATAGAATTTTAATTTTGGTTTATACATGTCTTATTGAGACAATATTGTTCACAATGTTTTGTACTTAGCCAATGTAGAGCCAAAAAAAGAATACAAAATTAGTCAACCACTGCAACTTATCTAAGATGCAATATCTTTTGTTTAAGAACAATAAAATGAACACTGAAAGAAAAAGGCGTGATTTTGCAATAAGCAGGTCTGTCATAAATATAAAAGATATTAAGGTTTAGTCAAATACAGTAAATGTTTTCAACATAACAGCCAAAAACTATTTTTAAATATTAATATGTACATTACAGAATATTAGGATAAACAAAATCCCACTGCAATCAACTGGCGATAGTGGCTTGGCACCGGTTGTCAGAGAACGGTGGGAAAATCATCAATATTGATCTTTGTATGGACTTATTAAAGCCATAGACCAAGCATCAGGTCAGCAGTTATTTTTAAAATATATTTTTATTGATTTTCTTTAACAGGATACAGATATACATGTAACACTTATGATATTTCGCTCTTACCGCGCTCTACTCATGGTCCTTGCATCTTTAAATTGCAGATATTTTATATATCAACCGGTTCCATTTTTTTAGTAACTCACTCAACAGACTTGTAGAGGTGTAGTCACCACAGATCCCCCAAACGTGTGTCCAGTTAAGGGTTGTGGCGGTCACTGGGACTGTCGGGATTATGAGCCGAGAAGGGCGGTAAACTAGTGTGTCCAGACACTTTCCCCCCAGGACTTCAGCTGCTTAAGCAGTCAAAATCGTGGCCTAGAATGAGGACTTACTGGAAGAAAAAAAGGGCTAATTTAGGAGAGGGTTGCATAACATTGCCACTACGCAACATGATGCATGGTTGAGGCAAACTTCTAAATCAGATTTTTGAAGCCACACAAAGCCACTTTGCGTGGCTCTGAGTGGATTTAAAGTCTGGAGTAACGCAATGCAGTGTTAATCTCTTGGTTGCGTTCCAAAGCAACTCCTACGGATTTTGACACCATCACCAGATTTACAAGACCTTGCAAACATGGACATGCACCAAAATTTTATACCTTTCCACGGAAGGTGTAAGGAGAAGAAATATCTCGTCCTGCTGGTGCCATTTCTACTGGTCCCATCAGCGAGAAAATCATAATGTGCGCCTGTCTGGTCCCTCTGCCTTGTGCTATAAGTGATTGGTAGCTTCGGTTGACTGTCTGTGCCACCTGTAGGAACAACGTAATCAATGCAAACGATGTAAGCAATGTTAGCTTTATATTAGTTTTATATGCAGATTAGAAAATGATCATTAGCGTCCAATTAAGTTTGTGCAAAATCTTGTCATATGTTATTGCCACTTTCACATGAGGATCAAAATGGTGCAATTTAGTTACTACAAAAACCTATGTAACTATGGTTCACTATTTAGGAGGGAGACCCAGATCTCGTCTGTGAAGACCACAATGTCTTATGCAATAATTGAAGCTGTGCCTTTTAATTTATATTTGCCAACCATTGCAATTCTATTTCCCCTGAAAAGGACCAAGGCTGCGTTGTGGAAGCCACTTCAGGAGGGAAAAGGTTAGTGTCATCACTTACACTGTACTGTGGCTACAAAACTGAACTGTTGCCACTTATGTAAGTCCCAGAGATGCACCCTCAAAGAAATGCGGGATTGAGGATCACAGTGCCGACAAGGGCTACTCAAGGGCGTGTGATACCCCCCCCCCCCCTAATAAATGGATTCCGGTGTGCTTAGTTGGGTGCAGAGGCATCTAATTGGGACAGCATAGTCTGTGGTTGGATTTACACTCGGATCTGCAGCCCTTATAGCATGTACACATCTCCATGAAACTTAGCAGTGTTTGCATTCACCTCTTCCCTCTCACACAAATTAAACTGAGAATAAACAAAGGACTGGATAGCTCTTATGCAGGGCAGAGAAACCTTTTAAATGTAAATGTAATACTATTTTCATCTATATTGCCTTCACAATGGTAGTGATGGTTGATAAATCTCCATTGCACCCATCCTAGTCTAACTGACTATGCTACTACCCTGGAGGCACCGGACCACAGTTGAATCTTAGGGTAATGAGGTGGAGTAATAAAAGGCTTAATCCTGGGAGGGTCTGTGAGCTAGAGATGCAGAACTCAGCAATGCACCAATCAACATTTAATAAATCACTACTGAGTCAGTGCTTTTTTCTTTTCTTGTAAAAAAGAGAAATACTTTATTACACAAATTAATAAAAACGACAAAGAAATTCATCTATTTATTTTGGAGTGCGGAGACATCCAAAAAGCAAGATGGCTGTCCTGTGATGAGCTACTGGATCTTGGAGTACACATCCTCTTTCTTCGTGGCTGTCTTATCGCAACATGAGTCAGGAGGTGCTTAAGGTGGTTCCCACCCACCTGAGACAGAAATGGGGGCATTCACCTCCCTCCCCTCACACTGACAGTAATTTGAAGGACCCCCCTGGCCAGCAAACCAGGTGGTGTGTCATGACAATTCACAGGTCAAAGTGCCAAAGTATCAACACCTCCCTGAACCACCTCAAGGAATTCACTCACTGCAGTTCATGTCCAAGGGCGAAAGCGCGAATGCCGGACAACACTGCAGCTCTATTGGACTGGCACGGTGCCCCCGAGTTCATTGGTGTAGGCCAAATTGATTCCTGTATAAACTGTGGCAAATTGAGGGTACCGATAACAGCATTACCACCAGCAGGGAGTGCGGTATGAAGGGGAGACCCTTGCAATCCACCAGCACCAGCCAAAATTGAGCCCCAGATGATAAATAGCCCCAATGGCAAGTCCACTGCGCACCTTCTCCCTGTGAGGGAGTGGCCATTCCTTGATGTATATGAAGTGCTGCGGCAACAAACGATGGACGGAATGTTGAATAAGTCAAACATTCACCACCAGTCTAGAGATCTGGGTAAATCCATTGTTCTTTTGCTCACTACGCCATCCCAGTTTGAACCTAGCCATAAGCAAATCAGTCTTGACCCAGCTCCTAATGGGAACAGTCCAGTCCAAAATGCCAAGCCGGGTCCTCCCTGAACCAGAAACAAGCATCCTGGGACCGATTTTTGGGTATAACCCCTCATCAGCCAGGCTAGCTTGAATCCAGTGACACAGCGAGAAAGGGACCCACTTCTTGACATACCCATCCCTCTTAGGGAGAAAGGTGCTGCTGCAACAAATGATGGCTGGAATTCTAAAAAAATCTAATATTCACCCCCAGTCAAGAGATCTGGGTTAAATCCATTGTTCTTTTGCTCACTACAACGCCTCATTTTGGACCCAGTCATATGCAAATCAGTCTTGACCTTGCTCCTCATGGGAACTGTCCAGCCCGACTGCCAAGCCGATTCCTCCCTGGACCGGAAACAAGCTTCCTGGGACCACCTTCAGGGTTTCAACGCTCATCAGCCAGGCTATCTTGAATTTAGTGGCACTGCGAGCAAGGGACCCACGTCTGGCCATACCCATCCCACTTAGGGCGTAAAGTGCTGTGGCAACAAATGATGGACGAATGCTTAATGAATCAAACATTCATCCCAGTCAAGAGATCTGAGTTAAATCCATCATTCTTTTGCTCACTACGCCACCCCAATTTGCAGCAACACTTGAATATATGGAAGCATACCACTGGGTGAGTGCACATTCCGACTACCACCAACAAACCCCAAGCTCAAAGTAAACCAGATGACTATAGGCTGAAGACCTACGCTACTAGGGCCCTATAGCAAGGAGTCTAGGCCTCCCCAGGGAAGAAACCTATTGACTGCATTACTTTTGAAGGCCTATGATAATCCTGTAAGACCTTCCGCATCTTGTTTGACCACCTGGTGGAGACCAGTTACAGTTCATGCTAGGTCCTTAGGGAAGTATCCAATCTGCCGCCTCTAAGTCTGCAGAATCTAGGGGACCTGTATTGCCCCCGTTTCACTTCTCCACCGCACAGCTTTACAGCAGGGTAGATTTCTTTCTGTTGAAGGGCAGAGAAGTAGGCCACACAATGCAAGTGGACCCTGATTAGCCTAATCCACAGCACTCACTGCCGTTTAGATCCAGGCATGACAACTGGGCGCATCTCCATCAGCACAGCGTCTTAATTTAATTTAATTTAATTTAATTTAATTTAATGGTTTTGTAAAGCGCGTAGTAACTCCGAAGAGCATCCCAGCGCTGATCTGCTTCTCCAGAGGTTTTAGCAACTAGTAGGATTAGATTTGAGGGAAAAGGAAGGTCTTCAAGGTCTTTCTGAACTGGAGATAGTTAGGTTCTGTCCTAAGTTTTCGGGGTAACTGGTTCCATTGTTTTGCCGTGTGGACCGAAAAGCGACGGCCACCGGTCTTGGCTTTTCTCACTCTAGGGACTGCAATAAGATTTTCTGCATTGGATCGGAGATCCCTCTCTGCTTTGTAAGGGATTAAAAGTTCTTTCAGAAGAGGGGGACCGTTGTTATTGAGTGTTTTATGGGCCAAGCAGAGGGATTTAAACAAGACCCTTTCTCTGATTGGAAGCCAGTGGAGAGAGTTGAGGGCCGGCCTGGCGGAGGATCTTCCAGGTGTGCCCGTAAGTAATCGGGCTGCGGCGTTTTGGACTTTCTGTAGTGAGTTCAAGGTGGCTTCAGGGGCTCCCAAGTATATAGCGTTACAGTAGTCTAATCTTGCCAGGATTAGACCCTGTATGAGGAGCCTCCTTGCGGTCTCTGGGAGCAGGGGAAAGATTTTCCTGCAGGCTCTGAGTAGTCCAAAGCATGTCCCTGCAGTTCTCTTTGCCTGGGTTTTAAAACTCATGTCTTTCTCAATCCACACACCAAGGCTCTTGACCTCTTCCTTGGGTGCGGGAGGGTCCCCTAGGCACCTGGGCCAAAGGTGAGATGGTAGAGAGGGCCCATTGTGGCCCATCAGGAGGATCTCGGTCTTGGACCCGTTTAATTTTAATGAGGAGAGATTCATCCATCGGTGGACTTCAGAGAGGCAGCTGTGGAGATCGGATGGGGCATGGTGGGGGTGGGAAAGGGTAACGACCAGCTGAGTGTCGTCGGCGTAGTTGATGACTGACACGCCGTACGAACTAACCCTCTTCTCCAGTGGGGCCATATACACGTTGAAAAGTGTCGGGCTCAGAGATGAGCCCTGTGGTACTCCGCACCGGAGGGGGATGATGGATGAACAGCTGTTGTTTTCCCGCACCTGGAAGGAGCGTCCAGTCAAAAAGGATTCTAGCCATTTCAAGGCCCGACCCGTTACTCCGGTCTCTCCCAGTCGGTGGATAAGGGTGGGATGGTCTACAGTGTCGAAGGCCGCACTGAGGTCTAGGAGGATCACTGCCACTAATCCTCCCATGTCCAGAATGCTTCTGGCCTTCTCCACTGCGGTCAGGAGGGCGAAGTCAGTGCCCTGACCAGGACGGAATCCTGTCTGGGAGGCCGCTAAGAGGTTGTTGTTTTCTAAGTAAAGCGATAGTTGTTTATTTACCAACTTCTCTGCGATCTTGCTGTTTCCAGGGAGAAGGGATATGGGCCTGTAGTTGGCAAAGTCCTGCGGGTCTAAAGAGGGTTTTTTCAGCAGACCTTTGACTGCTGCCGCTTTCCAGCTGGGTGGGACAATGCCCTCTGAGAGAGAGGAATTGATCAGGGCCGTGAGGGGGGGGGGTGATGGTACTTGATACTTTTTTTAGGAAACGGAGGGGAGCAGGGTCAAGGGGAGAACCACTTTTAATAGCTGCCAGCGTAGCTCCCACTTCTTCCGTTGTTACGGGACCGAAGGTATCCAGGGAGGGTTGGGGGGCTGGCGGCCGTGGAGGGTTGGCGGTAGTGATGGTAGGATCCGGCTGTGTGGGGTCCTGTTCAGGAGGGGGAATGGTTAGGAGAATGTTTTGAATCTTCTCGTCGAAGAAAGTGGCTAATTTTTGACATTTGGTTTCAGCTGCTTTGGGATCGAGGGGTTTGAGAGGGGGGTCGGGGGCGTGGAGTAATTCTTTTAGAACTGAGTAGGTTTCATGAGCCGAGCAGGCCGCGTTTTTAATTCTGTCCTCGTAGAAACTGGTTTTGATGCTACGGAGCTCTTTTTTATAGGATTTTATCGCGGCGCGGAATGCTTCTTTCCGTTCCTCGGTTTTTTCCTTCCTCCAGATACGTTCATATCTTTTGCAAGCCTTACGTAGCAGATTGAGTTCCGGGGTGTACCAGGGTGAGGGATTAACTCTCTTGATGTGTCTAAGAGATGTGGTTTTGGGCAGGATGGCGTCCAGCGATTGGGTAATCCAATTACTGAATTTTTTGTCTCCTACTAAGGTGTTATTGGGGAGATGAGGAACGTTTTCTCGGAGTTTGGCTGCCCAGACTTCTGGATCTAATTTTTGCCATTGTCTGGAGTACGTTCTGATTTTTGTGGGTGGCGGAGGTACGGTAATAATGTCCCATACTAAGGGAACCAAAAAGTGGTCCGTCCAGGGAAGGGGGATATGGTCCAGGGATCTAAGGTTGGGGATGTTGGAAAAAATGGGGTCAAGCAGTTGCCCTTTTTCGTGGGTGGCCTGTGGGTTTTTAAGGTCTAGGCCCATTGAGGTGAGATCTTGGAGTAGTTCATTGGCCGGTTTGTCGTCTTGGTCCAGGAAATGTACATTCAGGTCTCCCAATAATAGGTAATTAGTGGTAGATGTGCATTTGATGGAGGTCTGGTCAGCAATTTTGGTCGGAAAATCCCCTAAATTGCCTGGTGGGCGATATATCAGCATTCCTGATATCGAGGTGACAGGGGAGATTGTGATGGTAAAGTGACAGCTTTCGTAGCCCTTGATGTTGCCATCAGACGTTCTACAGGTGAGGGTGTCTTTGATGATTATTGCAAGTCCGCCTCCTCTACCCTCTGGTCTATTCTGTGAGCACATAACGTACCCGGGGGGGAGTGCTAAAACGATGTCTGGGCCACTACTGGAGGTGAGCCAGGTTTCTGTTAAAAACAGAATATCTAAAGCATTGTTGGTAATTAGGAGGTTCACTTCTTGTGCATGTTTCACAAGCGACCTGCAGTTGAGTAGGCCTAAGCACAGACCCTTTGATGCCCCGGTCTGAATGACGGGGTTACAGCGATCACAGCCGGAGAATTGTGTGTCTCCGGTTAGGATGCGCGAGCAGGAGGGATGTTTATTGGTGTTCAAGGCTAGCAGCTCAGCCCGGGTGTAGGTCAAGTTAGTAGGATCTGCCACGGCCAGAGTGACTGGGCCTAAGGCCGGCTGGGCCCGGACGGGCCCAGACGGGCTTGCCTTTGGCGCGCTGACGGCGCGCCCGCTGCGCCCGTCCGCTGCGCGTCCGGTGATTGCACATCTTTGTAAGGGTGGAAGGAGGGGCGGGTGGGCGTGGCCTGTGTAGGCGTGGCCTCGGTTCCTCGCCTTCAATGGCGTCAGCTAGTTTGTTTTCCTTGGTTTTGTTGCAGCGAAGAAGTCGCTGTTCAGGCGCTTAATAGTCCGTTCTGGTGGTGCCAGGGGGTGAGTACAATTTTAAAAACAGGATAATAGTGGACAATTGCTACACGAAATACAATTTAAAATATGTGACCTCCCGGCTTCCGCCTCAGGAGTATAGCAGGCTATGGAGTAGTGGCGCTGTGAGTAGCGTTTTATACTTAGTTTGGGCGGGTGGGCGTGGCCTGTGTAGGCGTGGCCTCGGTTCCTCGCCTTCAATGGCGTCAGCTAGTTTGTTTTCCTTGGTTTTGTTGCAGCGAAGAAGTCGCTGTTCAGGCGCTTAATAGTCCGTTCTGGTGGTGCCAGGGGGTGAGTACAATTTTAAAAACAGGATAATAGTGGACAAGTGCTACAGGAAATACAATTTAAAATATGTGACCTCCCGGCTTCCGCCTCAGGAGTATAGCAGGCTATGGAGTAGTGGCGCTGTGAGTAGCGTTTTATACTTAGTTTGGGCGGGTGGGCGGGGGCCACAGAACAGCTGACTGGAGGGGGCCACAGAACAGCTGAACTCCATACCTCCCGGTCCTATTAGATAATCTACAACAGGTTATTGGTTGGAGCCACACCAAAGCAAAATGCTGTGTCAGAGATGGAGCTAGACACTATCCTGAAAGAGATCTCTACTCCAAGTGGTGGGCTTCAACTCCACTCTCCCTGGCCTTGCAACAGGCATACAACGTATGTGCTCTGACTTTGCTTCAGTGCACGATTGACTAGACACCGTGGACATCAGAATGGAGGATATTAAAAGGCAAGTGACTTACCAGTCTGGGGACAGAGATCTGATGCCTCATGCAGAAGGTCAGAGACCTTGAAGACTGCTTCAGAAGATCAATGTAAGGTTGGCAGAAGTAACCAAAAACTCTGTGAGATTCTGCGGAATTCCGCCAACAGGTAGAAATATGCACATCATGCAGCAATTTAGCGCCAGTAGAATGTTCGGCACTGACAAATAAGTGCAAACGACGCCGTGCTGTGTGCAAAAGCATTCAGCCATTCGAGAGGAACACGGAACTGAGACAGCATTGGTAAAAGCCTCGGATGAAATTCAAGAGATCATGGATTCGGGAGGCGCGGCAGTGCTTATCTTGTTGGACCTGTCAGCTGCCTTTGACACGGTCGACCACGTCATCTTGGTCGACCGTGTCGCAGCCCTTGGAATTAGTCATCTGGCTAAAGATCTTATAGCCTCTTTCCTAGTCAATCGTAAACAGGCAGTCAAATTGGGCAACTACTACTCGCCCACTTGTGAATTGCTCTGTGGGGTCCCTCAAGGATCCTCGCTAAGTCCCACGCTTTTTAATATCTACGTTGCGGACTTGGCGAGGGTCATTAAATCTCATGGGATGCGATTGACTACCTACGCGGATGACACCCAACTTGTGTTGGCAGTACACAAGAACGGTCCAATGGTAGCAGCGAAGTTTCAGGAGGGGCTGCTCGATGTACAATCATGGATGCACAGTAACTGCCTGAAACTTAATGCAGAGAAAGCCGAAGTTATGACCTTCGGTAAGATCTCCCCCGAATGGTCCTCAACATGGTGGCCCAGTCAGATGGGCTCCCCCCCGGTTCCTGCTGTTAAGATTAGGAATTTGGGAGTTATCTTCGATAACAAGTTATCATTTGGTTACCATGTAAATAAGGTGGTCTCTGCTGTATTCTTCGTGCTGAAGAAAATAAAAAAAC
The DNA here is from genome assembly GCF_964263255.1 of Lissotriton vulgaris. NCBI lineage: Eukaryota > Metazoa > Chordata > Amphibia > Caudata > Salamandridae > Lissotriton > Lissotriton vulgaris. The sequence continues at coordinate 141,375,861 of NC_141700.1, read as the reverse complement.
TCATGCCATACCTGCCTGCCTCGGCAGGGAAAACACTCATCACCACCTTAGTGTTTTCGAAGCTGGATTATGGAAACGCCCTCTTCCTTGGTACACAGAAATACATTCTGAATAAACTACAGTCTGTGCAAAATATGGCAGCACGGATCCTACTTAATATCCCCTGGCGACACTCCACTTCAGTAGCCATACGCCATCTACACTGGCTAAGGGTGGAGAGCAGAATCAAATTTAAGGTTCTCTGTATCGCCTATAAGGCCATCCATCAGACTGGACCGAAGTTCCTAAAGGAAGCTTTTCAGGTGTACATACCTGGAAAGGATCTAAGATCAGCGGCAAGCTGTCTATTGCATGTCCCCCGCACAAGAACGGCCACATGGGGAGACAGACGTTTCCTGGTAGTAACCCCCAGACTGTGGAACACACTCCCCTTGCACATTAAAACAGCACCAACACTCATTGCCTTTCGCCAGGCCTTGAAGACATAGCTATTCAACCAATAAGTTCACGCCCTGAATTTTGTGCATCCCAGAGTATCTCACTGCGCCTAGACACCCTAGGGTATTAGTTGCGCATTAAAAATTCCATAAATAAATAAATAAATAAATGATACGGATGTCACTCCAGTAGAAAATCTACTCGAGAAGCAGTCCTCTGACTGCTACCACACTCATTTGAAAATGATGCCAGGAGTCCTCCTACCGACTGAAACTCGAGGTAGGGGACACCAAATCTTGCTTGCCCTCACCAGCTTTTATTTCTGGAGTGTAGCGGAAGAAACAATTCCATTACGTGGCATTTTGCGGAATTCGGCCAGAACTCTGCATTGCAAGAGTAACACACAGTCGCCAAAATCCGGCAATTCTACGAGCGGAAGGACATTTTTGACCCATGCCTAATTAATATCTGTATTTGTGAGGTCCTGGAAAATGTGGAGGAAGACAAGCTGCCAGTCTTCCTTGGGTCTATGCAGACGAAACTTCTGGTCATACACTTTTCTGCTCCTCTGCAAATACAAAGGGCACATAGGATTGTGCCCAACCCACTGGCCACCCTAGGGACAGGAATGTGATACCATTGGTGCTACACCTGAAGGCTCCTGAACTCTACCACTGTGCACTGAGGTGTCTTAGCAGCACCTTGACAGCTTGCTACAACAGTAGCCCAGAATGTTTGCGTTCTAAGTTCCTTGAGCAACCTTCTCACCAACCCCTCTAGAGTAGGATTGCCCTAGCTGCATCCCCACGGGCACTAAACATTGCATCGCAGAATGTTATTGGTTTGACTAGTGACAAACAATACTGAATCACTTACACCACAAATACACAGACATGTCCTGATTCAGGAAACTCATTTGTACCTCGGTGAGGCAGACAAGCTAAAGAGATGATTGGTTGGGAGGGTAATTCACAGCAGCGCATTGACCCAAAAGAAAATCCCTAATCATAATCCATCAACATAACCAAAAAATGTGGAGTATAAATTGTCATCAATAAATCTGTCCCTCATAAGATGCTACCCACATGAACTGATGGGGAAGGATGGTACGCATCTAGGGAGGTGCAACACGTTGTAAAGTCCTGCGTCACATTATACCTGTGTCAGGTATAATGTATGCGGAGTGGGCATACCCACACAGGAAAGTCTCTTAAAAGTGACGCAGTGAAATGTACAAATTTTCACTGTGTCACTTCTAGGACGCCACTGCGTCAAAACCTTACACCTGCTTGAAGCAGATGTAAGGAGTGACGCAGTGTAGTTGGAATAGGCCTCAAAATTAATTGCTGGAGTTGCGTCATGCTTGCCACACGACACCAGCAATGCGTGACTTTTGCCCCAACAGATGCGTCAGAATTTCTGATGCATCTGTCAATCTTTGCACCATGGTGCACCGTATTTTAAATACGACGCATCCTTGGTGGCCCAAGGGTTTCTCAGGGTGGCACAGGGAAAGTGACGCATCTCTACATATGCGTCACTTTCTTGTAAATCTGCCCCTCAATCATTAATTCCTTCACTTCAGTGACCAACCATCCACAGTTGAAAATTAACAAACGCTATGCACACACTAAATTGGAGGGGTTCAGAGAGCCCCATATGGCTTCTTACTATGCAGCACATCACCTGCCGGAGTTAGTACACTGGCTTCACACTTACCTCAACCCTGTCGCTTGGGTGACCATGGAAAGTGATCTACTTCTACGCAACAGGAATCTTGGAGCCCTCTACATACCCCATCCTCCACCCCACGAGAGGCAGATAATCCAGAAATTAAAGCCATGCAGAGATTGTAAAACCATGCTCACAGCCTCCTGGGTTTTAACTCTTGGCTTCATAGGCATACAGATAGGACACAAGCCTGTGTCCTTGCCAGATTGGCAAGCCTGTGGCATTACTCACATAGACCAGCTGATCACTGCAAACACACTCAAAACCTTTCACTATCTTCAAACTGAGTTTCCTCAGTCCCAATCTCAGCAATCGCCATATCACTAACTTTGGCGCTGCATCTGGAGTCGTCTGAGGGGGGACACCTATAACCTCCCACCTACCCTACCCATTATTTTTTAAATATCTGGGGTGTCTACAAAGGGGTGATATATTCAGCTTATATAACCTACTGGTCGATCATCTTTTTTCAGCCGCCATAAATGAAGAAGTAAGAGTGCACTGACAGCCTAGGCTGCAATGGGAGTACACCCCGGAGGCCTGGGCGGAACTCCTTGTCACCCACAATACTTCGAAAGGTCTAACTGAAAGTTACATATTTTAATACTCTTCATAATTTGGATTGTCTACCCCAGAAACTTCATGGGACTGGCTTTACAGCAGGATATCTGTTGGAGAGGCGGGGAGTAGGGCTGTTATCTCCCACATGTCCATTGGCATTACATGCCACTTACTCCTCATTGGACTGTATTAGGGGACATGCCTGGAATGCAGGTCATACCCTTGATGCACCTTGCCTTCCTTCATGATAGGGCGGTTTAACGACCGGATTTTTGGACCAGATAGAATCAGCTCACCAAAGCACTACTAACCCAGCCGAAACATAACCACCTCCCTCCTTAGGACCTATTTACAACAGGTATCTATGTTTCCTACCCAAGGATGGGGAATTAGCAATATACATGCTTAGATCTTCTACAATACCACACTCATACAATATAGTCTTGCGGCCACACGGGCCCAGACTAATCTACCCTAGGGCAGTTCTGATTACTTACCATTACACACTGGCTGCAACCAGTGCTCTCTCAACCCACAATCCTGTAGGTATACACACCAGTATCCCCCCCCCTGGTGCTCTCACTTTCCTACAAGCCACAATCCTGTGGGTATACACACCAGTATCCCCCCTGGTGCTCTCATTAACGCCCAAGCCACAATCCTGTGGGTATACACACCAGTATCCCCCCTGGTGCTCTCATTAACGCCGCCTTACAACGACAATCACTTTCCTATGAATACCATTAGCTCTTCATGTTGGGGAATCTCTCACTATTCACTAGAGGTACAATACTACAATATTATGGATCACACAAGAATGGCCGAATTACACGGTGTACAACTTATTCTCTATTTCAAGGGCTCCTCTCTCCCTCATTATTCAGTTGCCATTTACCTGATCGGGGGTAGCATCCGTTCATACAACAGCACCTGACTAGAAGAAAGGCTAACTTTACTGTGTAAGAATAAGATATATACACACTGGTTCACTAAGAACTGGGGTATCTTTATTATAACAATATTAACAATAACAATATAATACTATACTATAACATATAGCCTGCAAAGGAAAATGAAAGGTTAGAATGTGTGCACGCTAATAAGAAAGGGTCGACGTCACCTTATTAATATGAAGTCTGGACTCAGCAGTCATCTGGGTTCCCTTCTCGTCTGTGCCTTGGCTCGTCTTGGGGTCACACCTCTGCAGTCATGGATACACGTCTGCACCGCTATGCTCTGTCTCCTCCGCTTCCCTCCAAGTCACTGGAACCTTCCTCTCATCAGCTGCTTTCTCACTGGCTGTTCTGCACTACTCCTCTCTCCTCTCAATCACGGACTGTCTTCACTTCTCAGCTTCGATCTTATAACTCAGTTTCTACCACTCTGGTATTCGTTCCCTCAACTAACTGCTTCACTCATATGCTCTGATCTTAATGTCAAAGCTCGCCAGCTGCTCCAACTAAAATAACTTCAATCAGCTTCTCGGTCTTCCTCGGACTTCAAAATGGCGACTGTCTGCCTTGGAATAATTAATTGCATTGATGCTAACGACTAGCTGCCGCCTACAGACTGACTAATTCACTGCCTCATGCTTTCGCTAATATGGAAGCTTGTCCCTTCATGGAAAGTTACGGCCAGTAACCTGCCGCCCACCAAATTCTTGTACCTCCCCGTACCAAGGACACGTTCTCAGCCGGCCGGCCTAATGTTATGTCTTCGACACAGAGAAAAATACAGTCTTTCGATAAGGGCCAGCCTGAGCCGGTTCTCTCCAAGCGAACAACACCTCGTAACTAAAACAATACATTTGACCTAGAAGCATCTCAAGCTGCCGGGGCAGAAAGAAAGATGGAGTCTCTCCCGTTTGAGGCCTACAAGGTCCGAAATAAGCATAACTCCATGGAAAGTATACTAACACTCTTATAAAAGGACGGATTATCACTAATACTAATGAATCTATCCCTTAACATAGATTTATAAGCCCTGATCTAAGGAAAAGGGTACGGGATTGTATCAAAAAGCCTTGTGAATAGGCTCTATTTACGGTTCTAATCCTTCTATTAGAATGATAGCAGACTAAAGTCACCTCCAATCACCTTCTCTCAAGAAAGGGCCAAAAAAGTCGGTCAGAACAGGCGGCCTGTACACTTCACAATGAGCCCTCTTAAAATTGTCTAGTGAGAGCCCTGGCCGCTGCCAAGGTGTGCATATTACGCCTTTAGAGAAAACCAACTCTCCCTGCCCTTTCGGAGTGGCTATTGAACTTGCTAGGGTTGCTGAGTGGGAGCGTATCATTTACAGAGTTAATGACCATATTACACTCTCTGAGGCAATATGGTAACCCTTTACCCAACCATCAACTGGATCTGAATGACTACCACCTGTAAGATATCACTAAGGCCTAGGGGTGAACACCTTCCTACCCATTGACGGGAATGCCTGCCCATACCTACTTCACACCCCCACTATTCCTCTTCCTCTTGTACAATGAGGTGTCACAGTAAATACCCGCTAAACCACATTAGGAATGAGAAAAAATCACTAGCTCATATCAAGGATTGGCGTAGGGACGAACCTTTTCCTTGGACCCCCTTATCTCCTAGAAGATTCTAATAACATGGAATTTTAGTCAAATTCTGCCAATCGCGGGAGGCAGACTTTTTCTCTCATACGCGCCAAAATGGTAAGTTGGTGAGTGAGATGTGGCGCCCCCTAGCCTTATTTTTGGTCGCTAGGATGACATTCGGCATGATTTTTCTTATCCGTGCAGTTGCAACTGTTTGCGGTCAGAAGGATGCCGCTCGAGTAGAAAATCTACTCGAGCAGCAGCAAAATCAACTTGAGCAGCTGCGCCCTCTGGCACACTGCAAAGTGTTGTTAGCACTGATTTTTCAGCGCACATTGTGCTAAAAAACAAATAAGAGCGTGAGAACATAATGTTCCTATTTCCCCTCATTGGCGGAACTCCGTGAATCTCACTGAGATTTTTGTAACACACTGTGGATTTCCGCTTAGCCAAATTCCGTGAGTTACGCCTGCCTGTAGTGGAAATGCCAAGGTGACACCCTCTAAAAGGTCCTAACAAGCAACTGGAGAGACACACGAGGGACATGTCCAGCTTGTCAGACAAACCCTTAATTGTACCCTGGACTGCCTATGCTGGAGGAATCTTTAAGTGTATACCAATAAGCCCGCCCTAACCCCTAGTCTGTAGAAGCAAAGTACCTCTATGGGACTATCACAAAATGAGAGACACATTCAATAAAAGCCAGACCTATTGGATTTGTCAGAGTGTCATTACAATCAATAACTAAAAGCAAAATACTGAGTCAAGCACAGCGCAAATCAATGATGAAACACTTCAGGAAAAAGCCACCTTTTTAAGACATAAGACACTAAACACAGTGATTCCCTAACAACTATGCATATCTAAATAGTGTTTTCAATATTCAACATAATGTGAGAGTCTTCAATCCACTTACATACAACCACAAAACTAAGACGCAACAGTTTATCCACCGAACATACAGGTAGGAGTAACAGACACAGAAATAAAGCAAAACATGATTAAACTGTTGCAGGTTCACGCTATAAGTGCCACAGGAGACTTAGGAGAATGTCAAAACTGGAAAACAGAAAGTGTGCTTCTGTGTGGGATGCCACTCTCCTAGCAGGCACCATAATCTGGCACCATGCTTTATTTGGCGACTGCTCGTCTGAGAAGCTTGTGGTGAAATATTCAAATGAGTACCACAATACACTATGGGGCACTCATTTAGCCTTGTGCTTTCATATTATTTCCTAGTCTGACTTTCCAGTAAATAATTCCTTGATGTCCATTTCATTGTCTTCTCATAATTGCTCACATTTTTCTTAAAGGTGCAAACAGGCGTTAGAGATAGAAGCAGATTTTCAGAAGCTTACAGTGAGCAGGATCAAAATCAAGTAGGACAAAATCATAAGACCTAACGGTCTAATAGGGTCAGAACAAACTTGCTCACAGAAAGTGAAAGTCTGTTTCCAGGATTCAGTTAACTAATTTCACCCACTTTTTTCCAGCCTGTGGGGGATTTTGTACAATGAATATTGTCCAGGACTACAGTAATTCTAATGGGAACATTAGACAAAAAGAATACCATTACCTTTAGCATCAGATCCAGCAAAACTGTTGGTACCCTGGGCATCTTTGGCATGGTTTCCACAGATTTTTTGTCTCTACCTCCTGTATTTTTTATGCTCTGATGGATTTTATTTTTTCTGACTTAGATGCTATGGGCACTTTGCACTGCTGATCAGTGTCTAAGTGCAAGTGCTCCCAGTGCAAATTGTTATTACAATTGGTTTTCCCTGATTGGCACATTTGATTTACCAGTATTTTCCTAGTAAAAATTCAGAGTTTGCCAGGGCAAATAAATCAAATGCTACTAATGGGCCTGCAGCACTGATTGTGCCACCCACATGAGTAGCCCTGAAAAGGTATCTCAGACCTACCACTACAGTGTCTGCACACAGTTTAAACTGCCATTTCGACCTGGCAAGTGTTCCCACTTGGTAGGCCATAACCTTCAGTTTTCTTACATATAAGGCACTCCTCTGGTAGGCCATGCTACCCCCATGGGCAGGGTGCAGTGTATGTGAAAGGTAGGACATGTACTGGTGTGTATGATATGTCCTGATAATGAAATACTGCTAATTTTGTTTTTCAGGCCATCTGTCCCATAGGATGGCTTGGGTGGTACTTTGTAACATATTACAAATATAAATTCCCATTGGGACAAGATAGAGAAATAAAGTTTAGGCTCTCTAAAATCAGAATTTAATAACACAGTAAAGATGGTTTTTAAATTGTATATTTGAAAATGCCACTTTTAGAAAGCAGTACAAAAGGTGGTGGAGTGAAGACGGCTGTAATGCCAGAAGCCGGTCCTAGGAAGCTTGTTCCCGGTCCAGGGAAGGCAAGGCTTGGCAGTTCGTGCTGGACTGTTCCCATGAGGCACAGGGTCAGACTGATTTTCATATGGCCATGTCTGAACCAGGGATGGCAGAGTGGGCTAAAGAACGGTGACGGATTAAACCCAGATCTGTTGACTGGGTGTGAGTGTTTGATTGGCTCAGATGCTCCGTCCATCACCGCCCCCTTTTGTACCGCTTTGTTCGTCACAAGTTGGCAGGGTATGCTCAGACGTGAGTCCCTTGCTCACTTTGCCACTGGATTCAAGCAAGCCTGGCTGAAGACGGCTGCATTGCCAGAAACCGGTCCTAGGAAGCTTGTTTCCGGTCCAGGGAAGGCATGGTTTGGCAGTTCGGGCTGAACTGTTCCCATGAGGCACAGGGTCAGACTGATTTGCATATGGCCATGTCTGAACTGGGGTGGAAGAGTGGGCTAAAGAACTGTGATGGATTAAACCCAGACCTGTTGACTGGGTGTGAGTGTTTGATTGGTTCAAATGCTCCGTCCATCACCACCCCCTTTTGTACCGCTTTAGAAAGCAGGCATTTTCTTGTTAAATCAGTCTGTGTGCCTCTGCTTGTTTGTGTATTGAGTGTCTGGTTTTTGAGTGACAGGGGCTGTGGATGTGCATTCTCTATTAGACAGACGTGTTCTTCATTTGGACAGGGACATCAGAAAGTCTAACAGACTTTATTGATTGGTTGAACCTGGGAGATGTCAATTTAAAATTTACCTCCTAGAGAGACACAGAAAGATGTGAATTTTTAGATATAGTTATAAAACATACAGACGGAGTGCTGAGCGTTGAATTATATACCAAGCCAACGGATAGGAATACAATGCTCCACTTCAATAGCAACCATCCCCTTGCCAAAAGCACAACATTCCTTTTGGGGAATTTTTAAGGTTAAAAAGAAATTGCACAACATTAAGAGACTTCGACAAGCACGCTGATGTACTTAGACACAAACTACTAGAAAGAGGTTATCCAAAACGTTTAGTTTGCCATGCATACAAGCGAGCCAGGTATTTTAATAGAGATAATCTGTTTAACAACAAAGAAAAAGAGAAAGATAAACCAGATCAACAACCCTTAATCTTTGTGATAAATTATAGCACCATTAGTAACAAAGTTAAGAATATAATAAATAGAAATTGGCATTTAATAACTAATAAGAACAGGAGAGATTACCCAAGCCTATGTTTTCTTATAGAAGGAACCGCACTATAAGAAATAGTCTGGTACACACATACAGAGAAACTAGGAAAAATATACAGTTGAGTATTAATAATGCACCTTTACCAACAGGCACTTTCCCTTGCAGAGGATGCGTTGATTGTGATTCAATCATTAGAGGAAACAGCATCTCCTATAATAATGCAACTATAAAAATTAAAAGCTTCATTAACTGTCGGACCAAAAACCTTATTTTTTTGATACAATGCCCATGGAATCATGCATATGTTGGTGAAACGTGTAGGGAGATAAGCATCAGATTGAACGAACACAGATCCAGATCTGCAATCAGGACGCTCAAACAGGGTGCCCCTCTTACTGAACATTGGAGAGAGGCCGGCCACACCATTATTGATTTAAAATGGTGCGGACAGGAGGTAGTAGAAATGAACATGAGAGGTGGCGACATCAATAGCAAAAGAAAGAAATGCAAGCAATACTACATGTCACGCCTGAATAGTGTGAGAGCAGGGATGAACAGTAAAGAGGACTGGGAACGCATAGTTTAACAAGCAATTCCTTTAGAATATTGAGGCATTACTGCTACGCTGTTATGCCAACATCACATTGGACCTGTATGATTATATACCCTCTGGGGTATAAGCAACTTTTTTTCAGCCCCTTTATTAAATGACCTACATTATCAGGGTGGCGCCATACACTAACGCTTGGATCGAACCCCCAAATGAGCAGCAGACGATATTGCCCTGATACAAGGAAATTTGGTCTGCATATTATATCCATAAAGCCTTCTGTGTTTTCTTTAAATATAATATTTCTTTAAATATAATATTTTAATTCAGAGATATAAGTATAATAACCTGTATTCAATAAAGTAGAGTATGTGATTTATCTTTAGGTACACTTTAGAGGAAGGGCATCTTCTTGGTATAACATGCCGCCCTCGTCTGGGAATATGTGCCACTACAATATATTTTTTCGAGACAGGTAATCCTGCAATAGATGCAGAAATACAGGGTGAGTAAAATAAAGTTTTTAGTCCCAAAAAACGCACAATAGCAACATCAAGCGGTAATATTCACATTTAACATTCAAACTACGCAGCAACACGGGATAGGAGTAGCCACATCCAATAGGCTCCGGTTTCCTATGTAAGAGCGGGTTGAGATAGCCAATCACATTTCGTGATTCAACTACCGAGGTGTGACGTCAGACGCCATCATGAAGACAGACAGAGCAGGGAGGCCGAATTATTTTACCTAGGTAAGATGTTACAGCGATATCCAGAATACTTCCAAGCCACCTTTGTTTTTTGAGGCAGTCTAGTTCTCCTCGCTTAATCAAGAGTATATGCATTCTTTAAGTACTAAGCCATGATTAATTAAACTTAAACTTTGACGAATATAGCGGGACAAGCTTTCTGGGTGTGTGTGCGACTATTAAATGTAGGTGTATGCGCAACACACAAGTTTTTTGCTAGACTAAAGTAGGAGTGGAGCAAGTATGGCAAATTTAAATTTGAAAATCGTTTAAAACTCCGAAATATACCAATAGCGATAATATCACTTGAGAAAGGAAATTGCAACAAGAGATCTTTGTATCTACCTTTAAATTGATCTCTTCCCGAGATTGTTCTAACTGAGAAAAAACAAGCCTAGGAAGTCATCCATTTGCGTGTGTTTGCCATCTATATCAGCAGCACTGCTACGGAGGACCTTTTATAGACATCAACTGCCCTTATGCACAATGTAGGTGAGTGGATTACAAGATGTTTAAATCAAAAGTAAAGATAACACGATAAAAGCCTGCTAGCTAAGAGTTATACCCCTTGTCTTTGTACCCTCAAGGCTTAACACCCGAATTTAATAACGGTGGCTCCGCTGAAACTTTTGTGCAGCTTCCTGTTGTACCTTGATTCATCTCCTTCTTAGCTGCTCAGCCAGAATGAATGTGATGTCTGTGTAGAAAGTTGGAATGCTTGATGACAGAGAGAGTGGAATGTGAGTGTGCCTGCGTGTGTGTGCAGAATGAAAGTTGAAGAGAGTGGGCTGAGCAGCAGCCATGCAGCTCCTGGTGGTACCTTCCATATGATCTACTTAAGACCTCTACTTGATCTCAACAAGACTTCTATGGAACCTGTAACTAATAACCAATAAACCTCTTACATGGAAAATACCTCCTGGCTACCTGTGGTCATCTGTACAATTTACCTTACAACATTTTGGCGACACTCTGAAGGAAACTCTGCGTGTTTTAGCAACAAAACTACAGAAGGTGAGGAAACTTACAATTTTACAGAACTTTATTTATTGAGAAACAATCGTTTGCACTGGTGTCATTAGTTATGCTCAGAAGCTCAATTGTTTTGTTTGAGAGACTCAGTTGACCATCTGCGCTGCTCTCCCTTTATCAAAGCATGTCCGAAGTATGCTGCAAAAAGGGAAGTAGCAATTTACCTTTAGATCGGAGCGGTCACGAGCGTCCTGTTTCAAATGAGTGTCTCAAGCTTGTGTCAACAGTGGCATCTTTAGCTGAACAGTGTGTACGTTTGAACTGCCGGAAATTGGGACTTCCTGATACAATCAGAGGCAGTCTTATGGACTTTCTTTGGAGTGCACTTTGGCTTTGCCGCTTGTTCGTGATTACAGCGAGGCCGTTAATCAATTTGATGTTTGAATTGTGCACGAGTCATGTTTAAAAAAAAATAATATTAACCTGCACGTACCTGCTACTCTTGCATACGTCCTCATCTGCGTCATAGTCCTTTCACAATGGAGCTTTCATGCAACAATAATGCATCAGTTATGCTGGTTTCAAAGTAAAATTTCGGAGTAAGATTGCCGGAAATTATAGCTAATCAACACTCTTGCTTATTTTCAATAACTGAATGGGACGCTATGCAGTCAAGTAAGAGAGAGTATTGTAATAAGTGATTTGGTTAATTTTTTATTTTTTTTATTGTCTTCTTCGTTTGAATTACTATTCCATGCATTTATAAGCCCATAATATTGTGATGGGTTTAGCAATTGGCGCATAATAGAAAATGCACTACAATCGTTTTTGCAAGTTATGTGTTCTATACACTGTGTTTTACACTATGCTATATTTTTCTCATGCAGTAATTGGGTGTTTTGCTTACGTGGATTGTTTTAGATTTGGCCAATCTAGACATTTTGGGGCACTAAATTTTATGTTTTCTTGTAGGGTAGGTGTGTATAGGAGCTGGTCTCCATACATTTGTTTATTTGTTCGGTGTTGGTGTGCGCACACCTTTTCACTGTTCCTACCCTTTGCTGTTTTTTTGTTGTTGTTGTGCCTAACATTAGTCTTACACGTGCATCACCCTTTACATGTGTTCATTTAGTAGTGCAAGTAGTTCTTATTCTCTTGCTTCTGTGGTGTTCACACATCTGTTTTAATGTGCAATCGGTTATTTACCCATACTTTTGAGCCTTTATGCAACTATAAGTTGTGCCTTCTGCCTTGTGCCTTTGAGCGATGGGTTATGTACCCATACTTTTGAGCCTTTGTGCCTTCATGCGATGGGTTATTTACCTCATACAGTTGAGCCTTTGTGCCTTTATGCGATGGGTTATCTACCCTATACTTTGTGCAATGGGTTGTCTACCCCATATAGTTATTGAGGTGTGCAGAGAGTGAGTGTCTGGATATTTTTATTTTCTCTTTTATCCTTCACTCTCTCTGTTCTGCAATATTTCCTCTGTGGTGTTGCGTGTAGAAACATGGTTGGGTGTGTATCATCTCAGCCTTTAGTTACGCTACTACCTTGCACCTTTTTACATACTGTCTTCAGTTTTATTATGCTAGACTAGAATGTTTTACATGCAATGATTTATAGACAACGTTTCATTCATTGTTTTTAATTGTTGGTTTTTCTCCAAGGGAAGGGGATGGGTGCCATCTTGTAACTGTTTGCACTGTTTTAGTCTTCCCTAATTCTAGTCACTTTCTTATACCTATTCATTTATTTCTTTCTCGCTAATATGAACTGTGTGCAACTTTGCAAGTATCATCATTTTTATCTCACGTTGCAATGTTGCAAATTATTGGGTTTTACTGCTGTTGAAGGGAAGGGGATATGTTGTACCTTGATTCATCTCCTTCTTAGCTGCTCAGCCAGAATGAATGTGATGTCTGTGTAGAAAGTTGGAATGCTTGATGACAGAGAGAGTGGAATGTGAGTGTGCCTGCGTGTGTGTGCAGAATGACAGTTGAAGAGAGTGGGCTGAGCAGCAGCCATGCAGCTCCTGGTGGGACCTTCCATATGATCTACTTAAGACCTCTACTTGATCTCAACAAGACTTCTATGGAACCTGTAACTAATAACCAATAAACCTCTTACATGGAAAATACCTCCTGGCTACCTGTGATCATCTGTACAATTTACCTTACAACATGTTGGCGACACTCTGAAGGAAACTCTGCGTGTTTTAGCAACAAAACTACAGAAGGTGAGGAAACTTACAATTTTACAGAACTTTATTTATTGAGAAACAATCGTTTGCACTGGTGTCATTAGTTATGCTCAGAAGCTCAATTGTTTTGCTTGAGAGACTCAGTTGACCATCTGCGCTGCTCTCCCTTTATCAAAGCATGTCCGAAGTATGCTGCAAAAAGGGAAGTAGCAATTTACCTTTAGATCGGAGCGGTCACGAGCGTCCTGTTTCAAATGAGTGTCTCAAGCTTGTGTCAACAGTGGCATCTTTAGCTGAACAGTGTGTACGTTTGAACTGCCGGAAATTGGGACTTCCTGATACAATCAGAGGCAGTCTTATGGACTTTCTTTGGAGTGCACTTTGGCTTTGCCGCTTGTTCGTGATTACAGCGAGGCCGTTAATCAATTTGATGTTTGAATTGTGCACGAGTCATGTTTTTGTTAAAAAAAAATAACCTGCACGTACCTGCTACTCTTGCATATGTCCTCATCTACGTCACAGTCCTTTCACAATGGAGCTTTCATGCAACAATAATGCATCAGTTATGCTGGTTTCAAAGTAATATTTCGGAGTAAGATTGCCGGAAATTATAGCTAAACAACACTCTTGCTTATTTTAACCCGTTCTATGCTCATGACGGAGCCGCTCCGTCATGAGCCTCGGTTGAGCTGTGCTCATGACGGACGAGGCTCATGACGGAGCGGTTTGGGTCATGGCCCGCTTGGCACGCCTGCGCGGCGCGAATTTCGCGCCTGCGCTGGATGTTCCATTGAGCGGGATGGGCCATGACAGAACCGCTCCGTCACGAGCACAGCTCAACCGCGGCTCGTGACGGAGCGGCTCCGCCACGAGCATGCGAGCGCCGCTCGGCCCCCCCGCCCCCTTAGCGCTGCGGCGGAATTCCCACTGCAGCGAAGGGGTTAAATAACTGAATGGGACGCTATGCAGTCAAGTAAGAGAGAGTATTGCAATAAGTGATTTGGTAAATTTTTTTTTTTTTATTGTCTTCTTCGTTTGAATTACTATTCCATGCATTTATAAGCCCATAATATTGTGATGGGTTTAGCAATTGGCGCATAATAGAAAATGCACTACAATCGTTTTTGCAAGTTATGTGTTCTATACACTGTGTTTTACACTATGCTATATTTTTCTCATGCAGTAATTGGGTGTTTTGCTTACGTGGATTGTTTTAGATTTGGCCAATCTAGACATTTTGGGGCACTAAATTTTATGTTTTCTTGTAGGGTAGGTGTGTATAGGAGCTGGTCTCCATACATTTGTTTATTTGTTCGGTGTTGGTGTGCGCACACCTTTTCACTGTTCCTACCCTTTGCTGTTTTTTTGTTGTTGTTGTGGCTAACATTAGTGTTACACGTGCATCACCCTTTACATGTGTTCATTTAGTAGTGCAAGTAGTTCTTATTCTCTTGCTTCTGTGGTGTTCACACATCTGTTTTAATGTGCAATCGGTTATTTACCCATACTTCTGAGCCTTTATGCAACTATAAGTTGTGCTTTGTGCCTTGTGCCTTTGAGTGATGGGTTATGTACCCTTACTTTTGAGCCTTTGTGCCTTTATGCGATGGGGTATTTACCTTATACAGTTGAGCCTTTGTGCCTTTATGTGATGGGTTATCTACCCTATACTTTGTGCAATGGGTTGTCTACCCCATATAGTTATTGAGGTGTGCAGAGAGTGAGTGTCTGGATATTTTTCTTTTCTCTTTTATCCTTCACTCTCTCTGTTCTGCACTATTTCCTCTCTGGTGTTGCCTGTAGAAACATGGTTGGGTGTGTATCATCTCAGCCTTTAGTTACGCTACTACCTTGCACCTTTTTACATACTGTCTTCAGTTTTATTATGCTAGACTAGAATGTTTTACATGCAATGATTTATAGACAACTTTTCATTCATTGTTTTTAATTGTTGGTTTTTCTCTAAGGGAAGGGGATGGGTGCCATCTTGTAACTGTTTGCACTGTTTTAGTCTTCCCTAATTCTAGTCACTTTCTTATACCTATTCATTTATTTCTTTCTTGCTAATATGAACTGTGTGCAACATTGCAAGTATCATATTTTTTATCTCAAGTTGCAATGTTGCAAATTATTGGGTTTTATTGCTGTTGAAGGGAAGGGGATATGTTGTACCTTGATTCATCTCCTTCTTAGCTGCTCAGCCAGAATGAATGTGATGTCTGTGTAGAATGTTGGAATGCTTGATGACAGAGAGAGTGGAATGTGAGTGTGCCTGCGTGTGTGTGCAGAATGACAGTTGAAGAGAGTGGGCTGAGCAGCAGCCATGCAGCTCCTGGTGGGACCTTCCATATCTACTTAAGACCTCTACTTGATCTCAACAAGACTTCTATGGAACCTGTAACTAATAACCAATAAACCTCTTACATGGAAAATACCTCCTGGCTACCTGTGGTCATCTGTACAATTTACCTTACAACACTTCCCTTGCCGAAACTAAAGGTAAAGAGGTCAACATGCAAGAGAGAGCGAGTGTCAGATAGATACTGCATATGAGGAAATATTATTATAAGTATTATACAAATACACTTTCTATTTAGGTAATTTGAATATACAGAGTGCCGAACGGGACCAACATATCCACAATTGGGCCGGAGGTGGCGCAACATATTAGTTTGGGAGAATCAACATGTCTACATTGTTGCTAAACTAAAGGTATGGTTTTAGCATATCTTCCCCTTTTTTCCTAGTTAAAGTGTGGAGAGGGTTTATGGGTAACTCGTGTATGGTGTGTAAAACCCGAGCAGTATTCTTTGTGCGAGATTATACGAGAGATAGGACCGAAAAAACAAGAAACAAAATTGTAAAAAGATGTCTCCATTAATTACAAAGTCAATTCCTTTGTCGGTGTGAATAGAAAAATGTAATGTATACTTTAGGGGAATGTGCCAAAATTTGTATATTGTATCTAACTGTGCCATTGTAAAATCTATAAGAACAATGACTGTCACTGTATTGTAATAGAGAGTAATTATGTGTTTTTGTCAATTTAGAAACTGTCCTGAAGAAGGTGTTTTTAGCTTAAAAAAAAAAAGAAAGGCTGCGTCGACAACTGCTTCTTTTTAGCTCATTATACAGTCCTGTGATACTGGTTTTTAATGTTTCCATGATTTTATTATGTTTGTATTGTATACATATAAAATGTTTATTGATAATAATGTACTGAATAAATATGTATGAAATCTTCTTGCAATAATTTGTGACAGTCTTGTTAGTTGTGTGTTATAAATTCTTTGATATACACATTGATTTTGCTTAAATTCACTGGCCCAATGATGGATTCCATTTGAGTGTTTTTTCACGTGATATTGTGTACCTGTAATCATTTTTTTAGATTTGTGATGTCTTGTGATCTTTGACCAACTGGGAATTTTTGACTTCTTGATATTCTCTATTAGACAGCCACTGTGGAGGTTGAGGTGTGCCTGGCCCTTCCTGAATGACTCAGAGCTGAGCTGAATGGGGCTTGGCTGCATTTAGAGTCATGGGAGGAGTTTTCCTTGCACCTGAACGCGCCTGTCTCCTTTTCACAATACTATCTCCACCTCCTGTGGTCATACTGCACCTGTGAGGACAGAATGGGTTTGGACTGGGCCTAGAGACCCTTGCACAAAGAGAACAAAGACAAAATGGGGTATATGTAGTAGACCCTAAACCCCAGAAAATAAGTTCACTTCTGGACTCAAGAGGAATCTCTATCAAGGAGAAGAGCAGGAGAGCTATGAGGAAGAGTACTGCCCCTTGCTGTGTGCTGTGTAGGGTTGGCCTGCAGTTGCTGCTTCGGCCAAGGAAAGGACAAAGACTGGAACGTTGCTGTGAACCTGCTTGAAATAGAATCTCCAAGGGCGTGTGTGTGCTGGCCTCCTGTTCTGAAGTCTCAGGGACACAACAACTTCACCACCAGCCCCCCTGAACTCCATTGCTGAGAGTTCTGACCTGCCAGAATGTGCCTATTCCAGTTGTGGGCCTCTGGAGGTTATTCCTGCTGTTAAGAGCTGGAAGCAACTTTAAAGAAGCAAGAAAATGTGTCTCCGATGGTGTCAGTGATGCGGCTGTGACGCCATAATCTGCACGCAGCCCAGTGCACCACTCGTGAAGTGCACAACGCACAGCCCGGCATGCACCGCAGCTCCAATGCCCTTGGACGCCTGCCGTTCTCGGCATTCGCCTGCATCCTGTTATCGTGGCGCTAATAACCGCTGAGGCCGACTCCCCGAACTTACCAACCTGTTTTGTAGTGCGATTTTACTACCTGTATGTTGGATTTTTGTTGTTTTGATTTTGTTGAGTTTAAAAAAAGATATTTTATGTTTCTTTACTGGTGTGGTGTCCATTTGTGGTGTTATCACTGGATTACTGTGTGTTTTGAGTACAAATACTTTACACATTGCCTTTGGGATAATCCTGTCTTCTCGTGCCAAGCTACCAAGGGGGTAAGCAGGAATTATCTAAAGGTTGTATCCCCCTTACCCTGACTTGAAGCAAGGCTCACTACTTAGATAAAGGTACCTACCTTGGCCAATTAGAGACCCCCATTTCTAACAACTGTGTTTCTGATGATAGAGCTTGCACCATCATCACAAACACCATTTATTGTGTTTTTATCTAGGAACCTAGATCGATATTTCTATTTTATGCCCTTGTACGGTTATAATAAATAATATCCCTATAACGGCATAGGAATCATACCCATATCTAGTTGTAGCCCATGCAGTCACATAAAGCAAGGCTACTTCCCCGGACTCCTAGAAAGCACAATGAGTTCTCTAAACAAAACAAACCTCCAGCAACCTGGGAAATCCCCACTTGCTTTTGTTTTGATTTCGTCCTAGAACTCCTGTAATGCACTGTAAGAACGGCCAGTTCTTAGTGACATCTTTATTGACGTCTTATGTCCAACCTTACGTCAAACCCGGCACCTTTCAGGTATAAATATACCAACGTTGCCTTAAGCAAACACACGGTGGTGGTTTTGGAGCCGAGCAGCTAACTACTTGCCCGAGAGCCCCGCTGATGCGAGAGCCCACGGACGCTGCCCCTCCCTTTTGACGCACTGAGAGAGATGCTGTCTTTTCTCCTGCCGAGAAATCCAGCTCCGGTGTTCTCAGCCGCCTTCGCTGGCTGCTGGGATATCGAGTCCTGAAAGAGAGATACCAGACCTCCTGCATTCTATTACCCAGGTACGGAGCTGACTAAACCCTTGAAGAGAATTCTTGATTCAGATTCTTGGCAAAACCAACTTAACTTAAACTGCTACTTACTTACTCCTTCCCACATATTAGGCTTAGGTCAGGTACACTGGGGTAGGCGTATTTAGAAGCACCAGTTGAGTATGTTAGTCAATGTATATATGTATGTATATATTTTATCCATTTTAACGTATCTTATGGCTAAGAAACCATATCAATGCTTTTACAGTATTATTTTATAATACTCCTTTTACTGTACGCACTTTACTTTACATTAAGTATTGCAATTATGGCAATTCATTTCTCTTGCATGAGAAAGAAGACTGCTCAATAAATTACACCTTTTATTGAAAACGCCCGTCTCTCTTTTCTCTGCACTCTGGTGAAACTAAGTACGCACGATTGACTAAGTGAAATAGCTGTCTAATATTTTCACACAACTCTAGAGATACACTCTTATTCTGAGGGAGCAAAGTTGTCATGTTATATGGTTGTCAGAAGCTAATCCCTTCTTGTCTATCTAGGGAGGTTAAACTCCTCCTCGTTTATTCGAGAAAGTTTCTAGAGACCTGTGAGCTGGCTGGCAAACCTTAAGTCTAATATAGTCAGTAGAGACCTAGTCGACCTCAATCCTACGTCTACACTGCTGAATATATTATTCCAATGCGCAGAGCCTATTGGGAATATAGGAACTACACTACATGGCGCCCAACGTTTGGTAAGGCGATAAAACTAACGCAAGATGTTAGAGTAACTCAGTCGTGCTTTTTCACACAGACCCTTTTTCCCGTAAATACTCCAAAAGACGTCTGGAGTGGGTAAGAGGTTAAAATCCGCCGGAACTTAGTAGGAAGAGATTCCTATGTATAGTTTTTGGTTTAGTCAACGTTGAAGGATACAGTGTTCCAAAATATTGTGCACCTAATCTTTGTTTCCTTGAAACTTGATCTGCAACAAAAACTTTCTACCAGTAAAAATGGGGGAAAGTGAAGAAGATAGGGAGGCAGCTAGAATAGCAGCTCAACTCCTAGAGGAGGACACAAGTCTCCTACAGAATGACCGAAATGCTATACTCATTCCGGTCAACATAAGAAAAACTATAACTCTTAAACTTATAGAAAACGGACTGACATCACGAGGTGGTACAGTCATATTCGTGGTAGAGGCTTATGAATATCGGCAGACAGAGGTATTCTATTCATGGATAAACTTTCCAGCAGCAAACGCTGTAAGACACGAATTCCACTATTACAAAATAGAGGAACCTCCGGATGAATACACTCCTTTCGAGGAGGTTGAAATCCCATTAAAATACCAAGAGCACCTTCTCTGGTTTGAAGGCGCCCTAAAACATAATAATCACATCACCAGGCTCGGTCCACTAGGTAGACCAGAAGCAACGGGGCCGTTCCTATGCAACTATGCAACACACCCAGACTACGAAATAATGTCAAGCGAAGAGCTCCTAGTTAAACTAAAAGAATTAACTAAGGCATATAGAGAATTAGTTCAAGTGGCAAGGGATGATATAAAAAAACCTCCAGAAATTGAAGGAAACAGATATAGCAGACCAACCATTTGAACTCGCCAGAATCATAGAAAAATCCTATGAAGAACTAGGTAGAGATAGTTTGGGTGGGAAACCGGTAAAACCCTAACTAACTGAAAATCCTGAAAAGATATTTATTAAAAATAATCTAAACACTCCAAAAAAGAGCTGGGATGGAAATAAACAATCCACTCCCAAAGAAAAAAGATTCCAGTCCAGAGGAAGGTCTCCTCGACGGAGAGAAAGATCTCCGGACGGAGAAGACAAGTCTCCCTAAAGGAAGCCCTCTGAAAAAAGATACAACCTTAGAGATAGGGATAAAATAAGAAAACCTGACAGATATCAAGTTGTTGATACATGTCCCTCTCGATCCTTCTCTCTCTATCTTTCTCGATCTTCCTCACAGAAATCGGAAAGAAGAGGACGGTCAGAATATAGGGAAGAGCACGTCAAGTCCAAAGACAAGGAACCTGCTCAAAGTAAAAAATCACAATTTCCAAGAAAGAAGGTAGCCAGTATTAAAATAATCAAACATGCCGAGGATACTGAGGACACAGCTGAAAAACGGAGAGTGGGCCCAGACAATGCTAGACAGCGCAGCAGAAGTGACAATAGCTCGCAGGATCCTGATGAATCATCTGGAGACAGTGGACACGAATGAATACATTCAGGTGGAAACTGCAGATACCAGAGTTAGCAAGCCTCATAAAATATACGAAATAACATTACGTATAGAGGGAGATAAGACTAGGAAAGTAAGGGGTCTGTTTTGGGATAACCTTTCGAAAGGCTATGACATCCTATTAGCTGAGAAAGATTGGCCACCCGAGTTTGTCAGGGAGTGCCCTCATGGTGAAGAAATGATTATGCCTGCCTTCTCAAATCATATTCCAATTCATAGAAAATACACATATGCAAGAAAATGGGCAGTAGCCCAAGCTCCAGCATTATATAAAAATCATGTAGGATGGGATGAGGACTCCCCTCTTCACAAAATCCAGTTAAAATGTCAACCCACTGCACAAAGGCAGTACCCAATTAAGCAAGAAGCTAAAACACAAGTCAGGGAGATCTTAGATCATCTTGAATACCAATGGGTGATCGAAACATGCACCTCTCAAATGAACAATCCTTTGTTTCCTGTCTCCAAGCCAGACGATTCATATCGTCTAGTCTTGGACTACAGACACCGTAACTCATGTTGCAATACATTTGCAGTGCAAAACTCCCACAGTGCAGCACTAATGAATAACATCAATAGCAAAAAATACAAAACAACATTAGACATCTCTAATGGATTCTTTTGTTAAAATATTGCACCTGAAAGCAGGTATTTAACCGCTTTCTCAATAATGTGGTCACAGAAAAATTTCTGTCGACTCCCACAGGGATTCAAGAATAGCCCAGGATTATTCTCAGCAAGGGTAACAGAGTTACTACAAATATATGATGATGAGGCATTATCTTATGTCAATGACATCTATCTCACAGATGATGACCTGGATACTCACTTGAAAAGAGTGAACACCATAACACTTGGGTTCGCAGCAGAGGGTTACAAATTCAACTTTAAAAAGTCACGAATTGCCCACCTAACTGTCCTGTTTTTAGGATATGAATTATCAAGTGAAGGCAAAAGCCTAGCAGACAACTTCTTAGAGAAGTGCGCTGTACTCCAAGCACCAAAAACGCTGAAGAACTTACAATCAATACTAGGTTTCCTGAATTTCGGAAGAAATTACATTCTAAATTATGCAGAGAGGGTTAAACCTCTCTATGAATTAATAAAACCTGATTTTAAACCAATCAATTGGACTCAGAAACACACAGAAATTTTGAGATCATTGCAAACAGACATGTTAGCTAAAACGAAATTACAAACTCGCGACAACACACGCAACCTTGTAATCCGAGTCATCCCAGGAAGAAGCGGATTCACGTACCTGATCTCTAATGAGGGAGAAACTATACCAATAGCTTACAAATCACATTTGTACACACAAGCTGAAAAAACATTCAGTCTTACAGAAAATATTGTAAATGCGGTTCAAACTGCTGTAGCAAAAGAAAGAGCCCAAGCCCAAGGCAAAAGAATAATGTTTATACAGCAGAATCAGCCCTTGAGGCGTTATTAAGCCCAGTTAATCTAAAAACGGTGGCATTAGATCCAAAATGGATACAGTGGGAAAATTCTCTTGCTACAGAAGACGTTAAATACTATTTTGACCTGAACATGAAAAAAATGAAAGATCTAAAATATGAAGAAGAATATCCTCTGCCAATCGAAATTCTTCCTCTCCAACAGTACTCTTGTGTAATCTATATGGACAGATTTGCACAACATTACGATGTGGATAATAAATTCTACAATGCAGTGTGCGCGATTGTTAAAGGTCGTTGGCGCTGTGGTAAATTCAGACCAAAAATAATAAAAACTGAATCACTGAGAAACTGTTCGGCTCAGCGAGCTGAAATCAGATCTTTAAAGATGGCACCTGAAAATACCGATCGTGAATTCCCGACACTAATAGTGTGCGATTCACATTTCTGCGTCAAATCTTACAATAATGACTTGCAGAACTGGGTTCAAAACGATTACAAAGATGACGCAGGTGCCAGAATAAAGCATAAGAAGCTTTGGGAACAGGTAGTTCTTTTGCAAAAAGAACTACGAAAGACTCACGTGATACATACACTGAGTCATCAACGTGATGGCGTTCACGTTGCAGAGAATTCATTGGCTAATAGAGCCACAGCGGAAGCAGCTCGACCGGCTTCCGTAGCCACAAAAAAGCGTTCAGAAAAATAAATAGACGGGGAAACCATGCTGGCGGTAAAAACGTCTTCAAAAGGCGACTGTGCAGCACTACCCGTGAACTATCCACTCAATTAAACATACATAATTGATGCAAACTCTGTTCCTTTTGCTCGAATCCCTGGAGTGGGGGATAGAGTAATTCCAAACACGAACAGGAGAATCTTCTTAATAGCGGACGCACACATGGGATTGGGTCTAAGGCACCAAGAGATCAAGGAATCTCTGAAAGAATTACAATCAGAATACTGGTGGCCGGGGATGAGCCTGCAATATTACAAATTTGCAAATAGCTGTCCAAACCGCAACAGAGATCGCAGTATCGAACCGACCTGAGTATTGCCATGGCCCTTCTTGTAGTTAGCATGAGGCTTTCTATACGTAAAATCCAGCATCCCATTAATTTCTTTTTTAAGACTAGATTCACTTAAAAATACTGACACCAGCGCTCGGCTGACGCCAGAACTGTTATAAAAGATTTGCGAGTCTTTATCGGCACATACGCCATTGGCATGCTACATTCTGACCAGGGTCCTGCCTTTAGCTCTCGAGCTTATAAGGAGGCCATGACCCGCATGGGCATTGCATTGCGGTACTCTTGTCCCTTCCATACTGAGGGAAATGGGATTGTGGAAAGAAAAAACCGGGACATAAAGCAATCTATAACGGCAAGGGTATTAGGTTCGGGTGATGGGTGGGTCCAACATTTAACAAGTGTCCAACGTAGTCTTAATAATCTGCCAAGAAATTCTCTTAAAGGTTTCAGTCCGTACGAACTATTGTTCGGTACTAGAATGCATATTCGGGACTTAGATAGTCAGACTTCAGTGGTAGAAAATAAATGCTTTGATATCAAAGATCGTTTGGCTGTTTTACAGGACTTAAATGAAACAAGAAAAGCCCTGAGCAACATAAAGTTAAAACAGCAGCCAACAGCCACTGAAGATAAACCACCTGTCCCAGCAAGGCCTGTCTGGATTCCAAAGATTGGGGATCTGGTCAGAGAGAAGATCGCGGTGAAGAAGGAATTTGAGCCTTCTTACAGAAAAGCAGTACCTGTCTTAGCTGTCAGCGGAACAAGATCAGTTGTACTCCGCCCCTTGCTGGTAAAAAGGCGAACCGGGTTGTATCCATCGACATGGTAAAACCACAATCATGTGGCCAATAATAAGTAGTAGGCCCAGTGGACTCCCAAGGAATAGCAGAATACCAAAATTTGCTACAATCCAAGAGGTTCAAACTGAGAGACTAATCACATTTGATAAACCTGCAGTGAATAAAAAAGGACTATGCAACAATGCCATGGAACTTTTGCCTCTTGGAACCCAAATTGCAACAGTTCGTCAAGATTCACCTGTCTACAACGATGTAGCCTCAGACTATGCTAATGAAACAAAAAATGAAAAAGCAAAAGAAAATTCGGAAGCAATTCCAACAATTGACAGAACTGCATCTGGCTACTTCATCAATTTCGATAACTTTTCTGAAGATCCAAGCGAACCTGAAGAAACGCCAACAACAAAAACTTTCAAAGATAAAGTAACTAAACTCTTTCATCAACTCAAAGAAACCTATCTGATTTCTCCATGGATTGAATTTTGGATTGTGTTAGGTGTATTTTTCCTCCTGCTTTGGCTCATCATGGTACTTTGTTTGGGAAAATTCATTGAGGGAAAATACAGTACAATGGACACAGCAAGTCAAAACATCAACTTGGTCCTAAAACCACACAAGTCATCTCACATCGAGAAAAGAGAACTATCATCAGTGAATGTCACAGCCATTCCAATACCCGGTGGGGTAGCTTGGGACAAAACGGATAACGAAATCTATGGCCCGGTTGAACTCTTGAAATATCCACATCAGTTCAAGGTTTCATTAAGTGACTTTGTAAAACCAAGTACATTCTCTGATGATTGGGACTTTGAAAGCATAAATAATATGATGTCAGATTTAGTAATGCCAGCAACATTTACAGAACATGATTATTTACAGGGTTCGTCGAACTATGAACAAATGTACTGTTACAACCACTTTGCACATCACTATTTGCATAAATCTGCTCAACCTAGAGATGTTTTTAAGTATAATCAATGGGAACATTGTGCAACTCCACCTAAAAGCAGTTCGAAAACATTTTATGAGAAATTCCCATACTTCGCAGGGTTTAACACAAGTGATGCAGAAACGTTTTATTTTAAACTGTTAAATAAGACAGGGATAAAAACAATGTTGACAAATACTAAATTGATTTATTCTGAAACATTTTATGAAAAAATGATTACATTTGGTTTTGATTTCTGGAAAAACAACATTGAAACGAAAACCATCTGGGGTACAAAAGAATGGCAGGTCCAAGGTTTAGAAGCATTATTTAGAGCCTGCATGATCCCAGAACAAATTATATTCTTGAACGACACCATTCAACAGACTACTTGTCTTGGCCTAGCTAAGATTAAAGACTTAAACAAACCGTCTATTCCAAAGCCAATACCTGATAGTAATACCACTACAAATGTTGAGATAGACCTATCCCATATTTTACAGCAAAACAGAACACATCCTGATTGGAAAAAATGGTTGATCTGGCCAACAGACACAATAACTGTCAAGATAGATTCCTGAACAAAATACAGGGGTTCAAAATGACGAGACCAGACCCTAGATACTCCCAGAGACAACATCCAGGGATAGTAACAACATACAGTGTAGGGAAACTATGCCTTGAGTGGCTACAGACATCCACACTGGCTGAAATTAAGCAACACTTGACTTTACTTAAAGACGGTGCTGACTTGCGTGATTTCATAATGGGACCACGCAAACAGCGTCAAAAACGTTTCATAGCAGCCGGTATATATGCTGCGTACAACGAAGCTTGGAAAGTAATGCAAATTGAGACAGCAGAAAAAATACGAGAAATTGATCGTATTAATTTGGAAAAATCACTTTCTGTTGTGGACAATGGGTTAATGACTCTGTCCTCCAGAATATATTCACTGGAGAGTATTGTATCATCTGCAATCGATATAATAGATCAGGACTTACTAATGTTACAACACGGTCAGTCCCAATTACGTTCTATTGTACAGCTCGGCTGGACGTTGCAAATCTGCGTTCAGGTTACGTGCCATGGCGTTTGATAAACACAACGTCATTATTCTCTATCTTTAACCTTAATGATAAACAAATCAGTTTGGCACAAAAAGGAGCAGACTATACGATTCTGAGCATTGAAAAACTTGAGAGATTACCATTGACAATGTCAGAGAGACCTGTCATTGAATGGATAATACACGGAATAATTACAATTCCGATAACAACTTTCCAATTTAAATACTGCCAAGAGTATATACCAGCGGGCCAGTATGAAAGATTGGGTAAAGGGTACATTAAGTCATCATGGAAATTGCCTTACACACACACATGTTATAGTGAAAAGAAACAGAATGTATTTCTTAGTGGTAACAATTGTAAACAATCACTAAGCGGTATACTTCTGTGCCAAGGTAGTCATTTACATGGGGCCTGTGAGGGGACTTCAAATAACCTTTCATGTCACCAGCACGGCACACCTGCAACACAAATAGAGTCATTCTTTAGACGGCTTTCTAACGGGAGCTATATTCTAATAGTGGACCACAGCTGTTATGGCATGGTGCCAGGGAAAGCCTATCTCGCAAGCGTTAGTTCCATGGTCACTTGCTGTATGCAAGTAGTGTATCCAAACAGCACTCCAGATACGGAGGCGACGATTTGGCCTTCTTTGAATATCTCTTCTATTCAAATTGATACTTTAAGCAGAATGAAGTCTGTTCTTTTACAGACAACCGTGCCTTTAATGTAATCTAAAGCAACGTATGATCTTCTGGTTGCAAGGACAGCGGCAGAGATACATACCCTTTTATCAACAAATTGCCCAGTGCATTTCGTAGAAATGCTAATCCAAATCCTAAATATGTCTGATGCCAGTGGTACCCCACATCTATTTAAGACAATTTTTTCGGGACTGTAAACACCCTTTGAAGCAGTTATGGGCATTTTTCTAAATTTTGTCCATTCTGTCTTTGGCGGCCTACCACTACTTTTGGGACTCGTAGCAGGTATTTTATTTTTGATCCTTCTGCTCCGATATGGCAAGCCAAGTCGCAGACAAGACTCCAGCAACGATGGAAGAAACAATCCTAGCTATACGCAATCGGGACCGCATAACTAGAGTCCTTGGATTAGCCCGGCTAAGAGATCTGAATATGGCCTGGTTTCTTTCATTCAGACCAATCTGGCAAAATTGCATCCTACCTGTGCTTCGATGTATGCTATGCGGAGAAGAATGCGTGTAGGACGTCTGTCTTACACTACCATCAGCAGTACCATTGGATACAGATACGTTGCTAAGTCCTGTAACGGCTCATGCATCGTGTTGTCCCCAGCGGATACCCATTCTGATGACGGCTGTCATAAAAACTTAAGCATAACTACAGTCTCCCTGGATCATCATTTTGTAATGTGCATGAAAGACCTTTGGATGTAGCAGTGCTTGTTGTTCAGCCTCTACTGGTAATGATACTGTTGAAGAAACACACAGTTGTTTGGTCCAATGCGTGTTGATTATGCAGGAACTATGAATATTCATAAGATCTCACGTTGAGCAGGTGCGCTCAAATGACGCTGCCTCACACGTGAAACACAGCCTATAAAAAGGCTCACGGGTTCCCTGAAAGACGCTTCGCTTCTCAGCTTGCGCGTCACTTCAGAAGTTTCCAGGGTTCCGATCTCGGCACCCGGGCCCCGCCCTTCGTCTTGGACACGGCAGCTTCAGCCTACCTGATTCCTCTTAGGAGAGCCTAGCGATCACGGAACTCTTCTCCAGTCTCCAGCAGATCTCTGGAACGATTCTTGAGTAACCGGCAGAGGCGAGTCTTCAGACTTCCGGTTTGTGCATCGGAGCGACTTTACAGCCGGACTTGCTTTTTCCCTTCCGGCCTCAGAACTTGGGTTTCCGGTTTAATCGAAGGAGAACAGTAAGACTTTTCTGTTGTTTTGGGTTAAGAAACAAACCTTGGCAATACCAAACCGAACCTGGGTAAAGTTTATAATAGAACCTTGGCAAAGGCAAAATCGAACTCTTTTGTTAGACTTTTCTGGATCTGTACATTTGTTTATATGATACTTCTTGTGGCTCTAGCCCTGCATTCAATATTTGATGTACTGCAGTGAGTTTAACTACAATAATTGATAGTTGAGAAGTAGTTACTTTTGGGGCTTGTTTTCTTTCTTGTTTCTTATTTTCACAGAACCCCCTTCTAAGGTCTCACATTAATAAGTGCAAGGTAAGAAAAGGCCACTGCATGCAAAGTGTTGTTACAGTTTCTACTAACCAGTTATTTGATTGGTTAAATGTAACATTCATGCATCTCATGTTTTAGTAAACATTTATTTGGTATATTTATTTTTCAAAGGTGACTAAAGACTTCAACGAAGTTAAATGTACGTTTTAGATCTTGCACATGAAGTACAGGAAAAGGCTTTTCAAATAGTTGGTATGTATGTATGTAGTTTATTTAGTATTTGATATTGGGATTGTAGGAATGATGTTAATTAACGTTGGTCTTTAACACAGCTCAGCATCTAACTAAACACTACTGATCAGCGAAAGCCCAGAGTGCTTCAAAGGGAGAGACAGTCATCTCAAGAAGAGATCCTGTGTTTGTTTCTCTCTCTCACTTTCCGTCCCCCATTCCACTACCCTTTTCCGTCCCCCACTTCCCTGTCCCTTTAGGGGTCAGCACTTGTGACAAGTGTTGAATTCCTTGTCACATTTGTTGCTTCCTGGAGATATTGGGATTAGTCATCTCCAAGACGGAAAGAACCTGGACTCTTGAGGTGGCACGTCTGACAACGGCATTCGTTGAGACTTCACCACTACGATTAGGTGGCAGTGAAGTACGAGATGAGAGCAGCATCACCCAGGTACCACCTTCTGCGAGCATTGCTGATCCTGACATCGATGATAGCAATCATTCTCACGACTGCACTGTTGCAGCATTTTCAAACTTGGTCGAACTTTCACCTGATGTCGTACACCAATTTTTTGCGTGTCTGTCTGAAATGATGTTCTCCCCTGAACAGAAAGAATAACGTTTTAAGCAACGAGCACACAGCGTTCCCCTGGACTCTGATTCGGCCTTCGGCTTTGATAAACAAAAGCTACTGAAAACATTTGGAACTATTTTCTCCCCTGAAAGAGAAATTACTTTTTTTCAACTTCCAAAATGTTTACCTTTTTCTGGCACATGTACTCTGCTTAAAGGAGAACTATTCTTAGAGAACAGAGCTTCTATTTTTAGGGACTCTAGAGACAATATATTACCTCAGCCTCCAGCACGTTTACAGCAACTGTATTCATATGTGATGGAATGGTCTCGACCTTCTTTTCTGTATTAAGAGCCATTTCATGTGTAATTTTCGCAAATCGTTCAGCTAATATACATAAGCATTTTAACTGAATGATTACACTGCTTGAAAAGTGTACAGTACCAATAATCACTTTTGTGTATTTCACATACACCATTTCGAATGCAAAAGATGTATTTTGGGGTGGGTTGGAATACACATGCACCTTTAAATGTTTACTATTGCTTAGTTTTAGTAATGATGGAAATTAGATCGTGGAGTGGGTATTGTGTTTTTATCTAGGAACCTAGATCGATATTTCTATTTTATGCCCTTGTACGGTTATAATCAATAATATCCCTATAATGGCACAGGAATCATATCCATATCTAGTTGTAGCCCATGCAGTCACATTAAGCAAGGCTACTTCCCCGGACTCCTAGAAAGCACAATGAGTTCTCTAAACAGACCAAACCTCCAGCAACCTGGGAAATCCCCACTTGCTTTTGTTTTGATTTCATCCTAGAACATCTGTAATGCACTGTAAGAACGGCCAGTTCTTAGTGACATCTTTATTGACGTCTTATGTCCAACCTTACGTCAAACCCGGCACCTTTCAGGTATAAATATACCAACGTTGCCTTAAGCAAACACACGTGGTGGTTTTGGAGCCGAGCATCTAACTACTTGCCCGATAGCCCAGCTGATGCGAGAGCCCACGGACGCTGCCCCTCCCTTTTGACGCACTGAGAGAGACGCTGTCTTTTCTCCTGCAGAGAAATCCAGCTCCGGTGTTCTCAGCCACCTTCGCGGGCTGCTGGGATATCGAGTCCTGAAAGAGAGATACCAGACCTCCTGCATTTTATTACCCAGGTACGGAGCTGACTAAACCCTTGAAGAGAATTCTTTAGTCAGATTCTTGGCAAAACCAACTTAACTTAAACTGCTACTTACTTACTCCTTCCCACGTATTAGGCTTAGGTCAGGTACACCGGGGTAGGCGTATTTAGAAGCACCAGTTGAGCACCTTAGTCAATGTACATATGTATGTATATATTTTATCCATTTTAAAGTATCTTATGGCTAAGAAACCATATCAATGCTTTTACAGTATTATTTCATAATACTCCTTTTACTGTGCGCACTTCACTTTACATTAAGTATTGCAATTATGGCAATTCATTTCTCTTGCATGAGAAAGAAGACTGCTCAATAAATTACACCTTTTATTGAAAACGCCCGTCTCTCTTTTCTCTGCACTCTGGTGAAACTAAGTAGGCACGATTGACTGAGTGAAATAACTGTCCATTGTTTTCACACAACTCTAGAGATACACTCTTATTCTGAGGGAGCAAAGTTGTCATGTTATATGGTTGTCAGAAGCGAATCCCTTCTTGTCTATCCAGGGAGGTTAAATTCCTCCTCGATTATTCGAGAAAGTTTCTAGTGACCTCTGAGCTAGCTGGCAATCCTTAAGTCTAATATAGTAAGTAGAGGCCTAGTCGACCTCAGTCCTACGTCTACACTGCTGAATATATTATTCCAAAGCGCAGAGCCTATTGGGAATATAGGAACTACACTACACATTAACCACAGCGAAAACAAGTTTGGCTGGGTGGGTAGCACAACTAAGATTGTTTGTTGAATTTCCTGTTACCACCCACCTTTAATTGAGGTCCCATGAGAGTTCCAGAGCCTTTGGTGTTTGATACTTGGATAGTTGTAGCAGCCCATAGCTGAGGACACTGCCATCCACATGATTTTTCTTCTGAATGTGTTGTGGTGTTAATATAAAGGTAAGGATTCCTATATGGGTTTAGCTTTCTTATGAGTTGGATTTAGACATGATGGAGGAGCATTTCAGCAATGTCAGCATGTGGTGATCAGGGTCTTCTCTAAATGGTTTGGGGTAGGATCGATGGAAGCCGACAAGTGTGATGTATGGTCAGTGAGAGACTGGCTGTTGATCAGTAGGGAATGAGTAAGTGTTTTAAGAAATCAAGTAAATATAGAGTGGCCAGAGAGAAATTGAGTGAATGGGAGTCAGTTGATGACTGTTGGATTGATGCTGAGCTCCTCAAGAGTGCATGATGGGATTTGTGATTTAAAACTTCAAGATCCTCTTCAGATCTGATGCTTCCTGGTGGGTGGTATGGAACAAGTCAGAGTAGGAGCCGACTCGAGGGAAGAAGGCTAGTATTGGGATGTGTGCAGTTGTAAGTGACTTATTGAGTAGGAGACCAACCCTTCCTCTTGTTGATTGTCCTGTGGCATGTGAGAGACTGTAGCAATTTTGATATGAAGGGCTCCCCATGTACAAAATGGGCTTTTCCCTGCTCAGATACAGATTACCCAAATTGCACTTTGGTACTGAAATCTCGTGGCCGGAATGTCATCTGGCATAAATATTGTGTACACCATCCACACTTAATGAGATGATATTTTTGTAAACTATATTTAGGTCACTATATTTATGTCAGACGATATTTCTGCATACATATCCAGACAAACAACTCAAATTGTGGACGAGATAAAAAAGTGGTGTAGCAAGGTCAGGTGGTACCCAGTGCAGAAAATGTCTTGTCACCCCCGGCTTGACAAAATG
Source organism: Lissotriton vulgaris (assembly GCF_964263255.1). Lineage (NCBI taxonomy): Eukaryota > Metazoa > Chordata > Amphibia > Caudata > Salamandridae > Lissotriton > Lissotriton vulgaris. Next base: position 141,343,938 of record NC_141700.1, on the reverse strand, counting down.
GCACAAATATGTGTTTCAAGCCAGTAGCGGTCGGTGGTGGGAGTAGCTGCCGGGCGGTGACGTGGGGAGGGGGAGGGGCAGGGTGGGGGGTAGTAAACTTTGGATTACGGCCGATTACAGGTAAGTTTACATATAAATAAATAAAACGAATTTTGTTGCGTGCACTGAATCCCCAAATGCGATGCAGTGCGCGCAACAAAATTTGTTTTATTTATTTATATGTTAACTTACCTGTAATTGGCCGTAATCCATAGTTTACTACCCCCCACCCTGCCCCTCCCCCTCCCCACATCACAGCTCGGCAGCTACTCCCACCACTGACCGCTACTGTTTAAAGCACATGTTTTTGCCATTTTGTCCCCCCCCGCCCTCCCCAGTGATGACACCCACCACACCCCCCTTCCTACAGCCCTGGGTAAAACAACAAAACTGGTAGTGGGCACAACCTGTGCAGAACTTTTCTTCCACACATATTAACCATTTGCCAGCACGGCCTGTGCCTAAGTCTCCTGGCAGTTATACGTCTGGTGTTGTCCAGGAAATACATGCGCCCACCAGTGTTGTCACTGCTTATCTTTGGACTTCCACAGAATCAATGCAGAATGGACCTGGTCCCAGGGCCTGTGCAGGGTCACTCGGCGTGGGGCAGACTTGGGCTGGTTCAGATTTGCTTGGGGCTCACCTGTAACTGCACAGAGGTGTAATGAAGTGATGGCATGATGCCTTGTACGTGCATTCCCAGGAGGGTTACATGCATACCCTCAAGAATTTCCATGAACATTTTAGTATTTGATGCCACATCATGCCAGTCTCCACTGAAGTGGCCACACATCCTCCGTAGTTTTTTTTCTGGATGAGAAATCCAACCTCGACGTTTTGTAAAATGCTGTAAAACAGGCAAAATCCCAACCTCTGAAAAAAAATGTATCAAAACTGGGAAAGGTGTGCATACCTGACCTTTCACCTCGCCCACCGATTCATTTTCAATCCAGATTGTCGACAGACAATTTGAAAGTATAACGATCATTTTATCAATACGCTCATAAATTACGTAAGCATGGTAGACATTTTTTAAGCTTGGCCCAGCCCCAACTAGAACGAACCAGAATGGGCCACCACGACGTCTAATCCCACTTGCATACATTCAGTTGTTTGCACTCTCCGCCACACCCTTGCATGCGTTCTAAAATTGCAGGAAAACGAGTGTGGTTAATTTCCAGTCATGTCACATGCTTGCCCTGCGGTTTTCCCTATTTGTGTTACAACCCATAATCTTTACAAACAGCCTGAGGGGGCGCTGATAAGAGGAATCCTATAAAAGGGAGAGCTCCCGTCTGCAGCCCTGCAGTCTCTTTGACGGCTTCCAAGACAAGCTTCCGAGTCAGAGGTTGTCTCAGGCTAGAGCAACGTTTCTCGTGAAAGGAGAAGCAGGTAACTGGGAGCTGTCACTTTTTTGCAGGGGCGTAGTTATCGGCGGTGCAGCTGGTGCAGTGGCACCGGGGTCAAGAGGTGAGTGGGGGGCCCAGCCTCCCCTGTACAGGCTGCAGATTACAGGTCATCCGCACTGAATGCTTCAAACACAGAGCCCGGCACCGGGGTGGATTGGGAGAGGGGAAACGGAGAAGAGATTACATTAGGGTGACCAGGCGTCCCGTTTTGCCAGGACGGTCCCAGTTTTTAATTTTAACCAGAGGTCCCAGCAAATTTCAAGTAATGTCGCTCATGTCCCCGTTTTTAAAGAGGGTCGACTGAAAACGGTGGGAGGTGTTTTTTATGTTTTACAAAGCAGGGCTAGTTACCAATTGTTTCAAGAAAGCAATTTAATTAACAGGCAAGCTACCGGGTTTAAAAATTGCGGGGCATATTACCAACCTACAGTGATATTTATCGCTAAGTAGGGTTAGCGGTAATATTTTTATCGCCGCCCTTCACCTGTTTTCATCGCTGAGATAACTTGCTATTAGCAAGGTTTATCTCAAAAGCGATAAAAATCAGGCGAAGTGCGTGAATATCGCTGTCAATACAGCGATATTCACGCATTAGCGTGACAACGCTCTTAGCCATGTTATCCACCTCTCATTGGATAACATGGCTAAGAACTGGTCAGGGCAGGCGCTAGCTTTTGGAGATATTCGCGCTTAGCGCGATTATTTCCAAAGCTACGCCTATGTTGATCATAGGCGATAGCAATGTTAGTGACGGTTTTCAGTCGCTAACATTTTGGCACGCCCGCTTTGCATGTCATTAGCGATAAATATCGCAGACATGCAAAGCGGGCCCCAAAATGCTCGCTATCGCCTACAAGCTGTTGCTAACTGGTGTTAGCGACAGCTTGGTAATTGGGAGATAAAATTATCGCCGCTCTAGCGGGAAAAAATCCAGCTAAAGCGGCGATAAGGGCCCTTGGTAATATGCCCCTGCATTTTATGTATGTTCTTACTGCCTGTTCTGTAATTCTCTGCTGAGGAGCGCTCTCATCGCTTGAAGTAAAATTGTAGTCCTTCTTCTATTTTTGTTAAATTGTCCCGGTTTTTGGCTTTAAAATTCTGGTCACCCTAGATTACATTAATAACGGAACTTTGAGAAAATGGAGAAAAAAGAGAGGTAGGTAAAGGAAAGTGAAAGAGAGAAAAGATTTTTTTTAAATGTGGCTGAAATGGAGAAAGATATAGACGCACAAAAGGAGATGGAAAAGTGGGAGAGAAAGTGGCTTTAAAGGGAACTTCCATGAGAGAACAGGAGAAAGAAGAATGAAAAGTGCTATGCGAAGGCACGATGTAGATGTGATAGGTCAGAAGGACTTCTCGGTGTTCAGAGATATTGAAGCGTGTCTCGGTGTTCCAGGTAACATAAAAAGAAAGTTATAATCCATCCTTAAATTGTGTCGTTTGTCATCATCAGATTTTGATCCAGAGAAACTGAGAAAAAGACGGAAAAAAATGGGGGAACAGGCGAAAGATGGGAAAGCTGTAAGAAATGGAGAAAACAGGGATGGAAGAACTAAAAGAGTGAGATAAAGACGGGAAGCGTAGGGGGATAGAGGAATGGGGTGGAACCAAGACTGCACAGCCCTGGTATTCACCAATCCGGGCATCCACGAACACTGAGGAGGGGCTTCTAGGAAAATCATTGAGACCTTGAAATTACGGTTTGTCAAGTACAACATCTGCACAGATTATAGTAATCAATTATGCATTTTCACCTGATTAAAAATACTTGGTTCCAGAATGCTGGACAGTGAGAGAGAGACCTAAGAGGACCCCTCAGGATATGTCACATGGCAATACCAGAAGGACAGCTAGAAGACTGTGCCGGGTGCATCTTTCTAGGCATACTTCTTTAAATGTTTGTAATTGGAAAAACACCTGTGGAAGTGCATGCAGGAAGCCATGGAAATCCCAGTCTATGTATTTACGTGTTTTTGGCGAATGCGGTCTTTCTCTTCATGCACGATTAAAAACTCCTGTAATTCCAATGTCCATCCGTGCTTCCTCAACAACATTCTTTTTTCTCCCCCACCCCCTCAGGGCGAGCTGTAAAATGAAGATCCTCTGCCTGGTTCTTGTCCTGGTCTCCGTGTCCTGGAGCTCAGCCGCAGGTAGGAGTTTTCAAACAGGGCACATGGGCTTTGTGGGTGGGGAGGGGGGGGGGCAGGGAAAGGGGCCGATGTCCTGAGGCCACGTTCCACGAGAGGGCTGGTAAGGGTGGGCTCAACTTGAGCTCTTCAGAGCTGTATGTCACTGGTTCCATATGAGGGGTGACCCCGGAGAGATGGCGCGGTTCTTTCGACATTGTTGACTCTCTGAGCCATTGTGATCACTATGAAAGCTTCAGTTCCTTTTTTATGCTGCACCCAACCTTGCGAGCTATCTGCAGTCCTCTACTGAGGGGCTCAGTCCAAGTGCTCCAATAACCCTAGTGGTGCTGGTAATGGATGTTATTGGCCCTCTCGGGATTATCATTTTTAGGAAGCAAAATCTCTGTGTGATAAACAGGATTGAAACTTGAGGGAATAAGTGTGGAAATCCAGTGCCCACTGAGTATAAGCCCACTCATGCACATGCATCTGTTTCACTACTTTGCATTATGGAAGCTCATTTGTTAGGTGAGCGCGTCACTATATCATATGGAACATATGGTATGTTGATGATATTGCATCTACTACATCAATTTACAATCCCGTTGCAGGGTAAGTACATAATATATTTTCTTAACCTCACTTATGCTCAGTAGCGGCTCGCACAGGTAAGAGCGGTGAGGTGAGGCGAGGCGGGGGCAGGGTGGGGCTTGGTGGAAGTCGACAGACGACGGGATAATATTAAATAAATAAATAAAACCACTTACCTTGCTCGATGTCGCGCCGGCGATGTCACGAGCACAAAGTATGGGTTTTCTTTATTTTTCTAATATTACTTATCCTGCTGTCTGTCACCCTCTACCACCCCTACCCTGCCCCGCCCTGCCACACCACTCTTACCTTTCCAAGCCGCTACTGCTTATGTTTACCTCCCAAAGTAGGTACAGGTGAATTTAAGAATAGTAACTATGTAGTTAACGTGTGATTTATTGGAAGACGGTCTGGCAGATACAATATTACTGTAGAATAACATTAACATATACAGTCATACAAGCAATTAGTTGAATAGGACATATGTATGTGGGGGTAGACAGATTGCACTGCTAGTAGGATGGTGCCAGAATTCCCTTTGGATAATATTTTTGGTTGCCAGTCACATGTCGCTCACATTAAAGACTCTTCAATTCATAATATTGAGTAATGGGTGTATCAAAATAGGTTGTATGCCAGAATATTGAGGACAAAAATATTATGATTAAAATTATTGTGGCCTAACTATTGACAGCCAAAGTATTGTGAAAGCAGGTAAATGTAGGTAAGCACAGGTTCACTTTTTCTACTTCCATATTCGAGTACTAGATGATAAATACACTCTCTGGATACATATATGCAGAGCTCAGGATAGTAAACTTATACTTGTTCATATAGACTTATCTTCACAATATTGAAACTCAATATTTAAGCCACTTTTTTTATATCACAATATTTTACCAGCAATATTCTGGTCAAATACCATCATCTACTTTTGTCACACATTGAGTTAACATTTCTTTGGGAATGGTATCAAGAAGTAGTGAGTTTTCTGAACACTATGTTTCTTTCAGATGAATGTGATGCCAATGATCTTCCTTGTAAGAAGCTGGCCATCCTGGACCTGGTGGCCAAGTGGAACGCAGATGAGTGCGAGCAGAAGTATGACGGCTACCATCCCATGCAGGCAATGAAGCTTATGCGCAGCTGCCAAGAGATCAAGTCGAACGATAAGACATCCCAGGGTAGGTAGAAAGTGACCACCACTTTAGAGAGAGGGTTCCCGGTACTTCTTTCCATCACACAATGTTCTTTTCATCACCCGAGCTCACAGGTGTGTCGGGTGCATGTGTGAGTAGGTTACACTGCCCAGGTTTTCCACTGTATTCTGGGATTCATTAGGCTACAAATCTCAGAATGTAGAGAAAAAGGCATCGCTAGATGATCGACTCACATATGGGGCAAGGAAACTTAAAAACTCTGTGTGTCAATCATATATCCAGGGTATACGCTTCCTGACAACATCACCCCCCCTAATATATTTATGTTTACGCTAAAAGGCACCAAAAGGCACAATAACATACCCCCTCCCTGAAAGTTCTTAAGTGGCTCCCAATTGAAGCCCGCTGCCACTTCAAAACTGCTTGTCTCACTCACAAAGTCCTTCACACTGGTAAACCAACATACCTGGCAGCCAAAGTCACCAAGGCAGGCCAGGCAAGAAACCTGAGAAGCACCAACTACCTACTTCGCATACCCCCAAAGAAATATAAACAAAAAGCCCCTGGCTCACTCCTTCTCGGGCAATGCCCCCAAAGTCCAGAACTCCCTACTAGCAGATCTCAGAACCAACCCCTCCTTCATTATTTTTAAGAGAAAACTAAAGGATCTCCTCCTCGCTCTGCACCTTAACCCTCTGGATAGTAAATCATGGCTTTAGCAGCCTACAATCCAGAAACTCTCGACTCTGCTATTTACCTTTACGTATGGATTTCTGTTCGTTTTGTATTGTCTCTGTAAATGTTGTAAAGCACTCTGATACCCACAGGTCTTGCAAGGGCTATATAAAACTCTTTAAATATGCCATGGAAGAGAAAATAAATGTGGTCCAACAACACATGTTATTTAGAGCAACTTTCCTAATAAATGTACAATCACACTTCTAATACTGGAGTTCAAAGGTCAAATTAGAGTTTATTACCACAGTGCAGCAAAAGTCACATTAGAAAAACATGGATTATTGGCTCACAGATCGCCTGCAACCATTGATTTACATTGGGAAACAACTCTCCAAATAGTCAGGAGGACTCTGCAATGTGACTTTAGCATGTTGCATAAACGTAATCCCTTCCACCCTGGTTTTGGTTAGAAACAAATCCCATGAAAAACGCTCATTGCATAAACCATATGCAGATGCAGAAAGTGCAATATGATATTTATCACTATTGTTTAGGGATAGAGGGGTATAGTAGCCCACTCGATGTTTCGGCTCTTGGGGATCACACACAACAATGGTAGTAAATTGCATATTACACTTTACGGAGCTGCATACCGACACTCAGGGAGTAAATTGCTGGGGGGGTGCAGCTGAGCTGTTTGCTAATTTTGTTACAGGGGGCAATATTGCTGGCCCACGGAAACAAAACCGGCCACTAGGGGCCAAAACCAGCCCCTACCCTGGCAGGCCAGTGGGGAAACGCCCAGTGCCCGCTACTGCCAGTCCGGCACTGATTCCTGGGGGAGTTTTGGAACAATCCTCGCTGCTGGGTCGGACTGGCCTAAAGGGCACACAGGCAGTGCCGGAGAGGCTGGCTTTACAGGTCAGATATTTGGTTGTTTGGGGGTCTGCATATGTATAGTGGGCCGATTTTATTCTGTTGATTTCCCTTATACCACCAAAAAGTTGAGCAGGGCGGCTTACACATGCCAATACTGCTTCGGCAACTAGGCAGCCACACATACATTACCCAAAATAAGTGCACCTGAGGGCTCCTCACATTTTTAGAGAGGTTGCACAGACCCATAACGGGTTGCAAACATCCACAGTGACACCGCACAAGGTGGTGCGGAAGCAGGTTGGTATTTCTGTCCTTTTACAATGCTATTAAGATTCTCTACATCTGTAATCAGGAATAATATGCCAAAAATGGTGATACCTTCCCAGTCTCTACATGTTTTCTCGAATGGACCTTTCCTCCGAACAGGGGGATATCAGATCACTAATCAGCCTTATTTTTAAGGGATGCTCCCTTCTGTACTGACCATGTTCTATTGTCTCTTCATCTCTTGGAATGCATTGTGACATCCTGATGGACCGTGTGTGTGGACAGTCAGTTCCCCATCTTTTTCAAATCGAGGATTATATCTCAAAATCGCCGAGGTGCGTGATGCCTGCAATTTCGGTGGCTGCCGCGAAAAACACCAAAAGTGTTGCTTACTTGATTTATTGATTGTTTTCTTTCAGGCTGCCTGGAGGCTCAGAACCCAGCAGGGTTTGCCTGATTGAAAGGCAGCAGAACGACATGTCTTTTTGGTGATTGCCCTCCATCCAAGACGTTCCCTAAATGATGCTACAGGGCCTTCCTCTGCTCTTCCTCACCCCCCTTCTCCTTAGGACTGGAGTTGCTTGTCGAGAGGGGAGAGCGGAAACCAGGCCTGCGTCAGTATTTGCTTTCGGTCAGTGCTTTAAATGGGCCGGTACTGTCCGGTACGCTTTTTTATTTTGAGAGGGAGAGTACCGGCACTTCTCAAGAGAAATGCAATACTTTTAATTGGAGAGTACCGGCACTTCTCAAGAGAAATGCAATACTTTTAATTGTAGAGTACCGGCACTTCTCAAGAGAAATGCAATACTTTTAATTGGAGAGTACCGGCACTTCTCAAGAGAAATGCAATACTTTTAATTGGAGAGTACCGGCACTTCTCAAGAGAAATGCAATACTTTTAATTGTAGAGTACCGGCACTTCTCAAGAGAAATGCAATACTTTTAATTGTAGAGTACCGGCACTTCTCAAGAGAAATGCAATACTTTTAATTGGAGAGTACCGGCACTTCTCAAGAGAAATGCAATACTTTTAATTGGAGAGTACCGGCACTTCTCAAGAGAAATGCAATACTTTTAATTGTAGAGTACCGGCACTTCTCAAGAGAAATGCAATACTTTTAATTGGAGAGTACCGGCACTTCTCAAGAGAAATGCAATACTTTTAATTGGAGAGTACCGGCACTTCTCAAGAGAAATGCAATACTTTTAATTGTAGAGTACCGGCACTTCTCAAGAGAAATGCAATACTTTTAATTGGAGAGTACCGGCACTTCTCAAGAGAAATGCAATACTTTTAATTGGAGAGTACCGGCACTTCTCAAGAGAAATGCAATACTTTTAATTGTAGAGTACCGGCACTTCTCAAGAGAAATGCAATACTTTTAATTGGAGAGTACCGGCACTTCTCAAGAGAAATGCAATACTTTTAATTGGAGACTACCGGCACTTCTCAGTGACAAGCAGGTACTCTAGTACAGAGTACCGGCACTTCTCAGTGACAAGCAGGTACTCTAGTACAGAGTACCGGCACTTCTCAGTGACAAGCAGCAGGTACTCTAGTACAGAGTACCGGCACTTCTCAGTGACAAGCAGGTACTCTAGTACAGAGTACCGGCACATCTATGTTTCCATTTCAAGCACTGCTTTCGGTGATTCCGGAAGGTGAGCAAGTGCTTTTCACCTGGAATGAGCTCTGCTTTATTTTAACTTGTTTTTACTAGTCCCGTTTCACCCATCCCTCTGTCCATTCCTTGACCTGCTCAACTAAGGCTTAAGGAAGGAGAACTAGCCAGTGGCGTAGCAAGGGGGGCTCCCTCCGCTCCAGGGCTCGAGTCAAGGTACCACGTGGGTGGACGGCGTCCCCCCACTTATTTTACCGGGTGGATGCCGTCCCCCCTGCCAAACAGCTGGACTTTACTCTATGGCCTCTCGGGGACAAGATCGGAGCTCACCTTTCGTGACGTCACTTTCTGTCGTGACGTCACTTCCAGTGACGGCGTCCCCCCACTTCTTTTTTTAGGACCCATCCCTTGCTCTGCTCTTACCTGTGGCCATTGCGGGCGGCAGGAATCGCGAGCACCCCCCGCTCTGGCCTAGCTACCCCACTGGAACTAGCCCGGGAGCCTAAGCCAAGGGTCTGCTCTGGCTCTACGAGCCCTTGCACGAACCGATTGCTGAAAATATTTGCCATGTAAGTCATGCAACAAGGATATTGTTACAATATGATTAAGTGTCTTCAAATGCAAAAATGTTTCACCAGATTATATCTCTCCTTTGAGAATTATTGATTAGAATTGAAAGTTTTAACTTGCACTGAGAAACACTCCTACCCGAGCCATGAGGACAAAGATAACAGTGAACTGTGAGGCAAGGGTCTTGTTCTACGTCTGCCCCGATCCCAAGGAATACACCAGGACACAGGTAGGGATCGTCCTCTACTTTATTTGGTATCTTTGTCGCGTGCTCGCAGGCACGCCCTGGTCCTTCCATTGTCTCCCCAATACTGCCCAGGCCCCCTTTCCTGACCGGAAGTGGTGTCCAGTGACTGGTCCCTCCCTTCCCCCTGTGCAGGGTCCTAGGGCCCTTGGTCCTTAGTTGTCTTGTGTACCCTATATGTGGCCTGGATTCTTATATATAGGGCAGCATCATTTGGTCAGTAAGGGAAGCTGAAATTGATCCTCCATTTTTCAGCTTTACGCTGTGCGAACCAGACAGTAGATGGGTATCTTTCTGACATCAAAGTTTAATGCTTTGACTTTAAGTCTTGGAGGATGAGATTAGAGTGTGGGTGGCATCTGGAATCCATTTTGTATTGCTGGCGGTTTACATTGTGTGACCGTTGCCCAAGGACATAAAAGCTCTTCACAACAGACAAAAACATCCGTACGCGTATTTTTGGGGGGGAGCAAGGATATTTGAAAGGATTCCCAGGATGCTGAGCCAAGGCCAGCATGCAAACCTGGTTCTCCATGTTGATGGGTGGTAGCTATAACCTCTAGGCCGCATCCCCTTCTGCTAAAGCTTGGCTCGTTTTAGGTTTGAGGTTACAGGAGGATATCGAGCCGAGCCAGAGCCAGGCTTCTGGCTCAGGCTTTCTGTTGCTCGCCCACCTCAGTCAGGTGCCCCGTCAACTGCAGCGGCTGTGGGAGCAGGCAGCAAGCATTAGGTGCTGCACAGTTTGGGAGTATTGTCTTTTTTTCTTGTACATGATTGTATTGACTTTATCTGAAAATTTTCTGTCATTGGCGGGTGGTTCTCAGCTGTTTTGTAAAAATGTTATTGCTTCTTCCTCAGTTATTAGCCCTGCTGTCTCTTGGACAAGGAGATGCTTTGATGTTTCCTCTCATTTACCATGGGAAATCAAAACAACACAAGGCCTGAAGCAGGGATGCGTTTAGGCCCCATCTTTATTTAATCTGTTTTTTTCTGATCTTACTCCTTTACTAAATGAAGAAAACTCTCACTCTCCCAAATTGGGGGGGTTCCAGCTATCAAACCTATTGTACGCGGATGACCTAGTTCTCATAAGCAGAACCAAAGTTGGTTTACAGCATCTGTTTGAGGCAAATCTCCCCCTACTCAGCAAGAAATGGGCTGACCATTAACAGGAAAAAGCAAAAATACTAAAAGTGCAAAGAAAAAAGGCACAGAAGCACACCTGGTCTCTTGGACACGAAAAAATGGAATTAGTAAAAACTTCAAGTACCTTGGAGTTTACTTGGAGAATGGAGGATGTAGTGATCTACTGGAGTAAATAAGTAAGAAAGGTAATGTGTTGGCTTTTGGCCTGAGTTCTTAGTTCAAACTAAATGCTCCTATGCTCACGCCAACTTTGCAGGTGGCACAACCTAAGATCCCCCCCACCCGGACCTATGGGAGCGAGGTGCTCAGGAGTTGGGATAGTGCCACTTTGGATAAAATTATACTCAAAATATACAGGACAATCTTCCAACTACCACCAAATACATTGCCTGCCTAAATTATGCTGGAGGTTGGCATTGCCAAACAGTCTCAGGCTTGGAAGAAGGCCTTCGCGATTTGTTGTCATAGACTAAAAATGTCACTGGCAGGTTCCTTCGGTTGTTACCTTTGGCACGAACTGGAATTTAGGCCAAGGTCTCAGGCCGGGGCTACTTAAATCAGGCCTTGTGCTCTCTTGGCCTATCTGGTACCTGGGACTCATTTTTCGTACCACCTGGAGTTGAAAAAACTAGCCAAATTCAGCACACATTTGCTATCAATGCTTGAGAACAAAGACAGACTATCCAGGTGCAATCATGGGTGGATGACACTTCAAAATTACATCAGGCTAAAACCACAGGGCTACCTAAGCAAAACATACAGCAACCATGCCAAGGCACACTTCCTGAAATATAGGCAGGGACTATTACTCCCTATTAAGACATCTTCCCATAAGGAGGTCAGAGCAAAACACCAGTCAGCTATGCAAACAAGAGCCAGAGAACATTGTTCACGTCTTATGCCTGTGACGCTCTGTCATGGGGGATCGAAGTGAGGTCATGTGCAGGAAGTGGAGAGATCAAGGCATAAGGTCATCTAGGGAGGTGATATTGGCCTATCTTGAACCGACAGACACTGGTCTGAGCTACGCAGTGGTTACTTTCCTACAGAGATTTGCTAAGATGACTGCGATCAAGGATCTAGCTGAAGGCGGGGAGGCGAGAATTTGATTTGAGAAGATAGCATTGTTCCTGATTTTCTTATGTACATCAGCACCATAAATCTTCTCAAACCTCCTCATTGCCAGCACTCATGTCTAAATTCCATAAAGCCCATTGCGCTGATTCCTAAGGAGTAAGCACGCACACTTTAACTTTAAAAATGCACTGCCTCAGGCCTCTTAACTAACACTTTGGACTTTCTTTTCTATAATGGTCGCTGTTCCCAAGCCCAGCGCGCGCCCTAGATTTTACAACAAGCATCTGCACACTAAAATTGATATAACTAGATTTTATAAATGAACACTTACACCTTAATGTTTCATAATGCATTGTCCTAGAGCGCTGAAATGAGCATTTGCACTTTCGCCTCAAAATGGATTCTGCTTTCATGGTTGCCCTGCTTTCTTAGAATCTATTTTTCTTTGATTTTAACCCCTTGCGTGCTGATGATGGCTCCCGTCCGTCATGCGTCACAGTCCTCGTGTGCTGATGACTTTCGGGAGCCGTCATGACCACGCCCGCGATCGGAATGTGCCGCACAGGTGCGAATTCCGGCCGCGGGCAAGGGGTTAAAATAAGAACTTACATTTTTAAACTAAGCAGCGTACTGATTCCTTAAAGCTTACTCTATTTGTCCCCGCACCTGCCCTGGTCTCTAAAATGTGCATCCGTAGTTTAACCCCTGCTACGCCACAGCATCTTTTGACGCAATAGTACGTGCATAGGAAACTGAGCTCCCGAGGCCGGAGGAAACGGTTTAAATTCATTTTATTGCCATGAATTTACGATGACAGTTCGATGGTGTGTGTTACTGTTTAGGTGTGTATTATGTATCACATTGCAAAGATTTTTATTAATCAAACAATAAAGGATTACTTACTTGATTAATTGCTCCTCTCACTTTGATCCAGAAATCTCTGTGTGCGACAGTACAGGGCTTTTCCCTCCTGTCCACTTTGAAGGGCAGATAAGCCAAACGTGGCTACATGGGATAAGGTCCTGATCTGCAGCCCTCTGGAAGCTGGACTACTCTACTAGCGCACAGAGTGGTGTTTGGGGCTCGCTTGCATATCCTGATCCTCTTGCTGGGGAGTGGCCTACACAGCTGATATGACATAAGCTTCTTCCTATGTGCTAATCTGAGCTAAAAAGGCAGTTATGGGTGTAATGCACCTGCCACTGAGATGTGCATGAAACCTACCTATGGGTCATACATTCCAACCCTACTACAAGATAATACCAGACTAATGCACATGCTGTATGCACAGAACCTGTAATCAAATCGCCCCACTTCCAGTGAGATAGCTTGTTAGTTGTGTAATGGGTCCAGTAGTCATGGTTACCCATAGAGGATCACACTGTCATAAGTGCCTGGAATGATTTTCTTCAGAGCACAAGACTATTCCCAAAAGCCAACAACCACTGGACTAACCACTAAGATTGGGATCCTGAGTAGTGTGCTACTCATCTTAAAGTTCTTCAATTTCTCGTGAGCGGTAGTAAGAGCTGTATAAATGCAATTGTGATACAACACAATTTCAATGGAATCAATTGGATCAACCCAGCTGAAAACAGTGATTTCTAGATGGAAAGCCCAGCACTGGAGTACAGCGTCCCCAACGGCATGGGGTCATTAGGTAAATATATTTTGATGCAGACACAAGTAAATCACTTAGGGACTGCTGAAACACTAAGGGGCTTACACAACTCCAACTCCAACTCGGTCCTGGGACTGACTGACAACCGGGTCGGCATTCCCGACCAACTCATTAGGAATCCCATATATCAATATTGGAGCATGCATTACGGCCATAAAGCAACCTTAATGCATGCTCCCATAGTGAAATTGGAGGTGCAGTTTATCTCTGCTCCCCTTGACAGGCACCTCAAGGTGCATGCCACAAGGTGCAGGGATCAACAGGGGGGCAACATAGGTGTCCTCTCGGCCTCCAACCGGAGGCCGTGCACCAAAGGGGACCCTGCTGAGGCCCCCAAATACGCTTTTTGACATGGTTTCCTTGTCGGACAGGCCAGCATGGAACCCAAGTCAAAAACATGCATTCTAATCTCAAGGGCAGAATGGCCCGCCCTTGAGATTACTAACCAGTAAACCAGTAAAGTAAACCGATTGGTCCATTACGATGCGGCCCTGAAGGCTCTGACCGTCGGTCAGAGCCTTTACAGGCCACATCGTAATCAGCCCCTAAGTGTTTTGATACAAAATGTATTAATCTATGCCATATTGGTTGGTTAAAGTTCTCCATTATCTTATAGATTTTCATTATTTCCAAAAGCTTGCACTTGGTAATGAATTTTGTAGAAGGACAATTGTAGCACTAGCATCTCCCCAGCTAACCATCATTTAAAAAATGTAAACAGCAACAGCCGCATCTTCCCAGTCCACCGTTAAAATGCAAACACTATATGAATCATCTCTAAGGTCCACCATCAATCACAAGCTAAAGGTTTGCTCGGCTATTGAATCGCAATACAAACAATAATTCAGGTTATCTGTTTCAAACTGAAACGTTAGTCTCAAATGTATGGACCTGAACTGAACTTTAGCTTTATTCGATTTTTAGGTATAAAATCATAAAAGCACATTACAAAATAAATACACAATTACATTTCAAATCGTATCACAGTAAATAACATTACAACTAAAAAATCTTTAAGAAAAATCAGATACCAAATGCACAGTGTATAAAGTAAGAGTCTGGGTATTAAAAACCCCTCAACCCGGAGCCGTTTTGGTCCTGCCAAAAATTTGCCTCTTCGATGATCTTGTGTGGGGATAAAGTGAATCTCTGGGATAAAAGTCAGATAATCCCCAGGTATGTATAGGACCATCTCCTATCTGTGGTTTCCAAGACTGGAGGTAAGGCACAACATTACTGTTTATAAACTTTATCAGAACCAGGTCACCAGATCTCTCTTTCCGGAGCGGACCCAACCATCCCACCCTTCTAACACATTGTATACTACCATCAATGTCAGGGGGTAGGGGTCTATTTTTTGTTAACCAAAATAGGGCCTTATTTCTCAGCTCCTGTTCACTTTCGGTTTTTCCTTTTGTGAGTTCATGGACCCCAGAAAGGACACCCACGAACGGGGCAGCTTCTGGTGGTAGGTGGATATGATTTGTTCCTCTTTGTATGTTCCTTATCTTGGAAGGTGACCCTTTAGGAGGCGTGGTTACTTTGTTCTGTCCCGACTTATAGGAACAGCTGTTTGCTGTTTTTATCTTGGTGGAGACTTTCTCGGTAGCTTGAGTTAGTGTGCCTGGTGAAGCCCGATGGAGTTGAAGAACACTACTTTGTGGAGTTGTCAGCGGCTTTACAACATCGCGTGAAGGCTGTGGTTGTTTGGGGTCGGCCTTGTTTTTTGGGAGTATCGAGTTTGTCCTAGTCATTTCCTCTATTGCCGCAATCCTGTCCCCAAGATCGTTCATTTTTTCTATTAAAGGGTGTATTGCGGCATTAAACATAGTCTGTATCTGGGCCAAGAGGGTTAATGAAGTTGGGGGTGCAGGTAATGTATTTTCCTTGGCTTGGGAGTCTGTTTGATTTTCGGCTGATCGTTTTCTTTCACCTGAAAAGTCCTGGGGGGACATTATAGGGTTCGTACTGCCTATTTCAGGTGGGCAGGGGGAAGTAGCCATGAGATTTTCATAGGGTGGGAATGATGTACTGGGGTGGGGGCTTGTGATGGCTGAGGGGCAAAAGGAGGCATTAATATGCTCCGATGTCGACTTAACGGCCGCATACTTAGTTTTGCATAAACTGTTAAGTTCCTCCAAAAATGATAAGTTTGGTGATGTGTCAACAGGCGGTGTTGATTTGATTAAATAATGAACCATCGACCCCTTTGCCAAGACCCTAGTCACAGTGGGAATCTTCGGGGCCCCCGTATGAGACATGTTGTAAATAGCAGTAGGTACCTATGAGGAGTGAGAGTGATTTGGCACAAGAGGTCTTACCTATTATAGGTGCACGGCCAGGGGGAGAGGCCCGACCCGGCCTCTTCTGTCCGATGAGGGCCGTAGAGGGCCCGCCCTTTGCCCGGGCTTAGCCCGGCGCTCCCGCGCGCGACTCGCGATGCGAGAGGTTCTCCTCCCTTTTGGCGGCGCCTCCGGGCGCTCCGCTGACGTCACCTGACCGCGGGGGCACCTGGGGGATGTAGTCCCTTGCCCTCGCGGCGGTCAGGGTGCTGGCGCTATTGTGGCGCAAGATTCTCGTCGGCCGTTCCCCTCACGGCACTTGGTGAGTGTTGGAGGACCTCCCTGGGCGCTCTACTCCCGCTTGTCTGCTCCCCTGCAGCGCTCGCCTCCAGCGCTCGGCTCTCCTCCCTTTTGGCGGCGCCTCCGGGCGCTCCGCTGACGTCACCTGACCGCCGGGGCACCTGGGGGATGTAGTCCCTTGCCCTCGCGGCGGTCAGGGTGCTGGCGCTATTGTGGCGCAAGATTCTCGTCGGCCGTTCCCCTCACGGCACTTGGTGAGTGTTGGAGGACCTCCCTGGGCGCTCTCCTCCCGCTTGTCTGCTCCCCTGCAGCGCTCGCTGGTCCAGTAGTCATGGTTACCCATAGAGGATCACACTGTCATAAGTGCCTGGAATGATTTTCTTCAGAGCACAAGACTATTCCCAAAAGCCAACAACCACTGGACTAACCACTAAGATTGGGATCCTGAGTAGTGTGCTACTCATCTTAAAGTTCTTCAATTTCTCGTGAGCGGTAGTAAGAGCTGTATAAATGCAATTGTGATACAACACAATTTCAATGGAATCAATTGGATCAACCCAGCTGAAAACAGTGATTTCTAGATGGAAAGCCCAGCACTGGAGTACAGCGTCCCCAACGGCATGGGGTCATTAGGTAAATATATTTTGATGCAGACACAAGTAAATCACTTAGGGACTGCTGAAACACTAAGGGGCTTACACAACTCCAACTCCAACTCGGTCCTGGGACTGACTGACAACCGGGTCGGCATTCCCGACCAACTCATTAGGAATCCCATATATCAATATTGGAGCATGCATTACGGCCATAAAGCAACCTTAATGCATGCTCCCATAGTGAAATTGGAGGTGCAGTTTATCTCTGCTCCCCTTGACAGGCACCTCAAGGTGCATGCCACAAGGTGCAGGGATCAACAGGGGGGCAACATAGGTGTCCTCTCGGCCTCCAACCGGAGGCCGTGCACCAAAGGGGACCCTGCTGTGGCCCCCAAATACGCTTTTTGACATGGTTTCCTTGTCGGACAGGCCAGCATGGAACCCAAGTCAAAAACATGCATTCTAATCTCAAGGGCAGAATGGCCCGCCCTTGAGATTACTAACCAGTAAACCAGTAAAGTAAACCGATTGGTCCATTACGATGCGGCCCTGAAGGCTCTGACCGTCGGTCAGAGCCTTTACAGGCCACATCGTAATCAGCCCCTAAGTGTTTTGATACAAAATGTATTAATCTATGCCATATTGGTTGGTTAAAGTTCTCCATTATTTTATAGATTTTCATTATTTCCAAAAGCTTGCACTTGGTAATGAATTTTGTAGAAGGACAATTGTAGCACTAGCATCTCCCCAGCTAACCATCATTTAAAAAATGTAAACAGCAACAGCCGCATCTTCCCAGTCCACCGTTAAAATGCAAACACTATATGAATCATCTCTAAGGTCCACCATCAATCACAAGCTAAAGGTTTGCTCGGCTATTGAATCGCAATACAAACAATAATTCAGGTTATCTGTTTCAAACTGAAACGTTAGTCTCAAATGTATGGACCTAATTTGCTTTAGGGACAAAAGTTGTGTCCCACCCAAGGGTTGTATGCTTCATCACAGGGCTCTTCTTCACACTGACACTGACTGTGGACACAAATAAAGTTTGGGATTCATCTAGAGGTAATTTCAGCAGCTGTACACTATTCCTTCACCCTCTTCCTATTCCACTAAATTAGACATTGATACCCACACCACTCCCTATATAGGATATTCTTCCAACCATTTTACACCTCAAGAGCTCTTCCCCACCAAGGTTGTGACCCACACTGGTACCCCAACATAGTGTCACTGTGAAGACGAATCCTATGTTGTTGTGATTAGGAGAATTTACACCATGTACCTTTCCTCCAGATTCTTTTTTTATTAGGACATAACTAATAAAAGTTAAATAAGGTGCCACACAAATTCTGCAAATAACACAAAAGTGTGCCACAAAATTTCAATGTTTATGCTGAACAATTTCGGTTTTTGTGCCGCAAAATTACGATTTTTGCCACAAATGTACAATTCCCTTTTTCAATATCTTGAGGCGTCTGTGAGATGTTGTTTATTAGAATGGGTGACATGCTACAAAGTGGTTCATACCAATCTCAAGTGGTCCCCAGCCTCAGATGTGAGAATATCACCCTTTCATGTTTAATGTTTGCCTTCTGGGACTTGTAGTCCTGCGTTTCCAATGGAAACAGCAGAAAACAAAATGTATTAAAAACCAGGCACCCATGGTCCAATCAACTTAACAAAGTGATTTTGCTACTAAAGATTGAAGTTTCCGCCTTAGGGGATGGCGACATCCTATATCTTGCATGGTAGACAGCCATTAACAAGCAAATGAAAGTGACTTCCTGGGAACTGGATTTACTCACCATTGAATCTAAAGGATTCGTATTATGTTGGGAAGCCTCACAAATATTTTGGGCTCTCATCAATGCAACTGCTCGGGCTCAAATCCTTTATGTGAGAGTACTGGTGCTACCAAGAAGAAATTTTAACCCGCGCCTGGGTAGCTCAGGTTTTAACAATCACTGCAGGTTTTGGCACAATTATCAAGAATCATGGTTTCATTTGTTATGTTGTTGATCTGCTTAAGATAATCAAAGAAGACTATTGCTAAAGCCTATTTCTCTGGAAGAGGGAGCTCATTCTTGTTCACAGGCATCTTCCTTTTGCTTCAGTAGCAGATCACCTGGGGTGCTGGGGAGATGTGCTACATTTGTGAATATTTTAAATCAATTGTTATTGAATATTCAGGTAATAGCCTTTTCTTTGAAACATTGTTAGTCGTTAATTACATCATTTGTAATATGTACTGGGCGACTTGCTGAACAGTCGGGCTCTAAGTAAGATGGGATTCGGAGAATGGTGTCCTCCGGATAGATGGTGCTCGTTTATAGGGTTTAAACCTTCTTCGAAAGAATGCCTTGGCATTTTTAATTGTTCCCTAAATGAAGATTATGCTGGATATTTTGGTGGGTACCCTTGCATTTTGCATTCTCCCTTGGAGAGGGAGGTACCAGGAGGGCAAGCCTAAGGTAACAGGAGGGACAATTCCAGTAAGCCTTAAGCATAAGTGGGTATAATGGAGGCACTAGGTGTGATAGCGCTAGTGTCCAATAACCACTTTGTCCCCCAACGTGATATTATTCCATTGGTGTACTCGGAAAGGCTTTGGTTCACCGTACTTACAAAACAACCCAATGTATTTATTGCCGACCTTGTATTGTGAAGATTTTTTATATTGACTATGAATTTTCGTGGTTATGTAATTACGTTTTATCTTATGAATGAAATTGTTCATTTTAGATTTGGTTAGATCTATGAACTTGACACTCTAAACAAGGTATACTGCGCTGGCTAACCGAATAATGGAATTTTGCTAATTTTATTTTTAATTAAGTATTTTGAAATTTTTGTGTATCATGTTGATTTTCCATTAAATTGTTATGGTTTTAACTAACTATACAATATACATATTACTTACTTAAACAAAACGAAAGTACAGGACACAAAGAATAAAACCAAGAAAGAATGAGCTATTCATATCTGTCATGCAACAGCTCAGAAGGTCTGAAGCCTACTGCTGCATGCATTATTTTATCCAGGCTCTGGGCAAATAATACAAGCAGCGGTGGGCTGGTACCGTAGAAGTCATTAGGGCAATTCATGTGCAACATTTGTTTTTAGTCCCCCTTTTATGTGATCCTGACATTCTTGAGTGCCAATGACAGGAACAGAGCTGGAAACATCACAATTCCTGAGTCATTAAGTATAATACATCCAGCATTCATCTAGTCCTATTTTAACAAGTGGAGCGCAAACAGCTTGTGGACATGTTGTTGTAAGCATGATGGTTAAGAGGGAAGCTCTACTGCCTCATCAACATGCACTAAGCTGCCAGAAAGCCTCTCAGGAGGTTTCACCCCTTTGGTCTCTGTGTATTGGTTATATTGGTCAACCAGGCACATAGTTGGTTGTTCATTTGATCTCCCACAAGATACATTCAGTTCCTTGATGTTCTTACTCCACCCACATTGCTGGCATACATTACATTGAGCGTGCTGGAAACAAGTACATAAGTAGTAGACGTAAAAAGGTAGGGCAGGGTTGGCAGAGAACCAGGTTGGGGCATATGCTGGAATTCTGGGTACAGGGTGTGGGGGGGCTTACATAAGGGGATCTTGCCAGAGGTAAAATCAGTGTGAGATGTTGCAAGAGTTGTGGGGGGGACAGAGGATGTCATATTTCTCTGACAGGGGATGCTGGCCAAGCGGTACCAGTCCACCCACCATCCTGGGCGCTTGCAGCATTGACGATAGCGGCACATCTTTAGCTCTTGAGAACCGAAGCTTAAAACCTCTGGAATAAATGATTCCCTGTATTGTTGAATGTGTTTTAGGACAGACTAATAAAGGAAGCAATTTTTTAAACTAGGGATAGAATAGATTGGTAGCATCGGGACAGGCATGGACAACTCCTTGCTGAGATGACTGCTGTTGTCACTGGGCACTCTATCAGCTTTGCTTTTTTTCTTGATTCATTCAGGTGATCAAGAAGAAAACCCAGCAGGATAGACTTTGGGGGCGGTGCCACGTGGTCTCCAGTGACAACAGCTGATCATCTTCCTCATCCCCCTAAATCATGTGACATTGAGTACAAAGCATGACCTTCAGACCAGAACCAGATGAAGGCACCCATCCGCAACTCAGCTATTTTCCTGTTTCCGAAAAGGAAGTCTGCGGCTTCACGATGAACCCGGATATCCCAAATGACTGTATTATTAGATGAACTTTACTGTCAGAATTCACACAAGCCTCCAACGCCAGCTCCTGGTCAGCTTACCTCTCCATAAATCCATAAAGACTTGTACAAATATCAGAGATATTTTGTTTGTAAAAATACTATGACCATGATCACTAAATTCTTTCAAGTGGCTCATTCTTCAATAGGAGTTGAGGCTGCCCCTCTTCTAGATAAGATTGATTGGTGGATGCAGTATTTTTACTTCAATATTGCGGTGATGAGGCGAGTACATGCAGATATTGAATTCAACAGCAGATAGAGTAGCAGGTCCACCAGCCACCCCCTTCCTACCTATTGCTTGTGGTGTACCATCTGTACATTTAATTAAACTGCTTTACTATCATCCGTATGTTGCAGACCTTTAATATGTTAACACACTGTTTTTACTCTAGCAACTCTGATCCTGGAATGTTGATCTTTTCGTAACTATACTTTGAATACAGAAATGAGTCTAACACTGGAGTGCCCATAAGTGGACCTTTGGATCTGACAGTGCTACTGCTGTAAAAAGAACCAGTTACTTTGCCATTTTGTTAGGCCTTTTTCTCCATTTAGAAATTTGATGGTATGCTGTCAGAATATGGAATACAGAATATCATGGAGCCAAATTATTGACACCAAAATATCTAGGGCCAAATATCGTGAAGGTAAGTACATATAGGTAAGTAAAGGTTTACTTTTCTTAACATCACTTTTATGCACTTTGACGATATACAAATCTTTAAGGTACGTAGATGTGGAGTTAAGAACAGTAAATCCATACTTGTATGCATTTACCTTCATAATATTTATTAGTCCTCAATATAGAGGTATTTAGATTTTGGCCCTATGATATTTTTTTTGTCCTCGATATTCTTACATACAATACATTTTACTGTACTATTTCCCTTTTTATTTCCTTCCATCATGAATGTGATTCAATAGTTTAACCTTTTCTTTGAGGACGTGCCATTTACTTTATTGGCAGTTCTCTCTAATTTCTGTCCAGTCTCTCTTAGTTCTTCTGAGAATCTATATTCTGGGGTTGAGTATGCTCCAAATGAGTCACTGCTAATTGTAAGTACAGCAGTAACCCAAACCTCTCTGATTCTCAGAGATCCCCTAAAGCATGCCAACATTCTGCAAGATGATTTGTGCACAGTCTCCCTCTGAGGAGGGAACTTGACTTTCTTCTTCTACCTGCCACCTCCTTGCAAATGATTCTCACATTTTATTCTCGGTATCGCCTTTTCGCTCACTCACTGCTCATGTAACTGGCTGCCTTACTGCTGTCTGATACTACGCATGTAGTTTTCTCCACTACGCCAAATATCACGTACCAGATTTATGCCGCAGGCTACAGTTTCACTCCTTACTGTTTTTTTTTATTTCAAATCCCTTGCTCTTTTTTACTCCTTTGTTTTTTATTGATTTTTCAATAGTGAAAATAAAAAAGCAGTAAAAGAAAATATCAGTTCTAGTAAGAAACACACATTTGCAACATATATCTGGTAGTACCCTTTATATGGTTTCTGTATCAGCATTGTCATCTTTAAATTCAAACAATTTGTGATTTGCTCAAGGTGTGAATAAATTCATTGTTGAGTCAATAAATGCCTGTGTCTGTGCCACATTGACTAATATAATAGATTGATTTTGTATGTCACAAACAAATAAGCATAACTTGAAAAGACCATCACTAAACTCCCCGATTTTAACCCCTTAGAGTAGCAATTCTTAAAATGTCGACTTCTGAGGACCCCGTCCCCAAGTTCATCCTTTCTGGAATTCAGGGACCTCCACCGAGTCATTACTGGAAGCTGGAGACCTGGGTATAATCAATTTCTATTAGTTGAACCCCAAAACAATGCACAAAGTACAGAAACAAGTATACATGAGACAAATTTAGAAATTAACAAATATTTTATTTATTCACAAACAAGAATTGTAAAATAGAAACTTTAACTTTAATGGAAAATTTGGACCTTTTCTAAATTTGAATAAATGTTCGACTCAGCATATCACTTTGTCTTTTTTGCTTCTAATGCATGATCTCTTTTTGTTGCCTCTTCATTGCCACCAACCATCGTCCTTACCATCATCCGTTTGCCGTACTTGTGCTGCTCCCTTGAATCAAGCAAGGGAGTCCAGCTTAGAGCTTGACTTAGAGTTTGTCAGATGTGCTACTCTGTCAGAGACGTGATGGATAGCTTGTCCACCTTTTTACAAGTGCCATAGGATAAAATAAAATTGTAATATGGCGGATGGTATTTCCATGACATTTGTGACGGAGTAACCCGTCCGCCAAACTCTAAATCAGGGTCTTACTTTTTAGTAGTCAATTTCAAATCCCTTCATAGTTATATAATGTTTTAACTGTGCCATTTTACCTTTTGCTTTCTAATTTATATACACTTTATGAATCTGCTAATATTATTTCAATTTCTAAACAGTCGCCGACTCCCTGGCAGTGCTTAATTTCAGTCGGTTATTTCCGGTGCTCAGCACCGGCACTTAATTGCCAGAACCTGCACTTATGACAGCTTCCACATGGTGGTACTGTTTGTGTAACTTAAAGATGAGCAGAGAAACTGTTGTTTAGACATTAAAAACAACCAATACCTGCCATCCAAGCCATTTCTAAAGCTTTGGTGGCCTTGAGAAGTCTGAATTGTCACACTTTAGTGTGGTGGTTAGTAGTTGTGTACGTGCAGTGGCAATGTGTGGTGCAAACTGCGGTGGCCTCCTAATGAGGGCCCGGAACTTCTTTTTGTACAAATTAAGCACGGTCCCTGGATAATCATCGTTGATGGACAGTGGTCAACAAATCACTTTTATTCGGAACCACTGTATTAGAGGCCAAACACTTGATGAGGGACATGAGGTGCAAACAAGTCTCCACACTTTATCATTCTGTGGCACTTCACACAATTGAAGCTCAGGAGAGGGACACTGGTTGATCTACAGGAGAAGGTGTGGGAATAGTCACTCAGTAGAGGGGCATCCCCTTTAAATATCATCACTGTGCATATACCACATGCTATAAACTCTGGTGAGCCGACTGGGCAGATGCTTCCAGCTGCCTGAGACACCTACGATGACCCGGGGACTTGATTCATACAACATGGGAATGCCCATAGATCAGACTGTTCTGTTAGGGGTGGATGCAAATACTGGAAGCAGTGACAGATGGCAGTAGGAAAAAGACCCCCAAACGCGCCTTGCGTCACATACCCTCTGACCAAGATACAAACAGATACAAATTGGCGGTGCCACATCTGGGCCTGCTGGTCGCAAAGTGCAACATACCCAACGCATGGAGAAATAAAAACCTGCCAGATCTAAAGAACGGGGATATGGTTCACAGCTTGATTATAAAAGTACCAATATAGAAAGTAGGGCCTATGTAAACATTTAAATAATTGTGCGGGAGTGGGTAGATTTTAGAGATATAGAGAGAGATTTATAAGAGGAAACTGCAGTAGTCTAATTATAAAAAAAATGGGACGAGGGCGTCAGTGGACATGATAAATGCACTTTGTAATCTTATTATATGTTAGTGGCTAATCAGGTCTGATTGTAGAGTAAATCATTGTGATGTCATGTCATTTAGAGCATGCTGTGTCACATTGCGTTTATGTTTACTAAAAGTTAACGCACTATGTTAATGGTTTTAAAATCAAGTATGATTTTAGGTATTTGCTTTTAAGATCATATTTAATATTCGAATAAAGCTATCTTATTGATTGATTGATTGATTGGGTTTACTAAAAGCTAATAAACGAATTCAATGAAAAACAAATGAAAAGGCTATAATTAACGATTAAACAAACTGTCAGTCTATTACTTTCAGATTGGGTCTAAGCCCGGCAAAAATGTTTTTCACGCAGATGTAATCTCGTAAAATGTGCATACTTCACAGATTTGGTTTTCACTTTGCATCCTGCTTTTTGATAATTGGTTTTGCCCGTGCGATACTTTGTGAGCACAACATATCTCACAGCAACGGAAACACTGATATCTGGCGGGGCAGAGGGACAGTTTCCTCTCAGCCACTTTCCACTTGTGATTGAAATTGGCTTTCATTAGAAATGAACCTTGATTAGGACATATTGAGCGACGGATGCCTCAAGAAAGAGACATGTAAAGTTGTCGAACACATGTTGGCCTGTTGACAACGAGCACTTACAGTGACAGTTCCTTTGTTTTGCTTCTCCGTTTATGTTGGAAGTAAATGCAGCAGTACAGTTAGTTGCATTTCAGCTCTTTACAAAAACAACTGGTTACCCATTCGGTCGAATTGAAGGCTCTCTTTTCACGCTGCTCCCACTGTCCTGGAGCAACATTATGCCCCACTCTCCAGGTATTTATACCGAGTAAAGCCAATGCCACATTATACTCTTACACAATTTACAGCAAGCATAAAATATGCCACCATATCCTCCCACACCATTTACCTCAATTACAACAGATGCCACATTATATAGTATTTATATAATATTTTGTCTTGTCTGGTACAGTTCAGGTTTTTACATTTTGTTTCCAGCAAGCATTGGCAAAGAACACAGGTCTGGGTTTAATTTGTTAATATATGCCAACAGAATTAGTTTTACCTTTCTTTTCATACAGTAACATATTAAAGCCAGACCAACTGGCTTTGCCAGTGCTTGTCAAATTTAGACTCTGGCTCAGAATTATCACACATCTTTTTATAAAAGTTTCTTCTTTAACTGCATTTTTTGTAAGCCAACTATGAGAAATTAAGCAATATATTTTTCTTTCCTAAATCACTGCTTTTTTCATCATCTCTGCTGATAGACTTTCACCAGCCCGCCAAACACCTACTCCCACTCTCACTCGCACACACCCCCCACATCCGCAAACAAATAGCAGGTGATCACTTTTTCTTCTACATCACACCCAAAACATGGAACAACCTCCCTCTACACATCAGAGCCCCCTCCTCACTTCTTGAGGTCTGCAAGAACTGAAGACCTGGCTTTTCGACTAAACACAGAAGGGACCACACACCTACACACCTGCCCAAGCGTCCAGACACTCTCACAGGTGATTAGTGCACTATACATATCAACTTAACATAACATAACCTTCAGAGGACATGTTCTAAGATCCAATATATTCTTGGAAGATAGTATGTGAAAGACCTATTGATTGGAGTAGTAACATGTCTCCCGCTACCTGCTTTGGAGTGCCCTTGTAACCTTTAGCTCGATCTATGGAGTTATCGATACCTGTGGTACCGGTTATTAGGTGGAGGCACTCACAGTTAATGAGTATTGTAAGTGGGACCCTGAAGAACCTCTTAGAAATGAGGAATTGACTTGAATCATAAATTCTGATCATCCGAATCAAGCAAAGGATACCAGCTTAGAACCTGATTTAGAGTTTGGCAGATGGGTTACTCTGTCACAAACGTGATGGATATCTTGTCCACCCTATTATAAGTGCCATAGGATATAATGCTCTTGAATTAAGGTGGATGGGATTTCCATGTAATTTTATTGTGATGGAGTAACCCACCCGCCAAACTCTAAATCATGAGTTCAATACGTATTCCTCATAGCATGCCTGCTATTTCACCTGGAATATTGTCTGCTTTCAGCAACCACAATCTGTGTTGTTCCTGCAAATCCTGTAGTTCCACTACGACCAGTACCTCATGTTACCGGCCACATTCCAATTCCTACCGCACTGATAAACGAAACCTGAGAAGATTAACAGCTCTTGTGAACTTGTCTCTTCAGTAGTTAATTCGGTGTCTAATTAAATCAATATTCTTATCAAAGTGTCAATATACTTAACACTTGTATCAATACATTTGTGTGTTCCATATGACTGTAATATGAGAAGAAAAGTGTTAAGACCATTTCACATTATTTCCTGTGTTCCCTACAGATGGACTTTACACTCTTGAAACTGAGGATGGTGTTCCATATCAGACCTACTGTGACATGACCACCAACGGAGGTGGCTGGACCTTGGTAGCAAGTGTCCATGAAAATAATATGTATGGGAAGTGCACTACAGGAGACCGCTGGTCCAGCCAGCAAGGAAGCAACCCAAATCTGCCCGACGGAGATGATAACTGGTCAAACTACAACACATTTGGGAGTGCAAGTGGAGCTACAAGTGATGACTATAAGGTACAACATGTTCTTGAATTTCATACAGTGTGCATTGGACACTGATGTTGTCAGTGACGTGTGTTTCTTAAAATGCAGTGGTGCTTTTTCATTATGGTCAGCTCTGGTGTACGATACATGCCTTCACTTCTGCATGACATACTAAAGTGCTATGAAGGCAGACCTTTTATTCAGTCTAACCTAACATTTCTGGCCAAGCTTTCTCAGAGCAATCAATTCGTAGAATGGGTTCAGTAACAATGAATGCCAAGAGCTGCATGGAAACACATCTCCCTGGAACACAAGAATATTGAATGTATTCTGTTGTTGAAAAATTGTACTTATTCCTACATTCAACTTTTTAGGAGAGGCAGTTATAAAATTCCAATAGTGAAATGTTGGAAATTAATTCAGTTTTTTAGAGAGTAACCCATGAGATCCAACAATTAAAATATTGGAAGCTATTCAACTTTTGGAAGTGCAAACATTTTCATGTCTATAGTTTCAGAAGTAAATAATGCCCACAATTAGAATCCTTTCAATTCCTAATACTCAGTTCTCAGAGCAAAATGGAAGGCAGACAAAAGGATTTGTGAGACCCATATTTAGCCACAGGGAACATATAGAGGATCTCAGGGAGGCCTTGAAGGGAATAAGTTCAGTATATCCACCAACATAAGAATTCTTCCAAGATTCCAAATCAGGAAGTTATAGTTTAAGCAAAATACAATAAATGGAAGACTGCCAATTTCATATTTTTGTTGATCTTTTGATTTCTTATGGACTCGAAAACAAACATGCAAAAAAAGAAAGAAATGAAGTAGTGAAGTTGCTTCTTTAGAAATTTACCAAGATAATTGGGGTTTAAAAGAAGGGCATATGATGAGTCTAGTTTCTATCTAAGCAAGTCATGAAGGGCAACAATTGAACATCAATACTGTTATATATTGTTCTACAAAATTTCTATTGTTTCCCCAAAATGTCTTACTGGTATAAGCGATTGATTAGGAGCAGTTTGGTCACAAGTGAAACTTTATTGTATGTAATTTGATAAATGTGCGAGTGTATTTTTGTTGACAGAATCCTGGCTACTATGATATCAAAGCAAAGGACCTGGCTGTGTGGCACGTACCAAATGTTACACCGATGAAAGACTGGAGAAACGACGCTATACTGAGATACCACACAGAGACTGGCTTTCTTCCAGCTGAAGGAGGGAATCTGTTCCATCTTTATGAGGTAAAGTCAGAGGAGAATGTTCTGTGTGGATTTTCTGGTGCCTTCATCTACAATAAAGTTGTAGGTTCTACCAAGATACAGAAATGCACTTTAGTTTATTGTTTAAAAAATAAATATATATATATTTGGATTGAATTTGCAGATGTGTTACATACATTATTAATCAACTGTGGCAGTTATAAAATGTATAAATTCAAAACGCATTATCTTCCCTTCATCCCTTGAGTTCTCATTGTTCGGTAGCTTACTCGCGTGGCTCTTACTATATAGTGCATTGAGATATCCTTTCTGACCCTTTGAGTAGTGACCCATTCTGTATTCTGGCCCCTCCCTGCCCGCAAAAACACAATCATTAAGGGTTACTAGTTGTGCAGCCCAGTAGTATTTACGGGTATCCGAGACTGCCAGCTCCCCTTCACAGACCCCTCTCTGTAGCTTATGCAGCACGATTCTAGAACTTCCCCTCGTTTCATAGCAGTAGTCTCACTTGTGTGTCTATTTTACAAAAAAATTCTGCATGGATTATGTACGTGGTATTTTGGAGGATATAGAGAAGGCGGGGCAGCGCCATCATTTTAAAGAGGGCTGCTCTGCCCATAAGTAAGAGCGGCAGCATTCTCCAGTGTGCCACATCCCTCCACAATCTATGCATCCTTCCACAATCTATGCAGTTGGGGGAAGAGGTTGTCCTCTAGAAACTCTGCTTGTGTGCAGGAGATCACAATGCCCAAGTATTTAAAAGTATCCCTCACCTCTATTACACTTCCACTGGGGGGCATTGTCGGTATTTCCCTTGTCAACGTGAAAGCTAGGGATTTATCCTAAATAATCTGGTAGCCCGAGTAGCTCTCAAGCAACCAAAATATATAAAAGGTACGGTGAATAGTTGATCTAGGTTCGGTGGCGTATAATAATATATTGTCTGCATACATTGAGATGTTTTCCTCCCACTCTCTTTCATCGGTATTCCTCTCACCATTGGGTCCCTTCTTATCCATTCTGCAAGGGGTTCCAGAGCCAACGCAAAGGGCATTTGCGAGAGTGGACATCCCTGTTTCGTACTCTTTTTCAGCGCAATCTGCCAAGAAACCACTTCCTTCACCTTCACTCTGGCCAATGGTCTTGTGTATAGTAATTTGACCCAGGCGCAAAATCTGGGACCAAAGCCAAACCACTCAAACATCGCAAAAATGTAGTTCCACCCTATGCTATCGAACGCCCATACGGGTGTCCAGAGATAGCAAAAGGGCATTGAGGTTTAGTTCACCCCTGGATGCCTGCAAGACTCCGTAGAGTCGCTGCAAGTTCAGTCGCGTCCATCGGTGTGGCATAAAGCCAGATTGGTCGGGGTTGACCAAGTTAGTTAATACTCTGGTGAATCAGGTTGCCAGGACCTCTGCCAGGACCCTTTGCCCCCACATTTAGCAAAGAGATTGGCCTATAGGAGGAACAATCCTCGAGCGGTTTGACTTGTTTCAGGATCACCAGTATCGTGGCCAGTCTTTGGTCTTCTGAAAGTTCCCCCTGATCCAGTGAATCCCCAAACATATCTACACTATAGGGGCCCACCAGGGTCGTGATCCCTCAATAGAGTTCGGCCAGTGTGCCATTGGGGCCAGCCGCCTTGCCCAACTACGGGGCTCTAATTGCACAGCTTATTTCTTCTGCAGTGAACTCGTCATCTAGGTTGTTTCTATCTTCCTGAGACAGCACTGGGAGATTGGAGTCTCTGAGGAATTTGGTGCAATCCAGCTTAGTTCTTACCGAGGAGGGCTCGTATGATGCTCATAATACCGTGCAAAAGCTGCAGCTATGTTAGCACCTGTTTGGCTACTCTATTAGGGTCATTTATCTTTAGCACCCAATTTCTTTCTTTGTCCCTTTTTTCCAGCCATTCCATAAGCTTGGTGGCCTTATCCCCTATTTCACATAGTCTCCTTGCTATGGCATAATCCCTAGCCTTTCCTTCTGCTATATTGCGCAGCTCCAGTTGCTTTAGTCGGAGTAAGTCACTGGTGTGTGGATGCACCTCCCCCAGTGTCCCAATCGCTGCTTCTAGGTTGGCAAGCTCTCTTCCGAGCGCTTCATATTGAAGTTGCCGCTCTTTCCTCCGTCCCCCTACAAGTGCCTGCACGTTTCCCCTTATAACAGTTTTATACGCTTCCCATAGTACACTGGGTGATTCTATGGTCCCCTGGTTTTCACAGAAGTTATGTTCTGCCATTCTCTAGGGTAAATCCATGATCTTTTTGTCCCTAAGCAACCACGGGTCTATACGTGGCAGTAGGACATTAGTTTTAAGTGATCCTATCATTCGCACTTCAACTGGTGAGTGGTCCGATATACCTCTCGCCCTGTGTATTGGCTCCCTAAATTTGTTGGCCGTACCAGAGTGTGTTAGAATATAATCCAGCCGTAAATACCCTCCAGGTGAGGCAGAGAAAATAGTGTATTGTTGGGCTAGGGGGTTATGTTCTCTCCACAAGTCTACCAGCCCTAGGGATGTTAAGAATGATTTAAGACCATCATTCCCTGAGTCCTTTCCCTGTATTTGACAGCCTATCTCTAGAGGTATCTATAACTGCGTTGAAATCGCTACCCAGTACCAACACTCCATAGGGGAGTTCCAGGAGTGGTGCGCTTAAGTCGGGTAATGTATTTGAGTGCAGCTTGGGTGGCACATATACTAGCACAGATTGACAGCCTGGCCCTCCCAAGTCCCCGTAATGGCCATATATCTTCCCAGACTGTCCTGCCAAGTTTTCTGGGGTGTGAATGGTAGCGTGGTTCTAATAAGTATACCCACTCCCGGAGAGCCAGTGGTAAATCCAGCATGCGCTGCTAACTTGTACCCAAATCTGTCTAGCGCTTTACATGTATTTCCCAGCAGGTGTGTTTCTTGGAGTAGGACTACGTCTGGGGATTGCCTTCATATATATTGCATTACCATTGTGCGTTTAACTGTATTTCCCAAGCAATTAACATTCCATGTCATGATCGCAAGGGTATTCCACATTCTGCGGGATCTAATGGGTGGCCCCAGCGAGGCCATATCGATGGTCCAAGTATATATTGGTTTCCTGTAGTGGGATTCCTTTATACTCTACTGGTGCTGCCCAGTTAGTGTTGCGAGGAGTGGCATTCTTTCCCCTTCCCCCCACTTATTTCCCAACTTGTCTTAATGTGGTACATCTGCTATGTGTGAAATTAAACTTAACAATTTCTAACCCTCTAATTTGTAACTTCCCCCTCCCTGCTACCCTGCATGATGAATCTGGTGCTTCCAAGCCGCCCAACTTGCCTGTCGACCCTAAACTGAACTAACAAGCATCGGATGGGCTTAAGCCATAAATTTACCTGCCCTTGAGCCCCCCGTCCCCCATGATATTGCTGTGAGGCTCAGTCTGTAACACCCTGGAAAATAGTCACATGTCTGTATTTTAGGTCTACAATAGGTGCATTGCTGACAAATACAAATGTTATGCTTATTAGTGTCTCTGGAGTCCATCTTCTGTGCCGGATTCCTGAGTTGGCGGTGCTCATCAGTATCACGGGATCCCGGGAGTTGCTCTGTGTCTCCCAAATGCTGGTCTCAGTCTTCCCATAATCATTGTTTTTCTAGCCTTGCCTGAGAGTCTCCGGGCAGTGTTCACCACCTTCCAGGTTCAGCCTGTGTTCCCCACCCCGCCATTCCTTTATCGCCTCGGATCATACTTCGTTGTCGTCCCTAGTTCGCCATCCATCAAGCCACTACCAGGCCTCCTCTGAGGTGGGGAATCTCCACACTTTACCCTCTGCTGATACTCAAAGGGTTGAAGGAAACAGCATGGAGTACTGGCTCTCAATGCTTTCCTAACGTTGAGAAATGTTTGTTGCGCCTGCTGCACTTTTATTGTAAAATCCTGGAATGGAGTGATAGTTGCATTATCTATTTTGATTGGTGGTATCTCGCGGGTCGTCTGCAGGATTGCTTCTCTGTCGCGGTAGTTGAGAATCCAGACAATGATGGGGCACGACGTTTCCCCCAGTCTTGGCGATGCACCTTGGACTTTGTGGGATCTCCCCATGGAGAAGTATTTGGACAACCCTTGGGTTTCAGTGTCTTTAATATGAGATGCACTACAAAAAGAACCACCACCGGTCCCTCCGCCCTCTCTGGGACACCAATATTATGAACATTATTGCCGTGGGAGTGGCCCTCCTGATCCTCCAGCCTCACTTCCAGGGCTTTGGTTGTGGCGATGAGATCCTGTACTTTCCCTTGAAGTATTTTCGTGTCAGTCACTAATGCAATTCTGACTTCCTCTATCTCTGTCACTCTTGAACTCATGTTTCTCAGGTCTGCACTGATGAGCTTTACTTCAGAGGTGACACTTATCAAATTTACGAGCCAGGTCCGACCGCACTCCCTGCAGCGCAGTCATGATATCGGATAGAGTAGGCTCTGTTGCTGTTGCGGGTGCTGACGAAGAGAGGGCATTGTCCTCCTCCTCCACCGCCCAGCCACCCATCAACTCCTTGGACAATGTGTATATATCCAATTTTGTCTATTTGCCACTGCGGAGTCCTTTTCCTTCCGTCATTGTTCTGCCTCTTGCCGTGCAAGCACCTTCTGTCTGTAGTCACACGGGTGGGGGGACCAGGCCTCCGGCAGTACTCTCTGCCACCTGCCCAGATTCCTGCTGTAGCCTCCCTGGAAGCCCCCTCCACAATTGGCACATCGGGTGTGTCTATCAGGCTTTGGCCCTTGTCTCTCAGCATTCTCAGTGCTGAGTTCTTTGTTCCCCACTTACTGTGGGTCAATACATTTATTCAGGGCTTTATGCCTCCAATAGGCCTGAACTAGGCGGTTCTCTCTAGGTCCTTCAGTGCCAGGGTTGGGCCAGTCCCCAGGCCACCAACCTCAGCCTCCCTTCAGGGCTGTGCCAGCTCACTCCCTGTCCGTCATGCACTCAACGTGCCTCCTAAGGGGGCAATTCCCTCTGTCCGCTCACCACCAAAGGCCTCCGAGACATTTACTGCTTAGTGGTGCCTGATAGGTGCCGCTCCCTCTGTGCAGGCCTCAGTCTGTGACCAGTGTCTAATCCGGCAAGACTGGGGGAGATTGGAGGCCCCCGATCAGTCTCTCCATGGGCAGTCGGTAATGCACAGAGTTAAGTGCAAGCACATCCCCGGAGGGCCAGACACACCTGGGTCTCCCAGCCCACTTCTCCCGGCTGCAGTCCACTCACAGAGCCCACTCTCCAGCATACGAGCATTCTGGTGCCAATCCTGCCCCACGTTCTGAGAACGCAGCGTCACCCTCTCGCCTGGTCCAGATCTTCGGGCCCAGCCCCATGGTATTCGCCACAGTGTAGACGTGCAAGTCACAGTGTTGCGGCAGCGCCTCCTCAGTTTAGCCCGCGGTTTTGGGCCTGCACGTAGCTCCTCTTCCCTGTCCAATCTTTTTGGCTAACCAGAATCTTTTCCCCAGACTCTTTGAACACCGCAGGGTCCCCAGTCTTCCTGTGCCTAGATCACGGCCTCGTGATGGATGATTTACGGATTTACGGGGAGAAACTCTGGATCAGCTTGGCGGAGCTGACTAAGTTGCGCCCATCTTACTCCGTGGCTAGCCACGCACCCCCTTTAGTTTATTGTTTAGTTGTCCTGTTAATGTTATACAAAGGCTTTCATTTCATCTGTCTCTTAACAAATAGGAAATGAAACCTGAAAGAGACACAAATCACAAAAATAGCCGGATTTCAGGAAGAAGGTGGGCTGGGATGTTAGCTCCCAAATCCACCAAATATTTACATACTTTATTGCTTTTACTTTACCGAACACTCCAAAGAAAGGTAGTTATTCAGGTAAATTGATTGAGACATTGAGACAAGAGTAAATGGGAACACCTTTGAATGTGCTCTTATGGATAGGGATGGACTCCATGGAA
The DNA here is from genome assembly GCF_964263255.1 of Lissotriton vulgaris. Lineage (NCBI taxonomy): Eukaryota > Metazoa > Chordata > Amphibia > Caudata > Salamandridae > Lissotriton > Lissotriton vulgaris. Next base: position 141,309,730 of record NC_141700.1, on the reverse strand, counting down.
TTCGACGGAGTTACATAATTACTCTGCGAGATTCTGCGGACTTCTGTCGACTGGCGGATATATGCACATCACACTGGCTGTACTACGATTCAGTGCTGGTAGCGGCACTAAGCGCTTTACAAGAGTCTGCGGCCATTCTACTCGTTTTTGCTGCCACTTGAGTAGAAAATCTACTCAAGAAGCAGTGCTCTGACTGCAAACCATGCGACCGCCCAAGTAAAAAATCTTGCTTGAAGTGACCGGAAACCACTCTAGGGGAGGCCAAATCTTGCTTACACTCAAAGGCTGGCATTTCTGGAGCCTTACGTTAGAAAAAGCTCAGCTATGTGCTGGTTGGTGGCATTTAGCCAGAATTCGCATTACAGAATAACGCAGGGTTGCCAAATTCTGCCACTTCTGCGATTGGAATGACTTTTTGCACTTGGGAGAATTAACGGACAGCAACGTTTCTCTGACTGACTTCTGGCGCCAAAAAGAAGTGTGTGATAGGGAATCCCCCTGGCCCAACAAGCTGTGCATAAAAGTCTGAAACAGATCGACTGTAATGGAGTTGCAGGGTGCAGTGATACATGGTTAAAGGTAAAACACACCATTGCTTATTTACAAAGAAAATATACATACATAATTTCAGTGTGATCCATAACTTGAATGAGATTATCTGGAGTTAAATTGGTTTTCAGGATGCTCAAGAGCCCTTGAGTGCAGTTTTATGGACTGCTTTGCTGGGGACTATGCTCTACTTTCTCCTGGGGAGCCAGTACTGTGACAAGTTCTCACACTGTCAAACAGGATGAGATGAGTTTAAGTCAGAATCCTCTTGGACAAAGAGGTGGTTTTTGGGAATGAATCTGAATGTAAGCCAGGAGGTGATAATGCCTTAAATCCAAGGGAGGGTGGCCTAGTGTAAGAACTTTATGAGAGTAAAGTTTTGAAATCTGGAGAGAAATAGGAGCCTCAGACACAAAGGCTTTGTGCATGGAAGGGCACTGGGAGCTCAGACAGATTTTCAGACTGAGACAGAACATGCAAGCTAAAATGTGATTTGAACTCTTTGCAATGTAATTGAAAGACAGGTTGTCTGGAGGTGAAAACAGGAGTTGGTGGTTGCATGTGATCAATTAAACAGAGTAAAGGTGAAATAGTTAAGGTCAATCTCAACTTTTAAGAATTTACAGCCAGATTCATCATTGTAAAATCGGCTCGCAAAGGGCCAGATTCTGAGAATCTGGCCCTTTGCGAGCGCAATTTTTGCATTTGGGATTCATCATCCCCAAATGCAAAAATCGCAAATTGCGAAATTGCTAAATTGCGAGGAATTGCATTTAAGGAATCTCTATTTGAGATTCCTTAAATGCAATTCATGAACCATTTTTGAATTGTGAAATCGCTATTTTTGGCCGTTATTTACCGCGAAGTCTGACTTCGTGGTAAATAGCGAAAACTTTGAAAAAGGCACTTTAGTGTATTTTTCAAAGTTGTATGTTACACACACACATGTCCTTTGGACATGTGTGTGCGCAACATCAGTCTACATTTACATTTCAGGGGTGCTACAGGGTGTCCTTTGGACACCCATGGCACCCTTGAAATCGCATCCTTATTTGCGATTAGCAAATAGCTAATCGCAAATAAGGAATGACTCCCCATTCATTCCTATGGGGCTCTAGGCCCATAGGAATGCATGGGGAGTCATTCGTTATTTGCGATTAGCAATTTGCTAATCGCAAATAAGGAAGCTGTAGAAATCGCAAATAATATTGCGATTTCTACATGAATCCCGTTTGTAAGAGTCATTAATAGCGATTCCTTAATAATCGCTATTAAGGACTCGCAAATCGTGACATTGATGAATCTGGCTGTTAGTGTGTGAGAGGTCAATGCCAAGGCTCTTCCAATCATCCAGGATTTAGTCACAGTCGTCTTCAGATAGATACATGGTGGGTTGGACCATGCAGATTGTGAGGAGGTGAAAGATGAGTGACAAGACTACTGTGTTCCAAGAAAGAAAGGAGTTAAGGTACTTTTGTGGGTGAAGTAAAGGAAGATAAATGAAGCTTCATGTTTAATAGGATGGGCTGGAAGAATGATACATTCCCCAATCAATAATGAGTAACAGTGAGCTGAGTGTGCTTAACCTGTTTGTTGCATGCGTTGGCCAACGGCCATCGCGAGCACTACCTACGTAGTGCTGCGTTCGTCCGTTGGCCGACGCGGCCCAGCCCACGCAAGGAAACGCCTGCACCGCGGCGGATTTTATGCCGTGGTTAACGGGTTAAGAATCAGAATTAAAATGATTCAGATGCCAACACCAAGCAGAAGGTAGACCAATTCAAATGAGGATGTAAAGTCACACAGGAAGGCAGTATACAGATGGAGAGGCCAGAGTCATCAGGACCAAACCTTTGAGAAGGCCCATATCATGAGGAGTAGATATAGAGTTTAAGGCTCACCAACGCACAAAGGATTTATTTTAGTTATTCTTCTTTTTGTATAGCACTGTTTGCCAATGATTTTGCCACTTCATAGTTCTTTAAGGGTACGAGCGAAATGTGAGTAGATGATGAAGCATTAGAATATGTTGGCCTCAGTGGCGGCTCCTTCGCAATGGCGGAGGAGCGCCGCCCAACTGCCTGCTGCAGAGCCAGCAAACGAAAAATGAAACGATGCTCTAGCATCATTTTATTTTTCGTTTGCTGGCTCTTATCCAGCTTGTGCATGGAGGGGCATGGCATGGGAGGGTGGAGGAGAAGTGCCTGTGCACTCCCTAAGTGCTCATGTATGTTTGGCTTGCCGTTTCAGGCCGACCAACACACACATGTGCACTTGAGTTTCTCCAGCCCGGCAGCATTCGGCCGCCGGGCTGGAGAAGCTCCACGGACTCCATGACCTGAGCAGGATGTCTTTCCTGCCCTCTCAGGCCAATCCCTGTGCTGCTTTGCAGCACTGGGATTAGCTAGGAATCTGTCCCAGGGGATTCTGGTTCCCAGGAAGAGGCCAGCAGGAGCGACATGACGCGGGAGGCGGCCGACAGCATCAGGTACATTTTTTTATTGATTATTATTATCAGGCCCCCATGCACTCTCCTCCCCTCCTATGCCCCCACCCTCCCCACCTCCCTTTGTTAATGGTGGCACCCGCAGATTGGCCTTCTCTCTATCCCTAGACATCTTCTCAATAGCAGAGGTCAAGACAGGCCAAATGTACACAAAAAATGTAGATCCTCTCACAATCATAAGCACAATGGAAGAGGTAGACCTAGACTGTTCTCTGGAATTGATAAAGCTGACACTTGGTGCTCATGTGTGCAGGCGCAGAATTCCAGAAATTAATCACTTAGACATGCAGGGATCTCTATTAGATAACCTACATCTATTTGGCTAGGGGAAACATTTTGTGATCCAAAGTGAGGTTCTTTGGCAGCGCAACATGACATGTCTTTCCATTATGGCACATTAGTCAATGCCGCATATATGAAATAAGTGTGGTAGGAATATTTGGAACTTGACAACCATATTATACCTTGGGGCTTTTGCACAAAGATCAAATGTTTGGTGCTGCTGTATGGTGCACGTCTTGATTTCCAAAGCCTGTGATTCTTTTGGAATGACTTTTCAGGAGCCCTTCTCACCCTTGTTCCAACCAAGCAGCATGTCCCTATTGGTCAGGGATTTGAGTTGATCCATACTGGACTGGGAACATTCAAGGACAGTTGTTTGCACACTAAAGTTCCTTCACAAAGAACTACCATCAATTGCTCAGAATTAGGCCAGAGAAACACTGGAAAGCCTACCCAAAGTTCGATTTGCAAAATGCTTTCTGGCCAATACATGTTAAGAAGACTGTCGCAAGTACAATTCCACTATCTACTACAAGAGCACAAATCCTTAAAACCTGATTCCACTCAGCAGTAAAATCATGACCTATGAAACAGGCCTTGCAAACCTGCCAGTCATGTCATACCTAAGGCACTGGTGCATGCTGATTTGCTCAGTAAGATGTCTGGCTATCAGGATGCTTCCCAAGCTGCCACCGTGTGTAAGAAAGCATCAAAATGAGCTTGATGATGTCATTGGTTAATGGCCCAGGGGTGGGACAATCCATGTCATCATCAAAAGACCTTCGACCATGAAGATCATTTGAATTCTCCCACCCGCGTTCTCCTAACTTGCCCCTCTACAATTGAGACTGAAAGACTTGCCATAGGCCAATCGAATGAAGCTCTGGAATCTACACCTGGAGTGAAGAAATACAAATCATCATAAGCCAGGTGAACCACAAGATCTCCATAGTAATCAATTTCCATTCTGAGATCCTTCAGGGCAATAGAGATGCATCCTGCAAGTGACATACCAGTACACCTCTTTAAAATTAGTTTGGCCCCCGTGCCCCAACACGAGTGGTCTTAAGTTTGCAAAACTCTTAAGAGTGAGAACAGATTAGATTTTTGATGATTTTGGAAAGAAGTAGTGTCACAGGACCATTGACTAACAAATTCACCAGAAATTACATCACTGAAACTACAAAAATGCTCAAAAGAAATACAAGATTAATAAAGTAACCCTAAACCCTGCCTGAAGTGGCCACATAAAGAAAGACATACTGAATGGAAAATATGAACTGGTGTCCTGGTTAAATGTGGGGAATGTATTATCCCCAAAATGTGGAGCGTAGGTTTGCAATGTGTAGACAAACTGTTTTAGGTTGGTTCACTCTATATTGGGGGTGCTTATTGTATTGTCTTAAGTTGTCAGCAGCTACCCTTCACACCACAGAGGGCTGAGAAAAGCTACATTTGGAGTTCTGCTTCCGGTTCTCCTCAGCAGGTGTCTCCTCAGTGAAAGAGTATCCCAGCGGCCAAACACTCTATCAGGCCCTGCATATTCAATTGAGCGACTTATAGTCATAGTCATAGTCAAAACCTTTATTCGATCAAATACAAAATGATCATAAAAGTACAAGATTAAAAACCTATTTTTGATAGTCATTATCAATTAAAGTAATAAAATAGTTAATTTCATCCATAATTAAAAATGTAAAACAATCAAGGCTTTTCCGTATTATAAAACCAGTCATTACCCTATCAGGTCCCAAATGGTCTAAAACAATTATCAAGTTGCAAACCCATTGATTATTAATCATTGACTCATATATGGCAGGAAGGCATTTCTGAAAATGCTCAAATTTAAGAGTCGCCACACTTTTGTAATTGGCTTTGAAAATAGGAGCATTATATGTTGAACCTTTTAAGTGCAGGTTACAAGCGCTGGTTCTCACTCATTAACCCACATCTCAAATGTTGCAGTATTTCAGGGGCAAAATAATATTTACAAATGTTTATAGAGAAAGAACTGTCCTGTGATGGTTATGTTTATTTTTCTCATTTTACTCCTGTCTTGGTTTCCAGAAATACCCAGTAAGATATGGAATTGCAAGCTGCCCATCTGGCAATGGCCCAGCTGTTCCAGTTGTTTTCGACAAAGGCAATGCCCAGAAGGTCACAGATTATTACTCACCAAATGGGCGAGGTATGATACATCTTTATTCCTTTTAATGTTCAGTGGCATGGTCTGTAATGCAATAAAACTGGGGTGGCTATTGTATTAAAGGCAACTGGGTTGCCAAAGTTACAGTCTCAGAAGTTTAATGCCCTCTTTCTCAAGTTTCACTTCCTGAACTAAGGCTGTCCTTAGAAATCTAAAGCGAGAGACAAAATTAAAAAGCATTGGCAATGCAATCGGTCTCACGTTTGTGAAGTTAGAGCTATTGGCGTAAATGACAATACTCATGGTTTTTTGTTTGCAGTGGAGTGATCATTTAGGGGAAAAAGTGCACGCTATACCATATTATAAGCTTTCACAGCAACTGTACAGTTTTCTATTTGCTTGTGCTATGGAATATGTATAATGGCAACATTCTTTAAGCAGCGGTGGCTCGCATAGGGCGTGCTGTGGGGTGGTGGGGTGGGGGAGGGTCAGGTTGGGGGGCAGTAAACTTGGACATATGACAGACGGAGGAAAGTAATTATTCCAATCCTCCGTTCCGTCGTATGTCGGAGTTTACTACCCCCCTTCCTGCCCCGCACCCGCCTCACCGCCCCGCAGTATGCGAGCCGCCACTGACTTTAAGACCTTTCCAGAAAAAAAACCTGCAAAGTGCTTCGCATGACACTAAGACAGTCGCCACACAGTGTAAAGCTTCACTCCTACAAGGGAGTGAGGCTTATGTGCACACGTACAGAAGCGAGAAAAAAACCATTAGGCGTATGTTCGAATAGAAAGTTAAATCTTCTGGGATTACAGAGGGAAAACGTGATGTAAAACACATGGTTGTGCACATAATAAACCAACAAATCTTCTTCAATAAACTGCCACACGATGACGATATTGATAGAGGAAAACTACGAAAGAGGCATACACAATGATGAGCAAAGGCAAAACATTCATTGAGGTTGTTAATTAAAATACACACTGAATCTGTGAGGTACCTAGAAAAAAATATGCACCAAACTAAAAAAATACATATTTATTGTGTGCTGATTTTTCTTCAGTTGTTGATGGACAGTAGTGGAAATTTTCTCTATTATATGAAGTGGTGCTGAATGTATTTAATCCATCCTGTCCATGTTGTAGCCTAGCCTGATCCCCTACCAATTGGGTCCTAGACGTGGCTAAATATCTATTTCTAAAGTGTTCTCAATAGAACACTGCATGGCAAACAAAAGAAGGATTCACAATAGGTTTTTAATGTGGAAGGCTACAGAACACAGGGCAGCAATTGGACAACATTATCAGAAATGTCATTGAGTCACCACCGTTTTGTGTCACTATAATAACCAGAATGAGGAATAATAGTACACAGATTTTAGAAGGTGTGGTCCAAGCCTGCCCCGAAGAGAGCACGGACAGTTTAAAATGTGACACTAAGAGACAGCGTGGGGATAATAACACACACTTCATTCCCAGCGCACGGTAAAATGCTAGAGGCGGGTCAAAAGCTACTGCAACATGCACAGGTACAGTGGAACACATGTGCAAAGGTAATTAACCATGACAGAAAATAGAACACAGAATACAGTCTTTAGTTCTTCCTGTGTAATCTGGTGTCGCAAACTGCATTTTACACTGCGATCCCACGCATTCCAACAGTATTTTGCAGATCTGTGCATTGTTGGTCGGTTTTCTGACCTCACAGCACTTAATGCACGTCTCCCACACTGAGACCTTTATAGAAATTTGGAAAGTGGCCAACAAAAAAGCAGTGAGTACAATAATGTATAAAAGAAAGTGTTAACAATGTATGATGATTCTTTGTACGCAGCCCAGCCCTTCCAACATGAAGCACAGTGGCTGTGAAGCAAGCGCCGTGCTAATAAAATGTGTGTAGCCACACACGCACCCACAGAAGTGCCCGTAGTAAATATGTAGGCTGCAAACAAAACATAAGACTTCAACAAGCCCAATCCCCCTTAAAAGGAAGACCAAAACCAAACAAATATCCTGTCCGAAAAAAAAACGTAACTTAATTAAATCGCAAAAAGAAGAAACAAATACAACCAACGGAGCGGGAGGAAGGCGCAGGAGGCAGCACTAGCACGACTGTGGCATTAGGAGGAGGTGGGAAGGAAAATGCTATAGTTAAATCTCAAAGCTGAACACAGGCAAACAGTAACTGAGCAGGAAACCAAGAAGAAAATTGTCTCCCAAATAACAGATAAAGAACCACAGTGTAACACTGGCATAGACAAATGAGAAGCAGAGGCAAGCAATGGGAAGCGTTGGAACTCCACAAAACATATACAACAGGTTGGTTGCATGCAGTCATGTATTGCTGTGCCTATTTCTCTGTCACAATGGCAATTGAAATGAAAACATGTGGTTGAAGAAAAACATTGCTGACAACTGCTGTACTGATACAAATAATTGTGATTAACTAATTGTTGTGGAGCAAAATACACCAATGGACTCATTATGAATGCCCAGGACAGTTCAAGCAGTGAAAGCAGGGAGAATGGATAATAAATGCCGGAATCTGGTGCTATATTCCCATTTCTCCTGGTAACTAGTAATTTCCCATTTCTTTGGGGACCACGAGATCCTACTGTACATGTGAAGAAATCTCCTCCCACAATCTGGGAATTACAGATGACCTGGGGTTGGTAATTCCATGGGACGGGGAATGACTAGATTGATTAAAGGCCACCTCCTAATGGTGCTGAGTCTTTTTTTGTAATGGTTTAAGTTATAGGAAGGAGACATGTGCACTGCCTCATGCTTTAAAGGTGTTGAGTGCCTACACAATGATATCTAAAGGTAACACAAGTCTCCTTTCTATTCCAACTGAGGAGGTAGAAAGGAGATATGTAAAGTACTACCCATGCAGCAATGGAGAGCAGACACATCCCATTAAATTACAAAAGTGTGCCAAGAGCTGTATTAAAAATAAAGCCTATAGAGCTCTCCATAACACTGGACCTGAATACCTGAACAACCGCCTGACCTTCCACCGGCCCACCAGACACCTACAGTTCGCCTCATTGGCCCTCACCACCGTCCCACACATTCATCGCACCCAAACTGGAGATTGCTCCTCCCACCTCACAGCCAAAGCCTGGAACAACCTCCCCATCCACCTCCAAAAATCAATATCCCTCGCCGAGTAAAGGACTGGACTCAAGACCCGGCTTTATCGAATAGACTCACGTAACGCAAGCGCCTGGATACCCCTCAGGGAGATTAGTACACTATACAAAACTCGGATTGATTGATTGATGAAAAGTGTGCTGGTGCATAAAATGTATCTTGGGACAGGTTCCTTTGCCCAGGTCATTGCAAACACTGCACCCAGTCTTGGGTTTTCATGTGATAGCGTCATGCATTCCGATTGCTGTAGTTATGTTTCGCTTCTGCTGAACAAAAAAAAAATGACAAACATATCTAGAATCAATGATTTGTGTGTGAAAGTTCAGGATAGCAGAGTCCATCATGAACTGATGTGAGGTAGTAAATAATTGGTGTACACTCCTGTTTACAAAGGTGCAGCCACATTCCGGTGATTTCTACACCTTTTAAAAAAAAAGGTTTCATATAGTGCGAACTCGACCCGAAGATATCAGGCAACAGAGCGCTTTACATGAGCACCAGTTTTGTTATAGATGGACACATTCATTTTTGTTAGGCATGGGGAGATTAAGTGATTTGCCCAGAATCACAGGATGCTGAGCGTCCCTGCTGAGACTCGAACCAGGTTCCCCAGCTTCGAGGTCCACCGCTCTAGCCGTAAGGCTATATATCAGTTTACACAATGGTAACTTTTTGTGATTTTGTTCGTGTCAGAAAATGTGGTAAAAAAAGATTGTAACATTTTTCCATATTTCTTAATAGAACAACTTAATAAAATATGCACTAATCAATAAAAATGTAATCTGTCATGTAGGGCATGTGTCCAAACTGGCAATTAGGCTTATGAAGCACAAAATCAACAGTCCATCTCACCCTTTTCTAACATGTAGGTTGCCAGTATGCACACCCATTGGCCTGGTAGTCATGATTGACAGTCTGGGCAGAAAGTCTAATTTCTGCATTTTTAAATTTAAAACAAAAACAATAAAGACCAGGCAATCAGTTGCTTTCTGTTTATATTAACATTTTAGAATCTGGAGTCAAAGCCAAAAATGTATCAACGTTGTCTACTTACAGATTAATATATTTTTGTCTTTTTTTCCCATCAGGTCAATTTACTGCCGGGTATGTCCAGTTTAGAGTGATAAACAACGAGCGAGCTGCCCTTGCCGTGTGTGCTGGAGTGAAGGTCAACGGTTGTGATAGTGAACATGTGAGTTGTGACAGTCATCAGCCTGATATTCATTCGAAATGGACCGAGGTTCCTCTTAGGTTTGACTCAATGTCACATTTGGTATTCTTATTCAAATACTGGAGATGAAAAATCAAGGAACTGGGGTGTGTAATGTGGATTTGTGAATTAGTACAGCAAGGGGAGAGGGCCAAGTGGTGTCACGCAGGATGAAAGGGGTTTAGCTGCTGAATCATCTTAATATGGAATCTGTTTTTTTTCCATTCGTTATGGTATTTAAAAAAGAAACCCTTCCTTCAGAGAATACATTGTGGTGCCAGGCATGTTTACTAATGCCACATGCATGTCATACTGAAATAAGGTATCCATATCAAAGTGCTTTCTTAGGTTTAATAGTCCTCAATATCTCATTTATCGTATGGGGCCATTCATGTCTGCAGGGAAATGTAAACAGGTGTAATGAAAATGGAAGCCAGACAGACTCAATCAATATACATCTTTATTCGCCAAATAAAATCACCATTAAAGAATACAGATCAAATACAATAGTATCAAATTCATAGATAATAAAAACAAACAGTATGGGTACGCATAAAAATGGTGAACTTTAAAACAGTTGGGGCCAGATGTAGGAGACCAAATACCGGTCGGTTACGGCCGATTTCGGCCGTTACCGACCTGTATTTGGGTTTTGTAATGTAGGGGGCCTTTGATTTACATAATCAGTAAATTTACTGATTCGGTAAATTTACAGAATCGGTAAAATACCGAATCGTTGAATTTACCGATTCTGTAAATCAATATGTAGGTGGCACAGTAAACAGTGCCACAGGCCCCTAAGGATTCGTTATTTACCATGTAATACTATTGCATGGTAAATAACGAATTCCTGTGTACATGCACATCTGTGCATGTACACCTGTGCCATGTGGCACACAGACATGCCCTAAGGGCATGTATGTGTGTCACATGGCACACAAGCCAGAATCAGGGGTGCAACAGGGTGCCAAAGTGACACCCTGTCCCCCTTGGCAATTCAGTATTTTTACCGATTTGGTAATTACCGAATCAGTATTTGCCATTGATTCCTATGGGCTTCAAGATTCCTATGGGATTCCTATGGGCTTCAAGGCCCATAGGAATCAATGGCAAATACAGATTCGGTAATTACCGAATCGGTAAATACTGAACCCTACTGATTCGGTATTTGTTACCGAAAAATTACTTAAAATTATATTTACCGATTCATGAATACCGAATCGGTAAAATTCGGTAGTTATGAATCGGTAAATCTGATTTACCTATATCTAGCCCTTAATCAGGTATCGTCTACCTAGACACCCAGAATCAGGTCTCGCCCTGCCAAACAGCTCATAAGAAAGATAAAACAGTAACAATCACATACTCAGTGGGGAGCTTCTCAAGATACATCTGGGCAGGTCGCACTCAAAGATTTCATGAAAGGAATTAACAAGGGCATCCTCAGTCAACTGAAATAAGACAAAACATTATAAAATGTAGCCTATCCTGTTGTTGATACATTGTGACTGATGTATGTCATTACAACGCATGCTTTTACAACGCATGCCATTACGACGCAACTTTTACAACGCAAGTCGTTACAACGTCTCACTCACCTATGTGCTATAGTGCAATGTTTCGTCTGATGAAAAAATTGCATATTTAGCTTGAGCGCTTCTGGTGATGTTAGCGTGCAAGACATAAAAAATATGGTACTGCATGATTATTTTCATTCACGCGGTGCTAAAATAATTCATACAGCGTTAAATAGGTGCCTCTTTCATTGTATCTTTTTTTTTATCGGAGTTGTTTACTATGTAGCCACATACCCTTTATTAGGTTGCCTATCTATATCCAGATATCAAAATGATGAAAAATAGCACAAAAATGAAAGAACTCATTGGCAACCCATTGCAGACTTGTCAGAAGACGGTGCAAGGAGGTCTCTATAACATTCATCAAAAGATTTCAAAACAAGCCTTCCCTATTTCTTAATGAAGAGACCGCTAACATGACTAATATCACCAGATGACGCCACGCGCTGACTGCTGATTTTTTATTTTTTATTTTTCAGTACAGATCATTTTGTTTTAAACGTTGAAGCTCCACTTGAGTTAGTTAGTTGTCCCAGGCCCCCCTATAGCTTCTGACATGCAGCAGAATGTCCATCAGGTTAGAAGGAAGGAAAAAGGAACACAACATGTGATTGGGTCTACAGAAGATACCTTAGTTGAGGGAGGAGTTGATGTATTTTGGCACAGGGGCACATACCAAACCACAGGATACCCTGCTCAGAGATAATTGTTTTCTCATATTCAGTCACTTTGGGAATGTAGTTTTACAAACCTTGGAAACTGCACTTATTTTACAAAACACCAATTATTCATATGTAATTGGCCATTGTTTTGGTTTCTTCACTTGATGGGCATAATTTGTTATGTTTTATCTACCCCTGCTTTCTTCCAGCATTGCATCGGTGGTGGAGGACACTTCCCCGAAGCTGCTCCCAGGCAGTGTGGTGACTTTGCGGGCTTCGATTGGGATGGTTATGGCGCTGGTGCAGGCTGGAGTGCAAGCAAAGCGATCACAGAGGCCGCGGTGCTGCTGTGGTACCGCTGATCAGTGGAAAACAGGAAACACCATTGCCCATTTATTGGGAAATATTGAAATTCCTTCATTTGCAATTTAACTCCATCCACATCGTTATTGGAGCCTGAAAATTAGGTAGGAAGTTTTGTTTTGGACAAAGGCTTCACTGCACCTTAAAACAACGTGGATTTCTGGAATTATTTACTGTGGTTCTATATATATATGCAGAAGTCAAATATTATCACATGAAAAATAAAGAAAAATCAAGGTAGCAAAATGTGGACTGCTAGAATTGAATGCTTTATTTCTATGCATATAAAATAAAACGTTTTTATCACATGAAAAATAAAGAAATTACCTGAAAAAATCCAGTTTCTATTAATCATGTTGTCAATTACATTCAAATGCCTCAATCATGTTGAATCTCTGCTAGTTTTCATTGAAATTGATTGCATTTTTGGATGTCATTTTTAGGTCTTTATTTAAATTTGAAATGCTTTATCAAAGAAGTACGAACCTTGCATTAGTAGGAGTGCGAAAAGGAGAGATTCCCTTGAAAAGAATGATGAAACTTTATGGACGAAAACAATTACAAAATTCACGTATATGAAAAAGGACCAGAATTTATTGATCATACGGTAATTAAAAGAGTGGACAGTTAAAAGACCACTTAACACAGATTTTTTAAAACAATGAAAACAATAAAAGAACAATAAAAAACCTGACATTCAATATTGACCAGCAAAATTTATACATGAAGACAGAAAACAGTAAGACATTAAACTCGTACAATACTAAGTGTATATTCAAGCTCTATTTCTGACACCAATGTTATGTACACAACAATACCGCGTATCAACAAGGATATCCGAGTCAAGAATTATACTGAAGAGTGCGTCGACGCGTTTCGGTGGTTTCTCACAATTCTATCCACCTTTGTCAGGACTACAATTGATATCTGTCGTAGTACAGGGGTCAATATAATCTCCCTTTAAATCCACTATTGGATGTTGTCAGATTTCCATTATTTTTCAATAAAATATGGTGGTCGCCGTCTGAATCTTAGCAAAACCGGTTCAGCTTCTATTTTCTTAGGTTAGTAAATTGAGCATCTTTAAATTAGCCATAATTACAGCCACCCAAGAGCATACATACTGCAGAGGTTCGGTATAAAAACAAGATTTGTTGACACAAAGGCATATTTCCACACATCTGTTTCCACCTGTCCTCATAAGGATCCTCCATTGCGCGTGCGCAGCTCAGCTGACAAAACAACGCTCACCGGGGCACAACGGTGGCAACCTTCGAACACCTGGCACAGGAATAACACATATATTCCCGTGTTTTTATTTACATAGGCCCTAAGGGGATTGTGCAACTAGAAAGACTTTTGATGTTGTACATATTTGCTGGGGGTTTTTCGTTTGTATGTAATGATTTTGATATTGAACATTTCTGGCACGCTGTGAAAAAAAGTCAAGTGCAAAGTCCCAGATATATTTTTAGATCTGCATTGCCGAACGCAAGGTTGTCAAATACCAAAGCTGTCTCGTTTTGGCGCCAGCCTTGCTTCTTTATTTTACCCGTTCTTTACCCTTTTATAAGGCATTCGTCATGTTCCTTTTCATCCCAATATACGTCCCGTGTTCCTATCTCTCCACCCTTCTTCCTCCCCGCTCTTATTTTCTGAGTGTGAAAAATAAGCCCATCCCACAAAAAAACAAATGTTCATGTTCTTTTCCACCCCTGCGAAGATGGCCGTCTAGGAGCTCTTTCTTATCTTGAGTTTCCAAAATCTGAGCTGAGGACGGCCGCCGGTACTTGGTCGGACCTGCTCCCTTCCATGAGCACTGCAAGTCGGGGAAGGCTCAGCTCTCCGTTCGGCCGGGGGCTCCAAGGACAGGCAGCAGAGAGAGACAGACAGGTGTGGAAAAACAGGCTGGGCAGGGAGCTGTTCTGCCCCCTCGGGGGAAGTCTGCGATCATTTACATACCCTGCCCCTAATGTATCCGGTGCTGAGGGGTAAATTCCGCTCTGACGCCCGGCCTGTGTGCGCTAGACCTGGGGTTGAAAAGAAACGGAGGTCCTAATGGCAAGGGAAAGAAGAGCTGCGTGCGAGGGTAGGGTGGGCGTCATGTATACAAGTGTAACAGGATGGGAGAACCAAAGCGAGATGGAGAAGTAGGGAGGAAGGAAATGATGGATAGATAAAAAGAATCGAGGTAGGGAGGGACGGTGGAATAGTCGGATTAAAGGATGGAGGGAAGTAGAGAGAAGGAGATGGAATAGATAAGGAAGAAGGGGAAAGAATGAAAAGGGGAGTGTCGATGGAAGGAAAGATGAGACGAAAGAGGAGAGGAAGGGGGGAGAGAACGGAAGTGGAGGGTTGGGAAGGTAAAAAATGTAAAACAAGGAATTTAAGGTAACAGTATCTTACTGGTGCCCCAAAATGTTCATATTTCAAGCGAGCTGGTACGAGTGAGGCCTCACAGCTACCTGGCCGAGTCTGACACCCTTTGGGGTTTTCCAGCGCTTAGACTGCTCCGACTGATGTGACCGAGCATACAGTAGCGCCCCCAGTCTCCTCAGAAACATGAGGGGCCGACCCCACGGGCAGCAGAGTAGCTCCAGAAAGAAATCTGGCCAGATTGTGCGGGACGCTGAGCTATGGCTCTTGCCCCTGAGCCTGACACCCCTTGTCAGGCGGGGTTAAATCAGGCTCGCATCCCCCCTCGGCGTCCAGCGCCTCTTGTCATCTCGGCTTCCGAGGCACCCCCCAGTTGTCTGCTGTTGTAGATGTTTGTCTCGTATTGAGAATTTAACGACGAGTGGACTATTGAAAAGTGTTTATTCGAGCATATTCCACGAAATGTTTCATCACAGTATGGCCGCAACTCTCAAGTCTTCATACTCATGAACTTCGGACACATGGACAGCGGGAGGGGGGCGGGAAAGGAACGGACAGCGGGAGGGGGGCGGGAAAGACACGGAAGCGGGAGGAGGGGGGCGGGAAAGACACGGACAGCGGGGGAGGCGGCGGGAAAGACACGGACAGCGGGAGGGGGGGGGAGGAAGGCACTCACCTGGACTTTTTCCGGCGCCCGTGGTCGGCATGAAATGAGGAAAACAAACACCAAAAAAAAAAACTCCGCCCAATGACGATGCAAAAAGGGTGGAGAGGGAAAAAAATGCAGGAACGCCCACGAATCTGGTCCGTGAATGACGGACAGATCTCTGTTCCAATGGCTAGCCTCCTTTTATGGAGCTAGCCAATGGAACAGATGGCGTATTCAAGTCCCCCATACTGCAAAACTAAAGATTTCTCCTGGGCGCAGAGCTAGGAGCTCCGTGCCGCAGGCGAAACCTAAAAAGTCAACAAATGCCCATATGAACAATTGAGGGTGTATAAGTCACAGTTAGAAAAGCTGTGTTACCCAAAAATACCACAAGAGGGCACTTTTGCACCAATATTAAGTTATTGGCACACTATTCTGCTTTGCAGACAGGAATCCACAAGTGGAATCAGCTATTTTCCAGGCTGGTATACCATAATGCTCTCCATCTTCCTGATGATTGTCTGTGAGAATCCTGCAGGAGCTCCAAGGAGGAGATAGACCTCTCTGCCACAGGTGAGAATAACAATTTCTTGAAGATGCTGCAAAAGCCATTCTCTCTCTACCAGGGCGAACACTTGGACTGTGAAATCCACACCCAACTGTGGAGCTGATTCTCCCACACAGGATCAAGCAATTCTTCAGTATTCTTCAGTGGCCCTAAGGCAGATTCACAGGATCAGTCAACTGATCCTTGAAAAGTCGTTCCGGTCCTTGGGTTCAGGGGGAAAGTAGAAGTTACCACAGGCTTCTTCATAGCAAAGTTAGGTAGGAGTCTTCCATGATCTGGTGTTTTCCTAGAATGTTCTGAGGGCTGATGGTGGAGTGCTATTTTTATCAAGTGCACTAGTCAGTGATGACATTAATCCTAAAGAGCAGTAGCAGGAGTACATTTTAGGGAGGTATATCAGATCCAACCCTAGGGCATAAGGTACCACCCTCTCTTCCCAATCTCAGAACATCTTCCCTTCCTGCTGGAGAGGAATGTCAAAGGGAACCTTCTGGCTAAACGCTTCTGACACTTGGGCATCCTTATGGGGTCTTAATTTTAAAATGAATGGGACTGCTCTGGTAATTTCTATTGTCTGGTGTTCTTTTCCTTCCTAAATTACTTGTCACATCTAAATGTTTCACTTTTTCACCACAACAGTTTTGGTACCTTTAGAAATGACTGTATTGTTACCTGGCAACACACTACTTCATACCTTCTGCATGCCACTAAAGAGAGGAAGGTCAGCAAAACTGGTGAACCTTTGTCAGACCTTTAGAAATCCCAAAATAAGTTCCCTTGCCACAGCAGATATCAACCTTCTTTCATCACTAATCTAAGGGCTTTGAAATATATATATAGCCTGGGGAAAGGACACCTGTCAGAGAAAATTAGTCCTCTCTGTGTGTTTGTTATAACTTCCAAAAAGTTGTAGGCAACCTGATTAAATACATCATCACAACAGCTTGTACTGTTTTGTGTTTTACAAGCGAGCAAGAAGAAGGCTTAACGTTGAAACGTGTCCTTGTAATAAAGCATATTTAATCAAAGGGTCCTGTGAGTGCTGACTTGTTCTTTGGAACTGCAGCATTAATTGTTGAATGGACCCACCTCCATCTATGTCCGCACCCCTCGTGAAGAGTGCAGCCAGCGCCAGAAGGTGGACTTGGAGCAGAGTGCAATTACTTGGCGTTTTGCACCAACAGCAAGGCATCTGGGCACCGCCGCTGACGCACGTCAACATTTATCTACAACTGTTGGAGACACGGCTATCTAACCGACTCCTGCGCTGTGTGCAGTGAGACCTTATGGTTGGACGATGGGCCCCTTAATGACCCATCAACAGCGTAAGAAGGTACGATCATAAAAAGCCTGCTGAGTCTGGAACAAGCACAGAGGGGGACGGCACAAACTTACCACAAGTGAGGACGAACTGTGGACTCCAGGAGGTTGCCTATATGGAGGCTTTATTGGCGAACTATGGGCCATATCATCAAGAAAGGGCGATACATTATCACCGCTTTTATCAGCAGGAAACTGCTGCTAAAGCGGAGATAATGGGCTTGATAATATGCCCTTGTGAATTCCCATTGAAGCCCAGGTTCTGGTGTTTCCCTGGGCTTCTATGGGAATTCACAAGGGCATATTATCAAGCCCATTATCGCAGCTTTAGTGGCAGTTTCCTGCCGATAAAAGCGGCGATAATGTATCGCCCTTTCTTGATAATATGGCCCCATGTGAGCTATGCAGGCGGGAGGAGTGAGATGGTGTGTCTCCTGGGAACACAAACAGACTTTTAAATCCCTGCGATAGAGCGAGGGGAAAGGACATCTGTCCGAGAAAATTAGTCCTCTCTATGTGTTTGTTTTAACATACAATAAGATGTAGGCAACCTGTTTAAATACATCATCACAACAGCTTGTGTTGTTTTGTGTTTTACAAGCAAGCAGGTAGACTGAACGCCGAAACGCGTCCTTGTAATAAAGCATATTTAATCAAAGGGGCCCCGTAAGTGCAGACTTGTTCTTTGGTACAGGAGCATATATATATATATGTATATATATATATATATATATATACACACACATATATAAATATATACATACATACATACATATATAGATATATTGTTCACCAAAAACAAAAGATAATGCAGCACTCTCCTGGGGATTTCGTGATTTCATTTATTTGCGAGCCATCTCACTCCACCTACGTGTTTCGACTGTCTAGGTCTTAGTCACGGGACATAGCATTAGTCCATCTGCACTTTTACCTTTTTATATCTCTTTCCCACTATTCCCATTAAGAGGAATTGTGGGATCGGTAGTCATAATTAATAAACCTTAAATTAAATCATCATTCGTAGATAACCAAGGGGATCTTATGGAAAGGGGCGACCATTCGGTCCCCCCGAACGTATGGCGGAGTACCACGATCCCCCCGGGAAGCCATCTTGGGCGGGAGGCGAGTCTCGGCTGGTATGCCCGAAGCGGCGTAGCCGGGGCGCGCTTTTTCCCGCCCTGGAGTGGGCTGGCCTAGACACTGACGGGGCAGGGGCGGGTTTACGCCCGCCCTGAAGACAGATAAAAGGAGCAACAAGCCAAGAAAGCATCCTCTTGTTCCTGTGCTCTGAAGCTGCACCTCCTCGCTGCACGTGAGCTCGAGACGGAACGAAGAGCCAATTTTGAGCGTGGTAATCTTTCTTTTTTGTCTTACAGATACTCTGTCTGAGAATGCCCAAGAAAGTCGGAAAGCGAGTTACTACCGATCAGATGCTCCGTATGCTCATGAAAGAAGTAACCGATCTGAAGAAGCGGATGGCGGCTAAAGACGGGGAAGGGGGACCGAAACGACCTTTGTCGGGAGCAGCTCCCGGAGGGAAAGGCAAGAGGTCCAGAAGGGGGGCATCTGGGGGGGACACCCCGGTTCCCGATACCCCACTTGAAGAGCCAACTCCAGTGCCGAGGGAGGGGAATCCGATTCCCGTGGTGGTCACTCCTGTGTCCGGGGAGGATATGCCTCCTGAGTTAGCAGCACAATTGGCAGCGTGGTTGGGGAAAGATAGCGAGGGCGCCACGGCTGACGACGCACGGGTGTTAATGAAACAACTGCGTGAAACTAGGGAGGCGGTGAAGGCACCATCGCCAGTTACCCCGCTGTCTCCGGTGGCGGAAAAAGCAACAGGATCAGGTCCAGCGGCAGATGCAGCTTCTGGTTCAGGTAAGCGGCCATTGCCGATTGCGAGGGAGGGGTCTGCACCTTCACGAAGGGAAAAGGTGGGTCAGCATGTTCCTCTGGCAATTAAGGAAAAGATGTGGGCAGATGAATATGTAAACATTTTCTCTTTGCTTACCGACCATTATGAGATGGAGCATGTTAAGAGCCAAAAGGAGCTCATGCATCCGAGTGTTTGGCGCGCAAAGATGGCCGCCTTTAAGGTTGACGAAAACATTGGCACTTGGGGCAGGGCATGGGGAATATTTACCTCCATCATGGGCGAACGTAGGCCCGAGTTACTGACCAAATTGCCTATTTATCAGTCACGGATCATGGAGTATTATGGATCATATGGGGTCAATCAGTGGTTCTGTTACGATAATATTTTTAGAAAAGCGAAAGAACACGACAAAAACTTGACTTGGGATTGTTACGACTCTGTTTCATGGTCAAAAATGGAGAGTACAGGTATGTTGAAGGTACCATTGGTAGGGAGTAGCGGGGGTGAATCCTCCCGCCAATATGCTGGGACACCCTTTCGATCGGGTACAGGTAACGACTATCACTCGAAGCCGAACGGCAACGCAGGTAAAAGGGGGATTTGTTGGAATTTTAACAGGGGTAAATGTACGAGGCCCCAGGGGTCATGCAAGTTTAGACACGAATGTGGAGGGTGTGGGCAGCCATCCCATCCTGAGTCCATGTGCAGAGCCAAAACGGGTGATAAACGGTGGTAGGGGAAGCGCCAAACAGGTCTGAAATGGTCCGAGGGGCGCCTTTACCTACTCCGATTGATTCCATGGCAATGATTCCTTGGCTCAACGAATACCCGGATCATGCTTCCGCTGGGGTGTTGCGGAACGGGTTTTCATATGGTTTCCGCATCCCAGTGGGGGATTTTCAGGGTGTAGCAAAATGTAAGAACCAACTGTCGGTCTTGCAACATACGACCGTGGTACAGGAAAAGATTGGGAAGGAGGTTACTCGAGGTCGAGTCGCCGGTCCATTCGATGTGCCACCATGTGCTAACTTTGTTTGTTCCCCTTTGGGGGTGGTTCCCAAGAAGGACCCGGGTGAGTTTCGGCTGATACATAATTTATCAGCCCCACGTGGTCTTTCCATGAATGATGCGATAGACCCGGAAGTGTGTTCGGTGCGGTACGCATCTTTCGATGAGGCCGTCGCCATGTTGAATCGCCTAGGGCCCGGTGCGCTGATGGCAAAATCTGATATTGAGTCAGCCTTCCGGTTGCTCCCGGTACACCCAGACGATCAGCGTCTCCTTGGTTTCATGTTTCAGGGTCACTATTACATGGATAGATGTATGCCAATGGGATGCTCTATATCTTGTGCCTATTTTGAAAAGTTCAGTTGTTTTCTGCAATGGGTCTTCACAAAGAGGACGGGTTTTCAACATGTTATGCATTATCTCGATGACTTTTTGTTTCTGGGGGCAGCCGGGGATCCAGAATGTGGACAGGCTTTGAATGAATTTTGTGTCTTAATGAAGCATTTTGGTGTGCCATTGGCACCAGGTAAGACTGTGGGTCCCTCGACTTGCCTCGAGTTCCTGGGGATCGAGCTCGACTCAGAGGAAGGTTGTTTTCGATTACCAAGAGAAAAGGTGTTAAGATTCAGGGCATCCCTGGAAACGTGTATTAATGAGTCTAAGGTCAAACTGCATCAATTACAACAATTGGTGGGCCAGCTGAATTTTGCCCTGAGAGTAATGCCGATGGCCCGCCCCTTTTCCCGCTCGATCGCTCAGGCCATGGTCGGCCTGAAGGAGGGTCATCATCGCACGAGGCTATCGGCAGAGGTTCGCCAGGACATGCGTATTTGGTTGGCATTTCTGGCGGAGTTCAATGGTCGAATCGTCTGGAATAAACCGGCGGTGTCCTCCGAGGAGCTGGGGCTGTGGACAGATTCGGCTGGGAGCATTGGTTTTGGTGCCATATTCGGCACACAATGGTCGGCTCAAAAATGGCCGCTATGGTGGCATGAGTGTGGGCTGACAAGTAACATTGCCTTTCTTGAACTTTTTCCCATTCTGGTGGCCCTGAAAACTTGGCCTGAGGGATTCAGAGATCACTCTGTGGTGTTTTGGTCTGATAACATGACCGTGGTTGAGTGTATCAATAGCCAGGCAGCACGATGCAAATGGATTCTGAGATTGCTTAAAGAAATTGTGTTATTGTGTATGCAATTGAACGTGCTATTTAAGGCAAGACATGTGCCGGGGGTGAATCAAGCGGCTGATGCACTTTCTCGTTTTCGTATGCAGGCCTTTTGGGGTTTTCTGCCCACAGCGGACCCGGTGGCGGCACCCTTTCCCGAAGCTCTCTGGTCTCTCGGTGCCCCGAACTACAGAACCTCGTGGGAGAGAGTTTAGCACCCAGGACGAGGAAGGCATATGAAGGGGCGTTCCGATCCTATTGGGCCTTTTTGGGGGCTGCTAGGGGAGAGCTTTGGGGCCAGGAAGAGCTAGTAGTAAAATTTCTGCTGTCTTTACATCAGGCAGGCAAATCAGTGGCTACGGCCCAGAGGCATCGGGCCGCCATTTCCTTTATGGCAAGGGCTCATGGGATCCAGGACCCGACAGCGTCTTTCGTTGTGCAAAAAGCGCTACGTGGGTGGCAACGCCTTGAGGGTCGCAGAGTAGATGAAAGGCGCCCGATAGGTCTGGATAGGTTGGCTCTGTTGTTATCTGTACTTCCTGCAACGTGTTCATCCCAGTATGAAACAGTGTTATTCCGAGCCGCTTTTGTGCTAGCATTCCATGGGGCTATGCGGGTAAGCGAACTAGTGGCAAAGAACAAGCAGGATACCATGGGGGGACTGTGCCGAGAGCACGTTCAGGTCAGGGGGGAGACAATGACGGTCTCGTTTGTCAGGTCCAAGACCGATCAGGGTGCAATTGGGGACTGCATAATCATACAAAGGATTCCCGGGTCTTCCATGTGCCCTGTGGTATGCGTAGAGGAATATTTAACGCAAAGGGTGGCATCATGGGGGGGGACCTTGTTAAGACACGCTGACGCCACCCCACTGACGAGGTTTCAGTTTCAGCGGGTGCTTGCGATGTCGATTTCGGCCGCGGGCTTGAACCCCGGCGAGTTTGGGACCCATTCCTTTCGGATAGGGGCTGCTACAGAGGCTACAGCAAGGGGTCTGAATGTTGAACAAGTAAAACGTGTGGGGCGTTGGTCCTCAAACTGTTATAAGAGGTATGTGCGGTTGCACATGTTGTGAAGCTGTAATGATGTACTCACGCTTCTTGTTTTTGTTTGGTTTTCAGTTGCGCAAGCCTACGAGGCGGGGCGGACTGTGCAGTCGACCCGACACCGGGGGGGCCAGCGGTCAGACATCACCGGCTGTGAAAAAGGAGGTGTGGGTCGTGGGCCACTCATACGTGAGGCGTGCCGCGGACGTATTCAAAGCAGGTGACATGATTCACGTGGCTGGGGAATACGGGTACAGTGTGTCCTTCTACGGAAAGGGCGGGCTCTGTATTGACCAGTTTCGATCATTTTTTGAGGATTTGTTAGGGCGGACGAGGTCACCGCCGTCTGTAGTCCTAGTACATCTTGGGGGCAATGATTTGGTGACCACTGGTAGACGACTTCTTCTTGAGGCGATGCTTTCCACGGTAAGTTGGTTGGCGAGAAGAGTTCCAGGGTGCACAATTGCATGGTCCCATATGATCCCACGGAAAGTGTGGCGGGGGGCTCTTTCTGTTTCTGCTCTGAACCATTCAGTAAGGAAAATTAATAATAAAGTGAGTAGATTGTTCCGTTCAAGTACACTGCATTCTATTTCGCATGGTTGTATCAAAGGGGACAGTATGTATTTGGGGGATGGTGTTCATTTGTCCCGGATGGGGAACGAGTTACTCATAGGAGACCTGATAGCTTGGCTAAAGACTTTATGACATGACCTTTAGGCAGGAGTGTTGTGGGGGGTCCGGATAGCCGGTCAACTATCCGGCCTGTGGCGGTAAGGTCATGATCGGTGAGCAGTAATTGGAAGATCCCTATGGGTGGGCGCCACCCATTACGGATGGGAGCGCTCGGGGGAGGTGGCCATTGGCCCCTCAACGGGGAGGCGGTCCCTTCTAAGGAAGGGCCGCCGAAACGAAAGGAAAGGCGGTCAAGGCCCCTTCCTGGGTAGGAGGGGCTACAGCCCCCTCCTGGGGAATTTCCCGGGGCCAGGACATCTGCGACGGCAGATGTGGTAAGTTGTGTGGGGTTTGGGAGGGGGTCTACGCTACCTTCTAGATACCTCACACGAGTCCTCGGACGACCTTTAAATGGCGTCGAGTTTATTGGGCCCCCGTCAAGTCAAGGGAAATTGGTAGATGCACTTGAGGTACACCTCTGTGCGGTCGCCCCTCACAAGGGAGGGGGATATTTCTGGTTTAGGGATCTTGACACCGGTTACGACCTTGCCGTTGGCCCTTAAACGTTAGGATGTACAATTTCAAGTTAAATGTTTTGTAGGATGTTAGTTCGGCTAGGAGAACCTTTGTATTAGAGAATATGTTAAGGTTAGCCAAACATCGCAATGTGGAAATGAAATTGTACATAATATGAAACTGTTATTTTAATGTTTTAATTTTGTTTCATATTTTAATAAATACGGCCGGGAGGGTCACTCCCTCCCGTCTTCCAAAAGTTCAGAACCGTTTCCGGTTTCCCATCCTTGGGGATTGTGTTGAGAGGGGGTGGCGGGTATCTCAGCTATATGGAAAGGGGCGACCATTCGGTCCCCCGAACGTATGGCGGAGTACCACGATCCCCCCGGGAAGCCATCTTGGGCGGGAGGCGAGTCTCGGCTGGTATGCCCGAAGCGGCGTAGCCGGGGCGCGCTTTTTCCCGCCCTGGAGTGGGCTGGCCTAGACACTGACGCGGCCGGCCACGCCCTTCGGGCAGGCAGGGGCGGGTTTACGCCCGCCCTGAAGACGGATAAAAGGAGCAACAAGAGGGGGCGCTAGAGGGCGCCGGACAAGATGGCCGCACTTGCGTGAGGCTCTGTCCAGACCTAGCAATATTCGCCCATTTATCCTTTCATTCCACATGCCTGCACCCTGCAAAGACGCCGAGAGTACCCCGCTGACATCGGGGGTCGACTGCGATGCTTTTTTCCGGAGCCAGTGGTAACTGTCTGAGCCCCTGGGAGCCGGGACGCTCTGCACCGCGATCGCGCCAGTGCGGTCTGGCGACCTCGTGGAGGAGATGCCCTGCTGCCGCCCGACTTGAGGACACCGTTGCCTCCTGCTTGAGCTGTCCCGGAGGCGTGGAGTCGGCGGCCTGCGGAGACGAGTCGGAGGAGGTGCCAGGTAGCGGAGAGACGCCAGAGCAGCTGCGAAGCGGCCTGGACCCGGCCTGCCGGCGCTGGTGAGTGGGGCGGGGCACTACGCAAGCCCGGGGCTGCGGAGGTGGCGCCGGGCATGGTTAGGCCGCGCCGCGCGACCTAGGGCTGGCGGGGGAGGGGCGGAGGAGCTGCGTTGAGCGGACCTGGCAGGACTGCGACCCTGAGGGTGCGCTTATTGCCCTGGGATGTAGCGGTGGAGAGTCCCTGGTAAAATCGGAACCGTTGGGACCCCGAGCTGCATTGACGGACTGGTGACCTACAGTGCGTCCGCCATTGCAAGAAGCGGACATCCAGATCGGAGGTCTTTGGCTTTAAGGGGGAGCCTTATGCAACGAAGCCACGGACTGTACAGTGTGTACACGCGATAGTGGGACTCTGCTAAACTCCATCCGCAACTGTGCTGGGTGTAACTAATAAAACTGCGGAGAGCCTGAAATTGCGACGAGGTGTGCATCTGATTCCTTACACGGCGGGCGGTTGGCCTGCTAGTGCTACACTGAAGTGCACGGGACGAGGCTGGAAATAGCACGGGGTAGTGCTCTGGACCCGACCTGTGAGCATAGCCTGACGTTGCTGCGTCTCTGATTGGAATCTCTTCTTGAGCTGAGCTACCCGCCACCATGGGCAGGCCGGACAGGAATCAGCCAAAAATAACATTTGAAGCGAATAAAAAAACTGCGCACACATCTTCACAGGCTCCTGCTGACCCTGATCAGGGGGGAGCTGTGGGGGGCACCCCAAACTTGGAATCCACCCTGGTTGCCATGCAAAAGACCTTGCAATCAATTGAAGGAACCATGGAATCTGTCAACCACCGCCTCGATCACATGGCGGCGCAATTCGACCGCCAAAACGAACGCATGGGGGAGGTAGAACAGAGAGTTTCTGCCACGGAAGATGGTCTGGCCACAGTCTCTTCTAAGGTGTTCAGCATGGAGAGGGTATTGGCGGTCATACAGGCCAAGAACGAGGAGTTGGAAGGGAGGTCCAAAAGGAACAATGTAAGGGTCACGGGCCTGCCGGAATCCACGAATGTGGGGCGCATGGAAGACTTCATGGAACGTATGATTATTGATATATTCGGGGCTGATCAGCTGTCCAGAGTCTTTATAGTGGGGCGGGCCCATCGCTCTCTAGCCAAGCGGCCTCCGCCTGGAGCACCACCGCGCCCGATAGTAGCCAGGATACTCAACTATAGAGACCGTGATACCATTCTTCGGCTTGCGAGGGAAAAAGGGGCTATCGAATACCAGGGCAACAAACTCGAGTTCTACCCTGACTTCACCATGGCGGTGCAGACGGCTCGAAAAGAATTTACTGCGGTGAAGCAGATGCTGCGAACTGAGGACATAGCATATGCCATGCTCTACCCGGCACGCCTGCGGATCGGGCCCCCTGCAGACAACAAGATATTTTCCTCCCCGAAGGCGGCCATGGACTACGCCAAGCAACTGAAAAGGAGAGCTAAAGGGCCGAGGGACCGTCGGGACGGCGATGATGGCGGGCAGGAAGAAGCCGCCTGATCTGAAACTGTACAGTTGCCTGTGGTGGGGGCCTTGCTGCGAGTCACTGCGATCTGCCACCTCCTCTTTCGCTTGGGCTGTTATAGCTGCTAGGGCTTGGGGTCCACTGGGGTCTGCTTTGCCCTGCTCAGCGGCTGCGTACAATGTGGATGGGGGGGCATGCTAACTGCTGGGGACTCTGTAGATTGTGCGGCGCTGACCCGTTCTAGGTCATTTCACCTGTGTGAGCACGGCTAGGCCGGGCTGCGGACCACTGGGGTTGTGAGTGGGGTGCAAGTGCTGCGGTGCGCATGCGGCGCCCCCCTTTGCCTAAGAGTTCTGATATGTTTGCTGAGGGCCCGTGCTGGAGCAACTCTAACATTGTGCCGGGGGATACTCGATTGTCTGATACTGTTTTATTCACGGAATAGGATTGCAGGTATGGGGATGTAGTTCTGAATGTTAGGTCTACGCTCTCGTCCATTCCTGGCGTGAGTGGAGTGCCACTACGCCCCCCAGGACGGGAGATCCCCACACGCAGCTGTTGGTATTGTTGGGGTTTGGGGTAGGGGGGACAATGGGATTGCTTTGGCATTTTGGGTACGCTGAAGTGGGTGGTGGGATGGGGGTTGGGTTTCTGGGGGATGTTGGGGGAATGTTCTTTTTCCTGGTCAGGGAAGTGAGCTCTGTGTTGCTATTGGACTATGCTTGGATGTTCTGGTACTGGAGCGGTTTCTGTGGTGGAAGGTCCTACGTCCTTTATGTGCTGATGGTGTCTGTGGATGGGCCTCTGATATGGACGCCGGGGAAAGCCTATTGCGTGGAGGGTGGATTGAGGGATTGGTGTTATGGAGAGGGGGGGTAAGATTAAATGCATTACTTGGAATGTGCGGGGACTCAATAGGCCGCAAAAGACTAGACAGATGCTTGCCTTTCTGAATAGACATGGCGTACAGGTGGCATTCCTACAGGAAACGCACCTTCAGGGTAAGGCGGCCGAAAAGGTGGGCAAACAATGGGCGGGGGTGAGGCTGGCTACGAGATACTCTTCCTATGCAAGAGGGGTGATGATCCTGATAAAGAGAAATGTTCCATTTGAACTTATGCATGAAGACATTGACCTGAACGGTAGATACATCATAGTACAGGGTAAATTATGTGGCACGCTGATAACTCTGCTCAATGTTTATGGACCGAATGTGGATGACCCTGAGTTTTATGTAACTCTCTGGAACAAGATATATTCACTTGCACCTTCAGCTATCATTTGTGGGGGGGATTGGAACGTCACTCTGGATCCAGACCTAGATAGGAAACAAGACAGGACTCCTGTGCGTAAGAAGGCGGTGGATGCGGTGTGCGAGGGCATGGATGGGTTGCGTCTGCTGGATGTATGGAGACTACGTAACCCGAATAAGCGGGAGGGCACCTGCTACACCTCGGCACACGATACATGGTCGCGATTGGACTACTGGCTTACGACACGAGATGTCAGTGGGTGGGTGGTGAGTGCTGACCATCTACCTCGTACTATCTCTGATCATGCGCCCGTCACACTGGTGCTGCAGCTCCCATTTCATGTCCCCCCCCCTTTCGCCTGGCGACTTTCCTCTGGGGTGCTGACGGATCAGGTGCTGTCTGAGAGACTGAGGCAGATAATTGAGGAGTTTTTTACTGACAACGTGGGGTCTGTAGACAAAATGGGTACGGTCTGGGAGGCCTTCAAGGTGACGGTGAGGGGCGCGTGCATTGGGCTGAGGTCAGGGGTCCTCACGTCCATTAGGGGCTCCATGAACAGGTTAGAAAGAGAGTTACGGATTCTGGAGCGGCAGTTAGAGGAGGGGGTGGATGGCACGGTCCTTGCTGACATTCGAACGAAGGTGGACGAATATAACGATCTGGCAGAGCAGGAGGTAAAATTCCTCTCTAAGAAAGTCACAGCTAGGTATTATGGCGAAGGGGGCAGACCAGGCAAGGGCCTGGCAGATCGGATCAGGGAGCCATGGGCGCGGCACTGCACAGTGCAGGAAATTGTGGATCAGGGGAATGTGGTTACTAGCACGGAGGGTATACTGACCTGCTTCGCCAAACATTACGAGCAGCTCTATGCACGTAGGGACACAGCAGATGAGGAAGAAGTGAATCAATATTTGGAAGATGTAGCCTTGGTGTGGCTGTCTAGGGGGCAGCAGGAGTTCCTTATGCATCACGTCACTGAGGCCGAATTCAGGGATGCGATAGCGGCCCTCCCTAGTGGTAAAGCGGCTGGTACGGATGGCTTACCCTCCGAATTTTATAAAACATATGCGGATTTACTGATCCCGCACCTAGCACAGGTGTTGGAGGAAGCGTTTGACTGCGGACAATTGCCGGCAACCATGAGGGAGGCACTGCTGGTAGCGCTACCTAAACCGGGTAAGCCGCCAGATAAGTGTGACTCATATCGCCCCCTTTCACTTATGAACACTGATGTGAAGATTATTGCAAAAATACTGGCCACACGGTTACGGTTGCTGCTGCCTGTCATGGTCTTACCGGACCAATCGGGTTTCATTCCACTCAGATCCACTACACATAATTTGAGGACACTTTTCGCCGTACTGCACCTGCTTAAACCAGAACTGCCTGCAGCTGCGGTCATGCTCGACGCGGCTAAGGCCTTCGATTCGGTGGCTTGGAAATACATGATGGCTGTCCTGCACCGTATGGGGGTACCGTTCTTTTTCACATCACTCATCGCCCTCTTATATAGTGCGCCCACGGCAAGAGTCAGGGTCAACGGCCACGTATCTTCCTCGTTCCAGATACAGAGGGGTACGAGACAGGGGTGCCCTCTGTCTCCGTTACTGTTTGCCATCATGATGGAACCACTGGCCTGTATTTTGCGTCAACGGTATGCTGATGCTGCATTGAAGTTCCCGCTTCGAGCTCTGGCGGTGTCCATGTACGCGGATGACATGGTCCTGTATGTTAGAGAACCGGCTCTCCACCTGGAGAACATCCTACGCGAATTCATTAAGTTTGGTAGACACTCTGGTCTCACTATAAATTGGGACAAATCTGTGGTGCTGCCACTCACGGAGGCAACCCGCCAGACCCAGCTGGAATTCCCCCTGGAGTGGGCAACAGAGTCAGTTCGGTATCTGGGGGTCTGGGTGCACAGGGACTGCCGGGAGGTTATCCGGGCCAACTATGGCGTTGCCGTCTCTGGCCTAGAGGATCAGGTAGCGCGCTGGACTCGACTCCCGTTAACTCTAGCGGACCGCATATCCTTAATCAAAATGGTGGTGTTACCCAAATTTCTCTACCTTTTCATTAATATTCCTATTCTATTGAAGTCACATTTTTTTGCGAGGATCAGATCGCTCCTGATAACTCTCACGTGGGCTGGCAAGAAACCAAGAGTGACTTGGGAGGTGCTGACCAAGCCGTATGCGCTGGGGGGGTTCGCCCTGTCGGACATGAGGCTGTATTATCTCTGCGCACAGGCGCATTTTGCGAGTTATTGGTTGAATGCACCGCCATACACCCCGCACGTGGCACTTGAGGCGAGTGCGGTTCTGCCGTATCCGCTGAGGGCCATGGTCGTTAACAAACACTCGGTTTTTGAGAAGGGAGAGATAGACACAGTGAGGATTACGGCGACAGCTTGGGAACACCTTGGTCGAAGGGCGGCTCGCCTGCCGTTATATGCGCCGGCTATGCCGTTACTCTACCACTCTGATATTTCCGTCACTGGTGAGATCGGAGGGTTGCAAGTCTTGAGGGAAGCCGGATTGCAATCCATGGGGGACCTTTTTCCTGGGGCGTCGTTTCTTTCTTTGCAGGCTATGACGGCTGGATCGACTAACACGTGCATGCCTACTTTTATTTATGCCCGACTGAGGGCTGCGATAAAGGATTTGTATCCAACATACCCAGAGGAGCCTCCGACACTTGGGGCATTGCAGTTGCTCTACACAGCTAAGGACAGGGCTAAATTGGTCTCTAAATTATACAAGGCTGCGCAGGAGGATGAAGGAGGGGGGGCGGACCAGGCCAGAGCACGGTGGGATAGAAGTCTTCCTGACCCTCTTACTGATGACGAATGGCATGAGTGATGCAACATGACGGGAGGATATGTGATAAATGGAAACTTCCGTCTCTTGCATTATAAATTTCTGCATCAATGGTACTACGCACCGATACAACTAGTGAGGTATGGGCTTCGTACTGCTGCGCGTTGCGTGAGATGCGGTGTGGAGGATGCTGACTTTGTACATCTTGCCTGGGGTTGCCCGCGAGTGTATGCTTTTTGGAAGGCGGTTACTGAGTGTCTGACGGTTATGACTTCAGTTGAGGTTACCCTTGATGTGCGGCTATGTCTGTTGGGTATAGCCTCTGGGGTGGCAGCACAATCACGACGACTAGTGGTACTGGCGCTCCAATTAGCCAAGAGGAGAGTCGCTATGGGATGGGGGGGAAGGAGGGCACCAGACGTGCAACTATGGCTGAAGGATATGGCTTACTGCAGAGACCAACTGCACTGTTATAATGAGGATCTGCCGGAGAGGTCTCGCCCGCGAGACATATGGGCTCCATTCACACTGTATGTCTTATCTCTAGAAGACTCGGATAGCGAAAGGAATACGATTGTTGAATTGCAGGAACATGATCATGTATCGGATTGAATGTTGTTTGAAAGCGGTGGAGATGGCTGCGTTGTGCACTGTGCTCGTGCTGTAGAGCTTTAGGTGTACTGGACATTTGCTATGATAGATAGAACAGGCCAGACCGTCTTATGCTGCCCAGCTGTGATCCGAGTATACGATGTAAGACTTGCAATAAGCTACCTACGATGGCCACGCCCCCTGGGCCGTTGTCTGCACCAGCTCAACCTTGAGAGTTGTATATGTCCACATAGTAAGGCTCACTAAGACCAGGAGTGGGAGGGGTGGGAGGGTGTTGGGATTGTTAGTCAGTTGACTTTGTTCTACAAAATCAGAAAATGAGACCGAGATCACATGAGGGCTGAACGGCCGACATCAACGTGTGCTCTGACCACTGCAATTGGAACATATATGGTGCCTACAGGAGCTCAGTCTGGGACTGCAATTGTACCAAAGATCTGTATTACTGAGATCCACTGTGACTGTATGATGCACTGATTGCGGCCGGCCCTGCCAGTGGGTTGTAGGCACTCCGCTGTGTTTATTCATAATGTGCAATAAAGGTCTACCAAAAAAAAAAAAAAAAAAAGGAGCAACAAGCCAAGAAAGCATCCTCTTGTTCCTGTGCTCTGAAGCTGCACCTCCTCGCTGCACGTGAGCTCGAGACGGAACGAAGAGCCAATTTTGACCCACCCACCAGCCCCTGAGGACAGCAAGTGGTTTTTGAATAAAGTTTGATGTGGTAACGCTAATTCTTGCAGGTTGTGATGATTATCGTGTTAACTTTGAATATGCAATAAAGAATGGTCAATTGGTAGTATGTTTTGCAAATAAAGTAATTCTGCACTAGTGTTGATCAGTAATCATGCTTTTTTAGTGAATCGTAATTGTTACTGTCTTTTAGTAATTTAGTCATCTAGTAATTTAGTTAGAATTGTCGTATTTATTTTGGTCGGGCGGTAAGGTCATGATCGGTGAGCAGTAATTGGAAGATCCCTATGGGTGGGCGCCACCCATTACGGATGGGAGCGCTCGGGGGAGGTGGCCATTGGCCCCTCTAACGGGGAGGCGGTCCCTTCTAAGGAAGGGCCGCCGAAACGAAAGGAAAGGCGGTCAAGGCCCCTTCCTGGGTAGGAGGGGCTACAGCCCCCTCCTGGGGAATTTCCCGGGGCCAGGACATCTGCGACGGCAGATGTGGTAAGTTGTGTGGGGTTTGGGAGGGGGTCTACGCTACCTTCTAGATACCTCACACGAGTCCTCGGACGACCTTTAAATGGCGTCGAGTTTATTGGGCCCCCGTCAAGTCAAGGGAAATTGGAAGATGCACTTGAGGTACACCTCTGTGCGGTCGCCCCTCACAAGTGAGGGGGATATTTCTGGTTTAGGGATCTTGACACCGGTTACGACCTTGCCGTTGGCCCTTAAACGTTAGGATGTACAATTTCAAGTTAAATGTTTTGTAGGATGTTAGTTCGGCTAGGAGAACCTTTGTATTAGAGAATATGTTAAGGTTAGCCAAACATCGCAATGTGGAAATGAAATTGTACATAATATGAAACTGTTATTTTAATATTTTAATTTTGTTTCATATTTTAATAAATACGGCCGGGAGGGTCACTCCCTCCCGTCTTCCAAAAGTTCAGAACCGTTTCCGGTTTCCCATCCTTGGGGATTGTGTTGAGAGGGGGTGGCGGGTATCTCAGCTATACATGTATGTGCACATTTCATGATATGTAATATGTAATACATATTTGTCATTACTAGTATGGATTGATAATATTACATTCATAAAATCAATGTCATATACTCCATAGCATTCCTCTATTTGGTCATACCCCTATTATTGTGTTTAAGTAACACTTATGCATAATCTCAGACTTTGACATATATTAGTTATGTGCAATTCATAACATGTCATAGAGATATCACAACTTGTAGACTAAGTGTCCTTTTTTCTAATGTCAACGTCCTGGCTGAGTGCCACAATTACCCTATATGTAATGTCTAGGTGGTATTTTGTCAATGGATCTAGTATGTGTAAACGTTAGTTCACAATCTATTCCCCACCATCTATATCTCACTTTCCTCATTCATATCACTAATACCTGGATCTTGGCCATGTTTCTGGAGCAAATACAAGGAATGATGAAGATAGATGATGAGAAAGTAGATGATGAAGAAGACAGAGAAGAAGAGAGAGAACATGAGAGAGTCCATAAATGAATGTACATCTCCTCATCCCTATTCAACCCTAAAGGGGTTTTAGTTTTAAATCTTATAATGAGTCTCAATTTCAAACGTCGCAGATTGAGGGTCCTACTGCCACCCCTCTCATGTATCGGCACCGTGGCTATGCCGGAATATGTCATATTCAGCCAGTTCTTTCCTTCGTATGGCATCATGTGCTTGGCAACGGCATATGTTGTTTTCTTCTTTTGGGTAGCTCTGATATGTTCTAAGATGCAATTCTTTTAGTTGACATATCATGCTGCTTATATAGCGTTTCCCACAGAAACACTCAATCAGATACACTAGGTATGTGGATTCACAGGTGATTGTTTCATCAATGTTGAATGCTTTTCCTCGTGAGTCAGTGATGTTTTTCCTGTTCCTTCCGATTTTACATATATAAACACTTTGGCAGTTTTCACATTAGTGACATACTTTCCTTTAATATTTGGAATATATCCCACATTTATACATTCCACAGCCAACATTAAGAGCTTAAAAAGCATACAGAACACTTTTCTCTGACGTGTTTTACTGCAGTGCTTTTGAACTGCAACCAACCATGACAATGTGGTATCTCTTGAACTAGGCCTTCTCTAGTCATACATGTGTGTGGTATAAATACACTCGTAGCAATGTAAATTACATGCTACTGGTGTCATTCGTTTACCAAATTACCATGGCAGTATTAAAAGCAGTGTTGCAAGATATGAAGTTCTAATTAAACCACAATCCAATCCAAAAAAAGAAGAGAAATCTTGGAAGAACCATCAAAAAAGGTTCTATTGCTAAGTGCACTTTTTGTACGAAGCAAAGCGACATATATTTTGGTGACAGAGTTTTTTGTGTCCTCTTTTGGCTAAGCCCTGATATTGTGCATGCTTGGTTCACTGTTTATCAGGGCCAGACAACTTGCCCTGTTCACATCTGTCCTTATGCAGAATACCCATTAGAATGTGTAAGACTGTGTTCTTTAACTACAAGCCAGAGTTACGCATGATCAGTGGGTCAGAGGAGAGGACACAGTGCACTACAGCTGCATGGAAAATGACTACTCCAAGACAGTAATCGCTCTTCAACTAATGGTGTTCATGCTTGCTCTGCCTCTTTGAAATCCTTCAGAAGGATGTGGTAGATCTCACAAGCTTGGTTAGGACCTTGGTGTAGGCGGACGTCATCATGCCCGTCCGGCTTGTTTATGCACATATTGAGTCATGAGGAAAAGAAACTGAAGATTGATCACTCGGGTAGTATCCTCAGATACCATTCTCTGCACATCCAGCCCTTCTGTGTGCAGCCCCCATTCAAATGCTATTTCTTTAACATGGCACATTTGTAGCACGATTTAATGTGGATCACTCATTATCTCCTACTGCTCCTTCATACAATCCTACTTCGGTGAACCAACTCGTTTATAGAATTTAGGGGTCGATTACGATGGCGGGCGGACTTTGTCCACCCGCCATCGCTGGGGGAAAAGGGCCCGCCCGCCATAGGTGCAGCGGTCCTGCGAAACTAATTAGGATGCGCCCGCCACACTGGCGGGCGCATCCTGTATGTTTACATTGTGGCTGGTGGCAGCACCCGCCACAATGTAAAAAGATATGTTTTACATTTGTTTGAACAACATGGCAGGTACCGTGCAGTGCCTGCCACCTTGTACATGCAAATGTAGGGGGGTACCCCCCACATGCAGCACTCCACCCCCCCACCCCCATGGGGGCCTGCAACGGGCCCGAAGGCATTTTCCGCCTGTCTTTTTGCTGCCGGAACACTGCCGCAAAAGACAGGCATCCAAATGACCATGGCGGTGCCTGCACGGCTCTGCCTCCATTGACCCTTTGTACCTAGTCCCGCAAGGCGGGCGGAAAAGGCCCGCCTTGCGGGACCATGGCGGACGGTCTTCCCGTCCGCCGAGGTACCTTTTCCCTCCCCACTGCCATCCTAATTTGCCGGTGGGAATTTTAAGGACGATGGTGGTAAATCCACGACCGCCGGCCAGCGGGCGCGGGTTTACCACCACCGTAATCGGCCCCTTAGTTCTTCCAGTTACAGGTTTGGACCCACCCTATCTCCTCCCACGGCCCTCCAGCAGAGGAGGTGTATCCCTCAGCCTAAGGCAAAGACTGACAAAATGTTCACTCTGTCATGCGGAGAACATCTGTCAAAGACGTGGCAGACAATGTGGTGTACCCTCAATAAAAGTTTTGGAGAAGGAAAAATAAATAAATAAATAAATAATTGAAAACCCAACTGGTTCCTGATACAAACTGAAATCTTTCAGTTCTTTAGAAAGGTGAGTCTAAACGCTTTCTTCCACAACAGAGAACATATGAGCAAGTCAGATGTCAGATTCAGCCCCCCAAGTGGCTCTGTGCCCCCAGAAATTCTTACATTTGAACACATAGTTCTAAAAGACCAGGACAAAATACAAAATTAGTCTGGATGAAAAACAAAGTCTCACTAGATTAAAAGACCTTGACGAAATAGTTATAAAACCCTGGGACAAAGGCGGTGGAATAGTCAGACAGGATAAAACAGCCTATGACAATTAAATTTACTGCCAGCTTAGTAACACCACACACTATGAGCATCTTACGCGCAATCCCTTCAAAGAGATTAGCGATCTCATCATGAATGTTCCTAAAACAGCTGAAGAAGAGGATTTTATTGGCAGAAATTAATTCCTTTTCCTCAACAATAAGACTCCACGCACCCCAGTACTCTAAATGCTGGCAAAAATACACAAAAACTTTGAACAACCACCAGGCAGACCCATCCTATCAAGTTGCGGTTCTATCCTAGAACCCCAAGGTAGATATATTGACTATTTAATCCGGGACCTGGCATAGTGCACCGCAACATATGTGAAGAATACCACGGACTTCCTAAATCTCTTTGAATCAGAATCCTTTGACCCCCAAACCGAGCTCCTTGTCACCCTAGACATTGAATCACTGTACACTAATATCCCACAGAACAAGGGTATTGATGTTATCAGAAGTCACCTTAACCAACAACAAGCTCCTCACCAAGTCCCCACCGACTTCAT
This sequence comes from Lissotriton vulgaris, assembly GCF_964263255.1. NCBI lineage: Eukaryota > Metazoa > Chordata > Amphibia > Caudata > Salamandridae > Lissotriton > Lissotriton vulgaris. Next base: position 141,273,686 of record NC_141700.1, on the reverse strand, counting down.
TGTCTCACTTCTTGAAATAGCACTAACTAGAAACTACTTCCTCTTCCAAGATAAATACTACAGACAATGCAAAGGGACATCCATGGGGGCTGTTTTTACCTCTAATTTTGCAATTCTGTTCATCGATAATACAATCATTCTCACCATAGTGCATCCATACCTCCAAACAATCTAAGTAAGGCGCAGATATATAGATGATGTGTTTATGATCTGGTTGGGTGACAGTACAGAACTGCATGATTTTTGTTCTTGACTTAACAGCAGTCAGCCTGACCTTAGATTCATGTATAGCCACAATGACATACAAATTGACTATCTAGATGTAACTGTAAAAAGCTTGGATGCAGAACTGTATACCACGTTGTTCAGAAAACCCACTGAGCCTAATACTCAGTTCCAGTACAATAGTTCACACCCCAGAGCACTCAGAGATGGGCTACCATATGGACAATTCCTCAGAATCCGCAGGAATTGCAAATTCAAAGGGGATTTTTTTAGCGAAGCAGAGATACTCTGTAAATCCCAGAAGCTTAGTCAAACGCTCAATAAAACAAGCATGGTACATGGTGGATCGCAGCCCTTGATCAGGCAGAGACCATTGTGACCCACAACTTGTCTAGCCATCTCTGCAGGACTGGGAACACTGCCGCTGAGACGATTGGATTTTTTAGGGGCTGCGGAGCAGTTCCAGAGGAAATCGAAAATCCGAAATACATCAGGAGTGCTACGGGGATGCTCTGCAGGCCTCTCTCCAAGACTTTGCATTTGGCCTACCAGATCCTAGCCGCCTACTACGCTTGATACGGGCACCTGCAGTCACTGCCATAGACCGCGCTACAGCGCACCTAGGTCCACATCCCCGGTTGCTCTCTTTGATCCGGGTGCGGTGCGGCAGTCACTGAGGTGCTCCTCTGGGCCCTCCTCAGTCCCCTGTTTTAGAGGAGCTAACCACAGTTGCAGGCCATCCCCGGACCAGGAACACATTCGCTGAGTGCCGGCATCCGGCGGTTTGGAGGGGTGTGCTGTGCGATATCGGCCTGGAGGCTACTCCTGCGTGATTTGGATGCGCACGGGAGACAAGGTGGTACATGGACAGTGAGACCCCCTGGGCGACTCTAGTCACACCCATCAGCCTCTCAAGACATGTTGCAGTCGAGGTGGGGCCGACAGGGGCCGCCATGGAGAGCTATTGACTTGCAACCAAAACTGCGAGCCACGGGCCCTCACCTCCACCGTGATTTCCCGTGCCACCAACTGCAGGATCACTAGGCCCGTGCGGTACGTGTCTTCAGAGTTGCTTCAGTGCATGGTGTCTAGAGGCGACCTGGACACTCATCGGGTCATTGACCAATGCCTGCAGCCCCATGTCCAAAAGGAGAGCAGCGGAGGACTCCTGCCACCGATATAGATTGGAACCGCGGCAGCGCAGCATTCGTCCACTACAATGAGTACCGATATGAGTTTGTGGGTTTTTGTGGCCTGGTGACAGTGCATGCTTTGCCGTCGAGTCCACTCTGGGTCTGACACTACGCCCTGTGCGGAGGTGGTGGGTGAGGCACGCAGTGAGCTGGGTAGCGGGACCTGCAAACTAAGGGGCACTCCAAAATATGGGTGGGTGAGATGGTGGGTGCTGCCTTGGGGCGTGGGGTGCACACCGTAGCACAACTCGGTATATTCCCACACTTTTCACAAATCAGGACTTGTGCCCAACCGCACGCCTCGCTGCCCCTGAGCTGGTGCTTGCATCCGTCCTACCTGGGAACCCAACTGGAGGTGGCCTGGCTATACTGAACAATCCTACACCTAACCAGGCTAAAGAAGGCAGTATCGCCAGTAGTCATTATGGGGAAAAACACCCCAAAACAGCCTAAAATCACCTTCGAAGGGAAACGACACACCTGTAACACAGATCCTACCTCTGAGCCTGACTTAGACTCCCAACTGCAGCGCGACCCACAAGAAGAAGACCTACGTTCCATTCTGCTAGATGTAAGATCTAACCTCAAATCCATCGATACAAAGCTTGACACTCTCACATCTAGATTAGACTCCGTGAAACGCCAGGTAAACGTACATGAAATGAGACTTGACACCTTAGGTAACCGTGCCACAGAAGCTATCGAATTTCAAGTTGAATCTAACCAACACCTCCTCAGTATGGAGAAAGTCCTATCCGTTATACAGGCTAAGAACGATGATTTGGAGGCACGCTCCCGGCGCACTAACCTCTGCATTGCCGGCATACCAGAAACTACTGCCATCTCCCAAATGGAGCCCTTAAGTAGAGACACTGTTGCGTGACTTATTTCCTCAGGCCTTGGCAACCGTCTTTGTAGTCGAGAGAGCCCACAGATCACTGGGCCCCAGGCCGCCAGTTGGTGGGACGCCATTATCGCACGTATTTTGAACTATCAAGATGGAGACTCTATCCTGAGAGCTGCTAGGGAACATGGCCCCATCAACCATCAGGGTAACAACATCTCTTTTTTTCCTGACTTTATCACCCTGGTGCAGGCCACACGTAAGGAATTCCTTCCCACCTAACGCCTATACAGAAAGCTGAGATTCCAAACGCAATGCTATACCAGACCAAACTTAAGATCTCTTATGATGGGCAAGCTAATTTTTTTACTTACGCCAAATCAGCCCACAAATATGCTAAGCATATTTGCGCCTGTCAACGGTCGCCCCGCTCATCACAGATTGCTGAGAAAGACGTCAGTCTTAGTGGCAACGGCTGATTGACAAATGTTAACATGATGCAACACGCCATACTGTCTATGCATATGCTTAAAATGTTTGCTTTGCATTCTCTATTTGTACTTGAGACACTGATGGTTCATCCTTGTTTGCAGTCTTCTACATACTGTATATATGCTTTCTGCAACATATTGTAGCCCAGCCACCCTGCCACATGGACAGGGATGGAAGCCGATAACCCATGCTCCCCCTGGGAGAGCTCCCATGGTTTGATTGGTTTGTCCTTTTTGCAGGATTGTTAGGGTGGAGGGTGAGGGGGTCTTCACAACCTGATTTGGGAATTGGTGTGGGAGGAGGGAGGATAATGGGGTATAGTAACTGTCTTGTTTTCTCAGAGGCACACCTATAACACTATTCGACACGTTGCAGAAACCTTCGGGACTTCATCTACTTTCGCATACCGTGGACGCCTAAACACTGTTTTCATGGGCTGTTAATTATTTTGCCCATCTCACTTGCAGTGGAGGACATTAAGAGTGCGTGACATCTAATGTACATATGCCACTAGCCTCCCTATCAGCTTCCCACCAATTTTTTACTTGGAATGGTCGTGGCTTGAATAAGCACTGGAAAGCACGACTGGTGCACGCGTACTTGGTTCGGCAGCAAGTGGACATATGTTTCCTGCAGGAAACCCACCTCCTACCATCAGACACTAACCGGCTATTACACAAACATTGGGGGGCAACTTACTCCTCCACCTATTCCAGCTACTCAAGAGGGGTGGCCATACTCATCCGACGTGGTGTAGACTGGACGCTAATACATTCACAAATCGACTTTGAGGGTAGATACATTGTATTGAAAGGTTCCTTAGGCGGAACCCAACTGGTCCTTGCCGCCATCTATGGACCCAATACTGACAGCCCTGATTTTTTCTTTGAGATAGGGGCTACAGTTACAGCCATGGGCTGTGATACTGTCATCTGGGGGGTATTTCAATGCCATTCTAGGTGACAAACTCGACCGAACAGGCTCCTCCTGAGCGCTGCACACCAGATCTAGCCAGGCACTCAATTCGATTATGTCAGATTCTCAATTAGTAGATATATAGGAGGCTTTTTAACCCGTAGAAGCAAGGAGGCACATATGTTTCCACCCAGCCATATCCTGGTCTAGGCTAGATTGGTGGCTACTGTCCGGAGATGAGGCAGCACAACAGACACACAGATTCTCCCAAGAACATTGGCTGATCATTCCCCTTGCACCTGCAAAGTTACCTTTTCGACTTCTATACAACGGCAATTCACATGGAGGCCACCCATTCACGCTCTCCTAGACTCTGCCTTTCAGGCTGAAATCAGAAATTATATTATCGAACCCTTCACTTTCAACACTGGATCCGTCTCTTCCCCATCGACACTGTAGGAAGCATTTAAAGTTGTCGTAAGAGGGAAATGCATCACAAGTCAGTCAGGCATCTTGAAATCATTAAGAGGCACGTTGAGTAAGTTAAAGGCCGAACTCAAGGCCTTAGAGTCGCAACACTTCCAACATAATGACCCCTCTAGTCTACCCAATATCCGTGAGAAACTCTCCGAATTCAATCAAGAGGCCGCCAGGGAACTTACATTTCTCAGGAAACATGCCACTGCCAGGAGATACGGAGAAGGAGATCATCCAGGGAAAACACTTGCTAATCTACTTAAACCCTCTCACTGTTCCCCATATGTCACGGATCTCTTGGATGATAATGACACATTAATTACAGGTTCCAAGGAGGTACACGAGCACCTAACTGAATTCTATTCTTCGCTATACACCTCCACCGCACTACACGCAGAATCTGATCTCATTGCTTATTTAGACTCGCTAGAAGTTTTATGGCTCGAGTTGCTCATAGGGAATACTTAGACAATGCCTTTTCTGAAGAAGACATTACACGGATCATTCAGAGTCTCCCATTAGACAAATCTCCTGTCCTGGATGGTCTAACCCCTGCGTTTTATTAAACCTATGCCACAATACTAGCGCCACACCTCGCGGAGATGTACTCAGACTCCTTGGAGAATGGTACACTTCCTCCAACAACGAGAGAGGCTGTTATTTTCACTCTCTTTAAACCTGGCAAGCCCCCCAACAAATGCGACTCCTACAGTCCGCTTTCCCTTCTCAACATAGACAACAAAATATATGCTAAACTCCTTGCGAATCGGCTTCAACGCCTGCTACCTCTAATTGTCCGGCCAGATCAATCAGGTTTTATGCCAGCGTGCTCCCCTTCCCACAATATACAGACCTTTTTTCTCTCCTACACCATCTGGACCCACATACCCGAGCATTAGCCGCCTTTTTAGGCACCACCAAGGCATTCGACTTGCTCGAATGGCCCTACCTTTTTACTATCCTGGCCCATCTGGGCCTCAGTACCCTTTTCATTGCACAGATCAAGCTATTATACTCACAACCGACTGCGGGACTCCGTGCCAATGGATTGATCTCAGCCCCATTCACAATTGCGTGTGGCACTAGACAGGGGTGCCCTTTGTCGCCCCTGCTATTCACCATCGCTATGGAACCCTTGGCAGCCAGAATTAGACAACATAAAAAAACACGAGGTCTCGACTTCCCAATGAGAGACATTATTATATTGCAATACGCTGATGATCTCACCCTATATATTCGAGACATGCTAGATAACCTCAACTTGGTGGTTTGCAAACTCACTAGATTTGGGGGGCTTTCAGGAGTCAATATCAATTAGTCCAAATCCACCCTACTCCCTCTCACTCCCAACATCCTCACTTTTGAACTGACTATCCCCTTAAATGGGTGGACGGTCCATTAGATATTTGGGGATCTGGCTCAGTACTGACATTCAGGAACTTTGGGACATGAACTTCGGCCGTGCGATTACCTGGCTGGAGGGGAAGATAGCGGTCTGGTCTAAACTCCCGATTTCCCTAGCCGGTCGAATCGCTATAGCTAAAATGATTGTACTTCCTAAATTCTTATATCTCTTTATCAATCTCCCCCTACAACTCTCACAATCATTTTTAAAAACCGTAAGATCCTCAATGATCTCCCTGGTCTGTGCCGGAAAACAACCATACATAGCTTGGGAGGTGCGCACACAGCCACTAGCGCAGGGCGGGCTTGGTGCTCCAGATCTGGCACTCCACGCTTATTGTGCATGGGCACAATTCCTACATTAATGGATATATCCCACCCCCTTCCAACCCCATGTAGCAGTGGAGACTGAGATTGGTACCCCATTGCCGCTGATAGTGGCCCTATATCAACCTTTTAAACACCATCAAACCATTATATACACAACAGACACACTGCGATGGGCCTGGGACCAACTCCGAAATCACGCACATTAGTCAGTTCTTCATGCCCCGTCAATCACACTCACACACAATCCACAGATTCCTGCGCTGGAAGATAGGGGTAGTTCTGCACGTGCTCAAGCTTTAGGTTGGGAGGCATTTGCTGACCTATTCCCTGGTGACTCATTTTTTACTCCACCCACACCCTCACCGGGCGGCACTACTAACTTCTCCAACTTACTATTACTCGATCAGGGGAACATGCCGCACATTACATGACACATTTCCAACCTCCCCTCCCTTTCTCCCGGCCCTGGCATTGATACTGACAAATTCATCCCCAGACAAGTTGATTACCAAAATCTACAGCAGCATGCAGCGCTCCTCTCTGATCACACACCCACAGGCCTTTGCCAGGTGGAATGAGGATCTAGTCGACCCATTTACAGAGGCTCAATGGCAGTTTTGCTGCGGGCCACTGGATATGCTGTCTCCTAATTATAGACTTTGCCTTATACATTTTAAATATTTACATTGTATCTACAGAATAACTGTGCAGCTTAGGCGAATGGGTCTCCATCCGGAGGCAAATTGCTGGAGGTGTGCAGCGCCAGATGCCTAAATTTTACACATGGCCTGGGGCCGCCCCGGTGTAGAGCACTTTTGGAATAAAGTCCTTAAATTCGTCAATGAGATTCTAGAAACACAGTTATCCCTGTCCCCCAAACTATGCCTTTTAGCTTACTTTCAGGATGTAATACCGGGGCGACGTAAACTTCTAGCCATGCTGCTCCTCCTGGCTCGGCTCCGGATTACAATGCACTGGGGTAAACGTCATCCACCTACCACTAAATTCTGGGTACTAGATGTCACATTTTGCCAAGAACAGCTAAATAGTATACCTATTGGGAACTCTCGGCCTAAAGATATTTGGAGTCCCTTCCTTGCTTGGCTATCCTCTCACTAAATAGACACTACACAAGCCTCTGATGTTTCCACCACGAACCACTGAATGTCTCCCCATATATATTTTTCTGTCCTTTTTATATCAACACCTGTCCACGCGATGTATTACTGTTACACTACTTGGTTTCCCGATCTCAGTCTTCCGTCACATACACTACCCTTAAACGTCCTGATCCATGTATGCAATTTCGTTTCTAGCATTTGTGCAATTGATATGATGCCTCTGTTTTCGTTTTTTGTTATTTCATTTAAACACAATTATCTGCATTATATTGTTGAACACATTCTGATATACACTGTATATTGCTTATTTCAAATGCCAATAAAGAAATAAAAAATATATATATATATATATTACTGGTTACTGGACAAGAGTTCCCACTGGGGCTGTGATAAAGAAGTGGTATTCTGCCTGGACTCTATGATTGAAATTCCCACTTGGGGAGAATAGGATGTGTCCCATTATTATTTTGTTCATTATGCTGTAAAGAAAGACATGCCGTAATGTTACTCATACGAATGTTGCTCACTGGGGTTTATTTACGACTAATATGCTTTGTATGTTATAAGCGATGACTTGTTAGAATTTTACGAGTCATATCTATATTAATGTTTGATCGTAACACGTCATGTCCAACAATGTATTATGCACTTGTTATGGGACCCGTGAAAGAATGAGTTCTATTGTATATAGTAATGAGGTTATGTGAACGGCTCCGAATAATTGCAAATGTCAATATTTGACCAATTTATTCACTTGTTTACACTTGTAGTATTAAGAGAGCCGGTCTGTTGTTGTAGTAGGTACAGATACACCACTCAAAGATGGCCGTGATATTGCGGGCTCTGAGTCCTTTGTTTATTTTCACTATTTCTTTCACATGAAACTTTATTTATTGTTTGTGCACTTTTGTAAAAACACCCGTGACCAAGGCGAGTGCCTCGCCGAAACGCGTTGGGGTTTGTTCCTTTGCCCGTTCTTCACATGCAGCAAATGAATTAATAAACATCTTTGGAATGCGCAAATGGAGACTGGAGTGGTCTGTTACCTGTCAGAGGAGAGTGCATCTGCGTAGCGGTGGCTACGCGCTGTGAAACTGAATTAAGCTACAGGGTCACCTCGGCCCCTGTGATGCACCGCTTTCTCGGTGTCCCAGCAGTTATGCGGAGGATGTGAATTTTGGACATTTTTGATGCCGCCGGTTGACCGCGTTATGTTTGCCAGGATTTGACGAGTCTACGAGTCTGGAAGCTTTACTGCTGTGTCAGCACCGTATTTTGGATTCTGTTCACAGTGAGCAGTGGGGAGCCTGGGGGTCGTCTGCACTCCCATGTGCCGCTGTGTTGAGATTGTGGTGAGTCCTTGTATTTTTATTTATGTGTGCTGGCTCACGTGCAAGTTGACTGTTATTTGTAGACATTTTGCCCGTCCCGAACTGTATTTGGAAGGATGTGCACACTCGCCAAACCGTGTCGGAACCATCGACTTGGCTACAAATACTTATAACGCGACTTTCCTATGCCCGACTACCAGCGGAGTTACGTGCTGGTGTCAGGGAGCGTGGGTCTCTGAAAGTGACCAGTAATTGTATTCCAGATATAACGCTATTTCAAGTTAAAGATAAAAGTGCATGCATAAAAAGGGGGGTGTGTCCCCTGTGAACCGGAGCAATGGATGAGGATTCAGAAGCACGGAGGAGACTAAGGGCACAGTCTATTTTCGTCCAAGCTGCGAGTGGTTCAGCTAGCAAAGAACCATTAACGACAGGAACAGTGATTCTTAACAAATATCAGAAACTAGAAAAATTAATCAGGAAGGAAATATCGCGATGGTGGGAAGCAATCACCCTCGAGGAATACCAGGAGGAAAAGAGAATCCCTAGAGGATTAAGGATTTTGATTGCCCCATCACATGAAGAACCTGATATTGAGCTGGCTGAAGAGTGGGCCGAAAACTTGATGGACTGCTCAAATAGAATGCTTTCTATTTTAATAAAACATGCATGGAAGGACAGACTGGTTCTGTTGAAACAAATCTCTGAACTCAAGGACGAAATAATGAAGGATGACACAACAGAGAACTTTACTAAGAAAATGGAGGAAATTAATAAAAGGATGTCTAAGCATGAAGATGAAATCGTGGCCAAGAAAGAGAGGAAATTCCTCAGAGATAAAATTGATTACCAGGGAGGTCGGATCTTCACTTTCAGCTGAAAATATGATAACATCAAGAGAAAGGGTGTTCAAGCTAACATTGATACAGTATGTGCAGCCGTGGTATCTGAAGAGGAAGTAGTGGAAAGTGATGTTTCTGAGGATGGCCAGATTCAGGTAACAAAGAATCCAAGCAAACCTTCAAATTTTTGGGAGGAATTCAAAATGATGAACCAGAAATCCCAATTACAGAACTGGCAGATAGACAGAGGACGGGGCAAGGAAGAGGATTCAAAGGAAGAGGCAGAGGAAGAGGAAATCCTGGAGGAGGAACAGCCAAAGCCAACATACAACCAGGAGGGGCGGCTGGTGCAAGCGGAAACACAACCCCAGTGGGAGTGTAAACACGGGGTTCAAAAAATGAATCAGCGAAATGTGGTAAATTTATCCTCTCATTTACTTTCCACTATAGAGCATGATGTACTCCAATACGGCCTTTCTTTTTGCCCTACTTCCAATTTTAACTATTCCCAGGAACGCATAGACCTTTTTAAATTTACCAGAAAATTGCCTCTTCACAAATGGAATAAGCTAAAGATTAAGAATGCTGGTACAACTGTTTCTAGCATTGAACCCGTGTGTGAGACTATTGAGGAGGTTGAGACGTTGATTGCCTTGAAGGGTCTGGAGTTTGGTACTCCAGTGAATACTCAGATTGATGCTGTTTCCTTGGGTTTCAAGACTAATTTGAATTGTCCTAATTCATTTAAGCCTAAATCCACCTTTAACCCCACAATGCCTGCCTGCAGTATTGACACGTTTGAATCCCTGGTCATCAATGACTTCAAGAACTTGGCCAAAAAGAAGTGCTGGTCGAATGACAATTTGAGTAAATCAGAGAGACTAGCTGTGAAGTCATTAGAAAATGACTCCTCAATTGTCATTCGCCAATCAGACAAGGGGGGGAATGTGGTTTTAATGGATGTACAAGATTACATCATGGAGGGTATGCGACAATTGAGTATTATGGAATGTTATGAAGTCTCTTCCTTACAGGCCATTGAAAAGAGCAATAGTACTTACTTTGAGATGTTGAATGGGTGGCGTCTAAGTGGCATCATAGAATGGAATGAGTACGCATTTCTTCTCAACCACAGCCCTAAGGTGGCAGTATTGTATCTCCTGCCCAAGCTCCACAAAAACCCTACCAAACCCCCGGGCAGGCCCATTGTATCTTCGATAGGTTCTCTTTTGGAGAACACGTCGAAATACATTGATCTTTTTCTTTGTCCTTTTGTAGAAGAGATACCTTCCTATCTCAAAGATAGTAGAGAGACTTCATTAACAAGTTGACAGACTTTGTATGGCAGGACAACTACTTACTCATTACACTTGATGTGTGTAGTTTATACACATCAATCAGACACAAGGACGGCATCAACGCATGCCGTAAATTTCTTAGCACCAGGTCGATCTCTTATCTCAATCACACCTAGATGATCGTCCAAATGATTACTTTTTGCCTGGAACAAAACGTTTTTGTCTTTAATGATGTCCATTACAGACAGAGACAGGGGACAGCAATGGGCACTTGTTTTGCTCCCAGCTTTGCTAATCTATTCATGGCAAGCTGGGAGCAGCAAGTAGAGAGAACTCATCCACTGTACCACAGCCACGTGAGGATGTGGCTGCGGTATATAGATGACTTGTTCATCATTTGGGAGGGCCCGCAGGCCCAAGCTGAGCGATTCATTGCTGATCTAAATAGAAATGATCTCAATCTTATCTTAGAAGGTCAGATGGGTACTCAGGCGATGGTGTTTCTTGACTTATCCATCAAAGTCTCTGGGAAGAAATTGACAACTAAACTATACCGAAAAGACACTGCCGGCAACACACTGTTGCACGCCAAGAGTGGACACCCAAAATCTTTGATCCGGAGCATTCCATTTGGCGAGTTCCTCTGGGCTCTGAGAAACTGTAGCACGGATCAAGATTTTCTCACGGAGAGCGAGTGCATGAAACAGCGTTTCAGAGAACGGGGTTACCAGTCCAAAGTTATAGATGTAGCATTTACTAAAGCTAGTCAGATCAGCCATTCTACTTTGTTGGTTCCTCAGGAAAAACCAGAATCGCCGGATAAAGACAAGGTGAGATTCATTTCCACCTTTCATTCCAGATCTTGGCAGGTACAGAGCAGCTTTAAACGACATTGGAATGTACTCAGGACGGAGCCCACCTCGTTGGACGCCTTGGGGGACAGTCCGAACATGACTTAATGGAAGGCCCACTCACTCAGGGACAAGCTTAGCAAGAATGAGGTGAGCACCAGTGTATCGAGAAGTAAGGATATACAGGGTTTCTATACTTGCATGAAGTGCAAAGTGTGCAAGTATAGTAACAATGTCAAGAAGGTCTTTTATCCAGTAGAGGCTGTAGAGAGAACTATCGGTAAACATTTGACCTGTTTATCTGAGTATTGCATCTATATTTTAGTGTGCCCGTGCTCTAAAAAGTATGTAGGGAGCACAATGTTCCCTGCAAAAAAACGTGTTTTGGAGCACATGAGAGCAATCGAAAATAAAGACCAGACATCACCAGTTGCCCGTCACTTCGAGGAACTTCATAGGAGTAATCGTAATCTTCTCAAGTTCTTCGTAATTGACAAACTCCCAGTTATGAACAGAGGGGGCGATAAGATTCGAAAGTTGAGACAACTGGAGAATAGATACATCCTTGATTTAGATACCCTGACACCCAGAGGCCTCAATTCTGAAGAAGAAATGAAATGGCATCTGGGGGAGTAACTTGCGATTATGTCCTGTAGCTGTGTATCTGTATCTGTAGTTTGTATTTTAGTTTGTCATGTTGTTCAATTGTCTAGTCAGCTGCTTACTCTAGACACGTATCCATGTTTGAATAGTATACATTGTCATAGGAATATATGCTGTGCCGGATGTTTACTCAGTGCTTCATATAAGATTTTAAACTTATAATCACATTTTATTCACATACAATCTTTTTTCACATTTATTGTTCTATTAATGGACCATGACCCGTACCGGCCATATGGAGTGTATAACAGGATACTTTGTATCACAAGTCTGATCGGCTCCCTTTTCTTCTTATGTTTAGGAATCAGGGGAGTAGCTGTTTACTGGACAAGAGTTCCCACTGAGGCTGTGATAAAGAAGTGGTATTCTGCCTGGACTCTATGATTGAAATTCCCACTTGGGGAGAATAGGATGTGTGTGTCCCATTATTATTTTGTTCATTATGCGGTAAAGAAAGACATGCCGTAATGTTACTCATACGAATGTTGCTCATTGGGGTTTATTTACGACTAATATGCTTTGTATGTTATAAGCGATGACTTGTTAGGATTTTACGAGTCATATCTATATTAATGTTTGATCGTAACACGTCATGTCCAACAATGTATTATGCACTTGTTATGGGACCCGTGAAAGAATGAGTTCTATTGTATATAGTAATGAGGTTATGTGAACGGCTCCGAATAATTGCAAATGTCAATATTTGACCAATGTATTCACTTGTTTACACTTGTAGTATTAAGAGAGCCGTTTTGTTGTTGTAGTGGGTACAGATACACCACTCAAAGATGGCTGTGATATTGCGGGCACTGAGTCCGTTGTTTATTTTCACTATTTCTTTCACACAAAACTTTATTTATTGTTTGTGCACTTTCGTAAAAAAAAACGTGACCAAGGCGAGTGCCTCGCCGAAACGCGTTGGGGTTTGTTCCTTTGCCCGTTCTTCACATGCAGCAAATGAATTAATAAACATCTTTGGAATGCGCAAATGGAGACTGGAGTGGTCTGTTACCTGTCAGAGGAAAGTGCATCTGCGTAGCGGTGGATACGCGCTGTGAAACTGAATATATATATATATATATATATATATATATATATATATTCTCACAATCCTGGCTTTCAGCATTCAAGAAGAACGGGCACCGACTCCGTGGATGTAATCAAAGGTTTCTTTATTCACCAATAACAGCGATCAGACGCGTTTCGGCGGATGGAACCGCCTTGCTCACTACATCAATATATATATATGCCAACTAGGTGTCCCTACTTCAAGGAAGTTACTAAAAACACTCAAAGATGGCAGCCAAGAACATCTAAGAGGCACTGCTTGCAAATGCAGTCCGTCCTCGCTGAAACTGTGTGGGAGGAGCCCCGTGAGGCTTAAAAGACATTGACAAGCCCAAGAACCCCTTTTTTCACAATGACCAGCATTTTAAAAAGTCATGGTTGCTGAAACGCATCATGCGAAGTGAAATAAAGATTTGCAAACCCAGAGTGCTCCCTGATTGTTCCTTGAAGTAGGGACACCTTGTTGGCATATTTTTTACATGCAAGCTACCTGCACGAAGGAGGCACCCGTCACGGAAGGTGTTCAGCAGCATTGGTGGCATTTGGTGGAAATATATATACATATATATATATATATATATACAAAAGCCTGACAGCTTAGGAGGTCACACGCAGCTCACCTTCCATCCGGATTAGTAAATCACCTTGCAGCCACGCTCCCACTTTATTTACAATTGCCAACGCGTTTCGAGTCTCAAGGACTCTTCTTCCTGGGCTGTTAAGAAAATGAGATGCAAACTCGTTTCCATATGATTCAGTTCATTTATTTCAGTATTGAGCCTTCTGATTGGCCTGCTTATGGGTTCGAGCCACTTTGCATACTGGGATTCGTAGTTCATGTAAACACGAGATGCACTTCATTTTTCAGCGCAGTGAGCCATCAATAATGAACTTGCACCGGGCTTCCACACCTTACTCAAAGGATGAAAAATGAAAATAATGTTAAATATTTTGAAAAATTAAGTGCATCTCGTGTTTACATGAACTACGAATCCCAGTATGCAAAGTGGCTCGAACCCATAAGCAGGCCAATCAGAAGGCTCAATACTGAAATAAATGAACTGAATCATATGGAAACGAGTTTGCATCTCATTTTCTTAACAGCCCAGGAAGAAGAGTCCTTGAGACTCGAAACGCGTTGGCAATTGTAAATAAAGTGGGAGCGTGGCTGCAAGGTGATTTACTAATCCGGATGGAAGGTGAGCTGCGTGTGACCTCCTAAGCTGTCAGGCTTTTGTATCTACATTTCTACACGGCTGCCTGGGCCGTGAGGAGGGGCATCATCCCTGCTACTGGAAGGGGAGGCTGACATCGGAAACTGCTTCTGGTGAACTAACAGTGCAGTGAGCCATCAATAATGAACTTGCACCGGGCTTCCACACCTTACTCAAAGGATGAAAAATGAAAATAATGTTAAATATTTTGAAAAATGAAGTGCATCTCGTGTTTACATGAACTACGAATCCCAGTATGCAAAGTGGCTCGAACCCATAAGCAGGCCAATCAGAAGGCTCAATACTGAAATAAATGAACTGACTCATATGGAAACGAGTTTGCATCTCATTTTCTTAACAGCCCAGGAAGAAGAGTCCTTGAGACTCGAAACGCGTTGGCAATTGTAAATAAAGTGGGAGCGTGGCTGCAAGGTGATTTACTAATCCGGATGGAAGGTGAGCTGCGTGTGACCTCCTAAGCTGTCAGGCTTTTGTATCTACATTTCTACACGGCTGCCTGGGCCGTGAGGAGGGGCACCATCCCTGCTACTGGAAGGGGAGGCTGACATCGGAAACTGCTTCTGGTGAACTAACAGTGCAGTGAGCCATCAATAATGAACTTGCACCGGGCTTCCACACCTTACTCAAAGGATGAAAAATGAAAATAATGTTCAATATTTTGAAAAATGAAGTGCATCTCGTGTTTACATGAACTACGAATCCCAGTATGCAAAGTGGCTCGAACCCATAAGCAGGCCAATCAGAAGGATCAATACTGAAATAAATGAACTGACTCATATGGAAACGAGTTTGCATCTCATTTTCTTAACAGCCCAGGAAGAAGAGTCCTTGAGACTCGAAACGCGTTGGCAATTGTAAATAAAGTGGGAGCGTGGCTGCAAGGTGATTTACTAATCCGGATGGAAGGTGAGCTGCGTGTGACCTCCTAAGCTGTCAGGCTTTTGTATCTACATATATATATATATATATATATATATATATTCACTGAAAAAAACATAGGTTTCAAGCAGGTTATAGTTAGGAATTATCCTTTAAAA
The DNA here is from genome assembly GCF_964263255.1 of Lissotriton vulgaris. Taxonomy (NCBI): domain Eukaryota; kingdom Metazoa; phylum Chordata; class Amphibia; order Caudata; family Salamandridae; genus Lissotriton; species Lissotriton vulgaris. The sequence continues at coordinate 141,258,360 of NC_141700.1, read as the reverse complement.
AACCTAAGAAATTCACTGAAAAAAACATAGGTTTCAGGGGTGTTATAGTTTGCTGGACATTTCACTCATACAAAACCATTGAAATTCCTCCATTATAGTTAGTTCTGCTAACTATAACTCACACACCCGCAATGCACTGCTGATGATATCACATATTACATCATTCATGATGTGGTCAGTAGCATCACTGATGACATCACTGATGACATCTCAAATGACATCACTGATGACATCATCCACGTGACAATCTGATACACCTCGTCATACACTAGTATAACCTTTCCTCACTCACTGTAAAATACAGAGTACCATATTTGAAACCATTGACACACCAATACAAGTTACTACATTCCCACTCACTGATTCCTAAGTTTACACACACAACTACCCATTCAACAACAGAATCACTTATACATGCAGTCCCTAATTAATAGAACACTATCAAATGCACTTATACACATATATAGACATTGACACATCAGCAGTCATCTTAGTCGGTTATGCAGTCATCCTACTCACTCATGAAAAAAATCAATCACACTTACATTTACTCACTTACACAATTATACACACAACTCCTCTTTATTCAAACACATAGTAACTCATAGTTAATATGTTATAAAATCCCCATTACAATTATACACTCATTTATATAGTTACTCTCACAATCAATGACTCTTACATATACTTATTTATATACACCAACTCTCACATACAATGCCTTTTATTTTTTTACTTTGGTTAAGATGTACAACTAAAACATATATTCGGTCACCAACTTACAAATACACTCAGTCAACCAAACAACTGTTTCCACATGCACTCTTAAACCTATACACCTAGTCAATCAAACATTCACACATCTATGCATAGAGTTACACACAACCCATCCAACCACATACACAAACTCAGTGTCCCATACAAATACTCACCCAACTAATCAATTACTAATATACACACTCATGTAGTTAGTGACCGACTGATGCAGTATGTTATACAACAACAGAGACAGTGATGCACACATTCACATAGTTTAGTTACTAATCCATGTATTAAATGAGACACGTTTAATTACTCACTTAAACAGACAGTCAAACAGCTAGTAAATCTTCCATCCAGACAGTTATATATCTACTCAATCTTCAATACAGATTGGTATATATATATAATAAATAATCAAATTTCTAACGAAACCACATTTACTGGATGATGTCATCAGTGATGTCATTTGAGATGTCATCAGTGATGTCATCAGCGATGTCACTGACCATTTCATGAATGATGTATTATGTGACATCATCAGCAGTGCATTACGGGTGCACGAGTTATAGTTAGCAGAACTAACTATAATGGAGGAATTGTAATGGTTTTACATGAGTGAAATGTCCAGCTAACTATAACACCCCTGAAACCTATGGTTTTTTCAGTGAATATATATATATAGACCTCTGCAACTCCCTCGCTTCATACTTCCACAACAAGATCGCGGACATACACAACAGCTTCTACAACCAACCAACGCACACCATGACCGAACAACCACACCCCACCACCACCCTCCACGCCTGGACCCCGATCAGCACCGAAGACACCATCCGCACGATGAACTCCATCCACTCCGGATCACCGACCGACCCCTGCCCTCACCACGTCTTCAACAAGGCCGACGCTGTCATCGCACCCCACCTGCGAGACATCATCAACACATCCTTCGACACCACCATCTTCCCTGAGAGCTGGAAACACGCCGAACTCAGCGCTCTACTCAAGAAACCAACAGCGGACCCCACCGACCTCAAGAACTACCGCCCCATCTCGCTCCTCCCGTTTCCAGCCAAAGTCATCGAGAAGACCATCAACAAGCAGATGGCCGCCTTCCTCGAGACGAACGGATCCCTCGACCCCTCACAGTCCGGCTTCCGAGCCAATCACAGCACCGAGACCGCCCTCATCGCCGCCACCGATGACATCCGAGCCCTGATGGACAATGGAGAAACAGCGGCCCTCATCCTCCTAGACCTCTCCGCGGCATTCGACACGGTCTGCCACCGCACCCTAGTACGGCGCCTCAGCAACATCGGAATCCAGGACAAGGCGCTGGAATGGATCATCTCCTTCCTCGACGGAAGAACTCAGAGAGTCCGCCTACCACCGTACAAGTCAGAGGCCTCTGAAGTCATCTGCGGCGTCCCTCAAGGATCATCTCTGAGCCCCACCCTCTTCAACATCTACATGAGCCCCCTCGCGGCCATCGTACGCAAACACAACCTCAGCATAATCTCCTACGCCGACGACACCCAGCTGATCCTCTCCCTGACCAACGACCCCACCGCCGCCAGAGCCAACCTGCACGAAGGGATGAAAGAGGTAGCCGAGTGGATGACGACCAGCCGCCTGAAACTGAACTCGGACAAGACGGAGGTCCTCATCCTGGGCCCCTCACCCTCCGCCTGGGACGACTCCTGGTGGCCTCCCGCCCTGGGCACCGCACCCAAACCGACAGACCATGCACGCAACCTGGGCTTCATCCTGGACTCCTCCCTCTCCATGACCAGGCAGGTCAACAACGTCTCCTCGGCGTGCTTCAACACCCTACGCATGCTACGGAAGATCTTCTGGTGGATCCCCACCGAGACCAGGAAGACGTCACCCAGGCCCTCGTCACCAGCCGACTGGACTACGGCAACGCCCTCTACGCCGGTACCACCGCCAAGCTCCAGAAGAGACTCCAGCCGATCCAGAACGCCTCAGCCAGACTCATCCTCGACATCCCACGAACCAGCCACATCTCCAGACATCTGAGAGACCTTCACTGGCTCCCCGTCAACAAAAGAATCACCTTCCGCCTCCTCACCCACGCACACAAAGCCCTACACGACCAAGGCCCGAGCTACCTCAACAGCCGAGTCAACTTCTACGCTCCCAAACGCCACCTCCGATCAGCCAACCACGCCCTCGCCGCCGTCCCCCGCATCCGAAGAGCGACTACAGGAGGAAGGTCCTTCTCCTACCTGGCCGCCAAGACCTGGAACTCCCTTCCGACCGACCTGCGCCTGACCCAAGACCACCTCTCCTTCAGGAAGAAGCTGAAGACCTGGCTGTTCGAGCAGTAGCGGCACCCCCCCCCCCCAGAGCCTTGAGACCCTACGGGTATGTAGCGCGCTTTACAAGTGTCATTGATTGATTGATATATATATATATATATATATATATATATATATATATATATATATATATATATATATATATATATTCACTGAAAAAAAACATAGGTTTCAGGTGTGTTATAGTTACTTGGACATTTCACTCGTACAAAACTATTGAAATTCCCCCGTTATAGTTAGTTGTACTAACTATAACTCACGAGCCCACAATCCACTGCTGATGATGTCATATATTATATCATTCATGACATGGTGAGTGACATCACTGATGACATCTCAAATGACATCACTGATGACATCACTGATGATATCATCCACGTGACAATCTGATACATCTTATCATTCACTACTATAACTTTCTAACACTCATTATAAAATATGAAGTACTATACTTGAAAGCATTGACACACCAATACAAGTTTCTAAAAAGCCACTTAGTGATTCCTAGATCTACACACACATCTAAACACTTACCTATAGATTCCCTCATACATGCTAACAAAGATCAATACAACACTAATAAATATACTTATACACCTACATCGGCATTACCCACCAGCTCACATCCTATCCACTTATGTAGTAATCCTACTCACTTATGCAAACAATTGATCATACTTATATTTACTAAGCATAGTAACACATACTTAGTGTGGTATAAAATCGCTATTACAAGTATCGTTATATATACGTCACTCAGACAATCACTGAGTCTTATATATACTTATTTATATATAACAACTGTCACATACACTGCCTTTTCTATTTCTACTTTGTTGGACATGTATCATTGAGAAATATATTTACTCATCATCACACCCATAAAGAGATTCACTCACCCAAACAACTGTTTCCACATACAGTCATAACCTCATATACCTACTAAATCAACTATTTACACATCTTTGGACAGTCGCACACCTCCCACCCAACCACAAAACACATTCATTCACTATCACATACAAAAACTCACTTAACTAATTAATAACTAATATACACTTTCATATAGCTAGTAACCAACTTATGTAGTACTTTACACATCAAGAGATAGAGTGATACAGGTATTCACAAAGTTTAATCACTATCTCATATATTTAGTGAGACACTTTAAATTTGTCACTTAGACAGTCAATCCCATTGCTACTAAATCCTCCATTCAGACACGTATACATCCACTCAGTCTTCAAGGCAGATTGATATATATATATATATATATATATATATATATATATATATATATATATATATATATATATATATATATATATATATATATATATATATATATATATATATATATATATATATATATATATATATATATGTGTATATATACATACATATATATATATATATACATATATATATATATAATATTTATTTAAATATCGAAGCAAACCGCATTCACTGGATGATGTCATCAGTAATGTCATTTGAGATGCCATCAGTGATGTCATCAGTGATGTCACTGACCGTGTCATGAATGATGTAATATGTGACATCATCAGCAGAGGATTGCAGGCGCGTGAGTTATAGTTAGTACAACTAACTATAACGGGGAACCCTGAAACCTGTGGTTTTTTCTGTGAATTTCTGAGGTTTTTTAAATGCTAATTCCTAACTATAACATGTCTGAAACCTATGGTTTTTTCAGTGAATTTCTGAGGTTTTTTAAAATGCTAATTCCTAACTATAACATGTCTGAAACCTATGTTTTTTTCAGTGAATTTCAGAGGTTTTTTAAATGCTAATTCCTAACTATAACATGTCTGAAACCTAGGTTTTTTTCAGTTGATTTCAAAGGTTTTTTAAATGCTAATTCCTAACTATAACATGTCTGAAACCTATGGTTTTTTCAGTGAATTTTAAAGGTTTTGTAAATGACAATTTTTAAATATATTTATTCTTATATTTATTTTTATGATACTGATTTACAATTTTTTTTAAACTATTTAGTTTTAGACATTTTATTTTTTAAATTACATTACATTGTGTGGCCTCCCTTCCTTTTACTATTTTTGGACCCTGGGGACCCCATCCCCTGGAGCCTGACCCGCAAATCTAAATGTATTCATTTTTTTATAGGAAGGAGATTCCTATGGAAGGAAATTCAAGTTACTTGTAAGTATGCTTGGAACTACTTTTCAGGGTCCATGCTGGGCTAAAAGATGCAGCACTGGGTTCTCTCCTGTTAACAGGTGAGTAAATTGGAATTCGTTCTTCGGATGATTTTAGGTGAATATTTTAAAGTTCTAAAACTACACACTTAGAAGAATTTGCAAGTAAAACCAGTCAATGTTAGGCTACGAAAGGAAATTCACTTAGCAGGTAAATAGTGTTATCGTGACCTTTTCTTACTCAGTGGTGGATCCTGGATCCAGCACTGATGCATCTCCTCTAAACAGTTGAAAGAATGCAAATTACCAAAGATGCGCAGAAGCCCACGTTTCTTTTTTTTAAAATATCGCTAGAATGCGTGGATCATACGCGCACCCCGCGATTTTACCCCCACCCAAAAAAAAAAAAATGGGGCCCTGGGGGTCCTTGTGGGACCCCCTCAGCAGACCTAGAGGATCAGGGTGTGTCTACCCTGCCCTTTTTCACGTCTTAAACACACTTTTCACATGCTTCTTAAGCCTCCCTTCTATCGAGGCATAAAATGACTGCCAACAGTTTTTACTTTTGAATGTTGACAACCACTTGACAGCCTATTACCATTCAGCGCGTGATCGGAAGTGTGCACTTATGGTACGATGACAATAAGCGGAGTATCCATATTCAATTTTTTTATGGGAAGGGGGCCGCGTGGGCCCCCTCCCGCGACCAATTCCGGGCACCGGGGTCCCCATCCCATAAAAAAAATATATATTTTATGGAGGAGGGCTGCATAGCCCCTCCCCTGAAGCCACTTCAAGGCCCCAGGGACCCCATTCCCCGGGGTTGGCCTTTTTTTTTTACATTTATTTTGGCCGTCACCGTTGGGGACCGTGGGATCGTCTCCAATTCCCCCACAGTCCCGCCGGCTCCCCACCTCCTGCGGGAGCCGGTGTTCTATCGACATTCAAACTCCATCTGTGTATGTAACCCCTAGGAGTTGCCTTCACTTTGCGCATGCATGTTTGTGGAAGCGCATTCGTAATACGCTTCCACAGGTAGACTGCGTGGCCCCCCACCTGGTGCCCTCGAGGGCACTGGGTACTTCCACGCCCGACGGTCGGCTCCTCCAGTGTCCCGGGGTGCCTACCCCTGGGACACTGCTGTTTGCTTTGATAGGGCGGGACTCTCACGACTCCCGCCCTCCCCTAGCAAACCTTAGTTTGCATTTTGAAAGACAGAGCAGTGAAATCTGTTCTCACTTTCAAAATCCAAACCAGATTGCATTTCCACATACAAATTAACAAAAGTTAATCACACAATGTTGCTAAATAAAACAGCTTGACTTCCCAATATACCAGCTTACCCTACGTAATGTTATTTTCAATCATGTTCTGATAATCAATAAGAATCATGCTTTTAAAAAACAGAAACATGCACCCTAGTTTTCAGTGTAGAATCAATCAATTATTTTCTGTTTTTCAACACTGCTTCTTATCCACCATTTTAGAAAAATCTTAGTTTTCAAATTGCCATTTCATTCACAGAGACCATCTGAGTCCATCGAGACCTCCTTTCAAGATGCTTAGATTGTGAATTGTGGGACAAAAGTATATTTTCTTGAGCCAAAAAGACTATAGAATGGGGTCCATTTACCACAACAATCTGCGTTTCAATATGCATGGCATCAATAGGAGAGGTGCTGTACATTTTACAGATGAAGGGAACAGAGTCTTCCTCATGAAGTTTAGACTCTGCATCAGTACTTACTTGTAGGTACTAAAATCTCTCAATAAAGACAAGGGCTCTTTTTAGAGCCACCCAAGATCTTAACACATAAGCTTGATGCATATCTCAAAAATACTTGCTTTGTTTTTTTCGGCGGCGAAATGCGCGGATCCTACGCGCATCCCGCGAATTAAAAAAATATGTATATTATTTTCATACTTTTTTTGCGATGGTTTTGCTACAGCTGACTCCTGAAACCTCTACCCATGCCATTGACTCTCCCCGAGTCTCAGTTCATCTGACTCCTCAGCCTCTACCCATCCCTTGACACTCCACTGAGGTCTCCTCCAGACTCTCCTCCAAGGTCTGGCCACATCTGACTCCCTAGCCTCTACCCATCCTTTGACTCTCCCCCCAAGGTCTTCCTTCATCAGACTCCCCAGCCGTTACCCATATACAGCACCTACACATTATTATTAAAATATAAATGCTAAGACCTCAAGATGGTAAAGAAGAAGACACTGGCTAAAACTCCTGTAACTAACACCCCCTAGTCAACCATTGACTCTTTCCTGGTACGAGCAGTTAGTGCAATAACTGATGAAATAGACAGAACTGAGCACCATCTCTCTAGTGGGCAACGTAGAACAGTGGGAGGGACTCCAGTAGATGATACCGGGTTAGGTATGAAAGATGGAAGCATTCTGGGAAATGTAACCCCTACCCATAGATAAGGAGCCCTAAAAGTTCTGGCAATTGTGCTAGATGATGAGCGTAGAGTACAAGAGGCCACATGCCAAATGATACACCCACTCCAAAGAGAAAGAAAGGGGGTAGGAAAGTAACAATGGGCACCAGTAAGAATATGAAGGGTCCTACTGGGAGAGCTGGTACAAGATTAACCACTGTAACCTGTAAAAGTACAAATGAGCAAAATTTGCTTACAAATGTACAAATGGCACAATACCATCCTAGGCAAAATAGAGGAAATGTGAAGGCCGATTAATGAGAAACTTAATAAATGATCCACAGAAGTTTCTAAGATTAGCTGTATGTTTAAGGATATAAGCATTAATAATAAAAATGAGATAGATATAATTAGGGAAGATGCAATTGGTTCATTTTCACAAACAACCGACCCTTTAAAAAAGGGATCGAGTAATGACAAAAAAAGGGATGTAGCAAGGGGTATAAATGATCCATCAACCTCAAAGGAAATAACTGGGAGATTAACATTAGTAAATAACGTCAGCAAAAGACAACAGGTAGTAGTAAATCAAGTGGAGCAAGACCAGGTGTATAGATCTGGTCTGGACAGACCAAACACTATAGAACCCACTAAAAACCCTGTAAGGGAGGAAAATAGGACTAATGATTTCAATAATAGAGCAGATGTATCTAAGAATCTTCCGCCTGAATGCTGCCCCTGTGTGGCAGTGAATATACACCTATTGCAGCCAGGGCAAAAGGAGTCCCATGATAGCCTCTAGAACAGAGTAGTGCATTGGTTAAATAAGAACAGTGGATTTCCAGTGGAAGGAGCGGATCAACTATTGCTAACACAGAGAGCGAGCTGGATTGGTCCCTATGTAAGACCTATAAGGGGGATTGTATTATTATTAATAATTAATTTTAAGAATCCAAGATGGGTATGGAGTAGGCTCGTCTAGGCAACATGACCAGAGTATATCCTTATTACCCCTTGGGTTCTTTTATAGGCATTTAAGTCCGACCCAAATTAGTCTAGATGGAGGATTCAGCAAACCTGGGTTACTCTTTGATATGACTGATCACCCTCAATATGCATTACCGTACTCAAATAGATTCCAGGCCCTGAGCAATCTTCAAGATATAGACTGACAAAAGGGTTGCTATCAATCCAGTAGTGATACTAACCTTACTGGAAAAGGGATAGCAGAGAGTCATAGAACTCTACACGTTGTAAATGCCATTTCTGATAGGGCTTTATTTGACATCATACCTGATGATGGTTCTCAAATTGATTTTTGGGATATTCACAGTTACATGGAACTGCAAGTGGTACTTACTTCCACCGAAAGAGTATCATCGGTCACTATAAATGAAGAAAATATTCTTAACAAATTAAAGGATATAAATAAGGATGCAGGTAGTTACCGGGAGACCTCAACAGAGAGCAGTAAAGGTAATAGTTACAAAATAGCAACCTAGAATATTGCAGGATTTACGAGTAAACAAGACACGTTAGGATGGCAAGATTTTATTAATGGGTTAGATGTGATTTGCCCGCAATAAACTTGGTGCCTCAACCCAATATATATAGCAGGATTTTCGTCATTTTGGTTAGAGGCTGTACCATCAAGCGCTGGAAGAGATAAGGGGGGGCAATTGACCCTCATTTCAAACAACCTACCAGTGATTGTTAAAAAAGTAGTTACAATTGGGGCACACTCACAGATTTTATGGCTGCACTGTAAAGAAGGGAGGGATGTGATTTTGATCAATTACTATAATAATGTGTTTGAGTTTTTTTATTTATTTTATTTTTGTTCGAGTGAGATGTGTCCTATAGAATGTGTTAAAACAGTGAAGTCATTTTCATCTTACAATGAGGAAATATTGTTTACTGTGTGGACTCTTCCTCTTAAAAAACGTACGTTCACCAACACTAAAAAATACCTAGCATCATATCAAATGTTACTAAATATGTTGACTGGAGAAACTGTATGTTGATTTTCATTTGCATGACTCGCTTCGGTGCCTGACCTAATCATGGGTTTACACTCTGCAACTCTGGGCATTAAGCTTGCTTAATCTCCACAACGCCCCCCCCCCCCCCGCGGCGGGATGCCTGGCTTTCACCTTGGGGATGCCCTGTAGGGGCTATCTCACAGGGAAAAACCAGGACGGGTTCCCAAGGCAAGCGCGGAGATACCCCTTCGGGGGTCGATTCTGGCGCTATATAAGAAAAAATTTAATAATAAAGCGCACTGACACCTGCGGGTCTAGCTGGCGCTATATATAACGTATATATTAAAAAGGGATTGATACCTTTATAAACACCATCAGCAATATTATGGTACTCATATGAGTTGGAGATTTTAATATCCAAACATGCACCCTGGCTGCTACTCAAGTTTGGGGCATCAAGAATGATGAAGGGGATGATTGTACACATTTTAAACACAATGCACATGGGGAAATGTTAAACACAGTGATTGCTAAATACGATCTTGAAATATTACAGTGTGCTTGTGATATTAACCGGGATGTGATACCAACATTTATTGGGAGGAATGCTAATTCGATTATTGATCATGTTTTAATCTCATTCAACGCCCCCTATATGTGCGATACCCACAGGTTGCTCAATTATCACTTAGTGATCATAATTGTATTGTTATGTCAATCCAAATGTGGGGCCCAAAAAGGCCTATGCATCAAGGTACAGTAGTAAACCTTGCCCCTGGGACCCGTATCAGATGGGATGGCGTGGAACCCCAAAAAGTAATATATGAAATTGTTTTAAAATGTAATGAAGAGATTACTTATTGTTTAAAAGATGATGAAGAATCTAAGGAGCTGATTGTTAATTTTGCAATGATTAATACTAGTATTGACAGGATTTTAACGTCTCCCAATAGGGAGGGAAGGAAATAAAGGAAGGGGTGGTTTGATCATACGTGCACTGAAGCATTAAAATAACTGAAACAAGCCCTACAAAGCAAGAAGAGAGACAATGCTTTAATTAAAAACGTGATATATAATTATAAACTTGCCCTTGATACTAAGAAAAGGGAGCTACAAGAGATAGCATGGGACAAACTCTCTATGGCCGCAAATACGGCAAATACAAAGCTATTTTGGGATACTGTAAACATGCCGTTTCTTAAAGATGATTCACTCCCGGAATTATTATCCTATGTTACAAGTGAAACTTGGGTAACACATTTTAGGGGTATCTTTAATCCAACAGGTGCTGATGCATCCACAGCACTTAACTTAAAACAGAGTGAGTGGCATGTCATTCCATTAAATATTACAGTAGAAGAAGTCCAGGAAGGTCTGAGGAGCAGTAGGGGAGGGAAAGCCGCGGACCCTGATGGAGTACCTGCTGTAGTATATAAAGCTGAGCCCGATTTGTGGGTGCCAATTCCCACAAGGGTTTGTAACCTAGGAGCGACAGAGTGTATACCCCCATTATGGGGTCAGTAGGTTGTTGTCCACATTTACAAAAAAGGAGATAGGTCGGAAGCTAAAAGCTATCGTCCCATATCACTTTCAGATTCATCCGACAAAGTTTTAAGTAAAGTTTTATTATTGCGACTGGAGGAATGGGTAAATGATAATGATATACTTTCTCCAGCTCAATACGGTGTTAGACGAGGTTTAGGGACTAAAGAACAATATATTAATCTAGAGTTGTAAATATACAAATACACATGTGCTAAAGAAGGGAGAATGCTAAATCGATTATTGATCATGTTTTAATCTCATTCAACGCCCCCTATATGTGTGATACCCACAGGTTGCTCAATTATCACTTAGTGATCATAATTGTATTGTTATGTCAATCCAAATGTGGGGCCCAAAAAGGCCTATGCATCAAGGTACAGTAGTAAACCTTGCCCCTGGGACCGGTATCAGATGGGATGGCGTGGAACCCCAAAAAGTAATATATGAAATTGTTTTAAAATGTAATGAAGAGATTACTTATTGTTTAAAAGATGATGAAGAATCTAAGGAGCTGATTGTTAATTTTGCAAAGATTAATACTAGTATTGACAGGATTTTAACGTCTCCCAATAGGGAGGAAAGGAAATAAAGGAAGGGGTGGTTTGATCATACGTGCAATGAAGCATTAAAATAACTGAAACAAGCCCTACAAAGCAAGAAGAGAGACAATGCTTTAATTAAAAACGTGAGATATAATTATAAACTTGCCCTTGATACTAAGAAAAGGGAGTTACAAGAGATAGCATGGGACAAACTCTCTATGGCCGCAAATACGGCAAATACAAAGCTATTTTGGGATACTGTAAACATGCCGTTTCTTAAAGATGATTCACTCCCGGAATTATTATCCTATGTTACAAGTGAAACTTGGGTAACACATTTTAGGGGTATCTTTAATCCAACAGGTGCTGATGCATCCACAGCACTTAACTTAAAACAGAGTGAGTGGCATGTCATTCCATTAAATATTACAGTAGAAGAAGTCCAGGAAGGTCTGAGGAGCAGTAGGGAGGGAAACCCGCGGACCCTGATGGAGTACCTGCTGTAGTATATAAAGCTGAGCCCGATTTGTGGGTGCCAATTCCCACAAGGGTTTTTAACCTAGGAGCGACAGAGTGTATACCCCCATTATGGGGTCAGTAGGTTATTGTCCACATTTACAAAAAAGGAGATAGGTCGGAAGCTAAAAGCTATCATCCCATATCACTTTCAGATTCATCCGACAAAGTTTTAAGTAAAGTTTTATTATTGCGACTGGAGGAATGGGTAAATGATAATGATATACTTTCTCCAGCTCAATACGGTGTTAGACGAGGTTTAGGGACTAAAGAACAATATATTAATCTAGAGTTGTAAATATACAAATACACATGTGCTAAAGAAGGGAGAATATACTTATGCTTAGCTGATCTAAGTAGTGACTTTGATCTCGTTGATCATACCATCTATTTTGCTTAACCCAGGACGTAAAGGGATTATGTATTTCTTTGCAAGGCTTTACGAAAAGTTATCTTGTAAAGTGAGATACGGACAACAGGGCGAGTGCACCCCAATGTTTAATGTAAAACGTGGCATTCACCAAGTTTGTCTCCTTGCTCCCTTTCTTTTCTCACTTTTTATTAATGAGATTGATGAATTGTTTCAGCTGGAGAAGGCAGATGCACCGTTAATATCTGGCAATCTCATACCGATTTTATTATATGCCGATGACGCAGTACTACTGTCTAGGACCCCAGTTGGCCTACGACAACTCATGGATACATTTAGCATGTTCATAGGGGAAAGAAAACTGCTAATTGTTAAAACAAAACTTTTACCATGATATGTGGCACTAAAACAACGAAATGTAAAACCTTTTACATTGATAGCACCCCAGTTCAAACTGTTAAAACATTTTGCTATCTAGGGGTAACGTATACCAGCAATGGGAAATGGAACCAGGAAATATCTAATGTTCACTCCAAGATGGCTAAGAATGCACATGGGGGTTTTAGATTTGCTTCTAAATTAGGTAAATACCCCATAAAGGAAATGCTGACAATATACAAGGCAAGATGTGACACTACAGCCTTATATTGTGCGGCGGTCTGGGGATATCATTGCAACCAGGACCTACAACAACAAGAAAATGCCTTTTTAAAACGTCTCTTAAATCTACCTCCCTCAGCCTCCACTGAATTAATACATCAGGTGGTGGATCTGACATATCTAGCAGATAAAATCACAATGCGGCCTCTGCTGGTATGGAGATTGATATGGGCGCAAGATGAGACAGTTTTACTAGATCTATCATTAAAGATTTTTTACTCCTCGAGAAAAAATCATGTATCCTGTGGTTAAAATACAATATGGATACATACAGTAAGTTATTTAATATCCAGATTTCTTATACCCGGAAACAGTGGTTTCCTTAAACAAAAAGGAAATTAAGGATTCATTTTTGTTAAGCAAAAAAGAGAATATTAAAGAGAAACAATCAAGTTTTAAATTTTATCAATCAATTGAATCATACAGAGGAATACAGGATTATTTGATTATAGTGAATACATCCTCACATCGTTATGTGCTGACTAGATTGAGATTAGGCATAGTACATAATCTTGTCGCATTTCCAGCAATGTAAACATGCCCCTTAGATTCTACCCCTTGCCCTTGTGATGAATCTTCTAAACAAAGCACTGTGCTTTTTATGATCTTTTGTAAATTTTGTTTGTATTTTAGACATTTTTATCTGAAACCGCTTTTTATAAAAAACAATGTAAGATCGTATCATGCTGCTATGATTTTGCTCTTTGCACTTAATGATCTGTGAGCCTGCTATCATGCAGCCCTATATATTTTAAAAGCAATTAATATCAGGAAAGGTATTGTTATTGTTAATTGACCAAGAAAAGATATATGTGAGACCGCATAATGGTGATATGACTAGTTACTTTTGAATGGTTATGGAATTTAGTATCATTCTGTTGTATTACTTTTATAACATATGTCACCATTACTGTCTTTTATGGATATGGAATTTGAGACTAATCATACGATTGATTTTAAATGTGCATTTTAACTTATGCAAACGCTTTTATGGTTGTTCTAACAAATCGAATAAAGTATTTTGAGGATGAATTTGTTCTTTTTGCCATATTATCTTGTTATTGGGAAACCTATCTGAGGTACAGTAAACATTCAGAGGAAATAATTATGTTTTAGTAGTGTTAAAAATGTAACCTGAAACCTGACAGTAAACTTGAATTAGATGTAGCAGAAGAGGAATGGAAGAGTCAGGATTACTAATATAAAGCAATATATTGTCAGAATAGGCTGAACTTTCTATAGCAAATTACAAAAAACAATTTGATGGACAGAATGTAGATCAATGTCTTACATTCACCCCAGTACAAGGATCTGGGCCTAAATCCATCGTTGTTTGCACTCCACACCACCCTGGGTCAGATAATGGCTTTATGCAAATCAGCTCTGACCCAGTGCCCCATGGGAACAGTCCAGTCCGAACTACAACAGCCATATCTTTCCCAGACCGGAATCAAGCATCCGAGGACCGGACCGGTTTCGAGGTAACACCTCTCATCAGCCCGGCTAGCTTGACTCCAGTGGTGTGGAGGCTCTGGGACCCACGTCTGAGCTACCCCAGTACACTCAGGGAGAAAATTACAAAAAACAATTTGATGGACAGAATGTAGATCAATGTCTTACATTCACCCCAGTACAAGGATCTGGGCCTAAATCCATCGTTGTTTGCACTCCACACCACCCTGGGTCAGATAATGGCTTTATGCAAATCAGCTCTGACCCTGTGCCCCATGGGAACAGATCTTTGGACTGGGGTGAGTGTGTGACATTGATCCACATTCGGTCCATCACCTGTTGTGTTTGAACTTTCTATAGCAACATCCTTAATAATAAGGCCTATTTCAATAGAGTTTCTGATGGCTTTGAGTAAATGTTCAATAGCAAGGAGAAAAAGCAATGGTGATAAGGAACATCTTTTTCTGGTGCCTCTAAAAAGGTCAAAATTACTAGAGATTTGGCCATTAATGAAAAGTCTGGCGGAAGGACCTGAGTAGAGAGCTGATATCATGTGAACAAACAAACTGCCAAAATTAAATGCAGGCACAGTACAAAATTAATACCGCCAATAGACTTTATCAAAAGCTTTTTCAGCATTAAGTGCTAGAACTTTGGAAGGAAAATACAAGGATGGACTAGTGTCAATCTCAAGGAATAGTAATCTAGTGTTGTTCACCTAGTGTTTATGTTTCATGAAATCAGATTGATCAACATGAAACAGTGTCAAAAATAGAGACTAATCTATTTGCTAGAATGTTTGCATAAAGCTTATAGTCTTGAGTAATTAAAGATATAGGGCAATAGTTTGAAACATTAGTGGGATCTTTGTTGGGTTTCGGGAGAACTAGAATCAAAGCTTCAGTGAAGGGGCCAGACGTTGATCCTGAAATACTAAAGTGTGTAAATAGTTTAAGAAGGTGAGGAGAAAACTCCTTTTAAAAATCAGCAGGGATACCTTCAGGACCAGGGGATCTAAGAGATTTAAGGGATTTAATGGCTGACTCAATCTCTTCTAGAGAAATTGGTAAATATAAGCCATCTCTAACTGACTGAGAAATTGTAATTAACCCACAACGCTCCAAGAAATCATCAACATGGGGAGTAACAGTAAGTAGATGGAGGATAAATGTATAAAGTTAAATAATAATCCAAAAATTCATTAACAATTTCTTTGTTTGTTAGTGTAATTTTACTATTCGAAACATGAATTGCGTTTATTTGATTTTTATATTTTGTAATACAAAGATAATTATCTAAAAGCCTTCCAGATCTGTTAGCACTGAAATAAAATGGGGCCTTATTTTTTAGCAATTTGAATGCCAGCCAGCCCTCTTGCTTAATAGGGAGTTTAGTTCATAACTGAGTTTTTGTAAGTGTATTTTGTAAGTGGTATCATTGGATGTGATAAAGAGGTGTTCATACTTAGCTATTTATTCATTCAAATCCTCAATTTAGTTAAATGACTTATTATCTTGTGCCATAATAGAAATGGTTACAGCTCTGAGATACGCTTTGAACGCATCTCAACAATTTACAATGGAAGTAGAACCTTCTGGAATAAAAGAAAAATAGTTATGTATTGCAGACAAAAGTTTTGGTTGATTATTTTCATTGAGGACAACATTCACATTCACACGCCATCAACGTTGAGATTGTTAAGTGGAGTCAAATTGCAAAATAAAAGAAATGAACACATGACCCAAAATATAGTATAATGACTAATGGGATCAGAAATTTAATGGAATAATTTATGGGGTACATATATTCGGGAATTGGAATTATGAGGATTAGAGAAAACAGTAAAATGCTTATCTGCTGGGTGATGCAAGTGACAAATATCTACCAGTTTGGGAGTTTAAAAAAAAGATTTGAGTACATAAAAAAAATTTGAGAGGACAATATTTAGCTAGAGATGTTCTGTCCAACAAAGGGACTGATTTTAGGTTGAAATCACCTCCAATAACAATCATTACCTAATTTGAGCACTTTATAAGTGAAGAGGGACCGAAGATTTGGGTCATCATTTGTTGGACCATACATATTAATCAAGTTTAAAACGGTATTGTCAATTTTAATTTGGACTATAAGATAATGAACATCTGAACCAGAACACTTCTTTAGTATTTGGAGATGAAGGTTTTTTTGCAAAAAGAATAGAAACTCCTTTCTTTGTTAATGGCAAGGGAAGAATAACATTACCAACCCATTTTTTATTCCTGCATGATAAAATTGTATCTTCAATATGAGTCTCCTGGAGTAAATAAATATCAACTTTGTGTCTTGTCAAGTAATGTAAAGGTTTCATAAGTTTAACACGGTGTCGTAAATCATTAAGATTAAAAGAAACAATTTTAATTCTATTTACAGTAGTCATATTTATAAAAGAAAGTGAAACAATGAAAAGAGGAAAAGAAAGGACAAAGATAAATATAGAAAAGATAACATATAAACATACATGATAATCCAGAAAAGCACACAGGCATAGGCAAGAATGACAAGCAGAGACTATGCCCTAGTAAAGAAAATAGGAAAAAGTAGGCAAGCTATAAATAAATATTTTATTTCATTTACCACTCCCAGGAGCTGTATTCTTAAAATGTTTGATCTGAAAATGCATAATTTAACAAAGTTTGCCACAAATTCTCTACAGGCATTTTTAAACTCATGATAACATTGTCTTGGAATCTGCAATAATTTTGACAAAAGTCAGTCCTCCGTGTATGTAGGGCTGCAACATGGAAGGGCCTGCGTGACCTGCACAGAAACAATCCACCTGTGACCCAGGTTGTGAGAACAGCTAGTACTACCGCTAACAAAGCACACACTGAGAACAAAGAACTCTTTCATCTTCAGTCAGAAGTGCAAGAGGAGTGCAAGAAAAAAGTACCAGTGCAGTTCATAGATATACTGCTATGGAAACAACATAATGTCTCTGTTTATTAAAGGTGCTATATAAATTCATCAGAAACAACAAAGGGGGGAGCAAAGAGGTACTACTTATCACAAGCGGTGGAGGTGGATACGTCCTCCATTAGTCTATAATCATTAAACCACAAAGATCCACCCTCAAACAGTTTCAAAGGCTGTGTCCTCCCAGGTTGAGTATGCTTCCTACAATGGTGGGAAAAACACACAATGTTTTTAAATATCCCTCACACACCAAAAGGGCCCTTGGTGTCATGCTTCATCATAGTGGTCTTCCTGCCCCTCTAAGGGACAGGGCGTGCAACGACCTACAGATACGCGGGAGCACTGTTGTTGTGAGATGACTATGTGTCATGTAGGAGTGTGAGTGGAAGGGTCTGGAGTGATTGGAAGGGTGAGGTTAAAAAATACCTGGCTCGTCGGTTAGAATAAATTCCATTATAACGGCGGCCACTCCCTTTGCTGGTGTTAGAGTTGTCAGATCCTGTGTCTGATGATACGCCATGAGAACTCCGGTCTTGGTTCTTTTGTATGTAATCATAGCGTATATAAGAGTATACCTGCTCATGACTGATGCGTGGGGTATCTTTTTCAATTTGTTGAACTTGCTCTGCTTCAGTGTCATTTCATAGTCAGTTATTTCCTGATTTTGTTCCTCCATGCCTTTCTTTAGAACGTTAGAGGGTATGTAGGTCATGAGTTGTACCTCCAATAGTTTGATCTCGATTTTGAGCTCTTCAGTGAGTCTGGTGGCAGTTTTTATTATCAAGACCAGCCAATCACGTGTGCAGTGCCATGATATTAGTGACCAGTCCCGTTTGAACACCTTATCATGTTGAAAAATGTATGGTTCGTTGTGGACAATTAAACCCTGCGGGCCGCATTGGCCCTTAGGTACTCAGTCATTAGTAAGCCAGGTAGAGCTGTTTTTATCTGTGTTCTTCTAAGGTTGGCCAACTTGTCCCAGTCTGCGTTGTTTGGGCAAGGATCCATGCTGCTCAATCCCTTGAAAGGGTTTATGGCTGCTAGGATTCTATCCACCTCCTCCTCAACGAAGGTTAGGCCATTTTTACCACCATATCAAGATGTTGTCGTTACTACTAGTGCCAGTAGTACGTATAGTGATTGTGTGTGCTAAAGCTCAGTGGTGTGCTTACGAAATGTCAATCCTCCCAATAAACTAATACAAATAGTGGTACTCCAAATGGAGTAACCAATCAGGAATTCCTGAAAAACAAAGAACTCCCACAGCTGCGCGCTGTCTATCAATCAAAAAAAACAAAGGCCGGAGCAAAGAGGTATTACCTATCACAAGCAGTGGAGGTGGATACGTCCTCCATTAGTCTATAATCATTAAACCCCTAAGATCCACCAAATTTTGAAAACAAGTAGGTTATCCTTCCCTACCGTGATGCCTTTCTTCCTTTTTTTCCTGACAAACAATGTATAACCATGTGTTTACTGGACAGGTGTGACACTACCCTACGGACCGAATAGACCTGGTCATTTTACATAGAGTGTGTGCTTTATGTTTCATGTGTGTGAGTCTTTGCTAAATGTCTTTTTTCTCCGGTAAACAGCGGGACACCCCACCATCAAACTGCACTATGAATTAATGATAAGGAGTATATGTTCACTCAATTCACTTCCTTTCCAGGTCACTACTATATCACGATGGATGGTGCATTATTGTTTTGCATTTTAACATATATGTCTGATGCCGTTATTTCTTCCAGATAAATGATGAAAGACACTGATTTTGGTATTGTATATGTGCATTGAGAATCCACGTGTACAGTATATTTATTTTCACAAACACACTTTCCTGTAGAGGATTAGTTTAATGAACACACCACATAATAAGTGAGTGTAAAACAGGATCTGTTAAGTCCTGAAGAAGAAGCCAGGGGGGCTTCGAAACATGTTGACTAACCCTGGAGGCATAGCTCATTAAGGCTAATACACCTCCGTCCCCACATTTTTTAATAATACCAGCTCACAGGTGTATTAAAAAAAAAATTCTAACCGACAAGCCAGGTCTTTTTTAACCTCATCCTTCCATTCACTCCTGACCCTTCCACTCACACTCCTACACGACACATAGTTGTCTCACAACAACAGTGCTCCCGTGTATCCGTAGGTCGTAGCTCGCCCTGTCCCGTAGAAGGGCAGGAAGACCACTATGATGAAGCGTGACACAAAGGGCCCTTTTGGTGTGTGAGGGGTATTCAAAAACACTGTGTGTTTTTTCCCACCATTGTGGGAAGCATACTCAACCTGGGGGACACAGCCTTTGAAACTGTTAAAGGGTGGAATTTGTGGCTATATAAATTCATAACATCACTTGATGAAAAGGAGTTTTGCAATTGCTGCCACATGTTGCCTCTCCATTATTAGCTACACTGTCTATAAATGGCAAATCAATGTTCCCTGTTGAGGGTTAGAGGTGGCTAAGCAACTGAAAGCTAGAGCCAGGTTCCGGCTGGGTGCCATGCTCCGACTCAGATCGAGGTCCTCTAGGACCCTTCATTCCAAAAGGAGGCAAGCTTTCATGTGGCTGCCACCCACACTCTAACCTCAATCACTAAGAATTAAAGGCAAAGCAGTAGCCTTTCATGTCAAACCAGTAAGAGAAAGAGACACTGATCTGTGGACTGAATTACACACTTGGCGATGCAGCGCACAATGCAATTCGTTTTAATTATATATTTATTTTGTTACAATTAATTATTCTTTACTTAACTCTGTTCGGCCATATGCTGGGGTTTAGTACCCCCCACCCTGCCCCTCCGCCGCCCAACCGCCCCACAGCACTCCCTCGAGGAGCCGTCACTGGTTAAAGTGCAAGAGCTCCTAGTGTAAATTGTGATTGGTCTTCCATGATTGCAATATTTGATCTGGTAGGTCCCTAGGACAGTACACTGTGGGTGCCAAGAACCTGTAAATAAAATGCAAAAACCACAGTTGATGGACAGAATGCAGAACAATGTCATTCATTAAACCCCAGTACAGAGATCTGGGCCCAAATCCATCGTTTTTTTTGCACTCCACACCACCCCAGTTCAGACATGGCCATATGCAAATCAGTCTGACCCTGTGCCTCATGGGAACAGTCCAGCCCAAACTGCCAAGCCATGCCTTCCCTGGACCGGAAACAAGCTTCCGAGGACCGGTTTCTGGCATTCCAGCCGTCTCCAGCCCGGCTTGCTTGAATCCAGTGGTGTGGAGTGCATGGGACTCACGTCTGAGCATACCCATCCCACTCGGGTGACAAATGCAAAAACCACAGTTGATGCTACTAGTGGGCCAGCAGCACTGGTTGTGCCATCCACACAAGTAACCTAACAAAGGTGTCTTAGACCTGCCAAAGCAGTGTCTGCACTCAGTTTTTACTGCAAGGTCGACCTTGCAAGTGCACCCAGGACCTAAACTTCCCTTTTCTTACATGTAAGACACCCCTAAATTAGGCCCAAGGTACCACTGTGGGCAGTGTATGTGAAAGGAAGGACATGTACCGGTGTGTGTTACAAGTCCTGAAAGTGAAATATTGTGCATTTTGTTTTTCACTATTGCAAGGATGTCTGTCCCATAGGTTAACATGAGAGTTGCTTTGTAACATCTTAAAATTTTAACTTTCCAATCGAACGAGATAGAGAAAATGGAGTTTAGGTTTCCTGAACTCAGAATTTCATAACACACGTTTTAGTAAAGTTGGTATGTAAATTGTGTGTTTGAAAATGGCACTTTTAGAAAGTGGGCTAATATTCTTCCTTAACAATCCTGTGTGCCTCTGCCCGTTTGTGTATTCACCATCTGGGTTTGGAGTGACAGGATCTGGGATTTTTCATTGACACTATACAGTCACAAGGGGGTTAGAGGTGTGCCATGGGTGACCCCTAGCCAGGCTGAATAGACCTGTCTGCATTTAGAGTGGTGGGAGGAGTTGTCCATTGCACCTAAATGGACTGTGGCTACCTCTCACGAAGCTATCTCCCACTCCTATGGTGAATCTGGCCTGAACCAGGCTGAACTCATTTATGTGCACCAGAGGAACTTGGTTTGTGACAACATCCAAGAAAAATGAGGTATGAATATTGGGGCCTTGACCCCAGAACTTTATAACTCTTTTGGACTAAAGAGCCTGCCAAGAAGAAGAGCTAGAAGAGCTGCCAGGAGGAATACTGCCCCTTTGCCCTTTTGCTTTGTTGGGGTGGCGTGGAGTTGCTGCTTCTGTCTTGGGCAGTGAAAGGACTTGACTGAACTTATTACAACTTATTTTCCTGAGTTTCTCCAAGGACTTGACATAGAGATTTCCCCCCTGTTCAAGACGTCTCAGGTACATCAAGGACTTCAACATAATCTACTAAAAGGCACTGGGAACTGTGTGTTTTGCCCTGCAACAGAAGAAAAAGCAACTTGACGCCATATACTATGCCGCTGCTGGCTCTGTAACCTGTTGGCACCACAGAGAGCACTACCCGCTTCATACCGCAACCCTGGTCTCACCGATGACGCCGCTGCCACCGAGCAGCTGCTTACACTGTGATCTGAGGGCAACGCACTTCCACCACCTTGCTTCACATCGCTGCCTGGCCTCCCCAATGACGCTGATCCACGCTGACCTCAACTCCGCTGCCTGCCCCGTGGCATGAGGGCACCGCTCGTAAGGTATACGAAGCACAGCCCTGTCTCACACCGCAGCCTTGGTCCATCGATACCAGTGCAACCAACTCCAGATCATCCACTGGTGACATCTCTTCAACAACAACAATGCCACTGCCTGCACTGTGACCTGCTAGCACTGCAATTAGCACCGCCCCACTTCGCACTACAGTCCTGGTCTCACCGATGCCACTGGACAACATCACCAAGCCACTGCCTGCACCGCGACCTGAGGGCACCGCACACTGCACCACTCCACTTCACACTGCAGTCTTGACAACTGCAAATGCCGACACTACTGACTTTAACGGCACATAGTTATATCTGCAGTGCGTGTGACTTGAAGGGCCCGACGACTCCTGCACCGAACTCCCGAACCTATGGCTGACAAAGCCGGCTTTTCGGAGCTCATCGCAAGGTCCATGAAGCACAGCACCTCCAAAGGGACTGTTTGCGGGTCTTTCTAACACTGTAGCTGGCCCACAACCACCTCCCGGTTGGCCTGAACTGTAGGATTTGTTTGTTCCTGACACCGTGATAGCCCCGGACAGAGCTATCGACTTCAAGAAACTGTATTTAACGTCTATTTTTGCATTATTAGTATTTTGATAACTGTGTGTTGGATTTTTATCATTTTGGTTTTGTTTTGCACAGACAAATATTGGCTATTTTTCTAAAACAGGTGTCATGCCCTTTTTAGTGTTTTCACTGTATTACTGTATTTTATTGCCTCTGAGATAAGCCTGACTGCTTGTGCCAAGCTACCAAGGAGGTGAGCAGGGGTTATTTAGAAGTGTAATCCCTTATCCCAAAAAGAAGAAGGGTCCCTACTAGGACAGGGTACATACCTGTCAACCAGAGGCCCGAATTTCTAAATGCAGGTATGAGCTCCACCTCATCCTTAAGATGGGCTTTGAAGAGACAGAGCCAATGCGACCTTCAGTAGCTGGTAAGAGGGTGACTGTATTGGACTGACAATTTTCTACACAGCTGCAATGCAGTGTACCTCTTCTCCAACTCATAGACCTCAATCAGACTTTGGATTTTAGTAAAAAGAACGTTATTTTCATGAGCAAACAACCATATTGCATAACCACAGAGAAAAACCAAGCAACTGCTCTGAAACTGATAAAACACTGACCCAAGTTTCCAGACTTAGGTAAAAGCTAAGCCAATAATTCCAAAACTCTGTATACAAAGGATATGCTGTTTACATCTTGATAAAAGGTTTACCTTTCAAAGTCCCATTTTCTGCGTGGCCTCTTTAGAATATTTGCCTTTTTATGGTCTGGGTTTTACTTGAACAGTTTGTGTGCTCTTTCTCTATAAATATGAGATAACTTTGGATTTAATCAGTAGGATCATTGTGCTTTCTAATAAGGCCATGGAAATTTGGTGGAAAAAAATTAACCAGTAGCATGGAAGTTATATAGCTGCAGCGTATATGTATACCACACACGTGTTTGGCTAAAGAAGGGCTAGCGCAAGAGACACCACTTTGTCCTAGCTGGTTGCAGTTCAAAACAACTGCAGTAACACATGTCAGAGAAAGGTGTTTTGTAGTGCAGACAAATAACCTTTAACATTAATTAAATAAATAATAATAAGTATGCCTTGTAAGCCTATATGGTTTGGACCATAATGTATAAAAGTGGAACATTCTACATATTAAAGAAACCTAGGCCCCTATTGTGAAAACCTGCCAAATTCTGTTTGTCACTCCATAGGTAAAGTTGATTTTTCAAGAAGAGGGTCTGTTAAGATTTGGAATAAAATTATATTTTTACACTTTTTCCTTGGGAAATTATATAAACCTGGTAAAAATATATTTTTACTTAAAAAAATATATATGCTTCTGTAGTGAAAGTGCAAACACTGGAAAATGCAGCTGTAATGAGCCAATTAGGAAGAGAAAGGAGCACTAGACAGAGCAAGAGCATCAGAGTAGCATAATCCATTTTTACACGAAGATGCCCTAAGGATGCCCAAGTGACAGAAGCTACTCATTCATATAAGTATCATGGACATTCATGACTGCCCACAGAGGCAGGGGAAGTCACTACTAGAACACGAAGAGAGAGTAGTGCCTCATTTCCCTAGGGCTTGTTCTTGGAATTGCTGACAGGTTAATCTGACTTGTACCATTTTGGATAGATGTATCTGAGAAAATTGTTTTTTTATTTTTTTTATATTATTTTATAGCCACACACAGAGATAAATAAATTACATGGGCAGACAATTTCATAAACAATATACCATTATACCAATTGTAATTGTAGACAAGACAGGGAAAAAGATAAAAGAATATATGTATATATAAAAGAAAGAAACCAGGGGGTATAGGGGTATGAACACAAGACAAAGACATAGCCACATTATGATTTGGCAGATACAGATACCTTTTGATACCGTTATATAGAAAAAAAAGAAATTCCTTAAACTCTCAGTCCCATTGAAGGCAGGACCATGTCCTTTTAAATTTAAGCCAAGTCCGAGGGCCTCTAACTTTAGCTAATGCCATCTCCAATTCATAGATTTCTCTTAGTAAGACCCAAAATTCTTTAACATTTGGACTCCTGCTCAGGATCCAGAAGCGAGCTATACATAGACGAGCTCAAGCTGATACAATAGTAGCGAAGGACTTAGTAAGACAGCCTAACTCTGAGAATATTCCCAACGCCAGCTCTTTCTCGGTAACCGCATTATCGTACCCAGCCCAAACTGCGAGAGCGAAGGTAATACCAGACTAAAATTCCTTCAATTTAGGAAACAAAAAGAACATATGGCGCAAATCTGCGGCAAATTCCTGGCATTTCGGACATTATAATTTAGTATTGTTTGAGCTAGTAGCCCATTTAGAGATTTGCTAATAAAGCATAGAAATTCATCGAGTTTGCTGGAGCTTCAGATTGACTGAAGTTACTGCCGAGTCTATTGTTTCCAGAGATTCGTTAATCTCCTCCTCAGTAACATTTCAGTTAAAAATCTGACATAATTTAGCCACTATCTCTATGCCGTTGTCGCTAACCCCCCTATAGGTTTCTGGTAAGTTTTGCCAATAACACCTCGTCTAGTAGCCCCCCAAAAAATTCTGACAAAACCTCAGAGGGGCTAGATAGCTCCAGCAGACCTCGGCCTCTGATAAAATAGTCCCTGAAGTACTTATAAAAATATTTTTGTGACAGGCTGAATTCTTCTTTCAAAGACTGAAAAGATCGGAAACCCTGTCCGTGGTATAGATGACCCAGCTGAGTCATGAGAAAATGTTTATTTAAGCAAGTCAGAAAGTGTTTAAAAAAGGACAGAATACTGATAGGAATTCTTTAGTGATTGGGTCTAATAAAGTACTGAATCATTGGCTAGTGCACTAGATAACATGGTACCTCCCCATCATCCCTTAGAAAATTCATGAAAGGAAACATCTGACGAAGAAAGACTCCTACCTAACCTGTTTGTGAAAAAGCCTGTGGCGACTCCTGCTCTTCAACTGAAGCTGGAGACTGGAATTACCCCCCAAGGGACAGTTGGCTGGACTCTCGTGCAACTGCTAAACTTTCAAAATACCTGAAGAACAGCTTGATCAAATGTGCCTGCAGCCACTAGTCTTTGCTTTAGCTCCATAGCAGAAAGACCTCAGACATCTAATGTTGGCAGTACCCTGATAAACAATCCTGTGGCCTGCCTAGTACAGTCCACCTAATCAGCATAAAGATTGCATTTCCAGGCAACTACCCACATCAGAAGGACACAGATTCACACTGGTGGCGTTAGATTAAGCCTGCTATGCTTTCACAGTGTTGTATTTTAATTAGCATTTGCTACATCATTTTCTTCATTGGCGCCATTTTAGGCAGCTCAAAACTGATCTCGTTCATTTCTGAGAAATGCCTTTTGGTCAGTTTCATTTCTGAAATGTTAGGTTTTGTCTCGATAATGAGTGAACTGTTCATGTCACTGCATAGCTTTCTCACTAGATAGAGGCCCTCTCCCACTTATCTGGTGGCGGGCCCAGAGTGAAACGACCTTGGATTGTGCTAGGTTATGTGAGATACGAGAACTGAAACCTATTTTTATGTATTTTACTGTCCAGCTGCATCTGCCTGGAAAATTCCACTGTGGGCGTGTCTTTGCCCAGGGATGAAATTTACATAATGTATCTCTATGCTTGCTGTTCTTTAGTTCCCTCTGTAGCACTCTCATGGACTGTACAGATGCGGCTCCACTCTGAGTCTATATGAATAAACAGTTATTGGTTCATATTCTCCACTGTCTGACCGACACTTCATTTGGTACGGAAGACTGAGAGGTGGTCATCAGTGACCCGGTGGCCCCAATCAGGTCTCTGCCTTCAGTGGTTCCATAAAAGGTACAACATGTTTGGTCAATGGCAGCCATCGCCCTGCCGCTGCAACAGAGTTGGATGTTAGGGACACAGTCCAGCAAATAAAATCATTGGAGAGCACTTCCAGTGAGTCCTCTTGAGGTTGCTAGCAGCATAGCTAAGCATCTTTTCAGGGACATACCCACAATCCCACTTTTGAAAAGAATTATTACCAATAAAATACAGGTGAATAAAGTATTACATACGCAACATGAATGTTTTAGTGAAATTTTGATACCCCGTTCACTAACAGTTAACCACACATTTTCCCTTCTTTATGACAACCAGAGAGCCCTTCCAAGATATTTTTTTTAATCTATTCACAATTTTGTAACATTAGAAGATAATGAGATTTGGGTGATTGATGGCTCATTTCAGACCACATCCTACCCATTTCAATGGTAATTCTTGTTTAAAAAAAGAGCCATTCACCATTTTAAAACAGTTAAAAAACACACTAAAAACACAGCAATTGTTAGCCGTCAAGTATTTGTGTGGTGGGGGTCTTCTTCAGCAAACTACTTAAAAATAGAAGCAATGCAAAATACAGAAAGTACAACATTTCCAATAAAGTTTAGACATGCTAACCTCCCTTTATCTGTTCTGTCCTTGCAATAGATTAAACTGCTATTGCCTTTTTGTAATAAAAATAAATTGTACTCACCCCAGCAAGCATGTTTCCATCCTTCTTCGTACACTTCCACTGACTAATGAAACAGACACTGAAACAAGAAGAATGTCATAAAATGGGTGAGGAAAAAAATAAAACAATTTTTTCTTTGTATAGTAATGGAATAAAGTCGGAAAGCTGTTTAAAAGGGTACATAACATGTTTATGATAGTGTAAGAATGTGCATGTTCTGAATGTACTATATTAAAATGTATAATTGTGTTTATTGTTAAGATTTGTTTTAATTGAAAAAAGTGTTTGATTATTTTTTAATAAAAAGAATGTGGCTCTTATTAATTTGTATTTGTTAAATGCTTTTACTTTGCAATAAATATATCTAATTGAACATGCATTCTAATTTTACATTATTAATATATATTTTTCTAAAAAGATAAATATTAGGTAAATTAAAAACATGTACTTTAGAATTATTAAGTAAAGGTAAAGGTTCAAATACCACAATTAATACTCAATTCTCAAGTATTAAACTGCAACAATCCATCTTTTAATATAATCAAACACCCATTATTTTTAAACCTAATTATTAAATGGCCACTTCACTCAACCAATTGTTTTTAAAAAGTACCCTGAACTCTTCCCACCATTATACACTATAGCCCTCAAATCTCACTCCTAAAAAAGTTAATTTGCAAAAAATACCTTGCACAATATTTTTGTACAAAACCTCATGTTTTAAAAATTCATGTGCTACTAATAAACATCCTCATACTGTTCTATTTTTTTTAAACCTCCCAAAAAATAGTCTCATCCTAAAACACAAAACAAAAATACTCCTTCACGCATTGCTGTTTACACATTTTTTTCAATTAATATTACCCCTAAACTCTTTACTATTTCTCCCCCACCCCCTTTTAGTCAATAAATGTAACTCCTATACTCCTTATTTTTTGAAAGTGCAATCCCCCACCCCACAGTCTCTAATATTTTAAATATATTTACCTCCCCTACACTCTTTACTATTACTTCAACACCCATTTTAGTAAATAAATGTAGATCCTTACTTTTTGAGAGTGTAATCCCCACTTCACCCTCTATTTTTTATTATAAATTTTGCTCCCTTACACCTTTCTTTTGGTGTGCTAAAGCCCTCCAAACATCCCATTTTGAAAAAAATATATATCATTCTTTATCCCTATTTGTGTGTGGTAACACCTAACGCCCATTTTTAAAATAATATTCCTTACCCTAGCTAACCCACATAAACCTGTCTTACGCGTGCTTACCTCAGTGTGTAGTAAAGGCATTCGTGGTGAAGGCATGTGTGGTAAATGTATTTCATAGTACAGATTGCATTTTATTTGAAGCATGTAGTAGAGCCTGCATTATAAAGGTAACATACAGTGTACAGCTTTTAAACTAAATTGTAGATTTTGTGAATTAATCTGTGCAATGTAAAACGTGCAGTTTCAACAAAATCAGCTCATGGGCCCATTCTGGGCCTGTGCATGGACACTGATTATGTTCATGCTATAACCCTGAATCCTTTTATAAGATGTGTTTTTTCAGGTTTTCATGATGTAAAAGTAAGAGCAAGAATATTGACTGTAGTGCTTTATGGTAGAGCATTGATTCAGGAGGCACAGTGATTTTTGTTGCCCAGGGCTAATACGTATGTTTTCCGAAAGCAATGTTCCATTATGCTCTCAGTGAAGAAGGATCGCATTGTGGTAGTGCAGTTTGCCCTGGAATTAGATTGTACTCAAAGTTCATCTGTCTTTGGTAGACTTATGGTTGCATTAGAAAATGTTGTTTGACAGTGGTAAACAGAAGTCAAATGTATCTTTATGTAGGTACTCACATATCTGCGTTATCATGAGGATTACAAATGGGGTTCAATTGTCTGTGGGGTATCCTGATGATTGGAATTGCAGAGGGAATGTTCCAGAGGTACCTCATCCCATAGTGCACCAACACTGATGTCCTCTAGCAGAAGGTCCGAGGTGGTTGAGTAAATCGATCTTGACACTCTGGAATTGTAGTGACTTTTGAATTTTATGACAGAACCCATTTGGCTTCATGAATGGCTTAGTCGTTGGCGGCTACCCAGGCTGGGGAGGACACTACAACTGGCAACAAGATAGTGGATAAGTAACCTGAAGAGCAACAGTGCTCTCCTAGAGAGTCTGCTGTGGTTGAAACAAACTGCTTGTGTATGCCACATGTCTCGCGGTCAAAATGCGGAATTTACTCCATGCATGTGGAATTAAGCGCAGCTCTAGCCGCTGTAAAGCAGGGGAAGACAATGGCAGCATTGCAAAGAATTTACCTGTTGATGATCGAGAAACTGCTGGCCAGGCCATACATAAACTTACCGTGCAGCCACGCAAGATAAAGTTGTACATTAGATGGAGTGTTGACACTGAAGATGGATTCAACCCAGATTGCCAAGTGCAGTCGCTGATAATCATAACTTGCAAAATAACGCTGTGTACAGAAGTGCTGCAAGGCTGAGGACAAAAAATGCAATGAACAGTTAGAAGACTAGAAATAAAATAACTTCCTGAATAGACTAAAGAAAGTCATCATTCCATAGCAGTCGGTGAAGTTGGTACAAGGAGAAGAACCTTTTTTCCAATGTGGGTAGCTCTCAATTTCGGACCCTAGCTCACCAAGCACCTAGGGAAACCGAGCCAACCTATACATTTTTTAAGACTAGGCACCTAAGAGTATCCAGAGTGGGCTGACTTGTGTGGCTCCCCATGTTTATGTTACCCAGAATCTCTTGCAAACCTCAATCTTTGATTAAAAAAACACACTTTTTTCACATTTCTGTGATGCAAAGTGCTGGAATCTGTGGAGAAATTTATAATGGAGGGTGGATTCGCACACCAATCTTTTGATATAAAGAGTTAAGATATTTCTGCAAATTTAAAGATGTTTAGCGTGCTCTCTGGTTGTGAAGGAGTGTGCCCTACTCCTCAATCATATGAACAAGCTGAGTAAGAGCCCGGGGGGAACCCGAGCTACTAGAGGCACAGCTGCTGGGCCTTAAGCCTGTCAAAAGTTCTCACAAAAGGTTTCTCATTGTTTATGTAAACATTTTACAAAATTTATTTTTATGTTGTCTTAGTTTTAAACAAAAAACGTAACCATATGCTGTACATTCTATGTAGTACAGTATGTCTCAGAAATTTTTGTCATTGAAAAACATGTAGAAAAAGCATATAGATTATTCAGCAAATCGAACAATACTCTTTGGTACTCTTGTTAAATAGCCACAAGATTCACAAACAGTGCCCCAAAGTCCCGCTGGGGGTCGCGTAACTAGTTAGCATGGAGGAGTCTCGTTCGTTATCGGAATTAACCAGACAAATCGCTCCACCAACTAAGAACGGCCATGCACCCCCACCCACAGAATCGAGAAAGAGCTATCAATCTGTCAATCCTTTCCGTGTCCGGGCCGGGTGAGGTTTCCCGTGTTGTGGAGAGCCACAAACTTCCATCTTCCTGGCATTCCCCCAAGTCTCTCGATAAAAATGGTGCCTCACTTGTGTGGGTAGGGCTAGTGCCCGCGACAGGGAAGGGCCCAAAACTTATTGTGGAGACATCAAAATTATCACAAAACAACCTGGTTTTACATGGGGTTTACCTGGGTTTTCAGTCCCGTACTCGGTGGACATCTAGGGAAACCTACCAAACACAGACACATCTGAAAACTAGACATCCCAAGGAGTCCAGGGAAGTGTGGATGTGTGGATCCCCAAAGTTTTCTTACCCAGAATCCCCCCAAACACCCACAATTATTCTCTCTCTCTCTCTCTCTCTAGATATATATATATATATATATTAGAATCCACGATCCTGAAGCGCCGAAGACACCAGACGGACACAGCCAGGTACAGACCACAAACCAAGGATTTCAAAGAAAAACAATGTGCTTTATTCCATCAATGGGGATGGCAGCATGACTTGATCACATGACACGACCCAGAGACATAAGTGGTTAAATACTGGTGCAGAAACGGAACTCCTCCCACATGTTAATAGACATGAAGGAAATCTCATTCAAAGTATAAAGTGGAACATCCAAAAATGCTGTATAGTATAATTCAATGCATAATTGCATACAACTATAACAATACACTATACATAATATAAACACATAAAATAAGTTCATCGCATAGAGGGCAAGTGCCCAAATGGATTGCCACAATATTAAAGTGCATGTAATGACTTGATGATACAAAAATCGATGTCCATTGGGTCCGTTATCTATCCAGTAAATTGATCTAGAAAACCACTACTGATTTTAAAAGTGCAAAAAGAGAAGTGCAGGGTGCATAATCCCAAAATTTTGGAACAAACATGATTTACCCAGGAAAAACCTGGAGCAGAATAGCTGTGGTAATAAAGTGCAAAATAGCAAAAAAGTGCAAATAGTCGGCAATGCATAAATATTGTTAAAGGGGAGATGAAAAAGGTAATCACATCTTATATAGCAGCAGTAACTATGGAATACCACAATTCATAATGGTACAGCTGGATTGTAAATACATAATTTCAATACCGCATTCATCAATGAATTAATTATATAAATAAACAGAGCAGATCTTCATAAACCATCCTCAACATAAATAAATAGATTAAAACCATAAATAGTTAAAAATCCATTATAAGAAATCATGCATATGACAGAGTAAAATATTTACAGAAAATTGTTAAGGTCTTCTCCCATGTTCAGGCCATTAGGGATCTTACTGTTAAGCCTCAGAATATATTGACTTTCTAGTTGTCTAAGTCTTTTCTCTCTGTCACCACCCCTTTTATTTGGGGGAACTGAGTCAATAACATAGTATTGCAGGTCATTAAGATTGTTATTATGCACTAGCTTGAAATGTCGTGCCACTGGGTAGTTGGGGTCAGAATTTACAATGGCACGGAGATGCTGTAAAATTCGATTAAATACCTGCAATTTAGTGCTTCCAACATAATGTAAATCGCACGTGCACTTTAGAACATAGACCGCATGGTCTGTTTTGCAAGTATACACATTCTTAATAGGAATCACAGCATTGGTTAGACCCTCAACAAATTCGCTGGTGTTCACACCGAATTTACATGCCCGGCATGAACTACACTTTCGAAAGCCTGCTTTGTTAGAGAACCAGTTAGGTTTAACAATGGTTTCAGGGCTGGTTTTAACCAGAGCATCCCTCATTGAGGGTGCTCGTCGAAAAGTAATGTTAGGCATATCTTCTAACAAAGGGCCCACCACAATGTCTGTTTTTAAGATGGGCCAATTAGATTTAATGATTTGCCTCATCTTTTTATGTTGGTTATTAAAAGTGGTGATTAGGTGAATGGAAGTTTTCTCAGCTATAGAAATTCCCTCTTCAGGAATAACTAAAACAGGCTGTTCTACCGTGGCCATTAATTCAGTTGATAAAGCCCTTTTCAGAGAGTTAGTGAGGTTAGAGATATTATAGCCTCTACGTAAGAATCTTTGGTCAGACCCATTCAAGCAGTTCATGAGGTCAATCTCATTATTACATATGCGTCTGATTCTTAAAAACTCCCCATAGGGGATGCTTTTAATAAGATGGTGTGGGTGGTTGCTCTGCGCATGTAAAATTGAGTTTCCAGCCGTAGTTTTTCTATACATCCTAGTCATGATCTCATTGTTCTTGATGTAAACCTCTACATCCAAAAAGTTGACTTTTACATTGCTGATGTCGGCACAGAATTCTAGATTTAGGGAATTGTTATTGATATTACTAACAAATTCTTCTGCTGATGTTCTACACCCCTGCCAGATTATAAAAACATCATCAATGAAACGCCACATCTTAACAATGCCACTTTCATTCTCATCCAAACAACTACGGATCCTACCCAGGACATGCCTCTCCCACCAGCCCACGTGTAAACACGCGTAGCTGGGGGAAAAGCACGCACCCATGGCAACACCTCGCAGTTGCTGGAAGATTTCATTATTGAAAAGAAAAAAGTTATTCTTAAGGCATAAATCAATCATGCTGATCAGCATTTTACTATGTTCATAATACTTAATGTCTCTAGTAGATAAGAAGTATTCAATCGCATTCAAACCATCAACATGATTAATAGAGGTGTACAATGATGTAATGTCCATGACTAGAAAAAGATAGTTTGGTTTCCACACAACTTCCTTCAATTTCAACAAAAAGTCACCAGTGTCTTTCAGATAACTGGGCAAGGCCTCCATATATTCATGTAGATAAAAATCAACATATTTGGAGAGGGGTTCCAACAAGCTATTTTGAGCGGAAATAATAGGTCGCACTGGTATTGGTGTTGTGCCTTTATGAATCTTTGGTAAGAGGTACAACGTTGGAATAATTGGAAAATCCTTCTTCAAAAAATCAAATTCTTTTTTACTGATAAGTCCTTCCCTCTTCCAAGTGGTTAAATTTGCATGAACAAGAGTTTTAACTTTATTCAGTTCATTAAAAGAGGCCTTTCTATAACAAGCTGGGTCATTCAATTGTCTTTCTGCTTCCTCTAGATATAAAGTGCGTGGCCACAAGACAATATTTCCACCTTTGTCCGCTTTATTGACAATGATGTCACCTCTTGACTTGATTTTTTTGCATAAGTAGAGAATATTGTTTGTCTCTAAAACTTCTCTTTTGGAAAGGGGCGACCATTCGGTCCCCCCGAACGTATGGTGGAGTACCACGATCCCCCCGGGAAGCCATCTTGGGCGGGAGGCGAGCCTCGGCTGGAATGCCCGAAGCGGCGTAGCCGGGGCGCGCCTTTTTCCCGCCCTGGAGTGGGCTGGCCTAGACACTGACGCGGCCGGCCACGCCCTTTTGGGCAGGCAGGGGCGGGTGTACGCCCGCCCTGAAGACGGATAAAAGGAGCAACAAGCCAAGAAAGCATCCTCTTGTTCCTGTGCTCTGAAGCTGCACCTCCTCGCTGCACGTGAGCTCGAGACGGAACGAAGAGCCAATTTTGACCCACCCACCAGCCCCTGAGGACAGCTACTTGTTGTGAATAAAGTTTTGATGTGGTAACTCTATTTTCTTTCAGGTTGTGATGACTGTTGTGATATTTTGAATCTGCAATAAAGATGGTCATTTGTTGATTGTTTTCAAATAAAGTATTTGCTCTAGTGTTGATCAGTAAGCATGCTTATAATAAACTACAATTGTTTAGTAATTTAGTAATTTAGATAGATTTGTCGTATTTATTGTCGGGCGGTAAGGTCATGATCGGTGAGCACTAATTGGTAGATCCCTATGAGTGGGCGTCACCCATTACGGATGGGAGCGCTCGAGGGAGGTGGCCATTGGCCCCTCAACGGGGAGGCGGTCCCTTCTAAGGATGGGCCGCCGAAAGGAAAGGAAAGGTGGTCAAGGCCCCTTCCTGGGTAGGAGGGGTTACAGCCCCCTCCTGGAGAATTTCCCGGGGCCATGACATCTGCGACGGCAGATGTGGTAAGTTGTGTGGGGTTTGGGGGGGGGTCTACGCTACCTTCTAGATACCTCACACGAGTCCTCGGACGACCTTTAAGTGGCGTCGAGTTTATTGGGGCCCCCGTCAAGTCAAGGGAAATTGGTAGTTGCACTTGAGGTACACCTCTGTGCGGTCGCCCCTCACAAGTGAGGGGGACACTTCTGGTTTAGGGATCTTGACACCGGTTACGACCTTGCCGTTGGCCCTTAAACGTTAGGATGTACAATTTCAAATTGCAAGTTAATATTTTGTAGGATGTTAGTTCGGCTAGGAGAACCTTTGTATTAGAGAATATGTTAAGGTTAGCCAAACATCGCAAATGTGGTAATGAAATTGTGCATAATATGAAACTGTTATTTTAATGTTTTAATTTTGTTTCATATTTTAATAAATACGGCCGGGAGGGTCACTCCCTCCCGTCTTCCAAAAGTTCAGAACTGTTTCCGGTTTCCCATCCTTGGGGATTGTGTTGAGAGGGGGTGGCGGGTATCTCAGCCATATTCTTATTCTTAGACACCGTTTTGTTCAATTCTTTTAAATCTTCCACAACCCTATCATTGAAGATGTCGATAGCATCCCGAGGCATTACCGGGACAAACGTAGATTTAGGGCAAAAGGGACTATTGCCAGCACTGCCACTACTGATTCCCATAGCACCTAAAACATCCTGGGTGTTGTTTGGGGCATCATCATCATTGACTAGTGAATGAGCAGTTTTAAGAGCCAAGGTGTCAGCAATAGTGAAATTCTTATGAGTTTGAGATTCACTAATGATTGCTCTCGCTTTTTCACTTTTTTTGTTGGTGGTGTGGAATTTGAGGAGTTTAAGTTTCCTTATGAATTTAAAGGTGTCTATTCTGGCCTGCACATATTTGAATCTATTGTTGGGGCAGTAGGACAGACCCAATGAAAGAAGCTGTTTTTCTGCTGCGTTGAGATCAAGTTCCGTTAAATTAATTACCGTATTTTCTACCTCGGAGTTGCCAGAAAGGCAGACGGTGCTCATAGAATTTTTGTCTTTTTCTTGAGAATTTTTTTCTTTTTCTTTGTCTTTTTCTTTTTCGTTAGTGTCATTAACATGTGATGCAATTCCTTCACATGATAGTGTGGTGGGTAATTTCAACAAGTTATTTATTATTTCTTTTGGGCATTCCCCCTTCCTCTTTTCTTTTTCCCGTAACTGTTGGCGTTTCCTCCTCTCTTTGCGGGATTTGTTTCGCCTCTTCCTCCTGTTGCTCCTGCTGGCTGAGTCCCTCTCGATCTCAGGGTATTCCGCCGATCTTCCACCATAAAATCCAATTCCTCAGATGGAGTAAAACTACTACTCCCGAGATGTTGCACATTTGTTTCATCATCAGACCCCCCACTGCTGTAGATGGAGCTCATGTCTGATCCTTCAGGAGCTCCCACCTGTTGATTCTGAGGAGTTTGTGATGTAGTTGCTGACATTGGCACAGATGTTGTTAAAGCTTGCCTTTTAACGGATTCAAATTTCCTTGAAAATGTGAAAATTCTACCATTTTCATAGTCAGCCTTATCTCTGGCAAATTTAAAGGCTTTACGGGTTTTTATGGTCTCTTCATATTTGTCAAGACGTTTTTTGATGTCTTCCCGCCCTTTATTAATTGCCTCTTGTTCTTCCATGGTGTTCAACTCGAGGTTAAGTTTTTCAATCTGAGTCATTAGCTCGACTCTATCGATTTCGGCGTATTTAATTAATATGCAAACCATGCCCATGGATGCATCGAGGTTATGCTGAGCCCATTCTTTTAACATCAGGGGACTGGGATTTTCGAAAGATGGGGCTATTAACACTCTTAAGCCTCGAGGAACTCTTTTGGCTTCCTTGTATTTTTCCAGGCTTTTTTGTTCCCACCATTTTGTGAGCTCCGTCCGGAGCAGTTTTTCCAATTTTTTCAATTTCGTTTTTACATCATTTCCTTCGGTAGTTTGTTCTTTGCGTTTCTCCCCTATGTTCGCAACTGCCGGCAAATTTAAAAAAAGAGCATCTACTGCTTGCTCCCTGTCTCGGAAAATGTCATCTGCCATCGCCATTATGCTTGCGGAAAATAAGATTACTAAGCACCAGTTCAAACAGTCTTTTTCACGTGTTTACGTGTTATGTTAAACACGTCTTTTCTTAAAAAAAGAAAGTGAACAAACAATAACGTCCTCGTATCTCGTCAAAGCCCACGTTCAACGTGCTGGAATCTGTGGAGAAATTTATAATGGAGGGTGGATTCGCACACCAATCTTTTGATATAAAGAGTTAAGATATTTCTGCAAATTTAAAGATGTTTAGCGTGCTCTCTGGTTGTGAAGGAGTGTGCCCTACTCCTCAATCATATGAACAAGCTGAGTAAGAGCCCGGGGGAAACCCGAGCTACTAGAGGCACAGCTGCTGGGCCTTAAGCCTGTCAAAAGTTCTCACAAAAGGTTTCTCATTGTTTATGTAAACATTTTACAAAATTTATTTTTATGTTGTCTTAGTTTTAAACAAAAAACGTAACCATATGCTGTACATTCTATGTACTACAGTATGTCTCAGAAATTTTTGTCATTGAAAAACATGTAGAAAAAGCATATAGATTATTCAGCAAATCGAACAATACTCTTTGGTACTCTTGTTAAATAGCCACAAGATTCACAAACAGTGCCCCAAAAGTCCCGCTGGGGGTCGCGTAACTAGTTAGCATGGAGGAGTCTCGTTCGTTATCGGAATTAACCAGACAAATCGCTCCACCAACTAAGAACAGCCATGCACCCCCACCCACAGAATCGAGAAAGAGCTATCAATCTGTCAATCCTTTCCGTGACCGGGCCGGGTGAGGTTTCCCGTGTTGTGGAGAGCCACAAACTTCCATCTTCCTGGCATTCCCCCAAGTCTCTCGATAAAAATGGTGCCTCACTTGTGTGGGTAGGGCTAGTGCCCGCGACAGGGAAGGGCCCAAAACTTATTGTGGAGACATCAAAATTATCACAAAACAACCTGATTTTACAAGGGGTTTACCTGGGTTTTCAGTCCCGTACTCGGTGGACATCTAGGGAAACCTACCAAACACAGACACATCTGAAAACTAGACATCCCAAGGAGTCCAGGGAAGTGTGGATGTGTGGATCCCCAAAGTTTTCTTACCCAGAATCCCCCCAAACACCCACAATTGTGCTCTCTCTCTCTCTCTCTCTCTCTCTCTCTCTCTCTCTCTCTCTCTATATATATATATATATATATATATATATATATATATATATATATATATATATATATATATATATATATATATATATATGCCACAAACAATTCCCACCACTTCCGTTTCCCGGCGAAGAAGGAACTCAGACCACCACAGAAATTCAGGCAAGATGTATGTTTATTTGCGTTTCCCACGCAGCCTGCAACGACGCGTTTCGGGCTTCGGGAGCCCTTGATCACATTCAGCATGAATTACGTCACTGTTACTTTTTATACATTTTTTTAAACCTCAATGTGCACACCCCCTTGTTTGCGTGGACTACAAGTCATGTGATAAATGAACAGGAACAAAAGACTGCCGTGTATCTTGTGATCAAGCGGAGTCTTATAATGAAAATAACTGCTTAAATGCATATGTATATTTTCTATGATAAATCGACTGCTTGATTTAACAAAAGGCAAAATTGTACACATTAAATGAGCTGAATAACATATGACAGGATCAATCCTCATTTGATATATTTACACTAATATCCTTTCAGGATATATGCTATGATTCAGCCGTGAACAAATTTGCCAAGATCTTTGTTATTTAAATGATGTCTATTATACATTTAAAAACCCCTTCATTAAGACATTCACCTGAAGCTCGCTTAAGTCCTACTTGACTGTGAATAGTGCAGAATTATGAAAAAGTGCTAAATAATGTGCAAAGGTGCAAAGATGATAAATATAAAGTGTCCATTGTGCATCTTATATCAACATACTCAACAATATCAAAATTCATAGCAGATCAATAATATATATAAAAAATGGTTTTGTCCAGTCGGATATCAAAACCTATATTACAAATGTCCAAAAGACGTTTAAAATATGCCATGAAAGATATATCTTGTTAACATAGTCAATATAAAATTGTGTTAAAAACAATGAAGAGAGTCAAAAGAGTAAATGTTGCAGAACTACCCTGTAAATCCATGGGCAAAAGGTAAAGTGCAAATGCAGCATTTCTACTATACACAACGATACATACATGTTTAAAAATCCAACAGGAACTAATACTGTTATATGCTATTTACAAGTATGTGTACATATCCTCCGAGTTATTCAGACCCCTTGGCCATTTGCTGTCTAGTTCTAAGATGAATTTAGTCTCCAGCTGCCTGAGTTTTCTCTGTTGCCGCCTCTTTTACATTTTGGAACGGCGGCAATGACAAAATAAGAAAGGCAATTGATGTCTTTGTTGTGGCATTTAGAAAAGTGCCTTGCCACGTGGTAGGCAGCATCGTTATGGAGGATGGCCCTCAAGTGTTGTAATATCCTGACGTGTACCTGTAGCTTTGTGCTTCCCACATAATTTAAACCACAGGTACACGTCAGGACATAGACAGCAAAATCTGTTTTACAATTGAAGCTCCCCTTGATAGAGATAGGGGAAGTATCGAATGGGGTCTGATAGGTTGACTTATTGCAACCGAATTTACAAGCCCGACAAACAGTGCATTTTTTAAATGATAATATATATATATATATATATATATATAATATATATATATATATATATATATATATATATATATATATATATATATATATATATATATTAAAGCTGGGCTAATCATACATTAGCGGTTTGTTGATGCACTCACTCGAGACACGATTCAATTAGATTAAAGCGTCTTTATTGCAACCAAAAACGCCCGACGCGTTTCACCTCCACCTCAGATGGAGGTGAAACGCGATGACATCACTGATGACAGTGATGTCATCAGTGATGTCATTTGAGATGTCATCAGTGATGTCATCAGTGATGTCACTGACCATGTCATGAATGATGTAATATGTGACATCATCAGCAGTGGATTACGGGTGCGCGAAATATAGTTAGTACAACTAACTATATAGGAGCAATTTCAATGGTTTTTAAAATGCTAATTCCTAACTATATAAGGCCTGAAACCTATGGTTTTTTAAGTGAATTTGCAAGGTTTTTAAAATGCTAATTCCTAACTATATAAGGCCTAAAACCTATGGTTTTTTAAGTGAATTTGCAAGGTTTTTTAAATGCTAATTCCTCACTATAATACTATATAAGGCCTGAAACCTATGGTTTTTTAAGTGAATTTGCAAGGTTTTTAAAATGCTAATTCCTAACTATATAAGGCCTGAAACCTATGGTTTTTTAAGTGAATTTGCAAGGTTTTTCAAATGCTAATTCCTAACTATATCAGACGGGAAACCTATATTTTTTTTCAATAAATTTCAAAGGTTTTGTAAATGCTAATTCTATTAGCGGATAACGTTTATATATGTTATTATCCTTCTGGGACCACCTGAGCAGCCATCTTGTTTCTCAGGAGAAGTGAGGCACAAGAGAGCACATAACAAGAGTGGAAAACGCAAAAAGGGGGCAGGGTAGAGACCCTGTGACCCCTAGCCCTTCTCAGGGGGTCCCAGAAGGACCAACAAGTGCAAAAAAAAATTTTTTTTTTGAATCGCGGAGTACGCGCACGGTACGCGGACCGTGTGCGTACGGTGTGCGTACCCCTCGATTTTTTCGATTTTTTTTTTTTCCCTTGGGGGTCCTTCTGGGACCCCCTGAGAAGGGCTAGAGGGTTGGGGGGTCTCTACCCTCCCCCTTTTCGTGTTTTGCACTCTTGTTTTGGGCTCTCTTGTGCCTCAGTTCTCCTGAAAAACAAGATGGTGGCCAACACTTCCTGGTTTGGACAGTTTGGAATGATGACAGTCGACTGCCAGACAATCAGAAACTCGCTCGCGCACGTAAGGGTACGCGCACGTACGCGTACGGTGCGCATACGGTGCGCGTACGGTGAGCGCATATAGATCTATAATTTGCTCAAATTCAATTTTCTCAACAACTACTGGAGGGATTTTCACCAAATATAGAAAAGGCACTACTGCATACCTGTCCCTACCATTTTGCCAAGTTTGGTGTAAATCCGTTCAGCCGTTCGGGCTGTAGCCGTGTCTAAAGGTCCCATAAAAAATGCCATTTGAAAATTTTCAAATTCAATTTTCTCAAGAACTACTGCAGGGATTTTCACCAAACATAGCAAAGGCACATGTACATACCAGGCCCTACCATGTTACCAAGTTTGGTGTAATTCCATTTAGCCCTTCGGGCTGTAGCCGTGTCTAAAAGTCCCTATGGAAATTAACATGGGGAAAACACGTTTTTGGACCCCCCTTTCGGCCCCCGCTTGACGAATCCCCCCCGAAACTTTCAGGGAAGGAGCGGAACAGAGCTGGCCAAAATTCTGGAAAATTACACGCAGATTCCTCAATCGGCGCCAAAGTTATTCCCAATAGAATGTTGAGCGCATATAAGATATATAATTTGCTGAAATTCAATTTTCTCAACAACTACTGTAGGGATTTTCACCAAATAAAGAAAAGGCACTACTGCATACCTGTCCCTACCATTTTGCCAAGTTTGGTGTAATTCCGTTCAGCCGTTCGGGCTGTAGCCGTGTCTAAAGGTCCCATAGAAAATGCCATTTGAAAAATTTCAAATTCAATTTTCTCAAAAACTACTGGAGGGATTTACACCATACATTCAAAAGGCACTGCTGCATACCAGTCCCTACCATTTTGCCAACTCTGGTGTAGCCTTGTCAGAATGTCCCTATGGAAATTAACATGGGGAAAACACGTTTTGGGACCCCCCTTTTTTCTCGGCCCCCGCTTGACGAACCCCCCCGAAACTTTCAGGGAAGGAGCGGAGCGCAGCAAGGCAAATTTAAGGAAAGTTACAGGCAGATCCCTCAATCGGCGCCAAAGTTATTCCCAATAGAATGTTCGGAATTTCCTATGGTAACTAGGTCCTAACTATATATACCTACTGGCGACCTCCAGTAGGTAATATATATCCAATATTGCTGTTGCGGTGAATGCATACTGAAATCTGATCCTATCATTGGTCCTAAAATCACTGACAGGCCCCAGATTACATACCGTAGAGGAAGAAACCTACGAGATATCTTGGTCAAAGGGGATATCTCAGAAACTACCAACCACAATGTTCATAATTTGAAAGGGTTCTACCCTTGTGGACATTGTAAAGTCTGCAGAACGAGCCAAATGGTTCAAGAAATAATGATCCCAGGGAGAAATAACCATACCCTGACACAATTTCTCACTTGTAGCACTAATTTTGCCATTTATGTGCTAGAATGTCCCTGCAAATTACGGTATGTAGGGAGCACTGTCTGCATGGTAAAGAAAAGGGTGCTATCATGAACATTGACCTACACTACCCAATAGCCCGCCACTTCCAAGAGAAACATCAGTCCAACAATTCTCTTTTAAAATTCTACGCTATTGAACAGGTTAATATAGGAAAGAGGGGTGGTAACAGGGAATTAGCCATTAGGAAGAGGGAGTCTAAATGGATCATTGAATTAGAAACCTGTTTCCCTGGGGGCCACAATTTAGATGAAGAATTGGCAACCCACCTCCATGACACCTGACCTAGTGCTTTGTACATTTAATCTTAGTCTTCCATCGTCATGTAAATATGTTTAACTAACATGTAAATTCAGAATGTATTAGTGTATGTTTTTAAATGTGATTTTTTACTTTTTCTTGTATTTTTGATTCTTTGCAGGAGGAAAGGAAGGGACCCAACACACTGGCACGGGTTAAGAACCTTCACGGGATCCCTACCCTTTTCCTCTGTGGATAGACTCATGCACCTCAAGATAAGAGACTTTCTGAACTTTTTGGGTTATGGCACATCACTACAGTTTTCTTTATTTTCATCAATGTGATGGAAGTTTTTAGTTGTGCTACATCAGCGAGTACAGCCTTACGATACAGTATCAATCATAGAACACTGAGTTTAGTGGGCATCTAAAGGCACTAGTCTGATTGAACACCTACACATACTGGGAACAACATTGATTGATTGATTGATTGACATATGGCACTAGACCGATTGTAACTAGTTACCCTGCTTAAGTGTATGTATTCACTAAGGCGATTAGATAGAGCATTTGTACTCATGCTCCCTTTTTTTGATTCCACCATGCAGGATCAAAATCACAGCGAATTCGCTGTGACTTGTGCTAAAGGATTTTGTTTGATTTTTATTGAACATCTATATTTGTTATGTATATATCCTTTACCCGGTAGTATGTTGCATTTACTTTCTTGCATAATACATGACCCGCTGATTGCCCAGTTGTGAAAACTATTTTTACCTACTACAAGATGGCGCCCATTTGGAAATACTTTGGTGGTACACTGTGTCAGTGCATCGTTTATGTTTACACTTTGTGTATTTAAGCACGTACTATTCCTATTTTGTGTTTATTGTGTGACCAGGACACCATCGTGTGTCGAAACGCGTAACGAACGAAGGAATAAATCTATGGTGAACTTTCTCTCCTGGGAGCGCATTTGACTTTCTTTGTTGTTTGGTAATTGAATTACCGGCTTGAGGGTGCCTGCCGGCAATGTGCCACCTCTGGTTTCTTTTAGGGCCTATCCCAACCCCACGCATGTATAAAAAGAAATTACTCCCCACAGGGGTTTGTCCATTTGTACGAGTGTCCACATTATGACAATTTCATAATCTTTTCCCTTGTTTTTTATATACATTTTATATTCCCCTTGGTGGCGTGATTATGCCCCAGGGGAAAAGAAAAACACACATATCCAAATATCCAATAAAAATTGTCCCAGGTTGAGGGGACAGACCATTACCAAGAGGGCTGAACCCCCTTGCGGTTTCCTTGGTGGCCTAGTGGGGCCTAGTAGGATTTCTGCTCATGGACTGCAGCGCTCCGCGATCCGCAAGCAAGAATCTGTTTGTGAGAAGCATTGTTGGAAAGGGGAAACTCCTACCTGCTTCCTTGGAGCTGGTCTAGTGGGGGTTTGTGATGTCATCACACCTTGCGGAGTGATAGGGGTGTGGAGAGATGCAGAAGTGATCCTGTGTCTCTCCCAGGGTTTAAAAAAATAAAAAGTAAACCTTCAGTGCTTTTTACATGAGGATTTCCTAAACCCCTCCCTCATGTTGGCCAATGGCTGTTCCATGCACCAGAGATTTAGTTTGTGTGTAGGCCATTGGCCGACACACCCACCAAAGGTGTTATTGATGAAGAAGCTATGCACTATAGAGTTGTTGATGGATGCTTGTCAGATTCATTCAGATGACGAATGATGGGAGAAACTCTTAGTCTGGAATGAGTGTTGATGGCTGCCAGAGCCGAGGGGTGTGCTAAAAGACAAGCTGTTGACATGGAGGCAATAGGTGCTAAGAGTGAATTAGTCATGACTATAAAAAGTAAGCCAAAGTAAAAGACTGAAGGGCACAAAGTGATGTCTACATGTGAAAAGAAGTTATGTTTTAGATGTGGATTTTTGTTTCCACACTAAGGTCAATGTCCCACCATGTGGGCAGATATGTAAAGGCTGTAGGAAAGAGAACTCTATTGTGTTGGTTTGTCAAGTGAAGGAAAAAGCAAGTGCATCATAGCCCAAAGACAAAATGGCAACCAGAACATTCCAGAAGCTATGTTCAATGCACAAGGACTAGCAGCGACATCAATTGAGGCAAATTGATACTGAATAAAGTCAATCAGCATCTTTAATATTGTCAAACAGTTCTTCCACCTCAATATCAAGTGAAAGTGAGGAAGATGGTTGTGCCATGTCAATGTTTACCTCAGAGAAATGTGCATTGTCGGACTAGCTGCATGCGAGAAAAATGTCAGTCAAAGAAAAGTCGATATGTCAAAGCACCAAATACATATAAACATTGTC
Source organism: Lissotriton vulgaris (assembly GCF_964263255.1). Lineage (NCBI taxonomy): Eukaryota > Metazoa > Chordata > Amphibia > Caudata > Salamandridae > Lissotriton > Lissotriton vulgaris. The sequence continues at coordinate 141,213,499 of NC_141700.1, read as the reverse complement.
CGAAGATTTCATTGAAAATAAATGTTGCTCAATGCCACTCACAATTGACAGTGGTGAATCAATAAATATAATACCTAAAGGGAAATAAAATTATTTGTCCCCATTGCCATGACTTTCACCATCAAAAACCAAGGTGTACACATGGGCTGCATCGATGGCCATAGAAAGCCAAGGTTCATTTGTAGAGACAATGAAACACAAGAAAACGCACTACAAACTCCCTTCCATGTGCTTCAAGGTAAAGCCACAAGTGCCTTTGTGCTCGGTTTCAGTACAACTGCTGATATGGGATGATTTCTGTGGTAATAACATGAATGCCCACTATTAAATAGTAAGTCAATTTCCTTCGCTGTTTCATGGTTTAGGAAACCTTAAGACCCCAAAAGTAAAGTTGCATATTAATGAAGATGTCTCTCCTGTTCCTCAGGGACATAGACAAATTGCTTTTCATTTACAAGAATCTATTGAAAAGGAACTTGAATTGTTACTTAAGCATGGCATTATTGAGTGTTCAACTGGCCTGTTGCCATGGCTTTCTCTCATAGTTGTAGAGCCTTAATAGGACAGTGAAGGAGCTGTATGCATAAGCCTTGACAGGTGTGAAGCAAGCACGGCAATTTAAAGAGATTGACATCCAGGTCAACACGTTGCTGACATGACAACACAATTAAATGGTGCAAAGGTCTTCTCACGCCCTGATTTAAATAAAGGCTATCCTCACTTGGAGCACAAATAACTACACATGTTCGTCTGTTTCAATACAAGAAACTGTTTTAGCATGTCATCAACTGCAGAAGTTTTCCAAGACTTCTTTTGACATGTCAGACAGCCTGCTGTGTATGCATTCAATTATAGCAATGGCATATTGATCTTTGGAGCTGCACAGAAAGAGCATGATGAAGCTCTCACACAAGTATGGCATGTACTTAGTGATGCAGGTTTGACTTTGAATGCAGACAAGGTTGAGTTTCTCAAGACAAAGTTAAAGTTGTTTAGCCACATCTTTTCAGATGGTAGTATGATACCTGATCCTGCAAAAGTACAAGCCCTGTCAAATGCTGATCCCCTTCAAGATGTTTCTTTGATGCATTATTGTCTTGGCATGGCCAGTTACTGTTCAAAATATGTACAAGAGTTTGCTACTATAAGTGATCCTTTACGAGAATAAATTAAGAAAAATATTTAATGTAATTGCTCAAAAGAATGTGAGAGAAGTTTCAAGAAAATCAAACATGCCATTAAAACTGCTGCTGAAATGCCCTAATTCAATCCAAAGCTTCATAAAGAGTTTCTTCTTGTTGACGCTAGCACAGTCGGGTTAGGTGCTATCTTTGCACAGCACAGCGGACACACACATGCTCGAAGGCATATTGTGGCATATGCCAGTAGATGTTTGTCCCAGTCAGAACATGCTTACTCACAACCTGAGAAAGAAAGTCTAGCTGTGGTATGGGCTTGTGAACATTTCTATGTACTTCTGAATGGAAAGCCTTTTATGCTGGTAAATGATAATCAAGTTTTACAGACTATTACTGGTAATCCAAAAGCCAAGAAGTCTCCTCAGATTGAACGGTGAGGACTCCAATTACAAGTGTTCAATTATGCCATTGTGCATCATCTAGTGAAGGAACAAAACCCTGCTGGCTACTTTCCCAGTCATATTAATAGTTACCGTTGGGCTTATTTTGTCATAACACAATCACACCCTTTACCTTTGATTTGATCTTTCTCCATACTTCTCATTCACTCATGATAGCAACAAGGCTCAACACCACACATATATGTTGTTATCAAAAGAAATAATTTCTTTTTTTTCTCATTCATATATCAAATCTCATCTAAAAACCCATAATTCCATTAAAAAGCCAAATAATAATAGATCAGAGTCATATTATACATTAAAACATTAAAATCCCATCGTTATATATTCATTTCTAGAAGAAAAGAGGACCCACATTCTACAGTGCAAAATATCACACTACATAAACATATAAACATAGCCAGGAGAAGTACAATAGACAATCACATATGTCTTTATGGTCACCAATATTTCTAGATCACTGTTTAAATCACAGAATATGATGAACCATCAATATCTACTGTGTTCTTCAATGTCTTCCAGTTTTGGTGTTAACTATACATCAACGCATTTTGCTGGATACCGCATTTTCAAGACCACCGTCATCAGGATAAAAAGATGTTTCTCAAAGTCTAATAAAAAACAGATTTGCCTCTATAAAGAAATATAAAAAAAGAAGGTATATAAAAAACCTACTAAGTTTTTTTTTTAAAACAAGATTTATTTTAAAAGAAAAAATATTTCTAGCCTCCATGTTTGAATTCTTTATATAATATCTATATTTCTTTTATTGCATCGTGATTTCCAACTCTGTTTTATTTGGCATGTGCACCATAATGTATCAGGTTTTTATTTTGTTCGAACATATATGACTACAATCATTCATTCCTAATACTTTTATTTTTATCCACTTTTCTGCTCACACATTCCATCCTACAGATGATATGTATATTAATCCTTGCGCTCATCGGAGGGATTTGTGTGGATTAATCATATAATATGTAACTTCCGGGGCTCCAATAAAACCAAGAGTGTCTCCCAATGGGTATTGTACCTCATGTGTTAGCTTAAGCTAGCTTTTATTTATTATTAATCTTTAAGCACTCACATTTGCATCTTATTGATACACGTGCAGTCTAGTCATGTGCTTTTATATTCGTGTGCGGTCCCAAACGAGGAATGGATCCAGCGGATGTCTGAAATTGAGGCAAAATTGATCTATTTCATCTGTATACTCTTAGTTTATTGGGTAGTTTATTCACTTCATCCATTTCCATACCTCTTAGCTATCCGCAATGTGGGAACATAACAAATTCTTTCCACACACTGCAATCCAAGTAAAATAATTTTTGTTTATTCGAGTCCTTTATTTTCTTAATTTTATCTGGAGGCAAGGGTCTTACTTTTGTCAATGTTAAAAAACTTAAAAGAACAGAGGGAAGGTTTTGTATTTAATCAATTATTACTAATATAAATAGTTTAGATATATATTGTAATTTCTCCTAATTTTCCAAAACTGTTTCCCAATCGTGTTCGTACCCTATAGTTCATGAACGCAACAGTTGTCCTCCTCTTCTCGTTCCTATCTGTATAAAACCTGATTAACACAGAGAGAACGTTTATTACTTCTTTATCAATAGTTCTTTAAACTAAACCTCAAAGGGGAAAAAAAAGAAAAAGAAAGAATTTATTTCTCCTCTTCCTCCCTATACGCAACTACCTCTTTTAAAGCCCCTCGTCCATACTCCTACCTTTTAGTTAATGGGACATGTCAGCCATATTCCTTCCAGTTTCATATTAAAATCGGTATTACCATTACACCCCAAAGTTAAATACTTTTCTTTTCGGGGGAAAAGGTTATGGACACATATCCGGTTTTGTTTTATTACCTCTATCACCATCTTAAAATGGTTTGTTTATTAGAGGTCAAAACTCCCACAATGTCTATGTTTTATATGTCTGTTATAAATGTCACCTTCTTAAGTTGATTTATTTAATTTAAAAAACACAAATACATCCTCAAGATTTTTGTTTCTTTTTCAAGGAACTCTGTCTATGATCTTAATTATGTATTTCAATGTATATATGTACCCAATAATTATAGTAAACTCCCAGTTCTGAAAGTCTCTATACAGATAATATGTTATCAGTTAACTTACCGCATTATAATTGAGATATGTAAAAAAATATACATATTGCATTCTGATTGGAATATGTATAAACATATACATCTTGTCTCCTTCAGAGTAATCTAAAACACATGGGCACTTATCCAATGTTCAATAATAAATGTAAAACCCATGATAAGAGTCCCTCTTAGGGGATACTGTTCCACCCGGAGCATCCATTCCTACATAAGCTTACTACGTACTAACCCTGTTCCAATGCTTTTAAATATTCAGATGTTCTGACAGATATGTTTCATTGATACTTCAATTAATCTATAGATCTAAAAAAAATGTCTCCCATTCTTCTCTCGAGTTAAATCTATTTCTTATCATATTCAGCCTTGAAATGTACCATTGCTCTCTCAGTTTGCGTTTGTCATTTAGACTACCTCCTCTCCTACGTACCGTTATTGGGCCCGATTCACAGAATGAACTTAAGACTTAAACCTAAACTTACCACTATTTTGGTATTCACAGAATGCACTTTCTACTTTTGGCATTCACAGAATGAACTTACTACTTTTGGTATTCACAGAAGTTAGGATTTTGTCTTAAGTTTGTCTTAAGACAAACTTAAGACAGACTTAAGACAGACTTAAGTTAGGATTTTGTCTTAAGTCTGTCTTAAGTCTGTCTTAAGTTTGTCTTAAGACAAACTTCCGACAAAATCCTAACTTCTGTGAATACCAAAAGTGGTAAATTCATTCTGTGAATGCCAAAAGTAGTAAGTGCATTCTGTGAATACCAAAATATTAGTAAGTTTAGGATTAACTCTTAAATTCATTCTGTGAATCGGGCCCACTGTCTCTGAAAAGAACCACTTAAAATTCAAGTGTCCATGTCCTTTTTTAATTTTCTTATTCGTAAATTAAATCTCATCCAATAACCAATAATTACATTAAAAATACAAATAAGACAATTGTGGATTGTGTTTCCTCTTTTCTTCTAGAAATTAATGTATAATGATGGGATTTTAATGTTTTAATGTATAATATGATATTATACATTATATGTTATATTGTATTATTTGGCTTTTTAATGGAATTATTGCTTATGGGATTTGATATATAAATATGAAAATAAAAGAGAATCATTATTGTTATAACATATAGGTGTGGTGTGGAACCTTGTTGCTATCGAGGATGAAAGAGAAGTATGGAGTGAACAAAACAAAGGTGCAGGGTGTGATTGAGTTCTAACATATAAGCCCATCGGGAACTCTTAAATTGACTTGTTAGGCTATACAGTGCTCTGTCCCTTTGGGTAAGTGGGGCCCCTCTCTACTTTCTTTGTACTTTTCCAGAGTGCCAATACAAGGTCAGGGTACTAAATCCAACACAGCTGAAGCCTACATTAATTTCATTGCTCAATCAAATATGCCAGATGCTATATCCTTAGCCCAGATCTTCACTGCCACGAGCTATGACAGTGACAATCTGAAGATGGAAGATTTAATAACACATCAGTCACAGAACCAAGACATTCAACCTCTCACTAGTGATGGTGAATACCAAAAATACAAAAATGTTAAACATTATCTGTACATAATTCAGGAATGAGTTTTAATGCAAGGGTTGAAAATCCTGACTCCAAAGAGTTTCCGACAGAAAACAATTGAAGTAGCTCACAAAGGACATCATAGTATTGTTGTCACCAAAAGAGCTCTCCATGACTGAGTTTGGTTTCCATATTTAGATGAGAGGGTTAAAAAGGAACTCCAGGCCTGTCCTCCTTGTAACTGCCTTTATTTAAATGCTACTCAACATACTCTGAACTCCCTAAGCATTCATGGGCGAGAATAGCCATTGACTGCTTTGGTCCACTCGATATTGCACATCCGCTGAGAGTAAATGTGGATGAGTAATCACGTTTTCTATTAATAGGACATATCTCATCCTCAAACCCTGAGTGAGTCATTGAGAAACTAGATGGCATCTTTGTGACATGAGGCCTTCAAGCTATTTTGAAGCTTGATAATGGCCTGCCTTTTAACAGTCGAGAACTCAGGATTTCCTGGAGTATCTGAACACAAATGCGTGCCAAATGCATTGCATGAAATTCTCTTATATTTCTATTGTATCCATTGTATTTTATGATTACTATGCCTTTTATTGTATTATTTTTATGAGGTGCTATGTACTTTTTAAGATCTATATATGATGGAAATAAAGTTTTTATGCTGATGATACATATATATGTGAATCTGAATGATAGCAGCATCAAAATAAATGCAAGGGTGCTCGATGTGCAAGTGGACACACAAGGGCCCATCTGGATGTAGGGCGGATCGCCACAGGTGTTCCACCCTACATTCTAGCCCACCCGCCACTCATTTCCCCCTACCATATTTGTATCGTGGGGGAAGCGGCGGCGGCGGTACCCCCTACATGTGCATGCACAAAATGGCAGGCACAGCGTGGGGCCTGCCACGTTGTGCATGCACAACATGCATTTTTGCCATTGCCACAGGCGGTGCTGAAAGGACCGCCCTCCGCAATGTTGAAAATGCAGGATGCGCACGCCAGTGTGGCGGGCGCATCCTAATGCCAACCACGGGACCCCCGCACATATGGCAGGCGGTCCCATTTCCTAGGGGTATTGGGAGCCGACAAAGTCCACCGGCCATGCTAGTGACCTCCACAGTGTTCCTTAAATTGTAACGGTGCAAAGTGATATAAACAGAAAAACAAAGACAACGGAGAAAAGTAACACTAATCCACTATTGTGCATGGAAAATAAACAAATAAGAGCATTCATATATGCCTCAGTGCACACTAAATTTATTTTTCAGTGGGAAACTGTTGATGGCTTTTTGACTTTTCACCACTTAACAGGTCATCATCATGAGGAAAGGATCACAGAAAGTGTGATTGTTGACTGTCAGAATTCCAATAGATTTGAAAATATCAGGGGAGCAGTGAGGTACCGGGTTTTTAGGAACCCAGCGGTGCCAGGGGGAACACCCAGAGACCTCTTGAGTTCTTCCTGTTCTGGACCACAGAAACACAGAGTCTTCTAGGTGATGTCAAGGATCGAGTTTTATTGGCTGCAACCAAGTAACAAGCGTCCTAGAAGTACAACAGCACTGTGTGTATATTCTCAGGAGACTATTCGTTTTTACAGAGCCAGCCTTCTCTTTTTATACACAATATTACACTTCAGGCAAAAATTCTTGGTTTTACAATTCGACCATAAACATATTTTCACAATAAAGAAAAAGCAAAGTCATGATGGCGAGCCCACATTTTCGTATGTCCAGTTCGTGATAGGGATCACTAAATCGACCTACAAGAATATCGAGTCAACAATATCGAAGGCAAAAATATCGACATCCTGTCTACAACATGGTAAGTACAAAAATATCGAAAAAATAATATAGATGTAAAAAATGTTGATGTTAAAAATATCGATTTTTTTTCTTTTAATACATAAATGTAAAATTAAGTATATAACACTAATAAATAAAATATACATATTTAAAAGTATCTAATAATGTTTAAAATTATTAAATAATACATATATATTAATAATACATTAATTAAATATATACAGTAAATATATAATATCTATGTACTGAACAATAATTATTAATAATTATTTTACTAATTTATAAATTAATAAAATATATTCTACATTAGTAATACATTTACAAACATGAAACAATAACATAAATAAAATGTAAGTAATATAAAAAATAAAATAAACATTTAATTTTTTACAATTAATCATATAAAACGTTGGATAGCGTAAGGGTAAAAATTACTATTCCTACTCCAGAGAGTGCAACAGTAGGGAAAGCGTTTGATAGCGTAGGGGTAAAATTACAATTCCCACTCCAGAGAGTGCAACAGTAGGGAAAGCGTTGGATAGCGTAGGAGTAAAAATTACTATTCCCACTCCAGAGAGTGCAACAGTAGGGAAAGCGTTGGATAGCGTAGAGGTAAAAATTACTATTCCCACTCCAGAGAGTGCAACAGTAGGGAAAGCGTTGGATTGTGTAGGGGTATAAATTACTATTCCCACTCCAGAGAGTGCAACAGTAGGGAAAGCGTTGGATAGCGTAGGGGTAAAAAATACTATTCCCACTCCAGAGAGTGCAACAGTAGGGAAAACATTGGATAGCGTAGGGGTACAAATTACTATTCCCACTCCAGAGAGTGCAACAGTAGGGAAAGCGTTGGATAGAATAGGGGTAAAAATTACTATTCCCACTCCAGAGAGTGCAACAGTAGGGAAAGCGTTGGATAGCGTAGGGGTATAAATTACTATTCAAACTCCAGAGAGTGCAACAGTAGGGAAAACGTTGGATAGCGTAGGGGTAAAAATTACTATTCCCACTCCAGAGAGTGCAACAGTAGGGAAAGCGTTGGATAGCGTAGGGGTAAAAATTACTATTCCCACTCCAGAGAGTGCAACAGTACGGAAAGCGTTGGATAGCGTAGGGGTAAAAATTACTATTCCCACTCCAGATAGTGCAACAGTAGGGAAAGCGTTGGATAGCGTAGGGGTAAAAATTACTATTCCCACTCCAGAGAGTGCAACAGTAGGGAAAGCGTTGGATAGCGTAGGGGTAAAAATTACTATTCCCACTCCAGAGAGTGCAACAGTAGGGAAAGCGTTGGATAGCGTAGGGGTAAAAATTACTATTCCCACACCAGAGAGTGCAACAGTAGGGAAAGCATTGGATAGCTTAGGGGTAAAAATTACTATTCCCACTCTAGAGAGTGCAACAGTAGGGAAAGCGTTGGATAGCGTAGGGGTAAAAATTACTATTCCCACTCCAGAGAGTGCAACAGTAGGGAAAGCGTTGGATAGCGTAGGGGTATAAATTACTATTCAAACTCCAGAGAGTGCAACAGTAGGGAAAACGTTGGATAGCGTAGGGGTAAAAATTACTATTCCCACTCCAGAGAGTGCAACAGTAGGGAAAGCGTTGGATAGCGTAGGGGTAAAAATTACTATTCCCACTCCAGAGAGTGCAACAGTACGGAAAGCGTTGGATAGCGTAGGGGTAAAAATTACTATTCCCACTCCAGATAGTGCAACAGTAGGGAAAGCGTTGGATAGCGTAGGGGTAAAAATTACTATTCCCACTCTAGAGAGTGCAACAGTAGGGAAAGCGTTGGATAGCGTAGGGGTAAAAATTACTATTCCCACTCCAGAGAGTGCAACAGTAGGGAAAGCGTTGGATAGCGTAGGGGTATAAATTACTATTCAAACTCCAGAGAGTGCAACAGTAGGGAAAACGTTGGATAGCGTAGGGGTAAAAATTACTATTCCCACTCCAGAGAGTGCAACAGTAGGGAAAGCGTTGGATAGCGTAGGGGTAAAAATTACTATTCCCACTCCAGAGAGTGCAACAGTACGGAAAGCGTTGGATAGCGTAGGGGTAAAAATTACTATTCCCACTCCAGATAGTGCAACAGTAGGGAAAGCGTTGGATAGCGTAGGGGTAAAAATTACTATTCCCACTCCAGAGAGTGCAACAGTAGGGAAAGCGTTGGATAGCGTAGGGGTAAAAATTACTATTCCCACTCCAGAGAGTGCAACAGTAGGGAAAGCGTTGGATAGCGTAGGGGTAAAAATTACTATTCCCACACCAGAGAGTGCAACAGTAGGGAAAGCATTGGATAGCTTAGGGGTAAAAATTACTATTCCCACTCTAGAGAGTGCAACAGTAGGGAAAGCGTTGGATAGCGTAGGGGTAAACATTACTATTCCAACTCCAGAGAGTGCAACAGTAGGGAAAGCATTGGATAGCGTAGGGGTAAAAATTACTATTCCCACTCCAGAGAGTGCAACAGTAGGGAAAGCATTGGATAGCGTAGGGGTAAAAATTACTATTCCCACTCCAGAGAGTGCAACAGTAGGGAAAGCGTTGGATAGCGTAGGGGTAAAAATTACTATTCCCACTCCAGAGAGTGCAACAGTAGGGAAAGCGTTGGATAGCGTAGGGGTAAAAATTACTATTCCCACTCCAGATAGTGCAACAGTAGGGAAAGCGTTGGATAGCGTAGGAGTAAAAAATACTATTCCAACTCCAGAGAGTGCAACAGTAGGGAAAGTGTTGGATAGTATAAGGGTTAAAATAACATACTTAGAAATAAACGATTTTTGTAGTTATAAAAAAAATATATCAAATAAATATAAACCATATACAATACCTATACTTAATTATAAAACACATGTTCAGCAAAATATATTTTACCTAAAATAAATTTAATATAATACCATTTGATAATATTAAATTACCAATTAATAATTAATTAACAATTATATTATTAACAATACAATTAGTTTTTATACATTATTAATTAATTAAATTAACTTTACTTCCCACCATATTTCCCTATAAAACCACTACCCACAACATAACACATTTATCCATTTATGAATTAATGAAAATTAATTAGCACATATTTAAAATTAATTAACTATTAATTAAAATTAATTACCAATTAATTAAATTTATTTTTTAATTCCTACTAATTATTAAATAATTAACCCTAATTAAATTACTCCCCACCCAATTCCCCTATAAACCCACATCCCGCTACAGAAAATATATATCAATTAATCAATTAATTTTTTTCCTTCAATTAATTAATAATAATTAGCAATTAATTATAATTAATTAATTAATCCTACTAATTATTCCTCAACTTACCATAATTAAATTACTTCCCACCCTATTCCCCTATGAACCCACAACCCGCTACAGAACATATATATCAATTAATAATTTATTTAAAATTATTTTCAAATAATTACCAATTAATTATAATTTATTAATAAATCCTACTAATTAATAATCAATTTAACATAATTAAATTACTTCCCACCCTATTCCCCTATAAACCCACAACCCGCTCCGGTACTAAAACATACAATTTTCTTATAAATTCATTTATTTTTATATCAAATTAATACACATATAATAGTAATTATTTTAAATACTTAAGTTAGACATATAACACATACATAATAAAAAACTATAAAATACTAAAAATATCGATATTAGTGTCATCGAAATTAGTAACATCGATATATATGCTATCGATATTACTAACTTCGATATTACTTACATTGATATTAAGAATTTCGATATTACTTACCTTGGGTCGATATTCTGTCCTACGATATTCTTGCCTTCGATATTATGCTCCTTCGATATTTCAGACTCGATATTATGGTAGGTCGAAATTTCCTACTCGATATTTTGACTGTGTACCTCGTGATAGATTACCCGGCCAGGCCCAGAACTTCCATCAGATATCGATGAAACGCCAATAAAATTGGGCACCTCCTCCTTGTAAAACTAGCCATAAAGAAGAAACTGAGACAGGTGTGTGTATGATAAAGCGTGGTTTGTATGCGGTGAATGGTTTATGACATGTTGTGCCTTGATGCTAATCTCGCTCGGCCATTGGGTTGGGGACTGCCCGAACAGGTTTGGCTGGAGGCAGTAGAGGCAGCTCGCCCAGGTCTCAGGGGAGTCAGCAAAGGTCTACGTGTCCTTTCAGCTCGAGTTCAGCCTTGGTCAATTGACTATGTAAGGGCAACCACAAGATGGATGCCGCTCACAAAATGGAACCCGAGGGTTCAAGACGGAAACTATGATTTAAGGGTGATTGCATCACTCGATTATGACGCAAACGCACAGGTATAATGTCTTGATCATTACCGGTCTGCCGATACCAAATTCGTCATGGTATGATGATATTTTCTGACACGAGTGTAGAGCTTTGACACCATACAATAGCAGGGTCCAGAATTTTCAGTTCCACAGCAGTGACATCACAAATGCACAAAGATTGCAAAAAAGCTTGTTGCATTACTGCATTAAATAATTTAAAAGCCTAATAAAAATATTTGAACCACCAATGCACAAAGATTATAGTTACTGACTCTGCAAAATCATACTGTCATGGTTCTACATACCCTTAGCACACAGATCCTAAGACATGTGCAGAATGCTCCCTTATGAAAACCCACCCCTGTCCCGTGCTCCCCGCACGCATCAAGTCAGTGTGATTGGGTGTATACATATACTTCCGTGATACATGTTTTTCACCTTATTAGGTTTTTGCCAACCTTGCTTTTACTTGTGCCTTTTTCGCTTGTGTACTATTGTGATGCCTTGTGTGGTTATTGGAGTTGGGGAGCGCAGTATATTTGAATTATGACCTTCGCGTATGGCTCTGTGAGAGACAATGCCCCTGGGAAGGTCTCATGGTTCTCTCCCCGCATCCCTGCACGCTACCTTTCGGTGCGCGTCCAACGGGGATTGCAAGCAACGTCCCCGCGCACGTTCAGAGAGCATGACTGGGAGCGGCTGGGTGCGGTCCTGTATTTAAACCGCACCCAGCCTTCTGGAAGGCGCTTTGCCTTCTGATTTCCCTCGGAGAAGGTCGCGTCTGATGGAGGAACTCACCTGAAGGAGAATTCGATCCTGGCAGGACTCCACGGCGGTTCTTCTTATTTCTTGGAACTAGAAACCTCAAGAACTAAATTGGAAAGCTAAGTACTTTACTTGATTTAAGGCGCCCTTCGCAAGAAAGGTCAACAGAATTTTTGGAACTTTTATTTGCGAAAGGCTTCGCAAAGAAAGAGACTTGGGACATTTTATGCATATTAATGTTTTGAAGAACAATTGCCAGTTCATTTATGTGTTGAATTGTGAAGAGATTTACAATGAGGTTTTAGATTTTATTTGAAAAAAGGTAATAGAAGAAAGATATGTAGAATTTGGTGTGTCTTTTGGTTTATGCTTATCTTTTATAGCACTAATTGAAAAGACTAGAACCCCGAGACCAAGAAGCAAAGGTTAATGCCAAGTAAGTCTTAGGAATAGATAGGAAGAATGCAAAGGGTCTCTTAAAGATTGTAAATTAATCCTTCCTTTCTTTTGCGTCAACTGCCAGACGAACAAGCTGACATTCCACCTGTTGACCATCTATCCTAGAGGACATCTGACGACTTCATCACCACTACCCAACAAAGACATACTGGGCGAAGGCCTACAACTTGCTGATCGCAGGTAGGGGAACTTCAGAAGTGCGCCACTCTGATTTAGGTGCTCTAACTAGATAGAGTTATCGTAAAGGGCCAAAGAATAGTTAGGAGTGTTGACTCTTAAACTGGAATACTAAAGTCTTTGGTGCTTGTTGCTTCGCAGGTCGACAGCAAGAACTAAAGTCTTCTCTTCAATGTCCAGTACCGGCCCTCCTCCCTAATTCCTAGTTCAAACCTTGCTGTGCATATTCGAATCAGTAAGTTTTAGTTAGTGATTAGGGAAGTTGGTCCCTTGCGTCCCTGCGAAATCATCCACGTCTTCCAAGAGGACATCAGTCAAGACAAGGTAAGGGACGACGTGGTTAGCTTTGACAGAAGGCAAAGCCCACGTAGATAATTTCGCCTGGACGCAATGGATCAAGTTAACATGCAGGATCTGGCCGCAGTTTTAGAAGCAATTGGGCAGGATAACGCAGCTTTACGTAGGGATTTATCCTCTCTTCAAGACTCAATTCAGCAGAAATCAACCACTTTTCAGAGTTCATCGTCCAGTGCTGATACCAAGACTCAGATCCAAGTGGTAACTCCGTTCCCCACCCCCTTAGCCCCACCTGAAAGATTTTATGGGGATTGTAATAAGTTCTCAGTGTTTTTACAACAATGTCACTTACATTTTATAGCTAAGACTACAGCCTTTCCAGACAATTCCTCCAGAGTAGCATTTATGTTATCCTATATGGGTGGAGATGCAGCTCTTTGGTCAGTTCCTTTAGTGGAAATGGAATTTTGTATAATTTTAAGGATTTCGAGAGGGCTCTAAAGAAGATGTTTGCAAAACATCTTTTTGTTCAGTCGGCGGACAATGAGCTTTTAGGTTTAAAGCAAGGATCTTCGGATCTGTTACATTATATATCTACCTTTAACCGTCTGGGTTTAGAGGCTGATTGGCCGTACGACAAAAGAGTTTCTATCTTCTACAGAGGATTAAGGGAGGAATTAAAGGACATGATAACTCAGATTCTCGAGCCTCCAGAAGACATAAGTGATTTCATTGATTTAGTGGTTAAACTTAATCATCGCATTTCAGAGAGAAAAGGAGAAAGAGGGAAGACAGAGCATAAGATAGTTTTCTTTAAGGAAAAGTCAACCTCAAATCGAGAATCAGGTCCAAAGACTGACTCGGTTGAACCCATGCAAATAGGTTCGATCCGTGGTCCTTTATCTAAGGAGGAGAAGGAAAAAAGGCGACATTTAAACCAGTGTTTATATTGCGGAAAGACAGGACACTTCGTAAAAGAATGCCCCACACGACCTAACAAGTTTAAAACCAAAACTTCCGATTTGGCCATCACACAGGAAAAGTCGGAAAACTAGAACACTCGGTAAAGGGAGAGGTCAGTTTATCGGGTGGTCTTTCTAGTTTGGCCTCAACTCTTCCTCCCGTAGGTTTTAGACACTTTTCTATCCTAGTAGAACTCTGAGATCTGCTTCCCGAATCCCACACAAGAAAAGTAGAAGCCATTATAGATTCCGGGGCTACAGGAAATTTTATTGATTCCCAATTCTTCTTACAGTTAGGTTTTAAGTCTGTGTATAAAGATCACCCAGAAACTGTTAGAGCAGTTGATGGTAAAGAGTTGACTTCAGGGCTTGTAAACAGACAGACCGAACCTTTAGAGATGGATTGTTCTCCTATACATCGAGAAAGAATGCAATTTGACATAATAGATGCCCCTCAATTTAAGATGATTTTGGGAATACCTTGGTTAATAAAACATAACCGATCATAGATTGGGTAACCAGGTTAATTACCTTTAAGTCATCCTTTTGTGCTGAACAGTGCTTCCTCATCGATAGATCTAAGGACGTAGTTCAAGGTTTTGATTTCGGAATTGAATCACCCAATGTCCTGCTTTTGGATGGGGTCCCATCGGTATATAAAGACTTATCTGATGTGTTTGACAAGAAAAAAGCCAATACTCTACCTCCACATAGAGATTTTGACTGTAGAATAGATCTCATGCCTGGAGCAACCTTGCCCTGCAGTCGCATTTACGCTCTTACTGAAGCTGAAAACACTCATCTGAGAGCATACCTTGACGAGTACCTTGCAAACGGCTTCATTAGGCACTCCAAATCTCCAGTATCTTCAGCTCTTTTTTTTATTCCGAAGAAGGGAGGGGAATTGCGCACGTGCATAGATTATAGGGCTTTAAACAATGTCACAATTAAGAACAGGTACCCCTTACCTTTGATTCCAACGCTTTTGGACCAAATAAAGAAGGCTAAGATTTATACTAAACTGGACTTGCGAGGAGCTTACCATTTAGTTAGGGTAAGAAAAGGAGACGAATGGAAGACGGCCTTCCGCACTAAGTTTGGTCTCTTTGAATATCAAGTTATGCCTTTTGGTCTGTGTAACGCTCCTGCCGCCTTCCAGTTTTTTATAAACGAAGTTTTACATGAATTCATTAACATCTGTTGCGTAGTCTATATAGATGATATTCTCATCTGCTCTGATACAGAGGAAGAACATGTACAGCAGGTCCGCGCCATTCTTCAAAAACTACTCTCAAATTCATTTTATGTGAAGTTGGAAAAAAGTCTGTTTCATGCCTCCAAGGTGGACTTTCTGGGTTACATTATTAGTCCCGAAGGTATAGAAATGGACCCTAAAAAGGTAGAAGCAGTAACAACTTGGCCCAGTCCCACTTCCGTGAAACAAATTCAAAGTTTCCTAGGCTTTGCAAACTTTTACCGTAGATTCATTCAGAACTTTTCTCAAATAATTACACCCATAACCAGGTTGTTGAGAAAAGGAGTAAAATTCTTATGGACCTCAGATGCTGATGAAGCCTTTCAAAATCTAAAGAAGAGGTTTACCATGGCCCCAATCTTATGTCATCCAGACCCCAATCAACCGTTTATTGTAGAAGCAGATGCATCTCAATATGCATTGGGAGGAATTCTCTCACAACGAAATTCTGATACAGGCCAAATGCACCCTATAGCTTACTTTTCTAGGAAGTTGTCAGAAGCAGAACAGAATTATGCAATCGCCGATAAGGAATTATTGGCAATAAAGGCGTTTTTTGAAGAATGGCGCCACTACCTGTTAGGGGCTCGTCATCCAGTAACTATTTATACTGGTCACAGAAATCTTCAAGCTCTAAGATCTGTAAAAGCTCTGACTGCTAGACAGTTACGTTGGTCTATGTTCTTCAATGACTACACTTTTGTAATAACCTATCGTCCCGGAAAAGAGAACTTGAAAGCGGATGCTTTGTCTAGAATTGGAGAGAAAGGCCCAGAACAACCCGAAATTGTCCATCCTGTAATCCCAACTTCTTGTTTTCAGGGAAGTTTATCCATGAGTAACATTATTAATGACATCAAGGAGGCCTTGAAGGATAAGGATGTTGAGATGTGGAAAAAAGATCATCCTTATCTACATGAGAAAGATGATTTGATGATGGTACATGGTTTGATTTTCGTTCCTAAAGAAAAGATTCAAAAATCCATAATCCAGCTTCACCACGATACTATGTTATCTGCTCATCCTAGCATTTTGAAAACTATGGAACTTATAAGACGAACCTTTTGGTGGCCTTTGATGTTCAAAGACATTCAGTTATTTGTAGAAACTTGCAGTGTTTGCATTCAACATAAGACTTCTCATCAAGCTCCTAGTGGATTGTTAATGCCTCTGCCCATCCCACCGCAACCCTGGCATACAATATCGCTAGATTTCATAGTTGAACTACCTGAAACCAAGAAGGGATTTAATACAATTCTAACAGTTGTGGATCAGTTCACGAGAATGGCCCATTTCATTCCTTTAAAGAAACTTCCCACTGCTTTAGAACTTGCTCATTTGATTATGTCACACGTGATAAGATTACACGGTATTCCTTCAGTGGTCATTTCAGACAGAGGTTCCCAGTTTATTTCAAAGGTTTGGCAAAAGCTGGGTTCATTGTTACAGATGGATGTTCGTTTGTCTTCTAGTTACCATCCCCAAACAGATGGTTTAACGGAACGAACTAATCAAACTATCGAACAGTATCTCCGTTGTATGTTGCCCAATGTTCCCGAAGAATGGTCTGATCTTTTAAGCCCCTTAGAGTTCGCTTATAATAACTCTGAACATTCATCTATCAAAATGTCTCCGTTCTTTTGTAATTTTGGATTCCATCCCAAATGTATTCCTGAAAGTCCTACTAACTATGATTCTGTACCCGCAATTTCTGACTATGTATCCAAAGTATTTACCATCCAAGAAGAAGCTAAATTCAACTTGGCAAAGGCGAAAGAATCTCAGAAAGAGACCAAGGACAGACATCGATCTGAACAACCTCAATATAAAGTAGGTGATAAAGTATGGTTGAGTACGAAGAATTTGAAACTCAGGGGAAACCGGAAATTCAATCCAAGGTTTATTGGTCCCTTTCCTATAGAGAAGGTAATTAACCCGGTTTGTGTAAGACTGAGTCTCCCTCACAAGTACTTGATACACCCGGTTTTCCATGTCTCTATGGTTAAGCCATTCCATCCCCAGACCCGTATCTCTAAATCTCCGCCTCCCATCATGATTGACGACCACCCTGAATTTGAGGTTAAAACAATTTTAGATTCCAAAAGAGTTCGAGGAAAACTGTTTTACCTCATTGATTGGAAAGGTTATGGCCCAGAGGAAAGGTCATGGGAACCTTTAGACCATCTAAAAAACTCTCCTAGATTGATCCGACTCTTCCATTTAAGACACCCTGAGAAACCAAAACCCATTTCTACTGTTCTTGGGGGGATCTTGAGGAGGGAGTACTGTCATGGTTCTACATACCCTTAGCACACATATCCTAAGACATGTGCAGAATGCTCCCTTATGAAAACCCACCCCTGTCCCGAGCTCCCCGCACGCATCAAGTCAGTGTGATTGGGTGTATACATATACTTCCGTGATACATGTTTTTCACCTTATTAGGTTTTTGCCAACCTTGCTTTTACTTGTGCCTTTTTCGCTTGTGTACTATTGTGATGCCTTGTGTGGTTATTGGAGTTGGGGAGCGCAGTATATTTGAATTATGACCTTCGCGTATGGCTCTGTGGGAGACAATGCCCCTGCGAAGGTCTCATGGTTCTCTCCCCGCATCCCTGCACGCTACCTTTCGGTGCGCGTCCAACGGGGATTGCAAGCAACATCCCCGCGCACGTTCAGAGAGCGTGACTGGGAGCGGCTGGGTGCGGTCCTGTATTTAAACCGCACCCAGCCTTCTGGAAGGCGCTTTGCCTTCTGATTTCCCTCGGAGAAGGTCGCGTCTGATGGAGGAACTCACCTGAAGGAGAATTCGATCCTGGCAGGACTCCACGGCGGTTCTTCTTATTTCCTGGAACTAGAAACCTCAAGAACTAAATTGGAAAGCTAAGTACTTTACTTGATTTAAGGCGCCCTTCGCAAGAAAGGTCAACAGAATTTTTGGAACTTTTATTTGCGAAAGGCTTCGCAAAGAAAGAGACTTGGGACATTTTATGAATATTAATGTTTTGAAGAACAATTGCCAGTTCATTTATGTGTTGAATTGTGAAGAGATTTACAATGAGGTTTTAGATTTTATTTGAAAAAGGGTGATAGAAGAAAGATATGTAGGATTTGGTGTGTCTTTTGGTTTATGCTTATCTTTTATAGCACTAATTGAAAAGACTAGAACCCCGAGACCAAGAAGCAAAGGTTAATGCCAAGTAAGTCTTAGGAATAGATAGGAAGAATGCAAAGGGTCTCTTAAAGATTGTAAATTAATCCTTCCTTTCTTTTGCGTCAACTTCCAGACGAACAAGCTGACATTCCACCTGTTGACCATCTATCCTAGAGGACATCTGACGACTTCATCACCACTACCGAACAAAGACATACTGGGCGAAGGCCTACAACTTGCTGATCGCAGGTAGGGGAACTTCAGAAGTGCGCCACTCTGATTTAGGTGCTCTAACTAGATAGAGTTATAGTAAAGGGCCAAAGAATAGTTAGGAGTGTTGACTCTTAAACTGGAATACTAAAGTCTTTGGTGCTTGTTGCTTCGCAGGTCGACAGCAAGAACTAAAGTCTTCTCTTCAACGTCCAGTACCGGCCCTCCTCCCTAATTCCTAGTTCAAACCTTGCTGTACATATTCAAATCAGTAAGTTTTAGTTAGTGATTAGGGAAGTTGGTCCCTTGCGTCCCTGCGAAATCATCCACGTCTTCCAAGAGGACATCAGTCAAGACAAGGTAAGGGACGACGTGGTTAGCTTTGACACATACCTGTGCAGCAGCAGACCATCACTCATGCTTGGCACTCTATATTCTAACACACCGACCTTACTCTTGCCACATGCCAATGCAAAGTGATTTTGAGGCATCACAGTTACTCCATAAAAGTCCATCAACATTACAAAGACACAACCCAAAAAATACATAAAAATGTCAAGTTAGTCTGTCTATTTTATTGTGCCATAACTGAACATACCAGCACGCAACTTGCACCAACAGTGTATTTAAATTGACTGTACTGCGCCAGCCCCTCCCTCGCCCTCAGAAACCCTATTTATGTTGAAGGACAGTATTTTGTAGTCATGCCCTGCCCAAATGTATTGAATACATCAATGTTGAGCATTATCTTAGCCAGCAGTGAAGGAAGAGCCTAAACACTGTAAAATGACAAGAGTGGTAAAAGGACCTGCATACCGTTCTTATTAATATGTTAGCAGAAAAAGAAAGGCAGAAGTAAGCCTCTATGAACTAACCTTAGTACATTTCAAATTGATGCAATTTTGTGAATCATTTATTGTCTGACAGGTCCCACTTAGTTCATGGCTTTAGCAGATCCTTTACAAGGTAAATGCAAAGCCAGGGTTTGTGAGCATTCTGCGATTTTTAGCCCAGCTGGTTCCTAGAGAAAACCCTGTGCACCTGTGGACTGAGATTTCAGAATGATCTGGCATATTTGCCATTGCATTCGACTGTGCGTGACTGGAAGTCAGGATGAATGTGTGTACAATCTCTTACTGGAGTACTGAGGCAGGCCCCTTCATAGGGTAATTGAAAGGGTATGTAAACAAAATATCAAATCAGAAATTTCGACTTACACAAATATCAAGCTGAAATTTATCGTGACACAGCAAGAAAGAATATCGTTGCCAAGAAAGTCGATTATAAGTTATTCTAATATATTCTTTTTAAATATAGAATCCATTATTATCGTTTTTGCAAAAATATAGTTGTTTAAAATATCGATTTTGAATGTTATGTATTTTAGTATATATTTTAAATGTATGTGATGTATTTTTTGTATAAGTAGTGTTTATGTTTTTTAATATATGTGCTACATTTTTAGTAGTTAATTAAATTTGGTATTTTTTAGTTCTGTAGCAATTTGTGGGTTTATAGGTGAAAAGGGTGGGAAGTAATTCGATTATAATAAATTAATGCTTATTTTTTATTTATTCATATTTATTTAATTGAGATTTTATAGTGTTAATTGTGGGAAGTAATTTCTTATTAATCAATCAATTCTTAATTGGTTGTTAATTATTCATAATTAACTGGTAAGTAATTATGGTAATTGTGTAATTTCTTTAGGTGCGGGTTGTGGAATTTATAGGGGTAAAGGATGGGGAGTCATTCATTTTGAATTCATTAATAATTAGTTGTTAATTAATATTAATTAATTATTTGAAAATTAAATATGGTAATTGTCTAATTAATTGTAGGTGCAGGTTGTTGGGGTTATAGGGGGTAAAGCATAAGTAGTAATTTATTTTTAATTCATAATTGTTTATTAATAATAATGAATTGAAAATTAAATATGGAAATTGTCTAATTAATTGTAGGTGAAGGCTGTGGGGTTTATAGGAGCAAAGGATGGGAAGTAATGTATGTTTAATTAACTAAAATTAATTAATTCATTGAAAATTAAATATGGAAATTGTGTAATTATTTTTTGGTGTGGGTTGTAGGGTTTAATGGGGTAAAGGCTGGGAAGTAATTTATTTTTAATTCATTAATAATTAGTTGATCATTAATATTAATTAATTCATTGATAATTAATTAGGGTAATTGTTTATATTTTCTGTGTGGGTTTTTGGTTTTATATTGGGTAAATGGTGGGGAGTAAATTCATTTTACTTACTTTAGACTTACAAGCTCTGGTCCACCAATAAGCGCGGCGAGCCCTCGGGAGTGGGTGCGGTTGTGAAACGTGGTGGTGGGTCCACGAAATATAGCCAGCTCGCACTCCAAACAAATGAAGAGACCACACTCGTGGATGATGAAAGGACTCAGTATTTATTTTACTGGGTCCCCAGAAACAGGACGCGTTTCGGCTCGCGCCTTTTTTCGACTGTGAATTTTATCGGCAGCAACGCCATTTTTTATATACAAATGCGCATGTGCAATTTCATTCATTCATGAACATTGAAAGCCGACTATTTCATCATCACAAAAGGTAGCCCAACTGTCACCGCCATCTTAAAGTGACTAGTTGCGATAATTCATAGTATATTATTTACATGACATGATATTCATATGATGTTTAAACATTATATATCATTGAAATTGGTAAGCATTTGTTTATCTCATATTTAAATGAACAATCATCTATAAGAGAAATAAAATAAATCAATCACGCTCTGAATGAGCCAAATATCAAACTATGCTGCTTTTCATAGTTCATGAAAATACATTGATTGCTTAAATGCGGCAATTATTAATCAAACGAAATAATGAATATGAAAGATTCAAACCAAATTGATATAATAATGGCAATATTGGTTTAAGAAACAAATCATCACGCTCTGAATGAGACGTTTCCTCCTACTCAGAAACTTCTATTTTGACCAATTTCAGGAAGGAAAATGACTCTAACACACTTATTTTAGTTCCAAAAGTGATAATTCACATGCAAGAGTCAAAATAATAAACATTAAAAAATGACCATTGCTGACCATCTGGAAAAAGTTCGATGGGTCCAGGGTCATCGTTTTTCATCAGAAAATTTATTTTTGGACTGTGGAAAAAATATTCAAAATGTCAATTGGAAATGACCAGTGTGATTACATACCAAATTTACTTAAAATAATATAAATTCATGGCACAATTGGTTATGTTTGAGGGACCCAAAGTTCTTTGGATTTAACGATCGTGGCTACTCAGCCTAAGTGAATTGCTAGTTCCTCTTTGACATTGGGTCCCATGGGAACACGTGTCTGAAGGTCAAGGATAAATCTATACTCAAGTCTCTGGAGTTTAAGATCCCTGTTACCCCCTCTTTCATGATATGGAACATGGTCAAGGCAAAAGAACTAATAACTTTCTATTGCTCTGGTGAAATTTTGCAAAATGTCACACCACTGGGTACTTTGAATCATTTTTATCAATTGCCCTGGCATGCTCCAAAATTCTCTTTTTAGTGGGGTGAACAGTACTACCAATGTACATAAGATTACATGGGCATACTAAACAGTAAACACAAAAAGGATTATTGCATGTCAAAAATGTGGTTATTGTTCTGGGTTTCTCACACCCTGGTATGGTATATGTCAAAGTTTCGAGCTATTTTTACAGGCCTTACATTTGGTGCAGGGAAAAAAATCCTGTCAAGTCACTGATTCAGGGATTACCAGGATTAATTTAAAAGTGGCTCTGCACTAGACTGTCTTTTAATGAACAACTTCTTCAGCAGGTATTTTTTAGATAGTCTGGTAGGCAACTCCCAATAATAGGATCGATTTTAAAAATGCCAATTGCGATGGAAAATGTTTCAATATTGTGTGCCTCATTAGAGAAGGTCGTAATCAATCTGAATTCTGAATTTATCTTGGCATCTAGATCTACTTTGCTTGTCCTGTCCTTTAACAGATATTGCCTTGGAATGTTGTCTATCCTGTCTAGAGTCTTTTCAATAAAACATCAGGCTATCCCTGCATTTTGAATCTATCTAGAGCTTCACTAGCTGCCTGTTCGAAGTCATGTGACTTTGTGCAGTTTCTTTTTGTATGCAACAATTCCCCATAAGGGATACTTTATATTAATGGATTGGGGTGGCTACTATGTGCTTCTAGAACTGAGTTAACTGCGGTAGGTATACGAAATAAAGGAGTACATATCTGACCATCTGCAATGAATACTATTAGGTCCAGATAATGTACTTCAGTGGCACTGATTTCTCCACTAAAATGCAAGTTAATTGTATTGTCATTTAAGCTATCAATATATTGTTCCACCTCATCTCTTGGTTCCTTCCATAAAATGAATAGATTGTCTATGTAACTATACCAGCCCATGTTGCAAGCAGCCCGTCTATTGTTGATATCAGCCCATTCCACCTGTTTCTACTATAGAATTACTAGAAACAGATGGCAGTGGTAACAAATGAATAGTCAGCACCTCCGTTGTGTTTGCAAATACTAGATAGCCAATGTAAAAATGTGCTCAATGAAAACACTGTGCCGCCAAAGCAGTGTTACTCTGTATAGGGAAAATAACTTTTCCACATACTTACATAATAAAAAATTACAATTCAGAGCACAGAACGAAGAGGATTTGAACCTGTCTTGAATTTAACAATCACAAACAAAACAATTACAGTTGAAGCCTTGAAAAAGTCATCTACACAACTAAACACGTGTCGGCTGTCTGCATCTACGCTCCAACTATGTGTCAACTAATCAAGAACTAACATAACTTTGTATTTTCATGTGGGCTATATTATTCTGCCGCCTTGTTTTCCTTGGTGTATTATTGAGATTAAATTTAAACTGACAACAGTCAGTTTTATATTACCTTGTGATGTGCTCTAAATTGTAATTTTGATTACTTTAGAATTAGTTGCTGAATACTCTTAGTTTTTTAATTGAAAATACATTTTAATTGTGTTATTCTTTTTTTACAGTTTCATTTTAGCTGTGGGTTGTGGGGATTATAGGGGTAAAGGGTAAGGTGTTAATACATTTTTATGAGTTTTAATTTTGTTTAAATTAATAATATTTATTTAATTGATAATTAATTATGTGACTTATGGAAGTACATTTTTTATTTCGATGTGGGCTGTGAATTGTGTGGTGTTATAGAGTAGGAAATAAAACATTTTAATTTATGTAATAATTAATGTTTTTGTTTCTAAATAATTTCTAATTAAAAATATGCATTTGTTTGAAAATATTTTTTTTTATATAATATTTGTAGGTATTTCTCATATGTATTTCACATTATAATGTGTTTTTATTTGTCATTTTTAAAAATATAAATATATTGTTATTTTAATTTTTAATATATGTATATATTTTTTATTTATTGGAGTGGGGGTACACATTTTACCCCTCCGCAATCCTACTCTTTCTCTACTGTTGCACTAATTGGAGTGGGAATAGTATTGTTTTCCCCTCTGCTATCCAGCACTTTCCCTAATGTTGCACTCATTGGAGTGGGAATAGTAATTTTTACCACTCCGCTACCCAACACTGTCCCTATTGTTGCACTCACTGGAGTGGGAATAGTAATTTTTACCACTCCATTTTCTAACACTTAACCTATAGTTGCACTCACTGGAGAGTGAATAGTAAGTTGTACCCCTACACTAACCAACACTTTCCCTACTGTCTTACTAATTGGATTGGGAATAGTATTTTTCCCCTCTGCTATCCAGCACTTTCCCTAATGTTGCACTCATTGGAGTGGGAATAGTAATTTGTACCCCTCCGCTATCCAACAGTTTCCCTACTGTTGCACTGACTGTAGTGGGAATAGTACATTTTACCCCTCTGCTATCCAATACTTTCCCTACTGTTGCACTCACTGGAGTGGGAATAGTAATCTTTACCAGTGCTTTAAATGGAAAAAAATAAGTGCAGGTACTCACCAAAAGGAGCAGTGGGCGGAGTTTAGGGCGGGGCTAAGGGGGGACAAGGGACTGGGTTAGCTTTTTGACCGTGCCAAGGTTGTATGCACGAAATCTGCATACATTTTATCAACCGCCTAAGGATTACATGCTGCTTCAGCCTGCCTTAAATCGAACTCCAGTACTGGTACTCTTTTGTAACATGCACACGTCACTTTTCTCTTCAAACATACTGTTTGCTACCTCTTACATTTCGTTTGCTTTAGATACTTGCGCAAGTGCCATTATTGCCTCATGTAACGTTTGTTCTTGTGCTGGAGTGTCTGACATTTATTGCAGTATTATACCTCTACTTATACTTTGTATGCTTTTGTAACCTGCACACATATTACTTTTTCCTCCTGTAATGTATTGTTTGCTACCTCTTGTATTTTGTTTGCTCACAATTGTCACTTTTGCCTCATGTAACTTAACGTTTGGTTTTGTAATTTGTTCACTTGTAATTTTCTCCTCATGTATCAGTTCGGTTCCTATTGTGAAGTGCTCTGACACCTACGGGTAAAGTCTGCGCTATATAAAAACGCATAAAATAAGTAAACAAGTCTCTCCTTGAACATTTGTAAACCGGAGTTAGGGCCAAAGCTGACAACGTCTGTACTGGGGAACCAGGTGCCAATCTCCACATTTTTGAATGGTCTTAAGGTCTGTCCCAGGTCGATGAAATAGGAATCAGCGAGTGTGGAAGTGGAAGTGTGCAAGAAAGCAATTCAGATGCGTGGCGACTGTAAAAGCCTTCCCATACATTCTTTTGTTATGTCCTGAATACTGCCTCCCACCGCCACCCATTAGATTTTACAGCCCCCTCTTAGCGCCCACTGTGAAAGATCTTTGGACAACCAAATGACTCAGCAGACACACCCCTGCTCTGATTTACAAAGCAGCTCACGCTGGGTCCATTGATTCCGTGCAGTGCTTGAAAGGTGCTGCCGTAGTATAACTTGAGGGATAAAGGGAGCGCGCTGTCTCGGTTAAAGTCAGATCCCCAGGAGTACCTGTACTCTCTTTCTTACAGAAAAAAGTGCAGAGAGAGGGGAGAAAATGAAGAAGTGCTGGTACTCAGTACCGGTGAGTACCGGCCCATTTAAAGCACTGATCTTTACCCCTCCCCTATCCAATACTTTCCCTACAGTTGCATTGACTAGAGTCGGAAATTTAAGTTTAAAGATTAGAATATGATTTTTAATAGGTTATATGCTATTGGTATATGTATATATATTTGTTTACATTTTTGTATAATTTTAAAATTATTAAATAAATTAACAATAATAGTTTATTAATTGTTTAAAGTAAATATATATATACACATTTTTAAATATATGTGTTTAATTTTTTTAATTAAGTTTATTTGTTATAATTGTTAAAATGTATAATAAATCAACTTTATTTAATTTTTAATTAATTTTATTATTTAATATTTTTTAAATTTAATCATTTAATTTGGTATATATACAAAATGATATTTTGTCCAACTATATTTTTGACAACCAATTGAAAGAAGATGAAAATTCCTGTAGAGATTGAATTGCGGTTGCGGGGTAACTTTTTTGGTAACACTTGGATTTATGAAAAGGAAAGTAGTGAGCGTGTTGTATTTGGTAGTAAATTTGGGAAAGTTCTCTGCAAAAGCCGAATGATGAAGTCACATTGATCATGACCGTCTGCTCTTTTCTTGATGCTTAGCACCCAGAAGTTATTAAGTCACTTACAGTTTTCTTTGCCATCTAGCTTGTCAATCATCTACTGGGGTTCCTTCTACTGTACTCTAGCGTTTTGCTGATTTAGTGCAGTTATGTCTTTCAGTTTTCTTGCACATTCGTGGACTACAATGACTTCATGTGCTGATGAGTGTCATTGGTTTCGAGAACGTGCTCACTGCAGCTTTTGTTTTTAAGTTATCCCTACAAAAAGCTATTTGTCTATTCTATTCTCATCCCCTGAGTGCATAGTAATTAATATATCACCGTCAGCGAGGGCTCTAATGATTGTTGTCATGAGGAGGAGGATTTTTTAGAGCTGATTCTCAAATTATTTTGGCTTATGGTAGTCTGAAATATTGTTTTCTTTGTTGTGGGGGTAAAGTGGTAAGCGGTATGATGTCTCTGTCAAACGTAATTTTCTTTTTAGCTCCCATCAATGTCACTCTGAGCCACACATCCCACCCCCAGCCGCTCCCCAAGTATTTCTCCATAACGTCACCCTAGGATAATCAGTGATTAATAAAACTGTCTGAGGTAGCCATTTCAGTTTCATACTCTAAGACCTTCTTCTGCACAGGTTGCAAATGTTTCACATAGAGATAAATGTAGGCTGGGTGAAATTTAAATGATGCTGAAAAAAGCCCTAAAGATCTGAGATGAACATGTCCCTACACCACCTAGACTCCCGTGATACCCTCTGAGTAAGTGGTAGGGAGGGAACCATCTCCCCTACTGGCCTCTGTCACCCCACTCTTTTTTTCCACCTTCTGGCCTTTGACTCCCCAGGGCCAAGGATTTTTTGTCATTTATCAGTACATCAAATTCACCAGTCTGATTAGATTTCCTCTAAAATGCATATACAGGTTGTACGTTTAATCATTTGGAAAGGGGCGACCATTCGGTCCCCCCGAACGTATGGTGGAGTACCACGATCCCCCCGGGAAGCCATCTTGGGCGGGAGGCGAGTCTCGGCTGGTATGCCCGAAGCGGCGTAGCCGGGGCGCGCCTTTTCCCGCCCTGGAGTGGGTTGTCCTAGACACGGACGCAACTGGCCACGCCCACGGAGGCAGGCGGGGGCGGGTCTACGCCCGCCCTGAAGACGGATAAAAGGAGCAACAAGCCAACAAAGCTTCCTCTTGTTCCTGTGCTCTGAAGCTGCACCTCCCCGCTGCACGTGAGCTCGAGACGGAACGAAGAGCCAATTTTGAGCGTGGTAATCTTTCTTTTTTGTCTTACAGAGAATGCCCAAGAAAGTCGGAAAGCGAGTTACTACCGATCAGATGCTCCGTATGCTCATGAAAGAAGTAACCGATCTGAAGAAGCAGATGGCGGCGAAAGACGGGGAAGGAGGACCGAAACAACCTTTGTCGGGAGCAGCTCCCGGAGGGAAAGGCAAGAGGTCCAGAAGGGGGGCAGCTGGGGGGGATACCCCGGTTCCCGATGCCCCACATGAAGAGCCCACCCCAGTGCCGAGGGAGGGGAATCCGATTCCCGTGGTGGTCACTCCTGTGTCCGGGGAGGATATGCCTCCTGAGTTAGCAGCACAATTGGCAGCGTGGTTGGGGAAAGATAGCGAGGGCGCCACGGCTGACGACGCACGGGTGTTAATGAAACAACTGCGTGAAACTAGGGAGGCGGTGAAGACACCATCGCCAGTTACCCCGCTATCTCCGGCGGTGGAAAGAGCAACAGGATCAGGTCCAGCGGCAGATGCAGCTTCTGGTTCAGGTAAGCGGCCATTGCCGATTGCGAGGGAGGGGTCTGCACCTTCCCGAAGGGAAAAGGTGGGTCAGCATGTTCCTCTGGCAATTAAGGAAAAGATGTGGGCGGATGAGTATGTAAACATTTTCTCTTTGCTTACCGACCATTATGAGATGGAGCATGTTAAGAGCCAAAAGGAGCTCATGCATCCGAGTGTTTGGCGCGCAAAAATGGCCGCCTTTAAGGTTGACGAAAACATTGGCACTTGGGGCAGGGCATGGGGAATCTTTACCTCCATCATGGGCGAACGTAGGCCCGAGTTGCTGACCGAATTGCTTATTTATCAGTCACGGATCATGGAGTACTATGGATCATATGGGGGTAATCAGTGGTTCTGTTACGATAATATTTTTAGGAAAGCGAAAGAACACGACAAAAACTTGACTTGGGATTGTTACGATTCTGTTTCATGGTCAAAAATGGAGAGTACAGGTATGTTGAAGGTACCATTGGTAGGAAGTAGCGGAAGCGAATCCTCCCGCCAATACGCTGGGACACCCTTTCGGTCGGGTGCAGGTAACGACTATCACTCAAAACCGAGTGGCAACGCAGGAAAAAGGGGGATTTGTTGGAATTTTAACAGGGGTAAATGTACGAGGCCCCAGGGGTCATGCAAGTTTAGACATGAATGTGGGGGGTGTGGGCAGCCATCCCATCCTGAGTCCATGTGCAGAGCCAAAACGGGTGATAACGGTGGTAGGGGAAGCGCCAAACAGGTCTGAAATAGTCCGAGGGGCGCCTTTACCTACTCCGATTGATACCATGGCAATGATTCCTTGGCTCAATGAATACCCGGATCATGCTTCCGCTGGGGTGTTGCGACACGGGTTTTCATATGGTTTCCGCATCCCAGTGGGGGATTTTCAGGGTGTAGCAAAATGTAAGAACCAACTGTCGGTCTTGCAACATACGACCGTGGTGCAGGTAAAGATTAGGAAGGAGGTTACTCGAGGTCGAGTCGCCGGTCCATTTGATGTGCCACCGGTTGCTAACTTTGTTTGTTCCCCTTTAGGGGTGGTCCCCAAGAAGGACCCGGGTGAGTTTCGTCTGATACATAATTTGTCAGCCCCATGTGGTCTTTCCGTGAACGATGCGATAGACCCGGAATTGTGTTCGGTGCGGTACGCATCTTTCGATGAGGCCGTCACCATGTTGAATCGCCTGGGGCCCGGGGCGCTGATGGCAAAATCAGATATTGAGTCAGCGTTCCGGTTGCTCCCGGTACACCCAGACGATCAGCGTCTCCTTGGTTTCACGTTTCAGGGTCGCTATTACATGGATAGATGTATGCCAATGGGATGCTCTATATCTTGTGCCTATTTTGAAAAGTTCAGTTGTTTCTTGCAATGGGTCTTCACAAAGAAGACGGGTTTTCAACATGTGATGCATTATCTCGATGACTTTTTGTTTCTGGGGGCAGCCGGGGATCCAGAATGTGGACAGGCTTTGCATGAATTTTGTGTTTTAATGAATCATTTTGGTGTGCCATTGGCACCAGGTAAGACTGTGGGTCCCTCGACTTGCCTCGAGTTTCTGGGGATCGAGCTCGACTCAGAGGAAGGTTGTTTTCGATTACCAAGAGAAAAAGTGTTAAGATTCAGGGCATCCCTTGAAACGTGTATTAGTGAGTCTAAGGTTAAACTGCATCAATTGCAACAGTTGGTGGGCCAGTTGAATTTTGCCCTGAGAGTAATGCCGATGGCCCGCCCCTTTTTCCGCTCGATCGCTCAAGCCATGGTCGGCCTGAAGGAGGGTCATCATCGCACGAGGCTCTCGGCAGAGGTTCGCCAGGACATGCGCATTTGGTTGGCATTTCTGGCGGATTTCAATGGTCGAATTGTCTGGAACAAACCGGCGGTGTCCTCCGAGGAGCTGGGGCTGTGGACAGATTCGGCAGGGAGTATTGGTTTTGGTGCCATATTCGGCACACAATGGTCAGCTCAAAAATGGCCGTCATGGTGGCACGAGTGCGGGCTGACAAGTAACATTGCTTTTCTTGAACTTTTCCCCATTCTGGTGGCCCTGAAAACTTGGCCTGAGGGGTTCAGAGATCACTCTGTGGTGTTCTGGTCTGATAACATGACCGTGGTAGAGTGTATCAATAGTCAGGCAGCACGATGCAAATGGATTCTGAGACTGCTCAAAGAAATTGTGTTATTGTGTATGCAATTGAATGTGCTATTTAAGGCAAGACATGTGCCGGGGGTAATGAATCAAGCGGCTGATGCGCTTTCTCGTTTTCGTATGCAGGCCTTCTGGGGTTTTCTGCCCACAGCGGACCCGGTGGCGGCACCCTTTCCCGAAGCTCTCTGGTCTCTCGGTGCCCCGAACTACAAAACCTCGTGGGAGAGAGTTTAGCACCCAGGACGAGGAAGACATATGAAGGGGCGTTCCGTTCCTATTGGGCCTTTTTGGGGACTGCTAGGGGAGAGCTTTGGGGGCAGGAAGAGTCTGTAGTAAAATTTCTGCTGTCTTTACATCAGGCAGGCAGATCAGTGGCTACGGCCCAGAGGCATCGGGCCGCCATTTCCTTTATGGCAAGGGCTCATGGGATCCAGGACCCGACAGCGTCTTTCGTTGTGCAAAAAGCGCTACGTGGGTGGCAACGCCTTGAGGGTCGCAGAGTAGATGATAGGCACCCGATAGGTGTGGATAGGTTGGCCCTGTTATTATCCGTACTCCCTGCAACGTGTTCATCCCAGTATGAAACAGTGTTATTCCGAGCCGCTTTTGCGCTAGCATTCCATGGGGCTATGCGGGTAAGCGAACTAGTGGCGAAGAACAAGCAGGATGCGATGGGGGGACTGTGCCGAGAGCACATTCAGGTCAAGGGGGAGACGATGACTGTCTCGTTTGTCAGGTCCAAGACCGATCAGGGTGCGATTGGGGACTGCATAATCATACAAAGGATTCCCGGGTCATCCATGTGCCCTGTGGCTTGCGTGGAGGAATATTTAGCGCAAAGGGTGGCATCATGGGGGGGGACCTTGTTGAGACACGCTGACGCCACCCCACTGACGAGGTTTCAGTTCCAGCGGGTGCTTGCGATGTCGATTTCGGCCGCGGGCTTGAACCCCGGCGAGTTTGGGACCCATTCCTTTCGGATAGGGGCTGCTACAGAGGCTACAGCCAGGGGTCTGAATGTAGAACAAGTAAAACGTGTGGGGCGTTGGTCCTCGAACTGTTATAAGAGGTATGTGCGGTTGCACATGTTGTGAAGCTGTAATGATGTACTCACGCTTCTTGTTTTTGTTTGGTTTTCAGTTGCGCAAGCCTACGAGGCGGGGCGGACTGTGCAGTCGACCCGACACCTGGGGACCAGCGGTCAGACATCACCGACTGTGAAAAAGGAGGTGTGGGTCGTGGGCCACTCATACGTGAGGCGTGCCGCGGACGTATTCAAAGCAGGTGACATGATTCACGTGGCTGGGGAATACGGGTACAGGGTGTCCTTCTACGGAAAGGGCGGGCTCTGTATTGACCAGTTTCAATCATATTTTGAGGGTTTGTTAGGCCGGACAAGGTCACCGCCGTCTATAATCATAGTCCATCTTGGGGGCAACGATTTGGTGGCCACTGGTAGACGACTTCTTCTTGAGGCAATGCTTTCCACAGTAAGTTGGTTGGCAAGAAGAGTTCCAGGGTGCACAATTGCATGGTCCCATATGATCCCACGGAAAATGTGGCGTGGGGCTATTTCGGTTTCTGCTCTGAATCATTCAGTAAGGAAAATTAATAACAAAGTGAGTAGATTGTTTCGTTCAAGTACACTGCATTCTGTTTCGCATAGTTGTATTAAAGGGGACAGTATGTATTTGGGGGTGTTCATTTGTCCCGGGTGGGGAATGAGTTACTCATAGGAGACCTCATAGCTTGGTTAAAGAGTTTATAACATCTAGTTACTAGCTAGGGAGGGTGTTTAAACTAGTCGTTTTTATCACCTGTTTGCACTATCATTATAATATGATTCCTCCGTTTGTATTTTATGGAATTGTAACCATGCTAACCATATTACTGTTAATCATATGTATGCTTATGTTGACTAAAATACTGCGCTTGAGATCACGTTGTTAAAATAAATATTTTAACCTTACAGTGTCTCTTATTTACTCCTGTCGTGGACTGGTCTGAGAGTATAACAAAAGATTGTTCTCACTTCCCACTATTCCTGAGATGGTTCTAAGTCGCATGTTATAGGTTGTCTAATCATTGGTTTCCCTACTACAGGACGAGGAGCTAATGAGACACTGATTGCTAGTCTGGTAGGGGATTTTGGGTACTAATGTGAGTTTTTGGCACACCCTAATTCACTGAGGTCCTGAGTCTCTGTGCACAGTTCTGTGTCTGAGCAGAATCCCTGTAACAGCTGCAAGGCAGGAACTGATTAGCATACCCGGGCAAGGCATGTAAACAACAACTGTGTGTCATCTGCATAGGACAGAATTTTGGCCCCCTGTGATTCGGCCAACTCGGCTAAAGGAGTGCGGTAGATGTTGAACAGGGTCTGGCTCAAAGCCGAACCTTGTGGGACCCCCACCTTCAGTGAGCGCGATGAAGCTGAAAAAGGGTTGCACCAGACCTCCTGCCCCCTCCCCTCTAGAAAAGATGCCAGCCATTTCCACGACAAAGCCTTGATGCTAATCACGTGAAGCCAGGTCAGGAGCATCTGATATGACACTCTATCAAAGGCGGCTGACAGATCTAACAAAATCGGTTGTTATTATTAAATCGGGTGGTATATTAGACCGTAGGACCTTAACTTTCCTGCATACCACGAAACCGGGCTACTAGCGATGTATGTCAACCCTACAGTATGCGATTTAGGATGTCTCTTTAGAAACGGCAGAATGAGACTCTTTATATGCAGTTAAATCGAGGGCATATATACTGAATACTGAATATAAAACTATAGAAGGTCTCATGAGCTTTGCTTAGGGGGACCCCATTTACCTGTCCACTCAGTAAGTGTAAATTACATCAGGACCGGGCAGTCTCTCTCGGCATGCCTGGATTCTTCCAAGTGTCTGAAAACATGGCAAGTGTGCTATGATAAAGGCGCCAGAATCCTGCTCTGCTCGTAGCGGCCAAAATGTTGTGTCTAGAATGTGTTACACGGACATGCCGATAAACAGGCTCAACTAAAATTGTAATATTTTTTCTTTTCTTTATATTGTGTATGCTATGCTTATTCATGTTATGAGAGGTATGCAGTGATATTTTAATGAATACTATTTTTGTATAGCATTATGTAGGTTTGAGTTTTGCACAGCTCGCACATAGTCTGTATCGTTCAGCTTCATCGTCCCTAGGAGAAGCGTTGATTGGTTGTGTAAAAAAAAAAAAAGAAATAATGAGAAAGCCAATAGATCTCCTATATGTGAAAACTCTTGGCTTTGACAATGTTGTGCATTTCAGTGTTCACTGACCTCTTGCATAGGCCAAACCAAGAGTAGCATTAGGGCTCCTGAGTATGATCATTCTCCATACCACACCACACTTTGTGACCAGAAACTGTTTTTTTTCTGATTTAATGGGGAAATGAGCCCGAAGGAAAAAAATGTTTACCCCCATCAGGAACATCACAAGTAACTCCGGGCTGCGACCCCATATTTCTGGGCACTGTCTCGGGTTTATGTATCCTTCACTCGACTACAGCTATATTTGCAGTTTAGGGATGAAATTGGAAAACATCACGAGAAAGGTCCAGCCACGAGGCTACTCCTTATAAATGACTCATTGAGACGAGACGTGGCCTTCCTCCAACTGCGGTAATTGCCAGTGTGGGCTCTCTATTTGTCCTGCCACCCCCAAGTGAGATATAGATTACCTATATGGCTGAGATACCCGCCACTCCCTCTCAACACAATCCCCAAAGGAGGGAAACCGGAAACAGTTCTTGAAGTTTTTGGAAGTGGGAGGGAGTGACCCTCCCGGCCGTATTTATTAAAACAAAAGATTAAAAACATTTAAACATTAATGTACAATTTCATACCACATTGCGATGTTTGGCTAACCTTAACAGATTCTCTAATACAGAGGTTCTCCTAGCCGAACTAACATCCTACAAAACATTTACTTGAAATATTGAAATTGTACATCCTAACGTTTAAGGGCCAACGGCAAGGTCGTAACCGGTGTCAAGATCCCTAACCAGACATACCCCCCCCCACTTGGGAGGGGCGACAGCACTGAGGCGTACTCAAGTGCAACTACTACCAATTTCCCTTGACTTGACGGGGGCACTTATCAACTCGACGCCAGTTAAAGGTCGTTCGAAGACTCGTGTGAGGTATCTAGAAGGTATCGTAGACCTCCCCCCAACCCCACACAACTTACCGCATCTGCCGTCGCAGATGTCACTGGCCCCGGGAAATTCCCCAGGAGGGGGCTGTAACCCCTCCTACACAGGAAGGGGCCTTGACCGCCTTTCCTCTTCTTTCGGCGACCCATCCTTAGAAGGGACCGCCTCCCCGTTGAGGGGCCAAAGGCCACCTCCCCCGAGCGCTCCCATCCGTGTTGGGTGACGCCCACTCATAGGGATCTTCCAATTAGTGCTCACCGATCATGACCTTACCGCCCGACCAAAATAAATACGACAAATGCTAACTAAACGAAACTACATTGGCCACTATGACCGAAAAAGCCTGTTTATAAATGGACCTTAAATCCGAAGTTCTTCAATCACAAACTTGTAAAATTAGACCAATCTTTATTACACATTCAATATCAACATAACACTAAAACAACCTGTAAACGAAATAGAATAATTGATCAACTTTATTAAAACAACTGGCTGTCCTCAGGGGCTGGTGGGTGGGTCAAAATTGGCTCTTCGTTCCGTCTCGAGCTCACGTGCAGCGAGGAGGTGCAGCTTCAGAGCACAGGAACAAGAGGATGTCTTCTGGTCTTGCGTCCCTTTTTATCCATCTTCAGGGCGGGCGTAAACCCGCCCCTGCCTGCCCCGAGGGCGTGGCCGGCCGCGTCAGTGTCTAGGCCAGCCCACTCTAGGGCGGGAAAAAAGCGCGCCCCGGCTACGCCGCTTCGGGCATACCAGCCGAGACGCGCCTCCCGCCCAAAATGGCTTCCCGGGGGGATCGAGGCACTCTGCCATACGTTCGGGGGGACTGAGTGGTCGCCCCTTTCCATATGGCTGAGATACCCGCCACCCCCTCTCAACACAATCCCCAAAGGAGGGAAACCGGAAACAGTTCTTGAAGTTTTTGGAAGTGGGAGGGAGTGACCCTCCCGGCCGTATTTATTAAAACAAAAAATTAAAACATTTAAACATTAATGTACAATTTCATACCACATTGCGATGTTTGGCTAACCTTAACAGATTCTCTAATACAGAGGTTCTCCTAGCCGAACTAACATCCTACAAAACATTTACTTGAAATATTGAAATTGTACATCCTAACGTTTAAGGGCCAACGGCAAGGTCGTAACCGGTGTCAAGATCCCTAACCAGACATACCCCCCCCACTTGGGAGGGGCGACAGCACTGAGGCGTACTCAAGTGCAACTACTACCAATTTCCCTTGACTTGACGGGGGCACTTATCAACTCGACGCCAGTTAAAGGTCGTTCGAAGACTCGTGTGAGGTATCTAGAAGGTATCGTAGACCTCCCCCCAACCCCACACAACTTACCGCATCTGCCGTCGCAGATGTCACTGGCCCCGGGAAATTCCCCAGGAGGGGGCTGTAACCCCTCCTACACAGGAAGGGGCCTTGACCGCCTTTCCTCTTCTTTCGGCGACCCATCCTTAGAAGGGACCGCCTCCCCGTTGAGGGGCCAAAGGCCACCTCCCCCGAGCGCTCCCATCCGTGTTGGGTGACGCCCACTCATAGGGATCTTCCAATTAGTGCTCACCGATCATGACCTTACCGCCACAGGCCGGATAGTTGACCGGCTATCCGGACCCCCCACAAAACTCCTACCTAAAGGTCATGTTTCAACGATTTTTAACCATGCTAAGAAGTCTCCTAAGAGTAACTCATTCCCCACCCCAGACAAATGCACACCATCCCCCAAATACATACTGTCATCATTAATACAGCTATGAGAAATAGAATGCAATGTCCTGGAACGGAACAACCTACTCACTTTATTGTTAAGCTTTCTAACAGAATGGTTCAAAGCAGGAATAGAGATAGCCCCCCGCCACACCTTTCGTGGAATCAAATGGGACCATGCAATCGTGCACCCCGGAACTCTCCTCGCCAACCAACTTACAGTGGAAAGCATTGCCTCCAGGAGTAGTCGTCTACCGATGGTGACCAAATCATTGCCCCCAACATGCACTATAACTATAGACGGCGGTGACCTTGTCCGCCCTAACAAACCCTCGAAAAATGTTTGAAACTGGTCAATACAGAGACCGCCCCTTCCGTAGAAGGACATCCTGTACCCGTATTCCCCAGCTACGTGAATCATGTCACCTGCTTTGAATACGTCTGCGGCACGCCTCACGTATGAGTGGCCCACGACCCACACCTCCTTTTTCACAGCCGGTGATGTCTGACCGCTGGCCCGGTGTAGGGTCGACTGCATAGTCCGCCCCGCCTCGTAGGCTTGCGTAACTGAAAACCAAACAAAAAACAAGAAGCGTGAGTACATTATTACAGCTTCACAACATGTGCAACCGCACGTATCTTTTATAACAATTGGAGGACCAACGCCCCACTCGTTTCACTTGCTCAACATTAAGACCCCTGGCTGTAGCTTCCGTAGCAGCCCCTATCCGAAAGGAATGGGTCCCAAATTCGCCCGGGTTCAAGCCCGCAGCGGCAATTGACATCGCAAGCACCCGCTGAAACTGAAATTTCGTCAGTGGGGTGGCGTCACCCTTCGTGCTAGGTAATCCTCTAAACACTTTACCGGACATATGGAGGACCCAGGAATCCTGCGTATGATGACGCAGTCACCCATCCCATCTTGGTCAGTCTTGGACTTTACAAAGGAGACAGTCATTGTTTCTCCCCTGATCTGAACGTGTTCTTGGCACAAACCCCCCGCCACATCCAGTTTGTTCCTTGCAACTAGTTCGCTTACCCGCATTGCTCCGTGAAATGCTAGCGTAAAAGCGGCTCGGAACAGCACCGCCTCAAACTGAGATGAACATGTGGCCGGGAGTGTGGCCAACAACTGGGACAATCTATCCAAACCTATCGGGCGCCTTTCATCTACTCTGCGACCCTCAAGGCGTTGCCACCCACGCAGCGCTTTCTGTACAACGAAAGACGCTGTTGGGTCCTGGATAGCGTGTGCTCTGGCAACAAAGGAAATGGCAGCACGATGCCTCTGGGCCGTAGCCACCGATTTCCCAGCCCTACGTAAGGACATCAGGAAATTCACTACCCATTCCTCGTGACCCCAAAGTCGCTCTCTATCACTCCCCAAAAAGGCTAAATAGGCCCGAAACGCCCCTTCGTATGCCTTCCTCGTCCTTGGTGCTAGACTCTCTCCCACGAGGTGACGAAGTTCGGGGCACCGAGAGACCAGAGAGCTTCGGGAAAGGGTGCCGGCTCTGGGTCCGCTGAGGGGAGGAAACCCGAAAAAGCCTGCATTTGAAAACGAGACAGTGCGTCAGCCGCCTGATTCATCACCCCTGGAACATGTTTTGCTCTGAATAGCACGTTCAATTGCATACACAGTAAAACAATTTCCTTAAGCAGTCTTAAAATCAGTTTACAACGTGCTGCCTGACTATTGATGCACTCGACCACGGTCATATTGTCAGACCAAAATATGACAGAGTGATCTTTGAACCCATCGGGCCATGTTCTCAAGGCCACCAAGATGGGAAACAGTTCCAGGAAAGCAATATTACTCGTCAGACCATTCTCATGCCACCATGTCGGCCATCTTTGTGCCGACCATTTCGTGCCGAAGATGGCGCCAAAACCTATGCTTCCTGCCGAATCTGTCCATAGCCCCAGCTCTTCAGAAGACACGGCTGGTTCATTCCAGACGATTCTACCATTGAAATCCGCCAAAAATGCTAACCAAATACGCATGTCCTGGCGGATCTCGGCCGATAGTCTCGTGCGATGATGGCCCTCTTTAAGGCCGACCATCGTTTGGGCAATTGAACGGGAAAAGGGGCGGGCCATTGGTATTACCCTCAAGGCAAAATTCAACTGTCCCACCACCTGCTGTAATTGTTGCAGCGTAACTTTTGATGCATTTATACACATTTGCAGCGCAGCCCTGAACTTCAACACTTTCTCAGCTGGCAAACGGAAACACCCCTCAATGGAGTCCAACTCGATCCCCAGAAACTCGAGGCAAGTCGTAGGACCCACTGTTTTACCCGGCGCCAATGGCACACCAAACTGTTTCATCAACACACAAAATTCGGCCAAGGCCCGGCCACATTCAAGACCCCCGGCTGCCCCAAGAAACAGAAAATCATCAAGGTAGTGCATTACATCTTGGAAACCCGTTTTCTTTGTGAAGACCCATTGTAGAAAACTACTGAATTTCTCGAAATAAGCACAGGATATAGAGCACCCCATTGGCATACACCTATCCATGTAATAACAACCCTGAAACATGAATCCTAGGAGACGCTGGTCGTCTGGGTGTACCGGGAGCAATCGGAACGCTGACTCGATATCTGACTTCGCCATCAGCGCCCCGGGCCCCAGGCGATTCAAAATGGCTACGGCCTCATCGAAGGATGCGTACCGCACCGAACACACTTCTGGATCGATTGCCTCATTTACGGAAAGACCTCGTGGAGCTGATAAATTATGAATCAGTCGGAACTCACCGGGGTCTTTCTTGGGGACTACCCCTAAGGGAGAACAAACAAAATTCTGGACCGGGGGTACACTAAACGGGCCGGCGACCCGACCACGAGTCACCTCTTTCCGGATCTTATCCTGTACTACGGTCGTATGCTGCAGGACGGAAAGTTGATTTTTACACTTATCCACACCCTGAAAGTCCCCTACCGGGATGCGGAAACCATACGAAAAACCGTTCCGCAGCACCCCAGCAGAAGTACGATCCGGGTAGTCACTGAGCCAAGGAATCATCGCCAGGGTATCAATCGGAGTGGGTAAAGGCGCCCCTCGGACTATATTAGACCTGTTTGGCACCTCCTCTCCCCCCGTTATCACCCGTTCTGGCTCTGCACGAGGCCTCAGGATGGGACGACCCACAACCACTACATTCATGTTTGAATTTACACGATCCCTGGGGTCTAGTACATTTACCTCTGTTGTAATTAAAGCAGAAACCCCTTTTTCCGGTATTGCCGGTAGGTTTCGAGTGATCGTCGGCACCCGTACCTGATCGAAAGGGCGTCCCCGCATATTGCCGGGAGGATTCGCCAACATTACTTCCCACCAACAGCATTTTCAACATTCCTGACTCCTTCATTTTATCCCAAGTCAAGGCATCATAACAATCCCAGGTTAAACTTTTATTATGCTCCTTTTCCTTTCTGAACAGATTATCGTAACAGAACCAATGATTACCCTGGTGCGATGTCGAGTACCCCATGATTCGTGATTGATAGATTGGGAACTCGGAAAGCAACTCAGCGTTCCCCCAAGATTGATGTAAAGATTCCCCAAGCATTGCCCCAATTGCCGATATTCTCATTCACTTTAAAGGCGGCCATTTTTGCGCGCCAAACACTCGGATGCATGAGATCCTTCTGACTCTTTACATGCTCTACCTCATAATGATCAACAAGCAATGAAAAAATGTTCACATACTCCCCCGCCCAAATCTTTTCCTTAATTGCCAAAGGAACATGTTGCCCCAACTTTTCTCTCCGAGAGGGTGTTGACTCATCCCTCGCGATCGGCAATGGCCGCTTACCTGCACCTGACGCTGCCTCTGTGGCCTCTGTGGTCGCAATCGTCCCTGGTGTCTTGTCCCCTACTGCAGCCGGCACGGGCACCTTGGCTGCTTCCCGTTTCTCACGCAATTGCTTTATCAGCGCCTGCGCATCGACAGCCGTGGCGCCCTCGTTACCTTTACCCAACCACGCTGCCAATTGTGCTGCCAGCTCGGGCGGCATATCATCCTCGGACACGGGGGTGACCACAACGGGAATCGGATTCCCCTCCTCCGGCACGGGAGTTGGAGCCTCGAGCGGGGCACTGGGACCCGGGATGTCTTCACCCGCTGCCCCCCTCCTGGGCCTCTTGTTTTTCCCTCCCGGAGCCGCTCCCGCCAAAGGACGTTTTGGACCCCTTTCCTCATTCTTGTCCACCCGCTTCTTTAGCTCGGACATCTCCTTCATGAGAACACGCAGCATCTGGTCGGTAGTCATGCGCTTTCCCACCTTCTTCGGCATTCTCCAACAAAGTAACTGCAAAACAAACAAGAACGATTAAAACGCTCAAAATTGGCTCTTCGTTCCGTCTCGAGCTCACGTGCAGCGAGGAGGTGCAGCTTCAGAGCACAGGAACAAGAGGATGTCTTCTGGTCTTGCGTCCCTTTTTATCCATCTTCAGGGCGGGCGTAAACCCGCCCCTGCCTGCCCCGAGGGCGTGGCCGGCCGCGTCAGTGTCTAGGCCAGCCCACTCTAGGGCGGGAAAAAAGCGCGCCCCGGCTACGCCGCTTCGGGCATACCAGCCGAGACGCGCCTCCCGCCCAAAATGGCTTCCCGGGGGGATCGAGGCACTCTGCCATACGTTCGGGGGGACCGAGTGGTCGCCCCTTTCCATTTTGAGTCCAAAACAGAAGATTATCATTGAAAGACTG
This sequence comes from Lissotriton vulgaris, assembly GCF_964263255.1. Classification (NCBI taxonomy): domain Eukaryota; kingdom Metazoa; phylum Chordata; class Amphibia; order Caudata; family Salamandridae; genus Lissotriton; species Lissotriton vulgaris. The sequence goes on along the minus strand of NC_141700.1, from coordinate 141,172,625 downwards.
CACACAATAATAGGAATCTCTCACTATAAGAGTAGTCACACTAGGGTCTGCGTACTCCAACGCAAGCACCAGAGCACGCAGTTCTGCTAATTGTGCGGTACAGTCACCTAATTTCTGTGTATGCACAACATCGGACCTGAATTCACCATCCACCTTAGTACCAACCACAATGGCGCAGGCCGCGGAATACGCGTGTCTAGTACCCGTAGCCGCTTGTGCACTTCCATCAGTGTAAATGACACAGTGAAAATCCTCAAGTGGGAGCATAGTCAAAGGAGCAGGATGAACAAATTCATACTGCAAAAACTCTTAAGTCTGCAAAGAGGAGTCAAAAATGAACGTTACATCCGGGGATGTCAAGGATGTAGCCCACTGTATCCGCCGAGGGTGAAATGCCTTAGAATTTGGAACACTGGCCTTCGTCACTGCCTCCAAGGAAGGATACGGAGTAACAACTATAATGCGTTTTCCCTGCGACAGTGCACGATCTTTAAGAATCGCCATTTGCACTGCTGTCAAAACCTTTTCCACAGTGGAAAACCGCAAGTCGGCCGAAGTGTACAGGTGTGACTTGTAAGCGATAGGGACTATGTCTCCCTCATTAAAAGTGAGGTACCTGAAACCCACCGCCCCTGGCACGATTCTTATTACCAGGTTGGTGTGGTTATCATGAGTCGACAAGAATTTAGATTCAAGTAGGGCAGCCTGCAAAGATTGCATGATGGCTGAATGTTCTGGCAGCCAGCATCATTTGGAATAAGCTGGTTGTATCAATGCATAAAGAGGCTTGATACACTGGGCATATTCCGGAATGTTTGTACGTCCGAAATTCAAAGAGCCCAGTAGAGATTGTAATTTCTTAAGCGTTGTAGGAGCCCGCAAAAACGCGCATTTCTCCAAGAAGTGAGGAGCCAGTCCCCGTCTTTTATTGTTGAGCTCATATCCCAGGAACAACAATGTGTATTCTGCAATGTGTGATATCGCAAAATTAAATTTATAGCCTATGTCCGCAAAACAGCAAATTATGCGGTCGACACAGCACAGATGCGGCCATAACTCGCCATCTGTGAGGTAAATGTCATCCACATACGAACATGCATCTGTGTCGAGCCTCTCAAGAAGAGACACTATCCGGGCGACAAAAACGCCTGGACTATTCTTGTAGCCCATCGCCAAACGAAGGAAGTGGCGTTGTTTGTCACCACAGGTAAAACTCGTCCATTGACTACTAAGGGAGGACAAATTATGGGCAAAAAAACCATTGGATATGTTCAGCGTGGTTTTGAACCTCTTACGCACTAGACTATCCACAAGAGCAGAACTGTGAGTATTCTGCGCCACGCACGTACGACAATGTGAGTTTAAGTGGCGGTAATCCAATACCAAACGGTACGAACCATCAGGCTTGGTCACAGTAAAAAGCGGGTTATTCATCGGAGACACAGCTGTTTCAATTACACCTTGATATTCTAATTGTTCAAGGATCTCGGCTACAGAGGCTCTCGCCTCACGCCGTATGGGGTATTGGGGTTGAGGCTGTGGCATTGTCCTCAACCGAATCTCATGTCGAGGGGATAATTTGTCCCAACCACAATGAGTACGGTACAACGCCGGCGCAAACGCCTTAGCCCACTCCTCTGCAAACTGCAGAGCCTGCTCCTTCGGCACTGTGTGCGTGAAAGCGGGGAGGATCGCCTCCTCCCCTTGTGCCGCAGCTAAAACAAAAGGTGGGGGCCAGTCGACCTCCGCCAACAAAATATCATAGGTAGTCGTCAGATTTTCCAAAAAAAACCTTTTATTGTACGTTCTATGTCGTCTTCAATCACAAGGACAATTTCATAAAGTCTTTCAGGGGGAGCCACTCTAGTGTCAGCTGTTTCCACCACAACGAAGGTATCAGTCGATGTCACCCTCAGTAGTGGACGCAGTGCCTCGCGAATAATTGTAATCTCTGCCACGCTATCCAGCAGCGTTAGTGCCCATGTCAGATTCCGAAGCTGCGTTCTCACTATCTGTGGCATATCTCGCTGTTACAGCAGCAACTTTCTTTTTCTGAAACCGGGGTCTTTGACGTGGAGTCTCGTCCTGCTTTCCTTTTCCGTCAGCCTTACGTGGCTGGTCACCGCCTTATTGGGCACCTTGACCTCTGCCGCCGCCTCCTCCACCGGTGACTGTTACCGATGTGTCCTGCAAAGAGCGAGGAGAACGTTGTTCAGGAACCTGAAATCTATCAGGTGACTTAATAGTACTGCGGTCGCGCAAGTCATATTTAGGCTCAACAGGGGCAGGTGTAGGCAAAGCCGGACGAGAGTCCTCTTTCTGTTGCTGCTGTTTACCCAGTTTTTTGTTCTTACTCCAATTTTGTTTCTGAACTTTCGGCGGTCATCTTTATCAGATGACCCCTGTTGCGTTTGCTGCTGTTTCTCTTTTTTAGCGAAAGGCTTAACACCTAAACTATTACGGCCAACGGTCTTATAAGCCTACGTAATAATCCCGGTAACTGACAGGGTTTGTTGGGGTCAGGCACCTCCCGGAGAGCATTAGAGAACTGGAAACTTACCACAACCCCCTTGACATTAGCAAGGACGAGATCGCAAACCATGTCAAACGCTCCCAAGAGACAGATACCCAAATCCACAGCCGCTTCTGGTCCGTGTTCATCCTGAACACGTTTGACCACAGAGGGCATGACAGTCATTGACGGGATGCCAAAGCACCTAGTATAGACAGCCACAGAAATTACACCCCAAGATGTAGTCATCTGCGTCAGGCACTAAGTCTTTTTGCAAATTAACTGTGAGACTCCTGTGTTTCTCAACAGGACTCGTATTTGGGAACACTGCCTCCAGTTGGTCGAATTTCTCCCATCTCTTCCTTATCCTGGGGATGCTTGCCCATGACCGCATTAACCATGACCGGACTAAGCTTAAGTCCGCCACCGCCAACTGGATGTGCTGCACCACCTGGGGCCCCACCCGGGAGGGGCCGTGTAACGCAATGAACCAGACCCCTAATAACTGCAATCGCAAAGTCATACTGGGGTCTCAGTTGCTGAGCTGTTAACTGCCCTGCCAAAGGATGCGGGGTGTGAACAGCTAATACAGGCCAAGAAGCGCCTGGAATAGACAATGGCCCTTGTCTGACCGCTGTAATAACATGGGGGAGGGCACCATGAAACCAAACGGCATGCTGCCAAGCCGAAATAGGAATTTCCACTGTCTGATACGGAGTGTACACTGCAGGAGCAGCCGCAGGGGTATAAGTGTGAAACACACCAGAATTTGCATTAACCACTGGAAACGTGACCCAGGAGTAAAACAACTCAAATGGGTGCGCAACATCAGCAGAGACTACAAAAACCACTACCTGTCCCTCCATAGAAGCGAGGTATTCCTGCAAATGATTATGCACAGCTACACGACTGTGTACTGGGATATCAACCGCAGCCATACCAAACCAGTAGTAAAAAACAACAAAGTAAGACAAAAGGCACAACTGGGTAGTAATTCAAACTGTAAACCGTTTAAAAGTGATCAAGCTTGAACAAACCTATGTAACCACAGGTAGGTTTTTATCCGTCACTACCGTCAACCGGAAACAATAGTGAGGGGTCGTAGACTGATATAAGCACTACTTAAGTGTCTCACAATAAGACCACACTCGTTGGCGGCGCCATGTTACAGGGATTCTGCTCAGACACAGAACTGTGCACAGAGACTCAGGACCTCAGTGAATTAGGGTGTGCCAAAAACTCACATTAGCACCCAGAATCCCCTACCAGACTAGAAATCAGTGTCTCATTAGCTCCTCGTCCTATAGAAGGGAAACCAATGATTAGACAACCTAGAACATGCAACTTAGAACCATCTCAGGAATAGTGGGAAGTGAGAACACTCTTTTGTTATACTCTCAGACAAGTCCACGACAGGAGTAAATAAGAGACATGGTAAGGTTAAAATATTTATTTTAACAAGTGATCTCAAGCGCAGTATTTTAGTCAACATAAGCATACATATGATTAACAGTAATATGGTTAGCATGGTTACAATTCCATAATATACAAACAGAGGAATCATATTATAATGATAGTGCAAACAGGTGATAAAAACGCCTAGTTTAAACACCCTCCCTAGCTAGTAACTAGATATTATAAAACTATAGAGGGTCTCATGAGCTTTGCTTAGGGGGACCCCATTTACCTGTCCACTCAGTAAGTGTAAATTACATCAGGACCAGGCAGTCTCTCTCTTCATTCCTGGATTCTTCTAAGTGTGGGAAAACATGGCAAGTGTGCTATGATAAAGGCGCCAGAATCCTGCTCTGCTCGCAGCTGCCAAAATGTTGTGTCTAGAATGTGCCGATAAACAGGCTCACACGTTATGAGAACGTTGACGGCTCAGCACTCACTGTACAGACTGGGGGCACAATATATGTCTAGAGATGTTGAAAAACAAACCTTTTCCCATGTATAGACCTTCGAAAATGCTTACTTGCAAAAACAGCTAAAAGCAGTGTTGTGTGCAAAATGCAGCCAAAGGAAAAAAATGGCGTTTAAACTTCTAATAAGTCATGCTAACATAACATGCACGTTCAAGGAGGCCCTAAACCACACTACACAGCTGTTTGCGGTTGACTGGCCTCTAACCAGGTTAAATGTAATGCTGCTAAGACAGAACTACTCTTCTTTGGTAAAGCAGCGGAGACCCCTCTACATGCCTTCTGGCCAGCGGACGCTCCTGCCCCCTCAGCGAACAGCCAGGTGGTTAAAAATCTGGGGTTTAAATTTGGACAACCAGCTGCTATTTCGTGCTCAGGTTAATGCACTAATTGGTGCCTGTTTTGCTTTGTTTCATCTTCTACGGAAATTTCTGTTCTTTCTATCCAAATCCGCCAGACAACAGGTGATCCAAGCTCTGACTTTATCAAGGCTGGATTATGGGAACGGAATCTGTCTTAGCATGCCTGGCTTCTTGCTGGACAGGCTTCAACTTGTCCAGAATGCAGCAGCCCGTACCATCTTTGAGCTCCCTCGAAATTCACATGTGTCACACCTTCTGAGGAGCCTGCACTGGCTTCCTGTAAGGAAAAAAATAATTTTTAAAACTTTGCTTGTCACACTGAAAGCACTTTACGGACGAAGGACCAAGTTACCTTAAATGTAGGATTTCCTTCTATTCTCCTTGTAGAAATCTTCGTTCGGCTGATCTGTTGTTGGCCAATGTCCCCCATTTAAAAAAGTCCAGATTAGGAGGTAAGTCTCTCTCTTTCCTGGGGCCCTTCCACTGGAGTAAAATGCCTCTTCACCTGAGAAGCATTGAATCCACTCCCCTGTTTTGGAAAAAACTGAAAACATGGCTGTTTTCTTGCCCCTAAGTTTCCTTCTCCCATGGTGCTACAGTTCAGTCAGCGCCAGGACACACTTTGGAGTAACAATGCGCTCTACAAATATCCCCACATAGACAAACATACGTACATGCGAGGCCCCTAAACACACAGAGGGGCACACACACACACACTGTGTCACTAATGTGAACCGCTCTGTTTAGGGCTGTTCGCAAGAAATGGCGACCGGTAAAACAAAAACCACACACAGTAGAGTTTTGGTTGCAAATTAAAACCAAAACCCCCCTGAAATTTTCAAGTTATGGCCAGGATCACAATCCAAAACTCTCACTCCACACAAATGAAATGCTTAGGAACTCTCAACATTTCTTCCAATAACTACCAACACCTAAAAATCCTCAATAATCCAATAACAATGCATACTCAAGCCAACAAGTAATGCTTCGTTTACCAGCCATCTTTTTCATAGTGATAAGTGTAATATGGCATGTAATCTCATCTTTATCATCATTTATGACATTTGTCACAATGAGGCTGACGGCATGAAGATTGCTTTTGGTGTGCGAGTTATGGTTGTCATGGATGTTGTGTGAGTTATGAATTATAGTAAGTAGCTGATTTCAGTGATTTTCAGTTGTAATTTGCAACCATATTTTAAGTACCTGTACCTAAAAGACTACCTACACAATACTGTGGAATATGGTAGTTGGCATTCAGGATAAAAAACCATAGAAGGCGGATATTTTGTTACTCAGTGTTGTGACTTACAAGCTTTATTTGCTGAGCATGTGCTTTGTGTTTTAAAAAAATTACGATTTCTGCCAACTTGGAGTTGGGTTGGCAGGGTCACAATACAGCTGGATTTTAGGAGCTGAAAACAATGCATCATTGTATGTGTTCTATTGATTTCTTGCGTCATTTTATTCTGTGCCATTGTTTTAAATGAGCAGGCACCTGGTTTTGTACTTATTTATATAACAAACTGCTGAGTTTCAACATGCAATAGCCCAGCCATTTAATTGTGCTGATTTTTTAATTAATTGTGCTATTACAGCCTGGCAAAGATTCTTCTAGCATGACATGCTGGCAGGGTAACCTGCTATTGAAATGCCTTGGGCATACAGATTTTCTGGAAGGTCACGTCCAGAACATGGCTCTTTGATCACAAAATGCCTATTAAATTGTCAGTTGCTGTTCCTACTAATTGATATACCTCGGGAGCTCATTTGTGTCACTTATCAGCACTTTCAAACTTTCCCTAAATGCATTGAAATGAGCTGAGGGTCATATGAAAACAAATTTTTTGGGGGGGTAATTGAACATAATGCAAAGATGAAGGAGCAACTTTGAAGATTCGATTGTGCAAATTGATGGGAAGCCGCTCACAACTATCACTACTTTTCTTACTTGCTACTCCAAGCCTCTTTGTAATCTAGGGTCTCCCTTGTGCCAGATAAAATGTTACACCACTATTCTGGCACTTCCAGGTGCTTGCGTATCAGATTTTTATATCGTTTGCTTGGACCATTGCAAAATGAACAGCATCTCTTGTGTGACTGTATGGGGAATTCTCTGTGTCTCATTGCCATCAATGCACCAGTCAATCAATCACTATTATTAAGCAGACTACTCACCCGTGAGGGTCTCAGGCACTGGGGGGGGGGGGTTTGGGGGGGTGGTAGGTCCTGAGGGGTGCTGAGTTTCAGTCGAAGAGCCAGGTTTTGAGATCCTGCCTGAATTTGGTCAGCGATGGGCATAGACTGAGGTGGAAAGGCAGGCATTTGTATAAAAAAACTGCTGCTTGTTGCAGGATATGCCATTTATGAAAATATGGAATACCTGACAGTGCAGCTTCTATTTATTTGCACGGGTCAAGCAATTAATTTACATCTTTTTGGGTCCCATAGTGAAGGGATTTTAGCTCCACGTCTGCCTCAAAAATACTGGTGACCATGTTAACTCCGGGGAGGGGGGGGGGGGGGGCGGAATTGATGAAAATCCCCTAAATAATACAGAGAAATTACTGGGTGAGCCAGTAATTAAAGATTCAACTCTCATGATTTGCTCATTCACCCCTGGAGTTAATGCCGGAGATTTCGCCTGCTGTAATTTCAACGGGAAGTATGATAATTCTGAGTTAACCTTGCAGGGCTCATAATTCTCTCATAATTCCCCATCCCATCAGATGCAAGATTAACAAGGATTGGTATGTTACACTTACAACGCATCTTTTACGTCGCATTCCGTTACAACGCAGATTTTACAACGCGGGATCCATTACATCGGATGTCATTACAATGCATGGCATTACATCGCAGATGCTATTACAACGCATACTATTACATCGTAAGTATTGGTAAGTATTTAATTTTTTTTAATTTTATTTAATATTATTTAATTGATTTAATTATTATTAATTATAAAAAAAATATTTATTTATGTTTTAAAATATTATAAATTAAATATATTAATTTAAGTGATTTTTTAAATAAGTATGGGGTGTTTGTGTATTTATAGGTTTTAGGGCAGGGTTTGGGTTTTGGGGTACAGGGGTGTTTTTAGGTTTTAGGGCAGGGTTTGGGTTTTGGGGTACAGGGGTGTTTTTAGGTTTTAGGGCAGGGGTTGGGTTTTGGGGTACAGGGGTGTTTTTAGGTTTTAGGGCAGGGTTTGGGTTTTGGGGTACAGGGGTGTGTTTAGGTTTTAGGGCAGGGTTTTGGGTTTTGGGGTACAGGGGTGTTTTTAGGTTTTAGGGCAGGGTTTGGGTTTTGGGGTACAGGGGTGTTTTTAGGTTTTAGGGTAGGGTTTGGGTTTTGGGGTACAGGGGTGTTTTTAGGTTTTAGGGCAGGGTTTGGGTTTTGGGGTACAGGGGTGTTTTTAGGTTTTAGGGCAGGGTTTGGGTTTTGGGGTACAGGGGTGTTTTTAGGTTTTAGGGTAGGGTTTGGGTTTTGGGGTACAGGGGTGTTTTTAGGTTTTAGGGCAGGGTATGGGTTTTGGGGTACAGGGGTGTTTTTAGGTTTTAGGGCAGGGTTTTGGGTTTTGGGGTACAGGGGTGTTTTTAGGTTTTAGGGTAGGGTTTGGGTTTTGGGGTACAGGGGTGTTTTTAGGTTTTAGGGCAGGGTTTGTGTTTAGGGATAATTAAATTATATTTACCATTTTAAAATTAATTAAAATATATTTAATAAATTAAATTAATTATTTTACATTAATTACATTTTTTAATTAAATTAATTAAATTAAATAAATAATTATTATTAATTTAATTTTATTTCATTATAAAAAATATGTACTTTAATCTAATTACTTTTTTTATTAAATTAAATTAATTACAATTTTTAATAAAATTACATTTATTAAATAGATTTTATTTTATTAAATTAAATTAATGACAATTTTAAATTGTCTTTTAATTAAATTATTTTTAAAAAATTAATTACAATAAACTAAATAACATTTTTAAAAAAAGGTATACTTACCTATACTTACGATGTAATGCCATGCGTTGTAATAGCATCTGCGATGTAATGCCATGCATTGTATTGACATCCGTTTTAATGGATCCCGCGTTGTAAAATCTGCGTTGTAACGGAATGCGTTGTAACACAACGCGTTGTACTGACACCAATCCGAATTGAACCTGACACTCCTTTGAATAAAGACATATAACAGGGATTCAGTAATTTGGGTTTGAATTCACACAATAATTCCTCATTCCACCCTATGAGTTTCTCTTGTACATTTTGGCGACTGTAATCTCAGCAGGAAATTTGACGAGTCTACGGTAGCTTACCAGACCTCATGATTCCATCACAATTACTCATCCCACCAGTAATAAGATACCTCTTGTAATCAGGGTTTTTAAAGGGAACTGTCCAGAGTTTTTGTAGGCCATTGGCCATTTAATAATGAGCTCCTGAGACAAGGTTGAGGAGGAGTCACTATCATATCCAAGTTATGTCAAACTATGCTTTTTTGGAGAGAGACTGCCCCGCCACAGAAGAGATCAGCTCTGTTTCCCCCAGGTAATGTACATACTGAAGCAGTGGCGTAGCTAGCCACTTTGCCGCCCATGGCGGTCCCTGCCTTTGCAGCCAAGCATGGAAGACCGGGGGATGCTGGCGATTAAGAGCGGGGTGGGTGTTGACGGGGGCAGACCATCCCCCCCCTTGCTACACCACTGTGCTGAAGCAGTGGTATATTGCCTGAATGCAAATAATTAATAAATAGACCTGGTCTTACAGCTAGGTCATAGGTTGTCCCAACAAAAGGGTGAAAGGGGATACTAAGAGACCAGATATTTTCCCAAAAGGGCCAAAGAACAAATGAAATAATCACCAAGCAGGTAAGGCTATGCACCTTCACCTGAGCCTTTGCAATAAGTATAGTTCAGTAACTAATCATGTTAGGGGAGGAGACAACATATGTCCTTTTGGAGTATGCCTGTGAAATAATGTAACAAGTTACTAAAAGAAGCAATTTCACTCTGGAGGGTCAGACTTCCACTTCCATCTCTGACTATAAATGTCTTAGGAGTCATTTTGGAGGACAGTGGGTGAACAATTGGAATGTGTTGACTATTTGAAGTGCCTTTGCAACACACGTATGGCTTACAAGGGTCTACAATTACTGGTGCCCCCCAGCCAATCCTTCAAATCCACTACTCCAGATAACTCTAACTTCACATCCAATGTTTCATATGGGGCACAACTTCTGGAGTCACTACTTTGCAAGAGTCACAAAGCTACTTATCGTTTTGTATGAATGTATATAACTTAAACTGGAGCTGTAGTTGCGAATTAAACCAAAAAAGTGCTGGAAGTTGAATATTATAGTTATTATTCTCCATTCCATAATTCACTCAACAGACATGCAAACCTTAACTTGACACACCAAATGGATTGCTCATAGCTACATCAATGACATAACAAATACAACTGAAATGCTATAAATAATCTTAAAAGTGAGATTACATGTCATATTAACTGTAACACTCTAAAACAGATGACTATGAGTGTTGTATTACTTATAGGTTGAATGTGTTTTGATATTCAATAATGCACTGCTTTTAGATATTGTTAGTTTTTGATATAAATATTGTGAGGTCAATAACATTGCATTTGGTTTGCGAGAGAGAAAGCAGGAGATACAGAGATCAAGTAAACTGATGCATTTAAATTCACTCTAGGCACAGTGGAGTTGATTCACAAAGGTAACTTACACATTTGAGCAATTTATTTTTTGAGTAAGTTAGTACTTTTTGGCTATTCACATAATCAAAGTGTAAAATTACTCCAAACATGTAACTTACATGTCTCCACCCACTGGTAAAGCCAAATGTATGAGGGTAAACTACAACTACCAAAGTAGTAGTAAGTCCAGGACTACATATGGCCAACCATGGTGCTGCACACCATCTGATAGAAAATAATTGGAAAAAGGGAAGTTAAATAAAACCTCATATGAAATACTGTTAATTAAATTGAATTTCAGAAAAATGCATTTAATTTAGTTGATGTAAATTAATTCAATTAAATAATTCATACAAAATAAAAATAATAGTGTTGTAGTATGTTTTTGTTCTGCATTTAAAGTAAATATATAAAATATAGTACATGATTATTTAACATAAAAATATTTAAAATATTTGTTTAGTTAAATAAACAGAATCAGAATCATGTATTGTTCAAATATTTAAAATCGTTACAATCATAACAAATTTCGTATTTAAAAGTAAAATAGTTGAATTGTAAATTGGGAAAAAGAAAAACAAATAGCCTTCATTGTTCATATGCTGTCATTTCTTTGCATGCATGACTTCATGATATGCCAGGAACACTGATCGAGGCAGATATGGATTTAAGACTTTGTGGAAATGAATATGGCAAGTTTGTTTAAAAGCATCTCAAAAAGATATCTAGATTTTAATGATATAATGGCCGTCAAAGTACAATGAGTGCTGACTGTTTGGGCCCTACTAGCACTGCATGCGAATCTGTGATTAGACCTTCTCCCCAACAGGGGTATCAGCCTGCTTTTAAATAAGTTCCAGTAAGTTTCAGGAATTTCACAAAGTGACAGATCATTCTTATGTCCTTCAAGTTGAAGCAGGCTAGTATTTATCCCCTTATTGTGTGTATGCTCCTTCCTAGGAAGGCCAGATGCAGAAGGGACCTCTGACTTCTCATTAAGACTTAGCAGATGTTTACTAGATGAATTAGGTCCTCTCCGCCCAGCCCACACAGTCTACACACTGCGTTTCCATTTGGTTTTAGCCAAACTGGCATATTATCATGTATCATGTGAGGGGACTTTTCCAAACATGTAATGCAAGAACTTTTGTTTTAAATGGAAGGAGAACCCTGCCTCCCAGGATGAGTTTCATAAGTCTATATTAGCATTTAGGCCTGAGGTCACTTTGAAAACATGGTCTCATCTTCTTGCAAGTTTATGTTGCCATTAATTTGTATATTGTTCTCTTAAAGGACGGATATGTGCATGAGAGATCTGAAAGGGGGTTGATTTTTAGTTTTCTCAGTGATTGTTCCAAGCAACTTCTTGCTTGAAATTGCTTGCACTGTTGCATATTTCCTGGCCAACAGGCTATGGATTGTTTTTGAAGCCAAATTCCTGTCTTATCTCTGCCAGGGATGGGTTTTTAGGCAGAGAGAAGATGTGTCTAGCCCCCTCAATGGCATATGTCAGTGTGGTGAGCAATTTCGCAGAAATACTTTTTAGCACTGGGAGAAGAGAGGGCCCCTTCAGAGGTTTGTACAGGACCTGAAATGCTGCCATTAATCTCAGGCGTTTTGTTCTAAATTGGCGCAGTTGAGGTGGGAAAAGGCCCCATGATTCCAACAAAACTCCTTGGTACTTGCATTCCTTCACTGATTCTATCTGTGTTCATCCCAAGAACCATTTTAGTATTTTTTAGGTCTCGCCTGGAGAGAATTCAAGTGCTCAAAATACTCGTCAAACTAAGGCTTCTTTCTGTGCGGTTTTCTTCAAATTCACGTGAATCACGTGACCAAACAAGCACGCGCATCAGCCTCCCTCCCTCCCTCCTAATCGCATTTTTTCACGGCCGCCACCACATCAAAGGGCTTCTCCCAGCGTGCGCTCTGCGGCTTCTCCTCCCCTAATTATTCATGGCTGGCCCGCCGTACTTTCAGTTTCCCGGCCGCTCTTGTTTTCCTACCCTAATACAAAACTGCAGTCATATTCCTTGTTCCTGACTGTCTGCTTCTTTCGATGTTCTCTTCTTGTTTTTTTAGTAATTCAACACAGGAATTTGCTTGTAACAAGATGTCGCCAAATTGCTACATTTTAACTCAGCGGCCATACGCTCAGCGTTTTATTTCAGTTTTACCGTACATGCAAACACGCATTTTTCCCACGCGACAATTGACTTGTTTCCCTTAGGTGCAAATTCTCATCCTAGTTTCAAACTGAAACACACAGGTTTTTATTTCGAGTCTGACTCTACTTATGCCATCTTTTCCTGGGGTGCAAATCCTCTCTCAGTTCTCGAGCTCACGTGCACAAAGGATTTTCGACCTCCTCCAGAGCGCGACAGCAAAAGATAGAAGCACAATATGTCGCCAAATTGCTACATTTTAACTCAGCGGCCATATGTCTGCATTTTATTTCTGTTTTACCGTACATGCAAACACGTATTTTTCCCACGCGACAATTGACATGTTTCCCTTAGGCGCAAATTCTCATCCTAGTTTCAAACTGAAACACACAGGTTTCTATTTCGAGTCTGACTCTACGTATGCCATCTTTTCCTGGGGTGCAAATCCTCTCTCAGTTCTTGAGCTCACGTGCACAAAGGATTTTCGACCTCCTCCAGAGCGCGACGGCAAAGAATAGAAGCATGCTTTTGAAACAAAGATTCTTCCCATGAAAGTCATTCTTTAAAAATAGTCCCGACTAATTCTCCTGTCATAAACTCGTAATCTGAGTTGTTTTTTTTAAACGTGAGGTTGCTTGCAATATTTGTGCTTTTCCAGGCTGTTTATGTCTTTTTATATCTCGTCAAAACTCCTGTGCCGTCAGTCCTTGTCAGACCGTTAATACATGATGGAGCAGAACTTAGTATTAGTTTTAGATCACGATTTTCAAGAGAGACTTCCGTCAGAGCCAGCTTCAGCGTTGATGGCGCCCTGTGCGATAGTTTTTAATCGCGCGGTGCACCCACCACCCTCCTATGACCTCCTTCTCGGTGAATTTCTTCACTACCACCCCCGTTGCCCTTCATCTCTTCATAAGCCCCGTTTTACAATAATTTAATTTCTTTACATGAGCCCCCTCGCAGCCATCGCACGCCAGCACAACCTCAACATCATCTCCTACGCCGACGACACCCAGCTGATCCTCTCCCTCACCAACGACCCCACCACCGCCAGAGCCAACCTACACGAAGGGATGACAGATGTAGCCAAGTGGATGCTGAGCACCCGCCTGAAACTGAACTCGGACAAGACGGAAGTCCTCATCCTGGGATCTTCACCCTCCGCCTGGGACGACTCCTGGTGGCCCTCCGCCCTGGGCAGCGCACCCAAACCAACAGACCACGCACGCAACCTGGGCTTCATCCTGGACTCCTCTCTCTCCATGACCAGACAAGTCAACGCCGTCTCCTCGTCATGCTTCAACATCCTGCGCATGCTACGCAAGATCTTCCGGTGGATCCCCACCGATACCAGGAAGATGGTCACCCAGGCCCTCGTCACCAGCCGTCTGGACTACGGCAACTCTCTCTACGCCGGAACCACCGCCAAACTCCAGAAGAGACTCCAGCGGAACCAGAACGCCTCAGCACGACTCATCCTGGACATCCCCCGTCGCAGCCACATCTCCGGACACCTGAGAGATCTGCACTGGCTCCCGGTCAACAAGAGAATCATCTTCCGTCTCCTCACCCACGCACACAAGGCCCTAGACAACCAAGGCCCAGGATACCTCAACAGCCGCCTCACCTTCTACGCTCCCACACGCCAACTTCGATCGACCGACCACGCCCTCGCCGCCGTCCCCCGGATCCGAAGAGCCACCACAGGAGGAAAGTCCTTCTCCTACCTGGCCGCCAAGACTTGGAACTCCCTCCCGACCCACCTCCGCCTGACCCAGGACCACTTCGCCTTCAGGAAGCAGCTCAAGACCTGGCTGTTCGAGCAGTAGCGGACCCCCCCCCCCCCCCCCCCCTTGCGCCTTGAGACCCTCCGGGTGAGTAGTGCGCTATATAAATGCTGTGATTGATTGATTGATTGATTGATTTAATAAAACTACCAGTGGTGTAGTCAGTAGGTAATGGTTCAATTAGTCCTAGTGCAAGGAAGGAAATGGGCATTCTGACTGTTGTTGCTGCATTTTAAAGTGCATTGTCCCACATTACAATATGCTATGTTGCCTTACATTCATTTATTTTCGTTTCTGCGGGGCACATCCTATGCTGTCATTATTATCTACTTGTTCTAGTAGGGAGGAACTGAGCATTGTTTGCTTCTAAGTGCCGCGTGCTTCTACTGGGCTTGGGCCCTGTCCGATCAAGCTGAAAACATAGGGAAAACATTAATCCATGTGCCGCAACACCCCACACAGGACGCCTACGCGTTTTGGCTACCGCCTTCAACTGGGCAACCCCGTTACCACAACCAACGTGAAATTTAAAAACAAGCACTGGCGTTGCCAATAGGTTTCGCATTTGGAGAGTTGGAGCTATTGGTTTTGTAAATGACATTTTATATTTATATATTGTTATTGACAATGCCAAATAACGATATATTGTCATGTGCTTATCTAGGTTCCTGATCGATACTGTGACCTTATGCCCCTATTCGGCTATAAAGCCCTTTGTTCCCTATATTGGCATAACCGTTCAAGTACGATTTTCTGTAAAGTCATCTCTGGCCTCACACGAGCAGAGCCACAGAGCCACATTCCAGCATGACTCTCTGCTACTTCCTTTGCGACCAATTAGTGCAATGACAGAGCAGCAGTCACTATCTGATATTCCTAGATAACACTCCGAGTTCTTCAACAAGATAAAAACTTAGCAAACCTGGAAATCCCCGCTTGCTATGTTTTGATTAGTAATAGAACTCTAATGAGCAACTGATAGCTGCCACTTCCTAGTGACATCTTTAATTGACGTCTTATGTCCAGCAAACTTGCGTCAAACCCGGCACCTGTCAGGTATAAATATTACCAACGTTGCCTTAAGCAATGAGCGAACATGTTGCTGATGCCAGCTGCCTGCATGACCCCGTGTTGGTAACAACTAGCACTCTGTCGCTGCAGCCTGCTATCCTGTGGTGGTGAAGCTACTGATTACCATTATCGCCGCTACAGCGCGACCTATGGTGCAGTACGCTTGAGGAGCCGTGCAGCCGTCCTCTGCGAAGACATCCAGCCCAGCTGCCCGCGGACGCTGTCACCCCTCCTTCCTCCAGACGCGCTGAGAGAAGCCGCTGCCTTTCTCGTGCAGAGAAATCCAGTCCCGGCGCTTCCAGTTCACCCTCGCAGGTGACTGGGATATCGAGAGAGACCCCTGAAGGAGATACCAATCCTCCATCATTCTATTCAGAGGTATGGTGTTGACTAAACCCTTAGAAGAGAATTCTTGAAACAAACCTTGGCAAAACCAACTTAACTTAAGCTACTTACTTACTCCCCTTCTCACGTGTTAGGCCTAGGTCAGGCACACTGGGGTAGGCTTAGTTAGAAGCACCAGTTGAGTATGTTAGCCTAATGTATATATGACTGTATAAATGTTTTATTACTTTTAAACCATTGTATGGCTAAGAAACCATATCAATGCTTTTACAGTTCTATTTCGCTATTCTTATCTTACTGTACGTACTTTTTATAATAACAGTTATTGCAATTGTGGCAATACATTTCTCTTGTATGAGAAGAAAGACTGTTCAATAAATGTTAACCTTTATTGATACACGCCCGTCTCTCTATTCTCTACATACTGTGAAAGTAAACTGCACTAGACTGACTGAGTGAAATCTATGTCTATTGTTTCACACGACCCTAGAGATCGACTCTTGATCTGAGGAGCAAAGTTGTCATGTTGCACGGTTGTTGGAAAGCTGAATCCCTTCTTGTCTGTGCCAAGGAAGCTGATCACTTCCTATGCAGAGAAGAAAGTTTCCAGTGACCTCTGAGCTAGTTGGTAACACAACCCAATTAAGTTTAGCATAGTCAGTGGAGGCCTGGAATATAGCCAGTTCCACGTCGATACTACTGTTTATGTTATTCCAATGCGCAGGGCCTAGTGGGAAACTAGGAACTACACTACATGGCGCCCTAACGTTTGGTAAGGCGATAAACTAACGCAAGACTTGTAGAGTAACTCAGTCGTGCATATTTCACACCCCTTTCTCCCTTAAATACTCCAATAGACGTCTGGAGTGGGTGAAAGGTTAAAATCCGCCCGACCTTAGTAGGAAGAGATTCCTATGTAAAGCTCTGGTTTATTCAACGTTGAAGGATACAGTGTTCCAAAATATTGTGCATCTAATCTTTGTCTCCTTGGAGACCTACTCTGCAAACCTCGCATTTTTACAATGCCAGGAGAAAATAATGGAACCACTGGGGCCGCAGTAGATGCGACTCAGCAGGATTCCGAACACACAGACCCGGATGCTATTATCATCCCGGTCCAGTTAAGAAGATCTATAACTTTAAAACTTATAGAACATGGACTGACACCTCAAGGTGGTACAGTAATTTTCGTGATAGAGGCTCACGAGTATCGGCAGACAGAGGTATTCTATTCATGGATAAACTTTCCAGCGGTAAACGCTATAACACAAGAGTTTCACTATTACAAAATAGAGGAACCTCCGGATGAGTACGCCCCTTTCGAGGAGGTTGAAATTCCACTTAAATTTCAAGAGCACCTGCTCTGGTTTAATGGCGCCCTAAAACACAATGATCACATAACTAGGCTCGGTCCACTAGGTAGACCAGGAGCCACGTGGCCGGTTCTAGCCAGCTACACACCACATCCTGACATTATAAAAATGTCTAGAGAAGAGCTGTTAGCACAGCTAAACACATTAATAAAAATACATAGGCAATTAGTCCAATATGTACTGCGGACTGCAACAGTCCAGCCAGCTGTTAATACACCACAGCTGACCCCTCATCAGGGGAACACAAATAAAATTACACCACAGAACATACAGTCATGTCTTGGTAAAACACCCGTAAAACGGGAACAAATTCCTTTCTGGTTAGCCCAGAAAATCACTCAAATAGAGGCAGTATTTCCTGATACTACCCCTATTGAGAAACACAGAATCTTGACCATCTGCCTTCCTATGGGAATCGCACCACACGTGGAGGACTGCGACACTTGGGGTACAGTCTTTGCTTCCATTTACACAAAAACACACGGTGTTCCGTCTATGGCGGTAATACCAGACGTGCTAAAACAGATTCAAAATGAATTCGGTCCAGAACCAGCTTTAAATCTAGGTATGAAATTACTAAAAGATTTCAAACAGGTCACGGCTATATTATTAGCCAATGTAAAGGGAGAAGCAGCATCTGTGGCGATTCGCCAGAAGTTGAGGGAAACAGATATAAAAGATCCTGTTGAGCTTGCAAAAATCATAGAAAAATGCTATGAAGAATTAGGTAGAGACAGCTTGGGTGGGAAACCAGTTAAGCCCCAACTGCTCGAAAATCCAGAAAAATTATTTATTAAAAATAATTTAAACACTCCTAAAAAGAGCTGGGATGGAAATAAACAGTCCACTCCCAAGGAAAAAGTTTTCCAGTCCAGAGGAAGGTCTCCTCGACGGAGGGAAAGAACTCCGACTCGAGAACGCCAGTCTCCCCAACGGGAGCCCTCTGAGAAAAGATATAACCTTAGAAATAGGGATAATATAAAAAGACCTGATAGATATCAAAGTATTGATACACGTCCCTCTCGATCTCTTCCACAGAATTCGGAAAGAAGAGGACGGTCAGACCCAGGAGAGCACACCAAGTCCAAAGACAAGGAACCTGCTCAAAATAAGAAATCTCAATTTCCTAAAAAGAAGGTAGCCAGTATTAGAGTAATCAACCATGCCGAGAATACTGAGGACACAGTTGAAAAACGGGGAGTGGGCATTGACAATGTTGGACAGTGCAGCAGAAATCAGTATAGCGCGCAAGATCTTGATGAGTCATCTGGAGACAGTGGACACGAATGAATACATTCAGGTTGAAACTGCCGACGCCAGGCTTAGCGAGCCCCATAAAATATACGAAATAACATTGCGTATAGAGGGTGATAAGACTAGGAAAATTAAGGGTCTGTTTTAGGATAAGCTCTCAAATGGCTATGATATTCTGTTAGCTGAAAAAGATTGGCCCCCGGAGTTTGTCAGGGAGTGCCCTCGTGGCGAAGAGGTAATTATGCCTGCCTTCTCGAATCACATACCGATTCACAAAAAATATACATATGCAAGGAAATGGGCTGTAGCCCAGGCACCTGCATTGTATAAAAATCACGTAGGATGGGAGGATGGTTTCTACGCCTCACAAAATCCAACTAAAAAGTGAACCAACTGCCCAACGGCAGTATCCCATTAAGCAAGAAGCTAAAAAACAGGTCAAGGAGATCTTAGATCAACTTGAGTACCAGGGGGTGATTGAAACATGCACCTCTCAAATGAACAATCCTTTGTTTCCTGTCTCCAAGCCAGACAATTCATATCGTCTAGTTTTGGACTACAGACACCTTAACACATGTTGCAAAACTTTTGCAGTACAAAACTCGCATAGTGCAGCCCTAATGAATAACATAGTTAGGAAAAAATACAAAACGACATTAGACATTTCTAATGGTTTCTTTTGTCAAAACATTGCACCAGAAAGCAGATACTTGACCGCTTTCTCCGCATTTGGGTCACAGAAAAAATTCTGTCGACTCCCACAGGGGTTCAAGAACAGCCCAGGACTATTCTCAGCTAGGGTAACAGAGTTACTACAAATCTATGATGATGAAGCATTATCTTACGTAGATGATATTTATCTCACAGACGACGACTTGGATACTCACTTGAAAAGGGTGAACACCATTATACTTGGGTTCGCAGCAGAGGGTTACAAATTCAACTTTAAAAAGTCCCGAATCGCCCATCTGACAGTACTGTTTTTAGGGTACGAATTATCAAGTGAAGGGAAAAGCCTAGCGGACAACTTCTTAGAGAAGTGCGCTGTACTCCAAGCTCCAAAAACGCTGAAGAATTTACAATCCATACTAGGTTTTCTGAATTTCGGAAGAACTTACATCCTAAATTACGCAGAGAGGGTTAAACCTCTCTACGAACTAATAAAACCTGATTTAAAACAAATCAATTGGACTCAAAAACACACAGAAATTTTGAGATCACTGCAAACAGACATGTTAGCAAAAACAAAATTAGATACACGTGACAACACACGTGATCTTGTAATCCGAGTCATCCCAGGAAGATGCGGATTCACATACCTAACCTCTAATGAGGGAGAAAAGGTACCAATTTCAATTAAATCTCACTTGTACACACAAGCAGAAAAAACATTCAGTCGCACAGAAAAAACTGTGAACGCAGTGCAAATCGCATTAGCAAATGAAAGAGAACTAGCACACGGCAAACGGATTAATATCCTTACAGCGGAATCCGCCTTCGAGGCGCTATTCAGCCCAGTAAACCTGCCTACAGTGTCACTGGATCCAAAATGGATACAGTGCATAGATTCTCTAGCAGCGGAAGATGTGAAATACTATTTCGCCCCGCAATACGAAGAACTGAATGATTTAGAATATGAAGAAGAATATCCTCTGCCAATCGAAATCCTGCCTCTCCCACAATACGCATGTATAATCTATACAGATAGCTTTGTACAGCATTTCAACGTAGAGAGAAAATCCTACGATGCAGCATGTGCGATTACTAAATGTCGTTGGCTGTGCGGTAAAATCAAACCGAAAATAACAAAAACTGAATCTGTAAGAAACTGTTCGGTTCAGAGAACTGAAATCAGATCTTTAAAGATGGCGCTCGAAAATGCAGAACGCGAATTCCCCACACTTATCGTGTGCGATTCTCATTTTTGCGTCAATTCTTACAACAATAAACTGCAGAGTTGGATCGAAAACGACTACAAAGATGACACAGGTGCCACAATAAAGCATAAATTGCTTTGGGAACAAGTAGCTCTTTTACACAAAGAACTACAAAAGACTCACGTGATTCACGCACAGAGTCTTCAGCGTGATGGCGTTCACGTTGCAGGGAATTCATTGGCTAATACAGCCACCGCGGAAGCAACTAACCCGGCTTCCGTAGCCACAAAAAAGCGTACAGATAAGTATATAGACGGGGAAACCATGCTAGCAGTAAAAACGACCGTAAAAGGCGACTGTGCAGCACTACCCGTAAACTATCCACTCAATTATGCATACATAATCGATGCAAACTCCGTTCCTTTTGCTCGAATCCCTGGAGTGGGGGATAGAGTAATTCCAAACAGGAGCAGGAGGGGCTTCCTCCTACTGGAAGCACACATGGGGTTGGGTCTGAAACACCAAACAATCAAAGCCTCTCTGAAAGAATTGCAATCAGAGTACTGGTGGCCAGGAATGAGTATAGATATTCAATGTTTTGCTCAAAATTGTGAAGACTGCAATAGAGATCGCAGTAATGAACAGGCCAGTGTAGTTTCAGGATCCCTTCTAGACAGCATAAGGCGGTCTATCTGCGCAATCAAAGAAGAGAAGCGCGTCCCAGTGTACAACGTTTAAGACGAAATGCACTTAAATAATGAGGCCACCAGCACTCGGCTGACGCTAGAACTGTTATAAAAGATTAGCGAGTCTATATCGGCACATACGCAATTACCACGTTCCATTCTGACCATGGTCCTGCTTTCAGCTCTCGAGCCTATAAGGAGGCCATGGCCAGCATGGGAATTGGGTTGCGGTATTCTTGTCCATCGCACAAGTGTGGTAGAAAGAAAAAACCGGGACATAAAGCAATCTATAACAGCGAAGGTATTAGGTTCAGGCGCTGGGTGGGTCAAACATTTAATAAGTGTCCAGACTAGTCTTAACAACATGCCAAGAAATTCTCTAAAAGGTTTCAGCCCATACGAACTATTGTTCGGAATAAGAATGCGCGTTCAGGACCTCGATAGTCAGATGTCAGTGGTACAAAAAGAAACAAAGCAGTTTGAAGTAAAAGACCGTTTGGCTGTTTTACAGGAACTGAATGAAACAAGAAAATCATTAAGCAACATAAAGTTAAAGCAACAGCCAAGTACCACTGACGAGGCACCACCCGCAACAGCCCCAGCAAGGCCTGTCTGGATTCCAAAGATTGGGGATCTAGTCAGAGAAAAGATCGCGGTTAAGAAGGAATTTGGGCCTTCTTACAGAAAAGCAGTACCTGTCTTAGCAGTCACCGGAACAAGATCAGTTGTACTACCGCCCCTTGCTGGTAAAAAGGAGAACAGAGTCGTGTCCATCGATCTGGTAAAACCACAAGCATGTGGCCTATAATCAACAGTAGGCCCAGTGGACTCCCAAGAAACAACAGAATACCCAAACTTGCAACAATACAAGAGGTTCAAACTGAAAGACTAATCACATTCGATCAGCCTGCAGTGCACAATGAAGGACTATGCAATAATGCCATGGAACTCGTGCCTCTTGAAACACAGATTGAAACAGTTCGTCAAGAAACAACACCAGTCTACAATAATGTGGCATCAGAAAGTGCTACCGAGAGACAGATTGAAAGAACAATCCCATCAATTGACAGAACTGCCTCTGGTTATTTCATCAACTTCGACAACTTCTCTGAAGATTTAAACGACCCCGAAGTGATGCCAGAAACAAAAAAGATTTCTAAAGAAAATACAACAGGACTCCTTCAACAAATCAAAGAACTTTATCTGGATTCGCCGTTGATTGAGCATTGGATTATCTCAGGGGTATTCATACTCCTACTCTGCCTAATTTTAGTTTTAATTTTAGGGAAGTTCATTACAATTGAATGGACACAGCAAGTCAGAACATCAACCTAGTCCTGAAACCACACAGATCATCCCACGTGAAGAAAAGAGAACTGTCAACAGTAAATGTCACAGCAATTCCAATACCTGGTGGGGTAGTATGGGAGAAAACAGACTATGAGATCTATGGTCCGGTCGAAATCCTGAAGTATCCTCATCAACTAAAGGTTTCCTTAAGTGACTTTGTTACACCAAGTACATTCTCTGATAATTGGGACTTTAACAGTATTAATGACATGATGTCTGATTTAGTAATGTCAGCTAGATTCACAGATCATGATTATTTACAAGGTTCATCTAGTTATGAGCAGTTATTCTGTTATACCCACTATGGGGATCATTACTTGCATAAATCTGCACAGCCTAGAAATGTTTTTATGTATAATCAATGGGAACATTGTTCTACACCACCTAAAAGCAGTTCTAAAGCATTTTTTGAGAAATTCAAATATTTTTCAGGGTTTAACACCAGTGATGCAGAAACGTTTTATTATAAACTGTTAGATAAAACAGGAATGAAAACAATGCTGACAAATTCTAAATTGATATATTCAGAAGCATTTTATGACAAAATGATGACATTTGGTTTTGATTATTGGAAAAATAATATTGAAACGAAATCAATTTGGGGTACAAAAGATTGGCAGGTGCAAGGCATTGAAGCACTATTTAGAACCTGCATGATACCAGAACAAATGTTATTTTTAAATGACACTGTACACCAAACATCTTGTCTTGGCCTAGCCAAAAACAAAGAAATGAAAACACCGTCTATACCAAAGCCAATAGCTGAGAATGCAACTGCAGATAATGAGTTAGACGTGTCACACATTTTACATTTCAATAGAACACATCCTGATTGGAAAAAATGGTTAATCTGGCCTACCGACACAAATAGCTGTCAAGATAGATTCCTGAACAAAACACAGGGTTTAAAAATGACCAGATTAGACTCAAGATATTCCCAGAGACAACATCCAGGAATTATAACTACATACAGTGTAGGCAAACTCTGCCTTGAATGGCTAACTACATCCACACTGGCTGAAATTAAGCAACACTTGTCTTTATTAAAAGATGGTGCTGATTTGCGCGATTTCATTCTTGGACCACGCAAACAGCGTCAAAAGCGTTTCATAGCGACCAGCATCTATGCAGCTTACAACGAGGCTTGGAAAGTAAAGCAAATTGAAACTGCTGAAAAGATACGAGAAATTGATCGTATTAATTTGGAAAAATCACTTTCTGTGGTAGACAATGGGTTAATGACTCTGTCTTCCAGAATATATTCTTTGGACAATATTGTATCATCTGCCTTTGATGTGATAGACAGAGATTTGCTAATGTTACAACATGGCCAATCTCAATTACGCTCTATTATAGAATTAGGCTGGACGCTGCAAAATCTTCGTTCAGGCTATGTGCCTTGGCGTCTGATAAACACAACGTCATTATTTTCCATTTTTAACCTTACTGATAAACAGATCAGTTTGGCACAGAAAGGAGCAGACTATACAATCTTGAGCATCGAGAAACTCGAGAGATTATCATTGACAATGTCAGAGAGCCCTGTCATTGAATGGATAATACACGGAATTATCACAATTCCGATAACAACTTTCCGCTTTAAAAAGTGCCTTGAATACATACCTGCTGGCCAATATGAACAATTGGGTAAGGGATATGTTAAATCCGAATGGAAATTACCATACACTCATTCTTGCTATAGTGACAGCGACAAAAATGTATTTCTTAGTGGTGACAACTGTAAACACTCACTAAGCGGTATACTTTTGTGTCAGGGTATTAATTTACACGGAGCATGTGATGGAAATTCAAACAACCTTTCATGCCACCAGCTAGTCACACCTGCAACTCAGATAGAGCCCTTCTTTATGCAACTCGCAAACGGGAGTTACATTCTAAGAACGGATCACAGGTGCTGTGGCCTCGCGCCCGGACTAAGTTATCTAGTAGAAGTAACGTCCATGGTCAAATGTTGTATGCAAGCATTGTTTCCGAGCAGGCCTCCAGACACAGTGACTCCCCTCTGGCCTCGTCTGAATCTCTATTCTATACGAATTGATACATTAAGCAAAATGAAGTCTGTGCTTTTACAGACAACAGTGCCTATAACGTCATCTAAAGAGACGTATGATCTTCTAGTCGCAAGGACGGCTACTGAGGTCCATGACCTTTTATCAACAAATTGCCCCGTGCATTTCGTACAAATACTCGACCAACTCCTTAACATGTCTAGTGCCACGAGCATCCCAGGCATATTTAAGACAGTCTTTACGGGACTGCTAACACCCTTCCAGGCAATTTTGGGAATCTTTCCTAATTTTGTGCACTCCATCTTTGGTGGTATTCCACTATTTTTTGGACTCATCGCAGGGATTCTATTTTTGACCCTCCTGCTACGTTATGGCAAACCTCGGCTCAGACATAGCTCCCATGGGAATGGAAGAAACAATCCTAGCAATGCGCTACAGGGACAGGATAACTAACGTCCTCGGATTGGCCAGGCTGAGAGATCTAAACATGACCTGGTTCCTTTCATTCAGACCGATATGGCAAAATTGCATTTTACCTGTGCTACGGTGTATGCTTTGCGGCGAGGAATGCGTGTTGGACATCTGTCTTTCACTTCCATCAGCAGTACCAATGGACGTCGATACTTTGCTAAGTCCAATAACGGCTCACGCATTGTGTTGTCCCCAGCGGCTACCAATCCTGATGACGGCATTCGTGGAGACTCCTGTACTACAGCCAAGTGGTAACAGTGGAGCGAGTGACAAAAGCAACATCATCCAGGTACAACGTTCTGTGAGCATTGCTGGTCCTGCCTTCGATGACAGCAATCATTCTCACACCTGCCAAGTTACAGCGCTATCTAATTTGGTTGAACTATCACCTGATTTTGTAGACCAATTCTTTGCGAGCCTGTCTGATACGATGTTCTCACCCACAGAGAAACAATAACTTTTGAGAAGCTTTCCGACACACAGCGTTCCCATGAACTCTGAATTCGGCCTTCAGTTTTGATCAACATAAAACTGCCAGGAGCTTTGGTAAACTGATTTTTCTTTGAATTGGACAATTTTTTTTTAAAAATATTGACCCTCTCTTTTTGGCACGAACAATTCTTTGCTTAACGTAAAAACTATTCTTAGAGAACAGAAGCTTCACACTTCTATTTCTAAAAACACATCTAGAGACATAACAACATAACACCAGCCTCTAGCACACATATTATTACAATGCATTTTTATGTGATGATTTATCTCGCATTTCTTCTGTCAGAGATACTTCATGTGTAATTCTTTATGCATAATCGTTCATTGATTTCATATGCAATACTTTTTTGATTACTATGCTTTAAAAAACGTACAGTACCTAAATTCCATGTATTACAAGTACGCCTATTTCGAATGCATTTATGTATTTTGGGGTGGGCTATGTTACACATACATCTAATTGCTTAGTTTTAGTAATTTTGATGGACATGAATTCGTGGAGTGGGTGTCATGTGCTTATCTAGGTTCCTGATCGATACTGTGACCTTATGCCCCTATTCGGCTATAAAGCCCTTTGTTCCCTATATTGGCATAACCGTTCAAGTACGATTTTCTGTAAAGTCATCTCTGGCCTCACACGAGCAGAGCCACAGAGCCACATTCCAGCATGACTCTCTGCTACTTCCTTTGCGACCAATTAGTGCAATGACAGAGCAGCAGTCACTATCTGATATTCCTAGATAACACTCCGAGTTCTTCAACAAGATAAAAACTTAGCAAACCTGGAAATCCCCGCTTGCTATGTTTTGATTAGTAATAGAACTCTAATGAGCAACTGATAGCTGCCACTTCCTAGTGACATCTTTAATTGACGTCTTATGTCCAGCAAACTTGCGTCAAACCCGGCACCTGTCAGGTATAAATATTACCAACGTTGCCTTAAGCAATGAGCGAACATGTTGCTGATGCCAGCTGCCTGCATGACCCCGTGTT
This sequence comes from Lissotriton vulgaris, assembly GCF_964263255.1. NCBI lineage: Eukaryota > Metazoa > Chordata > Amphibia > Caudata > Salamandridae > Lissotriton > Lissotriton vulgaris. The sequence continues at coordinate 141,146,202 of NC_141700.1, read as the reverse complement.
GGTAACAACTAGCACTCTGTCGCTGCAGCCTGCTATCCTGTGGTGGTGAAGCTACTGATTACCATTATCGCCGCTACAGCGCGACCTATGGTGCAGTACGCTTGAGGAGCCGTGCAGCCGTCCTCTGCGAAGACATCCAGCCCAGCTGCCCGCGGACGCTGTCACCCCTCCTTCCTCCAGACGCGCTGAGAGAAGCCGCTGCCTTTCTCGTGCAGAGAAATCCAGTCCCGGCGCTTCCAGTTCACCCTCGCAGGTGACTGGGATATCGAGAGAGACCCCTGAAGGAGATACCAATCCTCCATCATTCTATTCAGAGGTATGGTGTTGACTAAACCCTTAGAAGAGAATTCTTGAAACAAACCTTGGCAAAACCAACTTAACTTAAGCTACTTACTTACTCCCCTTCTCACGTGTTAGGCCTAGGTCAGGCACACTGGGGTAGGCTTAGTTAGAAGCACCAGTTGAGTATGTTAGCCTAATGTATATATGACTGTATAAATGTTTTATTACTTTTAAACCATTGTATGGCTAAGAAACCATATCAATGCTTTTACAGTTCTATTTCGCTATTCTTATCTTACTGTACGTACTTTTTATAATAACAGTTATTGCAATTGTGGCAATACATTTCTCTTGTATGAGAAGAAAGACTGTTCAATAAATGTTAACCTTTATTGATACACGCCCGTCTCTCTATTCTCTACATACTGTGAAAGTAAACTGCACTAGACTGACTGAGTGAAATCTATGTCTATTGTTTCACACGACCCTAGAGATCGACTCTTGATCTGAGGAGCAAAGTTGTCATGTTGCACGGTTGTTGGAAAGCTGAATCCCTTCTTGTCTGTGCCAAGGAAGCTGATCACTTCCTATGCAGAGAAGAAAGTTTCCAGTGACCTCTGAGCTAGTTGGTAACACAACCCAATTAAGTTTAGCATAGTCAGTGGAGGCCTGGAATATAGCCAGTTCCACGTCGATACTACTGTTTATGTTATTCCAATGCGCAGGGCCTAGTGGGAAACTAGGAACTACACTACAATATAAATATAAAATATCATTTACAAAACCAATAGCTCCAACTTTCCTACTGCGAGACCTATTGGCAACGCCAGTGCTTGTTTTGTTTCTTGCCCACTGCCATCACCTTCGTCTTTTCTTTCCAATCCATTTTCAAGTGAGTACAGGTCGAAGGAATCTGTCAGTCACCGCAGCCAACTATGGTTAAGCTTTGTAGCATAAGATCACTGGCATAAAGCCTCTTGGAAACTAGCATGTGCCTCATCTCGAAGAGTGGGAGTTAATCCTATTCAATTGTGATGTCAGGCTGCTGTGTAGAGATTGAATAGTTTAGGTGCCAGACAGCAGCCCTGCTTCACACATGATGGCATATTTATTTCTCTTGATAAGCGTGTCTCGTCTCCAATTTTGATCCTTGCTCAGGTGTTTGTTTACAGCAGTTGTAAATCTCTTAGTAGTTAGGGTATTATCTAGGTAGTTTAGTCCCCAGCTTCTCTCACTTCACGTGATCAAATGCGGCTTTAAAGTCTACAAAACACAAATATGGAGTTGGTCCATAAGGAGTGAGAGCATTAAGAGGTTCACGGAAGTACCTACACCTATGCTGAAGCCTATTTGATGTAACAGTATTATCTCATGCTTGTTTTCCCAAGTTGACAGGTATTGCAGCGGTAGCATGGCAAAATATTTGGCCTCATTTTCCAGCAAGGAAACCAGTCCGTAGTTCTCAGGTAGTGCCCTTTCTCCTCCTTCGTCTATTGGATTGATCACCGACTCTGTCCACGAGTCCGGTATCACTTTGCTTTGTAGAACAAAGTTGTAAACTGATTCCAGTTGCTCCGCCCAGAACATAGAAATTGTCTTTTAAATGGCTTGCAATAATTTTTTAGGCCCTGGTGTTCTATATCTGTGTGACCTTCCTTGATGATTTTTAAGATTTTGCTCAATCTTTTCGGCTGCGCACCTGCTCTGGGCTTAGGAGTTCCATGACATTCTGATCTATTTGAGGCCAGAATGCCCCTGCCCTTGTTGGCTGCCTTTCTCTCTGTCCATTATCTTGTTCTTGAGTGCGCCCATGCATACTGAAATGTTTATTTAAGGACTTTAACCCACCGTCTTCTGGGATGTTTCAGTTGTTTATGCTGTTAGGGTGCTATCCCATAAGGTTGACTGTCAAACCAAATGTTTTTGAGTTGGCCATTCGGTTAGACTGAAGCAGTTTTGCCCAGAAGATAGCTTCCCTCTGTTTCCTCTCCTCCTCGAGTAGTTTCCTGTATTTATGCCATTGTTCTTGGAAGTATTTCCTTAGAACTTCATTTTGCAGGTTCTTTCATAGGTATCTCCATGGTCTCTTTACTTCTTTTTCTGCTAATCGTCATGCTTTGGATACAACTTTATCAGCTTTTGCATGTGTAATTTTGTATCTGGGCCCATATACCATGTTTTGATGTTTGAGGTTTCAAGCCTTTTTGTTGCAGGCCTTTGTCTTCTGTTTTTTCAGTGACAACGTTTTCAATAAAACAAGGGGCACCTCCAACCTGACTTTGTACCCTTAAGCCAGTAACCTAATCTTTGATTTATTCTCCTATGGGTTCTACTTGCCTCTTTCACCACTACAAGGGTGAGTGGAGATTCATTATCCTTCCTCAATTAATCAATAGGCACATTTATTTGCCTCATAGGGACGTACCATCTTCAAACTTACAGCAGTATTTTGGTTTGCTCACCCGCATGCACGGGAGACTAAGATAAGGAGACAGTACACCTATGCATTAGTAGTGCGTGTGCTTTTCCAACGCCACTGAAGGTGAGTGGTGCATCTTTCATTTGTTTTAGAGAGAAAACACAGGCTTTATTTTCACGGATTAACTGTACATACACTCCGCTCACTTGTAGGTTGCTTAATTTTCATCCTGATGAAGACCCGCTTGCTAGGTCCTTAACTGCCACATCATATACCTGGGTCGAAACGTCAACAATATAACCATAACAGCCTGGATCTTTTTTCGCATCATCCTAAAGACAGATGTGCCTTGATAAAATTGGCCTCTTCTTTATTATATGGAGGTATTTTGTCCAATACGAAGACCCTTATCTGGACAGGCATTCTGAAGTTACTGAAATAACACGGTTCTGCTACATTGTTCTTAATGTTTTTGTCTATAATCTTCAGATTCACCCTTTCTACTTCTTTCACGTCACTTGAGCACTTCTACCGGCACTTCCTTATGCACCTATCTGAGCAACCTTTAAGCATTTATTGTATGCCAATTCACTCTTTGTGTACCAATTAACTTTTTCAGTATAATATAAAAATATAAAGTATTGAATTGGTTTTCATAAATAATGTGTTAAATTGAATTTTCTTTTTCTCTCTCTGTCTCTCTCTCCTACATATGGATTATGTTTAATGAAAATACAATATTGATTATTGTTATATAGCCTAGCCAATAGTTCCTATTATTTTTCGTATCTCATTCAATATTTTTAGAACCAGCTAGGCTACCTCTGTGGGAAAATACATCTCTTTTTTCTCAGCTCGGGTTGCATGGTACGTTTCCTGTGGTTGGACATTCCATTTCTGGCCTTTGATTAGATGTTGCTCATCTTACTGTGAGCTGTGGATTAGGTTCATATTGAAGTCCCCTAAAATTCTACGGTCAATCAAGCCTGGTTATCAGTCTTATTAGCTCCTCTGTTAAATTACATTTGAGATCTGATTTGGATGTATGTATACATTTATCAGTGTAGGTCTTATTTCATCTTCCTGATTTCAATTTCACCCTAATTCCACCAAGATGCGAGGGTCCTCAGTGGACTTATTTCACATTTCGCTTGAATTGATGTGCTAACATTGGTTACCAAACCTCCCTTAGGGTCCCAAAGACGAGACCTATTGGCTATGCCAATGCTTGTTATGTTACCGAAGAAGAAGTTACTGTCTTGGAGAGATTTGAAAGCTTGTGTGCTGCAATATTTAGCTTGAAAGGTTCTGTGCACAGGAGCTGTTGCGCATATAGTAATGACATTGGCAAGGAAGACAGACGAGGAGGTAATGTGACAGTACAGGAAATTGTGTGCTCTGACTAACCAGGAAATCATATGAAACTGACAAAATTGCAGGGATTGATTATGGGACTCTGACCCTTCTGTAATCCTGAGAAGAGAGGACAAGGGCAATTGCCTGTTTGAGCCTGTCAAGGGCAGAGAGGACAAGGGCAGTTGCCTGTTTGAGACTGATCAGGACCAGGGCCAGAAATGCTGCCCATTTTCCCATTTAGTAATACCCAGCCCACACCATCCACATCCACAAACAGAGCAACACACTCACACCAAATGTACACCACCCACAACCCTATGCACAGATTAATGTACCAGCATGCAATACAAACCCAATCAAACCACATCTATACACCCTGTATCCCAACTACCACACATATCCACCATTACCTACAAACGGTACACAACTCTATCCTATACCTCTAACCAATCCACTCATCACTAACACAATGCCAATCAACACCATACATAACTACATCCCATCCAGACACACGCTCCCTGCTCTAATTACACCTAACAGACCACCTTTTATCACTAACAAGCATATAATCATCCTTCCATCATTGGTCCAACAAACACCCTCCTCTCCCTTCTACCATAATAACACTATTGCACAACACACACACTGCACCCACCACACTTTTTAACTCTTGCAACAAACCAGTCTAAGACAAACACTCTTACCTCTATTTCATTCCCTCCTACACACAACATACATTTTACTCTTAAACACATCACCATCCCCTCTACCGTACAACCTCCTCTCACAAACAATACTATACAACCAAATCCATTGCATGAAACATATACATCAGCACCCCTTTTTACTACTCTTCAAAAACAAAACATATCACACACACCAGCACAACAGGATCTTCAAAGCGCAACACCTCATAATACTTACCCTCACAAAATACAAACATACACCCACCTTTCAAACCACACAAAGGAACAAACTCTAATGCCAAGCTTTCTCTCTTCCACTACGCCTAACACAGATACAGCAACACAGCAACTCTTGTCTAACCGCCTCTCATCCATTGGACAATTTAGAACCTTACTACATGACCCACATGCTGTACCACCACCCATGACTTCTACACCTTCCGCCCTAAACACACGCAAACAATATAAGCAATATGCCTCACCTCACAACTTCGCTACCGCATGTCTACGGCACAACAATGTTACACCACAAAAACAACACAGCACTCCAAGTCACTTTTAAACACCATCTCCACCACGTACACACACAGACCCATCAAAATGCCTTCTTAGCATGCTGGATGAGGAACATGATACAGAACAGCTACACGATTGCCATCCTAATACAGCTAATGCATGCACTAAAAAAACACCTGCTACAAACCCACACAATACTAATCAGTCTTCTACAAAACAAAGTCTCACTATCACCAAAGGCCACTCTCTAAACTGTCTACTAATAAATGCTCAATCCCTCTCTAAAAACAAAAATCACATCTACGACCTTCTCACAGATGCAAAATCAGACATACTATTCATAACTGAATCATGGTTGGGAGAGGAAATGGCTCCAGTCCTGCATGAAGCCGTTATTCTAGGCTATCAAACGATCACCCAAAATCGTATAGCCAAAAAAGGAGGTGGTCTAGCTGTTGTGTTCAGGCAAACATTACATATCACTAAAGTTAACAACATCTCCATAAAGAATTGTGAGGCTCGTCTAGCAAAATGCAATCCTACACGGTCTTCCTTCTGTAACTTCCTGCTCCTTTACAGACCTCAACCTAGCAAGGCGACTTTCCCAGACGCACTTCTGGACACAGTTTCAAACCTGATAACAATACACTCTAACCTATGCGTTCTAGCTGACCTCAACATTTGGTTTGACGAACCCAATATGTCCCATCCAAAAACAATAATCACTGGCCTAGACACAATTAACATGCATCAGATCGTCCACAAACCCAACACACCTCTGGACATATCCTAGATGTCATTTTTGCTAATACTGAACTAGTTACCGTATAAACTATAACTCCAGTCACATGGTCAGACCACCACTTGCTTGCTTTCCAATATAAAACAACACTAGGCGACTTATGTACCTGGATCTGTGTGTCTGTTACTTTTCTCCTGAAAAAGCATATCTTATGCACTACCCTATTTCTCATCCTGTGCCTCTATCAATATCTTTAATCTACATATACTTACCTCCTTTATGTATCTATATACTTTCAATGTACTTATGGATCTATATATTTATCACCATCTTCTAATTTAGCATTTCCAATGCACTTCCCTATTTCTCAGCCTATACTCTACCAATATATCCTCTACATTCACTCTCCCATTTATCCCAAACCCCATACCACGACTATGATCCCCAAAATAACCCTTTCTAGACTCTCTCCTACTCTACCCCTCCTTGCATCATCTGACACCTCTTTTACTATACCGATCCCCTAAAACAAACCTTTCTAAACTCTTCCCTCTGACTCCTCCCCTCCAAAACTCCTTTTTACTCATCCAAAAGCCTCCTCCTACTGCTATGGCATCAAAAAAAGTCCTTCACTCGTTTAGCCCTCCACTATCCTTTTCAATCAAAATAACAGACTAACATGTTCACTTCTCAAATTCCATATTCCACTATACTAATTCACCAATCATCCTTTATGGGTTCAAGAGTAGCGTGCTACTCGCCAATAAAGCATCTCAACACCCCATCAGGGTTGCAAGCGCTATATAAATGCAAAGCTTTTTCCCTTTTCTACCCCTCCCCAACCCTTCTCAATCCAAATAACTGACTAACATATCCACCACTAAAATTACTTTCATGTTTCACTATACTAATTCAACAATAATCCTGATGGGTTCCAGAGTAGCATGCTACTCGCGCTTCAAAACCCCATCAGAGGTAGCAAGCGTGATATATATATATATACACAAACCTCTTTCCCTCTTCTATCCCGCCACCTACCCTTCTCTACCCAAATAACTAAATAACATATCCACTACTCAAATTACTTCATATTTCATTATATTAATTTTCAACACTAATCCTTTATGGGTTCCAGAGTAGCGTGCTACTCGCCAGAAAAGAGCTTCAACACCCATCAGGGGTAACAAGTGCTATATGAATGCAAACCTTTCTTTCCCTTTTATCCCTCCGCTATCCTTCTCACTCCAAATAACTGACTAATATCTACCACTGAAATTACTTTCATATTTCACCATACTAATTCACCACTAATCCTTTATGGGCTTCCGGAGTAGCGTGCTTCAACACCCCATCAGGGGTAACAAGCGCTATATAAATACAAACCTTTTTTCCTCCTCTGTCCTTCTGCTATCATTCCAAATCCACATAACTGACTAACCTATCCACCGCTTAAAATGTACTTGCATGTTTCACTATACTAATTCAACACTAAACCTCTATGGGTCCCGGAGTAGCGTGCTACTCGCCGAAAAAGCTTCAACGCCTCGTCAGGGGTAGTAAGCGCTATATAAATGCAATTACAATACAATACAATATATTGATCGGTATTGTGCATTTGTTTGATTGGCCAACAATGATCAGATTATGGACTGAGTTTGTGTGTTTTTGGAGGCGCTTTGCTCTACAACTTTGTTTCAAATTTGGGGCTTTACTTGTAGCACTGCTGGTAGACATCCCCAGTCCAACTTATTTTCACTGTTATTATTGCGAGATGTTGTAAACCTCTTGATGTGTTGGAATCTTTGCTGTAATTGTTTTCCCCACTGCATTACACAGTATGGTGTTGACCGTCCTCCTTTAGGGACGTGAGATTTCCCTTCGGGTGCTGACCAGTCTTCCAAATGGTAACCTGGTACCTAATACTGGGTGTGTTTTATACTCCATTGTTTGAGTTTTTTCACTTCTGCCAGGTTCTCTGTAGCCACCCTTGCTGAGTCCCATGTTACTGGGGTAGCACAGCACTGTTTGTCTCCTTACGGTGGCTGAAACTCTATTGATTCCCTATGGCTCGAAGATATGTTTATTGATATTCCCTTTGATTCCACAGTTTACAATGGAGTGGGGTCCACCTAAAGGTATTCCTGGGCTAACGGGGTCTGCCTTTCTGACCATGCCTCTTGCAACTCCACCAGTGCCCAAGTGAGTGTGCACTGTTTAGCTGTCCATTGTCTTCAGTGCCTGCACTGTTTGACTGTTCATTATGCTCAGAAGCTTCATGCTTGTTGTCATGCGACTGCCCTTCTTGACGTTCGGTGGTGGAAAGGTCTTTTTCAGTTGATTCCTGGACTCTGGGTCCCATATATCTACATCCCCTTCCATTGGCAGATTCCTCTAATCCATTTGTCTTATCCAATCTAGTTGTTATTGGGAGTCAGCCATGTTGTCGTTGGTGGGGTGACTTGATCTCTTTGTGTGGACCGCTCCTGATGTTCGATGAGCGTCTTTTCATTTTTCGGTCAAGGTTGCTGTATTTCTTCATTTTTCTTTATTTCTATCCATTTCCGACCTCCCTGCTATTTCGGATATTGGGGACATTTTCAATGCCAGGGGTTTTTTCACTATGTGATTTGATTTCTTATGTCAAGCTGGCATTTGTCTCTTTCACTGACTTTTTATCAAACCCATGGCATGGGTCTCCTGTAATGGGGTTAATCCTGAATTATCCTGTGCTATATTTGACATTGTTAAATTGAAACTACTTTAACTTTGAGTTGCACAGTGATGAATATCTGCTTTAATATACTGTAAGCTTGGCACAATTTATTTCCTTGGCCAGGCCCTGATAGTTTGTTAATGTCAGAGTTTCAGTCATCTTTGTTAATTATTTGTGCACCTTGAAAGACCCTGGTTCAGTTTGGAGAGATCGCCCTTCTGATCCTTTAATGGCCTACTCTGGCTGTGAATCCCTCTGTACATCAGCATCAAGTTCTATCAAGCACTCCTTCCCACAGGCCTTGCACGGCCTGGGCATGTCTGTAACCATTGTATTTAGAACTGCCGGCAGGCTATTTAGTTTGTCAATTATTGGTGCGCACAGACAATTCACTTTCTGAGTTGCCAAACTGCCCTGCACTCTTTTGACCATGTTACTCAGTTCACTCAATTAACGATCTTTCCCTGATACAAATACTACCAGCATGTTTAGCCGGACTACTTGCAGGCCAAATTATTTGATTGATAGTTAAGGGCATCCACCATTCATTGAAAACATTTTAGTAGAATTGCCCATGTGTCTGCAATACTGTTTGCCTGTCCTGTGCTAGTAGTGTGGGTCCCATGTGGTTGTATTCTATCTGTGTCTTCTGATCACAGTGGTTGTTTTGTGGAGTAGCTTATCTGCACATTCCTGTTCCTGACTCTGCCAGGTCTCCCTACCTGCTCTCTCCTGCCTCTTCACCAGTCTCACCTAGAATTGGGTTCATAGGTGGTGGGAGACCTGTAAGCATGGATGGAAAATCCGTTCCGCTTGCGGATTTTGCGGATTTTCGGTAAATTCGCAATCCGCAAACTCTCGCGAATTCACCGAAAATCCGCAAATTCGCACACAGCGGATTTTTTTCTTGGTGATACCATATTGCGGCGTGCGGCGTTCACTTACCATCATTCAGCGTTTGCCGAGTTGTTTTTCTTGATATTTTGCGAGTGCTGCGCCATTTTGGATCTTGCTGCGGGATCCCGCAGGAGTTTGGTGACGCATCGCGAGAGTTCGCAATTGCGAACATGTAGGTGCTGCGGGCAGCAACAATCTCGCACTCGCGAAATTACAAAATTTGCAATTCTGCACAAGAAATCCACTAGCAAGCAGCATAGACCTTCTGAAAATGATGATTTTTATCAGAATAACTCCTCAGGTTGACATTTGCCTGCACTTTTTTGGATTTGAGGCCTTTTGACTTTCTTTGGATCACTTTTGGCTTAGAAATCAACTTTCACAAGTAAGTTTGTTTGGGGCATTACAGTTGCTGTTCTGCAGAAAAACGAGTTTTTCAAAACTGAAAGCACTCAGCAGGTGCAAAAGTTCACTGATCATTAGTAACTATTCCCTGTAGTACTTCCTGAGGGGCCCCTCCAGAGTTCAGTTGCCTATGTTTGTTTGGGGCATTACAGTTGCTGTTCTGCAGAAAAACGAGTTTTGCAAAACTGAAAGCACTCAGCAGGTGCAAAAGTTTAAACTCATCATTAGTAACCATTCCCTGTAGTGCTTCCTGACTGGGGCCCCTCCAGAGTTCAGTTGCTAGTTGCAACAATTCTATGACCCTGCTCTGACCCTCACAGCAGGCTCATAGAATAGCTACAAGTAGGCCACAAAGGTCCTGGAAAAAAAATTGCACTGCAACAGAAAGCAAATTACAGATAAGGAAGCAGGTGCCGGACTGGAATTTTAAAACAGTGACACATTAATAAATCAACCCCAAATTAATTCATGTCAGTTGAAGCAGGGCAGGTGTGCTTGCTTTTCCCCCCCCATAATCTACAGTGATGAACCAGAGGGTGGCATTGATGTACCAGAGGGTGGCATGGGTGAAACAGGGTGGCAGTGGTGAAACAGAGGGTGCTGTGAACCTTTGATGAATGAACCAGACGTAGAAACAACATAGTCGCGACCGTTGCGAGCCGACAAGTAAGTTCGCAATTGCGAACTGGTACAAAACCCTCGCGAACTGGCAGAAACCCTTGCGAACACAAAAAAAAACCCGAGAATTCGCGAGAATTCACAGATTTTGCGGATTGCGAGTTCGCAAATATGCAAATTCGCGAACGCCAGATTCGCAAAATTCGCCCATGCTTAAAGACCTGCTCTTTTGTCTGCCTTTTGAACAGTAATGAAAAGGAAAGGTCCTTATCCATATAGAGCTGGGGTTTTGTACAAATTTTGATTCATTTTGAATATTTAATTCAATTTCATTTAAAAAAGCATTTATTGAGCGCATAGCTACCCTGAGGCATCCCAGCGCTAGCAACAGGACAGGGAAGAGCAAGATGGTTTATAGAGAGGCATTTTGGAACAACCATGTTTTGAGGAGCTTTCAAAAAGGTAGATTGCCAGACTCAGAACAAAGATGTAAAGGAAGAATGTTCCAGAGTCTAGGTACATTGTATGAGAAGGACTTGCCTCCACATCCCACCCTTTTAGTTTTGGGGATTATGGCTACATTTGGATTAGCCAAGCAAAGGCATTTCGTGGGGTGGTAGAAAGTGATGAGTGAGCCATTGATTAAAGGGCGATATCCCCATAAGATCTTGTGGGCTATACAGAAGAGGTTTAAATTGTATTCTATCCGAAATCGGAAGTCAATGTAAAATCTTCAAACCGTTTTCGCCAACCGAGTTTTAGGGGTGCTAAGCAGCAACCGAGCTGCACAGTTCTGAATGACTTGGAACTTCCTTATCGTTGAATTAGAGGCTCCCAGATAAAGGGAGTTCCGGTACTCCAAACTAGAAAGAACCAAGGCCTTGAACATTATTCTTCTTGCTCTCATGGGAAGGAGGGGTAAGACTTTCTGCAGCAGTCTGAGAATGCCATAGCAGGCTCCTGCCAGCATCACTACTTGGTGGTCAAATTTGAAGGACTTTTCCAACCAAACACCTACGCTTTTAATTTTGGTATTGGGAGTCGGCCAGGGCCAAGACAAATTGGCCAAGCATGATTAAGATCCATATTCAGTGATTTGCCCAAGAGCATTACCTCTGTTTTTCCTCCGTTGAATCTAAGATAGGAGTGATCCATCCATGATGCCACTTTCTCTAAGCAGGCTTCCAGGTTGGATGGAGTGTTCTGATGGTGGTTAAGGGCGACCACCAACTGCTTATTCTCAGCATATGTGACTATTTTGATCCTGTATGGTAAAATAATATTTGAGGGCTGTCTCATGTGCACAATAAATAGTGTGGGGCTCAAGGACAAGCCCTGGGGCATTCCACAGTTGAGCGATAGGCTCCTGGATGCGGAGTCTCCTGCAAAAACCAGGAACGTTCTACCATTTAATAGGACCTGAGCCAGGTGATAGCACCACCTCAAACTCTGATGCTACTAAGTCTAAGTTTATTAAAATACTATCAAAATTGACCATAGCGAAGGCAGCACTTAGATCCAGGAGGATGATAGCTACTGCTCCTCCCTGATCAAGAATTCTCTTAGATTCTTTGACTACGTCTTAAGATAGGGCTGGGCTCTAACTTAGGCTTAGAATTTCCAAGAGCTGTGATCCAGGATTTTACAGAAAGTTTGGACCCTGGGCGGTCTCTCCTATTAATGGTGTCAGTAGTGGTGGGTTGAGGTAGTGAATTCAGGGAAGTAGGGTTAAAAAATGATCCGACCAAGTCAAGGGAAGAGGGTCACCCACCGACAGCTCATTGTTGTTGGAAAAAACAAGGTCTCAAATATGGCCTTTCCTATGTGTGGGGCCTTTCACTTCTTGTAAAAGCTGAATGACTAATAGGTCTTGGGAAAGATTCGAGGCATCTGTATTTTTGGGTCGTCAAAATGCAGGTTGAAGTTCCCCAAAGGGGTGATATTAGGGGAAGAGCGTGCTAAAGTAGCTGTTATTTCAGGAAGAGAATTAAGAAACAGTCCACAGACACCCAGGCAGCGGTAGATTAAGATCCCTGAGAAAGTATGAATGGCAGAGAGTAAAATAGAGAAGGATAGACTTTCGCAATCAGGGATAAGATTAGGCTTGACACGACAATTGAAGGAGTTTAAAAAAATGATAGCAATACCTCCACCTCCGTCTTTTCACTGGATATTAGAGCAAGGGGGAGGTTTTGCACCAGGTTCAGACTCCTTATGAAGCCAAGTTACAGTTAAAAATAATACATCCGGTTGTTCGTCCTCTAAGAATATGTTAAGTTCAGAGGAGTGTTTTAGTAGGGCTCTACAGTTCTACAATTTGCAGCAGCAGAGAAGTTGTATCTGTGTTTGGCTGCGTGCACTACTCTATGTCCTCATACTCAGGTTTGTGTCTACCTGCTGTCTTTTCTTTTTAGTTAGGCTTAATTTTGGGTTTGCTCTGGTTCTCCCTGACCTCGTGTTCACTATTGGGGAATTGGATTAGTATAGAGCTGTTGAGCTGTTTGAGCTACAGAAGGCATTCATGGACCAGCTTGCTTGTCTTGGCACTAATTTTAGTGCTTTAGCTTCAGTGTGCCATTATGTTGTATAGTACACTTCCTTATTTGCTCACCCCACATTCAGCCCTCTTGTGGCCGGGGTTTGCCCTTCCCATGCTCTATACTACTCTGTTTTCCCTCTGCCAGCCTCCACCTCCTATGCATCCTCCACTTCACAACCTCAACTGTTCCATAGTTGGAGTAGATGGTGGTGTTGATGTTGATGGAGGCATAGGGACATGGGGCAAAGTGCTGTGGTGGACTGTAGTGTATTGTACTGTACTGTTGAAGCTGGTCCTCCTGGACCTTGACCCCGTGATCTTCATAAACAGTCTATTCCAACCGCACCTTCTGCAGGCCAACAAACAGCTGTAAGCAATGAGGAGTGGCATCTGTTGCTGCTGCCCGTTCCTCGCGGTTACTTGCTACTATTCCTTGTTGTTGATGCCTCTGTGTGCTCCCTTTTGTGTCTCAAACTCTTCTGGCTACTACACTCGGTTTCCTTGGTCCTAACCCAGCCATCTAAGTACACCAGCTGGCAGCACATGTGGGGATTGACCCTCTGTCTTGATGGTCTGTGGCATATGACTGCTCCTCTGACTGCTCCTCCAAGGTGGGGGGGGGTGGGGGGGAGTGGCAACTGCAGCCTCAGAGCTCATGCAAGCAGAAAAGCGAGGAAAATCTTGCAGAACAAGCTGCACTGTTCTCTAAACAGTCCGCTTCGCGTATGGTCAGACTCTACCCCTCTGCACATCATGGCAACCCTCCCTTGTTGCTGAGAGAGCGCAATTTGAACGAAAAGTATATAGTAGCCATATTTAGACTTATATGTTATAAACGTAGGAATGAAATGCATATCGTAATGAAAAGTTGGCAACTGCAGCATAAGGGCCAATGAATGTGATAACCTGTTATAGGAAATGTAAATGTATTCACACGTTAAAATGCATTAAGTTTAGAAACCCCGTATACATGAAGGGCAATGGTATAGAAATGTGTATAAATGCTTATGAAATGTAGAGCGTGCACAGGAGAATTCGTGTACGTGTGTAACTTTAAAAGTGTAACTTTACATTGAGAGAAGCGGAGAGAAAATAACGTGGAAGGACGTAAACGTGGATAAATGTATAAGAGAACTTACATAAAGATGTAATCAAGGAAAATGCATAAGTTATGTTCTATGTAGTCGTATTCAATATATTTCATATATTTGATGTAGAATGTTTAAGTATAACTAGGGCTTTTTGTTAAAGTACGAATATATGAAAGTAGGCCAAAGGTTATGCTGTGTAAAGGTTTTTGTAAGAATGTTGGAAGAGTTTAGGTCATTTGTGTTTCTAACCTGACTGACCAAGAGCTCAAAGGAGCATAGTCACATGAAATGAAATTTAGTGGTCTTGTGAAGGTCGTAAATAGCTTGATGTGGACATGAGAGCCGAGAAGTCTAGCACTTGTTAGATTTAAGGTGACAATGTCGGACGGAGCTTATTGCTCGAACGTGAGGAAAGACACTCTGAATGTAGACTATGTTTTGACAAGACCATTCACAGGACCTAGCAGGGTCAAGTTAAGAGATATGGAGTTAAGGCCTTGTCTAAGGTTCTATGTTACATGATCTGAAAGAATCAATAAATGTCAACGATGAAATGATGAAGATGACATCCAAAGGAGAAGGGTCAACTTAACGGACGACGTGAAGAGTGGACCAATGGAAGAAGCAGGAAGTTGACATCATCGGGGGAAGTCCGTGGTGGGCGTCAAGGGGCGTTCCACTCACACGTTGATTGTGTATTTTAGGGACAGCACCCCGGGGAGGAGGTAGCAATTGGCAAGCAGGAGAGGGCAATCAGAGAAGGGCGAATTGCTCAGAGCAAGGGCGAGGGTAGATGCCTTGAGCAGATGCGCTGAGACATCATAGCGCAAGGGAGCAGTAGGCCGAGGACCCTTAAAGAGCAGATGGGTAGGCAGATAGGGTACTGCTTCTGAAACTTAAGATTTCCTTTAGAGGCTAAAAAGAGTTTGACTTCTTAGGGAGACAAACTGCTGACACCTTTTTAGGGAAGAACTTGCGAAGTAGGGTTGTCACATAGCATAGAGTAGGGACAGATTAACTTGATGATTGTTTTTGTCTTACTGCAGATGACGCAGAAGAAACCACTTCACACCGAAGCTTGAAGCACTGAGATTTTAATTGATTTTGTATTGTATACTTTGAGAATTATCCTGAGTGGATTGTATCGCATTTCAAATTAATCTTTATATAAACTCTTAAAACTTCATCAGTTGTAAGTGGTTCTTCAGAGTGGCGTCGGTTAATGGGGTTTGTCTAACCAATGCTGGGGTGGTCCTTTCCTCAATGACAGATAAAAGCGGTCCAAAACAGACGAATGGGATTCTTTATTAAATTTATCATACTCATAAATTGATATCAAAATCCCGTTCCCCGCAGTTGGTAGCAGAGGATGGTTATCTTCTTGAGGAAGACGACCTAGGCCAGGTTAGTTTACCCCAAGGTCCCTAGTCATCGTCGACCAGAAGAAGAATCGCAGCCGAAGACGGTGCTGACGGTGCGTCGAGAGAAAAGCAGCAGAATCGGTCGAGAGTGAGTATAAGGGTCATGCGTTGTAAGATTGCGGTGTTTTATGTTGTTCCTGTGTTGTAATGTCAAGCGGAGTTGAATGCCTGTAGTGTGATTGAGGGAAGGTTGTGAGCGCGCGCAACTGGATGAAATCTTATGTCCAGAGGACTTAAGTGGTTCGGGTGTATCGAACACCTAGAGTAATTTGTCTACCATTGAAAGGGGGTCATGAGGTACCATTGATTTCCCGACAGACCGATGATAGGGGGAGCGTATGTGTGAGTGAATGAGTAGCGGACGCTGGTCGTACGTCTACTGTGCGTAAGTAACCTATCAGTTGAGGCAAGTGTCCGACCGTAAGAGGAAAGACGCTGTGCCAGTTGAGGTAGCAATTACAGTTAGACTGTGGCCGTACAGTCAGAGAAAAGTGATCGCTTGGACGGAAGTAGTCATTTTTCAATGTATGAATGAAAACGCATGCGAAATCGTGAGACGAGTTAAGAAACGAGGGAAGCTGCTGAAGAGGATACAAGTGACGTCAGCGTAGAACCGTGCTGGGATAGGCTGATTAGCGAGAGTCGCACAGGGATTGGTGGTTGTTATTAAGGGCAAATAAGTAAGATCAAAATGAAGTGTTTTAAGGGTTTAGGGAAAATCTTTAAAAAGAAAAGGAGAAATTTATATGCCGGAGAAGAAGCTCCACCAGAAGGCACACCAGCATATCATATGGCAGTAAATGTAGGCTTACATTCAATACTGTGGATTTCTGAGTGGCATAGGCTAACAGAAGGGCAAAAAGAGCTGGCGTTTCCAAGATTCGGAACGTTTAAATTAGAAGTGTTGAACCAACTGAAGGCGACGATGCTTTCAATGAGACCTCTACCGAGGCCAACACAATTTGAAGCTCTTGGTGTGTGGTTTAGAACAGCACACGAAAGGGGCGTAAAGAGGCGACAAGAAAGGGTGAGAAGATCGGTAAAGGCAATGCAGGATGCTAAATGGGACGATGAAGCCAAGAAATGGAGGGTGCAAAAGATAGAAGCGGACAAATTGTTCACTATGATAGAGGCTACGGGAGAAAAGAAACCTCCAGAACAGGAAGATGAGGAAAGCGAGACAGAGGAGGAACTGCTAGAGAGGCTATTGACAGACAGACCACCTCCATACAGTGGGGAACTTGCGAGTCCCATATTACCGCAAGTAGACGGAACTAGGTGGGGAGAGTATAAGTCGATCCCGGTATCAGAGTGGGACGCTACTAAGACCGTAGAGATACCCCAAACTAGTCCGGAACAGAGAGTAGTGGGAAGGCTTGTGGTCCAGAACGTGCCAGAGACGCAATGCGCTAGGTCATACCAGATGCCGGACGCTTTACAGGTTCCGGTCACCATAGGTCCTATTGTGTCAATCTATAACCCGGAAGGGGTCCAGCAGGATGAACAGGCACGGTGGGATAATGAAAGAGCAGAAGAGGACAATAGGAATGCCACAATGAATTCCCACAGGCAGATACGAGCACCAATAAGTCGGAGTACCCCATTTGATTCCGCAACGGGTCCCAGAGTAGAACAGCGAGGTCGAAGAGGGTCAATGGATTTGAGGGGTCCTAAACCGAAAACCTATAAGGAACTAAGGGAGTACCTGAGTGAATGGGACGCTGCCGAAGAAGCTCGGAATAAAAGTTTAGAAACAGGATCCGAGTGGAGAGAACAGGATAACAGGATTCTCTCTCATTGTGGAGCTGGCGAAAGCAGCGCCGAGTGGGAGGGAAGAAGCCAAGAGAGCAGAAGAGATACCTATCCTACTGAGAGCAGCAATAGGCAAATGTGCGAAGACAGAAGTGCAGGGTGTGGCGAAGTGCCTCGTGTCACCTTTAGTGAAGGGGAGCATAGGACACAGGAGTATAGGAATACCTTCAGGTGCACACACCATGCCCCAGGTGAGAATGCAAGACATTGGAGTCACGGAAATATGGAGAGTCGCGAAGCATCTCGACATACATCCGGAGATAGTGGTCAGAGTCACGAAAACATAGGAAGTCGCGAAACGTCTCGCCATTCTTCCGGTGATCACGAAAGAGATCACGGGAACATGGAGGGCCGTGACGGACCCTATCGTCTATTAAGTGACACCAGACAAAAAACAAGTTATAATGGGTTAGAATCGAACGGTGGATCCTATCTCACATCTGGAGAAACCGAGCTTAGAAATCGGAATGTAGGGTTGGGGGACGGAGCGTTATTCCACCATACCCCACGTGGAGATGGAAAGGCTTGGGATCTCGAAGGGTGGGAACGAAGAGAAGGAAGCAGAGCTCCTCATAACTCACCTGTGCTCAGGCGTAGGGCGCATAGTGGAGGTGAGAGGGATATGAGAGAAGAACATAGAACTGAGATGCTGAAAGCTGAAATAAAAGCGAAACGGCTTGATGTGATGAGTTTGAAGGCAGATCTGGATGAATTGATTGATGGTACAGTACCACTAGAGAGATTAAACTCATATACACCAGCTGAGATATTGTTCCTATCCAAAGATATTACTCGAAGAGCGAGGTCAGTTCATGAGAACTTATCTAATTTAGCAAACAGGTACATGGTAGACCTGTCACGAACTAAGGCTTTACAGAGTAACCACAGGCTAACTTGCACAGATCAGGATTTGGATGATCGCAGAACGATCGCGCTGAAAGTACACATAAGGGAATTGATCGTAAGTATCAGAATATGGAGAGATCTAGATAGATGGGAGGAAAGATGGTCCAGAAAGGGCTCCGTTAGACGGAGTGTACTTGAGGGTTCCCAGGACACAGATTTGATGCGAATGGAAGCCTTCCCTTTGCGAGAGGTCGCGAATGGAAGCTACGTCCATGTACCCTGGACTAGGGGGGATTTGGCGGCATTCACCAATTCCTTCCCAAAGCTTAGAGATAATCCTGTCGAATGGTATAAGCAGGTAGAAAGATTCGTGAAGATCTCAAAGGTACTGTGGGTCGATTTGAACACTCTGTTCGACATCGTAGTACCCGGAGACTTATGGACAGCGTGCAAGCTTAGTGTTGATTGGCCCACTTGTGAGCCAACGAGAGAAGCCAGGACGAATGGTCCATCTCATAGGGTCATGGAAAAGTACGAGAGGGTAATAACGTGGCTAAAAGAGAAAGTGCCGGTGCAAGACATAGACTGGGTAAAGATAGATCGGACTACCCAAGAGCCGAAAGAGACAGTGCATGAGTTTTACGAGAGGTTGCTGAAAGCATTCAAGCAATACAGCGGGTTAGATGTGATGGATCCCAAGGACATAGGACAGTTTGTTTCAAAGTTTGTCTTAGGATTAAGACCAGAAATATGCCTAATGATCCAACAGCATCTGATCTGTTGGCAGAACAAACCTTTAGACGAGATTCTGAGGTATGCAAGGTATTGTAGTGACGAGATAGACTCGAAGGCGAAGAAGCTTAAAGAAAAGCTAATGTTAGTGCAAATGCAAGCTGCTGGAAAGGATAAACAGCGACAGCAGGGAACAGGGACGCAGGCAAAGAAACAGAATAATCAGAGCAGAGACGAGGAAGAAAGACTGAGACCGAGAATGGATATCGAGACGCTGAAAAAGAAGACAAGATGCCATCAGTGTAACGAGGTGGGACACTGGCGACGCGAGTGTCCTTACAACGTTGAGACAGGGGAATTAGAGCAGGAGGAGGAAGAGGTTCAGAACAACGTGGTTAAGGGAGCCACAGTCCCGAAGGGCAAGTTTGTCAAAGGGGGGACTCAGACTCCTCGAGCCCCGTTTCCTCAACCACCTCGCATCACGAACGGAGGAAAAACCTACAGACAGATGCCATTGTTTGTAGGGGGAGAGGAATGTTACTACGTTGATCCTCTTACAGGGCAGCGGGCTAGTAGGGACGAAGACTGTACTCTAGGAGCCGCCTTGGAAGTAGATCAGAGAGGACCATACGTAGAGGCTGAAATAGCGGGATGTCCTACAACCTTTTTGGTGGATACAGGGGCCACTCGATCTACGTTGAGATCTGCGGTAGTCCCGGGTCTGCCAATGTCAGGAGAAACGGTACAGGTGGTAGGAGTTGCGAACAAAAGGATGACAAATCCCTTGACCGAACCAGTGTCGGTGAGGATAGGGAATTACAGTGACGAACATCAGTTCGTGATCTGCGATTCTAGTCCCGTGTGCTTATTAGGGAGAGATTTGCTGTGCAAACTGAATTGCACGATACATTGCACACCAGAAGGAGTAGAAGTGCAGACCAATGATGAGGACGCTGATTTTAAAGTTGTAAACTCAAGGGAATGCGTGGAACTTTATCCTACCTTAACAGTGGAGGAGCTCCCACAGGACTTGAGGGAGAAAGTGTCAGCCGAGGTGTGGGATTTTACTGGGGAAGAAATAGGATTGATCAAAGGAGTAGAACCGGTAAAAATCTTGGTAAGACTCAATGCTGAGTATCCAAGAACACCACAATACAAGTTGACACCGGAGACGATCGCAGGAATAAAGCCCGTGATCGAATCCATGATTAAGCAGGGAATACTGAAGGAGATCGTGGGAAGTCCATGTAACTCCCCGATCATGGGTTTGCAGAAACCTAGTGGAAAATACAGAATAGTACAGGATCTTCGAAAGATTAATAACATTGTTGTCTCGTGTTGTCCAGTGGTACCGAATCCATCAGTGATATTGTTTCAGATACCGTTCCAAGCTGAATGGTTCACAGTGATAGATTTGTGTCAGGCTTTCTTTTCGATACCGTTAGACGAAGAGAGCCAGTATCTTTTCGCTTTTAAGCTGGAAGATCGCGTTTTAACATGGTGTCGTATCCCTCAGGGGTATACAGAAAGCCCATCGATTTTTAACCAGCTTTTAAAGAGAAATCTTGAGAGTCTAGTACTGCCCAAGAATTCAGTTCTGGTCCAGTACATAGACGACCTCCTTGTTGCGTCAGAAACTGAGGAAGCTTGCAGAGAAGACACCATCACCTTGTTAAATCACTTGGCCGAGAACGGACACAAGGTGTCTCCAAGTAAGTTGCAATATTGTAAGACTGAGGTGCAATACTTGGGCCACAGGATTGAGAAGGGAAAGCGGAAGGTGTCTCCAGACAGAATTGAGGCGATTATGAAAATGAACGCGCCTACAACACAAAGAGAGGTCAGGATGTTTTTAGGCATGGTTGGTTATTGTCGACAGTGGATAGCAAACTTTTCACTGAAGGCCAAACCTTTATTACAACTGACGCACAAAGGAGTAAGTGATCCGGTACCATGGGACAAAGATTGTTTGATGGCATTTTTGCAGCTGAGGGAGGACTTATGTCGTGCCCCGGCTTTAGGGATGCCAGATTACACTAAACCTTTTTTGCTTTACTGCTGCGAGAGAGAGGGATGCGCTTTAGCGGTACTAGCACAGGTCCATGGAGATGCGCGCAGGCCAGTGGCGTACTTTTCGGCTACATTAGATCCAGTAGCCGCAGCGTTGCCCGGATGTCTCAAATCCGTAGCTGCAACGGGTGTCAGCATTGAACGATCTGAGAGCGTAGTCATGGGTCATCCGTTAGAAGTGTATGTACCACATTCTGTAGAACTGTTAATGACAAGGACGAAGACTCAGCATCTGACGAATAGCAGGCTCACACGCTACGAGCAGGTCATATTGGCTGCCGAGAATGTGACCCTAAAAAGATGCTCTGTCTTGAATCCTGCAACCTTGATGCCACTTCCGAACGAAGTGGAAGATGAAAACTGTACAGAACATGACTGCCTCGATGTGACTGAACTATGTACCAAACCGAGACCTGATATCGTAGATGAGCCATTGACAGACCCAGACGAAATTTTCTTCGTTGATGGTTCATGCGTAAGAAACGATGTCGGTCAGCTGAGAGCAGCTTATGCAGTATGCACGATTACCAGAGTTATAGAAGCCGCTTGCCTGGAAGGAGTACACTCCGCACAGGTAGCTGAAATTGTGGCTTTGACTCGTGCTTGCCTAGCAGGCGACAGACTTCGAGTCACTATATACACCGATAGTCAGTATGGATTTGGCGTAGTTCATGATTACGGGCAGTTGTGGTCTCAAAGAGGTTACATGACCTCCTCGGGTTCTCCGATTAGGAATGGAGAATTCGTGAAGCTTTTGTTAGAGGCTTTGCAAAAACCAATGGCCATAGCTGTGGTCAAATGTGTAGCTCATACGAAGAATACGGATTTTGTATCATTAGGAAATAAATATGCCGATGAGGTAGCGCGTTACTGCGCAGAGCAGGGATATTCTCACACTGATGCAAAAGTGGGGGGAATCCAGGAAATGACTGAATTGACCATGTTATTAGATACCGTAGATACATGGGACGAATTGAGAGCAGTACAGGAAAATGCACCAGATGAGGAGAAAAAGGGCTGGGGAACAGCTGGGTGCGAGAAAAGTGAAATGAATTTTTGGGTGTCTGCCGACGGAAGGGCAGTATTACCAAATGAACTCATTAGTCCAATGGCAAGAAAATTGCATGGATCAGCTCACATAGGAAGAGATGCTATGGTGAGAGTATTCAGACAAACGTGGTTTAACCCTAAATTTAGAGTAGCGGCAGAAGCAGTGTGTCAGCGATGTACGATCTGTCAGCAACTAAATGTGGGTAAGAGAACACCAGTTACCTTGAGTCACATAGGAAGGTCTGGGGGGCCTTTCAATAGGATGCAGATTGACTTCATAGAAATGCCTCCATGCAACAGACTTAGATACGTGCTAGTGATTGTTTGCATATTTTCTAGATGGGTCGAGGCTTACCCTACACGTAGATGCGATACACTTACAGTAGCAAAATTGTTACTTAGAGAGTTGATACCGAGGTTTGGGGTGCCATCCTCTTTGGAATCGGACAGAGGAACTCATTTTAATAGCGAAGTGGTGAAGATGCTATGTTCAGCTTTGAATATTGATCAGAAGTTACACTGCAGCTATCGACCGGAAGCTTCAGGGATCGTAGAGCAAATTAACAGTACTATCAAGTCCAGACTGGCTAAAGTTTGTTCATCGACATCCCTGAGTTGGCCAGACGCACTTCCAGTAGTTCTCATGAGCATACGTAGCACACCTGATAGAAGAACAGGCCTCTCTCCACATGAAGTGCTAATGGGGAGAGCTATGAGGTTGCCATCGGTTCCAACTGCAGCGCTAGTGAACATCACAGACGATTTGATTTTGGACTACTGCAAGGGACTATCTGATGCCGTAAATTCTGTGTCCCTCCAGGTCCAGGCTGCAGAGGTTCCGTCAATACAAGATTTGTGCCATGACCTGAGTCCAGGAGACTGGGTCCTGGTGAAGAAACACGTCAGGAAGAACTGCTTAGACGTGCGTTGGCGAGGACCGTTTCAAGTCATACTTGTAACGAATACTGCAGTGAAGTGTGGAGGGCTGCCAAACTGGATACATGCTTCACACACCCGAAGAGTGCAAACACCTCCAGAAGACACAGCTCCTCTCTCGGATGAGAATCCGGCGGGAAGCGGAGAAGCCATAGAGGGGGAAAGCCAAGCTGTGGAGGTGATCGAAGAAGCTGAAACTGTGTTGGAACAGGACGACGAAGGTCAGGACACTAGCGAGACCGAAGCCGTCTCAGGAGAAGACAGTAACTGGGAGACTGAATCGGAAACTGAACAAACTGAGAGTGACCAAGAGACGGGTCCTGGAACAAGGAGCAGAAAGACGGGAAACGACAAAGCCGTTTGGCCGGAAAGAAGAAAAAGGCCAAATTCAGAAGGAAAGCAAGAAAGAACTCTTGTCCCGATCGCTGAAGAGTCGGATCAGGAGGAAGAAACGACAGATTCAGGAACTGAGAGTCCACGAAGATCAAGAAGGGTACGTGTGCCCTGCAGAAGGTACGCCACCCCAGAGTGGACTTATCTAGCAGATGTATTGGGGACAGAAATCTGGGAGAGTGAAGAGTGTGAAGGTAACCACTCTCGATCCAGTCGTGACAGTGGAGATATGGATGTTGGCGCCTGGGCTTGAGACTGAGGGGTTACTGACTTTCACACTTCCCCGACCCCCACGTTTGAGTAAAATTCAAGATTTGGTGTTAAAAAGACTACAATTTCCAACAGTTGGTCAGCAAATGACGGAAGCAGAAGAAAAAGTTATTCGTTTTGAACTGTTAATTATTGTTGTGAAAGCTGCAGGTCCGACAATAATTGTTGATGCATAAAAGACTTTTTGTACGTATGTTGTAAAGAAGAAGATAACCTAGCGCCGAGTGGAAAGAAGAATAAAATTAGGGATTACATTTAGAGGACGGAGAAGGGCTAGGGTTGTCTGCTGCTAAGAAGAGAAAAGACATTGTGGTGAAAAAGATACCTGTTGATAAAAAGCACTTTAAAGACTGTGAACGCAAACAAGTAACCAAAGACTGGAAAGAGAACTTTCGCTGGAGAACGAGGGACGCTGTTTTGATAACATGGAGAACGGCAACCTAAACAGAAAAGCTAGATGTATAGTAGGTACACTTATAGCAATAGTGATATTTCTCATAATCATAATAGTAACGATATCTTACATGACAGGCCATGAAAATGATAAAAGAATAGCGAATGTAAAAATTGTAACGACTTTGAAACCTGCTCTTGTGGGAAAGAAGGAGGAGAGCAATGTTGTACGTGAAAAAGCGTTACTTGCAGATGAAGCTCGTAGATTACACATAGACGAGTCACAGGGAAACTTTAGGTCAAATGCATATGCAAAGTTATTGTATGAATATATCGATGCCATGGAGGCCAAAGATTGCTACGTTTGTATGCAATTGCCGGCTTCTGTAGACGAAGGCATTAGGTATCACCATCTCCCATTGACTTATGGGATCACATGTAGTTTACTGCTTAGTATATTTTATGGTAGAGAAGGATTTGAGTACTACTTTTCAAATTATGATTCGGTACTGCCTGAAGTTCCGAATTATAAGCAAATGAATAAGTGGGACTATTACAAAAAGGAGGATAGACTAGCTAAATTCTTTCTTCCTTGGGATACGCTAGATACATCATATGCACGTAGAAATAATCTGACTTGCAAAGTATCAGAAGTAGAGAAAAGGTTTATAGCACAAGTAGATGATCGATGCAGACGGCAGAAGATTCTAAAAATGTCAGGACAATGGAAAATAGACTGGACGGAAGAAGAGAAGGCACATAAAAAGAAAGGTAGTAATGGTCCAATAGCATTGGATAGAACGCAGAAAGGAAAGTTATGTTTAACTCGAAGCAAAACGTATTATGAGAGTGAATTTGTAGGTGAAGTTAGTTGTGAGCACTCTTTTAGGTTAGAGTACTACACAAAGGATTTTATGAAAGGGATGCAAGCTATTCCGAATGTATATTTTGTATGTGGGAGAAATGCCTACGTAAAACTTCCAGATAATTGGTATGGTTCGTGTTACTTGGCAATTGTCTTCCCCAAAATATATCATGCAAAGGATTTGGCGATAATAGAAGGAAAGGCTTCGAGGAGAACGAAAAGGGAAGTAGGAGATGCAGAAGTAGTAGGGGATGTATTTGGAGCGATGTTTCCATTGTTAGGTTTGATTCTTAACGACGTTAAGATTAGAAGGTTAGCGACTGTCGTGGATAGATTGTCTGCCAGCACTGCAAGATCTTTAATGTTAGTAGAAGGTGAGATGCAGTCGATTAGAGCAATGGTATTACAGAACAGACTTGCGTTAGATGTAATATTAGCAAAGGAAGGCGGAGTTTGTAAGGCTTTGAAGGTTCAGGAATGTTGTACTTATATTCCTGATAATTCAAAACCACTTGAGAAAGTCATACAGAACATCACACAGATTCATCAAGAAATTGAAGATTTATCAAAAATAAATGTTTGGGAAAAAGTAGGAACTGGAGTAGGCAAGGTTGGAAGTTGGTTTGCTAATATAGGCAAAAGTATAGTCTGGTACATTTTAAAGCCTGTATTAATAGTAGTAATTTGTATAATTATATTATTAGGATTAGTAAAATTGTATAAATGGTATAGGTCGAACAAGTTACAAAGATCGATGAGAGACCAAGAAAGGAGACTAGCTGTTTTACAAGATCAACAGTATAAGAGTTTGAGAACACTTGAATCGATAAAAAGAGGAACTGATGTAACTAGTTCAGTATAAACTATGTATTCAAATTGCCTTTAGTGATGACTCCTAAAAGTCATCAAAGGGGGGAACTGAGAGAGCGCAATTTGAACGAAAAGTATATAGTAGCCATATTTAGACTTATATGTTATAAACGTAGGAATGAAATGCATATCGTAATGAAAAGTTGGCAACTGCAGCATAAGGGCCAATGAATGTGATAACCTGTTATAGGAAATGTAAATGTATTCACACGTTAAAATGCATTAAGTTTAGAAACCCCGTATACATGAAGGGCAATGGTATAGAAATGTGTATAAATGCTTATGAAATGTAGAGCGTGCACAGGAGAATTCGTGTACGTGTGTAACTTTAAAAGTGTAACTTTACATTGAGAGAAGCGGAGAGAAAATAACGTGGAAGGACGTAAACGTGGATAAATGTATAAGAGAACTTACATAAAGATGTAATCAAGGAAAATGCATAAGTTATGTTCTATGTAGTCGTATTCAATATATTTCATATATTTGATGTAGAATGTTTAAGTATAACTAGGGCTTTTTGTTAAAGTACGAATATATGAAAGTAGGCCAAAGGTTATGCTGTGTAAAGGTTTTTGTAAGAATGTTGGAAGAGTTTAGGTCATTTGTGTTTCTAACCTGACTGACCAAGAGCTCAAAGGAGCATAGTCACATGAAATGAAATTTAGTGGTCTTGTGAAGGTCGTAAATAGCTTGATGTGGACATGAGAGCCGAGAAGTCTAGCACTTGTTAGATTTAAGGTGACAATGTCGGACGGAGCTTATTGCTCGAACGTGAGGAAAGACACTCTGAATGTAGACTATGTTTTGACAAGACCATTCACAGGACCTAGCAGGGTCAAGTTAAGAGATATGGAGTTAAGGCCTTGTCTAAGGTTCTATGTTACATGATCTGAAAGAATCAATAAATGTCAACGATGAAATGATGAAGATGACATCCAAAGGAGAAGGGTCAACTTAACGGACGACGTGAAGAGTGGACCAATGGAAGAAGCAGGAAGTTGACATCATCGGGGGAAGTCCGTGGTGGGCGTCAAGGGGCGTTCCACTCACACGTTGATTGTGTATTTTAGGGACAGCACCCCGGGGAGGAGGTAGCAATTGGCAAGCAGGAGAGGGCAATCAGAGAAGGGCGAATTGCTCAGAGCAAGGGCGAGGGTAGATGCCTTGAGCAGATGCGCTGAGACATCATAGCGCAAGGGAGCAGTAGGCCGAGGACCCTTAAAGAGCAGATGGGTAGGCAGATAGGGTACTGCTTCTGAAACTTAAGATTTCCTTTAGAGGCTAAAAAGAGTTTGACTTCTTAGGGAGACAAACTGCTGACACCTTTTTAGGGAAGAACTTGCGAAGTAGGGTTGTCACATAGCATAGAGTAGGGACAGATTAACTTGATGATTGTTTTTGTCTTACTGCAGATGACGCAGAAGAAACCACTTCACACCGAAGCTTGAAGCACTGAGATTTTAATTGATTTTGTATTGTATACTTTGAGAATTATCCTGAGTGGATTGTATCGCATTTCAAATTAATCTTTATATAAACTCTTAAAACTTCATCAGTTGTAAGTGGTTCTTCAGAGTGGCGTCGGTTAATGGGGTTTGTCTAACCAATGCTGGGGTGGTCCTTTCCTCAATGACAGATAAAAGCGGTCCAAAACAGACGAATGGGATTCTTTATTAAATTTATCATACTCATAAATTGATATCAAAATCCCGTTCCCCGCATTGCCATGCTGTTCAAGGGAACCCCTGAGTCACAACACTTAACCAGCCTAACATGCGGGGCCTCCGTTCATGGATGCGCTGGGATGCTGTCGAGCCTTTTGCTCCTACCTCACCTTCTTCACTCTGCTTGCCGCTCACTTGCCCTCTCACCGCTTCGGTGGCGATGGCTTAAGGCTTGTAGAGGCTCATAGCTTGCAGCGGCAGGCTGCACCAGCGGCTCACACCAGCGGTGTCCCACTCAGTCTTATGACCCAGGCTTAAGGCTCAATTGATCGACTCTGCTTTGTCTTCCTCATCTGTTTTGAGTGTCCATCTCCCCCTGCTAATCCACCTCTGGGTGACATTCAGGTCGCGGCCTCCACAAGACACAAGACCTCGATGGGTGTGGAAAGGACTAGTCAGGCGTCCCACGGCAAAATCTCTTCTCAGCAAGGCCTTTCTCATACTGGGTTTGCATAGCAGGCTTGTGGAATATAGTCCTTAGGCTATCTTTCCCATTAAGTAATGTAGGGTACTCACTAATCCTGGCGTTTGATGTGATATTGGGTCCAAGAAAGACTGTGGGTGATGTGACTGCAGACAAACTGGCACCAACCTGGTTGATTTAGGTTGGTGCAAGGAAATGCCTCCAAAAAGTAATTATTCACTCTCGGTGATATACCATTGTGAGATGTCAACAAACCTTTTTATTTTTCTCCATATTTTTCAATGCGGAGATCTCCACCCCGTTTGTGGGGTCTCCTTATGGGGAAGTATAAAGAAAATTACAAACAAACAAAAAACAATTTATAAAAATATTACATATTTAATTACAAAAAAAGTAATGCCCAATTTTGAATACATTTTTTTTATCAATATTAAATATTATTGAATTCAACCAAATTATTTGTAATTCATTCTATAAATCACTTTTAATCATTATCAAAACATATTAAAAAAATATTTGTTTTCCAGGTTCTGCGTCCAAACACCTGCAGGCAGCCGGCCCATGCAGTACACCGCCTTCAAGCGTGCACAGCGAGGGTTGGCCACAGAGCCCAGCCTCCGCCAGGCCTTGCATCCAGCCTCCTGCAAGCAGTCAACCTCATGCTCTACAAGGCCTTCGGGTAACTGGGATCCCAACACCCGCACTGCTGCAGGCAGGGAAGGTATGTTTGCTCCCGCCTAGTGGGGGATTTAAAAATGCTCCCACCAGATGGAAGCAAACATATGCTTCCCTGCCTGTGTCAGTGGGGGCAGGAAAACAACTCTGTCCTGGTGGGCTTCGCGGTACAGAGTACTTGGGCCAGCCCCATGGTGTGGTGTTCTCTGGGGCCATTTGAGGCTCAGGGGCATTTGACCCCCCCTCCCTTTTCAGTTATTTACGGCCCGGGGAATGGAGTCCCCAAGGCCTTTTAACCCCTTCTATGCTGATGACGGCCCCCGTCCGTCATGCACTATGGTGGGCGTGTGCTGATGACGGCTGGGGGCCGTCATTTACCCGCCCACTCTTTAAAAGCGCAGCACAGGCGCAGAATCGCGGCCGCGCCCAAGGGGTTAAGGCTTGTGGTGGGGGGCCACGTGGTCATCTCCTGCTTTTGATGAATTAACCAGCATGTTTGATGGGAGAAAACATATTTTTGCCTGCCCGCATCAGTGGGGGCGGGGAACTACTCTGTCCCAGAAGTGGGCTACTTGAGCCAGAGTGCTTGAGCTGGCCCCGGGGGGTGGGGTCCCCAGGACATTTTGCAGCTCAGGGAGGGGGGTCGTGCAACCCCCTCCCTTCATTATTACATTGGCCCGGGGTAAAATAGTCCCCTATGCCTCACTGAGGCTTGGAAAGGGGAGCTACATGCCCTCCTGCCCCCAAAAAACAACTTAGATTGCCCTCCCCGGGGTATACACACAGTGGATAGTTATAGTTAGGACCACATTTCCAAAAGAAAGGGATTTTCAAGATTGCTAATAAATTTGGCACCATTTCAAAAATGCTCTCAAAACTTTCCAAACCTAAGTCTCATCCACCTCTGCTCCTTCCTGGAGAGTTTCTGGGAGATCTGTCAACTGGGGACCGAGATAAACAGAGGATCTAAAATGCATTTTCTCCATGCAGATTTCCAAAGTAAAAATGAACAGCGATGTCGCAAAAAGCAGCTGAATAGCATTGCACCAAATTTGGCAAAAATCTTGTTCTTGCTCCACAAAGCGTGCTTTTTGACATTTGGTGTGAATTCGTTTATTCGTTTTTGAGTAATTAAAGCTTAAAATGTATGTATATTTCACATCACGGAGGATCTGCAGGGCTGACAGATCTCAAGATAAAACCTGATTAACATCAACAAAGACATGGTGGCAGTCATTTAATAACACAAGGATTCAGCCCCCTGTCTTGTAAACAAAACAAAAAAACAGTAGATAGGGCTGTGCAAGAATACCCTGCCCCCTGGCCTGGTGGAGGGTTCCCATAGGGGCCCCCACTGGGGACAAGAACTTTATTTATTTTTCCTGCACCACAGATCCAAGGATGATCCACGGCACAGAGATTAAAAAAACACATGGTTCCTGCACATATTAAATAGGAGCCCCCCCACCCCAGGGGCCTGGGGTGGGCCTAGGCTCAGAGGGTAGGCGTATTTATTTTGGATTTGGATTAGGGGCGTGTGGCCCCTCTCACCCAGCCTTATGGAGGCCCTGGGGTCCTATCCCTGGGGCTAATATTTATAATTAGGGGAAAGGGTGTGGAGCCCTGCTTCCCAACCATTATTGAGGCCTGGAGGCCCCAAAGGAGATAAAACTAAAAGGCAAATTATGCTGTGATTTGTGACATGACATATTCTCTGGCAGTATTCTTTTGAAAAATGTGAGCTAGAACTAACATGTTTGTGTTGCATCTGAAAAGTATTCCACATATTATATGTCAATGGAAATAAATCCATTATTGTGTGATAAACACCAGCCCACAGAATTGCACAATTCGACTGAGCTTGAATATTTCCCATTATTTAACCCCTTCGCTGCGGCGGCAATTCGTCCGCAGCGCTAGGGGGGCCGAGCAGCGCTCGCATGCTCGTGACGGAGCCGCTCCGTCACGAGCCGCGGTTGAGCTGTGCTCGTGACGGAGCGGTTCTGTCATGGCCTCGCCCACTCAATAGAACGCGCCGCGCAGGCGCGAAATCAGCGCCGCGCAGGCGCGGCGGCAGGGCCATGACGGAACCGCTCCGTCATGAGCACAGCTCAGCCGATGCTCATGACGGAGCGGCTCCGTCATGAGCATGGGAGGGGTTAATCAGCAATCTACTCATGAAATGTATACAAAACCCAATTGTTAAAGATATGAGTTTTTGAACAACACAAAGGTTGTTGTCTAAACTTCTAAATTCTGAACTACATCATTTCATACTCTTTCTACATAATTGCTTAATTTAATATATCTATTAAAGAGGTGCAGTCAAACCGCTGTAATAAATGCTGCCAACTCAAATCATAAGAAATCTGAATATGGTACCTTTAATAACTTTACCCTCCTTAAAAATCCTGTGTCAAACTTTGTGAACAATTTTTTGGGAGGGCAACTATGAGTTAGCTCAATTTGGTGCAGATTGGACAAACAGCTCAAACTTGGTGTGGAGAGGAAACTAAGGGATAGCAACCACAGGGGACCTTTATGACAATGGCCCCCTAATGTCATGCAAGGAGATAATGAACACATATGGGACCCCTGGTCTCTTCCGAGCATATAGGAAACTTGTTGGCACAATACGTGGAGTTTGGGACCCAATAGTCATTTCTGAACCTGTCAATATCTCAACTCTGAATATGCTATTCACATTGGGAACTGAGCAAAAAGCAGTTCCCCTCCTGTATAGGGCCATATATAAGGACCTTCATGGATACCTCCAATCACTGAGGGACTAGTGGTCCTGGGATGCAGAGCAGGGCATTACTGACAAGGATTGGACTTCTACACTGGAATGCCCAACCCAAGTCTCTAGAAATCCGAGACTCGCTTACTATTCCATTTCTTATACAGAGCTTATATCACCCCGAAAACAACAGGACGAATTCACCATCATGCCATTTCAACATGCCCACGCAGGCATTCCTCATATGGTCTGATCCTGCTACATAGTAAAGACCTTCTGGGTAGCAGTAGCATCTCACCTCGAAGAAACTACCAGTCACGCTAACTTGATGAGCTGCCTCCTGGGACAATTCCCCCACCCAGGTCAGACGTGTGCTTTAAATGGGCCAATGCTCACCGGGAGTGCTTCATTTGAGCGGGTGGTTTTCAGTGCTCAACACCGGCACTTAGTTACCAATATTGGCACGTATGACAGTCTGCTGCAAGGTGGTGCTCCTTATCTCATTTAGAGAAGAGCAGAAAAACAGTTCTTACAGCTTTGGGGGTCTGGAAGAGTCAGAATTGTCACACTTGTAGGTTTGTGGTAGTTAGTAGTTATGTTCCTGTTATTGGCAGTGCTGAAAGCAGTAATGGGCAGTGCAAGTGGAAGTAGCCTCCTGGAGAGGGTTCTGGCATGTCTATTTTTGCAAATTAAGCACTGCTCACCGGTACTGAGTGCCAGCACTTCTCAGTTTTCTCCCCTGAGTACCGGAACTTCTTTTCGGGCAAAGAGAGTACTGGTACTCCCAGGGGCAGCAGGGATCAGGCCTTGAAGTACGAGTACGTGCAAGCAAAAACGACTGAAAATGACCCTTTCAGTTGGAGTCTTTTTATGTGCCGCTCCGGCAGGAAACGGGTAGAGTATTGCTGCACTGGGTTGCTCTTGCAGTTTTAGGTTCTAATTGGCATCGCAACAAGAATGAGAACATGGCCAGAGCTGTCTACAGTGGAACTGGCAAACCAGGTTCAAATCCCGACGTCGGCTCATTATCCTGTGATTCTGGGAAACTCACTTAACCAATGGTGCTTAAAAAAGTAAGCTTTAATGCTAATGTTCTGATTGTCATTTAAAGCACTCTAATGCCCACGGGCCAAATTCATGCAATGTCAAACTGCTAAAAATTAGGCCCTGCACTCAATGACGTAGAAGCTGATGCTTGTCATGTCTCCTAATGTACGTGTTGGAAGTTGAGTTTTGGTGACCTGGCTGAGTAAGGAGGTAGTGAGCTGAGGCACAGGACTCATAACGGGACCGCAGCCACATGGATAACAACAAATACATTGTAGGTAACTGTAGTGACCTGCTGGTCACTGTTCTAGTTGCTTTCTGTACCAGCCACTCCCCGAGGGCTAGCTTAAACTCCACCCCACACCCATCCACCACAGGCATCACAGGACATGTGACCCTGAGAATAAAAGGGGCAGGGCTTCCGTGCCCTGGGAAAGTTTACCACCTAAGTACAGTGCCTGTGTCATTACTAATTGTGCATGGGGGTCTAGGGGCCAGCATTGTTACATTGGCGACGAGCGGGCTGGGCCAACGTGTGCAGGTGCCTCGATAGGGGTTGAGGGGGGGAGCATTAGCCTGTGTCGAGGGCACCCCCTTGTATTCGGCATTCCAGTCCATTTGGCCACAGAGACTGTGAAAAGCGCGTGTGGAGAAGGAGGTGATCGGGAGCCCACCCTGCGCCTGAAGTGCCCGCAAGTCACACGAATGCTGCACACAAGCGCGCAGAGACCGCGTGGTAAGAAAAGGAGCCAGTGGAATGACCTCTACTGAGGCCCCAACCAAAGAGGAAGCAGAGCGGGAGCCGCCCATGCACCAAAAAACCCTGCCTAATTTTGGGTGTGAGGGGAGTCCGGGTGCGGTAGGTGAAGGAACCTGGGCCATCTGACTATCCCATGAGGGACAAGAGATGGCCCAGAAGGCTGCAGTGCAGTGGACCCACCCGGTACCATAAAGGTCTGTAAGCAGAGTGCAGCGGGGGGAGAAGCTGCATGTCTGAGCTGGAGTGTGACAGTGAGCGTAGTGATTGCGAGGCAGGGAGTCTACACATAAACCCCCCACCAGTGAAGTAGTCATTACCGGCTGTAACACCCACAGTATATCGGCCTCTTCTCTGTGCCAAGCGAGAGTGAGCATGCAGCCTCGTCACCACCAAGAAGGAAGTGCTGTAGATCACCCAGAGGCCGCAAGTACATAGAACGCCGAATCGTCAGGAAGGCGGCAGCAGGGGCGGCTCTAGGCTCATGGTGGCCCTGGGCAGGGAGCATAGGTAGGGGGCCCCGGAAGAGGGGGTCCAGGCGTTGCGGAGCGCGGAGGCCAGTGATGAGGGGAGGGTCAGGGTGTTTGGAAGTGGAACAGAGCCGGAGGCCGCCAAATCCCTGCCAGGGACCACCACACAAATATGTATCCATCCTCAGAGGATTAATATTTTAAGGATATATATTGGCGTGGTGGCCCCTGGGGTTTGGCGGCCCTGTGCAGGTGCACAGCTTGCACATGCCTAAGGCCGGCCCTGGCGACAGCATGACCAGAGAAGTACTCACAAACTAGAGCGCACTGCGGTGAAAAGGAAGGCAGCAGGCTGCATGTTGTGCGTAAGGCAGTGCATGCAAGTGAGGGCGATGTGGCCAGCAGAGCCTGGTGGAGCCTGTGGATAGGTCCGCACCTGAAGCGAATGACTGGATGCCCCTGCACAGGTGAGAGGTGACGCCAGCAGCATGAATAAAGCTGCTGAGGCCGATCATGCCACTGAACATTTGATGCAGCCTTCACTGAAAAGGACAGAAAAGCAAGAAGGCTGCTGTGCGTATAGGGAAATATAGAAGAGCGCCGCGTTGCGGCCTTACCTGGAGGACAATGTGCTGGAAGTGAGTGGGTGAGGCCGCTACAGAAGACAGTGAGGCAGACGAGCGGAGCAGCATCTTAGGTCTCTGGCCCCACGAGAACGGCAAAGCGAGAAAGTAGTGCGGGAGGCAGCATGAGGAGAGCCTGCAGGCCGAGTGGAAGGTGTGATGGCAGCACCGTCTAGTGGTTGAGAGAGGCTCTGCCTGAACCCAAAACACATGCAGGAAGGACCGGGAGGAGCTGGAGGAAAACAGTTAGGTCCCCGCAAACGTTAAAGCCATAGCACAGTGGTTCCCAAACTTTTCCAAACTGCGACTCCCTTTACCTATTGACTGATGGCCGCGGCTCCCCATTATGTTACCTTTTTTTGGCGGGTGGTGAATGTAAGCCCATTCTCTGAAGTACTTTCATGTTTTTCCCTGAAAATAATTGGGATGAAGGTGATGAAGGTATTATATATCATAGATGTAATCCTATTCTGGCCACTACAGAGCTCCATGCTGTGTCAAGGACTGATTGGATGGACTTAGTGTTCTCAGACAAGTGAATAACT
This sequence comes from Lissotriton vulgaris, assembly GCF_964263255.1. Taxonomy (NCBI): domain Eukaryota; kingdom Metazoa; phylum Chordata; class Amphibia; order Caudata; family Salamandridae; genus Lissotriton; species Lissotriton vulgaris. The sequence continues at coordinate 141,111,275 of NC_141700.1, read as the reverse complement.
GAAAATTATTTTCTAAAGCGAATAAGAAGATTTTTTTCACCTAAAAATAAATCCTAAAGCAGCCTTGGAATTTAGAGACCTGGATGTTAGCTCTGGTTTCGATCAGGTCAAAAACCATGAAACTGTGGACAAACATCTGTGTTTCTAAGCTCCCTAAATTGTAAATATTTGTAATAATAAACATCATATCCCTTGCTCCCCACCTCCAAACCACCTTTTTCTGAATAAGTGCATAAATAATAAATGTGCCTCTTTGCAAAGAGATACTTTATCTTACCACCTATCTCTTGCCCTAAGGCCTCAGCAGCGGCTTTAACATTTTGAAAGACCTTAGTAGAGTCTGGGTTGAGCTGCAATTCTGGGAAAGGACCCTCGAGTAGAACAGGAAAAAGAGAGAGACGGTACGCCATCATGAAGAGACAGTCACCCGCCTTTGCTGCTTGCTGAGAACTCAGCAGGAAATCAGTGCAGGACCGGATCTGGGGGCAGTCTGACTCAATGGAACTCCTGGAATGCAGACAAGCACTTTTTACCACCAGGACGAAAGCAAATGCATTGAAATATCCTCGTCTCCCTGTTGTCCTGATACAAGACACCTTGAAAGTGAGGTTGCACTGCCCTCTTATGGCCCCGGGCAACCACTGCAGGCTTGATCACACGGAGCAGTGTTGAACTTTGATGCATTTAAGTGCAACATACTATATTACTGATTCCCAAACTGTGTGCTCATCTGTTTGTGGCACCCCTGGCTAGTTTTCACGGCGCACCAGGGAGCTGAGGCGCACAGTTTGGGAACTGCTGCCATAGCATGAGGCGCCTGTGGCCGTCTGCAGCCCCTCACCGGTAGAGACAAGAGCAGCAACTCGGGGTCTGACGAGCTGGTGCATTGGTCCCAGGAACGAAAACATGATGGCCGCAGCGTTGGGAAGATGCCAGGGTTCTGAAATAAAGAGGCACTGCCATCTTGTGGCCATTCAGCCGTACTGCACCAGCTAAAGAAACTAACTATTGCAAAGAGTGTAAGGGGCAAGCACAACAGCTCTGGGGCCACTGCTGCTGATGAAAGCAGATGGGGGAAGACGGACAATTGCCTTAACTGGAGTGGCAGACCCCCCCTCCCAAGTCTCAGGTTTGGCTGAGGGTGAGGAGGGATCACAGCAGTAATCCGCAAGTGAGTCCACAAGGGAATCTCAAGAAGACAGGCTGCCAGGGATAGTGTGAGTGGCAGCGACGCCATGGATGGACACTGCAGGAGTGATGACATCAGTGGACAGTGCACCTGGATGGTAAGTGTGGAAGGGGCAACAGCCCCAGGCAGGAAGTCCCCGAAGGACCAGAGAAAGTGCATAGCATGCGTGCCCAGTGGCGAAAGGACACCGCCTGCAAGTGGACGGAGTGAGTATGCAAGTTAGAAAAGAGAGCCCAAGGGTAGAAGCGCGCTGACGGTCATACCCCAGACACTGACTGTACAGGCCAGAGCCCGAGAGCGAGAAGTCAGAGGAGATGGCCAGCGAGGTCGGAGACAGAACATGACCTGCAAGAGGTCAGAAAAGATGACCTGCAAGAGGTCAGCGAACATGACCTGTAAGAGGTCAGCAAAGATGACCTGCAAGAGGTCGGCGAGGATGACCTGCCGGAGGTCAGGGAGAGAACGACCTGCCAAAGGTGAGAGAAGCAGTGACCTGAGAAGAGGTCAGAGAAGCAGTGACCTGAGAAGAGGTCAGAAAAGCGGTGACTTGAGAAAAGTAGGAGAAAATGACCAAAGGGAGGTCAGTGAAGATGACCGAGGAGAGGTCTGACAAGATTGACCAGAAGTCAAGGTATGAAGGCCTACGAGAAGTAGTGAAAGGAATAAGGTTGCGACGACAGGTCTAGTCACCGAAAGAAGAGAATGCATTGTCCTAGGGGTAGGACATGACCAGGGTGACCCGTGTGCACGTCACATGGAGAGGCCTGGTCGGAGAAAAAATGCAAGGCCTGATGGGACTAGACCGCGTCGCAAAGTGAAAGAACAAGAAAGAGGAAATTGCGTGGCATGAATCCACCGCAGAAGTTTAAAGAAGAAGAGATAAGAAGAAAGGAGTGTGTGATTAGACAGCTCGCACACTCCAAGAATGAGGATGGCTAAGTTCAAGAACATCTGGAAAGAAGCACAGCACATTGGTAACATCAGTGACACCATGAGAAGCTAGCTGTACAGAAACCTTCGCAACGCCAAGCAAACCTGGTGCCTACAGAGGTGAGCAAGCTGGACCATTTGTGACATTCACCTTTGGGGTCGAACGGGGGACTGGATGGTGAGACTGCTCGGACGTCCTGAAGAAAAGGACCTGACCACCCCGCACCAGACCATGGAGATCCAAGGGGCAAAGGCCTAGAGGGATTCCGGTGAGAGTGGGTCCCGCAACGAGAGATGGGTCTACAGCCGCTCTTCTGCAGGTTCCCAGGAGGTAAATATCTCGTGTTCCCAGACCATTCTGTGAAAGTTGGTGCATCCAAATTCTAGAAGGCAGGAGTAATCCTATTAAGAAACAACTATCCTCTTGGTGGAGCGACGGACTTGAAGGTGGGACTCGGAGCGCTAATTCCATGAACCTAGAGGGTGGCATTGGAGTGACACAGTGAGGGACACCCAGTCCCATGGAAGCCTAGCGAGGTGGACCTCAGGGACATCCCGTGAAAGAGGAATACCTGTGAGGGGCATCCTGGTGAGAGAGGGATGTTTGTAACTACTCCACCATTCTGTAGCAAGATGCTATGCTGCTGTTGCAAAGAAACAACAGCCAGGACTAAGTTGTGGAAGTGTAACATCTACCAGATTCATTATCCATCCACTTGTCCGAGAGAACTGCACATATAGAGACATTAGTGTCAACTACCACATATTTAGTCACAGGAGGGACGGACCCGCAGGGCACACCTGAACTGTGCCAAGCAGAACTGGTGATCCCAGCTGAAGTTGTACCATTGTCTTGTTCTGCAAGCAGTTGAAGAGACTCAGTGGAAGTTTCTGTTATGGTTTTACTCTCTCCCATAGGTTAGACATTTGTTCCAATTTGAATAAAGTTTGGGAGGGATGTAGTGACCTGCTGGTCACTGTTCTAGTTCTTTGCTGTATCAGCCAATCTCCGAGGGCTGGCTTACACCCCACGCCACATCCATCCACCACAGGCTTCACAGGACATGTGACCCTGAGAATAAAAGGGGTCGGGTGCACGTGCCCTGGGCCAGTTCTACCAACTATGTACAGTGTCCGTGTCATTACTAAGAGTGCATGGGGGCCTAGGACCCGCCCTGTTACAGTCGCTTCAAATGTGGACTTGAAACTTCTTGAATGTATCCGTATGTGCACATGTCAACATGTACTGGTAGAGCTGGAAGAGACAAGCAGGCACTTACTCCCTCTCACACCCAAATCCAGAAGCAGGAGAATTGGAATATGCATCTCATGGTGACAGTTTACAACTATCGAGACTACACCCTCTCGGCAGTTCTGCATCTTTAACATTGTGCTATACAATGTTTGTTCGAATGGTTCAAAGTTCACTAGCCTCTGATCCACGCCAAAAAAATGTGGCTATTGTTAAATGCCTGGCTCACAGCCGCGCCCCCAGCTACGCCCCTAATTGCCCACCCAGTCTAATTAGGGAGTATCAACACTTCCAATTTCCCATTTAAAGCAGTGCCTACCCTAAGAAGGGAAAGAGGGATAAGAATTTAGGGGCATATTATCAATAGACAGCGATAAATATCGCAAAGCGTGCTTATTTATGTATTGCCATCTATCGCTGGAAACTATCGCCCAGTTAACGCGTTATTAACAACGCGTATCATTGAGGCAATAAAAAATCCGGCAAAAGCGATGAACTGCAGTAATATTGCTGGAAATCCAGCGATAAAACTGCAGCGATAGGGAAATCCTTGTTGATAGGGAGATGTGGACTTAGCCTTATAATCCACCTCCCATTATACAGATAGGCAAGTCTGAAATTTTGCAGACGTTAGACACCGGCGATAACCGCGCTTAGCGTGCTGTTTTTAATCGCTACGCGTGCCCGGGACAGCCTTGTAAGTATCGCGAAGGCCCGTCAGCAATATTTTAAAATGCAGTTTAATGTGACACGCCTACCTTGCATCTCATTAGCTATGCGAGGCGAGGCGGAAGGAAGACTGGCGCTAAGGCATGGAAACACGCGCTAGCGCGCCTTGGTAATAAAGCGATAAAATGATCGCTGCTTTTTTCCCAAAAACGGACGCTAAAGCAGCGATAATTTTATCATGCCCCTAGATGATATGCCCCTTAATCAGTCTAGCCATCGCTACGGCGAAGAGAAGCATAGCAACTACCAGGAAAGCGCCAAGAGGACCCACCAACCCACAATGAATGGTCCTAGTGAAATACTGGACACAGCTAGAATTAGAGACCTTCCGTAGGGAAAACTACAGCAACCTGTGAGCACCCGAACACATACAAAGTTTATCATGTCCTTCCAAAGCCCTGCGAACACAGATGCAAACAGCAGTCACATTGCAACCCCAGCCACAGCCCCCAGAGCCCTTACAAGGGGGATCGCAGAGCAGACCTATATCCCTTAGAGTCCCCCCTGGACCCTGAACCCCGGACGAGAGCATTGTCACACACGGCTAAACCTTCACACCCTCCTCTGGAACAATGCTGCCATTCAGGTTAATGGCAGAGCAGTGCACTAGGGCATATGGCTTTCTCTCCCTCTGCTCCTTCACTCGTTTTCACTCGTTTTTCTACCCTTTCCATCTTTCACCTTTCTGCCCTTTTCTGCATCTCTGCTCTTTTGTGCCTTATTTCTGCTATTTTCCCTTTTTTCTTTATCCCTTCTTTCTTCCCTTTACCTTTCCCCGCCGCTGCTGCCCCCGTGGCCCCTCCCCCCCAGCGCGACCGTCCCAATCCAGCTCCTCTCTCCACACTCTCTGGTCTCTATATTTACCGTCCACCAGGGCCTGCCGCTAAGTTCATTGAAGCCTTGCTAGACACTGCTAACTGGCTGGTGACGAGGTCTGCCAACTTTACAATCCTTGGAGACCTGAACCTGCACTTTGATCTAGCTCAGGACCCAACTATCCACACTTTGGTGGCAGACCTAGCGGCACTAGAACTGAACTCGCTGGTGAGTGGGGCTATGCACCTAGCCGGTCATACCCTCGACCTCGTTTTTTCTAATATCCCAGAACTGTCTTTAGCTATCCCAAAACCCATGGGCTGGACTGATCACTTTCTGATAAAAGCCAACGTAGAGATCACAGCACCGTTTAGGGTGGAGGAAGCGAAGAGGGTCCTGAAAAGACCCTGGCATAGGCTTAAACTACCGGACTTCCATAAATTCCTTGGAGAGCTCCCTGGAAAATATGCCAGATCCGGATACGGCATATACTGCCTTTTGTGAATGGATTACCAAAGGCTTGGACGCCTGCATACCTATGGAATATACAAAGGGACGTCGATCCACTTCAAACCCATGGTACAATGATGCTCTAAGAGCCTTGAGGAAAGACTGTAAGAGAGCTGAACGGTCCTGGATGAAAGACTACAAGGAGGGGGACAAAGCCATCTATTTGGCAAAGTTGAAGATATATCATAAAGCAATCTGTTCTGCTCGGGCCTTATTCTATGCGGAGGAAATACAATCCAGTCCTAACCCCACTAAATGCATCTTCAAAATCTTGCAAGAATTAAAAAACCCTAGAAGTACGGCATCTAAAATATCTTCAATACAGCACTGTGAGGAATTAGCCAACTTCTTCATTGAAAAAGTGCAAAAGATTTACAAGTCCTTCCCACAGCACGTTTTAAGCCCTCAAACCCCTGGTGAAGTTAAGGTGGATGGTCCCATCTTGGAGGCCATACCCAAAATTTCGGAGGCGGAGCTAGGTAAACTTTGTAGGAAGGTGAAATCTGGCTCTCCGGCAGATCCTATGAGGCCAGCACAATTCCTAGAATCATTGGCGCACTTCCAACAGCCGCTTGGTGATATCATTCATTTATCTTTTTCCTCTGCTAGAGTACCTAGAGCCTGGAAACAAGCTTGGGTCTCTCCCATTCTCAAAAAGCCATCTTTAGATCCTTCTATGTCAGCAAACTACAGGCCCATATCTCTCCTTCCGTGGGCCGCAAAGATCGCGGAAGCCCATGTGAGTGAAGTGCTGTCCCAATATCTGAATAACAACGATATCCTGGATCCGTCTCAAAACGGGTTCAGGCCGGGTCACAGCACCGAGTCTGCCCTACTTGCTACTGCTGAACACCTTAGGATGATCCTTGACGCCGGTCGAAGTGCAGCGCTGATTTTATTAGACCTCAGTGCTGCCTTCGACACGGTATCCCATGACATCCTTTTGTTTCGACTGAAAGCGATAGGGATCACGGGAGCTGCCTTAGAGTGGTTCCGATCATTCCTTGAGGAGAGATCTTTTCGGGTCTCAGCCCCACCATTCATCTCTAAATCCCACCACATCGGTCAGGGGGTCCCGCAGGGCTCTGCACTTAATCCATCACTTTTCAATCTTTATGTGCAACCCCTGGCCGATGTAGCAAAAAAGTGGGGCCTTACGCTGGTATCGTATGCAGACGATACCCAGCTGGTCATCACCTTATCCGAAGGGCCATCTGACTCGGCCACCAGGTTCAGAGATGGAATGACATCTGTTGCCCAATGGATGACGGATAACTACTTGCAGCTGAATGCCAGTAAAACGGAGGTCTTACTGGCAGGGAAGAACACTGCCCTCTGGAATGAGCACTGGTGGCCAGCATCGTTGGGTGAAATGCCAATACCAACGACCCTTGTTAAGAATCTGGGAGTCTGGATGGACTCTTCACTTACCTTCCAGACCCATACTAAGAGAGTGGCAGCTACTTCCGTGGGTCTGTTGAGAGGCCTCAAGCCCATCCTTAAATATTTTGAACCGACCGTGAGGCAAATCATCATACAAGCCTTGATATCCTCACGCTTGGATTATGCCAGCGTGTTGCTTTTGGGTGCTAATAAAACCGAGATCCTACGATTACAAAGAGTTCAAAATATGGCCGCGAGAACACTGATAGGGCTTCCTCGTTGGTGCTCGGTGAGAGCCACAATGAAAAAACTTCACTGGTTACCGATTTCATCTCGGATCCAGTTTAAAGCCCTGGTGATGGCCTTCAAGCTTCTTAAAACTGAGAGCCCGGCCTTACTACGCCCTTTGCTGACCAGGTATGTCCCGCAACGCAGTTTGCGCTCGCTGGGGCAACATTTGGCGAAGGTGCCGCGTTTTAAACTATGCCGCATGGGTGGCCGCTCCTTCCGGGTGCTGGCAGGTAAATTATGGAACTCTCTGCCAAATTACATCCGTGGCATTGAGAATATGCTGCAATTCCGGAAGGCCATTAAAACCTTTCTATTTCCATCACCATAGTCTCCTTCCTTAAATTCTCTGGATGGCCTCCTCGTCTGTTTCATGATTTGGCAGCGCCTGGACGCCCCTTTGCTGGGGCAGCTGTTGCGCTTAATAAATATAATAACATAACATAACATGACACACACCAACCCCAAAACCACCGCAAGCCCCTGACACCTGCCAGAGCCGAGGATAACAGGCAGGGGTGTGAAAAACAAAGCCTCATTAACAAGTGAAAGGTCTTTTAATGACCTATGAAGTACTCGGGTGCGACTCTGGCAGCTCAAAAACTGTGTGTGCCCCGGGAAGCTGCTGACACACACGAGTGGGGGGGGGGGGGGCGCACAGCCAATAAAAGGCATTGTTTGTTTTGCTGTCTCCAGGTAGAGACACTTTTTTGTAAATATCGCGGCCAATATGGTTATTATCGCGGCCATCACGGTAATCTGCCGATTTCGCGATTTTTTCGTGAATCGCAAAATCGCGATAAACTGGAGGGTCTGACTTATGGCGTCATGCCGCGGTGACGATTAACTAGGTGCGTGGAAACCGAAACAGGCAGTTATCTGTGGATCACATTTTGGGAGAAATTTGTTTTTGAAAAAAAGAAGGGCTAATCTACCGGTTCACACAAAGGCCAACTAAAGTAACCGACAACACAAGCCATAATAAAATGTTAACCTCATTAGATTATTTTCCCACTATAGAACTTGACCCAGCATTGCGGCTGTCAAGTCTGCAGCTGGTGCAGCGGCACCAGAGTCCCGGTCCAGGGCCCGTTGAAGAGTAAACACCAATCATGCATCGGAGTCCCATAGCCTGGCCACGCGGGCGCCGCAAGGTGTTTTCTGTGTGAAATCGGAGGTCGTGTGGCAGCGAGTCACGTGGGTGGATTACAGCAGGCGCCTGAGGACTCAGATTGTGACGGAGAAGAGGGCGGCTGCAAATCTAAATGAGATCTGACTGCTCGCCGCATCGCCTGAATGTGCAATGACTGCCTGCTCTGGGGGCAGAGCTGGGCACAGACCCAAAACACTGAGTACCTATAAATCAGGATTAGTGAAGGCAGTACAGCCATTCACTCATGGGAGGGACGGAGCTGGGCTGACTGGAACCCGCCCTGTTCTGCACAGCTCATTCCCTCACTGAGAGCAGGAGCTGTGCTGACTGGAACCTGCCCCTCCCGCTCGGCTCATTCACTCACTGAGAGAAGAGGCTGTGCTGACTGGAACCCGCCCCTCTCCTGCACGGCTCATTGACTCACTGAGAGGAGGAGCTGTGCTGACTGGAACAAGCCCCTCACGCTCAGCTCATTTATTCATTGAGAACAGGAGCTGTGCTGACTGGAACCCGCACCTTCCGCTCGGCTTATTAACTCACTGACGAGGAGGAGCTGTGCTGATTGGAACCCGCCCCTCCCGCTCGGCTCATTCACTCAATGAGATCAGGAGCTGTGCTGACTGGAACCCGCCCCTCCCGCTCGGCTCATTCACTCAATGAGATCAGGAGCTGTGCTGACTGGAACCCGCCCCTCCCGCTCGGCTCATTCACTAAGTGAGAAACATTAACCACATCGCTGCTGTGGTTATTTTTCCCCTGTGCTGGAAATTGCCATTTTGCTGGTGTCATGACGAGCTCAGCTCGTCATCAGCACAGCTCAACTGTGCCTCATGACGAGCTGAGCTCGTCATGAGCATGGAAGGGGTTAAACAACTTTAGGGTCATTGGTATCCCATCATTTGCACATTCACGTGCCCAGTGTATTCATCTGGGATTCCAAAACAACCGTCTTCTGTCCACCCTTGGCTTTTAATGGGGGAACAAAAAGAAACAGTTGTCTCCTTTAGTGTAATTCTCACAAGGAAACAATGAAAAGGGATATCCTTTTTCTAATAGTGTGCAGTGCAAAAAAAATGATATAAACGAGTGAAGAAAATGTGTATGTTATAAAAAGCAATAAACAACAGTGAGATTATAGGAACTTTTTCAATACTCACTTTACTGTGTCGTTTTAATAAAAACTTGTGAAGCAAGTGAAAAGAGGGACAGTTAGAAATAAATCACTGTCTCCTTTGGTCAACATGTTTCAGCCATTAAAGGTATCATTCCTTGGCTTTCTTCAAGACCTTACCATACTACAATATTGTCACTGCTAATTTTGAAAATTGAAGTACATACAGTTCTGACTGTGATGTAACCATATTCAAATCTTCCTTGGCGACATGATGTATTACGACATCTGCAAGAGGAATAGTTACAAAAATATAATACATCTATTGCAGTTTTACTTCATAACACACTGAATCTATATCAAAACAATGGTAAAATCAGTACTTACCATTGTGGCCCAAAGGGTGGACTTCACCTCACTCTGAGCCAGCTAGGGTAGTTTGAGGTCCCGCTCTGAAAATAATTATGGGCCATACAACAATTAATGGACCTGTAATCTCAACACATATTTAGATATGAGAGAGAGCCATCTTGAGTGGCTGATCAAAAACCCGCTCAGTGTTTCTAATCAATAGTTATATTCACTGTCAATCAAAAAATCTATATACAAAATACTTTGCTTATATGACTCCCAGTACACCTTCACAGTCACAGCCAAGTAACCCGGGGTCACCGTAAAACACGCAAAATGAAAGCGTTCGATGATTGCACAGATGCAGTTTACCAGCTAAATGTGCAAACATCCCAATAACAAAAATATGTCAATCTGTTTGATATTGAACAAAGCCCAGTTGTGTATGTGTTCCTTGATGTTAAAGCATCATAAATAGAAACACACAGATCTCTATAGAGATATCAACTCTGTACCACGCGCATTACCAACTTTTAAGTCTAAATGCGGAGCAGTACAAGGGCTTCAAGAATGCCGTGAACGAGAGGCATAGACAGCCGCACAAACCGATCACATAGATTTTGAGATGCTTGTGTTCCCATTGGGAGCTCGCAGAGGGGTCATTCTCACGGCCACGTGTCAGTGGAGCACCCACTTGTGTGTCCGCTCTATGTCTGGGAACCACATTCAGTGAAGGCCCGGTGCCAGAAATGTAACCAAGAGCACACGCCTCCCTTGCTCGGCCATTACGCACATTTACAGGTGTAAATTATCACGGCAGAATAAATTAAGTCTGTGATATTCTCCTAAAAAATCTCAGTTTTTTACTTTAGAATATATGTATTGATACTTAGTTTTAAAAAGGCATATAGTTGGTTTACTTTGTGTTTTCAGATTCAACTTTAAACAAACAACAAGCGGAACAGGAGGTAAAAGCGGGTCTGAGTTTATTTTTTGCATCGCGTTTTCAGTTTGAGTGAAAGCGCAATGCAAAAAATAAACACGTTCCACCATTAACAAAGCCTCTGTACCGGCTGCGCACGTCGTGCAGCCTTTGTAAGCAGAACATGCACGCAAGAGGTGCGCGCTCGCCACCGAGATACATCTGTTTTGCATTATCGGGCACGATAATGCAAAACAGATGACGGGCCTGCGGGTAACCAACACCAATAGGCCGTGGGCGGAGCAATGCGCCTGGCTTTGGCCACTTGCGTGCTGTCTTTGTTAAAAAGACGCACACAAGGGCCAATAGCAGGGGCCAAAAGGAAAAGCACACACATGAGCGTGTGCGATTCCTAGGTCAGTTTTGAAACCCCCTACAAGAAGTCTCTCACTGCGGGAGCAAAGTTGTGCACTGCAACGCTAGGCACGAGACCTAAAAAGAGACTCGAACATGAAGATGGCCATTGATCTTTTATGGTGTACAGTCCAGCTTAGCAAACGCCTTGTGAACCTGATACGTAGGACCTGATTACAAGTGGTGGAATTTCACCTGGATTGATAACTTCGGGTGGAATGAAAGAACCTGCTATTCCTAGTCTCCAGGGCAGGAACTATTGGGGCCATACCCAATAATTCCTAGCCCAGGCACAAAGATTGCTGAAGCCTCATGCAGGAGTACAGTTTGACTTCTGTCTAAGCAGCTCAGGGGAAGGGAATAATACTCCCCCGGCTAGCCTCAATCAAGCCTGCCATGACTTGCCAGGCCCCTCCACCCAGTTTCTCTAAAACTACTGGCATCACACTGACACTTTCCACCTGCTTAGAGCAGGCACAAAATGTCAGTAGTTTTCTCCCTGGACTTGTGGGAAACCACACAAAAAAGTACAAAAAATCTCTGAGTGTATGTGGTTATTCCCTATTCTGCGAGAAAACTCACAATTACCATACTTTGTTGCGGAATGCCTGCTGGCTTCAGGGGGCCTCCTTTACCACAAAATTATGCAGTGCGGTACGGTGCCACAAGCCATGTTGCTGCGCTGAGCTGCGTCCTTTTAAAAGCACAGGGATGTGACCTATTACCAACAATACGACGTATCTGTGTGCTTTCCCCTATACAGGCACCCAATTTGCTGCCATGCACGAGGTCAGTGACCCTTGTGTCATGTTGCAAGGGTGTCTGGGATGCGGGAGGATTATTTTATGCAGGAAAGAACACCTCCCTGCACAAAAACAATAATTGATGGCAGAATGCAGCACACATAGAAAGAGGAACAAACAAGGAGGAATTCAAGTATTTCTCCTAGTTGTGCCACTCCTACCGCTCCCATGGGAAGCTTAGGATTCTGACGCATTCCCAGCTTTACAAAATCTTGTCAATTTGGGAATGTGTCAGATTCCATGTATGTTGCCTGTGAACACCCACAGCAACACCCATGGAGCGCCCCTTTCATGCAGAGTAATGCGTAAAAGGACAAGAAAAGTCACGCAGGGCGCCTATACGTGGCCTTGTAAATATGGGCAAGCCCATTGTGCCGCTGGTACACTAAATAAAAATGTCACACCAGCGGCTTGTAAAGGAGGCCCAGAGTTTTCAGTCCTCTGGCATAGACCCACCAAACACCAGTACACTTGTAACCTCTCTCAAAGTGATTAAACAATGTGATGAGGTCCTATTTACAACTTTACACTACCATTTATTGAATGTAAAGGGAACAGAAAAACAAAAGATAGGAAAGAGAATAGAATAAAGTAGAACACAGACTGAAAAGCTAAAACTATGGAATAGACTTTATTAGCAAAGCTCATTCTTCCCATTCTTCACAATCATAAATTGAGCAGCAATAGCCTAGTAAGTGTAAAATACACCATTTTTAATTGAAAAGTACGTGTGCCCTCCTTCAGTAAATTTGGTCAATGAACTGTGGAGCACTTTTCTTTGAAACTGAATTTGCGTCACAGACAAACTCCTGATGACTGGTCTGTCAGTGTTGAGTGATGTCCTTATTGTCTTGGCCCTCTCCTGCCCATTTCCTGGCCCTACTTAAGACTGTTCCCTTGTCAGTGGTGATTCACTGCCACACTGCTGAGAAGAGAGACTGCATGTCCAAGGTAAGCACTGGCCTGCCTCACACCCATCGCCTGGAAGAGACCCATTGCTGCTGTGTGACCAGTGTATACAGGAAAGGAAGTAGCGATTCCCTTTAACTACGTAGTCTCTGCAATTATTTAGTGTAAGGCAGTTAAGTCGGTTTTTGGGAAATTAATGTTTAAATAGGTCACAAGCAGACTGGCGTACCTGGGGTGGCGGAGTGAGCTGAAGAATGATGATGGATTAAACCCAGATCAGTTGACTGGGGGTGAGTGCTTGCATTGTTCACAGGGCCGGACTGGCCATAGCGGGTACCGGGCAATCCCCCGGTGCGCCGCACGGGTGGGTGCCAGTTTTGGGCCCCTGGGAGCCGTTTTTGTTACAGGGCCGTTTTTGCAGCATAGCTGCAAAATCGGCCGAAAACTGGCCCGGCAAAGAGCTCGGCGGCACCTTCAACCCCCCCCCCTGGCCCCCCCCCCTCCCCCACCCAGAGTGGGGAGGGGGGCTGGCCGAGCACTTTGGCTGGGCCGGTTGTGGTTCCCAGTCGGCCCTGATTGTTCAACACCCTGTCCATTATCCCCTTTGGTTTTGCTTTGTGTACCTGCAAGGAGAGTTGCATTGTCATACACAGGAATGGACAGCCTGAGTAGACATGGAAAAGCAACTCAAGAGTATATGGAGCGGGGCCAGAGAAGAAGCCAGTGGCTGGGCACAAGGAGAAGTGAAGGTTCTATGCTTGAAAGAGACTACTGTGAGAAGGTTGCAGTGCTAATCTGTCATAAATGCCTAATGCGATTCGAAAGACATAGCTCCTTTAGAATATTTGCCTATAGGGTTCAATAGGCGCCGAATTCCTTTTGGAAGTTGGAAGTTTATTCCTTTTAAGTTCTTTTTTTTCCGTGCCCACACCCCCCCACTTTCCCCGCTGTTTGTCCAACCAGCTTTCATGTGAGTTTTTTTAAATACATTTCTGATTTCTTAGTAGTACAGTATCATGGAGTATACATACAATATAAAATACCTTTTCTTTATCCAATACCAAATCTTTTAAATGAATTTCAATTCATGATTCAATTAGCTTTAGGAGCATTTTATAGCAGCAACTCCAAATTGTAAAAGTGCAATCAACGCTAATGGCCTTAAAGACCCATCTTATAATACCTCAGTCACCAGCTATCCATAAAGTGCATGTGCATACATAGTTATGTTTCATTTAGCAGCCCGTTAATAAAGTGCAAAGTTTTTAAAGTGCAAACGTGGAATCTCTAAAATTTCAGATGCTATCAAAACGTGTCTCAATGCTACCATACAAACGATAGGGCTGTTCTTGCGGTATGCATAAGTTACCCATCCAGATGATCCCTCCAGTTGGCAAAATACTGCCACATTTCAGCCCCTTTCTTTTTAGCCTGATACCCCCATTGTTTATATATAGCTTTTTCAAGATTATACGTACCCAGCAGGCGATATAGCCATTGGTGAAATACTGGAGGGGTAGCATCCCGCCAACCTGAGGCTATACAAATTCCGTATACTGCCATTGCAATACAAATAAAAGCCCCTTCTTCCTTTTTTCCCCGATTAGTTATACCAAGCATTATTACCGGGGGCGGGGGGTTACATTCACTTGTAGCAGCAGCTTCTCTTGTAAGAATACCTCTATTTCTCTTCTAAGCGGACCAAGCTCATTGCAGGTGGCAAACATATGCATTAAATCTGCCTTATAAACCGCACACAGCGGTCAGAATACCCCTTTCCCCTACCCCCATTTGGCAATCCGATACGGGGTGTAGTATAGCCCAAAGCATGTTTTATAGAACTGCGCTTGGAGGTTGGCTGGCATTAAAATTGATTAGGTGTTTAAAAAGGTGTCTTGAAAATCTACATCTGTAATGCCTAGCGTCCCTTGGCACTTAGATGAGCATTTTCCTAGATTGTCCGTCTTTCATGTGATCATTCATCAACTCATGTAACAGTCCGATCCTAGGAACATCAGGCTGCCTTAATCTATCAACTAATTCACAGCTCTCAAAATTCTCCTTCCTTCCTCCCTTCCTTTGCAAAAATTGTCTTACCTGTAGATATTTGAAAAATTCTCTATAGGATAACTCAAATTTCGCTCTCAGGTCTTCAAATGACATTAAACCACCTAAGGAAAAGGCAGCCTACCTGGGTTACACCTGCCTTTATCCATTAATCAAAATAACAATAATTAAAAATACCAGAAAGATCTTTGTTTTGTAAAAAGGGCATATAGTAATTTAATGACCCAAGTCCTATGAAGCGTCGTACAGAGGACCATACTTTAAAAGCTATAAGCAGTGTCTTAAAGCGCACCCTTTTATAGTGCCCAAAATCAATTTGACGCCAAAGGCACCCTCTTACATCGTGGCCATTCATTTTTTCATAAGGGGAAGTATCACTGACTATTCCCATCCCAGGGCACGCTTTCAAAAGTTCTATATATAGTTTATTGTCGGTTACCCACCAGTATAATTTGAGGTTCGGTGGAGCCAAGCCACCACGCTCTCTGGGTAGGGATACATATTTAATTGGTCTTCTAGGTCCTGAATACACCCATAGGAAATGTGCAAATATGCTTTTAAGTATTTTAAACCAGGGGGATTGCTTTTAATAAGTATAAAACTTTAGGAAAGAATATCATCTTGACTATGTTCACTCTACTAAACAATGTGAGATGTAGATTATCCATCTTTTTAGCACTTTTTTCATTTCTGAGGCACACAGTTCTACATTTTCCTTTACTACCTCATCAATTTCTGCAGTTCTCACAACACCCAAACATGTGTTTTTTTAACTACTCTGCTATCTCTCATCAGTGTGAACTCATTGGTAACTATTTGTATTGTGTTCCTATTCAGGGCATATCTGGGAACAATGCCAAATCTCTGGGCATCCTTTTCAATTGCTCGCATCGCCATCTCAGGATATGGAATAACTAGCACGACATTGCCGGCATACGCCAACACCTTGTCTGCTTCCTCCAAGTCAAATAGTGGGGGAATAACTGCTGACAACTGTAAATGATTAAAAAAAGGGTCTATGTACATTGCAAACAATAACAGTGAACAGGGACACCCTTGTCGTGTACCTCTCATTATTTTCAATGCCCCCGTCAATTCCCCATTTATACATACTCTAGCCTC
Organism: Lissotriton vulgaris; assembly: GCF_964263255.1. NCBI lineage: Eukaryota > Metazoa > Chordata > Amphibia > Caudata > Salamandridae > Lissotriton > Lissotriton vulgaris. The sequence goes on along the minus strand of NC_141700.1, from coordinate 141,095,326 downwards.
GGGTTCCTTATACAGGGCTTTTACTGCACCAATGAACTGTTCTCCTGTTCCCTTTCCATTGCATAGAGGCCCACAGAAACTGCCAGGAGACACTATCAAAAGCTTCTTCTGAGTCTAAATATTTTGCAGCCATAGGGTCTCCTAACACGTGCCTCACATCAAACAGCGTAATGATCTGTCTGATGTGTTCTATGAAGTTTATTCCACAGAAAAGTGATTAGAAATGCTAAGCTCTGCCATCCATGGATTTGAGGTTTAAGGTTAATAATTAACTCCTGATCTCTAGCTTGAATAAATCTCTGTGTGACAGATGCATCCATCTTTTCTAACAATTATGAGGACCATTCAAAAATTATGACCAAGACATTAAACTGAATTCGGGATTTCACTGGTAACCAGTGCAGACTGTACCAGGGTGCTGAGGAATAATTGTGCATCCTTAGGTAGAAGTTCACTCACTTAAATCAAACTTTACTTCGGTGATCAGGGGTAACCATAAAAGTACAGCACAAAATAGAAGACACTATGGGCCATATATTATGAAGGTACCCATTTGCGAATCTCAAATAGCGATTTTTAAGACATCGCTATTTGCAATTTCTTAAAATTCCATAATTGCGATTAGCAAATTGCGAATCGCAATTATGGAATACTTTTCCATTCATTTCTATGGGCCAGGAGGCCCATAGGAATGAAAGGAAAGTTATTCTCAATTTGCGATTCGCAATTTGAGAATCGCAAATTGAGAATAATTTCAAGGGTGCAGGGGTGTCCAAAGGACACCCTGTTGCACTACTGAAATTAGCATGGGTGCACATGTGGTGCACATACATGCCCTAAGGGCATGTATGTGCTTCACAGCGCACTTTGAAAAATGAAAAAAAAAAGCATTTTTCAAGGAATTTGCAAATTACCACCAACTTGAAGTTGGTGGTAATTTGTGATTCCTTAAGGTCAATTTTCAATTTTGGTTTGCTTAATACATTGCATTTAAGGAATCGCAAAATTTGCGACTCCTTAAATGCAATCGCAAAGTAAAGAATCGCAAATTTAGCAATTCCTTATTTTGCACCAAAATCCTATTATACATACCATTTAGTAAAAATGAGTTCGCAAACGCCGAAATTCTGCGAATTTCGAAGTTTGCGAACCCATTTGAGCTTCATACATATGGCCCTATATAACATTTAAGGACGGACCAGTGCAAAAACAGAAATAAAAACCTCACAGGTAGTAACGTACAAATGCAACAAAAATCTGAGCATAGGCGGGTCACCAACAGATCACAAAAGAAAAAGTTTCAGTCGTCCAATTGTTGGGGTGTCCCATGTCCAGCAATGATACACTCAAGTACAGTGGAAGTGCCAAAAATGACAAGAGAATGAATACTCACAGGATGATAATAAACACAATAATAAAAGGGTTTAAAATCAGATAATTAATTTTAAGGTTAAACAGGCTACCATGATTACATCAGTATTAAATTCCTTCCGTTGGCCACACACTTTAACCTCTTCACTGCTAGACCTCCCCCACCCCACCCCTCAGTGCTAAGCCTTCTTTTGGTTATTTGAGGTAGTTTGCGCTTAGGCCCTTCGTAAAATTTTTCCCACATAAGGTATTAATGCAAAATGTGCGTACTTTTCTTCTAACATCCTGAGGAGTCTAAAGGTACCCAGGGTTTGTGGATTTACCTGAGGGGACAGAAAGATTTGCTAAAATACAGCTACATTTTGGGTTTTGGGGGAAAAATTGAAAAAACTGCTGCAGAAGAAAACATCTGTTTTTTCCCTGCAAATGTTGTTAACAAAGAAGTCACACTTTTGTCAGAAAATCAACATTTTTTGCACAGTTTTGACATTTTACTGGGACATAGCCTATTTTTCCTATTTTTGATGCTGTTAATCTCCTTCCAATTAGTAGTAGAAATGTGTGTGAAAGCAATAATGATTCTCAGAGAGCTATTTATTTAAAACAAAGTAGACAAAATTTAGATTTTAGCAAGGGGTCATTTGTGTAGATCCTTCAAAGTTTTCCTATAGAAACTAACAGTTGAAATAACAATAATATTGAAATTGAGTTGAAAAAAACAGCCAATTGTGCCAACGTTTTTACCTGTAACTTCTTCTAAGTATGGCATATTTTTTTAAAGCAGTATACAGTTATGTCTGACCCTTCCAGTTGCAGGGATATATAGGACTTGTAGGTTCAACAAGAACCTGAGTTACCCAGAGTTAATAACTAAGCAGCACCTTGCAATGGTTTTCATTGTGTACCGGGTATATAGCAATTCATTTGGTACAATATAAATAGTGAAACATAGGTATCAAGGCAACCATGTGTTTCCTAAATAGGAACAAAATATAGAGTTTAGAAACAGTGTTTATTTGCACATCTCTGAAATTGTGGGTAGCCGTACTAGCATGCGAATTAGAGGACATTTTTCAAAATTACTTTTTTTTTACACATTTTCTTACATTTACAAGGCAGAAATGCATAGAAAGTCAATTGGTAATAACACTTGTTCTACCATTCTGTGTTTCCCGAAATCCCCCGATAAAAATGGTACCTCACTTGTGTGGGTAAGCCTAGTGCCTGCTACAGGAGACGGCCGAAAGCACAATTTGGGCAAATCACATTTTTCCAGTGAAAACTGACCCTCTTTTTACAATGTGCCTACCTGTGGATTTTGGATGCTAGCTCAGCTGGCACCTAGGGAAACCTAGCAAACTGGTACATTTTTAAAAAATAGACACATAGGGGAATCCAGGATGGGGGTGACTTGTGTGGCTCTCACCAGGTTCTGTTACCCAGAATCCCTTGCAAACCTCAAACCTTGTAAAAAAACAAATGTTCTCACATTTCTGTTATGGAAAGTTCTGGAATCTGTAGGAAGCCACAAATTTCCACCCACCCCTCATTCCCTCAAGTCTCCCGATAACAATGGTACCTCACTTGTGTGGGTAGACTTAGTGCCGGTGACAAGAAAAGGCACCAAAACGCAACGTGGGAAAAAAGACCATTTCTTCTCAATGTGCCTAGCTCTGAATTTTGGACCCTAGATCAGCTGACACCTATGGAAACCTAGCAAACCTGTAAATTTTTGAAAATTAGACACCCAGGTGAATCCAGGATGGGGCGACGGGCGGCTCACACCAGGTTCTGTTACCCAGAATCCTTTGCAAAGCTCAAACTTTGGCAAAAAAAACACATTTTCCACACATTTCTGAGATGGAAAGTTATGGAATCTGCAAGGAGCCACAAACTTCCACCCACCCAGCATTTCCCAAGTCTCCAAATAAAAATTGGTTTTTCACTTGTGTGGGGAGGCCTATTGCCTGTGGCAGGAAAGGGCCCAAAACGCAACTTCTGCACATCACAATTTTCCAGTGAAAACTGACCCTTTTTTGCATTGTGCATAGCTGTGGATTTGGGACCGTCTCTCAGCCAGCACCTATGGAATGTTGTATGATGTTACAACGCATGCTTTTACCCCGCATGCTGTTGCAACGCAATCTTTTACCCCAACTTGCTGTCGGGGGTGTGCTGGATGTTGGAATAGTATAATTTACTATTCCAACTCCAGTCTGTGCAACAGTAGGGAAGGTGCTGGAGTTAAATCCAACACCCTCTACCTCCTAAAGCAAGCCATTTTCATTGCAATGGCATGCAGGATAAAAGCATGCATTGTAATAAATGCGGTGTAACGGTTCTTTCCCCCTAGGGAAACCTGGCAAATCTGTACATTTTTCAAAAGTAGACACCAAGGTAAATCCAGGATCGGGGGCGTGTGTGACTCTCACCAGGTTCTGTTACCCAGAATCCCTTGCAAACCCCAAACTTTGTCAAAATAACCACATTTTCCTCACATTTCTGTGATGGAAAGTTCTGGAATCTGTGGGAACTTCAACCTACCCAGCATTCAACCAAGCCTCCTGATAAAAATAGTACCTCACTTGTGTGGGTATGCCTATTGCCCGCAACAGGAAATGGCCCAAAATGCAATGTGGGCATATTAGATTTTTCAAATAAAAACGGACCCTTTTTTAGCAATGTGCCTAGCTGTGTATTTTGGACCCTAGCTCAGGCAGTACCTAGGGAAGCCTAGCAAACCTCTACAACTTTATAAACTAGACATCCAGGGGAATCCAGGGTGGGGTAACTTGTGTTGCTCTCACCAGACTCGGTTACCCAAAATACCTTGCAAATAGTATTCAGACAGAACATCGATCTGGAAATGTCGACTTACACAAATATCGAGTTGGAAATATTGTGACACCGAAATATCGACAGTAAGAATATCGTGGTCAAGAATATTAAATTTAAAGTAATAAATATTGTTTTAAAAAATATAGAAGTCATTAATATCGTTTGCAAAAATATAGTATTTTAACATATCGATTTTTTATTGGTGCTATGTATTTTAGTTTATATTTTGAATGCATGTGATGTATATTGTTTTGTATAAGTATTGTTTATGTTTTTTAATATATGCGTTAAATTTTTAGGAGTTATCAATTATATTTTAATTTTATTTTGGGTTTTTTAATTCTGTAGCAGGTTGTGGGTTTATAGAGGAATAGGGTGGGAAGTAATTTAATTATAATAAATTAATGACTCTTTTTTATTTATTAATATTTATTCAATTGAGATTTAATAGTGTTAATTGTGGAGAGTAATTTATTTGTACTTAATTATCAATTACTTGTTAATTTATATTAATTAATTGATTACAATTTAATGATGAAAATTGGGTATTTAATTTTAGGTGTGGGTTGTTGGGTTTTAAGGGGTAAATGGTGGGAAGTAATGTATGTTTAATTAGTTAATAATTAGTTGTTAATTTATATTATTTAATTGATAGTAAATTAGTTATGGAAATTGTGTATTTAATTTTAGGTGGGGGTGTGGGGTTATAGAGGTAAAGGGTGGGAAGCAATGTCTATGGAAATTGTGTAAATAAGTTTAGGTGTGTCACGTCCAATGGTCCTCAGGATCTCACGATGCTCTATAGGGTCCACCTCTCGACAGCCCCTGGGTCTGAATGAGAACAGACGCACAGGAATGATCGAGCGAGGGATAATCAGGAAGGTAAGGGAGGGAACAGCGGGGAAGGGAAGCTGAAACGAGAACAAGGCACCATGAGACTAGCACAGACTATATAGGCAATGCACTTAGTAGAAACCTGTAACCCCACCCTCGTGTGAAATGAATGAGTTATACCTGGTAGGAATAAGTGGAAGGCTTTGCCTGGCAATCAAAAAGGTTGAACAGGATGATAATTCTAGAATACAAGAACCCTATGGTCAGTATCTTCACTCAGCAAGATTCATAGTACATTACACACAACCCTATTACTACATACCAACGTAAATGTAAATTGGGGCTTCAACAGGGGTCAGTATGGAAGTTAGCCTGCCAGGCGAAGCTCATAAGCCCCTGTTGTCAGAAAGGAAGAAAAGGAGACAACAGTTATTGTCTTCACTCCCGAATTTGCATTGCCTGGTTACTTCACCTGACAACACACAATGCTGTACACACGGAGTACTATAAATGTCCTGGATCCTGAAGCGATAGAGACTCACAAGCAAAGCAAAACCAACAATGTCTTCCGTTTGTCTGTTAAACCACAGAATATTGGCACCTTTGAGGAAACAAGGTCTCTATGCAGGTAAGTCCGTTTTACCCCCTATGAACAAGGCAAATGCACGGGGGATGGAAGAAAGAACAATAGCCCTGGACTTCTGAAATCAGGTTGAACCCAGAGCAAAGAATGGCAGTTCGCAGAAACAGTGTTCCCTCAAAAATCCACACAACAGCAAACACTGTACAAGCTGCCTGGAAACCGGCGTCTCACTAGCCAGTGAAACGCTAGAGCCTCAGCCGAGAACTCCACTGATATGGGAGGCGCCAGCCGACGCCACCCCTAGACAGAAGCAGAAAGCTTCTAATGCACTCACCAGCCGGCTCTGAGTACACTCTCAAAAGGATACGCTGGAAACTCTCGATCTTACCGCAATCAGCATCGGAACCAGAATCAACGGCGGGCGCTTCTGTTTCCTCGCCGGTAATGTTCTCTGCGCGTGTGACGTCATCACACGGGCGTCGCGCGCACAGACCCTGGAAACATGGGAAATGTAGTCTTTATAGTTTAGATCGTGTCTCAAGGCAGGGTTCGCGCCTAGCCTCCGCCGTGAGATTTAACAGTACATCCCTCTCCCGAAGAACACTGACAGAGACAAGGTTTGGCCGGGCAGCGTTGATGGAACATCCTCACAAACCTGGGTGCATGGACATTGGATGCAGGTTCCCAAGAATTCTCTTCATTACCGTAACCCTTCCAAGCCACCAAATACCACAATCTGGTGCGGTATATCTTAGAGTCCACAATCCCTCTCACCTCATAGTCTTCTTCGTTATTCACGGCAATCTCAGCAGGCACCAGTTTTCTGTGCATTCTCGTGGGTTTCACCAAAGACACATGAAAGGCAGGATGAATGCGTAAGGAGGATGGCAGAGCCAATTTAACCACCACAGGATTAATGAGCTTGATGATCTTGTACGGGCCTATATATTTGGGATTGAACACACTATAACGCTTAAAGCGTATGTTTTTGGTGGACAACCAGACGTAATCACCCAACTTGTATATGGGCCCTGCTTGTCTGTGCTTGTCCTCATAGGCCTTGTACCTCGCTTTGGTCTGCTTTAGCTGTCTTTTGACATGCTGCCATGACTTATGAATACTCTGTAGTCTTTCTTGTACCTCAGGGACAGTGGTGTTTGGTGCAGGATGGTGAAATGGCAAGAAATTAGGATGGAAACCATAGGTGCAGTAAAACGGAGCTGTCTTGGTGGAACCATGTACTGCACTGTTATAGGCTATTTCAGCTAGCCACCACCGACACCTTTTTGTAAACTGTTCTTGTTTTGTTTCTGTTAGGGCATTCCCGAATGAAGTGTCCCTTCCTACCGCAATACAGACATAAGCCTTTCTTCCTTCTATATTCCCTTTCCTCCGTGGTTAATGGAGACCTCACGGCTCCTATTTCCATGGGTTCAGGTGTAGACTGGCTTGCTCCCTCCGACCCCCTGGGATTCTCGTATCTTGGGGGTAACCGATCCTTTCTACGATTGTCACCCTTACGATCACTCAGACGATGATCTAATCTCAGGACTAGGCTGATCATGTCTTCACAGGTACTGGGCTGAGGATCAATCTGGGCAAGTACATCCTTCATTTCCTCGGTGAGGCCATTATAGAAAATGGCATGTCTTTTTTCTTCCGGCCAATCCGTTTCCGCGATAAGCCTTCTAAAATCGTTGAGATAGGTTATCAAATCTCTATTCCCCTGTTTCAGTCCTAGCAACTCCCTGTCTGCTGTTAATGTAGCTGACCTGCGATTGAAAGTTTTTTCAAAATCGGCCCTAAAAGCCTCCCAGTCCCTTAACAAAGGATCATCCCTTTTCACTAATGGTACTGCCCATTGTGCAGCATCCCCTGCTAAATACGAGATGAGATAAGCTACTCTGGAGTGATTGGTATTGAATACCTTGGGCTTGCAGGAAAAATGCAGTAACACCTGTGTAAGAAACACCTGCACTTTGCCACTGTCCCCATGGAAACGTTCTGGAGGGGCTAGGGGGATCGGGGCGGGAACTTCCACTACGACAGAGGAGGCCTGCTGAGTACCAGCACTGAAAGGGTTACGACTCAACCTATCCACTTGAGCCTGCAGTGCAGCAGTCTCTGTTCTAGATGCTTGCAACTCTGTTTGGACCAGCGCCAGGGCTGCTAATATATCATCCATTGTGGACATTGTATCGTGAAATCGGGAGGACTGAAAGTCTTGGGCCGTTGATTCTGTCACGTCCAATGGTCCTCAGGATCTCACGATGCTCTATAGGGTCCACCTCTCGACAGCCCCTGGGTCTGAATGAGAACAGACGCACAGGAATGATCGAGCGAGGGATAATCAGGAAGGTAAGGGAGGGAACAGCGGGGAAGGGAAGCTGAAACGAGAACAAGGCACCATGAGACTAGCACAGACTATATAGGCAATGCACTTAGTAGAAACCTGTAACCCCACCCTCGTGTGAAATGAATGAGTTATACCTGGTAGGAATAAGTGGAAGGCTTTGCCTGGCAATCAAAAAGGTTGAACAGGATGATAATTCTAGAATACAAGAACCCTATGGTCAGTATCTTCACTCAGCAAGATTCATAGTACATTACACACAACCCTATTACTACATACCAACGTAAATGTAAATTGGGGCTTCAACAGGGGTCAGTATGGAAGTTAGCCTGCCAGGCGAAGCTCATAAGCCCCTGTTGTCAGAAAGGAAGAAAAGGAGACAACAGTTATTGTCTTCACTCCCGAATTTGCATTGCCTGGTTACTTCACCTGACAACACACAATGCTGTACACACGGAGTACTATAAATGTCCTGGATCCTGAAGCGATAGAGACTCACAAGCAAAGCAAAACCAACAATGTCTTCCGTTTGTCTGTTAAACCACAGAATATTGGCACCTTTGAGGAAACAAGGTCTCTATGCAGGTAAGTCCGTTTTACCCCCTATGAACAAGGCAAATGCACGGGGGATGGAAGAAAGAACAATAGCCCTGGACTTCTGAAATCAGGTTGAACCCAGAGCAAAGAATGGCAGTTCGCAGAAACAGTGTTCCCTCAAAAATCCACACAACAGCAAACACTGTACAAGCTGCCTGGAAACCGGCGTCTCACTAGCCAGTGAAACGCTAGAGCCTCAGCCGAGAACTCCACTGATATGGGAGGCGCCAGCCGACGCCACCCCTAGACAGAAGCAGAAAGCTTCTAATGCACTCACCAGCCGGCTCTGAGTACACTCTCAAAAGGATACGCTGGAAACTCTCGATCTTACCGCAATCAGCATCGGAACCAGAATCAACGGCGGGCGCTTCTGTTTCCTCGCCGGTAATGTTCTCTGCGCGTGTGACGTCATCACACGGGCGTCGCGCGCACAGACCCTGGAAACATGGGAAATGTAGTCTTTATAGTTTAGATCGTGTCTCAAGGCAGGGTTCGCGCCTAGCCTCCGCCGTGAGATTTAACAAGGTGTGGGTTGTGAGTTTTATAGTGGTAAAAGGTGAGAAGTAATTTATGTTTAATTAATTAATAATTAGTTGATAATTAATATTTATTAATTACTTGATATTTATTTAGGGTAATTGTTTATTTTTTGTGAAGGGTTTTCCTTTTATAGGGGTAAATGGTGGGGAGTAAATACAATTTACTTAGTTTTTAATTAGTTGTTAAATACTATTAGTTTTTTTAATTATAAATAACTTTTAATTGTGTGAATAATTTTTACAATTTAAATTTAGCTGAGGGTTGTGGGGATTATAAGAGTAAAGTGTAGGAAGTTAATGAATTTATATGAGTTTTAATTTGTTTTTTATTGATAATATTTCTTTAATTGGTAATTAATATGTTATTATGGAAGTACGTTTTTTGTTTAATTTAGATGCAGGTTGTGAAAACATGGCTATTTCTATGCGCCTAAGGTAATTCATAAGCAAGGCTGTCAGCACTATACTTATCAGTACAAAAGACAAAATGACATACAGGTCTTCAAAAGCTGAACGGCAGCAAAGCCTTTAGAGATGAATAGAATATTTTTTTAATTCATACACTTTACCTTAACAAACTAATTTAGCTGCAGCTAATGCTAGCTATCGGAATATTAGGGCATATCTTTGATCGTTATGCACATACATGCAGCTATGGTTTGTAGGGATGGCAGGTAGGTCTAAATTCTGTTGGATGGTTAATATAGATCAAAATTTGAATGAGTGATATGGGCCAAAGATGCTGTTCTGAGAAACATTAAGAATGGAGACAGACAGCTTCTGTAATGCACATCTACTCCTAATAAAAACACAGACATTAATACACATAGGGGCTTATTTATGAGAGCCCTGTGCCACTTTTGCCCCACATAAAGTGGTACATGCATGACGCAGGGCTCTCATAATTATTAAGATTTACGAAGCCACGCAAAGCCACCCTAGGTGAGTAGCCTCATAAATCATGACTAAAGCTATACAGCACAGATTGCTGCATTACCTTACTCTGCGCCCTGGAGCCGTTCCATGGGTGTCACAGTGGATTTTTCACCGCATCACCCATGGAATTTGATGCTGCCCGAGATTTGCAAAGTGATGTAACCCTGGGGAAGCGTCAAATCCGTACGACTCCCATGGTGAGGCATAATGAGGAGAAATATATTTACTTTTCCAAATTTTTTTCTCGTTCCATGTGTGCTGCATTCTGCAACACACATAGAAAGAGAAAAACACCTCGCAGGATTGTTCTTGTGCAGGAAGGTGGCCAATACTGCACAAGAACAATACTGCCTGATGCAAGGGTGCCTACATTGCCGCTAGGATGCCAAAATAGTGCCAGCGCAGGCAGAATGGACAGGAACACACCATATTGATTAAATAGGGTGCATTCTGGTACTTTCATTTTGGCATAGAGCAGCGCAACAGCTGCCCTATGCCAAACTTCCATAAAAGGCCTCATTTATTATATTTCTCCTCGTTGTGCCTCACCTCGGGAGGTGTACAGATTTGATACTTCCCTGGATAAATCTTTATGAGAGCCCTGCATCATGCATGAACCCTTTTACGTTGTGCAAAAGTAATGGTGGATGAGCTCCCTTTGGCTGCTGAGGGTTGTCCCTATTGTTGTGATACGTAAGTCCCTCACAACCAGAAAGCTGAGACGTATTGGGCCGGCCCCATTTCTCAACTACTTTGCTCAGGGGCCTCCTGGTGTACCACTGCTTGGGGGATGAACAACACCTGGCTTCTGAGGGTTGTTGGGGGCCAAGAACCCCTATTAATGTGACAACTAAGTCCTCCACAGCTGGTTTGCTGAGACCTCATAAGAGGCCTTACCCCCTTTCTCAACCACTCTGCAAAGGGGCCTCCTGGCACACTATTGGTTGAGGATGAACTCCCTCCCCTTGGCTGCTGAGGATTGCCCGGCTGCTGGCAAGCACCCACCAAGTCTTGTTGAACTCTTCAAGCATGCAAAATGGCTTGTCGAGCACGCAAACGGAAAGAAAATATGCTCAGTTGTGGAGTGCAGAGTTTATTGGTAGCCCCTCATTCTCCACAGAACTGCAGAATTCTGTAAACTCCATGAGAAGAGTGGAATTTTACGCCTAGGCCTAGAAAAACCAAAGGTTACAGGGACATTATAGTTAGGAAATAGAATTTATTTAAGCTCAGAAAGTCACTAAAAAAACAAAGGTTACAGAGAACAATACAAGTACTCACACAACCATTCACTCATCCATAGAACTACTCAGACACCCACTCACTCAACGAGCCTGATCATACAGCCATTCATTCACCCATACAGAGACTCACACAGCCCCACTTCTTATAGCCTCACATATTACATCCCTCATGACATGGTCAGTGGCATCACTGGTGACATCTCAAATAATATCACTGATAAAATCATCCACAGAAGCACTCACACCCCTATACAACCTCTTATACACCCACTCACATACCCACAGACTCACACACCCATTCACAGAACAATACAAGTACTCGCACAACCATTCACTCATCCATAGAGCTACTCAGACACCCACTCACTCACAGAGCCTGATCATACAACAATTCATTCACCCATACAGAGACTCACACAGCCCCACACTCACCCATACAGCTACTGACACATCCAGTTTTTCACCTATACAGCTATTCACACACCCGCCTACTCATTGGTACAGCCTCTCAACAGAGCTACTCACTCAACCATACGACTCACACACTAATATGACCGATCAATCAAATAAAGAGTTATTCAATTTCTTAGAAGAATCATAAAAGCACATAAAAAATTACAGCGTAATTATCATTTCAAAAAATAATTGTAAAATTATGGGGTATGCAGTCTCAGAAATTGATTTTATATAACTAACATGACCAATTGATTACCCATTTACACATCCATGCAACTACTCACACAGCCACTCATTCACCTGTACAGCCAATCCCACTTACTCTTCCATACAGTCACTCACACCAACTCACTTAGCCAAACAGCCACTCAAACAGCCACTTACTCACTCACACAGCCATTTACACAACCAGTCACTCACTGATAAGCCATTCAGACACTCATTCACTCACCCAGTCACTCAATTACCCACTAATCCACCTATACAGCCACTCGGTCACCCACCAAAATAGCAACTGACACATCCAGTCACTCACAATACAGCCACTCACAAAGCCACTAAGGCATTCGCACAGCTACTCAGACACCCACGTATATACTCATACAGCCACTCACACACCTGTACAGTCACTCAGACACCCACTCACACATGGATACACAGAGACTCACATAAATGATGTTAAAAAAGGAATCAATCTTTAGTAGTACACATTGTATAAATATTTAACTTTTGTGGTACCTTACTATATACGTTTAACTCACAAAGGGCCAGATGTACGACCAGCAAAATTTTGCCTGGCAAATTGCGACTCATTTGCGAGTCGCTATTTGCGAGGTGCAATTTGCCATGTACAACAGTGTGTTTAACACCGTTTGCGATTCCCAATGGGGTTGCAAATTGCGAGGCTCATTATTATTAAGGAGCCTCTTGCAATGGGAATGACAGGCCCTCCCAGATATGGTGACCTGCTGGGCTCAGCAGAACACCATGTCTGGGACTGCTTTTAAATAAAGCAGTTTTTTTTTAAATGCAGCCCGTTTTCATTAAAGGAAAACAGGATGCATTTTTTAAAAAAATGAAACGTTTTCGTTTAATTTTTTAAGGGAAGGTAGTGGTCCCTGGGACCACTGCCTGCCCTTATCAAATATTTTTAGAGACAGTCACAAAGTGGAAAGCGACTGCATTACCATCCTTGAAGAGGGTGGAAATTTGCAAGTGTTTTGCGACTACAATTGTGGTCACTCAATTAATAAATAAATAAATAAATTCATACATTGATTTGCGGACGCAATTAGGAAGGGAAAGACCCTTCCTAATTGCGACTCGCAATTCCTAAATAGCGAGTCTCAAATAAATTGCGACTCGCTATTTAGGAATTGTACATGGCCCTGGGAGGCAAACCCTTTTGAGCATGCAATTTAGGGTTGTACATCTGGCCCAAAAACTTTTTTAAAAACCTCACAATCACTGGATGATGTCATCAGTGATGCCATTTGAGATACCATCAGTGATGTCATTTGAAATCCATCAGTGATGTCACTGACCATGTCATAAGTGATGTAATATGAGAGGTCATAAGCAGCGCATTGTGGGGCCTCAAGTTATATTTAGCTCACGTAACCATAACTGCTGAATTTAGTTTTGTAACTATAACGTTTCAGTAATCTTTAGTTTTTTCAGTAAATAAAGATATATATGGATATATGTATATACTGTTGTAAAAGTACAGCAATGCAAAACAAAGCACATTATATTTTATGTATTATAAAGTATGACATTCATGCAACCGTGATCTATCTTGTATTAGCAGTTTTAGCATTTTTGGTTTTGCCAATTGTGTCCTTTTTGATTCCCAACAGGAAAAGCTGCAAAATGAAGGTCTGTGTTTTGTTGTTGGTCCTGATTTCCATTTCTTGGAGCACACAGTCAAATGAAAAGAACTACCGCAGTTGCCTAGAGATAAAGCAAAAGGAAAGAAGCACAAAAGGTGAGTAGACTCTAGTTATGGGAGTTCTCCTTTATTAACACTCACTAGAGGCAAGGTATACTAACATTAGGAATACTGATTTCCTAATTGCGATTATCTCTGAATCACAATTAGGAAATCGGTATTCCTAATGTATGAAACTTTTTTGAGTTTCATTAGCGATTCCTAGAGGGTCACAAATAGACCCCCCTCATGCATATTAATGAGGTAGGTCACAATTTGCGACCCATTAGGAATTGCAGCCATCACAAAGATGGTGGCCTGCTGAGGGCAGCAGACCACTATGTCTGTGATTGCTTTTTAATAAATCATTCTTTTTTTTAGGTCTCTGCTGGCATTGGAGCGCACATGCGCTCCTCGCCTCAAGGCTAATAGTGAACAAGTCAGTTTGGAGAAGGGAACTCAAGCCCAACCCCTCATTTCCATTGGGTAGCGTCAGCGTTTATGGTAAACGCTGGCTTCCCATTGGAAAGGAGGGTTTTTCGTTGACTCCCTTTGGCTTTTTGTTGGACTGGCTCACCTGATTCACGGCTGTCGTGAAGACTTTTCTCATCTGCTTGTTAATTAACAAGCAGATAAGAAAATTCTTCACAACAGCTGTGAAGCAGGCACGGAGCTCAGAAGTGCACGGGGTCACGGGGAGGACAAGGCAATGGCAAGCGCTTGTTTTTTACTGTGGTGCCTTCCTTTAGGGTTCTGGGAGTAGCTATTTAATACAGCAAAGCACAACCCGCTCCGAAATGTTGCTCCAATATTTTACAAGGGATTTTTTGGCACAACACGTCGATGCCAAGCAGATTGGACGGCAGGTAAAAAATATATTCTGTCACGAAGACTCACGCCCCCCTTTTTATCTCCGCGCAGGTTAAATGATTGGTTCATGTCGGTGTGTTTCATTAGCTTTTCACCCAGACAACTTATGAAAAGGCCAATTATTCATGCACAATGAGCATGTTCATTGCATCTCTACCGGCTCTTTCACATTTTCACCATTTCTTCGCGTGGCGATCTGTGCAGTGTTTCCTCGCTGGTCCCTTGAATGTATTCCCCTGCCTTCCACTCGCCTCTTCTCTCCCTTCCTGAACTCGTTAAGATATGTGATTGCAAAATGATCTATTTGCCAAGCACTGACCTCTGCCTAGTTAAGCTCTCTTTTTCCTTCAGCATTAATTTAGATGAGGTGGATAATGTTCTCTGCTCATGTAAATATGTCATCTTCTCGGTCTAGCGAGACCGCTTGCACTATTGCTTTGAAAAATTAGGGGCCTGCGAGTAGTGTCACCGCATCGCATGGTACAGTTTTCCTCATTTTTTTTGCTGGCAATCATAACAGTGAGACGTGCTCTGCCAAAGAGCTGCCTGTTCTATTGAACTTTGACTTTTCTGGGCCTCGATCGATAAACAGTGGTGTGTCAGTATCTCCCAGGCAGTAAACTGCACCCCAATAAATAACAAATAAGAGGCTGCGAGCGGAGAAAGCTCATTGCGGCCTCTTTCACGCCAAGGATTATAGATTTATATTGACTCCGAAATAGATTCCAGTTCATGGCATTTGCGGCTGAGTCCAGTAAACAGCAGCTCGTCGGCTCCCCCACACATGTAAACAAATAGGACATAATAGGAAACTGTTGAAATGTCAGCTAATTGAACTCTGCTATCACGCGAACAGTAACAGAGACCATATTGCACAAGGGCAACAATGCACAACGCTGCAAAGGCAAGGTTGCGTATGTGTCTCCATCTGTGTGTGTGTATGTGTGTGTGAATGTGTGCATGCCTGTGTGCGTTTGCCTGTGTATATGAATGCATCTGTGTGTGTGCGTGCGTGCGTGTCCAGGGCAATGTAATCCTTCACTTCTGTCAACATGAACATAAAAATGAATTTTATGTGTGAATCACATTTGTCGTTATCAGATTGAAATGACTGCTGGTGTGGTCAGGCCTTGCCTCAACATGGGGTTCTGATTAGGTAAATGAAGTGCTTGAAATGGAAAAATAGAAGTGCAGGTACTCTATTCCAGAGTACCAGTTTGTTTCTGGGAAGTGCCGGTACTCTCCAATCAAAAGTATAGCATTTCTCTTGAGAAGTGCTGGTGCTTTCCCTCTCAGAATAAAAAAGTGCCGGTACTCGTACCGGAGGGTACCGACCCGTTTAAAGCACTGGGTAAATGACGTAGTCCTTGGCAGAGCACGGTGACATTATTACAGGCACCTTGATGTGATTGTTTGCCTGTGTGTGTGTGTACGCACATCTGTGTGTGCGCATCTGTGTGTGTGCATCTGTGTGTGCGCGTATGTGTCTGCATCTGTGTGTGTGCGTGCCTGTGCGAGTGTGTGCATCTGTGTATGTTTGCCTGTGTATGTGAATGCATCTGTGTGTGTGTGTGTGTGCCTGCAGGTGCGTGCGTGTCCAGGGCAATGCAATCCGTCACTTCTGTCAACATTAACATAACAAGCATTGAAAATGCAATAGGTCTCGCCTTTCATTAAGTTAAAGCCATTTGCTTTGCTATACAATACCATTAGCAAAGCAAATGGCTTTAACTTAATCAAAGGCACGACCTATTGCATTTTCAATGCTTGTTTTATATGTAGCCTGTTTCCCTTAAAGGAAAATAGGATGCATTTAAAAAGAAAAATTTAACTTTGCGGTTTAATTTTTTAAGAGTAGACGGTTGCCCATTGCACCACTGCCTGCTTAAAAAAAATATTTATTTTTTATTCTTAAGGAGGAAGGTGTTCCGTCAAGGAATAAGTAAAATATGAATGTTTTGCAACCATAATTTAGTCATAAAACATTTATACATCTTATTCAGATTTGGTATGTGGAAGCAATGCCCTAAACACGCCCCTTCCAAATACCAAATCGTAAACACAAATTGCGATTAAGTAACGTGTTACTGAATTGCATTTTGCATTTTGTGTATTGGCCCGACCAGCCGTTTATGACCACAAAAATACTTTGTACATTTTACCCATAGTCTTTTCTGTCTTGATCATAGATACTAGACAACTGCAGTCCGACACCAACATTCTCATTTACTCCAACCTTGCTATTGCTGTCATTAAGTTTTATAAAGTCAAGCTTAGTGTGTGAGGGAACTGTGTATAATAGGCTATTTTTATTTTTGATTAATGTGGGAATATCTCTGATTCATGAGATGCAAATCCATGATGAGATATCATCAATGTCATGGGGGGCATTACTGGTTACATTACATATCACTGGAACATTAACTTTATAACTGACATCTCTGTTGCAACAGTATTTGTTCTTTGCAGGCATTGCCTGTAATGACATTTTAAATGTGATTTCGCTCAACTGTCTAATCTGTCTTCACAGAGATAACACAAGCGATTTGGAGTGGTGGAGAGCCAGATAAGTAAACGTTAGAGTAGGATTGGTGTACCCCTGCGTTCCTTCGGCAGCCACTATCCGTACCAACCCCGTCTCGCTTTAAATAAATGTTTGTTTTTTCAATTTTCAGTGCTTTAAGTGGGCCGGTACTCACCGGTACTGAGTACCGTCACTTCTATATTTTTGGCGCTTGAGTACCGGAACCTCTCTTTGTCCAAAGGGAGTACCGGTACTCATGGGAATGTAAACCAAGCTCCGTAAAATTGCCATTTACAAAAAAAAGACCAACACAGCTGACAATAAGTGGGTCCGTGTTCGTGAAGCACTCTGATCGAGTGCTAATCTACCCCCCACAGTGTGCTAATTAAGCGGCCGCCAGTAGGTATTCATTCAGAGCCAGGGAGCTGGCAGGAAGGTTGGGAGGGGCGGACACACACTGCGATTACTGACACAGCCTGAGACTCTCTGTCTGCTCTGACCAGAGTCAGACTGGGACAGAAGTTAGGCACAGGCACCAAAATGAAAGTGCAATCATCATTGTGGTAACTGAACATGTTACAGCGCTCACTGCTTAGCTTTCTGTTCCCTGTTGTAACTGAATGCAGTGTACCTGACCCCCGGGCATCAGCCCTTCACCAGGCCTAGTCGGTAGGGTGACCAACTGGCATTGGTGCAAATTCAGGACGGTGAGTGTAAAAATTCAGGACAAAGGGTCAAAATTCAGGACACAAATTCAGGACAGGAGGTCAAAATTCAGTACAAAACTTCAGGACAATTGGATAAGTTTTACAGACACATCAGAGGCCGCGCAATAGTATATAAGTAAGCCCAGCCATATCCAAACATATGCAACCATTTGCAAACCTATCCATCATGTATCCTTCCATCTATCCTTTCACTCATCCATCCCTTCATCCATCCTTTATCCATCCATCCACCTTTTCACCCTAGCCATCTGTACACTCATTCATCCACTCTTCTACCCATCCATCCATCCATCCATTCGCTCATCCATCCAGCCATTTACCCTTTCACCCATCCAGCCATCCTTTCTCTTACTCATCCATCCACCCAGTCACTCATCCACCCTTTCAGTTATCCACCATCCTCCCTTTCTCTCTCCATCGTCCCTTTCACTTAGCAATCCTTCCTTCCATCCATCCATCCACCCATCCATCTACTCATCCATCTACTCATCCACTCATGAATCCATCCATTGACCCTATCACTCATCCATCCTTTCTCTCATCCATTTATCCTTTTACTCCTTCACTCATCTATTCATCCTTTTGTCCATCTACCCTCCCTTTCACTCACTCATCCATCCTTACATCCACCCTTTCACTCATCTGTCCATCCATTCACCCTTGCACTTATCAATTCATCAATCCATCCATCATTTCCCTCATCCATCCACCCACCCACTCACTCACTCATCCACCTTTTCACTCATCCATCCTTTCACTCATCCATCCACCCTTTTACCCACCCAACTACCCTTCCACCCATACATCCAGCTATTTACCTTTTCTCCCTTCCATCCTTCCACCTCTCATTTATCAATCCATCCATCCTCTTTTAGTATCCATCTATTCAATCTTTCATTCATCCATGCACCCTTTCACTAATTCATCCAGCCATCCACCCATTCCTTCACTTACTCACTCGCCCACCTTTTCATATTAATTTTGAGCTGAGCCTTTTTAATGCAGAAGCCATTCCTGGACTGGGACAGAAGCCACCCAGAGCAGAGACAGGATCCACCACAGGTGGGGGGTAGGGGGAGGGACAGGAGCCATCACTGGGGGGAGGGGGGTGGGAAGGAGGGGGACCAGGATCCACCAGGGTGGGCACAGGGGTGGGCATGCGGTATCCTAGTATCATCTTGGTCTCTTCCAGGGTGGGGTAGGGCTCCTCACCCCTCCTGGACAAGACAATGAGAAGTCAGTCTCTCTTTCCAAAATGTTACTTTTCCCAGCCCCCACTGTGATGTACAGCAGTTAAAAGAGAACTGATTTAACTGATTGTCCTCCTTACTTTGTTAATCAGTGTGGGTGCGACTGTGCCATTTCTTTATTTTATTACATTAAAGACTGCATGTGTGAAGAATCGAAGTTTGTTTACAATTTAGTGACAGTAATTAAGCTCTGTGCTGTGATGAGAACCACGTGCTGCCTCGGTGTAATCCAGACCGGTTGTAGGATGTTTGGGGCCCTGGGCAGAAAGGGAATGTCTCATACAAGTTGCAGAGACATGACTCATGCAGGGCAGTTTGTATCTGAATAGATGCCCCTGCTCCTGAAGCTGCAGCCCCTTCCTCTTGGTCACCTTCAAGCACCTCTTAACAGCTCGTCAAGGGCTGGAGGTGTGAGGGGTGGGGGCTGCAGCTTCAAGAGCAGGGGCATCTATTCAGATTCAAACAGCCCTGAATGCGTCATGTCAAGTCAAGAAGGGAGGTGAGTGGAAGCTGTGCCGGCTTTTGGGATGTGCGACCGTGCCCGGTTAAAATTATGGACAAATGGCGTCCGTTTAAAGAATCCTTCACGGACAACAGACAGACGGCCAAAATTACGGACTGTCCGTGAAATTTACGGACGGTTGGTCACCCTACTCGTCGGGCTCGTGACGGGGTGCAGTGGTGGTGGGGGGAGGAACCTGCACCAGGCAGACCTCTTCCACTAAGAGCATCTGCATCCTGAGATAAAGGCATGGTTCTCCCCTTCTGTGCTGACTTTTATTCCAGTCCTTTTGATTGTATTCACATTTATGTTCCACATGGAGTTATCCAGATGCTTCAAAGACATTTCAACTCCTTTACTTTATTTGCTATTTTCGAAGTTCATTATTGCCACATTTGTCCTCTTGGAGAAAAGGTTACATGTATATTAATTGTTTTTCCGTGGTATATTTGATGCACCGCGGGCCTCGGGCTCCGAGCACTGAGCAGAGAACAGTGTTATTGCAGATATTGTTTGTTCACTACACATGAAGCTGCAGTTTTTTGTTGAGCTCACGTCAGACAAATGTTCCTGGCAGCCCCGGACTGGCGCTTCCGGGCACCGGGCAATCCCCCGGTCGGCTGGAGGGTTTTGGGGGCCGGTTTTTCCGAAAAGGGGGCCGGTTTTGTGTCTGGGGGTCGGTTTTGCCCCCGCGGTGGCACAGCGTGTGGTCACACAGGCTTTGTTGAAATCGGCAGGGCCGGCCGGCAGCCCGGCACGCACTCGCGTATAATTTGCATT
Source organism: Lissotriton vulgaris (assembly GCF_964263255.1). NCBI lineage: Eukaryota > Metazoa > Chordata > Amphibia > Caudata > Salamandridae > Lissotriton > Lissotriton vulgaris. The sequence goes on along the minus strand of NC_141700.1, from coordinate 141,074,991 downwards.
GCAGGCAGCAGGCCTGCACGAAAACGCCCCCCCCCGCCCGCCACCCCCCCCGCACTCAGTAACAAAGTCGGTAACCGTTTTACTTAGCCGCCTAGTAGTAGTAACCAGGATAAACAAATACAGAATAGAGGAGGAGGGGGGAGGTGCCTGTGCGCAGCGCGCAGAATTATGCCTGCCCCCTCCCTCCTCTGCCGCGTCTGCGTGCGGCGCGCCTCACTAGGGTGCGGATGGTGTAATTTCTCCTCCTCCCGCATGCGCATTGGCAATTTAGTGCGCGTGACTGACGAGAGGAGCGAGCAGCCTGCAGCCAGTCGGTGCGCACACGTCCCGCCAGGCCCTTAAATTAATTTTATTCTAGTGGCCTGCTGGCTACTAGCCCGGCGCCGCCTAGGCCTAGCCTGACCCCCCTGTGTCACCCACCGTCCGACCGTGACCTCACTGACCGTCCGACGGGTGCCGGCGCCGCCTGAGTGAGGTGAGTGACGACGATGATCAATGATCATGACGCTTTGACGCAGTTTTAATTTCTGCCCGCCCAGCGCAGCCACCCGAGAATGTAAAGAAGCATGCAGCTTGCTTCTCCAATCTCCAGCGCTAACTTAAACTTGACCAGGCAGGCCCTGGTGGCTGGTGGCAGTGGACGACGGAGGTGGACAGGACAGAGACACAGGACTTGTTGTTTGTTGCATGCAGGCCTGGTTGCATGGTATGGATGGTGAGCCAACTAGTCGTCCGGGGTCGGGTCGTCTCTTCCGACAGTGCACCTAGTGTCAGCCCCGTCATTTCAGCTCTGCGCACGCCTGCCCCTGCGCAATAGTGTCGAACGGGCCTACCACGGCCTAGGCAGCCCCTACGTGACACTTACTAGCTAGGCCCAGCCAGCAAGGAGTCAGCGTCTGGACGTGCGATTCATATTGAGGGGAGACTCGACTTAGAACAAACAGTGATTCGAAGTGGCTGGAGTTCAGGCTTCTTGTGTCGATGAACGTGTGTGTGCGCGTGTGGATGGATGTGTGTGTGGCCTCTTCGTGAAGTGGGCTGTCTGGAAAGGGTGCTTTCAAACGTGTCACTAATGTTTGGCTCTTGTGGTTGTCTTACGTGAGCAGCAGTGGCAATACGGGGCAGTTGGTGTCATTAAAAGGGCAGTTCTTGGCTGCCTTCCATAGGGGGTTGAGGTGCCGCAGTGAACCCCAAATCACCACACATCCGTGGGGAGGTGAAGGGTTCTCCCAGACCGAGCATAGACAGGCCGCGTTGCCTTACAGAAACAAAGGCCCTCGGTGCCTATCTATGTGCAGTCTCCTGTGTCAGCCCCTCCTCAGCTCTATGCTTGGGGGCCTGCAGCGATGCAAGAGTTAATTCACTTTCCTCTTGCTCGGCTCTTTCTCACGCAGAGGCAGGCTCCGGACACGATGCCGGCCGTGGGTGTGCATGAGGGGGGCAGTGCCTGGCTGCAGGGCCGGCACTTCGAGTCACGAGCGAAGGCACTGGAGAGGACTCGGCTCAGTGGGCACACCGCAATACATCTAACATTGTGACCAAATTGTCTCAGTTCTAATGTTAAAGGGGCAGGCTTTTGGGGGCTTTAAGCTTAATCCTGTTTGATTGAAATGTGAAGAGAGGATGAACATGGTTGATTCAAGTGAGGTGGAGGGACATCAATTTAAATAAAAGCAGCGTTTTGATGTGAAGGGGGTGTGTGTCAGAGAATGCCATGCGGGGGACTATGTTTTTGTGAAAAGGCCAGGATGGGCACCCAAAATGGAAATCTGATTATTGCGGTCCTAAGCGAATTGTTTGTGTAAAGAAAAATGCAGTTATTCTGTGTGATGGAAGTGTTTGGAGTATGTCCAGACTGGCTAGGTGTGACGGTAGAGTTCAATGTGACCTCTATCTCAATTCAGCTGTAAAAAGGAGTGAGGAGACTGCTGGAGATGGGCGTCAGTCTCCGTCCAAAGAAAGCACCTACTATTTTATGGACTATGATTTGGGGTTCAAACAGTTTGTTGGACATGGAGCTGTAAACGCTTTTGTAATTCTTACCCTTATTAGTTACCGCTGACATCTTATAAGGATTTTACAAGTGTTTAGAAATTCATTGTTTTAGTGATTTGTGGTTTCATGTTTTTACGGAACTATTATTTTTGTTGCTTTTGTTTGCATAATAACCTGTCCTTGGGAATCTTTTCCTTGGAAGGTATTTTCTTAATTTTATAGAGGGGAAGATGTGCAGTGGCTTGTCCTTGAAATATCACTGGTTGCGAGGCTCAAGGGGCACCTCGTCACTGGATTGAATGTCATGGGCAGAGTGGGCACAGCTGTTGTAGGAGGACGAAGCATAAAGACGGTCTCTCTGTTGGTGGAAGAAAGACCTTAAAGCATCTTCACTGCCCAGCGTTTATCTAAACATAATCCATTCTTATTTTCAACCCTCACTCACTCTAGTAGTGAAATGCTTCCTCATCAGGTTCCCCCGACTCCTAAACGTCAGTAAGCTTGATTGTATTCCAGGGAGCTCTTTTAATATGAATAGTTTGGCGAGCTAACGTTAAAAATACCTCTTCCACTCCTAACATTTCCCTTTATTAGCAGGGTGGGTGGTAAAAATTAAAATAAATTATGTTAAAGGCCAATTGGGATTTAATGGTCCTATGCTCCTGTCTACTCTACTGGCTCAGCCGAGTCAATAATTCGGGCAGGATTGCTGTGTCAATACTCCCTTGTTTACGTATTTCTTAAAACAAGAGCCGGGTACAAGCGGACCTCAGTAGGTATATGGATGGTTAGGAACACTTAAAGAAAAGTGTGATTACAGAGCCAGCCTTCCTCCACTCCGCATGGGACTTGTAAGAGCACCCCCCTGGGTACCTCTAATTGGGCAAGTATTCTCTGTATGCCTAATAATGTTTCAGTGCATTCCTGATTTAATGTTTAAAGATGGGGAAGTATTAGCAAAGCAATCCCGCTCTGACAAATGCCTTGGACTGTGTTTGGCCAGTAGAGTAGGCAGAAACCTGTTGGCACTATAAGGGTCGCGTGATATGTGGGGGTGGTGTTAGGGTGTGGTTCTGGAAAGTATGAGTAATGTGCACTGTGTGAATTAATGTTGGAGAATAAAGACATGTTCAGCCGCAGCTCTCGTGTGTTGCGTAGTATAGTCGCGTGCTCCAGGGCCAGGGTCTACAGATCTGACCTTTCTGGTCCAATCAAATTGAGCCTTAGCAGAGAAATACAATGGGGATGGGGCGGCAGCATTCCTTATATCTTGAATAATTACATGGAGTATGAATCAGCTGAAGCACTGTCAGACCGCCCTCTGGCCACACATGTTCAAAAAGGGATGTGCTGCTGTGGAAAGTAGGAGCTGAGTTGTAAAGGTGCAGCAGTGACTGGCAAGTGCCACTCTTCTGAGTCCAGCGCTACCAGCTGTGCTTCTCAAAGTAGGTGAGGCTCACAAAAGTAAGGGGAAGAACCAGAGACCCCCGCCCCCTCCGGTTGAGTTTATAGTTAAACTTCATCATAGGTGGTCTTTGTTTTCTTTCATATTTAGGTTAATGTGCAGCATGGTGGGTGGCCCATTCCTTACCTGTTTTTCCCGCACTATTCCGCAGTACACAAATGCTTATCTGGTTCACTTTAATGATGGCCACCACATTTGCTTGCCCTTAAGTGCCATATTGAAATCCACCATAGGAAAATACTGTTGTGCAGCTATGTTATTGTGTGGGATAAGTTACTGTAGGGCCCAAATTTAGGACATTGAATGCTGTACAAACACTTTTGAGTGGAGTAGCACTAATTTTAGCAAACACACGACATGCTGCATTATTTGCCTGCCAGGCAAATAAAAAGCTTTGCATTTAAGGCTATGTTCAGCCCTCTATTTTCCAAGCGATACACACTTAATTTTAAAAGGTATTAACAGATGCAGCAAGCATCCGATAACAAATGAATTTCAAAAGCACGTCTCCAGCAATATTCTTATTTCACATATTTTATTTAGGGGATCCCAAAATAATGTTTTACTTCAACACAATCATATAATTAAAAGGGTCATTTGAAATTTCTCTCAGATGCAATTGTTCTAGAGCTATATCATGGTTGCGTTGTAGTCATTGGTTGTATTTCTCTTTTCATAACCAAGCTTATTGATTTGAAAATACACCATGGCATCCCTCCTTAACCTTAGACCTTTTTTCTTTGGGTTTTTTCCCCCACCACCTGCCCCGACTGTAGTGAAATGTGCAGTCCCCCCCCAACCACCCCAGAATCAGTGACTGTTTAGAATACCCGAGTAGTCCCACCATCGTCCCAATATTTTATCATGTTTCCGCAAGCATCCCCTGGCTCTGTAAATGGACTTGCATCAGGAGAGACCCAAATCGTTCAAAATGCCCACCAACGCCACCTTCAGGGTTCGCTCCATGGGTTTCTCCAAGACCTCTATCATTATCGCTTATTTGTTTCCAGTATTTTTTTTAAGGAGAATGTCCAAACTGTGTGGAAGAACTCTGACTCTGGGAAGGAGCACCGGCGAAAGTTAGATGTGTGTAATTTGCTAGTTCTTGCGTAGCTGCACGGGTGTGAGATAGTTAATGTGTAGATAGTAAAGTTGGATCAGCCTCAGGTGAGCTAGAATGGCTAGGATACGAGGGGCCATATGGGCGTCTCTAGCTTGCCTCCTCAAGGGTACTGACTCAGAATTTCGAATTTTCTTTATGAGAGTCAAATGCAGTGGCGGAATGAGTGTTATGTAGATTTGAGAGATCTACCCCCCCCCCCCTCCCCCCTTGTCCCCAGTTGTGTCTTGCAGGAGCCTGGCCTCAAGGGGTTAAGCTGGATAGTGTGTGTCTTACTTTTAGGTATTTATGGACTTGAGTAGAGTAAACTAGAGAATGGGGCTCCTGAAAGGATTTCATGTCTGATCTCCCGCCAATATTCCCTGTTTTATCCCATTTGGCAACACCTTCTTATTGTGAAACTTGGTTTAGCCAATGCTGCATCCAGAGTGGGGTTTGTGTAAGTTTCTTCTTCCATCCCTCATCCTGCACGACACGCATTGACCACCAGCCTGGTGGGTTTTGGAAGCTACTGGGGAAGTGGACCCCCCGGACAGTACACGTAGAACATTGTCTAATCCTAAATTAGGCAGATCTAGTCTATATGCCGGGTCTCCCCTGCTGCCTGTGAGCCTGTCGTTGATTACTAGAAGTTGGGAAGGACATATGTCTGCCATACCTATGCCACTATTGTATGGCTGTTGAGAGAACTTGTTGAGCGCTATGTGGGTGGGCCTTTCTGCTCATCTGAAGGATCAGATTTGGAAAGTGAGAGTATGGAACCACCCTGTGGGAATTTCCAATGGATCATTTTGAAGAATATAGAGAAAGCAGGGAGGATCATAATTTTTTACTATTCCACTTTGCCTAGGAAATGTAGGGGGAGCAATTTCCAGTTCTGGAAATCCAGTTCCATACAGGCCTTCATGGGGGTTATAGTAAGAGACTAAGTAAGCTCTGGAAGCACAGCTATATGGGTACCTAAGTATTTAAAACTAAGCAGTTGGATGGGATTCGAAACTTGCCACGCACTCGCATACAAACTCCATGAGAAAGGAACTAGAGGAGATTTGGCCCAGTTGGTGTGGAGACCTGAAGGTACCTCGTTTAGCGACAGGAGCAGCAGTATCCAGGGGGCTGTTACATGGGCTGTTACATGGGGGTTCTGGATGTAGGGTAGTACATCATCTGTGTATAGTGAGAATCTGTTTCATTTGTCTGTGCTCCAGTGCCACTCATGCAGCTGAGAATCGCAGCACATGAGTCGGACATGGGGTTCAATCGCTAATGTGAAGAGGAGTGATGGAGGACTGCCCTGTCTAGTGCCCTGGTGGATTGTAAAGGAGTCTGAGAGTGTTCCATACTTGTGCTTCTGGTGAGGAATACAAGAGGCTGACCTATCTACGGAATCTAGGACCACACCCAATGTGTTACAGCACTGCCCCCAAGAAGAATCACTTGATAGAGACTTGGGGGGGTTGAAGCTCCCCCTGGTCGTTGCTCACAGCGCTTGCTCCCTAAACACCATGTGGGGGTTGGTCTCCCTTTTACTTTGTTCTCTCAGATTCACTACTTGTGTCTATTTTTGGTGCTCTCTGAAAGAATGCCTATGAATACATATGACTGGGTGGGTAACCTGATGTTCTTTAAGGTCATCATCTACTGTTTACTGTGCTTTGAAAGTTGATACAATTTGAATATGTAATGAAAAATATGCTGTAAAATTCACCATTTTGGTCTGTCGTTTTTCAAAATTTTCTGGGGGGGGAGAACCCCCCCAAACCCCCCTAGTGGCCGTCGGGCTGCGCTCGCTCGCTACGCACTGGACGGGGGCTGGTCTGCTACGCGCCGGACGGGGGCTGGTCTTGCAAAATTTGCCAGGGCTGCTTTCAGTTCCCAGTCCGGCAGGCATTTCCTCGGATGAGGGCTTGTTCGTGTTTCGAGGTCACAGATGTGCCTTATTAAAGGGACAGACGCCGCCCTTCAGCCTTGTTCCCTGGGGGTTAACTTAATCAGAGCCTTCGCTCTGCCCTCACTTCGTTGACAGCACAGCACTGGATGCTCACACTGCTGGGGGTGCATTTAATCAGGACTCTCCTTAGCTTTGGTTCGAGAGTTTAGTGCAAGAGGCTTCCACATGCAGAATATTCTGGTGCCCTCCAGAACACCAGGCAGCAGCAGATTAAAAGCAAGTGTGAATAATTATGAAACTGTATTAGTAGGCAGCTGGGATCATGTGTGTAGGTAAGGCCTCTTACATCCAGTTTGGTACAGTCTGGTGCCAAAGTGCCCTTTCATTTCTGGTGCTCTGCAGCAGTTTAAAGACCTTCTTAGAATTTCTTGTTGCTCAAATGGGTGTAATTTCTGAAATTTATAGGTTTCCCAAGTCTTTACTGCTTGATTTTGCCTGTGAGAAAGTGTCACTCATAGTTGTTAAATGTCACTCATATTTACACAGAAATTATGAAAATGTCAAACATAAGCAATCTGAAACCTTTGCAGCTATCTGCAGTGTGTACTCAGGCACTGTGGAGTCCATAGCACTGTAGGTGTGAGAGCGGGGCAGGCTAACAGGCATATCTTGTGACTCTCAGGAAATCGAAGAGAAGACTTCCTGCTGGCATAGCAGAATAGGGCAGCAAATGTTTGGATCCAAACTGAGAAGGAAAGTGGTGATAGTGATGCTGTGCACAGCCAGCGGGAGTCAAGGTTTAGTAATGTGGGGCAGCAGCGAATGTAAGCATTTCTAAAACGCATGTACAGAATGCCCTGTCTGCGTGCATGAATGCTTCTGTGACCCTGTGCGCGTTCTTACATGATTGAGTGTTGTCTGCAGTGTCCAGCATAGCACATGTATAGTTGCAAGCCCGACAAGCCCTGTATTATCACACACTGCACTTGAAGCGCACGTGAAAGGGTGCGCTTGTAGCAAGTGCAAAGCCACTATCTCTTCAGTGCAGATCCGCTCTCTCCGCAGTGTTTCAACACAATTGTATTTTGTTTTGTACAGGCCATTTTCTCCTGGGTTAGTGGAGGGACTCTGGGAGGGGTAGAGGTGGGTGAACGAACAAATTAACAAGAAGAGCCCAGTCAGAGCCGCACAAGGAAGTCTGGCCTGGCCTTAAAAGCTCATACAGAAGTCGAGCCCTGAAAACATTCCCAGTGAATAAAAGTGTATTTTTTACATGTGGAAGCATTCCACCTTCATGCATAAGCTTATATCACAGCACTGAGAGGAGTTTGTGCTCCCACCATGAGGACAATGCCATTAGTGATATAGGAAGAAAGGCACTTCTCAGGTGTGTCATTTATGGGCTATTTTCTTTTCATGAATGAAGCGACATTATACTGTACAAGATGTGTTTGTACTGCACACAGCTTGAACTTGAGCATTCGAATATACCATCATATGTGCTAATGAAGAAAAAGGAGATTGGCAAGATAAAATAATTGTCTGCGATCAAACAATTTTGTCAAGTGGGGAGGCTGGTGTTGATCCCAGAATTTCTGCTTTCACATTGTGCAATTCAGCCTTTAGATGACTATCACAGTTCAGTTCATTTTTGGCTTGAGGGTGCAAGAGGACCTGGAACTGAGCCAGAGCCAGGCATCCTCACTCGACCTTTCAGCAGCTTTCCCGACTCTAGAAAGAGGAAATCAGACTTTACATCAGGTAAGGAGCTTTGAGGCCAGGGTGATGTCTGCTAAGTGGCAATGAAATAAGAGGGTTAACCATAGTTAAACCTTTTCAAAAAATGTTAAGGAAAATATCTTGTGCAAGTCATATGTGATCTAGGTGTTGCACCATGAGAAGCCCATTTTAATAATAAATGTACCTTTTTGTACGTATAAGGGAAATGCAATAATCAAATATATACTAGAAAGGCTTTTGTATAATTATGCACATCTGCACACCAATTAAATCTCAATCACATTAAATGTGTGCCCCTGGCTGGATCCCATTACACTGCCCATAGCCCCCCTCCCTAGTACACATCTCAATTTGGTGAGTACCTGCACTTATTTTTTCCATTTAAAGCACTGGTTAAGGTTTAACCTAAATTATGACTAATTGTTGCAACAGATTTGCAAGTTTACAGGCAATGCGCATGTATGCCTTCAGAAAAACTGCACATCGTGCAAAGTGGCACACTTGCTCGTGCAGTAAGTTTCCGAGAGAGAGGGTGGGAGCTGAAGCATAGTTCAGGAGCTCGAAGGAGCAGCAAATGGGCGCTGGTAATATGGTGGGAAACATATCAGTAGTTTATATAGGTGGGGGGGGGCAGTGTTTGGTGGTGGGAAGACATTAAGCAAAAATGCGAAAAGGAGCTTTGGAGTTCACAGAAGGATCGATACAATCTCCAGGGGTTTGAATGTAAGAGGCTGCAGCAAAGGACAGGAACACCGGACTTCAGTATTTTGTGGCAGGTTCGGGATTTTCAGTTGTTCCGCGTGGACATAGGTGTAAATGCCCGTAATCGTTCTCGTAAACGTGAATAAAGAAGTGGGCACCCGGCGACTAATGATCAACGTTCGGGCGAGTACATAAGATTTATGGAATAAGTGGTTTGTGCAATAATTAAAGTAAAAATCAAAACAAATCAACCTTTCAAAATTTCACATAATAGTAAACCCGCCACCACCCCACCACCATGGCCCTGCCGAATTTGAAGGCCTTTCAAAAGGGGTTGGTGATGGACGGAGCCTCTGAATCAATCAGACACTCACACCCAGTCAAGAGATCTGGGTTTAATCCATCACCGTTCTTTTGCCCACTCTGCCACCCCAGTTCAGACATGGCTATATGCAAATCAGTCTGACCCTGTGCCTCATGGGAACAGTGCAGCCCGAACTGCCAAGCCATGTCTTCCCTGGACCGGAAACAAGCTTCCGAGGACCGGTTTCTGGCATTCCAGCCTTCTTCAGCCCGGCTTGCTTGAATCCAGTGGCAAAGTGAGCAAGGGACTCACGTCTGAGTATACCCTGCCACACTTATGGCGGCCAAAAGCGGTACAAAAGGGGTTGGTGATGGACGGAGCCTCTGAATCAATCAGACACTCACACCCAGTCAAGAGATCTGGGTTTAATCCATCAACGTTCTTTAGCCCACTCTGCCACCCCAGTTCAGACATGGCTATATGCAAATCAGTCTGACCCTGGGCCTCATGGGAACAGTGCAGCCCGAACTGCCAAGCCATGTCTTCCCTGGACCGGAAACAAGCTTCCGAGGACCGGTTTCTGGCATTCCAGCTAGTCAAGCTAGCCGGGCTGATGAGAGGTGTTACCTCGAAACCGGTCCGGTCCTCGGATGCTTGATTCCGTTCTGGGAAGGACATGGCTTTTGTAGTTCGGACTGGACTGTTCCCATGGGGCAACAGGGTCAGAGCTGATTTGCATATCGCCATTGTCTAACCCAGGGTGGTGTGGAGTGCAAAAAAACGATGGATTTGGGCCCAGATCTTTTGACTGGGGGAGTGTGTGACATTGATCCACATTCAGTCCATCACTTGTTGTTTTTGCAATTGCCGCCCTAAGTGCGCTGGGGATGCCCAGACGTGGGTCCCAGGCACTCCACACCACTGGAGTCAAGCTAGCCGGGCTGATGAGAGGTGTTACCTCGAAACCGGTCCGGTCCTCGGATGCTTGATTCCGTTCTGGGAAGGACATGGCTTTTGTAGTTCGGACTGGACTGTTCCCATGGGGCAACAGGGTCAGAGCTGATTTGCATATCGCCATTGTCTAACCCAGGGTGGTGTGGAGTGCAAAAAAACGATGGATTTGGGCCCAGATCTTTTGATTGGGGGAGTGTGTGACATTGATCCACATTCAGTCCATCACTTGTTGTTTTTTTTGCAATTGCCGCCCTAAGTGCGCTGGGGATGCCCAGACGTGGGTCCCAGGCACTCCACACCACTGGAGTCAAGCTAGCCGGGCTGATGAGAGGTGTTACCTCGAAACCGGTCCGGTCCTCGGATGCTTGATTCCGTTCTGGGAAGGACATGGCTTTTGTAGTTCGGACTGGACTGTTCCCATGGGGCAACAGGGTCAGAGCTGATTTGCATATCGCCATTGTCTAACCCAGGGTGGTGTGGAGTGCAAAAAAACGATGGATTTGGGCCCAGATCTTTTGACTGGGGGAGTGTGTGACATTGATCCACATTCAGTCCATCACTTGTTGTTTTTGCAATTGCCGCCCTAAGTGCACTGGGGATGCCCAGACGTGGGTCCCAGGCACTCCACACCACTGGAGTCAAGCTAGCCGGGCTGATGAGAGGTGTTACCTCGAAACCGGTCCGGTCCTCGGATGCTTGATTCCGTTCTGGGAAGGACATGGCTTTTGTAGTTCGGACTGGACTGTTCCCATGGGGCAACAGGGTCAGAGCTGATTTGCATATCGCCATTGTCTAACCCAGGGTGGTGTGGAGTGCAAAAAAACGATGGATTTGGGCCCAGATCTTTTGACTGGGGGAGTGTGTGACATTGATCCACATTCAGTCCATCACTTGTTGTTTTTGCAATTGCCGCCCTAAGTGCGCTGGGGATGCCCAGACGTGGGTCCCAGGCACTCCACACCACTGGAGTCAAGCTAGCCGGGCTGATGAGAGGTGTTACCTCGAAACCGGTCCGGTCCTCGGATGCTTGATTCCGTTCTGGGAAGGACATGGCTTTTGTAGTTCGGACTGGACTGTTCCCATGGGGCAACAGGGTCAGAGCTGATTTGCATATCGCCATTGTCTAACCCAGGGTGGTGTGGAGTGCAAAAAAACGATGGATTTGGGCCCAGACCTTTTGACTGGGGGAGTGTGTGACATTGATCCACATTCAGTCCATCACTTGTTGTTTTTGCAATTGCCGCCCTAAGTGCGCTGGGGATGCCCAGACGTGGGTCCCAGGCACTCCACACCACTGGAGTCAAGCTAGCCGGGCTGATGAGAGGTGTTACCTCGAAACCGGTCCGGTCCTCGGATGCTTGATTCCGTTCTGGGAAGGACATGGCTTTTGTAGTTCGGACTGGACTGTTCCCATGGGGCAACAGGGTCAGAGCTGATTTGCATATCGCCATTGTCTAACCCAGGGTGGTGTGGAGTGCAAAAAAACGATGGATTTGGGCCCAGATCTTTTGACTGGGGGAGTGTGTGACATTGATCCACATTCAGTCCATCACTTGTTGTTTTTGCAATTGCCGCCCTAAGTGCGCTGGGGATGCCCAGACGTGGGTCCCAGGCACTCCACACCACTGGAGTCAAGCTAGCCGGGCTGATGAAAGGTGTTACCTCGAAACCGGTCCGGTCCTCGGATGCTTGATTCCGTTCTGGGAAGGACATGGCTTTTGTAGTTCGGACTGGACTGTTCCCATGGGGCAACAGGGTCAGAGCTGATTTGCATATCGCCATTGTCTAACCCAGGGTGGTGTGGAGTGCAAAAAAACGATGGATTTGGGCCCAGATCTTTTGACTGGGGGAGTGTGTGACATTGATCCACATTCAGTCCATCACTTGTTGTTTTTGCAATTGCCGCCCCAAGTGCGCTGGGGATGCCCAGACGTGGGTCCCAGGCACTCCACACCACTGGAGTCAAGCTAGCCGGGCTGATGAGAGGTGTTACCTCGAAACCGGTCCGGTCCTCGGATGCTTGATTCCGTTCTGGGAAGGACATGGCTTTTGTAGTTCGGACTGGACTGTTCCCATGGGGCAACAGGGTCAGAGCTGATTTGCATATCGCCATTGTCTAACCCAGGGTGGTGTGGAGTGCAAAAAAACGATGGATTTGGGCCCAGATCTTTTGACTGGGGGAGTGTGTGACATTGATCCACATTCAGTCCATCACTTGTTGTTTTTGCAATTGCCGCCCCAAGTGCGCTGGGGATGCCCAGACGTGGGTCCCAGGCACTCCACACCACTGGAGTCAAGCTAGCCGGGCTGATGAGAGGTGTTACCTCGAAACCGGTCCGGTCCTCGGATGCTTGATTCCGTTCTGGGAAGGACATGGCTTTTGTAGTTCAGACTGGACTGTTCCCATGGGGCAACAGGGTCAGAGCTGATTTGCATATCGCCATTGTCTAACCCAGGGTGGTGTGGAGTGCAAAAAAACGATGGATTTGGGCCCAGATCTTTTGACTGGGGGAGTGTGTGACATTGATCCACATTCAGTCCATCACTTGTTGTTTTTGCAATTGCCGCCCTAAGTGCGCTGGGGATGCCCAGACGTGGGTCCCAGGCACTCCACACCACTGGAGTCAAGCTAGCCGGGCTGATGAGAGGTGTTACCTCGAAACCGGTCCGGTCCTCGGATGCTTGATTCCGTTCTGGGAAGGACATGGCTTTTGTAGTTCGGACTGGACTGTTCCCATGGGGCAACAGGGTCAGAGCTGATTTGCATATCGCCATTGTCTAACCCAGGGTGGTGTGGAGTGCAAAAAAACGATGGATTTGGGCCCAGATCTTTTGACTGGGGGAGTGTGTGACATTGATCCACATTCAGTCCATCACTTGTTGTTTTTGCAATTGCCGCCCTAAGTGCGCTGGGGATGCCCAGACGTGGGTCCCAGGCACTCCACACCACTGGAGTCAAGCTAGCCGGGCTGATGAGAGGTGTTACCTCGAAACCGGTCCGGTCCTCGGATGCTTGATTCCGTTCTGGGAAGGACATGGCTTTTGTAGTTCGGACTGGACTGTTCCCATGGGGCAACAGGGTCAGAGCTGATTTGCATATCGCCATTGTCTAACCCAGGGTGGTGTGGAGTGCAAAAAAACGATGGATTTGGGCCCAGATCTTTTGACTGGGGGAGTGTGTGACATTGATCCACATTCAGTCCATCACTTGTTGTTTTTGCAATTGCCGCCCTAAGTGCGCTGGGGATGCCCAGACGTGGGTCCCAGGCACTCCACACCACTGGAGTCAAGCTAGCCGGGCTGATGAGAGGTGTTACCTCGAAACCGGTCCGGTCCTCGGATGCTTGATTCCGTTCTGGGAAGGACATGGCTTTTGTAGTTCGGACTGGACTGTTCCCATGGGGCAACAGGGTCAGAGCTGATTTGCATATCGCCATTGTCTAACCCAGGGTGGTGTGGAGTGCAAAAAAACGATGGATTTGGGCCCAGATCTTTTGACTGGGGGAGTGTGTGACATTGATCCACATTCAGTCCATCACTTGTTGTTTTTGCAATTGCCGCCCTAAGTGCGCTGGGGATGCCCAGACGTGGGTCCCAGGCACTCCACACCACTGGAGTCAAGCTAGCCGGGCTGATGAGAGGTGTTACCTCGAAACCGGTCCGGTCCTCGGATGCTTGATTCCGTTCTGGGAAGGACATGGCTTTTGTAGTTCGGACTGGACTGTTCCCATGGGGCAACAGGGTCAGAGCTGATTTGCATATCGCCATTGTCTAACCCAGGGTGGTGTGGAGTGCAAAAAAACGATGGATTTGGGCCCAGATCTTTTGACTGGGGGAGTGTGTGACATTGATCCACATTCAGTCCATCACTTGTTGTTTTTGCAATTGCCGCCCTAAGTGCGCTGGGGATGCCCAGACGTGGGTCCCAGGCACTCCACACCACTGGAGTCAAGCTAGCCGGGCTGATGAGAGGTGTTACCTCGAAACCGGTCCGGTCCTCGGATGCTTGATTCCGTTCTGGGAAGGACATGGCTTTTGTAGTTCGGACTGGACTGTTCCCATGGGGCAACAGGGTCAGAGCTGATTTGCATATCGCCATTGTCTAACCCAGGGTGGTGTGGAGTGCAAAAAAACGATGGATTTGGGCCCAGATCTTTTGACTGGGGGAGTGTGTGACATTGATCCACATTCAGTCCATCACTTGTTGTTTTTGCAATTGCCGCCCTAAGTGCGCTGGGGATGCCCAGACGTGGGTCCCAGGCACTCCACACCACTGGAGTCAAGCTAGCCGGGCTGATGAGAGGTGTTACCTCGAAACCGGTCCGGTCCTCGGATGCTTGATTCCGTTCTGGGAAGGACATGGCTTTTGTAGTTCGGACTGGACTGTTCCCATGGGGCAACAGGGTCAGAGCTGATTTGCATATCGCCATTGTCTAACCCAGGGTGGTGTGGAGTGCAAAAAAACGATGGATTTGGGCCCAGATCTTTTGACTGGGGGAGTGTGTGACATTGATCCACATTCAGTCCATCACTTGTTGTTTTTGAATTTGAAGGCCTGGCATCAGTGGGGACATCTTCGGTATGGGCATCCACAAATATCCAGATAAACAAGGACATTGATGTCTGTGAAGCTACTTTCCGGAAAAGACCTGCGCACCAGAGCACGACATGTGGTGTCAATTATCGTGCCCGTGCCCTTGGTGCGCGTAATAGACACCAATAGGCCGTTGGAGGAGCAATGCGCCTGCCTTTGGTCAATAGCGTGCAGTCTTTCATTAAAAGACGCACACTAAGGCCAATGGGGTAGCTGAAAAGGAAATGCATACGCACAAGCGTGTGTGATACCTAGGTCAGCTTAGATTCCCTGTTTTTCACCTGCAAAATGTCTCGCGTGAGACCTAAAAAGGGAAGGGTTATTGAAATTGTGTCATTAAATACATTGGAAACAAAGTCAGAGCTCCTGCATTCAACTGCCCACACTGCTTACTGGGGTAGCATAGTCTTACGTCTTAGAAACCACATGCGATCCAAGGGCCTCATTTATGAGGCCGTGCGTCACTTTTACGCCGTCGGTGCGTCACTTTTTGTGACGCATCGGTGCCGTAAAACATGCCTCCTGTTGCGCACTATTTACAAAGTGACGCATCTAAGCAGATGCGTCACTTTGTAAACCCCTGCGCTACATTATACCTGCGTCAGGTATAATGTATGCAGAGGGGGCGTTCCCCCGCAAAAAGCCTCGTAATAGTGACGCAGTGAAATCTATGAGATTTCACTGCGTCACTTTTAGGACGCTGTTGCGTCAAAATCTTGCGCCTGCCTCACAGCAGGCGTAAGACTGACGCAAGCCCTTTCACATGGGGCTTTCCCCATGTGAAAGGACGCATTGCTGGAGTTGCGTCACTTTTGTGACACACTCCAGCAATGCGTCACTTTTGCGCTTACAGATACGTCAGAAATATTGATGTATCTGTAATTCCTTGCGCAATGATGCGTCATATTGTGAATATGACGCATCATTGGGGTCGCAAGGAGGTCGCAATGAAAAGTGACGCATCGCTGTCTTCTCGCAGCGATGCGTCACTTTTCATAAATGAGGCCCCAAGAATTTTGCAACTGAGCAAGCAAACGGAGTCTTAAATTCTAAGTGCAGTGCTATGGTTATGTATGCCCAACTGTCTGCATAAACATAGGCCGAGCTGGCAAATACGAGACAGAGACTTTTGCAGTATTACTCACAGGGGATAAAGAAGATGTAGACTGTGCAGTGTAAGTGCCCGTTCACAAGTGAAAGCTTTTAATGGTAAAGTGCCGTTCTAAAACTGAAAATAAAGCATCCTGTCCATGGGAGTAGTTATAATGTAAAACACGCAAGATACAGAGGGGTGAGAGGAAAACAATCCCTCTTCGACCTCCCGCTCAACAATTAGATCTCACAAAAAGAAGAGGGATAATAAAATTGCATGAAGGTAGGTGAGTGTGCAGGAATGCACCCAATATTATAAAACTGACCTCACACACAGCAAGCTGTGTCATGCTTCATCATAGGGCTGCTAACACACCTCCGCGTCAGCCCACGCTGGAGGTGGAGCAATAGGGAGGGGAAGACAATACAACACAAAATGTAAAGTGTAAGATCACAGGTGAGATCTGGTATCAGGGAGTCTTTATTGTAATTTTAATATTAGGTACCCTGTCCAGAATAAAAAAATTATTGTGGATGCTAGGTTGGGGAGCTTATAATGAGACGCCAATCCCTCCACTCTGCATAAGTGTCGACATGTCTCAGCCAGCAAAAAAACGAATACCCCGACTTTCCTCAGGACTCTCACCACTGTGATCCCTGGGTGCTCACCCTCCCTCTGACAAATCCAGAGGTAAAGAGGATATCACCTTTAGTAGAGGCCCTCACTCTTGGAGAGGAACCAAGTTTATTAAATTCTTAAGCTCGAAATGGCGGGGGAGTGAGGACAGCTCCCTATTAGCACTCTTGCTTGCGAGGTCAGCTGTCACTCGTAATCCGTCTCTCCCTCAACGCCACCTACCTTCATGCAATTTTATTATCCCTTTTCTTTTTGTGTGATATAGTAGTTATAATGTCCCAGTATCGCTCGTAAGTGCGAATGCACTTGAAGTCAATAAACTCCCTGGATAGTGAGCGCCTGAAGCAATCTGGGTGTCATTCCACGTTGACCATAGACAATATTGTGTTTTTACCAACTCCTTGGAGGGAATAGGGGCGCAGTGCGGGGACTCCCATAGGTCCATTATGCCTATCAAAGTATGCTGTATTTTGACATTTGAGAGCCAAGGGATTTTATTAAACCTATCCACTTTATCACCTTCTGGAACTTAGGAACTTGTTCTCTGATCTAGTCAACTTCTGGATCTTATGAAAGCCGCAAACTTCCAAGTCATCTAGGGCAGCTCCCACTGCCTTCGTTTTGTAAATCTGCAAGGCTGGTGCTATAGGTTTAGTGAAAGTGACACAATGTTCCTTGAGAATGGCACCCACTATTTCTCTGTGTTTGAATTTTAGCTACATTGGGCTTCCATGTCATTGCGGCAGTCATCTTAATCCCTAAGTAATCAAATGATTCCACCTTTTCTAAAGTCTCACCCCCTAAAACCAGCTCCTCCTAGTAGGACTTATGATGGTTGAATGTTATAATTGTAGTCTTTGCTGTGTTGATCTCCAAACCGCAGCTTTGGGAAAAATTTGTCAAAAGCGTCTCAGCAAGTGTTGGAGTACGCTGGGAGTTTGGAGATCAGCAAGGTGTCATCAGCAAAGAGTAAAGGGGGCGTTTTTACACTAGCTAGGCTAGGCTAGGTGCATCAGAGGAATGCTGGGATAGAAAGTGCATGATGTCATTGGGATAAAGGAAGAACAATGTAGGGGCTAGGACACAGCCCTGCTGGGCTCCAATGCCTATAGGAATCCAGTCACTGAGCTGTCCATGTGGGCCTCAGAGAATTTTAGCATAATCACCATCGTGCAATCAGATGACTAATGTCCAAATGTCAGGGGGTAATGTCATGTCCTTGAGTACGAGCCATAGCTTTTGGTGAGAAACCAGACCAAAGGCAGATTCAGGATTGACAAAGGCAACACCCAAGTGGCCTCTGCAATAAGACAGATCTTCCAGTGCAGAAGCAAAAAACAAAAGACCTGGTCTACTGTGACCATTTTTCTATGGAAACCAGCTTGAAAGGCTGTGAGTAGATTGTTATCAATCCAGTCCTGATTTCCTTTCAGAACTGGATGACAGAAAACCTTTTGAATGCAATCTATTACACTAATAGGTCTATAATTTTTAGGCAGATTTTAATAATCTTTTTTATGGATTGGAGTTACTTCAGCTCCTTTCCATGAATTTGGGATTGGGGCTCCCTTTGCAGTGGCATTAGAGAGAAACAGTATGCATTTTGACCAGTTTTCCTATCATAGATAAAAATATGCCCAGGTACGCCATCGGGTCCAGTTACCGTCCCGCTTGTGATGGCATTGAGGGAGGCATTTATATCACATAGCTTGAACAATGGTGCAGCATGACTAAAGGGATCAGTTAATGAAGGAAGCTCAATGTCAGGGACACTGGAATAGTCAGCATATAAATCCATGAAATATTCAAACCAGACTTAAGGCGGTATATGGTTTACTGGTTGGGACGTAGGAGCATTCTTAACCCATGCAACCAAAGACCAAGATTTTGTAGTGTCCTTTGCAGAACAAGCCTCCAGTAGACCCTGCCACCTATTATCATCCGAGTCCCTCTTGGCTTTAGTTAAACTTAGCTGAAAGGCCTTCTTAGAGTAACGGATGTGGCAACGTCCATAGTTTTAATGACCAGTGGCAAACGTCTTCTTGATTCTCTACAGTCCTTGTTAAACCAAGGGCTGGGTTTGTGCGAGTGCCTCAAGGGGTGGGGAAAATGGACCAAAAAATATGATAGAATAAGATCAAATAATTTTTGTTGGGAAGATCCCCCATTTCAAGTGCATTAACTTCCCCATTGGGACAGTAATTTAGCTTGGGAATGATAATTTGCAGATCAGAGCTGATTGCAGGCAAGATGTTTGGGTGGGCAACAACTTGGGGCCATTTAAGGTGCTGCATATCATTAGTTAGTTTAATGTTGCCAGAAATATGAATCAAGACGGGGTCGGGTAGATACTTGCTACAAATTACTAGCAAGCTAAAGCACAAAGGCTGGTGGTCATTCTCCATCCTCTCAGTAACATATCACTAACGTGCAGGCACAGCCTCAGGTCGACCACTATGTAATCAATGTGGCTCATTTGGTTGGGTTTATTAAACGCAAAGGCCCATGAAGGATCTGACTTGATCCGTCTGTTAGTAACCCTAAGCCCTAGTTTGAGGGATAAAGCCTTCAGCTGTAAAGCCGCTTGTGTCTACCTTTTTATGGGGACTAAGCCTTGTTGGGGGGTGACACATTTGCCATCCTTCTCAGATTATAGGCCATGTTCATCTTCATCCAGGGGCTAAAAAGTAGTGTTAAAGTCCCCTGCAAAGATGCAATGGGATTGCGACAGATTCAGTTCCAAGTTGTCTTGCAGGATTTGCAACGTTTTGGACACCAATCCACCATTGACCCCTCTAGTGTAAATGTTGTAATTTGCAATGTTAGGCTTGTTGTTGTTTTCTACATGGCTGTCTAGAATATCATGGTTGTCAACCGCTAGCTGTCCGATTTTTCAGTTTAAAAAGGCTTTAAGCCAGATTCTTTGCCCACCAGAGGGTCTCCCAAATGGACTTTGTTTCCCTGGGATATGGAAATTTAAATACCGAGGTTTAAAGATAGGGTCGGCGCACCATGTCTCTTGAAACAAACATATTTTGTATTTGTCCATGAACTCATTCAAATCAGGTAATGCTATTTTAGACTTTAGGCCGGCCACATTCCAGGAGACAATGGTTGTCATTGAGGGATTAACTAAAATGCTACTTATGATATCTAAACAGGGATTTGCCAAAGGAAATTTTGGAAGTGCATTTAAGTTTGTACTTAGGCAACTATTTAGATGAGCTGGATCTGTGCCAACAAGGCTTGTTTTAAGACCTATGTTGGCAATAGATTTATCTAGACATACTGAATTGGTGTTTGGAAGGGAAGTGTTGATGGCATCCCTTCAAAACGAGTTGCATGTAGAAAACAAATGATTGCTTGATTGAAAAGTAATCAGAGACGCGTCAGTCGGAGGTGAGCACTATAGGGGTAGTTGTGCCTCCCACTTGCCGCATGCTGCTGTTTGATGCTCTGATATTTTTTTTAAAAATGGATGTTTATTTTTTAACCTGTATGCCACATACTTGCACTATAAAATATAATTCTGCTCATTTGCACTTGAGTTTACCAGCCGAGCGTTCTTCCTGCCTTTCCCCTTGGTGCCACGAGGAACCGCCATCTTGGGGAGTTGGCTGTCTAGTTCCTCTCGCACCCGGGGTTATTTTAAACGTGCGTCAATCGGAGGTGAGTGCTATAGGGAGTATTTGTACCTTGCAATTGCCTCGTGATGCTGTTTGATGCTCTGATATTTTAAAAAATTGGATGTTTATTTTTTAACCTGTCTGCCACATACTTGCACTATAAAATATAATTTTACTCATTTGCACTTGAGTTTACCTGCTGAGCGTTCTTCCTGCCTTTCCCCCTGGTGCCACGATGAACCATCATCTTGGAGAGTTGGCGGTCTAGTTCCTCTCGCACCCAGGTTATTTTAAACACGCGTCAGTCGGAGGTGAGCGCTATAAGGGGTAGTTGTGCCTCGCACTTGCCTCATGCTGCTTTTTGATGCTCTGATATTTTAAAAAATTGGATGTTTATTTTTTACCCTTGTCTGCCACATACTTGCACTATAAAATATAATTTAGCTCATTTGTACTTGAGTTTACCTGCCGAACGTTTTTCCTGCCTTTACCCCTGGTGCCACGAGAAACCGCCATCTTGGAGAGTTGCCGATCTAGTTCCTCTTGCACCGGGGTTATTTTAAACATGCGTCAGTCGGAGATGAGCGCAATAGGGGGTAGTTGTGCCTCGCACTTGCCTCTTGCTGCTGTTTGATGCTCTGATATTTAAAAAAGTTGCATGTTTATTTTTTAACCTGTCTGCCACATACTTGCACTATAAAATATCATTTTTCTCATTTGCACTTGAGTTTACCTGCCGAGTGTTCTTCCTGCCTTTCCCTCTGGTGCCACGAGGAACCATCATCTTGGAGAGTTGGCAGTCTAGTTCCTCTCGCACCAAGCACTATTTTAATGCGTGTGGCACGGGCGTGCAGCGGACGCGCGCAGCGTGCGCACCCGAGGCGTACCGAAGGCGTGCCTAAGGCAAGCCCGTCTGCGCGCGTCAGTGTCCCGGAAGCGGCCAGCGCCAGCCACGCTGCCCTGGAGCCTTTAGGGTCAGGTAGGAGATACACAGCGGATGCCTTACGGGCCTTAGACCCTATTTATCACTGTCATGCTGAACGCAGAAATTTAGCTGAGGCACCTAAACATGCTTGTTATGCATGTGGGCTTAGGCTCTCACCGAATTTGGGTACCTCAGCTGAGTCTGGCATACTACCTGAGCAACGGTCACAGGCCCTCTTAATCCAGGCCGCTTTGATTAATGTGCGCTCGTTTACGAAACATTATGCTGACGTTTTCGAGCTTTTAGAGGACCACGTTTTGGAACTATTGTTTCTGACTGAAACCTGGCTCGATCCTTCTTCTGACCCGATTGTCACTCTGGCAATACCGCCGGGTTACAAAATCTCCTGAGATGATCGTCCGGTGGGGCGGGGTGGCGGAGTCGCAATTGTTTATAAGATTAAGTGGGTTCTCCGTATGGAAGAGGCCATTTCTTGGGGCGGCTGCGAAGCCATTGACTTCAGCATTCGGCTCTCAGCACATTTTGCTTTGGGTGGCTCGTTGATTTATAGGCCCCCGGGCCCAGTGGTTCGTTTCTCCTGGCCTGGGGGGATGCAGTCGCTACTAAAGCGGTCAGATTTGCCCACTATATGGTCCAAGGAGACCTGAAAATACATTTTGACCAGACTGGTAGTAAGGACACACAAGACCTGCTTGATGGATTACAAATGGCTCTACTTGAGCAGCAGGTTAGCTTCCCCACTCATCAAGCTGGGCATGTTCTTGATCCTATCTGTACTAATTTTCCAATTCCGGTAGATGAGCGTTGCCCAGTCACCTGGTCGGACCATGGTATAACGTATTTTTCTTGGGAGGTGTCCAAGGCGGAGCCTTTGGCTCTCCGGAGTTATAATTCAGTTTCAGGCAGGATTGATCCCGTAGAGTTCAAGTCTGTCCTGGCTGCTTCCAGACCCAGGTTGGTTGGAGAGCTCAAGGACCAGGTTGCATGGTTCTCTAGTTGGATCTCTACTACAGTTGCCAGGGTAGCTCTCCCTCGCTCGTCTAGACGGGCTAGAGATTCGCCATCTAATCCTTGGTTCAACTCGTCTCTCAAAGATCTGAAGCATGATTGTAAAACTCTGGAACGGG
Organism: Lissotriton vulgaris; assembly: GCF_964263255.1. NCBI lineage: Eukaryota > Metazoa > Chordata > Amphibia > Caudata > Salamandridae > Lissotriton > Lissotriton vulgaris. Next base: position 141,052,798 of record NC_141700.1, on the reverse strand, counting down.
CATGGAGGAGGAGTGGCTATTGTTCAGCTGCTAAGAGCGAGCTTAGGGATAAGCAGAAGGTATACTATGCCGCAATCAAGCTGGCTAAAGGGCAATTCTATTCAGCCCGTATTGAATCTGCCAATAATAACTCCAGAGAAATCTATGAGTGATGCCATCTTCACCCTTCTGGTGTAATACGTTCTCTGTCTTTTTTTAGAGATAAGATCTTGGCCATTCAATCTACCTTTTCACCTTGCAGCATCCACTTGGAGGCTGCCCCGCAGTGTCCATTGGCTGATGGGGGACACTTACTGTCAGAATTCAAGCCTGTCGATTCTTTGGATTGTTTGAAACTGCTTAAAGGTTTTAAAACAGGTTCACCCTCAGACCCTTGCCCTGCGAGGACGTTGGCAATGTCAGCTGAGGTTGTTAACGAGGAAGTGAATGCCATTACCAATCTCTCCGTCCAGAAAGCGGTGGTCCTCGAGGCTTGGAAGAAGGCCAAGATCTTGCCTCCCTTGAAAAAGCAGTCACTTGACCCTCGCTCTCCAGTGAACTATCGGCCCATCTCCCTTCTCCCTGCTCTGGCAAAGGTCTGTGAGAAGGCGGTTAATAAACAGCTTACCGATTATGTGGAAAAGGAGGGACTGCTTCACACAGGGCAATCCGGGTTCCGGCAGTCACACAGCACAGAAACAGTGCTGGTCGAGGTCTCAGAGGCTATATGGGACTGTTTGGACGCAGGCGGGAGGGCGGCTCTTATTCTGCTATACCTCTCAGCCACGTTCGATATGGTCCCACACTCTTTGCTTCGGTCACGCTAGGCCAGTATTGGGTTATCGGGTGCTGTGTGGGGCTGGCTCCGCTCTTTCTTGGAGGAGCGGTCAGAGCAGATATGGATTCCTCCTTGTTCCTCTGCTTCTCAGTCAGTTACAACGGGTGTCCCGCAGGGTTCTTCCCTTAGTACCCTCTTATTTAACATCTGCTTAGCAGAGGCGATTGGGTCTAAGGTGTTGGCCAATGCGGACAACACCCAGCTGCTTTTCACCTAGGCTAAGGGGGAAGATTCGGTACTCTGGGCCCAACATTGCCTGTCATGTTAGTGGATGGCAGAGGCACAGCTCAAGTGCAATGAGGGGAAAGCAGAGATGTTACTTTCTGGTTAATTCCCTGCGAATTTCAGAGAACAGCTCTGGCCCCCTGAGTTCCCACGTCCTACCTCCACTGGGCAGCCAGCAAAAAATATTGGGGTCTAGTTCGACGAAGACTTTTCTTTTGCTGACCACATCAAGAAGCTGGCCGGTGGCTGTTACTGAAATCTTTTAAATGTTTTTTCCCCTTTTGCCTCCGGCGGCAAGGCAAACGATTACCTGCGCATTGATCTTGACCCGGCTGGACTACGCGAATGCCCTTTTTGCTGGTATGCCTGGCTACCGGCTAAAGAGGCTACAGGTGGTGCAGAATACCGCGGCAGATTATTATCGGGTCTGTCATCCAGGGACAGTGTTCATCTTCAGCTGAGACTGTATCACTGGCTGCCCTTGGCTGCCAGGGTGAAATCTAAGACATTGGTCATGGCCCACCGCGTGCTCCACGGCCATGGCCCTCTCTATCTGCAGAAGTGCGTCTTTTCCTATGTTCCTACGCGTTCTTTGCATTCCTCGTCTCTATTCTTGGCCCAGGTCCCTGGTTTTAAGCGTCAGAGGATAGTGGGTAGCTCCTTTTCAGTCAAAGCAGCAGTTGCCTGGAATGCGCTTCCTCTGGTCCTGCGTACCATCTAGGACCTAAGTGTATTCAAGAAAAAACTGAAGACCTATCTGTTCATGTGAAGCCCTATACCATTCCCTATGGTTCTGCACTGGGACACTCACGAGTAGCCGAGCGTGTAATACATTTACATAACATAACATAACAGAGACATGGTGGTGTGTTGACCCTAGCAGGCCACCATATCTGTAATTCCAGCCAATCATAGAAGTTGTAAATTGCGACCTATCTCATGCATATTAAAGACATAGGATGGATTGCGACCCACTACAAATGTTGATTTTACAAATTGATCTATTAGTATATAGGTGGATTCGCAGAATCAGAATTGATTCAGTAAAAGTTGTCAACAAATTTGGGATCACTTTTACCAAATTGATGCTTAAGTAAATTAGGCCCTTAGGTCTAATATGTCCTTCTTCTTCGGCACTCAGCTACAGCCTGGCTTAAGATGTGACATTGGTAATCCAAACCCAATATTCAACGCGCCAGAGCTCTCCTCGTTCATGGAAACATTATCAATTCTCACTGCAAACTCTTAGGCATGTTGCTTAATGGACACTTTGGTCTCAAAGGAGCAGACAATGGATGAATATAGATAAACTCAATAAGCAAATGCATTTATCAGACACTAGAAATTGCTTTGTTGCATGATATTTATTACCCAACCAAGAATGGCATAAACGAGTTACTGATATTACATTACTCACTTGGATGATCCATGTTTTCACACCCCGACTCATGAATAGTCCATTCATCATTAAACCACCCAACCTTTTTGTGGTCCTCTGTTTGCATCTTTCTCCAATCTCTTTTTACGTCCTTGCTTTTTGCATCATTGACGCAAATCCTTTACACCAATTACCACATGAGCTATTTCTCCACTGCTTCATATGTGTTGATAGCTGCAGGTGGTGGGCACCAGCACTTATGTTTGGGGATCAGAACTTATTTTTCATAATCAAACTTTGCCCAGTGCAAGTGTGAGAATGGCAGAAAAGGGATCAAGAAGAAGGGGAGATATTTAGGATAACAGTGGTAAGTGGGGAAGAAAGGGATGAAAAGGAACCTGCAAGAGGGAAGTTAAGAGACAGGACAGGTAGGATGGGGGAAGACAAAGGCATGAGGTGGAATCAAGACTAGGCAGCCTTGATAATCGGCAACTCTGAGTGTCTGTACTTATTATTTTATAAACTAAGCAGCTAGACTTTTTTATTAGCAATTCTGGTGTTGTATGTATGTGTGTTCTTATATAGCGCTTGACTTACCCTAGGGCATCTCGGCGCTTGCATTGGGAACCCATACTTGCTTTTCCCTGTGAGATACCCCGTACTGGGCATCCCCAAGGTGAAAGCCAGGCATCCCGCCGCGGGGGTGCGTTGTGGAGATTAAGCAAGCTTAATGCCCAGAGTTGCAGAGTGTGAACCCATGATTAGAGTGGGCACCGAAGCGAGAATTATCGAGTCCGTGGACAATTGGGCTCAAGACCCTGCCGTGTCGGGAATTGAACCCTGGTCCCGGGTCTGACCTCTGCTTCAGGGTATGCCTCCTCTAACCAATGAGCCACATTTCTCCACAAGTAGTCCTTTGTGAATACATATAAATTAAATAAATACAAACTGTGAAGTAGAGAAAGACATGAATTGAAGAAATGAGAAAACAGTAATACAACAAAAGCGATGTCAATGTTTGAATTTAGCCTATCCTCTATCCTAGCCAGGAAGCCTGGGCTGTGACATTGGCAAGGCCAAATTATTTATTAAAGACTGCCACCCTATCAAACTTAGCGGAGTTTCTATTTATGATGGTAAATTATGTTGTCTGCCTCCTTAAACTGAATTAATCTATGCATTTTGAGAGGGTAACGCATTCTGTGTATTTCGCGTTCTCTTCATATTGTCGAAATAAGGCCCCTTGTCAGCGAATTGGGCCATGATTATGAGTTAGTGGAGCCGTGTCCCTTATGGAGTTCCTCGCCACTCGAATACAAGAGGCCCGCTGTTCCTTCCCCTGGATCTCAGGAGATCCAGAACACACACACCCCAATTTTACTGACTGAAAAATCTGGCCGGTAATTTTGCAGAAGACTGGACTGCAATGGTAGCCTGGCCCCATCCCAGCATACATCAGACCCCCTCCTATAGCACTGAACACTGCCAGCACACCAACCAGCATCCATCCTCTACTACATTCACCCACCCTCTCCCACCAGATGTCCAGTGTAGGGGTAGATTGGGACCAATGAAGGGCACAAGCGCCACAAAAAAGTGTCCCACATTTGTGGACAGCGAACGTTTGCAAAACATTGCTCAGTTAGAATCAGGTGGCTGGTTTTTGGAGAAATTTATGCTAAATAAATCTTCTTTGTTTTCCAACTATACTTATTTCTTTTCCATTCGTTTTGTTAAGTCATGGACCAGGGAAATTTGAGAGTTCTTCACTGGGGACCCCCTCTATTTGCAACCGGTTATGTTGTTTTGGGTCTTGCTGCCACCGAGCTGCTCAAAACCATGGACCTCACTGTTTTGGGGCCCCCCTCCTGGAGCCCTCTATTGGCCTGGGGACCACCACCCCTAAGGGCCCGCTCCGGCAATGTCCCAGGGGGCCCACCCCCGGTAAATTGCAGTCTACAATGACAGGGCGGGAGCACGGCTCCCGCCCTGTCATTGTAAACTCTGCTTTGCTTCATGGAAGCAAGAGCAGGAAATCTGCTGTTGCTTCCACAAAGCAAAGCAGATTGCTTTTACCAATGTAAGGCTAGGCCCCGGGGGACGGGGTTCCCGAGTCCATAATTGGCCTCAGGAGGGGGACCACGCAGCCCCATCCAAAATAAAAAATAAAAATTAGAAAAGCTTGCCAGGCCCCGGGGGATGGGGTACCCGGGGCCAATAGTGACCCAGGGAAGGGGGACCTTGCGGCCCCATCCAGCAACTTTTTTTTATTTAAAATAAAAAAACTAGGCAATCCCCTGGGGGATGGGGTCCACGGGCCGTAAAAGGCCTCTGGAGGGGGGCCATGCAGCCCCTTTAGTTTTTCTTTTCTTTTTTTTAAATGAATAGTAGCAGGCCCTGGTGGATGGGTTCCCTAGGGCCCAGAAAATATTGAGAGAAGGGGGGCCACATAGCTCCCCTTCTAACCACCAAAAATGGGAAAAACTGCATTCCTTCGGAGGCCCGCCCCCTCCCTGTACCACACTGCAAACACGTCTCCTGGCACGTTGTGTGTTGGGGGGGTTAAGTCCCCTAGATCCTTAAGGGTTCTTAGGGGCCAACTAGCCCACCAGGTATCTCCAAGTAAGCCCCATGCAGTGGGATTGCTGAGAGGTGGTCCGAGGCCAAGCACCCTTTTATTCCACTCTGTAAATGCGCCTCTTGGCGCACTGCTGGTGGGGCGATGAGGTCCTCTTGTGTCCTGAGGACCTCAGGACTAAAGTGGACTTCATCCGCCGAGCAGCAGTGCACCAAGAGGCGCATTTGCAGAGTGGTATAAAAAGGGGGCGTGGCCTCAGACCATCTCTCTGCAATCCAGCTGTGTGGTGTTTACTGGAGGTACCTGGCGGGCTAGTGGGCCCCCAGGGACCCTCAGTATTCAAGGAGACTTAATCCCCCAACTCAAAACGTGCCAGTGGTGTGTTTGCAGAGTGGTGGAGAAGGGGCGTGGCCTGTGGCCATCTCTCAGCAATACCACTGTGTGGGGCTTACAGGAGGTAAGAGGCAGGCTAGTTGGTCCCTAAAGGACCCCCAGCAGCAAAGGGGACTTCAATCCCCATCCAAGATCATGCCAGGGAGGGTATTTGCAGAGTCGTGGGCAAAGGGGGCATGGCCTGTTATGAGAACTTAGCAATCCCGCTGTGTGGTACTTACTGGAGGTAATAGGAGGGGTAGTTGGCCCCCAAGGATTTCCTTGTGGGCCAAGTACCCCTCTTTTTACCTCCAATAAGTTCCACACAGTAGGATTGCTAAGACGTCTTCGGAGGCCATGCCCTCATTCTCCACTACTCTGCAAACGCGCCTCCCTGCAGACTATGGGATGGGGGATGAAGTCCACTTTACTCCTGAGGGACTTTGGGGGCCAAGAAGCCCTTCTGGTACCTCCTGTAAATCCTACGCAGCAGAATTCCTGAGCGCTGGTCGGAGGCCCAGCACCCTTTCTCCACCACTCTGCAAGCACGACTACTATTTAAAGAAGTGTTTGCAATGTAATACATTTCACATTTGTGAGAGTTTGAGCTATTGGTATTGTAAATGTAAACATTTTTTACTAATGTTTTTTTTTAGTGGAGTGGATGTACGTTGTGTGTAGTGCAATTATGTGATATGTTGTGCAGTGAAATTATGTGGATAGAAAGCATGTGGTATTTAGTGTATGGGAATTATGTAGAGTGGGATTATGTGTTATGGAGAGTAATTATGTGGTATGGTAGTCTGTGTTGTGGAGTGGTAACCTCAGGTTTAGGCTTCCTCATTTCCATAGAAGATCATTTCTGAACCCAGTGAGAAAAAAAGAGAAGGAATCACTGAAGAGTACTTGTGGACCTAGTCAGAGGTATGAGCAGGGCCACTGGAATTACATGACTGTTTGGCTGCATTGACTTTCGCACAGTTATACATTTTCAGCATTAGCTACATAATTTAAACTCTGATCACAAAACTGAAGATTTGAACAAAAAAGCCTTGTTTTTAGCTCAAAGGGCTCAAACATTACCAAAAATGCAGCAACACGTTTTACAGCGTGGTGGAAGGGCCATTGCGAACCTAGAATGGTCACCTGTTACTTATCGCTAAATGTGGGTGTTAAATTGGTACTAATGGTGTGCAAGCCACTCTTGCTTCCTTCTGCGCCTCTCTTGCTTCTTTTTACATTTCTTTTTTTTTTTTTAATTTGTTTTTATTGTTGCTATCACATGGTACACAGTAACGGTGAATCATTCTTCAGTGCAGCGTCAACATTCAGCTGCCTTCAATCAATAGAGCAACTTTTTAAATTTTACCCCCCCAACTTTAAACTTGCTACTTCAAGGGTCAAAGTACACGATCCGTGTCAGAAATCCATTATAACAATTGGCGTGTCTAGAAGCATCCAACTGCATTTTACGCAGTCACTGATAAAAACAAGTTCGCCTGCACTCACAGTTCCCAGGGCCTCGTGTCGTGCGCTGCTTCTGATACCTACTCCTCGCTCCCTCCCACTACTCCATATCCTCGTCTTCTCCTGAGCTGTCCCCATCTTCCTCTTCAGGCAGAGGCTCACAAATGTCCCCTCTGTAAGTGTTCCAGGGTGCCCAAATTTTGTTCCATTTGCGTGGATTAAGCCGCTGTTGGTACACCGCCCTCTCTGTCACCATAAGCATGTCCATGTTCCTGCACCACTGCGCCAGTGTCGGTGTCTCCAGTGCCCCCCAATATTTTGCGATATCCCGCTTTGCCAGCATCACACCAATGATCACCCATCGTTTCGCATGCAGTGACATGTCTGTTGGGCCCCACACATTCAATAGGCAAACCCTAGGGTCAGGCGTGAACGGGTTCTGTAGGGTCTGGCTTATCGTGCGTGTTACACGCCTCCAGTATTCTTGTATATTAGGACAGGTCCACACAGTGTGGAACAGTGTACCCTCCTCCCCACAATTCCTCAGGCAATATGGGTGTTCTGCCCTGTGTATTTTATATAGTGTTGTGCGGGTGTAGTAAACCCTATGTAGTACTTTAAATTGGACCAATCTGAATCGGGTGGATATACCTGCCTCCCTGGGCGATGCCAGAGCTGCATTCCAGTCCGTCTCATCCAGGTCCCCTATCTCGTCCTCCCAATATTCCTTCAGCTTCCCCAGTGGATCCGGTAGGTTGTTCAGTAGTTTGCGGTAAGTGAGGGAGGTTGCACTTGCCTCCATATAGTCCGTAAGCAGTCGGTCCTCTAACGGAGCCGACTCCGGAACTGTCACACCCGGCTCCAAAACAGACATGAGTGCGTGCCTAATTTGTACGTATCTGTATGTTTCAGTCACCCCAAGGTCATACTGCTCCCTCAGGGTCGCAAAGGAGAGCACGCCCTCTCTCGTCCATAGATCGCCCACCGTGGAGATTCCGATGTTATCCCATTGGTCAAACCCTTTAGAACTGCGCAAGTTACCGAGGGCCTTGGCATCCCATAGTGGTGTGAGTTTAGTGATCACTCCCTCCCATGCAAGCCGCCTCTGAGCTTTATGCCATATAGATACAGTGTGTTTGGTAGGTCCTTCCAGCTTCCTCACCATTCCTTTGTTGTAGAGTGGGGCCAGGATCGTGGTCGTGCCCAGTTGGCGTCTATCTGCCATGTAAGCCGGGTCATCCTGTGCACTATGGATCCACTGGTTGATCACCTTAAGGTGAGCTGCCCAATAGTACAATTCAAGGTTGGGGAGGGCTATCCCCCCGCTGTACCAGTCTCTAGTTAATTTCAACTGCGCTACCCTAGCCGGTTTGCCTCCCCACAGGAGGCCTGACAATTGCGCCGACACGTGGCGGAAGAATGATATGGGGACCATCGCCGGCGTGTTTTCCAGGACATATAGGAAGCGAGGCAGCGCCATCATTTTAAAGAGCGCCGCCCTACCTAGAAGTGTCAAGGGGAGATTCTTCCAGTGGCGCACGTCTGCCTTCAGCCTGTCCAGCTGGGGCTTAAGGTTCAGGTCTAGAAAGGTTGTATGTTCCCTTGTAATTTGAATCCCTAGGTACTTAAAGGAGATGGGTACTACGAGCAATTGGCAATCCGTAGGTAGGACCGGAGGGTCGCCCTGCACCATATAGATTATGGACTTGGACCAGTTAAGTTTATAGCCTGAAGCTGCACCGTGCCTCTCACACAGTGCCAGTAAGACCGGGATACCGTTCGTGAGGTCCGTGAGGTAGACGAGCATGTCGTCGGCATACAGGGAAATCCTATCCTCCCATCCACCTCCCCACTGTATGCCTTTCAGCAGCTGGGTGGTTCTGATAATCATGGCCAGGGGTTCCAGCACTAAGGCGAATAACAGCGGTGAGAGCGGGCACCCTTGTCTCGTGCCCCTTGCCAGCGGAAGCTCCCTCGAGATATGTCCATTTGCAGTCACCCTCGCCACGGGTTCGGTGTACAGTAACCTGACCCACGATATGAATTTCGAGCCAATACCCATGTGTTCCAGGACCACAAAGAGATAGCACCACTCCACCATGTCAAACGCCATTTTGGCATCCAATGACAGCACCGCTGCCGGCTCCTCCAACTGTGGGGCTCGTGCTAGCACCCCGTGCAGCCGTCGCAAATTCAGCGCCGTACTCCGGTGTGGCATAAAGCCCGACTGGTCCGGATGTATCAGGTGCGCCAGATGGGGCAGCAGTCTGGTGGCCAATAGTTTTGCCAAAATTTTACTCTCGGCGTTGAGGAGGGAGATCGGGCGGTATGATCCGCACTCCTCAGGGGGTTTGCCGGGCTTTGGTATTGCGATGATTGTGGCCATGCGCTGATCAGGAGGCAATCGCCCCGCTCCTGGCACTCCCTGAACATATGGAGCAATGGTGTGGACAGCGTTTCGGACATGAGTTTGTACCATTCTATCGGCACTCCATTGGGGCCCAGCGCTCTCCCTGGGTGTAACGCTGCTATAGCCATCTGTATTTCTTCGGCCGTCAGGTCGGAGTCAAGCTCGTCCCGTTTGTCTTGTGGGAGAGTGCGGGTAGGCACTCCTATGAGAGAGCCTTCCGCCATCTCCCGCGTGACCTCGAACTCAGGGGAGTATACGGAGTGAAAATGGTCTGCCAGGAGTTCTACTATTCGCGCCGGACTGGTATGTATCTCACCAGTGGGGTCTTTCAGTTGCAGTATGGCCCTCTGCCCTCCCCGTGTCTTCTCCAACCACGCCAGGAGCTTCCCTGCTTTATCTCCTATGTCATACACCCTACTCGTTGTTGCTGTCATACTGTCCATTATCCTGCGGCGTACAAGGTCGGTATGACGCTGCTGGCACAGTCGGAGCGTGTGTTGGGTAACCCCAGTCGGGTTCCTCTCGTGGTCCTGTGTTGCCTTGTCAAGTTGTTCCTCTAGATCTACCAATTCCTGACGCTGTGTGCGCTTGTGCTGCGTGATAACTGAGATTGCCTGCCCGCGAAGAACCGTCTTGTAGGCCTCCCACAGGGTTGTATGTGACGCCACCGAACCTGCATTTTCGGTGAGGTAAGATCGCGTACCTCTCTTCAAGGCCCTGGCTATACCCGGTTCCCTGAGGTATCCCGGGTAGATAGGGTAGACGTGTCTATGGGTTCGTTCCTGACTGGACAAAGTCAGTGTCAGCGGGGAGTGATCGGAGACCCCTCGCGGTCTGATCTGAGAGTCCGTGAAATTGAGGAGGCCCCCCCCCAACGTAAGGAAATAGTCAATCCGTGATAGGCTGTCGTGAACTGCCGAATAGTATGTGTATTGCCGGTCTTCTGGGTGGAAACGCCTCCATATATCTATTAAACCCTGTGCTTCCATGAAGTCATGCAATCTGGAGGGCCCTGGTGTTTGTGTACGCACTGGGTGACGGTCTAGGGAGTTGTGTGCCACTGCATTGAAATCACCTCCCACGATGAGATCCCCTTCTGGAAGGTCTAACAAAAATTTTCCCAGTTCTGGGAGAGCTATGGTGTGCAGTGCCGGCGGGATATACACCGAGACCACATTGAGCGGCTTTCCCTCCCACTGCCCATGTATCGCCGCAAAGCGCCCCTGAGTGTCAATGCTAACTTATCGGGTTATGAACCTGGACGAGCGATGCATTAATATCCCTGTACCCCGGGACCCTTTAGTAAACTCAGAGTGGACAACCATGCTGTAGCCTTTCCTATCTAGGGCCCGTGTGGCTGTGCCAGTGAGGTGCGTTTCCTGTAGTAGGACCAGTGCGGGATTCAACCTTTTTATACTCTGTAGGTCCAGCCCACGTTTAATTTTGTCTCCCAGACCCCTCACGTTCCAGGACATGAGGCTTAACGGGGATGCTTGCCCCATATTAGTGCCCCCCCCCATCATGCTTGGATGAGCGGTAGGATAATTTGTGCGCGTGGAGGACTAGGCAGCCTGTGAAGTGAGCCTGTGTGCTGTGCCGCGACACTACCATTCTACGCTTGTGTGCCCCATGGTATCTTTCTGGACCCTGTGTACAAACTAAAAACCAAAACCACATCCTACCCCCAACTCCCCCTCTCCCTGCCCCCCTGCTCAACGGACTCAAAACTGCCCGCCCCTCCAACTCAGCAGAGTGCCTGACCTCAACCCAAAACATAGTACTTGCTCGCTGGGGTGAAGGACTCTCCGTAGTCAGCGGCCCCCTTCCTCGGCCGCGGAGGCCCCTCAGCCCAGTGTCCAAGGCGGCATCGCCAGTCGTCGTTGTCATCAATTCAGCCAGACATTAGCAGTGACTCACTGTTCCCCATCGGCGCTCTCCTCTTGAAGTTCAGTCAAAGGGGAATGTACCTCCGCATCCTCGTCGTTGGCCTGTGAGCCCTGTCGGGATCCAGCATTACGGTGTTTGTTCTGCCTGTTGGAGCGACGAGGGAGGCCCGCCGTCCTCCACCCCTCCAGCCATTCCTGCACCACCTCTGGGGAATCAAAAAACCAAGTTTTGTTGTCTGCCACGACCCGAAGCTTGGCCGGAAAAAGCATTGAATACGGGATTTCCCTGGCTCTCAGTTCCTTTTTGACTTCGAAAAAGGTTCTCCTCCTCCGTGCAACCTCGGCTGTGTAGTCCGGAAAGAAGGCCAGTGTAGCGTTCTGGATCTTAATAGGGGGTGAGTTCCTTTCCGCCTGTAGGATGGCGTCCCGATCCCTGAAATTGAAGAGTCTCGCTACAATCGGTCTGGGGTTAGCGCCCGTCTTATGGCGTCCCCCCGGGACCCGGTGCGCCCTTTCCACTGTGAAGAAGGCGGAGAGTCCTTTGGGCTTTAGGGTCTGCTTGATTAGGTTCTCCACGTATAGGTCCATCGCCCTCGTGTCTTCCGATTCCGGCACACCTATTATATGGATGTTGTTCCGCCTCGAGCGCCCTTCCTGGTCATCGAGCTTGTCACGCAGTTCCTTATTTTCCTTTGAGATGCGTTCCATACTAATCTGCAGCTCCGACATGTCTTCAACCAGGGATTTGGTCACCACCTCCATATTGTTCACCTTCTCCGTCATCTTATGAAAGTCCGCCCTTATAAGTGTGATTTCGGCTGAGATCGACCCCACCGTGGCTTGCACCTGCGTGAGGGCCCGCATGACGTCATCTATGGTCGCCTTCTTGCCACCGGCTGCTTCGGCAGTCTTGCCCGGTTGTGATTTGGCGTCCGGTGAGGGAGAGCCGGGCTTTTCGTATGCAAACCTGTCCAGGCGCGACTGCGCCGCCACGTTTTTCGGCCCCTTGCCGGCCATCTTGGCTGCGGGTCACGCCAAGGGTGAATGTAGTCAGTGTCTCAGTCTCCTGAGCCGGTCTAACTTTTCGCTCGTGTTTACACCTGGTTCCTCTGGGGCCGACCCAATCGTACCTTCCCCAGACAGCTACCGGACACAGTCCAAGGGCCCACGCTGCGGTCAGAGGTTAGGTGTGGCCCCTGAGAGTTGTTTGTGGCCCCCGCGGCCAGCGACGACAGCAGGTATTACAGGGTCCCCGTAGTCTGGTGGTGCTCTTGCAATTTCCAATGGGGACGGTGGGGTGAAGTTGCCAGCTGTGACTCAGACCCCTTCGTGGGGCAGTCGATAGTCTATTTTCCCCCTGGAAGAGCGTCCGCTGCTCCCCTCCAATCCCTCGTGTGTCGCCCTTGTCCTGTGGCCGCCGGATCTCCCGCCTGGTACCCCTGCTGTTATTGCGGGGCCCGTGACACCGTCAGGTGAATCTGTCCGGATTCAAGGTGAGTGTCCCGCGTGGACGCACTTCTGCTCTCGGAGTCCGCACTGGGAGGAGGCGCAAGCAGTTCTATTGCCCGCCCGGGCTCCCCGCCTCGCAATGCGCCCTTGGTCAGCGGAGGGGCCCAGGAGCTACACTGCGGTCAATTTGGCCGCGCGAGTTCTTCCGCCGCCTGTCCCAATGCTCTGTCTGCCGCGCCGGGTCTGCAGCGGCTGAAGCAGGGCTTTAATGTGACTCAAGATGGCGGTCACCAGTCCCGATGTCGCCGCACTGAGCGCCTATATCCGTCCCTGCAGGCTCTCCGGGTCGTTCTCCTCCTCACCTCGGACGGGCGCTCGGGCACGCACTCCGGGCTCCCGAAGTCCGGTGGCGATACCTGGATGCTCCGGTTGCCTCTCCGCCGTCGCTGGCCGCGGCCGGGCACTTCCGGTGTCTCTCTGCCCGGGACAGTCCGCTTCCTGCCAGGTCAGCAGCGCAATCTGCTCCCCGAGCCGGATGTGTCACACAGGCCCACATGGGGTACGGTCAAAACTGCTCTTCCCGACCTCGGATTGAAGTCCCGCTGGTCTGGATCTCTGCCGCCCGGTCCTGGGCTTCGTTGCCTTCCCGCCTGGGAAATTTTATTGAAGGATAAATGGTCGGATTTCTCTGGGAGCAGCTTCAGTCACGGAGCTCTCCTCCTAAGCTGCCGCCATCGCCGGCTGCTGGCCACGCCCCCTTCTTTTTACATTTCTGTTGCTTCTTTCTACATATTTATTTCTTTTTCTACACTTCGCTTGCCTCTTTCTGCAAATCTCTTCTACTTTCTGCACCTTTCTTCCCACTTTCAGAACGTATGTTGCCTCTTTCTGCACCTAATTTGCTTCTTTCTGTACCTCTCTTATGTCTTTCCGCACCCTTTTTCCTATTTCTGCACCTGTGTTACTTCTTTCTGCACTTCTTTCTGCACCTCTCTTGTTTCTTTCTGCACCTCCCTTGCCTCTTTAACCACCTCTGTTGCTTTTTTCTGCACATCTCTCGCCTCTTGCTGTACCTCACTTGCCTCTTTCAGTGCCTCTGTTGGTTCTATCTGCACTGTTCTTGCTTCTTTATGCACCTCACTTGCTTCTTTCTGCACTTCTCTTGCTTCTTTCTACACCTCTGTTGCTTCTTTCAGCAATTCTCTTGCCTCTTTCTGCACTTTTCTTTCTTTCTGCACCCCTCCTGCCTCTTCCTGTATATCTGTTGCTTCTTTCTGCACTTCTCTTGGTTCTTTCTGCACTGCTCTTGCCTCTTTCTGCACCTCTGTTGCTCCTTTCTGCACTTCTAATGCTTCTTTCTGCACCTCTCTTGCTTCTTTCTGCACCTCACTTGCGTCTTTCAGCACCTCTGTTGTTTTTTTTGGCAGATCTATTGCCTCTTTTTGCACCTCACTAACATCGTCCCTGCCTACGGCAGTACTGGCTGACTTTCCACCTGTCTCCAGTGATATGTCCCGGGCTCTGCTGGCCAGTCTCAAATCTGGCTCCCCGCTTGACCCCTGCCCTGCCAAATTTTTGGCTGGGATGGCGGCAGTGGTGAATCCTATGGTCAACCCGATCCTCAATGCCTCCTTGAGGGAGGGGAGTGTCCCTCGCACCTGGAAAAGGGCGATGGTGATCCCCCTCCTGAAAAAGCCTGGTCTTGATGCCGAGGTCTTGGCCAATTATAGGCCAATTTCACTGCTCCCGGCCCTGGCTAAGATCACCGAGAAACATGTTCATGGTGTCTTGTCGAGCTTTTTAGAATCTAACAATCTGCTCCATCCATCCCAATCCGGGTTCCGTCCGAACTTCAGTACGGAAACGGCGTTGGTGGAGGTATCTGAGATCATCAGGGAGACCTTGGATGTGGGTGGCAAGGCCATGCTAGTCATGTTGGACCTGTCGGCGGCCTTCGACACCGTCCCCCATGAGGCGCTCCTCGCTAGGCTTCATGACATCGGCCTAAGGGGGACGGTGTCCAGATGGTTTTCATCTTTTCTGGAGGGTCGCCGCCAGACGGTCTGGGTTTCCCAGAGCTCCGCCGAGATGCCGCCATTGGGAGTTGGGGTTCCACAGGGGTCTGTGTTGAGCCCGACATTGTTCAACATCTTTATGTCCCCCCTGGCGGCTGCGGTGGAGGCTTACGGAGCCCAGATCGTGTCCTATGCCGACGACACGCAACTCCTTTTCACATGTGCTAAAGACCAGCCATTTGATGGGGAGAGAATACGGGACTGTCTGGATATGGTCTTTGGCTGGTTCTAGCGGAAAAGTCTAAAGGCCAACTCCAGTAAGTCGGAGGTGCTATTCTTCGGCTGTGTCATCGATCCCGAGTGGCGGCAGTGGTGGCCGGCCGCCATGTGTCCTCCGGCACAATCTTCCTTGGTGGCCAAAAATCTTGGCGTTAAGCTTGACAACAAGCTTTCTCTCAGATCGCATGTTCTTGGCCTGGCCGGCACCTGTTTCGGTATTCTGAAAATGCTCCGCAAGTTTCTACCACTACTATCTGCGGAGCATAGACGGATTACGGTGCAGGCGCTTATCGGATCCAGGCTAGACTATGCCAATGCCCTTTTCCTGGGTCTTCCAGACTACTTGGTCCAGCGTCTGCAGGTGACACAGAACTCTGCAGCGCGCGCAATCTTTGGTCTGCATAGACGCACACGGGCTTCTGGTCTTCTGCAGACGCTGCATTGGCTCCCGATCCGAAAGCGGATTATGTTCAAATCCTTGACGCTGGTGCATAAAGCTCTGTTTGGCTCAGGCGCAGGATATCTGCAGAAGAGATTGGCTTTCTATCGCCCTGCCCGCTCACTGCGTTCGGAATCCCTTTTCACGGCTGTGGTTCCACGCGTGAGGAAGGCTCGGATTGGGGGGCGCTCTTTCAGCCTCAAGGCCTCCCAGCTGTGGAACTCGCTCCCACTGGTACTTCGCAGTACTCCCAATTTGCTTCAGAAAGAATTTGAAGACTTGGCTTTTTAATTCTTCTGTTTAGGTGGATTTTCTTCTCTGTTTCTTTTGGGGCTCCTGTTTTTCTTGTTATGTTGTTATACACTGTAGCTGTATGTGGAAAGCGCCGGGACACTCTTTTAGAGTAGCTGAGCGCTATATAAACGCATTTTAACATAACATAACATAACATAACATCTTTCAGCACCTCTGTTGCTTTTTTATGCAGATCTCCTGCACCTTTCTGTACCCCTCTTTTCTCTTTCTGTACCTCTCTTGCCTCTTTCTGCACCCCTGTTCCCTGTTTCTGCACCGGTCCTGCCTGTTTCTGCACATCTCTTGCCTCTTTCTGTACCTCTGTTACCTCTTTCTGCACTACTCTTGCTCTCTCTGCACCCTTTGCGCCTCTTTCAGCACCTCTGTTGGTTCTTTCTGCACTGATCTTGCTCTTTCTGCACTTCTCTTGCTTCTTTCTACTTCTCTGATGCTTCTGTCAGCAATTCTCTTGCCTTTTTCTGCACTTCTTTTCCTTCTTTTTGCACCCCTCCTGCCTCTTTGTGCACCTCTCCTACCTCTTTGTGCACCCCCTTACCTCTTTTTGCACCTCTGTTGGTTCTTTCTGTACTTCTCTAGCTCCTTTCTACACCTCACTTGCCTCTTCCTGCACTACTTTTGCTTTGTTCTAAACCTCTGTTGCTTCTTTTAGCAATTCTCATAGTTCTTTCTGCAACTCTCTTGCGTCTTTCTGTACCTCCGTTGCCTCTTTCTGCACTTCACTTGCTTCTTTCTGTACCTCTCTTGCCTCTTTTGCCATCTCTGTTAATTCTTTCTTTGCCCCCCTGCCTCTTTCTGCACCCCTCTTCCCTATTCGTGCAACTCTCTTCCCTCTTGTATACCTCTCCTTCCTCCTTCTGCAGCACTCTTGCCTCTTTCTGTACCTCTGTTGTTTTTTCTGCACTTCTCCTGCCTCTTTCTGCATCCTTTGTGCCGCTTTCAGAACCTCTGTTGCTTCTTTCTGCACTTCTCTTCCTGCTTTCTACACCTAAGTTACCTCCTTTTGCACCTCTGTTGCTTCTTTCTGCACTCCTCTTGGTTCTTTCTGCACTGCTCTTCCTTCTTTCTGCACCTATATTGCTTCTTTCTGCACTTCTAGTGCCTTTTTCTGCACCACTTTCACTTTTTTCTGCAGATCTCTTGCCTCTTTCTGCACCTTACTTGCGTCTTTTAGCAACTCTGTTGCTTTTTTCTGCACATCTCTCGCCTCTTTCTGTACCTCACTTGCCTCTTAAAGTGCCTCTGTTGGTTCTATCTGCACTGTTCTTGCTTCTTTATGCACCTCACTTGCTTCTTTCTGCACTTCTCTTGCTTCTTTCTACACCTCTGTTGCTTCTTTCAGAAATTCTCTTGCCTCTTTCTGCACGTTTCTTCCTTTCTGCACCCCTCCTGCCTCTTCCTGTATCTCTGTTGCTTCTTTCTGCACTTCTATTGGTTCTTTCTGCACTGTTCTTGCCTCTTTCTGCACCTCTGTTGCTCCTTTCTGCACTTCTAATGCTTCTTTCTGCACCTCTCTTGCTTCTTTCTGCACCTCACTTGCGTCTTTCAGCACCTCTGTTGTTTTTTTTCGGCAGATCTATTGCAACTTTCTGTACCCCTCTTTTCTCTTTCTGTACCTCTCTTGCCTCTTTCTGCACCCCGCTGTTCCCTGTTTCTGCACCGTTCCTGCCTTTTTCTGCACATCTCTTGCCTCTTTCTGTACCTCTGTTACCTCTTTCTGCACTACTCTTGCTCTCTCTGCACCCTTCGCGCCTCTTTCAGCACCTCAGTTGGTTCTTTCTGCACTGATCTTGCTCTTTCTGCACTTCTCTTGCTTCTTTCTACTTCTCTGATGCTTCTGTCAGCAATTCTCTTGCCTTTTTCTGCACTTCTTTTCCTTCTTTCTGCACCCCTCCTGCCTCTTTGTGCACCTCTCCTACCTCTTTGTGCACCCCTTACCTCTTTTTGCACCTCTGTTGGTTCTTTCCGTACTGCTCTAGCTCCTTTCTACACCTCACTTGCCTCTTCCTGCACTACTTTTGCTTTGTTCTAAACCTCTGTTGCTTCTTTCAGCAATTCTCATAGTTCTTTCTGCAACTCTCTTGCGTCTTTCTGCACCTCCGTTGCCTCTTTCTGCACTTCACTTGCTTCTTTCTGTACCTCTCTTGCCTCTTTTGCCATCCCTGTTAATTCTTTCTTTACCCCTCCTGCCTCTTTCTGCACCCCTCTTCCCTATTTGTGCAACTCTCTTCCCTCTTCTATACCTTTCCTCCCTCTTTCTGCAGCACTCTTGCCTCTTTCTGTACCTCTGTTGTTTTTTCTGCACTTCGCCTGCCTCTTTCTGCATCCTTTGTGCCTCTTTCAGAACCTCTGTTGCTTCTTTCTGCACTTCTCTTCCTGCTTTCTACACCTAAGTTGCCTCCTTTTGCACCTCTGTTGCTTCTTTCTGCACTCCTCTTGGTTCTTTCTGCACTGCTCTTCCTTCTTTCTGCACCTATATTGCTTCTTTCTGCACTTCTATTGCCTTTTTCTGCACCACTTTTACTTTTTTCTGCAGATCTCTTGCCTCTTTCTGCACCTTACTTGCGTCTTTTAGCACCTCTGTTGCTTTTTTCTGCACATCTCTCGCCTCTTTCTGTACCTCACTTGCCTCTTTCAGTGCCTCTGTTGGTTCTATCTGCACTGTTCTTGCTTCTTTCTGCACCTCACTTGCTTCTTTCTGCACTTCTCTTGTGTCTTTCTGCACCTCTGCTGGCTCTTTCTGCACTTCACTTGCTTCTTTCTGCACCTCTCTTGCCTCTTTCGCCATCTCTGTTAATTCTTTTTGCACCCCTCCTGCCTCTTTCTGCACTCCTCTTCCCTATTTGTGCAACTCTTGCCTCTTTCTACACCTCTCTTCCCTCTTTTTGCAGCAGACTTACCTCTTTCTGTACCTCTGTTGCTACTTTCTGCACTTTTCTTCCTTCTTTCCGCACCCCTCATGATTCTTTAAGCAGCTCTGTTGGTTCTTTCTGCACTGCTCTTCCTTCTTTCTCCACCTCTCCTGCCTTTTTCTGTAACACTCTTCCTTCTTTGTGCACCCCTCCAACTTTTTTCTGCACCCCTCTTGACTCTTTTTGCACCTCTGTTGCTTCTTTCAGCACTACTCCTGCTTCTTTCTGCATCTCACTTGTCTCTTTCCGCATTTCTCTTGCTTCTTTCTACACCTCTGTTGCTTCTTTCAGCTATTCTCTTGCCTCTTTCTGCACTTCTCTTTCTTCTTTTTGCATCCCTCCTGCCTCTTTCTTTTCATTTCTTGCCTCTTTGTGCACCTCTCCTACCTCTTACTGCACCCCTCTTGCCTCTTTCTCTATCTCTGTTGCTTCTTTCTACACTTCTCTTCCTTCTTTCTGCACCCCTCGTAACTCTTTCAGCACCTCTGTTGCTTATTTCTGCACCTCTCTTCCTTCTTTCTGCACCTTTAGTGTCTCCTTCTGCGCCTCTGTTGCCTCTTTCAGCACCTCTGTTGGTTCCTTTTGCACTTGTCTTTCTACTTTTTGCACCCCTCCTACCTCACCTCTTTCTGTACCTCTCTTGCCTCTTTGTGCACCTCTCCCACCTCTTTCTCCATCCCTCTGCCTCATCTGCACTGCTCTTCCTTCTTTCTTCACCCCTCGCAACTCTTTCATCACCTCTCTTGCTTCTTTATGCACTCCTCTTCCTTTTGTCTACACCTCTTGTGCCTCCTTCTGCACCTCTGTTGCCTCTTTCAGCACCTCTGTTGGTTCTTTCTGCAATGCTCTTGTTTCTTTCTGCACCTCAATTGCCTCTTTCTGCACTTCTCTTGCTTCCTTCTACACCTCTGTTGCTTCTTTCAGCAGTTCTCTTTCCTCTTTCTGCACTTCTATTCCTTCTTTTTGTACCCCTCCTGCCTCTCTTTCTGTATCTCTTTTACCTCTTTGTGCACCCCTCTTACCTCTTTCTGCACCCCTCTTGCCTCTTTGTGCACCCCTCCTACCTCTTTCTAAACCTCTATTGTTTCTTTCAGCAATTCTCTTGCCTCTGTCCACACTTCTCTTGCTTCTTTCTGCACCTCTCTTGTGTCTTCCCGCACCTCTGTTGCCTCTTTCTGCACATCACTTGTTTCTTTCTGCACCCCTCTTACCTCTTTTGGCAACTCTGTTGCTTCTTTCTGCACCCCTTCTGCCTCTTTCTACACACCTCTTCCCAATTCGTGCAACTCTCTTGCCTCTTTCTATACCTCTCGTCCCTCTTTATTCAGCCATCTTGCCTCTTTCTGTACCGCTGTTGCTTCTTTCTGCACTTCTCTTGCCTCTTTCTGCACCCTTTGTGCCTCTTTCAGCACTATGTTGCTTCTTTCTGCACTTTTCTTCCTTCTTTCTGCCCCCCTTGTGCCTCCTTTTTACCTCTGTTGCTTCTTTTTGGACTTCTCTTGGTTCCCTCTGCACTGCTCTTGCTTCTTTCTGCACCTCTGTTGCTCCTTTCTGCACTTCTATTGCCACTTTCTGCACCTCTCTTGCTTTTTTCTGCAGATCTCTTACCTATTTCTGCACCTTACTTGCGTCTTTCAGCACCTCTTTTGCTTTTTTCTGCAGATCCCTTCCCCTTTTCTACACCCCTCTTTTCTCTTGCTGCACCTCTCTTGCCTCTTTCAACACCCTTGTTCTCTGTTTCTGCACCTTTCTTGCCTGTTTCTGCACACCTCTTGCCTCTTTCTGTACCTTTGTTACCTTTCTGCACTTCTCTTGCTCTTTCTGTACCGTTTGCATCTCTTTCAGCACCTCACGTGCCTCTTTCTGCACTTTTCTTGCTTCTTTCTACACCACTGTTGCTTCTTTCAGCAATTCTCTTGCCTCTTTCGGCACTTCTCTTCCTTCTTTCTGCACCCCTCTGGCCTCTTTATGTACCTCACTTCCCTCTTTCTGCAATTTCTTGCTTCTTTCTAAACCTCTGTTGTTTTTTTCAGAAATTCTCTTAGCTCTTTCTGCACTTCTCTTGCGTCTTTCTGCACCTCTGGTGCCTCTTTCTGCACTTTACTTGTTTCTTTCCGCTCCCTTCCTGCCCCTTTTGCCATCTATGTTAATTCTTTCTGTGCCCCTCCTGCCTCTTTTTGCACCTCAGTTGCTTCTTTCTGCACTGCTCTTACTTCTTTATGCACCTCACTTGCCTCTTTCTGTACTTCTCTTGCTTTGTTCTAAACCTCTGTTCCTTCTTTCAGCATTTCTCTTAGTTCTTTCTGCACTTCTCTTCCTTCTTGCTGCACCTCTCTTGCGTCTTTCTACACCTCTGTTGCCTCTTTCTGCACTTCACTTGCTTCTTTCTGTACCTCTCTTGTCTCTTTTGCCATCTCTGTTAATTCTTTCTTCACCCCTCCTGCCTCTTTCTGTAATGTAATGTAATGTAAATTGATACTTGTATAGCGCACTACTCACCCTCAAGGGTCTCAAGGCACTTGTACGAATACCGCTGTGGAACCCATCCTGGCTTTCCCTGTGAGGCGTCCACTCCTGGGCACCCCCAAGGTGTAGGCCAGGCATCCTTAGCGTTGTGGGGGCCGTTGTGGAGGTTAAGCAAGCTATTGCCCAGAGTTGCAGAGTGGGGCTCCATGATTGGAATAGGCACCGAGGCGAGAATGATCAGGTCCGTGGATTTTTGAGCCCAAGACTCGCTGAGGCGGGGAATTGAACCCTGGTCCCGGGCAAGACCTCTGCAAGACCTCTGCATCAGGGTCTGCCGCTCTAACCATTGAGCCACACTTCTCCCCTCTACCCTATTCGTGGAACTCTTCCTTATTTCTATACCTCTCTTCCATCTTTCTGCAGCACTCAAAGTCAAAAGTCAAAAAGATTTTTATTTGTATTGGTACTCGACAGAGGACCACAAATATTACATTTTACACAATCAATAAAAAGATTTCATCATTAATCAATATAAAGGTAAAAAAGATTTTAAACATTTATAAAAATTATAGCATACGAATTCATTCGGTGGCTGTTTACACAATGCTAATAATTCTCTCACCGTTGTAATTCTGCAGGTGCGGTAAATAGGATCAAGGTATCTTGCACGTGCCATGGTTACGTTGAAACTAGGACATACAAATAATAAGTGCTCAATGTTCTGGTCACCCCCTTCACAAAATGTACATATTGGCGATCCTCCTGGTAGCCATCTTGCTGAGTAAGTTAATACAGGTAGGATGCCTAATCGTAATATTGTAATCGCCCTCCTTGCACCATGCGTCAAAGAAAACCCGATATATGGCTGGATGTATTTATATTCCAGTGATTCTACGAAGGGTTTGTAGGTAGATAATTTGTTACAATGTGCGAAGTCTAGTTCATAGCTCAATTTTGGGGTAAAACATTTTAAGAAAAGTTTCATTTGCGCTGCTGACCAGGTGAGCAAAATGTCCGGACTAATTTTTGCCATTTGGAATACGACAGTCGTATTCTCAAGAAAAGTTTGCTTAGTGGCTTCTAAATCAAAAGTCTCATTTTTCAGTAGGGATCTCAATGTACCCTCTTTTGCATGAAGGAGATTGTAGGCCCACCTAATTACGTTAGCCACGGCTGTAGCATAAGAACTTGTGATAGACAATTCTAATCTCAGTGCTTGAACAGGTACGGAGTCTGAGACCTTCATGATTCTTTTTAGGATTTTTCCTTCTTTGCGATCCATGTAGACCCACTGCTTTATAGGAATATACTCCATCGCGTAGGATAGAACAGGGGGGATCTTTACTCTGTATATTTTTAACAGTGAGGAAAAATGCCTGTTCCCAGTAGCACTATAGAGTCTTGAGAGAGCCTTGGCATGTAATTCGGATTTCCTTTTTAAATTTTTTATCTGTTTTGTATTTGTTAAGTTCTTTGAGAGAATCCTGCCACGGTAGGGATATTCGTCAACTTCTTCTATCTTTTCTCCTCCAAGCCTCCAGCTGTATTTAGCACTTTGTTTCCTCCCCGAAAAGGCTACAACTTTTGTTTTCTTTATATTGGGGATTAAAAAAAATTCTTTTGAGTATTTGTACAAGATATCCAGTAGTTTTTGTAATCTGAAGGGAGTGAGGTCTAGCATCACTATATCATCAGCATAAAGCAATGCATGTATGCTTTGTTTGGCGATTTTAGGAGGCAAACTTGAGCCCTGTTGTAACTGATATGGCAAGTCGCTTAGATATAAGGAGAATAGTATCGGGGCTAGGAGGCACCCTTGTTTTAGTCCGTTAGCTGTTTTAATTGTTTTCGTTAAGCCTCCCCCCCCCCATTTGTACTTGACACCAAGTATTGGTATGGAGATTTACTATGGTTTGCAGCAATTGTTCTGGAATTCCAAGTTTCCTTAGTTTGTTCCATAGTGTTGGTCGATCAACGCGGTCGAACGCGGTAGAGTAGTCAATAAATGCTGCGTATACAACCTGAGTTTTCCGAGTTACATATTTGTCTAGAATGGTCTGGATAATCGCAATGTTGTCTGTAACCGAATGTTTAGGTCTTAAACCTGCTTGGAACATAGGTATTAGACCCAACGAAAAAGCCCAGTCTTTCAATCGTTCTAGTACCTCTGCGGCAAAGATTTTTCCTACAGCATCCATAAGTGCTATTTGGCGGTAGTTCCCTGCTATGATCTTACTCCCCTTTTTATGTATGGGGATGATGATACTCCCCTGCCATGATTTTGGTACTTGTCTGGTGTTGAAGATGTGGTTAAAGAGGGGTGATAGCATCTGACTCCACTCCTTTGGGTCTGCTTGCAAGACCTTGATAGGTATTTGATCAGGGCCAGAGGCACCTGTGTTTCTTGCTTTTCGGATGTTCATTTCTACTGATATTGCTGTGGTTTTGATTATTGGTGGATTATCTTTTTCCTTGATGTTGTCCGCGCTTTTTTCATCTAGTTTAGTCGGATTTGCTTTATAAAGATCAGTTAAGTAAATTTCCCAATCATTCGGTGGGACCGGTATGGTTTGGAGTTTCTTTTTTGTTCCTGTTATTTTGGCGATTAGGGACCAATATTTACGCTGGTTGTATTTCTTTGCAGCTATTTGGATATCGACCCAATTACGATCTTGCATTGCTTTTTTGTTGCTTTGTTTCTCTCTTCTCAATTGATTTTTTAGTTTATTAATTTCTTTCTTGATAGACGGAGAAAAGTTCACGTATTGGGCACGTATACGTTTATTAAGCTTTTTCTTAGTTATAGAGTTTTGGATATTGTTTTTATTTTTATTTTTCCTCTTGTTAATTCCTGCTGTGACCTGTTGTAGCTTGTTTAGTAAAAAGTTTTTAAGTTCCTTAATAATGTATTCAAAATGTACTATTGGATCATCCGAATATGTTTTCGCTAGGAGTTGAGTATGTTCAATCAGTGTAGAGATTTTGTCCAGAGTTGATGAGCTCCAGAAAATGCATCTCTGTTCACTTTTTATCATAATAGTACTTCTATGGAAGATGATATGACTGGCAGGTGAGGGGTTAGGCATCCAGTCGGTAGTTAGATACATCAGTGCATGATCACTCGCTAGAGTAAACTTAGAGTGCAAATACGTAACTGTTTCCAGCAAATTCATACCGCAAATGATGTAGTCTATAATAGAAAAGGTTCCATTACCCCGTCTAGTGTAAGATGCCGGAATGTCTCCTTCCATATTGCCATTCAAGATTACCCCATTTAGATTAGGCAATACTGATAGTAGCAGTTTACCTCTTTTGTCAGTTTGTATACCTTTAGGGAAATGTGGAGTTGTAATTTCCAGTGAGTCTTCTTTGTATAATTTTACCCACTTACTGATTTCAGAGTTAGAGATTTTGCCATTAAGATCGCCCACAATTATGTATGACAAATGGAGTTGATCTTCTATTATCTGCATAATAGTTTCCATAATATCAGCAAATGTGGTATCTTGTTTTTTGCCAGGAGGGGCATATACATTAAAGAGCAGGATTGCCTTTTGTGGTGCTGTATTATGTATTTTTAAGGAAACCTTAATGCACTGTAAGTTATCTAGTTTGGTCTCAACAATTTCCTGGGCCCACAAGTATTCTTCCCTCAGTAGAATGGCCAAACCACCTTTTGCGTGACCCCGGTTGGTGGCTTTTGCTGGAGTATCATAAACATAGTAGCCTTTATGGGAGAAGGGTTCAGTCGCCCAGGTTTCTTGCAGGATCAGGATATCTGGCTGGTTACTCGTGGCTTCAGACATTTTATTCTTAGTTTTTCCAGCCATGTTCCACGATGTGATTTTTAATCCGTTGTTAAACAGGTTGTCGTAGGCAAGTAGAGGCTTTATTGCTATTCAAAGTCTCCGAGACCCAAGACCAGGACTTTGTGCTATTGTTGTTTTCCATTTCTTTTGAATCATGGTACCATACTGCCCTTTCACCATTGTCCACCTGAATTTTTAGGGTATCTTTCCCTGGATATTTAGCTCCTGAGTACATAAATCCTAGTTCTTCTGTTACATCAGAGTTTCTAAGAAGATTTTTGGATTGTGAGTTAGAAATTAATCGTATTTGATCGTTGTACCATTTAGGGATTTTGTTTTCCTTTGGTTCCAATCTTTCAATTACGTCATATCCATGTTTATGAAGTGTCTCCTTTTCATTGAGTATGATCCCTGGAAGAACAGATGACCAGAATGTTACCATCACTATTTTGATATTATCTTTTTTGGGAAAAATCACTAAATATATTTCATTACTGGTCAATGATTGCAAAGGCCTTATGTGGTGTAGAAGATTGATTATCCTTCCTCTATTAAGTGGGACTGTATCAGTTGGAAAAAGTTCTTCGAATTGTAATATTTTGGAGTGTGACACTTCACCATTTTGTCGGTACTTGTCATCGTCTTCACTTGCACCTATATTTCTATATCCTGTTTTTGCGGAGAGCCTGAATGGAAGGTATTCTTCTGCTCTTGGGTCCAATGGTTGCATTTTCTCTTCAATATTTCTGTAACTGGTTTCCACTTTTTCTATAGTTTGAGGCTTTATGATTTCATCTACTTGTTCCTCTTGGGGTTTATGAGTAGTGATAGGTTTTTGGAATTTTAGCTTGTGGGTTTTCTTTTTGTGGATCCTTCTTAAAGGTTTTTTCCTCCTTCTTTTTCCTCCTACTTGTTCAGTTTCAATTTTTTTGTTGGTTATTCCTCCTTTTACAGTTTCTGATATGTTGTTAATGCAGGTTTCCTGGGCATCTTGAACAGGATCATTTTTGTGTATATCCGTTTTGATCGGTTTTGAGAAAATTGGGTATTGTTTTACATTTTTTTGAGGTTTTTCTTTAAATAATTTTTTTAAAGAGTATATTATTGATTCATTTTGGGTTTCCAACTTTTCTTTTTTTTGTTTTAGTGTTTCTGATGTCTGAGTACCAAAATCACGTTTTGTTTGCTCCTGTTCATTGTTATGATTGTTTGAGTTATTTTTTTGCAGTCGCTTGGTGTTAGGTATCAGTTGATTTTTCTCTACTTCAGAGGGATCTTTTTTCCTTTTTTCTTCCAGTAGGAACTTTAGTATACCGATTTGGACATCCAAAGTTTGGTCAGAGTTTTCTAAAATATTTCCTAAAAAGGAAAGGACCGATACCAATATTTCTTGTAGTGAAAAAAGGGCCTTTGACATTGGTGTAGCTGTGTTAACAAAATTATTGTTTTTAAGTGTAAAAGGGTCCAAAGAAGAATCAAGTGTAAGAGCTTGTTCGGATGTTTTTTTTAGAAGACTGTCGGTTAACTTGAGTTCTGATTTATTTTCTGTTATCTTTGATTTGTTTGCACATAGTTCCTCAGATTGGTATGAGCTCCCAAAGCTTTTTATAGGGGTTGAAGATTTTAGATGAATCGCCTCGTGGTCCAGGGATTGTAGGTCTTGTGAGGAGTTATTAAGTTTGTTATTTAGGTCAGGGTCCAGATTGCTCAAGTTTTGAATTAGTTGAGGTTTCATTGAGGTACATGTTACTGCCCCTTTGCTTGTCGGTGGATTAAGACTATTTTCTGTTTCCGGTATATTCATATCTAATTCCCCTTTAGATGTTAGGGCAGAAAAATATTTACTAATTGCCGGGGTCCGAGTTATGCGGCCATGTTTTATTGCTTTATCTGAGGATTTCCGTACTGCATCCTCTGTGCCCATTCGTTTCATAAATATTGTGCGTGATCGTAGTTTTTTAAATCCCATTTCCTTTTACAATTGTCGGCCTGATGGAGTTTTAATGAAGCTGGTTTCTCCAAAGATTAGTTTTGTTGTTGCTATAGGAACTTCGGAATGTTCCTCTATCACCCTTCGCCTTACTCGCGGTATCTATGTTGAGCACTTACTGTGTTTAATTATTTTCTATTGAGGTCCTTTCTCACAAAATTCCACTGTAGTTTTGAGTTGTGGACGCAGATTTTAATAGGATGGCCAGTCCCGTCCTTGTACGTCCCCGGACGGCCACAGACGGCCCGCCCTTTGCCCGGGCTTAGCCCGGCGTGTCCCGCGCGCGTTCCCGCGACGCGGGGAGTGCGCGCAATTTCAAGCGCCTCCGGTGGTGGGAAATGACGATGGCGGCTCCTGCCGCAATGCACCCAGGGTGTTGTAGTCCTCCTCACTGTGGCCGCTGTGATGGTGTGCGGCGGCGGGAGGACTGCAGGCAGCAACAGCGATGTCCGCGATGTCCCAGGCAGCGGGACCACAAAGCACAACAAGTCGCCCCACAAAGTAAGATGAGCAGGGTTACACCCGCTCCACCGGGAGTGCACGCAATTTCAAGCGCCTCCGGTGGCGGGAAATGACGATGGCGGCTCCTGCCGCAATGCCCCCAGGGTGTTGTAGTCCTCCTCACTGCGGCCGCTGTGATGGTGTGCGGCGGCGGGAGGACTGCAGGCAGCAACAGCGATGTCCGCGATGTCCCAGGCAGCGGGACCACAAAGCACAACAAGTCGCCCCACAAAGTAAGATGAGCAGGGTTTCTGCAGCACTCTTGCCTCTTTCTGTATCTCTGTTGCTTTTTTCTGCACTTTTCTTGCCTCTTTCTGCACCCTTTGTGCCTCTTTCAGCACCTCTGTTGCTTCTTTCTGCACTTCTCTTCCTGCTTTCTGCACCCCATGTGCCTCCCTTTGCACCTCTGTTGCTTCTTTCTGCAATCCTCTTGGTTCTTTCTGCATTGCTCTTGCTTCTTTCTGCACCTCTATTGCTTCTTTCTGCACTTCTATTGCCTCTTTCTGCACCTTACTTGCGTCTTTTAGCACCTCTGTTGCTCTTTTCTGCAGATCCCATGCCCCTTTCTACACCCCTCTTTTCTCTTTCTACACCTCTCTTGCCTCTTTCTACACCCTGTTCCCTGTTTCTGCACCTTTTCTGCACATATCTAGCCTCTTTCTGTACCTGTTTCCTTTCTGCACTTCTCTTACTCTTTCTGTATACTTTGCGCCTCCTTCAGCACCTCTGTTGGTTCTTTCTGCTCTTCTCTTGCTTCTTTCTGAACCTCATTTGCCTCTTTCTGTACTTCTCTTATTTCTTTCTACACCTCTGTTTCTTCTTTCAGCAATTCTCTTGCCTCTTTCTGCACTTTTCTTCCGTATTTCTGCACCCCTCCGGCCTCTTTTTGTACCTCTCTTTTGTCTCTTTGTGCACCTCTCCTGCCTCTTTCAGCACCCCTCTTGCCTCTTTTTGCCCCTCTGTCTCTTCTTTCTGCACTGCTCTTTCTTGTTTATGCACCTCACTACCCTCTTTCTGAACTTTTCTTGCTTTTTTCTAAACCTCTTTTGCTTCTTTCAGCAATTCTCCTAGCTCTTTCTGCACCTCTCTTGCCTCTTTCGCCATCTCTGTTAATTCATTTTGCACCCCTCCTGCCTCTTTCTGCACCCTTCTTCCCTATTTGTGTAACTCTCTTGCCTCTTTCTACACCTCTCCTCCCTCTTTCTGCAGCAGACTTGCTTCTTTCTGTACATCTGTTGCTCCTTTCCGCACTCATCTTCCTTCTATCTGCACCTCTCATGCCTCCTTCTGCACCTCTGTTGCTTCTTTCAGCAATTCTCTTGCCTCTTTCTGTACATCTGTTCCTTCTTTTTGCACCCCTCCTGCCTCTTTCTGTGACCTCTCTTGCCTCTTTGTGTACCTCTCTTACCTCTTTCTGCACCCCTCTTGCCTCTTTATGCATCTCTGTTGGTACTTTGTGCACTACTCTGGCTTCTTTCTGCACCTCTGTTGCCCCTTTCTGCACTTCACTTGCTTCTATCAGCACCCCTCTTACCTCTTTCGGCACCTCTGTTGTTTCTTTCTACACCCCTCGTCTCTATTCGTGCAACTCTCTTGCCTCTTTCTATACCTCTTGTCCCTCTTTCTTCAGCACTCTTGCATCTTTTTGTACCTCTGTTGCTTCTTTATGCACTTCTCTTCCTTTATTCTGCCCCCCTTGTGCCTCCTTTTCCACCTCTGCTGCTTCTTTCTGCACTTCTCTTGTTTCCTTCTGTACTGCTCTTGCTTCTTTCTGCAATTCTGTTTCTTCTTTCTGCACTTCTATTGCCACTTTCTGCACCTCTCCTACTTTTTTCTGCAGATCTCTTGCCTCTTTCTGCACCTTACTTGCCTCTTTCAGCACCTCTGTTGCTTTTTTCTGCAGGTCCTTTCCCTCTTTCTACACCCCTCTTTTCTCTTTCTGTACCTCTCTTGCCTCTTTCTACACCCCTGTTCCCTCTTTCTGCACCTTTCGTGCCCGTTTCTGCACATCTCTTGCCTCTTTCTGTACCTCTGTTACATTTCTGCACTTCTCTTGCTCTTTCTATACCGTTTGCGCCTCTTTCATCACCTCTGTTGCTTCTTTCTGTACTGCTTTTGCTTCTTTCTGCACTTCTCTTGCTGTTTTCTACACCTCTGTTGCTTCTTTCAGCAATTCTCTTGCCTCTTACGGCACTTCTCTTCCTTCTTTCTGCACTCCTCCTGCCTCTTTCTGTACCTCTCTTGCCTCTTTGTGCACCTCTCCTGTCTCTTTCTGCACCCCTCTTGCCTCTTTATGCACCTCTGTTGGTACTTTGTGCACTGCTCTGGCTTCTTTCTGCACCTCACTTGCCTCTTTCCACACTTCTGTTGCTTCTTTCTGCATCTCTCTTGTGTCTTTCTGCACCTCTGTTGCCTCTTTCTGTACTTCACTTGCTTCTTTCAGCACCCCTTTTACCTTTTTCGGCACCTATGTTGTTTCTTTCTACACCCCTCGTCTCTATTCGTGCAACTCTCTTGCCTCTTTCTATACCTCTTGTCCGTCTTTCTTCAGCACTCTTGCCTCTTTCTGTACCTCTGTTGCTTCTTTCTGCACTTCTCTTCCTTTATTCTGCCCCCCTTGTGCCTCCTTTTTCACCTCTGTTGCTTCTTTCTGCAATGCTCTTGGTTCCTTCTGCACTGCTCTTGCTTCTTTCTGCAATTCTGTTTCTTCTTTCGGCACTTCTATTGCCACTTTCTGTACCTCCCTCACTTTTTTCTGCAGATCTCTTGCCTCTTTCTGCACCTTACTTGCCTCTTTCAGCACCTCTGTTGCTTTTTTCTGCAGGTCCTTTCCCTCTTTCTACACCCCTCTTTTCTCTTTCTGTACCTCTCTTGCCTCTTTCTACACCCCTGTTCCCTCTTTCTGCACCTTTCTTGCCGGTTTCTGCACATCTCTTGCCTCTTTCTGTACCTCTGTTACTTTTCTGCACTTCTCTTGCTCTTTCTATACCGTTTGCGCCTCTTTCATCACCTCTGTTGCTTCTTTCTGCACTGCGTTTGCTTCTTTCTGCACCCCACTTGCCTCTTTCTGCACTTCTCTTGCTGTTTTCTACACCTCTATTGCTTCTTTCAGCAATTCTCTTGCCTCTTTCGGCACTTCTCTTCCTTCTTTCTGCACTCCTCCTGCCTCTTTCTATACCTCTCTTGCCTCTTTGTGCACCTCTCCTGCCTCTTTCTGCACCCTCTTGCCTCTTTCTGCACCTCTGTTGGTACTTTGTGCACTGCTCTGCCTTCTTTCTGCACTTCACTTGCCTCTTTCTGCACTTCTCTTGCTTCTTTATAAACCTCTGTTGTTTCTTTTAGCAATTCTCTTGCCTCTTTCCACACTTCTGTTGCTTCTTTCTGCATCTCTCTTGTGTCTTTCTGCACCTCTGTTGCCTCTTTCTGCACTTCACTTGCTTCTTTCAGCACCCCTCTTACCTCTTTCGGCACCACTGTTGTTTCTTTCTACACCCCTCGTCTCTATTCGTGCAACTCTCTTACCTCATTCTATACCTATTGTCCCTCTTTCTTCAGCACTCTTGCCTCTTTCTGTACCTCTGCTGCTTCTTTCTGCACTTCTCTTCCTTTATTCTGCCCCCCCTTGTGCCTCCTTTTTCACCTCTGTTGTGGAGTTCTGGACTTTTTGGTTCCGTCCAGAGGTGTCAGGGAACAACACCCAAAGACCCCGGAGTTCCACCTGCCTTGGTGCGCAAATGAACAGAAACACGGGCTTCTCGAAGGTGGCGTCAAAGACCAAAGGTTTATTACTGCAGGGACACAGAAATCACAGAATCTACACACGGGCAGAATCTAGGAGACTGTTCGATTTGTACATTGTGGGTTGCTCCTTATATACCAAAAATTGTGCTTCAGGCAAATATTTCACATGTCAGTACATTCCCAAACCTTTGTGTCTTAAACAATAAATATTTGGCGTTACACAGGAACTGTCGATAATATCTGATGCCAAACATCACGAAGAGGGGTTCCCACTAGTCCATCACAATCCCTTGTCAATATTGTATTCAAGAGCCGGACCGCCTCATCGTAAAGTTCGTTACCTCCCCCTAATAAAGGCCCAGAAGGAAAGGAGCAGAGCCAGGTGCAGAAGATAGGAAAGCGGGATAAGAGATGTTTGTGGGTTGTAAATGGGCAAGGCTACCGGCTTCGGCCGCCTAATCATGATCAGGACAATGGACAGGAAAACCAGTTCAGGTGGGCTGGCCTCGGGCAGAGGAGGCAGCCTTTGTCGAGTCATGCAGCTTCAGCGTGATCTGGTTTAAGGTGTACGTGTCATGTAAGAGGTGAATCTCCGGCTAAGGCTACGTGTCCTTAATCAAAGTGGAGTGAATGAAGTGATCAGAGGCTATTGCATATGTGAGGGCAAGGAAACACAAAATGGCGGCCATGATCTAAGATGGATGCCATGGGTAGATCAGAAATGTGTTCATAACAAGAGTGCTCTTGCTCGTATCGTAGCGAAAACGCTAGGATATGCTAAATGGATCATTTGCGGTTCGCCGATACTAATATTATGTATTTCCGACAAACTTGAAAACACGGGTTCAAATTGTCACGGAACCTCAGACCCTCCTTTTGCCCTTACATAGGCAATTACTCAGTCTATATCAGAGTCTAGTTCTATACTCATCAGGTCAGTGACATGTTGTTGTATCATCATCCTTTCTCGTGCCTTTTCTCCAAACGCAGGTGGTTTCCTAAAACAGGTTGCAGCACAAAGGCCACACAGGGCTGGACCACACTGGATAATCAGGCAGCATGAGAAGAGGAATACTAATATGACACCAATGACCATTAGAACCTTCCATCCCCACGCTGAGATCAGAGTCCAAACCCACTCCATAAAGGACCAGTTTCCCTTGTCTACATGTATAGAGTCGGAAATCTTGTGTAGCTTAGAGATCGCCTCATAGACTGTTGGAGCATTATTAGGAATAAAGACACAGCAGCTCGATTGGATCATTCTGCATACCCCACCTCGGTCTGCAAGGATAACGTCTAAAACCATACGGTTTTGCAACGTCATGAGTCTATCCGCCTGAAGCTCAGCTGTTAGATTGCTAAGAGCACCAGCAGTTTCGGTAATAGTAGATTCAACTACCCGTGTTAGCTGACGTATGTTTCTACTATTGGCCATAGGCCCCCAAAACGGAAGAAAGCCTTTGAAGAAGTCTCCAGCTTCCTGACCAGCAGTATCTTCTTTGCTGAAGACACCTCTCGCTACTCTGGTTCTGTGGTAATCAGATGAAGCAGTGTATGTTGGAGGCAACAATCGAGCAATATAGCATGAACCTGAAAAGTCAGCAGGCAACCATGTATAAGCTCGGTCTTGACAAATGAAATAGGTACCCCTAGCAGTGAGGAAGGCAGGGGAAAAGTTAGCCGGAAACACATAAGTCTCAACGCACTCACTCCTCCCTAGCTGAGCTCTCGGATTTCTCCCATTACCTTGCAAACAGACCTGACCTCGGTGAGGTACGACCCAGATTGGAGTTGAGCTTTTACGCTTACTTTCTCCTAAACTAAGGCGATACTCTGAAGTATTCCAACTCAAATACACTCGTAGTTCGTCTCTAGGGTATGATGGAGTATTATTGACATCCTTGATCATGTCAATAATTCCCTGGACTAGAGCTTTGTTGGCAGAGTTATATTTAGTGGAACGTGGTGGACGTGGAGGATAGGTCTCAAGGGCATAAGCAAAGATGGTTTGAAGGGCCTGAAATGATCCATTGTAGCTGAAAGGCAAAACCAGATAGGGAATACCTTTATCCATAGTGTGGGGTATCAAGCCACACACCCAGCAGTCTGTAGTGTTAACTACCAGTTGGTGTTGGTGCAAGAGCTGTACAAAAGTGTTGTTAATGAACTCTGTACGTCGTGCTTGCTCATGTTCAGGAAACGAGTGAAAAGAGTGTATAGAAGAAACAGTAGAAGTAACAGGATCAAGGGGAGGTACTGTAGTAACTGGCACAAAAATCATTTTTATACTAAAGACTATTCCACCCACCAATGTTGCTAAAATAATCAAAAATGTAACGGCACATTGCATCAAAAAGCATTTGCTACGAAGAATTTTGTACAGTTTGTTTCTGCGAATAGAAATCACATTTTCTCGTTGCAGCGCAGGAAGCTCCATCTTCTACAATCCGCTCGCGACCACTGATGATGTGTACGTAGATGAAAATGCCTCTGTCAGCCCTGGGAGTTCCCAAAACCAACAGAAAGATCGACCTTGTGTCAGACCCCTGCAAATTCAAACTAGGCACACAGCCACGACCCTACGGCTACCCAGACGGCAAGGCAATTTTTCAAAACAATAAACAATAGCAAACTTCCTGGCTGAAAAGCAAAAGTTCAGTATATCAAAATTACAATATGCAGTTGCCTGCTTTATTAGTCCTTTTTATGGCTTCTAAGGTTGTATCTCTTCTTCGCTGGTACTGTCTGATCGGAAAATAGTGTATCACTAGCAGCTGTTGCAGAGTTTAAGTTCGCAGGTAACAAAGTTTCTTCTGATGCTGAAGACAAATGTTCAATGTTCGAAAGAGTTTTCTCAGGAGGAGAGTCAGGTTTCAAAGTGTCAGTAATCAAATCGGCATCACTGAAAGGGATAAATTTCGGGGTGATTTCAAATTCGGAGGCACCAATTCCCTTCTTCACCCAGTCGTCAAAAGGCAGCGGCAATGGAACACGCTTTACGTGAGAAGCGTGAATCCAGTTCTTCCGGCCAGCAACACGTACAGCTGTCCTCGTTGCCAGCAGGACCTGGAAGGGGCCGATGTAGCGAGGCTGAAGATTCTTTGTCCTCGCGAAGTTCCGGACCACAATGAAGTCACCCGGTTTCAGTTGATGCCCTGGACTCTCCGGAGGCTTTGGTAGTGCATCAAAAACCTGTTGATGAATAAGACTCAATTTAGCAGTCAAGTCGTAAAGGTAGTCTATCAACATAGGATATTCAATGGAGCAAAATTGTTTAGGCCTTGGCACACCCCAGACATTTGCCGGGCGGCCAAACACAATCTCGTATGGAGAAAGCCCTATTCTAGAATGCACTGTTGCTCTCGTCGATAACAAGGCCAAAGGAAGTGCGTCTGGCCAAGCCAAACCTGTGGATGCTTGTATTTTGGCTATCTTCAGCTTGAGGGTGCCATTATAACCCTCCACTAGACCAGCTGACTGGGGATGGTTCGCACTATGAAATTTTTGTTTCAAACCTAGGCCTGCACATACACTCTGCATAACTTTCCCTACAAACTCACTTCCGTTATCTGACCATACAATCCGTGGCATTCCAAATCTAGGGAAATATTCTTTGAGAAGAATTTTGGCAGTTGATAAGGCGGTATTGTCCTTCAGTGGGTATGCTTCTATCCACCTGGAAAAAGCACAAACCACCACCAGGACGTATTTCAAGTTATTACAGCGTTCCATGTGAATGAAATCTAACTGAATTACTTCAAAGGGACAGGAAGGAGGAGCGAAATGACCAGCTGGAGTTGGAGTTCCCTTACCAGGGTTATGCATCAAGCACACCATACAATTTTTCACCACTCTCTCTGCACACTTACTGATCCTATCATTCTTCCAGACCGGAGCCAATATTTTACAGATACCTTTAGAACTTATATGCGCTACTCCGTGCGCCATTGTCACTACTGCAAGCACATACGCATCCGGCAACATCCAACGCTGTTGCTCTGTCAAATCAATCCAACATCCATTCGAGTCCAACTTGCCCGTACTTTCTCTCCATACACGTTTCTCTTCCTCAGTCGCTTCTCTCTGAATCACTTTCACACTTTCCATTGTATCTTCACACATCCCAGACTCAGCGATCCATCTTGCAGACGCTGCAACATACATTCTACTCATCACATCTCTAGCTGTCTGTTTAGCAATTTCATCAGCAAAAGCATTCCCACGTCCAACATCATCCGTGATTGCTTTATGAGCACTGCACTTCACAATCGCAACTTCAGTCGGCAAGGTTAAAGATTCCAACAAGTCGTTAACTAGTTGACCATGTTGAATCTTAGTCCCATGGGACGTAATGAAACCTCTTTCTCTCCACAACCGGCCAAAACTATGGGCCACGCCAAATGCGTACTGACTATCTGTGAACACATTCACTCTCTTTCCCTCAGCTAAAACACATGCTCTCGTTAGAGCTATTAATTCTGCAGCTTGGGCAGAATTCTGACTCACTCTTGCAGTCTCCACAATCGTCTTCAAAGTTGTCACCGCATAAGCAGCAGTCACATCACCATTCTCCAATTTAAAACATGACCCGTCCACATATAGCGTACCATCCGGATCGGGTAACGGAGTATCTTTAAGGTCAATTCGTCCTTTTGTCTCTTCCTCCGTTTTAAAATAGCAGTCATGTGGCTCAGAATCACTCGACTCTTGATCAGTCGGCAACAGTGTTGCTGGATTCAATACATTACATCTTTTGATCTGAATATGACTCGCTAGTAGTGTCAGTTCGTAACCAGATAATCTCGCACTAGTAAGGTGTTGTGTCTTCGTTCGGTTCATGAGTGTATCCACTGCATGAGGAACCATGACCACTAGCATGTTGTTCATCACCAAACCAGCAGATTGCCGAATGGAAGCCGCAGCTGCCGCTGTAGCCCTCAAACAACTGGGTAACGCTCTAGCTACCGGATCTAATGTTGATGAGAAATACGCACAGGGGCGTTGTTTATCACCAAACTTCTGTGTCAGGACACTCAACGCGCAACCTTCTCTCTCGTGAACGTAGAGCGTGAATGGTTTACTGTAATCAGGTGTACCCAATACAGGAGCTGAACACAAGGCTTTTCGTAATTCGGTAAAGCTCTCTTGACATTCATCAGACCATGGCACCGGACTCGGAACATTTTTCCCAGTCAAAGCTACCAATGGTTTTGCTAAAAGAGAAAAATTTGGAATCCACTGCCTACAGTAGGAGGTAATACCTAAAAAGGCACGTACTTCTCTCTGTGTGCGTGGAACACTCATTTGCGTAATTGCTTTTATTCTTTCTGGGGTCAACTTCCTTCCCTCCTTTGACAAGAGATGACCTAGGTAGGTCACTTCTTGGCAGCAGTATTGCATCTTGGAAGGTGATACTTTGTGATTCAAATCAGACAAATGATGTAATAACGAAACTGTAGCTGCTTTGCAAGTTTCCTTGTCATCGGCAGCCACTAAAAGATCATCTACGTACTGTACTAGGGCCGAACCTGGAGGAAGGACAAAAGAATCTAGCTGACTTTTTAATGCTTGACTGTAAATAGATGGACTCTCACAGTAGCCTTGCGGAGCGCGTTTAAATCTGAAGCTTCGACCTCCTAGACAGAAGCCAAAAATATCCCTGCTTTCCTCGGCTATCGGAATGCTGAAAAAGGCATTCTTCAAGTCGATGACTGAGAACCAATTGGCTGTAGCAGGAATCAATGTTAACAAGGCAGTAATGTCTGGAACCACAGGAAACTGTGGAACCACAATCTTATTAACCTCTCTAAGATCTATGACAAACCTATATACTGGAGGCTTCGTAGGATCAGTTCGTTTCAGAATTGGCAATACAGGACTATTACAAACATTTCCTCGAGTTTCTTCAACCACACCTTTCTTAATCAAATCTTGCACAATCAATAAAAGTGCACGTTCTCCTTCACTTGATATTTTATATTGAGGAATTCTAGGAAATTTTACATTTGCTTTCAAAGTTACTACATACGGTGGTATTTCCAAAAGGCCTACATCATTAGGACCAGTCGCCCAAAGAGAATCAGGGAGTGAGCGCAGCTCCGGCGGGAGTGCGTCCATTGACAAGTACATCGGAGAAGTGAGTCTTTTACCCAAAGTAAGCTGTACTCCTTCCGGAGAACAGTACAATGTCGCATATAGTCGTTTTAACAAATCTAAACCAAGCAGATTTTCATTACAACCTGTCGTCAAAATCAAGGGTGCTTTCAATTGACATGGTCCAACAGAAATAGACAAAGGATTAGATATCGGGTTGTAAACAGGGGCGCCTGAAAAACCTACGGAAACATTTGTTGAGCCAGACAAAGGTGCGCCAGGGAGTTTCGCATGAATTATAGAACTTTTTGCGGCACCAGTATCCAACAGAAACGGTTCGACTACACCTGATGTTGCTACTGCGACATAAGGCCCACTCTGATCCACTGGAACTGATACTACTCCCTCTCTCTGTCCATGGCTGTCCTAGTACCCATTTTGCTGGAATCCCTCATCAACTTCACAATAATCCTCAACAAGATATTGCTGAGATCTATTCTGTTGAGCTGACTGTACGTTTTGTTGATCAAAATGATTAGAGGGACGATCATTCGTTTGCGGAGGCATAGCACCTCGCCCTCGACCTCTAGAATTCTGCGCATAACCACCACGACCTCTCTGAGCTGCTGCTGCATTATTTTGCGCTAGAATCGGACATTCATTCTTGTAGTGACCCTCTTTCTTACAGTACGCACACTGATTCCACTGATATTGAGGCCTGGTTGAACTATAATCTGTCCTTTGATACGAATTCTGTTGCATATTAGTCTGATTCGTGCGAGGCGGGTACGCCTGCTGTAAAAGAACTTTAGTCTTTAAATCTTTCGTTTTTTTCTCTGATTTCTCCTTTTCCTCTTTATCCCTATTTTCGTAGTATTGTGCAGTCGCAAGTATTTGTGCAGTCGTAGATACAGCCCACG
Organism: Lissotriton vulgaris; assembly: GCF_964263255.1. NCBI lineage: Eukaryota > Metazoa > Chordata > Amphibia > Caudata > Salamandridae > Lissotriton > Lissotriton vulgaris. The sequence goes on along the minus strand of NC_141700.1, from coordinate 141,014,736 downwards.
CACTTTCTGAATCCTTTAATTTATTGCATAATTCAGGTAACAAATTATGCACAAATTTATCGACAAACAATCTCTGTCCTCCTTCAGTGCTCATATCCTGACCACTATGGTCTACAAAAGTCTCTTCGAACCTCGTGAAGAAGTCGGAGACACTTTCGTCTTTCTTTTGCTTGCATGCGGATAATTTATCCCAATTAACACGCAATGCGGGCATCAGAGTCTTCATTAAATCAATTATTCTACCTGGAAGATTAGCAATTAGGGGTTCGGGTTTTGCACCACCCGTTTGCTGACCATCTGCTGCAGTGATAGCTGCCCAATCACCACCTAAGGCTGCTTGATGATCTTCTCTACGAATTTTAGCCCACACTGGTTGTGGAACTACATTGCCAAATAGCATGTCAATGTCTGCCAAATTCATTATACAAGCTTCAACTGTCTGTGTCAATTCCTTGTAATATCCAGCCGGATTCTTACGCGGATCTGGTAAGGCCTGTTTCACTGCTAGTACTTCTGCTCGCTTCCATGGAATGTGTATCCACACTCGTTGGAACTGTGCTGGAGCAGCTACAATACCAGCGTTTTGATCAGCTTGCACAGCTTCACGCCAAATTGGAGGAACCTCCCTCATAGGATATTGGCGACTTAGCTTCATTCTACCTTTTTCTAAATCTCTCGGCGAACGAAGAGATGGATCATTCCTAAAACTCAAAATAAGTTCCATCGCTTCCTGTATTTTATCACCCACTATCATTCCTGCAGCAAACTCTTTTTGCACCTTAATTAAATCTTCCAAGTCTGATTCGACATCATCTTCCTCTATTTCCTCACGTAGCAACGAGCACATCTCATCGAAGACGTATCGTTGCGTTGGTTCCTTCCACTGCATAAATGTATCTAATACATCTCTCGTATTATATCTTCTAACTTTCGTAATCCATCTGAGAGCCGTGGAATCTAAAACTCCCCGTTCTTCAGTACTTGGTAGCTGACTACGTCTCTGAACTGAATCAGAAGTAGGCGTCTTAATTAAGGATTTATATAAAGGAGACAGAATATTAGCAACAGAATCAGTTATTTTTCGACGTACAGAAAGTGGAGTTAACATACTCGCAGACGTAGAGAACACAGTAGAGGTAGGAACAGATTGCGAAGCAGTAGGAGTATCGATGAAAATAGTTTGTGAAGTAGTAGGTGTAAGCGAGACAGACACAGGTATAGAAGTCGGCAACCCAGGAAGAGGAGGAGCCGTAGGAACATTCACATTAACCACAGGAGGTACAGGAACTAGATTCTGAGGAACAAGAACACCAGGTTGTCCAGCAACCGGCAATTGAATATTCGGTATAAGTTGAGCCGCAGCACCTTGTGCGTACGGTGGAGGTGAACGTAACAGATAAGACAACAGAGGATCGTTTTCGGGATCCTCCAATATCTTAGCTGTTTTCGATGGCAAGGCAGGGTAGCACTTGTCAATCGCTAAATTATGCTCTCTAATTGCTACGTCTATAGCCTTTTCGCACTCATTATCTTGCAATTGTTTAGTTGCTTGTTCCAGAGTTAACCCTTCTTGCTCTTTTTGTTCTTTCTTCAACCTTTTCATTTCTCTCTGTTTAGATTCTTTTCGCCAGTAACGGAAAGAATCAAACATTGCCGGCCGGGCTTTCTTACTAAACAGTTTCGCTTCTAAATTATCAAGGATCTCGGGCTCAAAACTACCATGCAGTGGCCAACTAAGGACACCGTCTTTCTTACAATAACGGACCCACACCTCGTTATAGGATATAGGACCCACTCCAAATTTGCAATATAGGTCATAAAGGGGAGTCCCAATCGGAGGAACCAAACATGAATCCTCCAATCGTGAGTCACTGTTGCAACTAAAACAAGACAACATTTTCCGACTTACCATTTTCAGTCTGGAACACAAAACAAACAAAACACGAAACAAATATGTGCACTTGAACCAAGAACTTAGGCCTACCAAAACCAAACTAATGTATCGATACCCAAACTGAACCAAATAGATTATCGTAACCAGAACAACTAGTGATAATCTTACGAAACCAAACCAAACCAAGAACCGATCAAGGATTTTTTTAACAATCCTCACAAAGTAACCAGCTAGCTATCACTAAATACTTAACTGAGGCACTGAAGACGTCACCAAGGAGAAACCCGTCACGTTTTGCTGTACTAAAGCTGCACCTCGGGTCCAAGACAGGGCGACGGTCAAGGCAACGGCCCACTGCAGCCGTCCTGAACGGGAATCCTCGTGGAAGAGAACTTCAGGGCCACTTTTTGCGATATGCCGGGATCGATGAAGTGGGGCGCCTCCCTCAGGAATCTTCACACGAAGCTTCTCGAACTCTTCAGGCTTTTGGACCGGTACCGAATGACGTCGCCCCACGTTGGGCGCCAATTGGAGTTCTGGACTTTTTGGTTCCGTCCAGAGGTGTCAGGGAACAACACCCAAAGACCCCGGAGTTCCACCTGCCTTGGTGCGCAAATGAACAGAAACACGGGCTTCTCGAAGGTGGCGTCAAAGACCAAAGGTTTATTACTGCAGGGACACAGAAATCACAGAATCTACACACGGGCAGAATCTAGGAGACTGTTCGATTTGTACATTGTGGGTTGCTCCTTATATACCAAAAATTGTGCTTCAGGCAAATATTTCACATGTCAGTACATTCCCAAACCTTTGTGTCTTAAACAATAAATATTTGGCGTTACACAGGAACTGTCGATAATATCTGATGCCAAACATCACGAAGAGGGGTTCCCACTAGTCCATCACAATCCCTTGTCAATATTGTATTCAAGAGCCGGACCGCCTCATCGTAAAGTTTGTTACCTCCCCCTAATAAAGGCCCAGAAGGAAAGGAGCAGAGCCAGGTGCAGAAGATAGGAAAGCGGGATAAGAGATGTTTGTGGGTTGTAAATGGGCAAGGCTACCGGCTTCGGCCGCCTAATCATGATCAGGACAATGGACAGGAAAACCAGTTCAGGTGGGCTGGCCTCGGGCAGAGGAGGCAGCCTTTGTCGAGTCATGCAGCTTCAGCGTGATCTGGTTTAAGGTGTACGTGTCATGTAAGAGGTGAATCTCCGGCTAAGGCTACGTGTCCTTAATCAAAGTGGAGTGAATGAAGTGATCAGAGGCTATTGCATATGTGAGGGCAAGGAAACACAAAATGGCGGCCATGATCTAAGATGGATGCCATGGGTAGATCAGAAATGTGTTCATAACAAGAGTGCTCTTGCTCGTATCGTAGCGAAAACGCTAGGATATGCTAAATGGATCATTTGCGGTTCGCCGATACTAATATTATGTATTTCCGACAAACTTGAAAACACGGGTTCAAATTGTCACGGAACCTCAGTTGCTTATTTCTGCACTTCTCTTGGTTCCTTCTGCACTGCTCTTGCTTCTTTCTGCAATTCTGTTTCTTCTTTCTGCACTTCTATTGCCACTTTCTGCACCTCTCTTACTTTTTTCTGTAGATCTCTTGCCTCTTTCTGCACCTTACTTGCCTCTTTCTGCACCTTACTTGCCTCTTTCAGCACCTCTGTTGCTTTTTTCTGTAGGTCCTTTCCCTCTTTCTACACCCCTCTTTTCTCTTTCTGTACCTCTCTTGCCTCTTTCTACACCACTGTTCCCTCTTTTTGCACCTTTCTTGCCCGTTTCTGCACATCTCTTGCCTCTTTCTGTACCTCTGTTACCTTTCTGCACTTCTCTTGCTCTTTCTATACCGTTTGCGCCTCTTTCAGCACCTCTGTTGCTTCTTTCTTCACTGCTTTTGCTTCTTTCTGTACCCCACTTGCCTCTGTCTGCACTTCTCTTGCTGTTTTCTACAACTCTATTGCTTCTTTCAGCAATTCTCTTGCCTCTTTCGGCACTTCTCTTCCTTCTTTCTGCACTCCTCCTGCCTCTTTCTATACCTCTCTTGCCTCTTTGTGCACCTCTCCTGCCTCTTTCTGCACCCTCTTGCCTCTTTATGCACCTCTGTTGGTACTTTGTGTACTGCTCTGCCTTCTTTCTGCACTTCACTTGCCTCTTTCTGCACTTCTCTTGCTTCATTCTAAACCTCTTTTGTTTCTTTCAGCAATTCTCTTGCCTCTTTCCACACTTCTGTTGCTTCTTTCTGCATCTCTCTTGTGTCTTTCTGCACCTCTGTTGCCTCTTTCTGCACTTCACTTGCTTCTTTCAGCACCCCTCTTACCTCTTTCTGCACCTCTGTTGTTTCTTTCTACACCCCTCGTCTCTATTCGTGCAACTCTCTTGCCTCATTCTATACCTATTGTCCCTCTTTCTTCAGCACTCTTGCCTCTTTCTGTACCTCTGCTGCTTCTTTCTGCACTTCTCTTCCTTTATTCTGCCCCCCTTGTGCCTCTTTTTTCACCTCTGTTGCTTATTTCTGCACTTCTCTTGGTTCCTTCTGCACTGCTCTTGCTTCTTTCTGCAATTCTGTTTCTTCTTTCTGCACTTCTATTGCCACTTTCTGCACCTCTCTTACTTTTTTCTGCAGATCTCTTGCCTCTTTCTGCACCTTACTTGCCTCTTTCTGCACCTTACTTGCCTCTTTCAGCACCTCTGTTGCTTTTTTCTGCAGGTCCTTTCCCTCTTTCTACACCCCTCTTTTCTCTTTCTGTACCTCTCTTGCCTCTTTCTACACCACTGTTCCCTCTTTTTGCACCTTTCTTGCCCGTTTCTGCACATCTCTTGCCTCTTTCTGTACCTCTGTTACCTTTCTGCACTTCTCTTGCTCTTTCTATACCGTTTGTGCCTCTTTCAGCACCTCTGTTGCTTCTTTCTTCACTGCTTTTGCTTCTTTCTGCACCCCACTTGCATCTTTCTGCACTTCTCTTGCTGTTTTCTACACCTCTGTTGCTTCTTTCAGCAATTCTCTTGCCTCTTTCGGCACTTCTCTTCCTTCTTTCTGCACCCCTCCAGCCTCTTTCTGTACCTTTCTTGCCTCTTTGTGCACCTCTCCTGCCTCTTTCTGTACCCCTCTGGCCTCTTTTTGCCCCTCTTTTGCTTCTTTCTGCACTGCTCTTGCCTTTTTCTGTACTTCTCTTGCTTCTTTCTAAACCTCTGTTCTTTCTTTCAGCAATTCTCTTAGTTCTTTCTGCACTTCCCTTGCTTGTTTCTGTACCTCTCTTGCGTCATTCTGCACCTCTGTTTCCTCTTTCTTCACTTTACTTGCTTCTTTCTGCATCTCTCTTGCCTCTTTCACCATCTCTGTTAGTTCTTTCAGCACCCCTCCTGCCTCTTTCTGCACCCCTCTTCCCTTTTTGTGCAACTCTCTTGCCACTTTCTACACATCTCTTCCCTCTTTCTGCAGCAGACTTGCTTCTTTCTGCACTTTTCTTCCTTCTTTCTGTACCCCGCATGACTCCTTAAGCACCTGTTGCTTCTTTCCGTACTTATCTTCCTTCTATCTGCACCTCTCGTGCATCCTTCTGCACCTCTGTTGCTTCTTTCAGCACCCCTGTTGGTTCTTTCTGTATTGCATTCCTTCTTTTGGCACCTCTCCTGCCTTTTTCTGTAATACTCTTGTTTCTTTGTGCACCCCTCCTACTTTTTTCTGCACCCTCTTTTTGTTTTTGCACCTCTGTTGCTTCTTTCTGCACGGCTCTTGCTTCTTTCTGCACCTCAATTGTCTCTTTTTGCACTTCTCTTGCTTCTTTCTATACCTCTGTTGCTTCTTTCAGCAATTCTCTTGCCTCTTTCTACACTTCTCTTCCTTCTTGTTGCACCCCTCCTGCCTCTTTCTGTATCTTTCTTGCCTCTTTGTATACCTTTACTACCTCTTTCTGCACGCCTCTTGCCTCTTTTTGTACCTTAGTTTGTTCTTTCTGCACTGCTCTTGCTTCTTTATGCACCCCACTTGTCTCTTTCTGCACTTCTCTTGCTTCTTTCTAAACCTATTTTGCTTCTTTCAGTAATTTTCTTAGCTCTTTCTGCACTTCTCTTGCTTGTTTCTGCACCTCTCTTGCTTGTTTCTGCACCTCTGTTGCCTCTTTCTGCACTTCTCTTCCTTTTTTCTGTACCCCTCATGACTCTTTAAACACCTGTTGCTTCATTCTGTATTCCTCTTCTTCTTTCTTAACCTCTCATGCCTCCTTCTGTACCTCTGTTGCCACTTTCAGCACCTCTGTAGGTGCTTTCTGACTGTTCTTGCTTCTTTCAGCACCCCTCCTGCCTCTTTCATAACACTCTTGCCTCTTTGTGCACCTCTCCTATCTCTTTCTGCACCCCTTTTTGCCTTTTTGCACCTCTGTTGGTTTATTCTACACTGCTCTTGCTTCTATCTGCACCTCACTTGCCTCTTTATGCACTTCTGTTGCTTCTTTCAGCAATTCTCTTAGCTCTTTCTGCACTTTCCTTGCTTGTTTCTGTACCTCTCTTATATCTTTTTGCATCTCTGTTGCCTCTTTCTGCACTTCACTTGCTTCTTTTTGCAATTCTCTTGCCTCTTTCGCCACCTCTGTTAATTCTTTCTGCACCCCTCCTGCCTCTTTCTGCACCCGTCTTCCATATTTGTGCAACTCTCTGGCCTCTTTCTATGCCTCTCTGGCCACTTTCTATACCTCTCCTCCCTCTTTCTCTACCACTCTTGCCTCTTTCCTTACCTCTTTTGCTTCTTTCTGTACTTTTCTTGCCTCTTTTGGCACCCTTCGTACCTCTTTCAGCATCTCTGTTGCTTCTTTCTGCACTTCTCTTCCTTCTTTTTGCACCCCTTGTGACTCTTTACACAACTGTTGCTTCTTTCTGCACTCCTCTTACTTCTTTCTGCACCTCTTGTGCCTCCTTCTGCACCACCTCTGTTACCTCTTTCGGCACCTCTGTTGGTTCTTTCTGCACTGCTCTTCTGTCTTTCAGCACCCCACCTGCCTCTTTCTGTAACACTCTTGCCTCTTTGTGTACCCCTCCTACCTTGTTCTGCACCTCTCTTGCCTCTTTGTGCATCTCTGTTGGTTATTTCTGCATTGCTCTTACTTTTTTTCACACCTCACTTTCTTCTTTCTGCACCACTGTTCCCTGTTTCTGCACCTCTCATATCTTTTTGCATCTCTGATGCCTCTTTCTGCACTTCACTTGCTTCTGTTTGCAATTCTCTTGCCTCTTTCGCCACCTCTGTTAATTCTTTCTGCACCCTTCCTGCCTCTTTCTGCACCCCTCTTCCCTATTTGTGCAACTCTCTGGCCTCTTTCTATACCTCTCTGGCCACTTTCTATACCTCTCCTCCCTCTTTCTCTACCACTCTTGCCTCTTTCCTTACCTCTTTTGCTTCTTTCTGTACTTTTCTTGCCTCGTTCTGCACCCTTCGTACCTCTTTCAGCATCTCTGTTGCTTCTTTCTGCACTCCTCTTCCTTCTTTCTCCACCCCTTGTGACTCTTTACACAACTGTTGCTTCTTTCTGCACTCCTCTTACTTCTTTCTGCACCTCTCATGCCTCCTTCTGTACCACCTCTGTTGCCTTTTTCAGCACCTCTTTTGGTTCTTTCTGCACTGCTCTTCTGTCTTTCAGCACCCCTCCTGCCTCTTTCTGTAACACTCTTGCCTCTTTGTGTACCCCTCCTACCTTTTTCTGCACCCCTCTTGCCTCTTTGTGCATCTCTGTTGGTTATTTCTGCATTGCTCTTACTTTTTTCACACCTTACTTTCTTCTTTCTGCACTCCTGTTCCCTGTTTCTGCACCTTTCCTGCCTGTTTCTGCACCTCTTTTGCCTCTTTCTGTATCTCTGAGTTAGAGGTACTTTTATGTACTAGGGCCTTACAGGGGCGGTCATGATATCACAGGGATACACAACCCAAAGTGTACCCTAGTGTATCTAGGCGTTTTTACTGTATTCTAAGTGTCTTTTAGCCCAGCACTGGCTCCGGGCCTGGTTAGTCAAACTCAGTTACCACCAATAGCAGTCAGTAAAAAGTTTGGGGCATAGGATAACTTTGAAACAAGGCCTCTTTCTGCACCTCTGTTGGTTCTTTCTGCATATCTCTTACTTCTTTCTGCACTTTTCTTCTATCTGGACTTCTGTTGCCTCTTTCTGCATTTCTATTGTTTCTTTATATGCCTTTCTTCCTCTTTCTTCCCATGTCCTACCTCTGTCTGCATAGTTAGAAATTAGTATTAAAAAACCTTAGAAATTCACTGAAAAAACCATAGGTTTCAGGGAGGTTCTAGTTAGAAAATACATTAAAAAAACCTTTAAAATTCACTGAAAAAAACATAGGTTTCAGGGCCGTTATAGTTAGAAATTAGCCTTTAAAAAAACATAGAAATTCACAGAAAATAATATAGGTTTTAGGGACGTTATAGTTAGTTGGACATTTCACTTGTACAAAACCAGAGAAATTCGTCCGTTATAGTTAGTTGAGCTAACTATAACTCATGCCCCGCAATGTACTGCTGATGACGTCACATATTACATCATTCATGGCATGGTCAGGGACATCACTGATGACATCACTGATGGCATCTCAAATGACATCACTGATGATATCATCCACGTGATAATCTGATGCACCTCCTCACACCCTAATAAAACCTTTAATATACCCACTCTAAAATAGACTACCATTTGCAACCATAGACACACCATCTGTGAGTGGGTGATTCACTAGGTGTATGGGTTAATGAGTATGTCTGCTAGGGGCTGTATGGGTGAGTGAGTGTGCGTATGGCTGTGTTGGTGAGTGAATGGATATCTCGGTGGTATATGTGTGAGTAACTACATATGTGAAAGGCAGTATATGTGAGTGTTGGAGTATATAAGTGACTAAATGTGACAGTGAGTGAATGTGAGAGTGGCTGTATGGATGAGTATGTGCTTGTGTCAGTGATTGCATAAGAGAGCAAGTATGCATTAGAATCTGTAGGAATAAGTGAGGTGGTGTGTGTATAGGTGAGTAAATGGCAGTGTGATTGATTATTTGGGTTACTGACAAGGTGTTTGAGTAACTCTAGGGGTGAATGGTGGTATGTGATTGTCTGTTTGGATGTATGAGTGCATATATCAGTGGCTGTATTGATGACTGACTGTGTGTATGGGTGACTGTATAGGTTAGTGAGTGAATGTGTGTCTAGATCTATGACAGTGAGTGGGTATGTACTAACTGGTATTGGTGTATCTATGGTTTTGAGAACGGTAGTCTGTATTTTATAGTGGGTGCATCAAAGGTTATATTAGGGTGTGAGGAGGTGAATCTGATATTAAGTGGATGATATCATCAGTGATGTCATTTTAGATGTCATCAGTGATGTCCCTGACCATGTCATGAGTGATGTAATATGTGACATCAGCAGCAGTGCATTGTGGATTAGTGAGTTATAGTTAGCTCAGCTAATTTTAACAGCTGAATTTCTCCGGTTTATAAGAGTGAAATGTCAGCCTAGCTATAAAATCCCTGAAACATGTTTTTTTTTAGGTCAAGCCTGCGTAGGCTGTGCATGCGCAGTCTCACTGGCGAGATCTTATGGTCTTAAGGAGCTTTCACTAGCGGGCTTTAAGCCCCACCCGTCTTTCCCATTGGCCGGCGTCACCGTTTATGCTAAACGGTGGCCAGCCATTGGGAAAGAGATATTTATGACTTACACTTTTCTCTTTTACAGACGGTCCACTTGTGCGGGCTCGACTGACTTCCTCCTGCCGTAAAAGGTTTGTTATCTTTATGGGGCCAAACACATGGCCCCATAAAGATAACAAATCTTTTGCTACGAGAGGAAGTCAGGCGAGCCCATCCAAGTGGACTATTTGTAAAAGAGAAAAGTTACTTAGCCTGGCTGTGTAACCGCACTTTACTGTCCCCAAAGAAGTGATTTCATTGTTCTGCACTGGGGAGACCTCACTGCAGGACTCTAGAGCAGGACCCTCACTGCAGGGCTGCACAGTGTCCATCCACACAGCAGTATACCAATATACCACAACAGCACTGCACAGAATGGCTATTGTGACAAAACTGAACAACGCTGCACCAGGTGCCATAATCACTACATTAGTGCTGCCAAACTCACTGTTGACTTACGAAAAGTGAACATTGTGCACCTCTTTCCTCATGGCATTAGAGCACTGCACACTGCGGCCTCATCTACAGCACTGCATATTGACCCTCATTGCAGGAATGCAGACTGGGAATCATGACTGCACTTGGTACTGTACAGTACAGTGACCTTTTCCGGCAGCAGTGAAATGAGTCCCTCCCATTCCAGCGCTGCAAAGAACGAGCTTCTCATGGGATTACACAAACCAGCCCTCTGCGTAGCGCTGCACACTGAACCTCATTACAGCACTGCAGACTTCATCGCTGTACAGTGCCCGTGACAGGAGCACTGTCTATGCTTTTATGGTGACCCTCCGTCATCTATTGCATCACTCGCCATCGCTAAAACGTGATTAATTACGTATTTTATTCCACTTTTTGGCATGAGGTGAACACATGCATATGTTAATAGGCTTGCAAACCACATGGACGTAAAATACATAAATAGCAAAATACCCATTGTATCCGGCCAAAACCCATCACCCAACCATGACCTGATGGAACTGAGAAGACCTCGCAGATAGCTCCGAGGGGCTGGGCCAGTGCTGTTGAAGAAGCTCCTATATCTCGATAGGAACTTTGCACAGTGTTTCCATTTCTCAGACTAGGAGTCTCAAAGACTAAAGGGGCACCAAACCCTCCCCTCCCACCCACTGCCCCCAGAACTCATGTGTGAGACAAGAACTCTGGGCCAGGAGCAAGGGAGTCAAACACCACTAAAGGATGGCACACTGCCATAAGTTGTGAGGGCCATGGGCCCTGATGTCAAGAAGTCCAGGAAAGTCTAAGTGGGCCACACTGCTGAGTTCACGAGATGGGCACACAGCTTGTACGTGTGTGTGTTAATGGGGGCAAGGAGCCAGCAATGTCAGAAAACGAAAGAAAAAGAAGGGCAAACTGACTGAATGAATGTGCGTGTGTGTGTCTTTGTGTGTGGGTGGGGGGAGCATCAAGGTTTCTAGAAGGTGCGCACTGCTGAAACACAGGAGAATGTGGAGAGCCACAACTGGTGCCTGTGTGGTGAGGTGGGCAGGAGATCCGGGCTAGTCGGGGTTGGGGAGGGGGCGGTGAGGACTACGCTGAACAGGAAAGAGAGATACACAGTGATTTCATTGTCTAAATGTAGCGCACTCCTTATCAATCTAGACCAGTGCAGTGAATCGCTGGTGCTTCGCACACGTGTGGGGGCTGGTTGCTGACTCCTGACCCCGTCGTAGGTAGTTTAGGCTGCCTTTAGAAACAGGTGTGGGTGGGCAGGCGGAGGGTAAAAGGAGGATGCAGCTGAAATGCGGAGCAGGTGGAGGTGGTGAGGGATGCTGTACTCTGTGAGAGAGAGCGCAAGAGACTGGAGAGTGAAACAGGAGAGAACACGGAGCGAGGCGCAGCAAAGGAAAACTCCCAGTGATGGATGCGCTGGGAGAGGAAATGTTGACGCCGGGTGAGCAGTAATGCGTGGCCAGGGACCAATCGGAGTGCAGCATGCACACTCTACTCCCTACTACACACTCTATTCCCTACTACACACTCTAAACTCTACTCCCTACTATGCACTCTACTCCCTACTACACACTCTACACTCTACTCCCTACTACACACTCTACTCCATACTACACACTCTACTCCCTACTACACTCTCTACTCCATACTACACACTCTACTCCCTACTACACTCTCTACTCCTTACTACACACTCTACTCCCTACTACACACTCCACACTCTACACTCTGTTCCCTACTACACACTCTACACTCTACTCCCTACTACACTCTATTCCCTAATACACACTCTACTCCCTACTACACACTCTACACTCTACTACACACTCTACTCCCTACTACACACTCTACACTCTACTCCCTACTACACACTCGAATCCCTACTCCCTACAACACACTCTACTCCCTACTACACACTCTACTCCCTACTAAAATATCTACTCCCTACTACACACTCTACACTCTACTTCCTACTCTACACTCTATTCCCTACTGCACACTCTACTCCCTACTACACACACTACACTCTACTCCCTACTACACTCCCTACTCCCTACTACAAACTCTACACTCTACTGCCTACTACACACTCTACTCCCTACTACACACTCTAATCCCTACTACACACTCTACTCCCTACTACAAACTCTACTCCCTAGTACACAATCCACCCCCTACTACACACTCTACACTCTACTCCCCACTACACACTGTACACTCTACTCCCTACTACCCACTTTACTCCCTACTACACACTCTATTCCCTACTACACACTCTACACTCTACTCCCTACTATACTATCTACTCCCTACTACACACTCTACACTCTACTCCCTACTCTACACTCTATTCCCTACTACACACTCTACTCCCTACTACACACTCTACACTCTACTCCCTACTACACACTCTACTCCCTACTCCCTACAACACACTCTACTCCCTACACTCTACTCCCTACTACACACTCTACTCCCTACTACACACTCTACACCCTACTACACACTCTACTCCCTACTACACACTCTACTCCCTACTACACTATCTACTCCCATCTGCACACTCTACACTCTACTCCCTGCTCTACACTCTATTCCCTACTACACACTCTACTCCCTACTACACACTCTATACCCTACTACACTCTACTCCCTACGATACACTCTATTCCTTACTACACACTCTACTCCCTACTACACTCTACACTCTACTACACACTCTACACTCTACTACACACTCTACTCCCTACTACACACTCTACTCCCTACTACACACTCTACTCCCTACCACTGAGTCTACTCCCTACTACACACTCTACTCCCTACTCCCTACACCACACTCTACTCCCTACACTCTACTCCCTACTACACACTCTACTCCCTACTACACACTCTACTCCCTACTACATTATCTACTCCCTACTACACACTCTACACTCTACTCCCTACTCTACACTCTATTCCCTACTACACACTCTACTCCCTAATACACACTCTACACTCTACTCCCTACTAAACACTCTACTCCCTACTACACACTCTACTCCCTACTACACAATCTACTCCCTAGTACACACTCTACCCCCTACTACACACTCTACACTCTACTCCCTACTACACACTCTACACTCTACTCACTACTACCCACTCTACTCCCTACTACACACTCTACTCCCCACTACACACTCTACTCCCTTCTACATACTCTATACTCTACTCCCTACTACACTCTATTCCCTACTACACACTCTATTCCCTACTACACACTCTACTCCCTACTACACACTCTACTCCCTATTACACACTCTAGACTCTACTCCCTACTACACACTGTACACTCTACTCCCTACGACTCGCTACTACACTCTATTCCCTTCTACACACTCTACTCCCTACTACACACTCTACTCCCTACTACACCCTCTACACTCTACTCCCTACTACACACTCTACACTCTCTACTCCCTACTACACAATACACTCTCTACTCCCTACTACACACACTATACTCTACACTCTACTCCCTACTACACACTATACTCCCTACACTCTACTTCCTACTACACACTCTACATTCTACTCCCTACTACACACTCTACACTCTACTCCCTACTACACACACTACACTCTACTCCCTACTACACACTATACTCCCTACTACATTCTACTCCCTACTACACACTCTACACCCTACTACACACTCTACACTTTACTCCCTACTACATACTCTACTCCCTACTACACACTCTACAACACACTCTACACCCTACTACACACTCTACACCCTACTACACAATCTACTCCCTACTACACACTCTACACTCTACTACACACTCTACTCCCTACTACACACTCTACTCCCTATTACACACTCTACACTCTACTCCCTACTACACACTCTACACTTTACTCCCTACTACACACTCTACTCCCTACTACACACTCTACTCCCTACTCCCTACAACACAATCTACTCCCTACACTCTACTCCCTACTACACACTCTACTCCCTACTACACACTCTACTCCCTACAACACACTCTACACTCTACTACACACTCTAAACTCTACTCCACACTCTACGCCCTACTACAAATTCTACTCCCTACTATACACAATACACTCTACACTGTACTCTGTACTGCACACTCTACTCCCTACTACACACTACTCTTTACTACACACTCTACACCCTACTACACACGCTACACTCTACTCCCTACTACACACTCTACACTCTACTCCCTACTACACACTCTACTCCCTACTACACACTTTACTCCCTACAACACACTCTACTCCCTACACTCTACTCCCTACTGCACACTCTACTTCCTACCACAGATTCTACTCCCTACTACACACCATACACTCTATACTCTACTCCCTACTGCACACCATACTCCCTACTACACACTACTCCCTACTACACACTCTGCTCCCTACTACACACGCTACACTCTACTACTCCCTACTACACACTCTACACTCTCCTCCATACCACACTCTACACCCTACACTCTACACCCTACACTCTACTCCCTACTACACACTCTACACCCTACACTCTACTCCCTACTATACACCCTACACTCTACTCCCTACACACTACTCCTTACACCCTACACTCTACTCTACCTCTCTACCTATACCTCTCTACCTTTCTACCTCTATCTATCTCTACCTCTCTCTACACGCACACACAGTTATATATATGTATGTGTGTAAATATATATATATTTATATATTTATTTATACATACATATTTTTATGTACATCTGCATATCTATATAAGTACAAATATAAATGCATGCATACATATATTTATACATATATGCATACATATGCATGTTATGTACATGAAAGTTTGAAAAACACTAATTAAAGCAAAGCTAAAAAGCCACCTTATTACAAATATAATTTCTTTAACTTAAACGATGGCGAGACCTATTGCATTTTTGATGCTTGTTTCAGTAAGTATCTAAGGTTTTTTTTAATGCTAATTCCTAACTATAACGTCCCTGACACCTGTGGTTTTTTCGGTTAATTTAAAAAAACAATTTTTTATGTTAATTACTAACTATAATGTCCCTGAAAGCTGAGGTTTTTGCACTGAATATATATAAATATATATATATATGTATGTGTATATATATATATATATATATATATATATATATATATATATATATATATATATATATATATATATATATATATATATATATATATATATATATATATATATATATATATTCCAGAAAGTCACACTCTCGTCCTTGAGGTGAAAGGACAGTGCGAAGTATGGACTCAGGATAGCGTGTTCGTTTATTCAGCAGTGGCAAACAAAAACAATGTCTCTCCGACGCGTTTCGGGGCTCCTCCCCTTGGTCACGAGTGAGTGAAAAGGTGATAGGTGAAAACATAATATAGTCTGGATCACATGGTGTACCACATGAGTAAACAGAAAGAAAATACTGTCGCGTTCACAGACGCGAATAGGATAACAAAAAGGAACGGTGTAATTATAATACAAAATTAAATTAAATCACGGGAGCAATATAATGCATTTGTAATATTTAACAATGCATTTTACATTATTTGAGCCATTATCAATCCTGCGTGAAAGCCGAATTTAGTCACCAACATAAATGAAGGACTTGGGATTTCCCATACATTAAGGAAGCAGTGTCCTGAACGGAAATAATATGGTTTTTACACAGATTTGCACATTTGATAATGATCACTGCCCCTGTGGGCAACAAAATCAATCTCCCTAGCACAATAAGAATCAATGCTTGATTACTTCCAAGTGGAAAGGTTATATATACAGCACCTGTGCAACATAACGAGGTCTCTGCTAATGTTCAAAAAACCAACTCAGTTCATTGCCCATGTGGGCTTGTATACAGGTTTGAGGCAAAAATTACTCTATACAAGCAGATTAGGCTAGGGTAAACAGTCAAGCCCAAGTGGGCTGATAATTTCGTTCATACGTGCTGATCATTATATAACAAGTTTTTATAATGTTCCGTTCAATTTCTAATCAATATATATGTTGGTGCTCCCATTCAGTCAAAAAAGATTCATTCAGGCCGTCCCTAAAAAAAGAAAAAGAAAAGATATATATATATATATATATATATATACACACACACACACACGCACGCACACACACACACTTCTGGATTATATAATAGCGAAATGTGTAAAATTTAAAAGCAATTTCTAAGTATTTTCTTAATGCTTTCCAGATGGAATATACACCCTTGTCACTGAATATGGTGAATCCTATCAGACCTACTGTGACATGAACACCAACGGAGGTGGCTGGACCTTGGTAGCCAGCGTCCATGAAAATAACATGTATGGGAAATGCACTACAGGAGACCGCTGGTCCAGTCAGCAAGGAAACAGCATAAATCAGCCTAGTGGAGACAACAACTGGGCAAACTACAACATATTTGGATCTGCAATTGGAGCTACAAGTGATGACTACAAGGTAAAATGCGCACTAACTTTCAATATCCAAAACAGGAATTAGACACTGATTATTTCAGGCTGGTGGGACTACCAGTGGGACACCACATGTCCCTTTGCAATTTCATAATACAGTTTTAGGTCGAGAATGTTACCTAAAATACAGCAATCCTTAATATACCGGAAGCTCCTACTTACTTGCCCATAGAGCAATGGGTACCACAGGTACTCAACACATATTGGCAAATGGTGTACTCAACTTAAGAGTAAATGGGGCACCATTTTCTTTAGCTCAAAGTTCTATTCATGGTCTATGTATCACAAAGCTAACCTATTACCATCCTGCAGATGATCTTAGACAAATAATCTAACACTTTAACCCTAAATTGCTACCCCTCTAACAAGGCTTAAAGATGTATCTGTTCAGAATGTTTCTTAATGTCTATTTGTTTTTTCTCTCCATCCCCTCATCAATCTAATCAAATCTCTTGTATATATCTGTATTGTGCCTGTTTTATGTGATGTGCTCTGCTTGGTTTGTGGCCAGGTCCCTGCTATACAAACATCTCCAATAAGATAAAACAGAAAGGCTAGGGATTCAAGGGACATGGCATCCAACTTCACTGAAGCACAAAAGGTTGGAATTAGTCTGGTGAAAAATAGGTGACACCCATACATTCAATTAACTTGTTTGGTGCAAAAGTCGTAAAATGCCAAGCATAACATTTTAGAAGTCATTCCTCTTTTTCAAAGTCTAGATAAATCCAAGCCTAGAATTTTGGAAATAAATGGCTTTTAAGACAAAAATTGTTGTATGAGGTTTTTATGCATTGCCTTTTTCATGCCTGCGAACAAAAGTCATGCAGACCAGTAAATTTAATTTACAGAAGTTCCAATCTGGGGGGAGGTAGTGAAGCGAACACACTGAAGGGAGACATATGCAGCATTTGTTTGCATAGAAATGATTACAATCTAGATGAGAACACTAATTAGTAGTTTGCACAAGACAAATGTGGTTTGGGGTACAGGACTCCATCTTAAAAATGTCCTCAAGCGTAGCACCTGGGCATAGATACATTCATATATATTCATATTGTATGCTCGGATATCCATTGAATGCTTTCTTGCAGAAGTAATCAATTGATAAAGTTTAACTATATCTAGTATGATGTCTGTGTTCCTTGTTGACAGAATCCTGGCTACTATGATATCAAAGCAAGGGACCTGGCAGCGTGGCACGTGCCAAATGGCACACCAATGAAAGACTGGAAAAACAATGCTTTACTGAGATATCGCACAACCAATGGCTTCCTTAATAGTTATGGAAATAGCCTGTTCTCACTTTATCAGGTAATGTAAGAGATTATGGTTTATACATGACTTTCCTGGTGCTTTTCATTGAATAGGGTTCATTACCAACATAGAAATGCTGCAAAGTTTGACAACCAGTTGATCTATTATCGAGGCTTGATAACATCATTTTTACACATGCTCAGTCCAACTTGCTGGACAAATTACTACGACTCATATGCAAATTGATCAATTATTCAATTCAAGTATCTCCTCACCCCATAGGCAAATCAACTCTTCCTTCTCATAGTGACCCTCTACTTCTTCAACTAGGATCTACAGGTCCTTCATGCAGCCTTGAAACACATGTACCAGGACTGCCATATCCCCAAAGTTATGATTTAAGCAACTCTACCCCACCTGACCAGGTTCACCAAAAAATAATGCAATTAAAAGTAATTTTTGTCTTTGGGGCCAACAATAGAAGCGCCTTCTCCAGATGGAAAAAGAACAATATATCGACAGAATGCAGAACAATGTCATACATTCATCCCAGTACAGAGATCTGGGCCTAAATCCATATTTGTTTGCTCACCTTGCCATTCAAGTTTGGACCCAGCCATATGCAAATCAGTCTTGACCCTGCATCCAATGGGAACAGTCCAGCACGAACTGCCAGGCCTGGTCCTCCCTGGACTGGAAACAAGCATCCTAGGACCGGTTTCGTGCTTTCAGCCCTCATCAGCCAGGATAGCTTGACTCCAGTGGCATGGAGAGCAAGGGCCCCATGTCTGGGCATACCCGTCCCACTCGGGGTGACAAATGCAAAAAGAACAATTGATGGACAGAATGCAAAAAAATGTGATACATTCACCCCAATACAGAGATCTGGGCCTAAATCCCTCGTTTTTTTGCTCACCATGCATTCCAGTTTGGACCCAGCCATATGCAAATCAGTCTTGACCCTGCGCCCAATGGGAACAGTCCAGCCCAAACTGCCAGGCCAGGTCCTCCCTGGACTGGAAACAAGCATCCTAGGACCGGTTTCGGGCTTTCAGCCCTCATCAGCCAGGATAGTCTGACTCCAGTGGCATGGAGAGCACGGGACCCACATCTGGGCATACTCATCCCACTCAGGGTGACAAATGCAAAAAGAACAATTGAGGGACAGAATGTAGACCAAAGTCATACATTCACCCCAGTACAGAGATCTGGGCCTAAATCCATAGTTTTTTTGCTCACCATGCCATTCCACTTTGGACCCAGCCATATGCAAATCAGTCTTGACCTTGCGCCCAATGGGAAAAGCCCAGCCCGAACTGCCAGGCCAGGTCCTCCCTGGACTGGAAACAAGCATCCTAGGACCGGTTTCGGGCTTTCAGCCCTCATCAGCCAGGATAGCTTGACTCCAGCGGCATGGAGAGCACAGGACCCACATTCTACAGATGGGGCTTTTTCTGCCCTTCTTGGAATCACATCTCTTCCTGACGCAGGGCTCCATGACATTGATACCCTTAATAAGACTTGCTTTTGTCCCCAAAAACAAAATGTGCACCCAGATTTGCCTAAATAATGGGGCTGCTCATATGCATGGTCTTCCATGAGTCACCCATCCAACGTCATCTGTTGAAATCTGTGGATACCCAGCTGGTGTCAATAACTTTCTAGGCCCTTCTATATAATCTACAAGACGGCATTTGAAGAAAAAAACAATATCTGACTCAACTCTCCTATTCTGTACCTTTGATAAGCCTCGTGTCAAGGCAGCTCAATCAATGTGGTCTACCACTGACTCCATTCATGTCCCAGGCCTCACGATTGCACTTTAGCCAAATCATAGGGCAAAGTCTACTTCATTCGATGTGCCTACTTCCGCCTATTATCATACACTTTACCCGGGGGGACATACTTTTGAATATTTTACTGGATGCTAGGCTGTATGGGGTGAAGTGGAAAAAAGACAGCTATGTTGAATTAAAGTGGAGGATTGGGAGGGAGGAGCAGTGTTGTATATTGAAGGGGTGTGAATATCTGTAATAAGGGGCCTACAGTCCTATCAATCGGCAGATACGTGGTCAAATTATTTATAGTTGGTTTATGTAATAACTTGTTCACAAATGGTATATTGATATGTGTGTTACGTCTTCAGTCCTCAGGATTGGTGTGATGCCAGAAAAGTCCACCTCTTGATCTAGCCAAGCCTACTAGCCGTAATGGCACAGGTCAGTGGCACGATCAAGTGAGGGAAGGAAGGGAAGGGGATAGCAAGGAAGGAGACCTGAAACAACAAGGAACAACCAATAAGTACCAAGTACTCTAGCAAGACAGTTTCTACAATGATAAATCATATACTAATGCAGTACATGTAAATAAACCAAAACAAAGCAGACAACTGTGCTTGAGCCCTGTTGCAATCAATGCTATGATCCCAAGTAAACTCTGACTGTAGAGGGTAGACAGAAACACAACCACAGGTATACATCAGTCTAGCAATATCTATTATGGTCATGCTCTATACCCCTATAGGCGTAAGATACCTGCATAACATACCCTTTGTCTGTACACGCTGAATCCAAATGGACACTATTATGTAAGCATAGAGCCAAGGCCTCAGCTGTCAATAAGGGGAAGATTTGCTCCTTGAGCAATACTGAGGAAAGGTAAGTTTGTACAGAAATAAAGTAAGAGTACTCCGAAATTGAAGTCAATTATGTATAACACCCGTGAAGTAAAATCATAAACAGGGTTGCCATGAGTTAGTTCTCGTCGTTCAATACTGTTCGAGTTCTGCCCCTTCATTGAAAGGAAGCAGGAAGAATTACCGGCAGAGATAACTCCATGAATAAGAGCTAATGCCGATAAATAATCGTCCCCCGCACGAGCGCGATACAGGCACTCACCAACGGGGGGCAATACAAGAGAGTAAATCGGCCGACAATGCCGATCGAAAAAATAAGAACCGTCCCCCGCATGAGCACACCCTGAGTACTCACCAACGGGGGGCCAAATCTGATTCGGCCGACAATGCTGATCGGAAATGTATACCAAGGAGACTCCTTCTCCCGCACGAGTACCACATAGGACTCACCAACGGGAGAGAGAGACGAGAACAACATTGTCCGAAACTGCAGATCGAAAGAATCTCAAGGCCGTCCTCTGCACGGACTCCTGGCCAGGAGCCCACCAACAGAGGGCAGAACAAGGAGGCGGCCGACAATGCCGCCTGAGCACCAGCAGGACGAATAACACAGCACCCAGAACGCGATGGAAAATCCAACAGCGTTTCCTGTAGAGTGACCGTCTTTATGGGACGCCGTTGCACACAACTGGTGCAAGTAGTCATGGGAAACGTAGTTTCAGGCAAAGGGTAGAAGCTGATTTTTTCCAGAACGAGGGTGCTGGTGGCCACATGTTGCGCACAACTGAACAAGTAACAGTACATCCCTCCACTCACCGAGGGTGCAACACAGGGCCAGGCTTGAAGGGGCACCGCTTATGGAAAGAAGACACCAAGCCCGGTGCGTGGATCCCCGCAGCGGGTTCCCAAGAGTTCTCCTCTGGGTCATACCCCTTCCACGCCACCAGATACCACAGCTTGCGGCCACGCCACTTGGAGTCACATATACCCCTCACCTCGTATTCCAAAATGTCATTGACCAGAAGAGGAGGAGGTAGTCTTTTTACCAAGGAAACGGAGGGTTTCAGCAAGGACACGTGGAATACAGGATGGATACGCAAGTGGAATGGCAGCTTCAAACGCATGGAAACAGGACTAAGGCATTGCACAATCCGATAGGGTCCGATATATCTGGGGTTGAATACACTGTGATTTTGGAAGCGTATATTCCTTGTAGACAACCAGACGGAATCCCCCTTGCGGTACAGCCGTCCTGGACGTCTATGCTTATCCGCTGTGGCTTTATAGGCGTTCTTCGCTTTGCTCAGATTGTCTTGCACAAGTAGTAAGGTTTCCTTAATGTGTGCCACTCTCCTGGACACCTCAGGTAGTTGAGCGTCAGTCACCGGATGAAGAAAAGGAAGAAAACGTGGATGACGACCGTAGTTGTATTAAAGCTCACGTGGAGCCGTGTGTAGCATTGTTGTCGGCTAATTCCACCAACCACAGAAGGTCCACCCACTCCTCCCAACTATGGTCCACATAAGATCTCAGGCACTGCTTTAATGTTTGATTGAGACGTTCCGTTTGTCCGTCTGTCTGCGGATGGAAACTGGTTGAAAGAGCTGTTGACACACGTAACGAGGAACACCATTTCTTCCAGAACTGTGCAGTGAATTGCGAGCCCCTATCGGAAATGATAATGTTAGGTAGCCCATGTAAACGTCCCACATGAGTCAGTAACAGTTTAGCCAGTTGACCGGCAGTGGGCACTTGTTCACAGGCAATAAAATGCCCCATCTTGGTGAGATAGTCTATAACAACAAGGATTGTGGTGCACCCTTGATCCATCAGCAATCCTAAGATGAAACCCAATGAAATGTTCTCCCACTGCAAGGAAGGGGTTGGAAGAGGGCGTAACAGCCCCTGTAGTTTGCGATGATCCGATTTCATCGCGGCACAGATATCACATTGAGACACCCACTCCTTCACGTCCACTCTCAAGGAAGGCCACCAAAATTGCCAGTTGATAAAGTCAATCGTTTTTTCAACTCCAAGGTGTCCAGCACAGGGAGACTAATGACACCACCAAAACACCTGTTTACAGAGACGCAACATGGGCATCAACAACTGGCGCAGCGACGGCTCGTGGAGGGAGTTACGGTGGGGCAGGAGGGCGGGGAGGGGGAGGGGCAGGGCGGATGTTGCTAAAATCCGGCATATGGATAATTGCAGGTAAGTAAACAATTTAATTAATAAAACGAATTTCGTAGCTCGCACTGCATTGCATTTTGCGATGCAAGGCGCACTACGAAATTCGTTTTATTAATTAAATTGTTTACTTACCTGCAATTATCCATATGCCGGTTTTTAGCAACCTCCGCGCTGCCCCTCCCCCTCCCCACCCTCCTGCCCCACCGTAACTCCCTCCACGAGCCGTCGCTGAACTGGCGGTTGTTCATGGGAAAGCCATCTTTCAATCGCCATTCATGGTGGCTGTGCAGCCAAGTTTTCCATTTAAAGGTGTTGACTCCTTTCAAGATGCCATGGAGGAAGGCATCAGGCTGTATCCCCCCCAATACCCTGGAAGGGTGAATTATAGCACTTGTGGGTGAGAAAACAGGATCCTTTGTAGAGGACTGACGGGTAAGGGCATCAGCTTTCCTGTTTTCCACCCCTGGCCGGTAAGTGATGATAAAATGGAAGCCGGAAAAGAAAAGCATCCACCTGAGCTGACGGGGTGTGAGATGCCTTGCTGCCGTCATGAACTGCAGATTCCTGTGGTCCATGTAAACAGTGACCATATGTCTGGCCCCCATCAAAAAATGCCTCCATTCCGTAAATGCCTCCTTTATCGCCAGCAGTTCCTTCTCAGCTATATGATAATTCCTTTCCGCTTTGTTCAGTTTCTTAGACATAAAAGCCACCAGATGTAGTTGTCCTGTGGTGGGATGTCTATGTGACAGGATGTCTCCTAAGGCCACATCAGAAGCATCGCTTCTACGATGTAGGGTTTCTCTGGATCCTGGTGAGACAAGACCTGTGTGGTCACAAAGGCAGCCTTCAAAGCCAAAAAGGCCTCCTGAGCATCAGGGTTCCACTCGAACTTCTGGGACTTACTCAACAACTGTGTGATGGGAGCCACTAATTTAGAAAACTGATCAATGAAGCGCCTGTAAAAATTGGCAAAGACGATAAAGCATTGAAAGTCACGAACACTCTGAGGAGGCGGCCAATACTTGATAGTAGTGATCTTTCTTTCAGCCATTTCCTGACCAAAAGGACTCAACATGACTCCCAGGAACTCGGCAGATGTTACGTAAAAGTCGCATTTACTTAATTTGCAGAATAAATGGTTCCTCTGCAGGATCCGGAGCACGGAGGTTACCTGTTGCGTGTGTGCTTCCTCAGTTTCAGGATAGATGAGTATATCATCGATATACACAATCATGTAGTGATCCAGGATCTCGCGTAAAACATCATTGAGAAAGTATTGGAACGCCGCAGGGGCGTTACATAGCCCAAACGGCATCACCAAATACTCAAACAGGCCGAATCGGGTCTTAAAATCGGTCTTCCATTCAGCCCGCGCTCCTCATGCGTACCAAGTGATATGCGCCCTTTAGATCAAGCTTTGTGTGTATCTTTGCTTTTTTCACTTGTTCCAACAAAACACTGATAAGTGACAAGGGGTACCTGTTTTTAACTGTAATGGCATTCAATGCCCTGAAGTCCACACATGCCCTTAACTTGCCATTGGCCTTTGGAATAAATAAAAGCGGCGAGGCAGCAGGCGACTTGGAGGGAAGAATGAACCCATTCTTTAGGAGCTTGTCCAGATATTCTCGTAAATGGAGATTTTCAGGTTCAGTCAAGGCATAAAGCCTCCCACTAGGAACCGCAGCCCCCGGAACCAGGTCAATCTGGCAGTCATACTGCCTATGGGGAGGGAGTTCTTCGGCCTGTATGTCATTGAACACATCCTCAAACCCTTTTTAAGGCGAGAGCAGGTGCACCATCTTTTGGGCCGCAGTGGCCACTCTTATACCCCCATCCATATACACAGTCGGGTGCTGTATGCTTAAAGAGCATCGTTCCATGCAAAAGGGTGAGTTCATCACCACTGTCCGGGTGGCCCAATTGATTTCCGGGTTATGTTGTTGTAGCCATGGCAACCCCAAGATGATTCCGTACTGTGGCGCTCGTATGATGGTAAACAAGATGGTTTCTTGATGCCAGTGGTCATACAATACTTGGACCTCCTCTGTATTATATCCTATCGGCCCCGTGACTAGTTTCCTCCCATCGACCGCATACACGTCTTCAGGTGTGTACCCAACTGCTTGGATTCCTCGAAATCCATAAACACACCGGTAGCCCCTGAATCGACCACAGCAACCATAGGGATCCATTTGGTGTGAATCAACAACAACACATCTATGAATAGATGACTGTGTTCCTAGTTGTTGGTGTTCAATAAAGAAGGGATATACAATAGACTCCCAGAAGCCCCTTCGCTGTTCTTAGAGTCCTCTAGTTTTCCAATTCCTTGTTCAAAGAAGTCGACAAGATTTTGTTGCTGCGAAAACGATTGGTCTTTGGTTTCACAGGACACTCTCTTACGTAGTGTCCCTTTTTACCGAGGTAAAGACAGAGGCCCTGTTTACGGCGGGATTCTTTTTCAGCCCCAGTCAAGGCTGTCCTAATTGCTCCTACATCCATGGGTTCAGACCCTGATGAGTGAGGTGAGTCAGAGGTCTTCTGGTATGCATAAGAAAGGAGGCCCTTATCCTTTCTCTTATGATCCCCCTTACGCTCATTCAGTCTATCATCAAGACGCAGCACCAGATTAATCAGATCTTCGCAGGTAGTGGGTTGGGGATCAATTTGGGCTATGATATCCTTTAATTCTCCTCGTAGTCCTTGATGAAACAGGGCGCCTGTTTAGTTTCAGCCACCGAACGCCGAAAAGAATTCAAATATACTAGCAGTTCCCTGTTCCCCTGGCGGAGCTGTAACAATTCCCTATCAGCTGTATAGGAATCTGCCCGTCTATCGAACACCCTTAAAAACTCAGCCTGAAGTGCTTCCCAATCGTGGAGGAGAGGATCATCTCGGTTGACTAACGCAACCACCCACTGAGCTGCATCCCCAGCCAAGTATGATATTAGAAAGCCCACCCTCCCCTGGTTAGTGGGGAAGGACTTTTATTTGCATGAAAATTGACCTGTGTCAAAAACACCTGTACAGTGCTGGAATCCCCATGGTACCTTTCAGGGGTGGCCAAGGGTATAGACACCGGCATCTCCACCACATCTGCACTAGGAGGGGTAGCGGCTGACGCCCCCGCTTACCAAAGAAGCAAATTAAAAGTCTGGGTGTATGGTTGGACTCTAATCTTAGTTTCTCTGTACAATCGCGCAAAGCGGCTGCTACCTGTTGTCGCCTGATCAGATTGATGAGGAAGATCCTGCCACTCCTTCCCTTTGATGTTAGACGTCTGCTGGTGCAAGCCCTTATTTTATTGCGGCTAGACTATGCCAATGCGGTCTACCTGGGTGCACCGCAGGGGACTACTAAGATCTTACAGGTTGTCCAGAACTGTGCTGCTCGACTTTTAATGAATGTACCAAAGCGCACTTCTGCTAAGTCAGCACTTTGTCAGTTGCACTGGCTTCCAGTGCAGCAAAGAATTTGGTTTAAGGCCATGTGTACCGTGCATAAGTAAATCACCGGCAACGGACCTTCGGTGATCCCGCCGATGCTGCAACTATATCAGGTTTCTCGGACACTCCGATCCAACAACAAAAAACTTCTGATCTGACAGTTCCTAGGATTCAACAGGTACGTATGGGTGGCCAACGTTTTTCTCTTCATGCGGCAAAATTATGGAACCGGCTCCCCGACCCTGTCCGTCTTGAACCTAATTATCTCCTCTTCAGGAAACTGCTGAAAACCTTTCTCTTTCCATGAGTAGCGAAGAATGTCTAGGTGTCATAAATGCACTGCAAGGCCCTAGGGTAGCCATGCGCTATAGAAATGCGTATTCATTCATTCACTAAAAGGGTTACTCTGGAAGCCGTCCAACCTAGCCTGCAGATCAGCTGTTTCCTGTCTGGATGCTGCTAACTCTACTTGTACTGTGAAAAGTGCAGCCAGTACATCATCAAGAGTGGCCATTCTGCACACACCTTGACCGGGAGGACCGTATATCGTGGATCAGATTTTTTTGTTACGTCATCAGTCCTCAGGATCGGTGTGATGCCAGACAAGTCCACCTCTTGATCTAGCCTAGCCTACTAGCCGTAATGGCACAGGTCAGTGGCAGGATCAAGTGAGGGAAGGAAGCGAAGGGGACAGCAAGGAGGGAGACCTGAAACAACAAGGAACAACCAATAAGTTCCAAGTACTCTAGCAAGACACTTTCTACAATGATAAATCATATACTATTGCAGTACCTGTAAATAAACCAAAACAAAGCAGACAACTGTGCTTGAGCCCTGTTGCAATCAATGCTATGATCCCAAGTAAACTCTGACTATAGAGGGAAGACAGAAACACAACCACAGGTATACATCAGTCTAGCAATATCTATTATGGTCATGCTCTATACCCCTATAGGTGTAAGAAACCTGCATTACATAGCCTTTGTCTGTACACACTGAATCTAAATGGACACTATTATGTAAGCATAGTGCCAAGGCCTCAGCTGTCAATAAGAGGAAGATTTGCTCCTTGAGCAATACTGAGGAAAGCTAAGTTTGTACAGAAATAAAGTAAGAGTACTCCGGAATTGAAGTCAATTATGTATCACACCTGTGAAGTAAAATCATAAACAGGGTTACCATGAGCTAGTTCTTGTCGTTCAATACTGTTCGAGTTCCGCGCCTTCATTGAAAGAAAGCAGGAAGAATTACCGGCAGAGATAACTCTATGAATAAGAGCTAATGCCATGAATAATCGTCCCCCGCACGAGCGCGATACAGGCACTCACCAACGGGGGGCAATACAAGAGAGTAAATCGGCCGACAATGCCATTCGAAAAAATAAGAACCGTGCCCCGCACGAGCACACCCTGAGTACTCACCAACGGGGAGGCGAATCTGATTCGGCCGACAATGCTGATCGGAAATGTATACCAAGGAGACTCCTTCTCCCGCACGAGTACCACATAGGACTCACCAACGGGAGAGAGAGACGAGAACAACATCACCCGAAACTGCTGATCGAAAGAATCTCAAGGCCGTCCTCTGAACGGACTCCTGGCCAGGAGCCCACCAACAGAGGGCAGAACAAGGAGGCAGCCGACAATGCTGCCCGAGCACCAGCAGGACAAATAACACAGCACCCAGAACGCGATGGAAAATCCGACGGCATTTCCTGTAGAGTGTCCGTCTTTATGGGACGCCACCGTTTAACAGTTTACATCTTCATACATTGTGGATACGCTACTCATTCGTTTTTTGAGTGCAGTGGAGGACTCTCCACATAGGCATGTAAGTGAGGAACGGATCAGTTACTCTTTTCTTTTTTCTCTACACAGGCGACTCTAATTCGCACTACTATGCACTTGGCACACTAGTTTTTGTTACACACACTCACTGGGGTCACTATCACTAAGCATGAACAACTTACCATGAACGACTATGAAATTATGTTTATAAGATGTTTAGGGATATATTTTTCCTGATTTTATAGCGATGCTCCCTGATGAAGGGCTACATGCCCGAAATGCATAGGAAATGAAGCAATGATGACACATAGAGATGATGAAATGGAAATAATTTCATGAATATTCAATGATGGAAAGAGAAACCAAATAAAGAATGAACAATTAAAAAACTTTATTAAGAGTGATTTACTTTTTCAAGAGGAATCCCTGGAACTGTACCAAGGAGACACGGGTGTGCGTAAGGGGATGAAACTAATGTTCCATTAGTAGCACATAAACTCACGTTTGAATTGACGTCCAAGGCAAGAGGCGTTCCTCTTATAGCACCCTTAATTTGTAAGACGAACATAAAAGCATTTCGTTTGAAGGATATCCAGGCTGTGCGCCAGTCTTCGAATTTTTTTTTGTTGAAAATTCTTTATTGTCAGGAGTTCAGAAGAGATATTCATTACGACATTTTGCAATTGCATCAACATAGCAATAATATGATCCCCGGGCGGGGAAAGGATTTAACATAGAGTGTAGTAACAGTTATCATGTTCACGCAAGGCCCAGCAGGTGAAAAGTGAATAAACAGACATATGTATCATAAGGCCCAGTGTCACCCCTTCTTCTTTACACCCATCCCGCCCATACTGTTTCAAGTCAGTAGGCTGACTTCCCCCTTACATAGCATGAGCGGGGACTCATAAGAATAAAGAAAACAAATCTAAAAAACCAAACAACGGTCATCATGTTACCAAAATCTGTGTACGTTCATATATACTATCCCACAGGCTTACATATTCAGCATTCCGCTTGGAGTGGCGGTGCACGCCCTCCGCCTCCCGGCCCCGCCCCCGTTCATGTTAGCACCTCTATAGCCACTAGTCCTCTTCTTCCTCCGAGTCTGAGTCC
This sequence comes from Lissotriton vulgaris, assembly GCF_964263255.1. Classification (NCBI taxonomy): domain Eukaryota; kingdom Metazoa; phylum Chordata; class Amphibia; order Caudata; family Salamandridae; genus Lissotriton; species Lissotriton vulgaris. The sequence goes on along the minus strand of NC_141700.1, from coordinate 140,985,734 downwards.
TCACCCTCCGGCAATGCTTCACATGGGTCACCCCTATATGCGTTCCATGGCATCCACACCCGGTTCCATTTGCGGGGGCAGGCTCTTAATACATACACTGCTCTCTCCTTAACCATGAGAAGGTCCATATTTCTCATCCACCCTGCCACCGTCGGCAATTCTGGAGCGCCCCACCTCTGTGCAATGTCTCGTTTGGCCACTGTCACTGCTAGGGTGACCCACAGTTGTCCATACCTGTTCAAGTCCGTAGGGTCCCAAATGTTCAGCAGGCATTTACGAGGTTCCGGCAGTACAGACACATTGATGGCCTGAGAGACTGTGCGCATAATCTGACGCCATAGTTCCCTGATTTGTGGACATTCCCATAACGTGTGTAGGAGAGTCCCTTCCTCCCCGCATCCCCTGAGGCAGTATGGGTGTGGCGCCCTCTGTATTTTGTGGAGTAATGTGCGAGTGTAGTAGGTGCGGTGTAGCACCTTGAGCTGTACCAGGCGGAATCTGGCTGATATGCCCACTTCCCTCGGCGAGGCCAATGCCTCATTCCACTCCGTTTCATCCATGTCGCCCAGTTCGTCCACCCATTTCTCCTTAAGTTTGTGTGTGGGATCTGGCATGTTGTTAATTAATTTTTTGTACGTGAGTGAGGTCGCTTTTTGCTCCATGAATTCGGTGAGCAGCCTATCCTCAAGGGGCGATGATTCTGGGAGTGCGGTGTCTGGTGGGATCGCTCGTAGTAGTGCATGCCGGATTTGTACATAGCGGTACGTTTCAGTGGGCCCCAGGCCGTATTGTTGCTGGAGGTGCTGGAAGGGAATAACCGTGCCCTTGTCCCAGAGGTCCCCAACTACCGAGATCCCTATGTCGTCCCACCTCGCAAATCCTTTACAGGTCCGTAGGTTACCCAGTGTTTTAGTGTCCCATAGTGGTGTCAGCCTGGTGATTTTACCCTTCCACCCTACGCGTGATTGTGCCGTATGCCAGATTGTCGCTGTGTGGAATGTCGGGCCTAGCAGGGTCTTTACCTGCGGGTAGTTGTACAGTACCGAAAGCATGCCATCAGTCCCCAGTTGCGACCAGTCTGCCTCATATGCGGGGTCGTCTCTTGAGACGTGAATCCAATGATTAATAACTTTAAGCTGTGACGCCCAGTAATATAGTTGGAGATTGGGTAATGCAATACCCCCCTCGTACCAGCTCTTCACCAGTTTTGCCTGCGCTATTCGCGCCGGACCATTACTCCACAACAGGCTGGAGACCAAGGCTGCTACTCGTCTAAAATACTGCGGGCTAACCGCATAGGGGGAGTTTTCTAGCACATACAGAAATCTCGGGAGAGCCATCATTTTGTAGAGCGCCGCACGCCCTAGGAGGGTCAGCGGCAGCGTCGCCCAGTATTGGACATCAGCACGCAATCTTTGCAGAGGCGGCTGCAGGTTTTCGATATAAAACTGTTTAACGTCCTTCGTCACATAAATACCTAAGTACTTAAAGGAGGAGCGGGCACTGTGAGAGGACAGTTAGCCGGCAACACTGGAGCCGGGCCAGTAAGGACATAGAGTATGGACTTGGCCCAGTTCAGGGTATATCCTGAGGCCCTGCCGTGTTCATCGCAGATCGCCAGTAGGGCGGGGACCCCTTCAGTTGGGCCGGTCATGTATACTAACATGTCGTCGGCGTACAGGGAGACCTTGTCCTCCCACCCGTCGCTCCAAGTGATTCCCCGAAACAACGGCGTCGACTTTAGCAGGATTGCCAGTGGCTCCAGTACTATCGCAAATAACAGGGGCGACAGCGGGCACCCCTGTCTTGTTCCCCTCCCTAGTGGAAAGGTCGAGGATATGCGTCCGTTCGCCACCACCTGTGCCATCGGCTGGGCGTAGAGCAGTCGCACCCATGCCATATAATGGGGCCCGAAGCCCATGCGGGTTAGGACAGCAAAAAGGTATTCCCACTCTACCAAATCAAATGCCATTTTAGCATCTAAGGAAAGTATCACTGCCTGCTCCTTAAGAAGATGCGCCCTCGCCAATACCCCATGTACCCTCCGTAGATTAAGCGCTGTGCTTCTATGTGGCATAAAGCCCGATTGGTCAGGGTGTATTAGGGTACTCAGATGCTTGGTTAGGCGACTGGCCAGGAGCTTCGCCAGGACCTTTGCCTCTGCGTTGAGCAGTGAGATGGGTCGGTATGAGGCACTATCTGTTGGTGGCTTAGATGGTTTGGGGATGGCCACAATGGTGGCCGTGCGTTGATCGAGTGGGAGCAGCGCCTTTTGTACGCTGTCGTTATACATGTCTAGGAGGGGCTTGGCCAGGACAGAGTCCATCGCCTTATACCATTCCACAGGAATTCCGTTTGGGCCTAGGGCTTTGCCTGACTGCAGTGCCTGTATCGCCAACTGGACCTCTCCCTCTGTCAGGTCTGCATCGAGTTCCTGCTGTGCTTCAGGTGTGAGTACGGGGACAGGGATGTGACTAAGTGATTCTGTGGCCTCTCGCTCAGTGACTGGTCGTGTCGGTGTGTAGATCCCCTGGAAGTGGCGAGCTAGAGTCTGGATTATTTGCTCCGGGTGAGTTTGCAGCACGCCGGTCGCATCGTAGAGCCCGTGTATCCCCTTGTTACTGCCACCCCGTTTGTCCAGCCACGCCAGCATCTTCCCCGCCTTATCGCCCACATCATAGATTCTGTGCGCCGTGCTCGCGAGGTGTCCTTTGGTGATCACAGTGAGGTGTGCCTGGTGTTGCTGCTGACGGAGCTGCAGTTCATGTAGCGTCTCAGGAGTGGGGTTTGCCATATGCGCAGTGTTCGCTGTGTGTAATGCTAATTCCAAATTGGCCAGTGTAGCCCTAGACTCCCTTTTATGCCCAGTAATGGCCGATATGGACGCCCCTCTGAGGACCGTCTTATAGGCCTCCCACAGAATTGAGGGCGAGGTGACCAACCCAGTGTTCTCAGTAAAATAGTGTGTGGTGGTTAACTTGAGCTTTTTCCTAATGGTAGGGACCTGCAGATAATTGGGATAGATCGGGTACAGCCTACCCCGCTTACAATCCTAGGTAGAAATGTGAAGGGAGACCGGGGAGTGATCAGAAATTCCTCGTGGTAGGATATCAATACTATCCACAGAGCTCAGTCCAACCCCTAGAAAGAAGAAGTAGTCAATACGGGAGAGGGTGTTGTGGGGTGCAGAGTAGTGTGTGTATTGCTGCGCTGTAGGGTTCAGGTGGCGCCAGATGTCTGTGAGGCCCATAGCAGATAAAAATCCCGGAAGTGTGGCAGACCCTCTCTGGCGAGCTCGCTGGGGAAAGGTGTCCAGCAGGGGGTCCGTGATGGCATTGAAATCTCCCCCCAGGATCACGTCCCCCTCAGGGAGGTCAATAAGGAATCGGCTAAGCGCCGGCAAGGCTGTAGCATGCAGTGCTGGGGGGATGTATACAGATATCACATTCAAGGCTCTCCCCTCCCACTGGCCTGAGAGTGCTGCGAACCGTCCCTGATCATCTGTCTTGTGGCCAGTGACCAGGAAGGGGGAGTTGTTTCTAAGGAGTATCCCGGTGCCCCTGGAACCCGAGGTAAACTCGGAGTGTACTGCCATGGTGTACCCACGCCTGTTTAGAGCCTTACAGGTGGTCCCCGCCAAATGTGTTTCTTGCAGTAGCACCAGGTCTGACCGATTACGTTTAACAGCTTGCAGCACCAGACCTCGTTTAATTTTGTCTCCCAACCCTCTGACATTCCACGTAAGGAGCTTCAGTGGGGGCACCAACGTCGTTACAGGGGTACCCATTGTGGGTGTAGCTCGATCATGTTGTGCCATTTGAGTGTATGAACCGTGTTCTCCATGTTCAGTAGGAGAAGGACGCCAGAGTGCGGAGGCGGCGCACGCCGCCCATAGTGAGCAGTGTTCCCGTGCCTTGTGAGATTGCAATAATGATGACCATAAAACTTAACTTTAACCTGAACCTCGTAACTCCCATCCCTCCACCCCCTCCCTGCTCCCCTGCACCACGGACGAATTCCCGCCCGCATCCCCAACTTGGCAGAGTGCTTTTCTCCCCCCCCTGTCTAGTCTTACTTGCTTGTGGGGTTGGTGAGTCCCCTACAGGCTCCGGCCAGAACCCGCCCTACTCAGTTCCATCGGCCCAAGGTCCCAAGGGCAGTGTTCAGTTCTTGGTGCTTCCAGTGTAGCCATTCATCCCCTGCTAGGCTGACCTGAATCAAACGGGTCCCTCTCGAGATCGGAGTCCAGGCCCCCGGCTGCGCCCTGCTCAGTGGCCGGGCTGGCCGCACGGTGTTCCGGCGTCTTCTCATTACGGCGATCCTGGCGGTCCTTGCGCGGGCGTTGAGGCTTGCCCGCCGGTCTCCAGCCATCCAGCCACTCTCGTGCCACCTCAGGATTGTCGAAGAACCATGTCCTTCCCTCGGCCACAATCCGCAGTTTGGCGGGGAAGAGCATTGAATAGGGCAGTTCCCTGTCTCTCAGCGTCTTTTTGATTTCATTGAAGGATTTTCGACGCCTGGCCACCTCGGCCGTGTAGTCTGGGAAGAACGCTAGCGTGGAGTTCAGGATTTTTACCGGCGGCGCCACCCTGGCCGCCTGCAAAATGGCGTCCCTGTCCCTATAGTTGAAGAGTCTGGCCAGCACCGGTCGCGGCGTGGCCCCTGGTTGGGGCGTACCCCCCGGGACTCGATGAGCCCTCTCAATGGAGAAGAAGGCTGACAGGCCTTTAGGTTGTAGTTTGGTCTTAATGAGGTCTTCGATGTACAGGTCCATGGCCCCCTTTCCCTCCGATTCCGGAAGGCCTAGGATACGGACGTTATTTCTTCTCGAGCGTCCTTCCTGGTCGTCCAGTTTTTCCTGTAGTTGTTTAGTGGTCCTTTCTAGTCGCTCCATCGCCACCTGAAGGTCAGAAGTGTCTTCAATGAGGGATTTCGTGACCACCTCCACTTGCGACACTCTCTCCGACATTTTCTTAAAATCCGCTCGTAGCAAGTTCACCTCAGTGGAGATGGTGCCTACCGTCGCTTGGACGTCTGTGAGAGTTCTCATTATGGCTTCCAGTGTGACTTTTCCAGTGCCATTGGTGTCAGAGGAGGCACCGGCGGAGTGCCGTCCAGGTCCCTGTGAGTGGCTATTCTGGGCATAGGCAAACTTATCAAGCTTTGCTTGCGTCGCTGTCATGCTCCTCGTGTTTTTGCCCGTCATGTTGGTTTGCTTGGGTTGACAGTGTCCGTGTAGGCCTTCCCCTTGGTGTTTGCCGTCGAGGCAGCCGGTAAAAGGAGCAGGAACCGCAGGGCCCAGGTCGATCCCGGCCTGTAGTGTAGCCTTACTGTGGCTGCCGTTGGATTCAGCAGAAGGGTTTTCGTGGTGCTGATGGCGGCGTGCGCATCTCTCGGATATCGTACTGTTTCTCCTCTCCACGTGGGTCGCGCCGCCGCTTTCTAGGGCTGCAATGGGCAGCCGGAGACTGGCGCCACTACGATGAATTCAGCCCTTCTGCCCAACGGCGGTTCGGAGTAATGTTCAGTGCTGTGGGGGGACTGTGTCGACCCAGGCGTCCCTCGCCCTGTCTTGCCGTATTTGTCGGGGCGTCCGCCCGGTAGCGTAGATCCGGGACTGCTTCGACGTTGTGCGGGGCCTCTCCCGCCCTTGATATCACTGGAGTCTTGGCTCAAGGGTGCTCCCGGGTGCAGCGTTAAGTGAGCGCCGTGGTGGAACTTGGCGCCAATCGAGGAGGAGCGGATGCCGGCCGAGGCTGACTTCTCCCGGCCGGGCAAGGCGCGCTTCCGGTCGGCCTGCCCCCGAACTCTGGGCCGGTGCTGCCGAGTTGTCGTAGGCCTCGTCTCACTGTCGACGGATGGAGCACTTCCCGGCGTCGGATTTGCGCTGGGGGCGGCTCGTTGTGTGCCGCTCGATTCCCGGAGCCGATTTCACCCCTTCAGGCAGGTTAGTAGACGGATGTGCATGCGGATTATTGTGCGGGCCGGATTGCCTTGCGGAGCTCCCGAGTTAAGCTGCCGCCATGTTCGGCAGTTGGCCACGCCCCCAGTCTTCGAATTTTCTTTCAACTTTTTATTCAGCCTATCGGGGTTATATCCATAATTGCAATATCATCTACATACATAAGACATGCAAAAGGATGGGCGCCTATCTTCGGGGCATCTCCTTCTAAGGGAGTAAAAGCATTCAGGTAAATCTGCTACATACAAGGAAAAGAGTAGCGGGGACCACAAAGACAAAATATGCTGAAACCACTAACATGAAATAAATAGCAATCAGATAGCTCTGCAAGGGAAAAGTGTAGTGATTTGGAAAAGTTAAGTAGTGTGTCCTGGAAGATACATTTATCTCCAAGTTGAGCGTGAGTGGTAGTCAGTCCCCACCCCACAAATGTGGGTGGCCAGCAACTTGGAAGCTTTAGAGGATCATACCCCTACACTCCGGGGACAAACCTCAATGATGAAGCGGGCATATCTCAGTATGAGCTACAGAGCGTGTGGACGTACACCCACAAAAGGCACACAGATGGGCCATGCAGGCTCTCAATAATCTGTGTAATATGCAGGCCACTCGGGGCTAGATCTCTGCTTGGAAAAGCATGGCCATGGGATCAATAAACAATAAAAAAGAATTGCTCAAGGAGAGGGAGTAGGCTTACCAGGCACCATTCAGTTCACCGGCACTTGTAAATGTGGATTTATAAGGCTGATGGTGATGAGGGAGTTAAGGCCTTCTGCGCGCTGTGTCCCTGCACCTGTTTGGGGCCGTCACACAGGTAAGGTGACAGCATCAGTAGTGCGGGGCAGCAGAGTTTCAACAGGGACCTGAATCTTGTTCTCAGCTAACAGAAAAGATGCAGCCCTCAGCTCAGCATTCAGCACATGATCAGGGTCTGTGCAGGTCTATTTGATGCTAGTGAGGGTTTCCTCGACTTGGAGTAGGACTCCAGCTCATATGTCCAGGTCAAAGCAGTTGTTGAGCAACCTAATGTCTGTCATAATCAATTACATTTTTACAGATTAAAAGTCATCCAACCAGTGTGGAGCATAGTTTCATTCTGCAGAGGGCTTGTGCACCATTAGTCCTCTTCTATCAAAGAACATTTGTGGCAAATGTCTACGTTCAACTGGCCATGTATAACCTTCAGGGGGCAGGTGAGGCAGAAACCTTGTACGTTCACCAACAGAGCTCCTTAAAAAATCAAACCAGACGATAAAGGAGAAAAGTGTACTTTTATGGCAGCAGGCAACCTCCATTCTCTAAATCCCATTCATAGGAACATAATTATATTCATGATCAGCTCAGGGTAAATTTAAGGGCTGGTGTGGCTTGGGAACCCAAGATGGCTGACGCCAACCGAAGCCCTGGATGGGATGAAGAGGACCTTTGAAAAAAGGTAACATTAGGATGATTTGTGACTACACAAAACAGAATGAGATAATAAGTTAATTTGTGGCATCCGTTACCCTGAAGAAACGATTGCTTTCCAGCCTTTTAGCTGACATGTAAGAAGAGAGGTAACATGTTTCTTTTTATAAGCCTGTGCACCTTGCTCCAGTCAGTTTTCCAAGCCCTGCTGAGGAGATAAATGACATTAACAATTAAAAGAACATGTGATGGCATATTTATTGAAGGGGGAGCAAGGTTATCCATTCTACATAAATGTGAATTACTTCTGTGGAGGAGCTATTGTTTTTTTATGAGTGCCTCTTGCCAGTCATGTTTTTGAAGAACTGCTGAGGTGATTTGCGAGCTAGTGACTGCTGTCACTTTAGCTGTATTCTGTGAAAGGCTTCTTTAACACAGATGTATTTGCAGTATTGCAGGACAGGGGAGATAATGCTTAAAATAATTTTGTTCTGTCTTTGAAGTAAATCCATTTGTTGAGTAAGCAAAGGACTAGAAAGCCTGTCTGGAATTAATGTAAAGCTTTTTTCAAGATAGTAGATGAGAATGTTATTAACAAGAAGGTACTGAAACAGTTTCTAAAAGGCACAAGAACATTTAAGTGTGCAGCATATTTTTGATAAGGCCATTTGATACAGGGTAAACTTACTGAAAGATGCGCCTACAGGAAACACAAAGTATTCCCTATGTGTACACATTTTGATGTTCATGGTCATTACTGCAAAACTGATGCTCTTAATATTCAAAAAAATGTCATCCATAAAAAATAATCATGAAGGGGCTCTATTTGCCCCAGACCACTAGACCCTTGTTTAAAACAGTTAGGTTAATACATCTGTAACATCACTTATATCACCAACAAATCCATAACTGACAAATAAGAAATCTCTAGCATTAGTATTGATTTAACAATGCTTGACGATACAGGGTTATCCTTCATTATAAACAATTTAATCAGTTGTACTATCTTTCGCGCCCAGCTTGGAATAATTATAGTTGAGGGTGTGTACAGATACGGTAGGTCAATTAGGTTGCATTATTTCTCTAATATAGAAGATCTAGCCTGAGGATTAGCGTATATCTGAGGGGTAGCCTGTAACCAACTTCTCAACTGTGTGAACCTAATAAATCCTGTGCAGGGAGCCCAGTGTAGTAATGATCTAAAAATGTGTGGGTTGGGACCGGTCAGGGGGAAGGGGGGGGGGGGGACCCAATGGTCCCCAAAGTTTCTGCATTCTTTAAGTACCAGAAGTTCTTATCCTTGCACCACTGGGGAGAATGCAAGGCTCAAGCAGGGATTCCACTCTCTGTCATCTTGTACTACTTCCAAGATGGCGCTATGTTCTTAAGGAGTGCATTTTTGAGATAGAGGAACCAAATCAGGTTTCATCAACCTCCTGCTGTTACTTTTGAGGCCTTCTATCCCCTTCCACACCAATTTCTCCCTCATCCTTCAGGTCGCTCGTCAGTTCCCTCTCCGGGTGTTCCAAAACATCAAGGTCCTCCTTCCAAAGTCCAGCAATGGGACACCTTCTCAGCTCCGAGACTCCTCTCTAAGGAAATCCCTCTCCTCTGCCCCAGCCCAGTGTGTCACCTCTTTCACCCAGGACCCTACATTGGGTCCGGTATTGGATGTCCAAGCTCTGGCTGTCTGTCTCTTGGTTAGTGCCAAAGCCAAATCAATTAATTTGGTTCCAACTTTCCGCTTGAGGGGGGCATGGGTAAAGCCCCAACAGGCACACCTCAATGCTCATGTCAAGCGTGCGTCCCAGAGTATTTACCAGGGTGGTCATGACTCTGTCCCAGTAGGGCCGGAACACTGCGCATTCCCATGTCATATGTATAAATCTGCATTCAAGTGGTGGCACCAAGGGCAGCCACGTAAGTCACCACCATAAGCTACTTGCAACCTATGGGGTGTCATGTATGTCATGTGTAAATAATTAAATTGTGTGGATTTCACTCTTGTGTTTCTTGAGACCTTTGGGTACGCCAGGATTTTATTCCAGTCTGAGTCTGGGATGTCCCTACCCAAAATCCCACCCAACTTCTGATGCAATTTCGTCAGTGGCTTCAGGGTCATCTCCAATAGCGATTCTCAAAACCACCTCATTATATATCTTGCCATGCCTAGAGAAAGTAACATGTTCAATACTGTATGCATGGTGGGTTCCTCCCTGCCCCCACTCCAGAGGCCTTGGAAGGTGCAGATCAAAGCTTTGTAAGTAAGAAACGGACCTGCCGGTAGACCAGTACTAGATACCAGGTCCCCAAAGGGAATTAAGGCGTTTGGCAAGTAACAATATATATATATTTTTTTACTTCTTTTATTTTTTGTTTCTTATACGAACAAACATACAGAAGAATACCACTAAACAAATTACATCAAAATTAACAAAAGCAAGTTTTTTCTTTGTCATAGTGCCAATAATTTTACAGAAATAATAAAACAATAAGAAAATGAAAATATTTCCAGCTGGGCAGAAGACAGATAACGACAGACACGTGCAATACACAAATAGGGGGTTTAGAAAGCATCGACAATTATTATTAAATTCATCCTACGTTCAAGGCTTATACCCCCCCCCTAGCTTAATCCTTCCACCCAGTCTTTAAGCGGGCTCCATATCTTTAGCCCTTTAGATATGTAAAAGTCGGGCTTTCCATTGACCAAAGGTTGGAGATGGGGGATCTAGCCAAGCTGAGGCGATACATAATCTAAGCATAGACATAGCTATAAATACCAACTCCTTGCCAGAGTCTTCTTGTGCGGTTACGCCTAATAACATAAGCTGAGGAGTCAGCTGAACTTCTCTTTTTAAAACAAACTGCAAAAACCCTGAGACCTCGTCTCTTAATATATTCAAGTTAGAACAGGTAGAAAAGGTGTGGGTCGAATCCACCCTGTGGCTATTACACTTAAAGCAGTGGACACCTTCAGTACCACCCCATTTAACGATTTTTGCCGGAGTAATATATAGATCGTAAAGAGTCTTAAAATGTTGGGCCCGTAGACTCTCCGTGCAAAGCACCGCATTCGCCATTTCTATTGATTTATGAAAACACGAGTCTACAATGTCCAACCTGGCCTGCCATTTCACCGAGTGCTTTTCAATATCGTCATTTACCCCCTCAAGCAATATACTATACACCGATAAGATTGACGGGCCAGATATACCAATAAGGACTTCCAGCAGTGGAATCACTGAAAACCCCGATGTCCCACCCGCTTTCTTGAGAAGAAAATTCCTTATCTGTAAGAACTTAAAAAAGTCCCGGCGATTAATGTTAAATCTAGCCATGATTATGTCACAAGAGGCAATATGTTCCCCAACCAATAGGTCGCCTATCCTAAAAACCCCTGCATTCCCCCATCTCTGAAAATATTCATCTGCCAATGTCGCCAGTATCTGATTATTATCTATTAATGGGGTATATCTACTAAATCTACCAAGCCCTATTTTCTTTCTGATCCAAGCCCAGTTTTGATATGCTGCTATAAGAGTCTTAAAACGGGTCTTTTTAAAATAATTGGGCTCATACATTTTCAACAAACAACCATTAGCACGTAAGCCAATCAGATTTTCAAATATAGAGGGCACATAATTGGAGTTGGTATCCCCATTTTCCGTGATGCCAAATAAAGGCCGATAATATTTTAGGTATGCTGCTAAGTAATATCATTTAAAATTAGGTAAACCAAGGCTGCCCCTTCCCCTAGGAAGAGATAAAAATATATTTGATCTGCATGTCCGATTATAAGACCATATAAATCTGTCTATCTCCCTTTCATTCTGCCTAAACCATGCATTATGGATTTCCAAAGGGATTGTACAAAAAATATACAACAGTTTGGGCAGAATCGCCATCTTAATCAGATTACATCTGCCAATTATCGACAGCTTTAGATTGTCCCAGTGGCACATATCGCTCTTAATTTTGCTGATTATAGGGGTAAGGTTTGCCTCTATAATTTTCTCGACATTAGCTCTTACTCGTATACCCAAATATATGGCCTCTTCCACAATCCTACTGTCTACAGCAGAGATATGCGTATTAGCTAGAAGCTGAGTTTTTTCTCCTTATTAAGACGATAACCAGAAAATGACCCAAACTGCTCTGCCAGTGTCGCAACTTCAATCAAGGCACTCCCCAACTCAGAGGTAATGATGGCCACGTCATCGGCATATGCCAATAATTTTGTGTCTCTACCGTGTAAACTAAGCGGGGAGATGTTCACTGAAGCCTCGAGACGCCTCAGAAAGGGATCTATATATATCGCAAATAACAGGGGGGAAGATAGACGCCCTGTCTTCTACCTCTAGCGATCACAAAAGGCTCTTGCTCACCTCCCATGATCTTTAACCGTGCTGTAGGTTTATTATACAGAACCTACATAGCTTTAATAAACCCTGAGACTAAGCCATTGATTTCCAGGTATCTCCACAGATAGCTCCATGACACGCGGTCAAAAACCTTTTCGGCGTCTAAAAAGGCAGCCGCCATGGGTTTCCTTAAAACATATGCTGCGTCGAATAGTGAAATGAGCCACCTAATGCGATCATCCGTCTCCCTACCCTGGATAAAGCCATGCTGACACTAAGAGCTGCATAACCTTATTCAAACGTGATGCAAAAATCTTTGAATATAATTTCACATCACTATTTAGCAATGTTATTGGTCTATAAGACCCCATATTCAAAGAGTCCTTCCCTTTCTTTAAAAAATAATGAGGCCAGAGGGCTAGCCCCAACCCTGACTTCTTTAAACAGATCCAAAATATTTTGGACAACCTCCTTGAGAACAACTTTATAGCTAGTTTCCAACAGAATGTAACCATGGAGGAAGCTAGGGATCATAAGGTTTCCTGGTTTGAGGTTAAAATTAATCAGGTTGTGCAATGCCTCAGAGCTGATTTAGGTAAGAAGGAAAAGAGCAATAAAAATAGTCAGTTCAGTCGAAGAAAGCAAGGAAGTTGGTTCGACTCCGTGTGTAGAGAAAAAAAACGGATAATAAGGAGTGTTGAAAGATCCTTGCGTTCAAGGTACGAGCAGAAGGGCCTTAATAAATTACTTAAACTAAGGAAAGAATATAAAATATTAGTAAGGTCTAAGAAGAGAATTTTTAAAGAAAAATGCTGGAAGAATCTTCTGGAAACAATAGAAAGAAAAAATGTTAAAGGTTTCTGGAAGTTGATTCAGGATGCCTCGGGGCGAACCCCAGGAACCATGAGCTGTGTAGTTGAAGAGGCTTCCTGGGAGGATTACTTAGGCCAACTGTATAAGGCAACCTATGTGCCTGTAATGAGTATGGAAAGAGCCTTCAGAGGAAGGGTAGCAAAAGAATAAAAACCAGCTTTCTCCCCAGAAATAGTGAAGGAAACTATTGAGAAGCTAAATTTAACCCGAGCTGCAGGGCCTGATAACCTACCAGCTGTTATAATAAAAACACAGCTAGATTGGTGGGCACGATTTTTCTCCCGGATGTTCTTAGCGGTCCTGGACTCAGGAATTATCCCAAAATCCTGGAGAGGGGCTGTGATCATGCCCATCCATAAGAAAGGCGACAGGCGGGACCCTAAGAACTATAGATTAATCAATCTACTCGATATTGGAGTGAAAGTGTTTTCTAAAATAATTCTTGGCAGATTGAAAGACTGGGTGGAGCAACATTCAATAGTGACAGCAGAACAAGGTGGTTTTAAGGGGGGGCATTCAACAATAGACCACTGATTTGCGTTATGCGCGGTAGCACGGAAATCCATGGAGAAGCAAGGAAGATTATATTGCTGTTTTGGGGATTTTCGAGCAGCCTTTGATTTAGTCGACAGGGAGTGTCTCTGGGAGACGCTAAGAAGCTACAACATCCCGGAGGAACTCCTGGCGGTAATTCGGGAGTTGCATAGTCAGAACTGGGCTCAGGTTATTAAAGATACGAAGGGGGTTTGACTCCGGAGATAGCGATCAATAATGGCCTGAGACAGGGTTGCATATTAGCACCGATGCTTTTTTCAATCTTTCAGACGTACCTTCTTTTCTGATGACTGACAGAAGTGCAAGCCCAAAAGTAAATGGAAAGCAGTTGTCTTGCCTCTGTACGCAGACGATCTGGTGATTTTGGACCAGACAGAATTGGGTCTGCAAAGGAAGCTGAATGCGTTCAGTTCTTACTGCGCAACCAAACGTCTCACAGTGAATATGGACAAAACAAAAATTCTGTGTTTTGGTAAGAGAAACCAAAAGTTCAATTGGATCTTGGGGCAAACGAAATTAGAGATGGTCAACGAGTATAAATATCTCGGAATATGGTTTGACAAATCTCAAAAATGGGGCACGCACCTGGAAGCCCAGAAAGTTAAAGCCTTAACTGCAATTTGCGAGTTGAAAAATGTTAATCGCAGTTATGGCTCCGTGTCCCATAGACCATTGCTGAAGTCTTATAATGCAATGATACCCCCACAACTGCAGTATGGTTCGGAGATCTTATGCCTAGGGGGGAAAGCTTCCTGGGACAGCGAGGAAGGGAAATGTCTAAAGGCATTGTTGTCATTGCCTAGCTCTTCAATGATACAGGCAATTAGACAAGAGCTAGGAATGTCCAGGTGCAAGTGAGCCTAATTAGATTCTGGAAAAGGCTGGGAACAGGTGAAGAATCAAAAGTGGCACAACGGTGTATGAAGGAGATCCAGATGAGTGAATTAAAGTGGGCGAAAGTAGCAAGAAAGTTAATATACACCATTTGTGATAAGTTAAAGGCGACTATTGATCCACAGTCCCTGCAAATCGATGAATCGAAAAGTGAACTTAAAGCCTTAGGGAAGGAATTATCTAAACTGAAGGACATGGAGTATTTGAAAAATAAAGAGTCTGTGCGATTTATGAGAAATAGCTGGAGGAGAGAGAAGTGGTACCCTTATTTAGACTTTTTACCAAACCCATGGCGTAGAATGGAATTACTAAGGGTAAGAATCGGTATCAATCCTGTTTGGTCCAAATGATAGATTGAAAAGAGAAATGATGTATCCAGATGGTAGATGCACATGCAGTATTGGTATGAAATGTAATTGCTTACATATTTAATGGACTGTCAAAAATTGCTGGATCAACGAAAAATGTTTTTAGGACCGGTTTTCTTAAAATATGGTACCAGGTCTCGTGTGCAAGCAATTGAGCTCCTTACGGACATGCATTACCTTGATATTACAATAGCTGTGGCAAAGTTTGTTCAGGCTGTTAAAAGGTTGTTTGTGGAAGAGGGATCTAAATGGATAGACTGAGTAAGAAGAATTGAGATTTTAAACTTATTAATTACTGTTTTTAAAAATAAGATTTTAGTATATTGGATCAAATAGTCTATCCCGAGTGTATCAATTCTCCTGGTTGGACGTATTATTAACAAATTAGGAGGGCCTCTATAAATTTATGAGCTATAATGGAATAAGAGGCTGTTTCTTTTTTAAAGAATTTATGTCATTTTAAAATAAACACAGTGTATGTTTTATATGGTTTATAGATCTACGGTCTAAATAAACTTTACTTTTTGACTTGACTTAAAAAAGAAAAACTTTATAAAACTCAAATGGTATAGTGTCTGTCCAGTGGCCTTACCAGAGGGAAGGTCGAACAATGCCCTCTGAAGCTCTACTTGAGAAATTTCGGTGACCAAAGAAAAACCTCCTCCTGTGATAGCCTCGCATTAGGTGGAAAGTCAGACTCAAAAGTAATATCATCTTCGGCGCGTGAGGCTGCCGCAGTATAGAGTACCCCATAATATTCTTTAAAGGCTTCTCTGATCTCGGTGGCATCAGACAGTATGTCCCCCTGCATATTCCTAATTTGTTTTATATGCCCCTCCGCAGTCTGTTGTCTAGACCTGACTGCCAACAGTCGACCTACTATCTCGCTATATTCATAGCACTGTTGTCTACTAGCGAGGTACTTGCCGGCCAATTTGTCTACATAAAAATTATTTAGGGCAGCTTTACTCACCATAATTGAATCTGAGGTTATAGAACAATCCATACCATTGTTCACAACAGAAATTAATTCAATCTCCAAGCAAGCCAGTTTCTGATAATAATATTTAATTTAATCTGCACTTTTATTTTGTTTATAAAGGCTAAATCTCAGGGTCTCTCCTCTAACTGAAGCTTTGAAGGCATCACATACCATTCCTGGGGATGCAGTATCTTTATTAAACCTGAAGAATTCACAGATCCACCCTCTCATATAGTTTACGTATTCCGAGTCCAGAAGAAGTGCTCTCTCAAAAGTCAATTTTTTCTGTGACCTAATTGCCCCCGCTAAAGAAAATTCATACACTACTGGGTTGTGGTCCGGCATTACCCTAGGAAATAATTTTATTCGAGCCTCCTTCAGAAGAGGCAGTGAGACAAGAAAATAATCTAGCCTAGCACATTTTTGGTGGGGAGCCGAATAAAACATACATCCCGGGTCAGTGCCCCTCAAGGTAGGCATGCATCACTCAAACCAACATCTCTTAATAAATCCTTCAGTGCCCTACACACTTGAGGCTTCTGGGCTGTGCTTACTACCCCAACTGCCCCCCTGGATCCATTCACATTTAAATCCCCACACACCAAATAAGGAGGGGGCCAAGAGGGTAGCTCAATAGATAAATGAGTCAATACTGAGGGATCATTTAAAACGCGAGCATTTACTGAGCATAATGTGAATGCCCCAGCCCCGGATTCAATCTCCATAATTATCCACCTTTCGTACTTCTCAAAAATCTTTCTGTCACAGATAATATTTTTATACCTAGACAAAACTGCAACTCCCTTAGTCCTAAAGTCCTGAGTCGTATGTGCAATCAGCTTAAACCCTATACTATTGAGTATTTTATAGTCTTTACCAGCTATATGCATCTCTTGCAGACACACCAGATCTGACCGTAGAACTTTAAGGTCTTCTTGTACCCTTCTTCTTTTATTCCCATTATTAAGGCTGCAGATATTTATAGTGGCAATGCGAATATTAACCAATATTCCTTAAAAAACATCACTACAAAGAATCCCAGCAAAATTACAGAAAAACTTTTGGGCATCGCAATCTGCAATGCATATCGAGTTTCCAAGAAAGCCCTAAATACTTATTCTGGTGCACCTAACATTTTACACAAGCGAAAAATCAAACTAGAAAATATAGCTTAATTCAACTGTAGATTGTTCTCGTCTCTGAAACCAACAAAACCATCAAGCCCCCCTCGTCCCACCCACCCCTACTCCCTCCCCCCGCCCCCCATCCCATGAAAGCTAACAGACCTCCCAGGTCTGAGTGATAGAGAAAACACATAGCACTGCGACGCCCCCTTCCCCCCCACACGGAAAAGAAAAAAAACTAAAAAACTAAAGAGAAAAAGCCTGGGGAAACCCTACATGAGGCCAAGGCTATTCACAATCATTTTTAATTTTTTTCGTTTCTCCCCATAAGCTTGGTCAAGATACTCCTTGGCTAGAATTTCAAAAGAAAAAATCTGACAGTCCCTTTAACAACCGTTTTAAGCCTTGCTGGAGCCAGTAGGTATGCCTCAAACCCTGCGTCCTGAAACGGTTTAATTAATTGCCGCAGACACCACCTCCGCTCCACAGTTATATGGCAGAAGTCAGGGCGTACAAAGAAGGAAACATCCTTAAACTGCCTTCTAGCCTCGGGACGAGCCTTTTCAAAAATGGACTGCCTAAGTGCGAAGTTGCCAAAAAATACCAAAATAGCCCTGAGCTGACTAGTATCTCTTTTTGACACCTTCTGGCAAACAAAGGGGAATCTATGAACCCTCTGGATTTCTCGCTCCCAGTCCCAGTTATTAAGCTCCAGAAAAGATTCCCAAAAAAACGAAGCATAAAGCCCCGAATATCATCTCCTTCTATGCCTTCCTTGATTCCCAAAACTCTTAAATTATTTCTGCGTTGACGGTTCTCTATGTCCTCCAGTTTCCACATGACATCAGATAGTTGGGCTTCATAAGTCTTTGTCTGCTCCTTCACCACCTCCAGATCCTTCTCAACTGCCACTGTTCTAACTTCCATAGCATCCAGCCTTTCGCAAATATCTCCACATGTACAACTTACTTTCCAAATTGCTCCCTCCAGTTTATTTGTGCCTTGTCTTGTCTTTTTCCCATCGGCTCTGGTTTCTGCGCGATGCTCTTTAATGGTCTCCAAGATAAGACTTGCCAGTGATTTTTCCTTTGGGGCAGAACAGCCGAGATGTTCCGACAAGGAGGGATCCGCGAAGACTGTAGCCGATCCTGAAGGGGGAGCAATGTTTCTTTAGGCCCCTTTAAGACTTTAGAGGTCCTCCGAGATTTTTTAAGTTGCCTCCGAGCTGTAACGGGGCTTCCACTGTACTTGACATAGAGGTAGTACCATTGCCTCAGAATCCGTGTATTCCAAGTTGGAGTCCGAAGTGCCTGAATGAGAGTCTTCTGTCAGAGAAAAAAATTGGTCTGGCCTATCCAAAATAACTCCTGAAGTATTCTCTTTAAGAGGTGGCTTATCTATGTCCTTGTCACTTCCCTGAGCTGACAGTGAGCATAATGCCTCGGCCTCAGGTGAAGAGATAGACCGCTCATTAGTTGGAGGCAAGGCAGCCGACTTTGTGGCCTGTATTTGTGATTGCTCTACAGCACTGACAACACAGGATATGTCTGGATTATTTCATAGGCCAACCGCAATCCTTGTGTCTCCTGCAAAACCTGGGTCTCCTCATTGCTTTGAAGAGTACTTTCTAAGCCAACAATAGTGGCTGCATCCCCTTTAGATAATAGGTTAGCCAATTCGCTCTCCCCTCCAACTCCACATTTGCCAATCCTTCCCTGGCTTTAAAGAATGCGGTTATAGCCAGCTGAGGTGGTGAGGACGTAGAAACCGATTTAGTTGCTTCGTGAGCCACAACTGTTTCATCCGGAGCTTTGGAGATGCTACCTTTTTTGCTGACTGCCTGGTTTTTCTCCTGCAGCAGTCTCCGTTTAACTGTCCCAGTGTCCTGTGCTTTTTCTGTGTCCAGCTCTCCTGAGGTTTGCCCAAACTAGTGTCCACTGTTGCAGGTGAATGCTCTTGCCTATGTTGGGCAGCATTAAATGCAGCTGCCTCTTTCTGCTCCTTCATTAATCTGGCATTTTTGGGGGCCATTTTAGTGGAGATGAGCGACCAAATCCTGCCAAATGCCCTTCGTGCTTTTTCAGCTAGATCACAACCCGCAGTAGAGACCAAGCCACCCCACAGGAGAAGAGAAAAACGCAAAAGTACAGCCCATTCCTTGGGCAATAGAGCTCTAGCAGCCACTTTGTCTTGTGCTGGCCCTACCCCTTTCTCCAACAGTCCGCTGTGTAATTCCGCAGATCTCTTTCAACAGTCCGCTGTGTCTCCCAGCCGTTACTGCGGAGTTCCGCAACTCCTACGCTGGTGAGATAGCGTACACCTGGTGCGGGCGCACGAACAGCACCGCATCCAGAATCGGCAAACCGGCACCGTCTAAGAGCGCAAAGCTCCCCTCGAGACTGCAGCAGGTAAGCGGCAAACCTCGAGACCCTCCAGGCTTATTCTTTAACAATCCGTGTGGAACTCGGGGGAAGGACGCCGTGAAGCTCTAAGCTGTCGCCATCTTGCTTTCAATTCCTAAGAGACTCTTGAGTACTTCCTAGAATGGCAAGTAGCAATCTCTAACAGTCACTAACTCTACCTAGGTCTAAGCCATCAGTTGCCCAGCTGGAAAAAGGGTCAGGGGGCACACTGTGGAAGACCCACCAGTGGCAGCTCTGGAGCATACAGGAGAGTCGCCACCGTTTTGGCTACAGAGAGCTTCAAGCAGTATAATGCCGTTGTCAGTAATAATGGCGAGTGCGAAATTTCAACAGCCGGGTTAAGCAGTCTAGCCAGCAGCACCCCCATATATGCAGATGAACCCGCTGGACCCAACTCCTGACTGAGCCCCTCCAGTTACTGCATAATCCACTGCAACTGAGAGGCCAGAAAATACAGTTCGAAGTTCAGCGCTCCCAGTCCGCCTTCTGTCATTGGGTGCTGCAATGTGTCTAGGGACACCCTCTGCCTACCCCCATCCCATATCAGCTGCCGCAAATCAAGCTGGCAGAACCAACCGGTCGGCACTGTCACAGGCAGATTAATTAAAAAATAGAGCAAACATGGCAACATGACCATTTTGGACTGAGAAATTAGGGCCATTATTTGTAATCGTAAGGAGAACCAGACGGGAACGCTGGAACAGAGGGATCGGAGT
Source organism: Lissotriton vulgaris (assembly GCF_964263255.1). Classification (NCBI taxonomy): domain Eukaryota; kingdom Metazoa; phylum Chordata; class Amphibia; order Caudata; family Salamandridae; genus Lissotriton; species Lissotriton vulgaris. The sequence goes on along the minus strand of NC_141700.1, from coordinate 140,966,066 downwards.
GCCTTCCCAAGGTTACAGTCCCACAAGTCCTAAAAGGAGTGAAATATCTGTATTCCCAGATATCGGAACGTGAACGGAGCCCAGTTAAGGTCTACAGGGAGCTCCTGTGGCCAATAGGGATCCCAGGAATATGGGGAACAAATATCTTTTGCTTTTATTGACTTTCAGTACTGAATGGCTTCCAAATTCAGACAGGAGGTCAAACGCCCTGGAGGATCCCGTCATGGCATCTGTCAAGTAAAGCAGTAGATCATCGGCATATAAAAAGATTATATGTTTTCGACCTCCAATAGTCAATCCCGCTCGACTCTGTCGGAACAACTCTGCTGTTGCGTTGTTCCTACAAATCTACAGGATCTGCGTTTTGTTTGGATAACATAAACTAAGGGCTTGGTGTCTAAACTGATTCCAGACAACCCGCAGTATATGTTAGCCTATAGACCAGCTAGCTCACCTTGCAACTATAAGCCCAAGACCCTTAACAAGGAGCGAATCATTTTCTGGCAACCACTGAACATGGCAACTCGCGAACCCCTCAGGGATCGTGGAAACAGTGCAGTACTTTTTGCTCAGTCACTCACGTTTACTTATTCTCAGAGAGTTACACAGAACAAATGATGGGCACATTTCCAATAAGTCTTTATTGAACCAGCATCATTCTAGTGTAAAATGTATTTGCTGCGGCAATCATTAGAAAGACACATATGTATAAGATTACAAGCCCCAACAGAGCAAATAAAAGGTAGAACACTACCATGGTGCTAAAACAGTGAATGTATGCATGCATATCGATACACATAAGTATATAGGAGTACTCCTAATATGCTAACCCTACCTAAGTGTATCTAAGGGTACCTAGCATGTATATGGGTATGATGCCAAGAATCCCCTTAGGAAAGAGCCTGTCCCATTACCTGAGGGGAGAGAATGAAGGACCCCGTCTCAAACCAGGTATGGGAGCCCGCCACAATGCGGTGGGCAGGAAGCCCAGGTAACGGGGGTGGGAGCGGTCCAGGGTGAAATGAAATTAAATGAAATGTAAATGATATTTATAAAGCGCGTGGCTACCCGAGGGCATCCCAGCGCTGTGGGCAAAGTTGGATGAAGCTGAGGCGAGATCATTTGGGGAAAAGAGCATCTTGTGGAAAGTCATATGGTTGGGTTCCTTTCGTAGCTGCAGAGGGAGTGAATTCCACAGATTGGCGGCGTAGTAAAAAAAAAAAGTGGCCGCCGCTCCGAGCCCTCTTGATTCTGGGGACATAGGCCAGATAAAGGTCATTAGAGCGAAGGGCTCTATTAGCTCGGTACGGCTGGACCAAGGATGAAATAATAGCAGGTCCTTTCCCTCCTATCAGCCTGTGAGTAATACACAGGGCCTTGAACTGGACTCTTTCCAGAACTGGAAGCCAGTGGAGAACCTGTAAGGCTGGCCTTGCTGTTTGGCGGCTATGAATTCCCATAAGAATCCTAGCAGCACAGTTCTGCACGGTTTGAAGTTTGTCCAGCACCAGGTTAGGGGCACCAAGGTACAATGCATTTCCGTAGTCCAAGCGGGATAAAATAAGTCCTTGGACTACATGCTTTCTGACCTGAGGGGGTAACAGAGTAAGCACTTTGTGCAGCATTCTTAGAAGGCCAAAGCAAGAGGCAACAACCTTTCTGGCTTGAATTTTAAAACCGAGCTCGGAGTCAAGCCATCATACAGTTAAAAATCACCACCAAGGAAGTTGTTCTCAGGCGCGAGGGAAGCCATTGGAGCATAAAGTGTTTGTAAAAGGCAATCTGATCTTCATTAGGGGCATAGACCCAGTGTGATCTAGTGGCCCAGCATTCTGCTGCCCAACAAGACATAACAGCCCTCTTTATCTATGGAGGGGTTCAAACGGGACTCTAGCTCTAATCCGTATCAATGTTCCTCTGGCATATGCTGAGTAAGAGGTAGCAAATAACTGTACCCTTCACCTATGACGCAGCTTGTCAACCTCGCTTTGTATAAGATGTGTCTCTTGTAGCATAGCGACCTGCACCTCGTCTCAGTAGATATCTGTGTATAGTGTGGCCTTTAGCAGCCGAGCCCATCCCCCTGACATACCAGGGCAGAAAATTCAATGTACAATGTGTGGTTGCCAAGTATGGGCAGGTCTTGAACCCTCCCAGCCCCCATTTCCCCCCCGACCCCCCCCCCACCCCGGCCCGCATCCCTCATTCAAAAGTAGTGGAGCCATCCCTGCAAACAGAACTAAAACCAGCAAACAAATAATCCCATAAATGAACTCCCCTTCCCAAGAGCAGCCCAGCAACTTCCAGCTGCCCAAACTGCTTACGCACCAACATCTTTATCGGAAAGTCCCCACCAGTCCAGGGTTGAGACCTATCCGGAAGGGGGTTAGGCCACGGTCCAAAGACCACGACTCATCTCTGGCCGCACCGGCCCAGTTTACGGTTGGCGTCCAGGGGCGGTACACCATCCAGAACATTAGCACATACCCCTCAAACACACCTCGACATCTTCATTAAAAGCCAGTTCAGAGGAGATTGTCCTCTGTCCTCGGTGTTACATATGGCAAGGTTAAACTGTCCCCTTGTAAGGAATCTGAATCAAGTCCACCAGACCCCTTAGCAGAAGGGGTGCTGGTTTCTGAAGAGTTCCTCTGTGTTCTCACGATGTCTGCTGCCACCTCGATGGCCACAGCACTCTCCTGTTTGGTGTGGGATGTGTTAGGCTTCTATGGAGTTCCCCCACTGGGTTTCTGCCAGGTACGCTTCCTCACTCTCCATCCCCGCCCCTTGGGTGAAACGCCAGCCACGGGAGATGTCCACCAGCTCCGTGTGCCTCCAACCATTCCCAAGCATCTTTGGGTTCATCACAAAAATATGTCTTTTCTTCTAGGATGATTCAGAGATGTGCAGGGAATATTAAGAAGTATTGTAGGCCGTCCGCTCCGTGAGCTTTCTTGACCTCTATATAGGAGGCCCGCCTCTGCTGTACTTCCACCGTGTAATCCGGGAATATAGAGACGTTATTGTTGTTGATAACAAATGGGCCCTCTGAGCACGCCCTCTGGAGAATCTGTCTCTATCTTTGTACGGGGAGGGCGACCCGGGCACCTGGGGTCACGAGTGCACTCGGTGTGCTCTTTCCAGCATCTAAAAATTAGACCGGTCCTCCGGGCCAACCACAGTTCAAGATATTGTATAATGTCCTTGCTCTTCGCTCCTTCAAGCAGTACTCTACACAATCTTCCCTAGGGGCTAGCTTAAAGCCAAAGCTACCAGGGGTAAGCTCAGGATTCCTCACTGAAACCATTCCAAAACATTGATGTGCTATTTGCACACCAACTGATTTGCAAATAAGGGCACAATTTTCAATGTGACCAAACTACTAATAGGTCTCTTTGCACACTTTTCATTCACAAGGGTGGCAAAACAACTTGCCTAAAGAATATTTATTAGACAGGGCAAAATTTATGACCCCCTGTCATCTAATGTTAATGCAGGGATGGAGATCTGCAAGGAATAGGAGACCCCCATCCCTAAGGTTCCCAATCAGGAGTTGTGTTTTTACAAGCATCCTGTGTCCATTAAAGGGGCAGGTGCAACTTTTATAAAAAAACTCTTTTGGAAGACATGACGGTAGCGGGAAGTTGATCTCTGAACCACTGCCTGCTCCACTTACGACACCTAGCAATAATTCCTAATGGGAACGCTGTCCAGGGGGACAGTGTACCGTTAGCAAATCACTTACCTTTCCAACTTGGGCGGGTCAGTAAATGTGCAATGATGTGGGAATGCAAACCACTGAAGCTTGCATTTGTGATTTGAAATTAGGAAGGTGACGTCCCTTTCAGGACCACTCCCATTTGTGATTAGGAGAAGGTTGCAGAAGCCCTTTGAGAGGAAAAGGCTTTCCTAACCCATAAAAGGACATTTGCACATTGTAAAAATACTTTTTGCATTTGCAAACCTGTGTGATTTTGTGAACCAGCGTGTTAGACCTGACTTTTTCAGCAGGTTGATCCCCAGACTTTTTGCTTTTTGGCCTCCTGTTTTTGAGCCTGTTATCGTTGGTTTTAGGACTCTGGGCACTTACCACTGCTATTCAGTGCTAAAGTGCATATGCTCTCCATGTAAATTGTGTTTATAGATTGGTGTTTCTACGATTCGCTGATATGATTTACTACTAAGTCCCTAGTTCAGTGCCCAGGGCCTGTAAATCAAATGCTGCTTGTGGGCCTGCGGTACCGATTGTGCCACCCACACAAGCATCGTTTCAAAGGGTTCTCAGACCTGCCACTGCAGTGTCTGTGCGCAGTTTTTACTGCCATGTCGACCTGGCAATTGCACACACTTAGGGGGTCGTTAGGATCGCGGATTTCCCGCATCCTCCGGGCCGGCGGAAGCCACCGCCGGACCGGAGGATGCGGGAAATCCGCCGCGGATGCTTGCAAGACCCACCACCAAATTAGGATGGCTGGTGGGTCTTTGATTCTGTCCGCCGCTTTTCCGCCGCGGTCGCCTTCCGACCGCGGCGGAAAAGCATTAACATGGCTGGCGGTGTCTATCAGACACCGCCAGCCATATTACGATGGAGTAGAAGTTATGCTTTTCCACAGCGGCTTTTCCGCCGTGGAAAAGCATACGGTCCTTCACTTCGGGGGCCCGTTGCGGGCCCCCTGGGTGAAGGGGGGTTGGGGGGTGCACATGGGGGGTACCTATGGTACCCCCCTGCATTTGCGTGCACAAAGCGGCAGGCACCGCGCTGTGCCTGCCGCTTTGTGCACGCAAATGCCATGCATGCATTTTTAACATTGCGGCGGGTGCAGCTTGAAGCTGCACCCGCCGCAATGTTAAAAATAGAGGATGTGACCGCCACCCTGGCGGTCACATCCTAATCTGCATGGAGGGACCGCCGCTGCCCCTGCGGATGGTCCCTCCTACTCTATGGTGGCGGACGGACTCGGGTCCGTCCGCCATCATAATCGGCCCCTTAGTTGCCAGGCCCTAACTGTCCTTTTATTACATGTGAGCCACACTTAAGGTAGGCCCAAGTTACTTCTATGGGCAGGGTGCATTGTATGTGAAAGATAGGACATGTACTGGTGTTTGTGATAGTCCTGATAGTGAAATACAGTGTATTTAGTTTTTCACTATTGAAAGGCTATCTGTCCCATAGGATAGAATGGGAGCTACTGTGTAACATCTTACAAGTATAACTTCCTAATGGGACAGATAGGGAAGCGGAGTTTAGTATGCCTGAACTCAGGATTTAAAAATGCATCTTTTAGTAAAGATGATTTTTATATTGTGTGTTTGAAAATACACTTTTAGAAAGTGGGCATGTTCTTGCTTAGCCATCCTATGTGCCTCTGCTAGTTTGTGTATTAACTGTCTGGTTTTGGAGTGACAGGAGCTGAGGATGTGCATTCACTGCAGATAGCCACTGGGCGCGGTTTTGGTGTAGCCTGCCTTTCCTGGGTGACTCAGAGCTAGGCTGAATAGACCTGGGCTGTATTTAGAATAGTAGGAGATTTTCCTTGTACCTGAATAGGCCCTGTCTCCCTTGCACAATGCTGTCTCCTCCTCCTGCCAGGAAGCTGGATCAGAGAGGACAGAACTGGTTTGGACTGAGCTGAGAGACTTTTGCCACAAGATAACAAAGGAAAATGTGTTATAAATATTGTGGCCGAGACCCCAGAACTGTAGATTATTGCTAGACTAAGGAACCTGCCAGGATGAAGAGCTCCAAGATTTGCCAGGAGGAGTACTGCCCCTTTACTGTCTGCTTTACTGGGTTGGCCTGCAGATGCTGCTTCTGTCTTGGGCCAGGAAAGGACTAGACTGTTCTTTCTGCATTCAAAGTACCTACAAGGACTTGATGAAGAGCTTGCCGCCTGTTTGAAATCTCAGGGAAATCAAAGACTTCAACATCTTCTGGACCTGACTTCTGGAACTGGATGTTTCAGCTGCCACAAAGGAAAAAGGTAACCCGACGCCATCAACGACACCGCTGCCGGCTCCGTGACCTAAAGGCACCATAGAGGGCAGCGCAGCACTTAGCAACCTGGTCTTACTGGCGACGACGTCCTACGCCGCCACCGAGCCGCTGCTTGCACCGTGACCTGTGGGTACCGCACTTGGCACCGCCTCACTTCACACCGCTGTCTTGATATCCCAGATGACACCGCAACACCGTCACCGATGCCAGTGCCAGCACTGTGACCTACGGATACCGCTCATGGAGAACAGGAAACACCATCCTGATACGCACCGCAGCCCTGGTCTCACTGATGAGAACGCTCCAAGCTGACATTGACGCCGCAACTTGCACCATGGTTCAAGGGCACCACTCATACGATACTCAACGCACTGCCCCACCCCACACACGCAGCCATGGCCCACCGGCGCCATCAGCTCCAGATCATCAAATGGCAACGCTGCCTGCACCTCGACCTGTGGGCCCTGCACAATGCATTGCCCCATCTTGCACCGCAGCCTTGGGTCTACCGATAACAACGCTTCAGCAATGACGACAATGCTGCTTGCACCGCGACCTGTCAGCACTACGACGAGCACTGCATCACTTCGCACCACAGCCCTGGTCTCACTGATGCGGCTGTACGACCGTCACCGAGCCTCTGCCTGCACCGCAACCTGAGGGTAGTGCATGCCGCACCGCTGAACTTCCTACCACAGCCATGTTGCCAGCGCTCCTGGAGTCAAACTCACAGAGTTCAATATGCAACACATGTGACTTCAAGGGCTCGACGACTCCTGCACCGACCTTCGGAATTGAATCGCGCACTGGCTCTTCAGAGCTCAAAGAGAGGTCGCCGACGCCCTGCAAATTTAAAAGGTACTATTTTTTGTGGGTTTTCCAAACACCGTAGCTGGCCTGCGACGCAGCAGTCAGCCATAACTGTTTGGATTTGTTTGCTCACGACGCTGTGATAGCTCCGGACGGAGATATCGACTTCAAGGAACTGTATACAAAGTCTATTTTTGGTCTATTGGGATTGTGGATTACTGTATGTTGAATTTTTATTGTTAGGGTCTTGTTTTACACAGATAAATATTGGAAATTTTTCTAAAACTGGTGTGGTGTCCTTTTGAAGTGTTTTTGCTGTATTACTGTGTGTTATGTGCAAATGCTTTACACATTGCCTCTTAGATAAGCCTGACTGCATGCTCATGCCAAGCTACCAAGGGGGTGAGCAGGTGTTATTTTAGACGCATATTCCCCTTATCCTGACTAGAGTGGTGGATGGATTCTGCCTGGTTTAGATGCAAACCCTAGCCAACCAGAAAACCCATTTCTAACACAGAGGATTTTGGATTGCAAGAGAAATTTGTACATGAGTCCCTGGATTACTAACCTTGCGAGCATCCATACCTTGATCTCCATATTTAATAATCCAGTTTCTTGCAGGTATCATTCGCGAAAAGGTGATAGTCAAAACAATATAAAGAAGTTTGACATGCAAGAAGTAAACAAGGTGAATACTGAGCCACAGACACAATGGAAGGGCATGGCTGATAGAAAGATTTTGTGACCAAATGCGTAAGAATTGTGGAGAGGTCCAGGATGATTGGATGAGATCAATCTTCGTGAGTGGATTCTTAAGCCTCACTGCAAGGGATAATAGAGATTGTTTGTGGAGAGATAGAAGGAAGACTTGCTAATAAGCCTCTCTAAAATTTTGTAGAATATGACAAGATAGTAGACTGAGCAATAAACAGTAAAACAGTAAAAAAAAAAATTTGATCCAGACCTCAACTGAGATCAACAAATACAGAATTGAAATAATTTTAGATACTCATAAAAATGATTAGATAAAAGACTTTTGCTTTTTAGGCTCACTACAAGTTGGTACAGTAGCAATATTCTACCACCTACTCACACAGCATTCGATAGGATTAGATATGGTGAAATCTTTGGTTTTGTGCTTATAACTTAAAACAGCTGCAAAAAGCTTTTTAAAACTTAAACAGATTATGACAGACAAATTCATTAACGGGAGAATTATACAATTTGATTAGGTCTTGGGCAGAGACTGCGTTATACTTTAATTGAATTGGGGTTATATAACCTTGATGAGTCGCAACTATCTTCACTTTAGGACATATTAATAAAACATGTAGAAAATCTTGTTGGCCACCTTTGTATAATTCGCATAAACCTTTGGGATTATTAGTACCATCCCAATTAGCTAAAAAAGTGTCTAATGGGAGTATATCCAAGTGTAAGAGTAGAATACAAAGCCTTACTCCATGCTTTAATTAAAATCGCAAATAGGGAGCATAGGTTTTAAATTCTATTTGTTCTGCAAACCGTTTATAGTTCTTCAATTGACTGCAGTGTTCTTTATCAGATTCAAAGCTGATTCTAGGGGCCAAATGTTTTAAAAACAATTTCAGGTGTGCTGGGGACCACTGCTGTAAAAGTGTGACCGTGCATTGAGAGACCTCAAAGGCTTTCGCCATATTCCTATTAAAAGTATACCCAGTCGCTTCCTCTCTGAAAGTTTCCAATTTGAGCAAATGTCTTAAGGTGTCTGGGGCTGCATGTAATAAATTGTACGCCCACCTAATAATATTTGAAATTACTCTGGTTGAGATGCCTGTTACCGATAGCTCAAGACGTAGGGCTTGAACTGGTACCGACTGAGCCACTTTTATCAATTTTCTGAGTATTGTCCCTTCCTTTACTTTTATAGATTGCCATGTTTTAATTTGTGAATATTCCATGGCATACGATAAAATCGGAGGGATTTTCATACCGTAGACTTCCAGCATTGGTGTAAAGTGTCTATTTCCCGTGGAGATGTACAATCTCTGTAAAGCCCCAATGTGGGAATCTGCCTTCCAGTACAGGTGGCAGAGGTGAGCTGTATCTAACAGATTAAAAGTAAAAATACAACCCAACTACACATACACAGTCTCTATTGGTTCATCTCCTAAAGACCAGATATAAGGTAAGGGCTTCGTTCTGCCACTGAAAGGAATTTTTTTCGTTTTGTTAATATTTGGCGCCAGGAAATTTTCGATTGCATACAGATTTAATTCATTCAAAGATCTTTGTAAACCTATCGGGGTCTGGTCAAGTATAACAATATCATCTGCATACATTAAACAAGGTATATCGACTTGAGCTAATTTTGGAGGGAAATTCTTACTTTGAGTGAGACGCCCTGGGAGATCGCTAATATAGATGGAAAATAATAGGGTAGCTAATAAGAATCCCTGTTTTAGCCCATTCCGCAAAGGGATGGGTTTGGTTAGGCCTTTTTCTCCCCCCATTTGGACTCTGCAACATGTTGACATATGAAGGGAGATTATTATTGTTAAAAGATCTTTGGGAATCCCCATTTCAGCCAATTTTCTCCATAGAGTCACTCTATCTACACTATTGAACGCCGTCGAAAAATCAATAAAAGCACAATATAAAATGTGGTCATTTAACTTCACAAACTTATCAAGCACTGTTTGGGGCACAGCAATGTTGTCCAGAGTAGAATGCTTTGGGCGAAACCCAGCCTGATACATGGGAATAACTTTTCTAGAAAAAGCCCTGTCTTTTAAGTGTTCCAAAACACAAGCAGCAAAGATCTTGCTGGAGGAGTCGAGGAGAGCTATTTGTCTATAGTTTGCGGGATTCGTTCTTACGCCTTTTTTTAAAAGGGAAACCACCACACTCCCTCGCCAAGAATCTGGAAATTCTCCATTTTTCCAGCAATATTCGAAAAGAGGGGCTAAGAATTTTCCCCAGACATCAGCGTTTTTTGTAAGACTTTGATAGGTATCTTGTCTGGGTCTATCGCTGCTGACTGAGCAGTAGTTGGAGAGAAATATGTGGCTAATGTACATCTAACAAATTGAAGGTTTCCAACTGCTTTTTTGGAGTGTTGTTGTGTAAATGTCCATGATTCATGATTGGTTCAATGGGGGTCTCAGGCATTAGGAAAACAAAGCGGTGGCATGCACTGACTGCATGAGGGTGGAGATTAAAGCTCAAAAGGATAGAAAGAAAGAGAGCGGGAAGAGGGGAGCGATAAGGAAACAGGAGCAGGCATGAGGACAGGGAGTGGTGCTCAATAGGACAGTTTGATAAAGTGAAGAAAGAAGCAACATCGCCTGAAGTGTTGATGGCGTTAGTATTGTGTGTGAGGGTAGATGAGTAGAGATCAGACGGTGCTGGTGAGCAGGTAATGGTGAAAAGTACAGAAAAGTGTGTGAAACAGGACTTGTATTATTCCCAGCTTGCGGTCACCAACAGCTTCAATATTATAGGTTTTTAGGAGTTTTGGTCTTTCTCAATTTATGTAAATTAGTGTGTCAGTGACTGGGAAAGGGTTGGTTAGAATGTATTAATCCAGGGTTAGGTAGGAACCTATTAGGGAGAAAGTATAGAAAGGTATAAGGTGTTAAAAGTGAAGATAAAGTCGCGTTTTTATGATTCATTGGAAAGTTCTATCTAGGGCAGGATTCATGGAGACAGAGATTGAAAGGAATAAATAGGTGACTCGGGTTTGTTAGCAGAGAGCCAAAAGGGGCATCTAATAAGAGGGATATATCTACTGCCACCGCGTGTCCCCCCCATTCCGTCCCTCCCCTTGCACAACCCTCACTAAACTGTGGCATACCTCTGAATGGACACAACAATAATCAGGTCAGACTGGCTGCCTGGCCAGCTTAATGGAAATGTATATGTCTTCCTAAAGTTCACTTGGTTAAGGAGTGGGCCTTAACTTTGGTCATTCATGTTCTGAAGAAGGAAAACTGTGACAAGATGTCAATTGTGTTTAGACAGCGGTGATGAAAATCAATAAAAATATGATGGAGGAACTACCCTCCAGCTGCCAGGGATAATTTTATGAAGAATAAACACCATGTTTCCTTGTGTTACCCGTGGGCGGTTCTACAGTGTTTCATGCAATACTCAGATTTAACAGTGTAAGTATTTGGCGATAAACTTTGAAAACAGCACCTCAACCTTGGTGCACAGTGTACATCATTCCAGAAGGCACTTTACAGATGTAGTTGCTCATTCGCAGACTTACTCAAAGAATCGCACTGTAAAGGCTAAACTTCCTGTTCTCATTGCACAACTTCCTCTTTTTTTCCAGACTTTTCCAGTCACATATGGCATTGGTACCTGCCTAACCAATAATGGCCCAAGTCAGCCAGTTACTTTCGACAGAGGAAATGCGGCGGCGGTCCAAAATTATCACTCACCAAATGGGAACAGTAAGAATTTTATTTATTTATTGTAATATATAGCATAGTCTGGAACTTTCACTCGTTTGGCAAAATTATGATGCAACCATCTGTGATCACCCTCTGTACCACGTATCAATTCTTGAACAAAGCTTGTACACCGCAGTTAATTAGAAATGGATCAAATTAAACATGATCCAACTGGGAAGGCTGGCACGTAGAACTTGGACCCAGATGTCCTACAGTCACAAACAGTCTGAATCTCTGTTTGCACCCACAAACGTTGTTTTACCGTGCGGTTAACCTATTTTAGGGCTCAGTAAACTTTTCTCAATTTCTTAAGTGGGTTTGGGACTCCACACTGATTCAGTATTTGGAAGGGTGTGCTGTAGGCCTCCCTCCCAAATAGCAAATCGGTTTTTGATGTGTGAATGTTTAGTCACCAAAAGTGGAGGGATCCCTTTGGTACCTCTACCCATTTGTGAATGTAAATAAAATAGTTTGAGAATAGGCAGGGGTTCCAGGGGACCTCAGCCAACTCTCGAACAAACTATAAAAAAAAAAGTATTTCTATTTTAAATGCAGTGAGCTTCTTTTAAGGAAAACGGGTTGCATTTGAAAAAAAAGTTTCTTTCATTTAAATTAAAGGTGACGACAGACATGTAGTCTGCTGACCCAAGAAGCCCACCATCCCTGTCATCAGTTGAGGTGAATCACAATTTGGGACCTACCTCAATATTATTCATGAAGGGGGTCATAATTAAGGCTCCCTGTTTTCCTTTTTTATGGATTTTTACTGATAAATACAGACAGAAAACAATGTGTTTTCTGTCTGTATTTATTTTTAAAAGTGGATAAATACAAAAAATCTTGCTTCTTTTAAGTGACCCTTTCATGAATTATAGGCCAGCAGGTGAGCAGATGAACAGCATGGTTAATTAAAAAACAGGATGACATTTCTTTAAATAAGAAATTTATGGTATAATGCTAGTATTTACCGATGGATGTATTGTTATGTAATATTTGGCAACTTAAATAGCTAAAACACAACAGACATCAAAGTAAGAGGTATGCGTCTATCAGTTAAATAGATATGGAAATCTACAGTTTTAGACCTTAATTTACACGCAAAACACAAAATATGGATAAATACAGGTAAAATACCCAAACAGTAAAAATGGATAAATACAGACAGAAATGGCCAAAAAATAAATACCATAAAACCGGGAACCCTAGTCATAATCCAATCCCCTCTGAATCGGAATTTTATGAACCGACCGATTATTATATAGGTTAGTTTGTAAAATTCGGTACTGGTCACAAAAATACCGGTTGCAAATTGCGGCCAGTTTTTTGTGACCGGTATTTAGCTTATCTGTCCTGTGTTCAATATGGCGCTGTGTAAAGTAGATATCCAATTCCCCAATGTCTCTTTAAAAAGGTTTATTCAAGTTAAGAGCAATAACCTGCATCCTGAGGATCCTCCTCCTGTGACTTCAAGCAGCAACTGCCTGGCAGTGCTTGGACTCCCAGGGCCAGAGGTGAACGTCAACCAACAAGTTAAGTAAAAACAATTCTATGCGATCAAATGCAATTACACATATAGACCAAAAGCAGGACTATAATGAAAATATGGTACCGGTCGCCAAAATACTAGCTCTATATTGCATCCAGTTTTTTGTGACCAGTATTTAGTTCACCTGGTCATTGTTCAATACGGCGGCTTATAGGACTGAAGTTAAAAACACTGCCCTAAGTAAGTGGCGTAATTGTCAGGCTCAGACTAACCACACCTGGCTAAGGACCCTTGAGTACAATGAGAGCGGACTCCCCAGGTCTTCGCAGTCTTTGTCTGCCAGAGGTATGGACAACCACTTCCGGTAGCTATGATGCTGCCGGCGCTGGAGTTACCCAAGCGTATAGCCCCTTCTAGAAAAGGCCCTGTTTGGAGGAAACAGCTAATTTGGCAAACAATCTCCAGAGGATGGTAATCACTGGAGAAGGTAACTAGAATACTGGTGGGGGCAGAAACAGGAGCAGAAGGAAACGAGCAGAATAGCAGGATAGGAACCAGGACACAGGAAAATAGTTGGATGCGTAGAACCCTCAACAGGACTGACAAGTCGTTGTGACAAAAGGCAAGGCAGTCTGATCTCCTTATATAAAGAAATTCCCAGAAAATGACATCAGGAAAAAGGAAACCATCACCCCTAGCATGCCGCACTACTATGTGGTCCCCCAGCTGCATGTCATTGTGGAGTGGACTAGGCTGGAATCAGAAAAGAATTGGCAGGGAATGGACAACGCAATAGTGCGAAGACCCAATTTGGGACTAGTATGGTTGAATAGAGTCAGTAGGCTGTCCAATGCACACCTCAGCAACCCAGTAGCCACATTTCTCAAGACATGGGATATGTTGAATCAAAGAGACAAGTACAATGGCCATCCCCTTATACTCCCACGCATTACAATCTTGCCTCCTCCCCTGCCCTGGAGGGATGAGTCTTTCACAACTGCTGGAAGGGGGGCTTCCAGATGATTTCAGATACCTACAAATATTATGTCTCTAAATCTTGCTCCCAGTGCAAAACCACGACTGCGCTCCCAGAATCTGAGAGGCTCTGATAATCTCAGATCTGTCACTGGGTGACACATCACTGCATCCACACTGGAGTAAATGGAGACAAAATAACATTTGAATCATTCTTTTCAGAGCTCATAGGCACCTGTGGTACAATCTCCACTTTATACAAACTCCTTATTAGGCAGGATATACTGTAGACCTGGAGACACAACCCAGGATGGGAGCAAGCCCTAGGCATACAAGCCACTTCTAAACTGTGGAACAGATTTAGACATGTCTTCCATGTTTTTCATTGGGGAGAGAAATTCATTTTATGGCCTGGTATGGTTGGCGCTACACACCTCACAGACTACAGCGTATCTACCACAACACTTCTCCCTGTTGTTGGTGGATCTGTTGCACCCTGGGGATGCGCTTCATATTTGGTGGGACTGCCCAGTGATTCACCCCTTATGGGAGGAAGCCTCCTAATTTCTACATAAGGTCTTGACATACCAGCTCTCTTCCACACCGGAGGTGATCCGCCTAAGCCTCAAACACATCACCATGAAAGCAATGATGAACCACAAACGGCACCTAAGACTCCAGTGTGTGGGTGCTGCAAAACTCATGATGGCCCATAACTGGAAGAAGTCGGAGGCAACATCCACCCAGTGGTGCCATAGACAATATGAATAGCACCCAGTAGGGTCCTGCTCAATTGATCTTTTCCCCCACAATGAAGAGCAGCTGGACTTTTTCATAAGGGAGGCAGTCAGCATTTACCCCATAGTGCACTATAAATAAGCCTTAATTGGGAGAGATGGTACTGGGACATACAGGGATTGACTGAGCAGATATGAACCGCACTCTGGAAGTGAACCACTGTGAAGGGGGAGGGAGGTATATTCTGCAATTTGTGGTTCGCATAGTTTGGGGGAGATTGTTGGGTGAAAGGCAGAAGGAAATTGTCCTGTTTCTTTTTGGCATGTTTAGAGCTCTATTATGGTGCACTTGTAACCACCAATCGCCTGATGCCTTTCCTGGACTCCATCCTGGTTTAAGGGTAGGACACCTTTGCTGTCATCTGGGCAACCTACACATGTCAATAAAAAGATTTAAACAAAACAAAAAATCCTTAAATATAACATAAAACAATAGAGCCTAGGGCTTGGACTTCTACTTGAATTTTTGGAAAATGACCTAAGGCCTGCTCCGGTAGAACACGGGCAGCGTCATTTTGACATTAGTGTGGGTGCCAAAGCATTGCCCAACACTTAGATTACATCATTATGAATGCTTCTTTCTTTTGATTGTACCTTGGGTGGCTAAATAATATAGCAGCCGAGAAAGCTCTGTCACTTTCATTTGACTGCATCTGTACGAGGTCTCCAAGGTATAGAAGTTAAGGAAACATTGACTTAGTTTCAAGCAAGTAAGAATGTAAGACATTACAATGCATACATTTACAATGCATGCCTTTACAACGCAGTTTTTACATCGCAACATCCTTTACAACGCACTCCATTACATCGCATGACACTACATCGCATTTTTAAAAACTACCTTTTCGACGCATTCCATTACATTGTATTATACCTTTACAACGCATACCATTACATTGCATTTCAGGTAAGTATTGGATAGTATAGGGGTAAAAATTACTATTCTAGCTCCAGGGGGTGCAACAGTAGGGTAAGTGTTGGATAGTGTAGGGGTAAAAATTACTATTCTAACTCCAGGGGGTGCAACAGTAGGGTAAGTGTTGGATAGTGTAGGGGTAAAAATGACTATTCTACCTCCAGGGGGTGCAACAGTAAGGTAGGTTTTGGATATTGTAGGGGTACTATGCGTTGTAATGGTATGCGTTGTAATGCCTACGTTGTATTGACATGCGATGTAGTGTCATGTGATGTAGTGTCGTGCGTTGTAATGCCTGTGTTGTAGTGACATGCGTTGTAAAGGATGTTGTGATGTAATGACTGCGTTGTAAGTGTAGTGCGATGTAATGGTTGCGTTGTAAAGGATGTTTACCAGTAAGTAACAAACATTTTGCCATCCCAGTTCCACCACTACCCCAACAGTCAATAGCTATGGTGAAGTAAAGCTGGAACAAATGTTGTGAGCTGCCAAAGAGGTGCCAACTACTATGTTGACAAGGTGTTTTGATAGCTTGCAAGCGCAGGGTGACTCCTTGTGGACCTAATCACGGTACTGGCTTAACAAAATTGGGCTAACCTAGGCGAGATGATCGATTTGCGCCTTATAAGAAATGTTGGAAGGAAAATTGCAAAATTAATTTTTTTAAGAGAGGTTTGGGAATCTTGGTGCTAAACATTTTTTTGCAGTTTTTAAGAGTAGGCAAGTGCAGGGATAGCTACGACAATTATCACGGTATGAGACCTGCAAGTTATGCATGGTGTATGCAGTTTCAGTCTGGCTATTTGACATGCATTACAGAATATAAGGAATCAGGTATTAAGTAGCAGAAATACGCAGGAAATGTTTGTTTTTTAGGTATCAACATCAGTGCATTCATTTCAAAGTGACCTGTAAAAATGCATTTTGAATTCATTATTTTTAATCCAACATATCCGAAAATTCTATTAAAGTATTCTTCATTTTAATAGAGAAAACAAGAAAAATAATTGTAATGCAAGTGAGCCAAAAATGATCTTTCAACAGAAAGATAACAAGTGAGCCAAGGAATGGTCATTCAATAGAAAGGTATGTGTGCCATTGAATTAGATTTTTATCGATTTATAAACTGAAAATTAACACTGAAAATTGACAAGATCTGAACCTCTTCCTCTCATGGACACCCAAAAGCAATAAAAAAAGCTATGCCAGTCAGAAATAGAGGTGAAACACGTTGCACTCACCGACTCTACAAGCAAGCCCCATATTTACCCCTCTACAATTCTTCTCCCAAAAATTCAGGAACCTGGTAGGATTCACGCTTCTATGGAGAGTTCCTAATACCAACACAAACTTGTGGTACAAAAAGAGATGGACCAACCTACACCAAATTCGACCCATTTGGTGTATTTCAAATTCCTTTAGGGAAGGGACAAATCTAATTAGGGCATCGAGGATTACAAAATAAACTGCGATGTTGAGTGGCAATGATTTTTTCATTTATTTAGAAAACAGGTACCTTACTAGCCTTTTGGGTGCGGTAATTTCATCCTTTTCTCTTATCAAAAATGTGGCCCGATAACCTGTGTATAGCAGACTAGTGTATTTACTATCTCTAAAATGACATAGCACAATAATGGACTAGTCTTTCGCTGTATGAAGAGATTAATGTTTCTAACATGTTTACATTGATCTAGACATAAAAAGACTATCTATAAAGTTGCATATATATAGTCTTTTATCCTGCATTTTGCAGATGGCAGTCATTTTACAATATCTAGATAACTAGCAGACATGGTAAAAAGAGTGTCATCTGTTATATGCAGGATAGCAGGCGTCAGCCTTTACAGGTGACCTGTTGTTAAAAAAGATGGAGGGTCCCTGTCGTTCACGCCTAAAAAGTCAGAAAAACGTTTTATAAGTACTGCGCTCTTCCCTACAGAACATTACACTTTTTAAAAATTCTGACTGCTCTACAGGTTCCTATCATTCCTCTTAGGGTTTCACTACTACCCCAAAAACGTTTGTGTATCAAAAACATGATGGGACAGATTCACGAAGGACCTCTGCACTTGTGGGGGAGGACCAATCGTCGTGGCGGGGTGCTTTCGGCAGAGGACCAGTCGTTGTGGCAGGGTGTTCGCGGCAGAGGACCAGTCGTCGTGGCGGGGTGCTCGCTGCAGAGGACCATTCGTCGTGGCGGGGTGCTCGCTCTCGTGGAGGAGGGCCAGTCGTCGTGGCGGGGTTCTCGCTCTTGTGGCAGGACCTCCGCAATAAGAAACTGCAATGCAGAGGACCCCCCACAAGTGCAGGCCCCCACCACGACTTTGGGGTCTCCGCCACGAGTGCGGCGGCCCTGTGTGAATCGGGCCCACAGTGTTCAGTCGTGTTTTTGGAGCTCTCGTTCAGTCTCTTCTGAGTGTACTAAACTGTGTTTGTTTTTAAATAATTATTAATGATGGTTATCGTTTCAACTATACCTAACACAAATAGATGCAGCAGCTCAAGGGGGAATACCTAATGCTGTATTCCTACTCCAGGATAGATGATTTCAAAGTTGAATACATGCCACCAGAGCAAACCTGACCTCCTTAGACTCAACGCAGGAGGTAATACTTAGACAAAAGACTACTAGATGGAAGCAGAAACCAGTTTCCTTTTTTTTGCTGTCTCACTTCTTAGGCATAGCGGCCATGAGGAGACAGTTAGGGATCCTTGGCCCTGAGGAATGCCCCAGTCCTGTTAGGGATCTTTAATGAGGGCAGAAACATTTTGGTCTAGCTTTTGAGATGGTGTGAGACATTGTTCCTCGGCTATCTTCCCACTTGTGTTTTTTAACCTTACTTGTGGTCTTCATTTAATAAAGGCTGCCTGCTGGGGAACTGTAAGGTATTTTTTATTCAGAATCTGGATCCTGCTTCTATCCAGTAGTCTTTTATCTAGAATTTCCCTTGGCGCTGAGTCTAACAGGAGGTCAAGTCCGCTCTGGTGGCACTGTCCCACCAGGGTGGGGAGAGATTGCTGATGACTAAGCATGACACAGCTGTGTTTGTGAGGCTTCCTCTTCCATAATGACAAGCTCCCCTTCCCTTCACTCTTGCACAGTGATTCTGTGAGTATCCAGCTTGGACATCCATCTAACCTGGAGTAGGAATACAGCATCAAGTATTCCCCCATGAGCTGTCACACCGATTTGTGTAAGTTGTATTTGCTGAGGAGGATGTGGGGTAGCTTACCTCCTTCTCTCCATTAGATGTTATGAGCTGCACTGTTTCAACTGTGACATTGTATTATTACTTGCATACATATAGATTTTCATTTAGACTTACCAATACTGTACAGTGAAAATTGAACTGTAGAAATTGGCTGATGTGCTATGCAGCAAATTTATACCAGGTACAATATTCTAGAAAACTCTGAATAAATTAAATGCATTTTAATGCTGACATTTTCAGGTGAACAGTATGGAGGAATATGCCATTATGGCAAGTTTTATGTTGCAAAGCCTTTCAGGACAAAATGTCACTCATGAATAGTGTAAATGAAGACTGCTGTATTGACACTGGTCCCTAATAAAGAAGCTATTGCTGGCAGAATACAGCTCCTCCCCTTTTCTCTAACAGGTTTAGTTATAGGAACCAGGCACATTCTTTTGCATAGGCATATGAACTGTGGGATTCTGGGGGAATAATCCACCCAGATTTTGGAGTAGCAGGGATACAGAGGATGATAACTCCTCTACCAGATTATGATTTGATTTGATTTATACATTTATAAAGCGCAAGAATGCCCAGCGGCGTCTTGACGCTACAGACAGGTGGGTCGAGTAAGGTTGCCTATATGGTGTACATATCATGTTAATTGGAAATGAGCCAAGTTTTTAGCGCCTTTCTAAAGGATAGAAGCGTAGGGCTGCTCTTTATGGCGACCGGGAGTAGGTTCCATGTCTTGATTGTCCGTAATAAAAAGCTTCTTCCACCACAGCGTGCTTTCTGGAACCTGGGTGTTTGAAGAAGTTTGCTATGTGAGGATCTTAGACTTCTGGATGGCGCATACCATTTCAAATGAGTCCTCAGGAATTGAGGACCAGTGCCATTTTGTGCTTTGAAAGCTAGGCATAGGGATTTAAACGTAATCCTCTTGTCCAGTGGGAGACAGTGAAGGGCTGTTAAACCGTGGGAGACTAGCTGGAACCTAAAGGTATCCAATACTAATCTGGCTGCCGCGTTTTGAAGAAGCTGCAACCTTTGTAGATGCGGAGAGTGGATCCCCATGTACAGGGTGTTGCCGTAGTCCAACCTGGACAAGGCAAATACTGTAACCAGTGTTTTTAGGGCGTCAGGTGGGATGAAAGGGCGGATTTTCCTGATCATTTTTGGGATGAACCAAATGGTTGAGGAGAGGGTATTGATCTGATTGTTGAATGTCAGCTTATCGTCAAAGATGAATCCTAGATTTTTGACCTTAAGCACTAGGGCTGGGCAGTTGCTAAGACTGGAAGGCCACCATCTAGGTTACCAAAAGGAAGAATCAGAGCCCAATAGCAGAATCTCCGTCTTTCCACCGTTCAGTTTTAGGTAGTTGGCCCGCATCCACAGGTTTACCTGCGTCATGCAGCTGTTGAAACGGTCAGCTATCTCCTCAATATTGCTTGAGATGGACACCACTACCTGGGTGTCGTCAGCATAAGAGACCACTGAGAAACTAAACTGCCTGATGATAAAGAGTGTGGGGCTCAGGGACGAGCCCTGTGGCACACCACAAGGAAGTTTAAAAGGCTCGTAGGAGAAGGCTCTGGATTCTACTGAAAAGGTCCTATTGGCAAGAAAAGATGTCAGCAGCATAAGGGCGGTATCTCTGATCCCCAACTCAAAAACCCTGCTGGCTAATATTTCATGTTTCAAAGTGTTGAAAGCCGCCGATAGATCTAACAAAACCAAGGCGGCTTTGACCCCCGTGTCCAGTATTGCTCCTAGTTCTTCTATAGCCATAACTAGATCTGTCTCAGTTCATTGTCCCTCCCAGAACCCGTACTTTGAGGGATCTAGGAGGTCCCTGGGGGAAATAAATGCATTAGTATTTTCTCCAGCACCTTAGCCAGAAATGGTAGTCTGGAGATGGTTGATAGCTGCTAGGATCAGCAGGGTCGAAATTCTGTTTTTTTAAGAGTGGAAGGATTGATGCTCTTTTCAGACATCTAGGAAAATGCCTGACTTGAATTATCCCATTGAATACTACACCTAATTGTTCACTTAATATTTCATAAATCAGGTGCAGTACTTTGGGAGGACAGGGGAATGATTTGTTCTAATGAAGGCGGGGGGAAAGGAGAGAGGCGAATTGGAAAAAAATAGAATACGTGCATGCTGTAGTGTTCTGAGGGATGAAATCAACGCTGTCCCTAAGGATTTATACACACTCTCAACTTTGTCCCTGAACGACTGTCCCGGTATGTTGGAGAATTCAGCACTGCTCTCCCTCCTAGGTGGCTCAGGTAATTTAGCTAATCTTTTAACTGTTGAAAAGAACTCCTTGCTAGAATTTCTTGCCTGAAAGATTTTTGATGAAAAGTATTTACTTTTTTCTTCCAATATCAGTTTCTTATAGTCCGCCAAAGATTGTGCATACTTAGTTTTTTCTATTGGGTTGTAGCTTGCTCTCCACAGTCTTTCAGCCCTTCGACAGGTTTGTTTTTGTACTCTTAGTGTGTCAGAGAACCATGGTTCTGATGGATTTCTTCTGGAGAGGAAGCTCCTCATTGGGGTTAAATGATCTACTGCTGTTTTGATCCAAGTGGAAAGGCTATGAACAGCAGTGTTAGTGTTGGTGGCGAGATCTGGCTTTGTTTGGACTGGGGACACTTGTAGAGCAGGGGGGGTTGATAGTAGCCCAGTCCCGGCAATGAACTGAGACTGGTAGGTTTGAAGACCTTGAAATATGCTGATTCGTATTTAGTGTAAACATTATGGCCTTGTGGTCCTGACCATGGAATGGGTAACACTTCTGAGACCTTAAAAGATGGGTT
Organism: Lissotriton vulgaris; assembly: GCF_964263255.1. NCBI lineage: Eukaryota > Metazoa > Chordata > Amphibia > Caudata > Salamandridae > Lissotriton > Lissotriton vulgaris. The sequence goes on along the minus strand of NC_141700.1, from coordinate 140,944,626 downwards.
TGACAGAAAGATAACATCTAGGGTGTGCCCTGGGACATGAATATAGTGCTTGAGGATCTGTGTCAGGGAAAAACTAGTCATCGTATTGACTAGTGAGACTGTTTCATGATTCACCTGTTTTTCTAAGTGATGATTGAAGTCTCCTAATATTGTAAAATCGACACAGCGGTCGTAGAGGAAGATGGCGGCCGGCTAGTAGATCCGGTCGGGAGCTCCATGCTCGCCGCAGTTCCAAACGAAGAGCATTTACACAGATTTATTGCAGCCGCTATGAAGTAGCAGCAAACTCAGGCAATAGAAAGCCTACCTCTGACTTGGGCTCCATGAAGGTTCGCGAGGGTCGGAAAACTCACAGATTTCGACGGAGCGACCTCCGGGGATGCGGGACTTCTACCCGCAAGTAATCAGCAGCGGCGTTCCCATTGTCTTCCCTGGGTTCTGGGCGGCAGCGTCCGGTGCTCACAGGGAGTGCCGAAGAGCGCTCGGGAGAGTCTGCTTCCTCTTCCGGGGCAAGAGCGGCACCAGCAGGGGAGGCTCCGACTCGCCAGAGCAGCGAGAACGCTACCGATTCCGGGGCAGGAAAGGCAGTGCTGCCGGAGCCAGTAACACTCGCGGAGTCGAGGCAGCAGGAAGGGAAGGCAAACACCCTAACAGTACCCGAGACAACCAAACAGGAGGAAAGCAAGCTGATAAATCCGCCGAAAAAAACAAACCTGTGAAGGGCCTGTGCAGGAAGGCAGAGGGATGAGGGACAGAGCCAAAGAACTGGCTGCAGGTACAGCGAACAGACCACCGGAGGACTCTCTACAACTCCATGAGCAAGGTACGAGGAGAGAAGAGAGGACAGGGAGCTACTACACTCAACCTGATTGCGGGGAGCAGGGGGGTAATCAGGGGAATTCACAAAGAAAGGAAGGAGGAGAGGGTGCTGAGGGTGCTGGGGCGCTGAGTGTGCGGGGCGGCGGTCTCAGTAATACAAATCCCACAAACGAGCGCAAAGACTGGAGAAAAGGGGCATCCCCAATTCAGAATAGAGCCTGAAGAGGGGATCGGGACAAGATCTAGCTACTGCTTTAGGAACAGGCAGTTCCCTAGGCAAAGTTTCCCCCCCCACCAAACAAGTGGTCCTGCCAAGGAGCACAAAAAGAAAACCGAGAGGCACCGCCAATCGAGACAGCCAGTCTAAACCTAGATCTGAAAAAGGAGGAGTCCAAACAGAACAAAAAAAAAATTACCCCCTCACTGAGATCCTTCTTAAAGTTCAGCAACTGAAACAAGCGAGGGGTAACTCCCCAGCACCATGAGACATAACCTGTACCCCAGAGTGTAGTCTCCTCTCAAGAGTGCTGCTGTGCACGGAAGAACCAAGTAAAGACATTCAGAGAATGAGCAGAGAGAATACTACCCACACAGGTCCACAAATGGAGGCACCAGAAGGCCCCTTACTGACAGCCATAAATGAGCCCCAGTCAGACAACCCAGGACTTCCTCATCCTAATTCCATCCTGGAACAGATGGAAAAACTCCAGGAAAACTTCATGGAGAAAGTGCTGGGGGAAATGAGAGAAAAGTTTACAGTGTCAGAGAACAATCAAGCCAAGGTTCAGGAGGTATGTGAGACCCTGGATCAAAAGCTGAATTCACTGGGCGAAAGAGTGTCAGCAGTTGAGTCGGTGGTGGAGACTCTCAGCAAAAAGGTGGACACCAACCAGAAAGAGATCAGAAAGCTAAGAGACTCCGAGAGAAGTATAAAGGAAAAACTTGATTCGCTAGAAAATCAAGCGAGAAAAAACAACCTGAGGATTTTAAACGTACCAGAGAACCTGGAAGGGTCTGACATTAAGAAATTTACCAACTCACTCCTTGAAGAACACTTACCCTGGACCAAAGAGGCAAACCTGGCTGACGACATACAGAGGGTACACCGAGACCCCTTTGGGAAAAGCAAAGAGAGAAGGACCCCAAGAAAGATCTTAATAAACTTCAAAACATATACACTGAAAGAAAGACTCTTAGCGAGGGTCTGAAGCTTGGCTCCCTAAATAAAGACAATTGGTCCTTTAGGATTTGCTCTGACATGTCTAAAGCCACCCAAGGCAGTCAGTGGGAGCTAGGGCAATTTATGCAAGAGCTGAAGTCCCTCGGAGCCACAGTTCAGATGAAATTCCCTGCTGCGCTGAGGATCATGTGGAGAAACAAAATGTATAATATCAGGGAGCCCAGCGAGGTAGAAACTTTCTTAGAACAAATGAAGGAGCAGCTGCGGACTGTGACAGTAAGTTAAGAAAGGTGAAAATATGTATATAAGGCGAACATGGAGCTCAAAAAGGGTAAATAATACCGCCCAAAAAGAAGAAAGGAGGCTTCCTCGGGGTGGGCAACATTGAACGTCACAAAAAAATACACATACAAACTAAAAAGACATCACAGGTGGAGAGCAAACTAGGGAAAAAAATAGAAAAAATGTCCTCAGCATTTAAAGTAGAAGGAGTTCACGGGGCCTGTAAATATGAAATAAGCTTAAGTAACCTAAAAAAAAAAAAAAGCATGATGACAACGTCTAAAGAATTCAAAATCCTCTCATGGAACGTCAATGTACATAGAACAGCTAGCAGACGGAGAAGAATACTTGAATACCTAAAGGAAGTGGATAATGAAGTAATCATACTACAAGAAACACACCTCCTGACGGCAGAATGGGAACAAATAGTGAAAAACCTTAGCTGGGTGGACGCCTATGTATGTACTAATCAAGACTGCAATATCAAAGGCATTGCAATACTTTTCAAAAAATCACTTAAAGCGAAAATTGAATACAAGGTAGTAGATAGCAAAGGCAGATGGGCTTTAGCCAAAGTAAGAATACATGACAATATACTTTCCATAGCAGGATATGGACCAAACACCGACGACCCAAACCCCCTCCAAAGGCTATACACAGAACTAATATCAACAACTGCACCGATAATACTGGGGGGCGACTATAACATTATTTTGGATCCTAAATTGGACAGATCCCCTCCAGGAAGACAAGCTAATTTACCCAAAATGAGAGAATGGCTAGGCAACTACAAAAAAGACCTAGGCTTGACAGATATGTGGAAGGAGAAAGGGAACAAACGGAATCCTTTCACTCTTCATAATAAAAAACTAGGTCACAGATCCAGAATTGATTATTTCTTGATAAGCAAAGATCTGCATAGCAACGTTAAAGTTATAGATCATCTACCAGCACATTTGTCTGATTATTCGGCAGTACAACACACCCTACAAACTACAATAAATAAAACACAACCTAGGTGGACAGTTGATCGTACTATACTACTAGAACCTAAGCTATTGGAAGAGCTAGGGACAACCACAGCCAACTTCTTTGAGGACAATAGGGTAGGCATGTCAGACCAAATCACATGGGATACATATAAGGCAGTTATCAGGGGAAAACTAATTAGCATGGGAGCCCACAGATCCAAACTCGCTAAACAAGAGATTGGAGACATGGAAAAAAACATAAACTTAAATGACGCACAGATAATTTCGGAGAACGACGCAGGTAACAAATATACATTGGAAAAGGAAAGGCGGGAGCTAAAAGAAAAACTGGCAGACTTCCTAGAAAATAGAGTGAAAATGAAGTGGGAAGGCAGCAAACTATCCAACCATGAGTATGGTGAGGGATGCGGAAAACTGCTGGCATGGAAAACAAAGACTGACCAAACCAGAAATAAAATAGCTAGCATACAGCAGAACAATCAAATCGGTTTAACCTCTGAAGACTCTGTAATCATGCAAGAATTCGAAAATTTCTTCTCCAACCTATATAAGGAAGACTCACCAGAAGAACAAATTGGTAAATACCTAGACCCCCTATCACTCCCCAAACTATCGGAAGAGGAAAAACAGGGGCTGAATGCTGAAATCCCGATTAAAGAAGTAAAGACGATATTAAAGGGTCTGAGAAGAGGGAAAGCTGCCGGTCCTGATGCCCTACCAAACAAGCTTTATTCCGCCCTGAGAGAAATTTTTGTCCTGCCGAAAACAAGGCTACTAAACACAATCTACAAGGAACAGGGTAAAATCCCAGACTCCTGGAATGTCGCATAAATCTTTATGCAGATCATAGCAAGGAGACTATCCTGTGTAATGCCAAAGCTGATCCACCCGGACCAAAAGGGTTTCATACAAGGAAGACAAATATACGATATAACCCATGAGCTCTTTGCTGCACTAGATTTAGCGACCTGCGAAAATATTCCCCTGATCATAATTATTTTTGATGCTGCTAAAGCATTTGACAGAGTCAACTGGTCTTTTCTAAATAAAGTCATTACCAAATACAACCTAGGGCAATGTTTTAGTCATTTGGTGTCTGAGACTTATAAAAAACCAAGAGCTAAGATTCTAGTCAACGGGGGCCTCACCAATAATATTGAAATACAAAGAGGAACGAGGCAAGGGTGCCCCTTGTCACCGCTATTATTCAATCTCTATATCGAGCCACTTGCAAGTTCGCTTAGGAATCAAGGATCAATAACCCCCTTTGAATACCGCGAATGGACTAAAAAGGTGGCTTTATACGCGGATGAACTAATGATCTTTCCGATAACTTCCAAAACTCCTCTGCAGCAATAGATAAGACAATTTCGAACTTTGGCAAGGTGTCTGGGTACTTGACTAATCAAGCTAAAACTGAAGCTATGAGCTCTGTAACGTACACCAGAATACCCCATACTCTAAAGATAAAATAAAATACTTAGGGGATAACTTTGGTCAAGGATCTAGAAAAAGAGCCCCAGTTAAACCTCAATAGGATTTCTCTTGAGACCAAAAAACTCCTTAAAGTATGGGATGGGTTACCACTTCCTGGAAAGATCTAACATGATAAAAATGTCCTTACTACTCAAATTTATTTACCTCTTTAATGTCATTCCCTTGGAATTTAAGAGAGACACTTTGAAGAAGATCCAGGGAGAAATCTCGAGTTTCATATGGGCATCTAAAGGCACAAGAATCACCTGGAACAAAATAAGGAGGAAAAAAGAACAAGGGGGAATAGCCAGCCCGGACCTTGTCGAATACTACAGGGCTTTCCAGTTTAAAAACGCGAGACCCCTATTAAAAAAATAAGAGCTTTATCCTGAATTTCTTCAAACATTGACAAACAAAACAGACAATTTTTTATTTAAATTCGGACACCCAAAATTTAAAAAATAAATAAAACTAAAGATCCTAACCAACGCAGCAAAATTGTGGTATCAAGTCAGAAGTACACTGAACATTCCTTACTACAGTTCTATGGCTCCCATGTGGGATTCCCCGGGCACGGCAGAATGCCTAAAAGACTCCCTGGCATTGCCACTAAAAGCAGCAGGTTTCAACGAATGGGGCCAGCTGATGACAGAGAATTCAATAGAACCATGGGATCACCTAGTAGAAACTACTAACTCATCGGTGTCTAAATTTAAATATTACCAACTCACAAGCTGGGCCAGCACACTCACGGATAAAAGAACGGGAAGAGTGGGCCTTGAGAACAAAATGATGAAGACCACCCCAATAAAGATGAAAATATCAAGATGGTATTGGGCTCTAATCGCTGCAGGAGAAGGGAACTTCCTGATTCCAGAATCAGTCTGGAGGAAAGACATAACTGACCTGGACCTTCAGAACCTATGGCAGAGGTCACTAGAAAAATGCTGGTCGACCATCAAACCAGCCTACTTGAAGAGAAACCACTTATTTACAATACACAGGGCATACTGGACCCCCAAAAGAATGTCAAAATTCAAGGGTGCCAGCATAAAGTCTTGCCCCAAATGCGGGCTGGAAAGGGCGAACGACCTATATATGTTCCAAGGCTACCCCCTCCTTCACTCCTTTTGGCAGGAAGTCGGTAAGACGATAAGCTGAGTAATGGGAAAACATCTAGAAGTAAGTAAAACTCTTATTATTTTCGGGATTGATACCAAGATTGATATAAGTAAGGATAATTTAACAAAAAAACAGGAAAATCTGCTGTTTGTATTGATACTACTTGCAAGAAGGGAGATATGCTTAAATTGGGTCAAACCAGTTCCACCAGTACCTGGGGATTGGCTGAATTCTATAATAAAAACACATAAAATAGATAGGAAAGGAAAGCCCACTAAAAAATCCAATTTCTGGGAAATCTGGGAAAATTATCATGTACATACTACGTAAGGTAATTCAGGGACTCGAATAAACAAATCCAATGATTAAAGCGGTGACAATAATTGAGACGGAAATCATTCCCGCCGAGTGGCCAGGAAGGCTAGCTCTCCCCCTTTTACAAAGAATTATTGATTATGGTAAAGGATGCAGGAGACCTAAGACTGAGCCAACCGAGAAATGGAAACTCTCCGATGCCGGGACAGCAAAGCTGAGAGAGTGAAGGCACAATCTTGGAAGTCACGGTCTCCCGTCATACTCCTTATACACACATGCGCAAAATGAGGATAAAAATATTGTAAAATCAGACGCATCTTTACTGGATTCTATAAAAGGCCTAATGGTATTCACAAAGGAGGTTCTTACCCTAGTTGGCCTATATAACAGAAGGCTCTTTAGTGTCTAATTTTTACTAAGCAAGATCTGAAAGGATAGTATTTGGCAGTCTGGGGAACTTCCAGCTAGGTTCCTGCAACTTGTAGATTGTCTCTAAAGATAATTGCTAGTCCTCCCCTCGCTTGTTTGCTCTGTCAGCTCTAATGATAGTACATCCTGCTGGAATTGCTAAGGTAAGGTCAGGGTCGGTGGATTCACCCGCCCGCTTTTTTTTTGTAACAAATGCCAGGTCAAGTTTAAATGAGCCCACCATTCTGCAAAATCAGTGTTATGTTTTGGTAGGGACCGTGTGTTGATTAGCATGCGCTGGAATAACTTTGTGGTTGCTTGTTGTGATTTTTTGTGCTGGGGGACTGTAACCTTGACTTTAGTGAAGCTACGGTGCATTTTACAATGATGGCACTGCTTAGGCTTACTTTGCAGGTCTATTAGAAGGCAGAGGAGTTTACATCAGCCTTATTTAGGATACGTAGTTCCTCCAGGGAGTATTTAATAATGGATCTTGCTTTAAGATGAAACCGCGCAGGTGTACTGGTGCTGGGTGTGGTCCATGCGCGGACGGGCACAGACAGGCTTGCCTTTGGCGCACCCGCTGCACAGCCGCTCTGGCATCCGGCTAAATAGGCGGTGCAGTGAGAAAACTAGCCCAAGCACCTCCCGGAAGTTCCTGTCTGCCCCGGAAGTGAGGGAGAATCGGAGACCAGAGGAACGTGCCTTCTGCACAATCGGCACAAGCCACGGCGGACCAGGGTGGGAACCAGGCTACTGATCTCCCAAGAAGCCTCCCCATAAGTAATCCCACCGTGTCTAAAGTAACAGCGGAAATGATGGAATACAGGAATATTAGCCTAAAAGTATAGTGCAATATGCAATTGGCTAGACTAATGAAACAGGGAACAGATAAGTAGTGGCACCGCAAGGCTCACAATAAAAAACAAAAAAAAACAAAGGATAAAAGTAGCAAAGAATGTTTGCTGTTTAAAAATAGTAGCAGCCGCTGCAACCTACCCGCACCAATATGAAGTGGGAACTGAAGAGTAAACAATTGCAGACTATCTTCAGAAACCACGAGGCAAATTGCTTGTGTCCTGAAAGCGCTTTAAATTAAGGAGCTAACTTTGAATGAGCTGTAAGACTTCTTTATTTTGTTAAATATTAAATGTGGTAATTGAGGCGTTGAAGTTCTCCAAAGATTGCTCTGTTTTTCAAGCCAGGTGAGCCACAGAGTGAGGGAAGATAGGAGATAATATTTTTGAGAAAAAGGATGATTATGGTGAAGGAGTCTGCACCTTAATGGCTGCAAACGTAGGCGTCTTGAAGCACCCATGAAGCTTGCAGGTTACAATTCTTCAGGAAGGTTGTCCTACTGAATATTGACACTAACAATATTGAGCTAAAAGAATTTCACCTACACAATATTGAGACAAAATATTGAAAGGTAAGTACGTGTAGGAAAAGATATGGTTACCATTCCTAAATCTACATATATGTATCATGAAAATATATGTACCGCATAAGTACATATATGCGGAGTTAGGTCCAGAAATTCTTGCCATATTTATCTGTAAATATATATTTTTCATATATTTCGTCTTCGATATTCTGTAATACTGATGTTGTGGGTTCGATATTCAGGGTGACCTTGCGAAGTGCAGCATGATTTTAGCCAGACATATTCTGTTACTATGGGGCATATTACCAACCAATAGCGATAATTATCGCTATTGCTTGGTTAGAGACAAAAATTTACCGCTGAGCTGCGGCGATTTTTACCGCAAATAAACCTTGGTATTACCAAGGTTTATCGCAAATGTGATAAAAATCGCCGCAATGCATGAATATCGCTGAAAAGTCAGCGATATTCATGCATTACCGAGCTAATGCTCTTAGCCATGTTATCCACCTCCCATTGGATAACATGGCTAAGAACTGCTCAGGGCAGGTGTTAGCTTTTGGAGATATTCGTGCTTAGCGCGAATATCTCCAAAAGTTGGTAATAGGAGATAGCGATGTTAGCGACTGTTTTCAGTCGCTAACATCTTGGCACGCCCACTTTGCATGTCATTAGTGATAAATATCACTGACATGCAAAGTGGGGCCCAAGATGGTCGCTATCTCCTACTAGCTGTCGCTAACTGGTGTTAGCGACAGCTAGGTAATAGGGAGATAATTTTATCTCTGCTTTCTTGGATTTTAAAGCCAAAAAAGCAGAGATAAACCCCCTTGAAAATATGCCCCTATGTTTTATCTTCAGTGTCTTTGGAAACAGATAAGCACCCCAATACATCTTATGTCTTTCCATATATATGAACTTTGGTGTTAAAAATAAGAGAGAAGGATGTAACCGACAGTCTCTGAACTGCGCAAAATGCAAACCTTGATTCAAATCCCAGTTACTTCCCACTTGACCAAATTGCGTGATCTTTGGCTCATCGTTTCAATTCACTACGTATCATTTCCCTTAACCATAAAGGTAGAGAGCACATTGAAGTAATTCATTTCAGAATATTTGCTCTACAAAACGTCACTTATATATGGTTGATATAAAATAATCCTTCTTGATATTTAATAACATTGTAGGCTACATAAAGACAATGAGAAAATGACACATTTTGGGTAACACTTGGCAAGATCGTCAGGGCACAAAGGTACTTCTGAACGTTTCAAGTTAAAAACTAAATAGTACTTTAAATAAATACCACTCCTTCAAGGGATATAATTGCATGTACCTAATTTAAACTTTAAGAAATTATGAAAAATAGGTTGTTTTCATTATTTATTGTCTTTATCATATTTTTTCATGACATTTGTTGCTTGACTTACATCCTTTGATGGTATTGCTTCTGCTTTGTGTTTGAGAGCCAACTCAGGACCCTACCTTGGCGCTCCCCAAGGCTGTCCATGTCTGTCCTGATATTTAGGGCCTGATTATGATGTTGGGCAGATGTCGCCGCAGTCCCAGGACCTACTAATCTCGGTCGGCAGTTCCGACACTGCCATTACAATGCGACTGCAGAAAGGGGCCGATTACGTTGCGGCCGTAAATGGAGCCGACTTCGTAATCAGCCCCATGGTGCGGTTGCATATTTCCATTTCTCCATGGGAGCTTGTTCTGCTGCCATATACCGGCCGTAGCAGAACCTCCCATGGAGAAATGGGAGATTCTGTTAATCCCTGCAACGCGTGACAGGCACCTCAAGGTGCCTGTCACATAATGCAGGGATAAACAGGAGGGCATCATAGGCGCTCCCTAAGCCCACAGCCAGAGGCCATGAAGGAATGGGGGCCCTACTAGGGACCCCCAAAGTCGCTTTCTGACAAGCTTTCGATTTCAGAAAGCCCAACATGGAAAACCTGTCGGAAACCGACATCGTAATCCCGACGGCGGAAACGCCTTCCTCAGGGATTACGGTGGGGCCTCCGACTGGCCAACGGGTCGGAATCCAACCGGAATGACCGACCACTTTCACTTTCAACCACCGGCATTGTAATGCAGCAGTCAAAAGTGATATCGAAATTGTCGATCAGAAAGCCTCCTCCGACCACTGGTCAGAGGTTTTCCAACCGACATCAAAATATGGCCCTTGTCCTTTTGGCTCATTGAAGAGGCTATAAGGATTTTTTTGAAGTCCTGTCCCCTGCTGCAACTGGATACAGACAAACAATGGCAAACTTTGGGACCGCACAACAAAGCCCCCTTTCAGTTTTGTGAAACAGAAGATGGAGAGCTTGGGCCCTAATGTGGAGCAGTGCTGGTGTGTACACCAAAGATACAGCAGCTCTCTAGTTTATTTATAAATGGAGGAGGCAAACAGGAAGCAAGGCGGGGCATGACCGGGAACAGCAGGAAATTCATCAATGATCTTGTTATTCACAATTTCTTCATACACTTCTAAAGTATTGTATCCACTTCTATGTAAAATACATAAAACTCATTGTATGCAGTAGTGTAGACGCATCTATGACAGTGCACGCGCCATATTACATGTCTATGCACGATTCTAGATGTGACAAAGATAACGCTATGTCTTGTTTACTTTTGTTCAATCTGAATTATGCTCCTAAATGAACTCCTTTTAGAAAGTCTAATCTTTTACCCTCACGTCTTTTCTCCTGCAGATGAATTTACTGCAGGGTATGTCCAGTTCCGAGTGATAAACAATGAGAGAGCTGCACTTGCCTTCTGCCCTGGGATGAAGGTCACCGGCTGCAATCCTGAACATGTGAGTTGTGGTAATCCAGAGATTTAAAGCATTTACTCAGAACGAAATAAGAGGTGGAGTAAGAGTCCCTGGTTGATAAGCTAGACCTATGTCATGCTGAATCATCCTTCCAAAAAAAAAAAGTGGTGTTTTGAGATGTGATTTTTCATTGAAAAAACACAATAGTTAAAGTAAGGTTTTGGTCAGCTTTGACTATAACACCAAAATGTAGGATTTGAAAAAAAACTCAGGAATTTACTAGTTAAAACGGAGTTGTGTGTGGCAATGAAAACTAAAAAACACAGAAATTTGCAAGATATGTTTAGGATCAAAACCATTACCTCACACAATAGACTAGAACAATCTTTTGCAGACCAAAGGCAATGCTCTTGACTTCACCCTTGATTTGACAGAAACAATTACAATTGACACTAAAGGTGAGATTATGTATCATATCAACATTATCACTGTAAAAAAGATGGCTATGAATTTGGTATTATTATTGGCACAAGTTAAATATGTTGTACTTTTAGGTGTCATTGATTATTGGTTTAAATAGTATGAGGTCATAAATGCATTTGTTGTGCAAGCGTGTCAGGCATGTCACCCGTTTCCTCTCAGGCTCATTTCATTATTTGTTCAGGACTGTAAAACCGTGTGTTAGATCTTATTGCATGTTTCCCCAGTCTTTTTGCTTTCTGACCTTCTGTTTTTGATGGGAGGGTGGGCTTCGTCTTTTCTGGTTTTCGTGGCTCTGCATACTTTTTCACTGAATTCAGTGCTAAAGTGCAAGTGCTCCTACTATAAATTGTGTTATGATTGGTTCTCCATGATTGGCATATTTCATTTACTGGTAAGTCCCCAGTAGAGTGCACTGCATGTGGCCAGGGCCTATTTATCAACTGCTACTAATGGGCCTGCCGCACTGATTGTGCCACCCACACAAGTAGCCTTTCAAATGTGTCTCAGACCTGCCACTGCAGTGTCTGCACATGCAGATTTTAACTGCCATGTCGAACTGGCAAGTGCACCCACTTGCCAGGCCTAAACCCTCCCTTTTGTCACATATACGTCCCCCCGAAGGTAGGCCAAGGCCTCCCCATGGGCAGGCTGCGGTGTATTTAAAAGGTAGGTCATGTAGTGGTGTGTTTTTACATGTCCTAATAGTGAAATACTGTGCATTTCATTGTTCATTATTGAAAGGCTATCTCTTCCATAGGTTGACATGGAGTCTACCTTGAAACATATTTCTAGTGCAGATTCCCTTAGGAAGATGATAGGAAGTTGGAGTTTGGATCTCTGAACTTATCATTTAAAAACACATCTTTTAGTGAATATGGTTTTTAAATTGTGTGTTTGAAAAATGCCACTTTTAGAAAGTGGGCATATCCCTGCTTAACCATTCTGTGCCTGCCTGTGGAATCCACGTCTGCGTAGCTGATAGCTGGGGCCTTCTGCATACACTAGTCTAGACAGTCGCACCAAGGGAGCTCAGGTGTGCCTCACATATCCTGATGACCCATCACAAGGCTGATGGACTTCCTGGGCTAAGAGTAGTAGGAGAGGTTGTCACTCCCACATGAGTCTATCCTCTTACAAAGAAGTCTCCACCCCCCTGGAAAATGTCTGGGGGCAGAGTAGGGAAGAGCATGACAGAACTGGATGTTGTGCACAACAAGGGCTTTCTTTGAAGTTTGCCAACTTCAAAAACCAGAACTGGTAGAAATATTGGGGCTCAGACCACACATCTTCAAAACTCTTTTGGACTAAGGGACCTGCCAAGAAGAAGAGCTGGGCGAGCTTACAATAGGAATACTGTCCTTTGCTGTTAGTTGATTTGTTGGGTTGGCCTGCAGTTGCTGCTCCAGTCTTGGGCAGTGAAAGAACTGTTCTGAACTTTCTGCAATTTATTGCCTGATTTTCTCCAAGGGCTTTAAGTCAAGCTTGCCTACTGTTGGAAGTCTCAGGAACATCAAAGACTTAAGGTTTGTCTGCCAACACCACAGGGAACTGTGTGTTTTGTGCAGCAACAGAAGAAAAACCACTACAACACCATCAACAAAGCAGCTGCGAGCTCCGTGACCTAAAGGCACTGCAGAGAGCATCACCCCGTTTCGCACTGCAACCCTGATCTCCCCAACATCACTGCCGGACACTGTTACCGAGCTGCTGCTTGCATCATGACCTGTGGGCAACGCACTTTGCATTGCCTCGCTTCACACTGCCGCCCTGGTATCAATAACAACGCTGCAACACGCCAACATTGAAGCTGCTGCCTGCACCGTGGCCTTTGGACACCGCTCGTAAGGTACACGAAGCATTGCCCCATTCCACACCGCAGTACTGGTCCATTGATGTTGATGTCAGTTAGTCTACGCCACTCTGCACCCGGGAGCCACGGCCCGAGTTTGAGTGGCCCAACACCACGAGGAAGTCTCCCCAGTGATCCTGACCTGGGATTTGGTGATCCCTGACATGCCTCTAGTCTTTCGACAATGCCTACAGCCCCTTTCTGGAGGATACCCCTGACCGGGAACGGACCGGTAAGAAAAATCAGATGCCAAAAGACACCCCTGCACCTGATGACCCACGGCCTTGGGTGGCCCCACTGATGGTCTCCCGGCATCCCACGACACCCCAACTTACCTCTCTGACTAGTGATCCCCTCTAGAAGATCTTCGTGCCCGAGCCTTCAGTGTTCTTTCAAACCGGAGAATCCCTTTTGAAAGTAACAGGGCACACAACGCCAAAACAGCAAATAAAATACAACTAAATAATATTGTTATACAAAACAAATTGGTCAGAGTTCAGTCTTTGAGTGTGTGAAATCATTTCTTGCCTGAGTGTGTAAATTAAATGCTTAACACTACCCTCTAATAAAGATTAACTGCTCGCCCACGGTACTACAAATAGAGAGTAAGGTAGTATCTTCTTTGACCTCGGCCTACCTTTGGGTTTCCACTAGACATTGTGCATACTATACCTTACTTTGGTATAGTATATTCAAAACCAGCTTCCTACTTTGGAGGATCAGCAGTGGGGTCTACAACTTTGCATTTGTTCGACTGACTTGGTCAACACCTGATCACACGTCAGAACTCATAAACTGTCTTTAGAATTCAGATTTTTTTGGATTGGCAATTTTTTTTCAAGTTCCCAAACGTCTTGTTAGGGCCTTGATTAAGTCCCTTTAGAATTTCAGAAAAAGAAAAACTCACCAAAGTTAGGGGTAAGAGGGTTTAGATTCTTTTTTAGAATGCCTCTTAACAAGAACCCAGCTATTAGTGAAAATATAACCAATAACATAGGAAACATGGTTGAGGAGCTCGACCTCACACCTTATCTCCACTTAGAATTTAGGGAGTTAAGGTCTCTATGTAAACTTAAAAACATTGCTATTACCACCCTCCAAACAAAGGCTCCAGGAGGTGTTGGCAGTGTATGCTAAGGACCACCTCTCTGAGCAAGGTGAACACCTCTCAGATGGGGAAAAGGATGGAGGGGATGAGGATAACTTTCAACGCCCCTCACTACCTAGGGAGAACAGGGTCCCTGTGCCCCTGACTCCAAGAATACAACTCACAGCACCTAGATCCCACACAGGTGGGTCAGGGGCTTCTGAGTTCATTGAAGTCAACCTCAATGAGGAGACCAAACTTTTAGTAAGGTTGGCCAAAAGATTAGACCTAGAGACCAGACTCCTGGCCCTAGAAAAAGAGAGAACAGAGAAGGGCCTAGCACCCATCAATGACGGCAGCAACTTAAATAGTAAGGACAGAAAGCAATCTTATGATCCTTAAAATCCCCAAAGGGATTGTCCCCGAATTTGATGAAGGTGATGACATCACCAAATGGTTAACAGCCTTTGAGAGGGCCTGTGAAATGAGGAAAGTGAAGAAGTCAAACTGGGGGCATTCCTTTGGGTAATGTTCACTGGTAACTGCAGGGACAGACTCCTGACCCTTACAGGGGCAGATGCTGGGTCTTATGACCCCATGAAGAACTCTCTTATTGAGAGCTTTGGGCTCACAACTGAGGAATATAGAATTAGATTCTGGGAGACTCGCAAAACCCAAAACTAGTCCTGGATTGACTTCGTAGACTACTCTGTTAAGACATTAGATGGATGGTTAACTGGAAATAATCTGCATGATTGCACTGGACTTTACAATCTTTGTTATGAAAGAACATATTTTGAATAATTGCACTAATGAGAAGTTGCATCAACATCTGGTAGACTCAGGTCTACTTTCTCCCCAAGAACTGGGAAAGAAGGCTGGGTCAAGACTAAGGTAACAAAAACAGCCACTGGGGGGAACGAAAGAAAGGGGTTACAAAACCCTTCCCAGGGGAAAGAGGGTGAGAACCTCAAAGACAAAATACAAGAGTCTTTAACAGGTCTCTAAAACCTGCTCAGGAAGGTGGGTCCCAAAACTCTTCCCGGTCCAATGGTAGGTACAAAGGGAAGAACTTTGATCCCCAGAAGGTCTGATGTTTCAACTGTAAGAAGTTGGGACTCTTAACTGAAAATGCTACTTGTCCTAGCAAGAAGCCCCCTATTCCTCCTCCAGTGAGTACTGGTGTATCCAAACTCTCATCATGGGATCAACAGTGTGCCCAGAGCAAATCAAGGTTCTCACTGAAGCAGTTTTAGTCAATGAGGGTGAAGTTGAGTTTGCCTCTTTAGCTGTGTGACCACCCAACACAAAGAAGTATTTGCAATACCCTTGGATAAATGGGACTAGAACAGAAGCCCAGAGGGATACAGGTGCTAGTGCCACCATGGTTAGAGACACACTGGTTTCCCCAGACCAACCCTTGATTCGAAAGTCATATCTAGTCACCCACGCTGACAGTGCTACTACTAACCATGCCATGGCTATGGTAACATTAGACTGGGGGGGTTTACAGGCCCGAAACAGGTACTGCTGCCTGTCTGGTTGGAAATGACCTCGAGACCTCAGCGTGGGCTGTGGTAGAATTAGAAACCCATGCAGAAATGCTGTACATCCATGAGATTGTGCGTGTCAAGACTAGAGCCCAGAGCTGAAAACAGGGTGAAAAATAAGTATTGGAGCCTGAAAGAATGGCCCGACCTTCCAAGAGAAAAGGTAAGAAGACTGGGGAACCAGGTTCTTGTCAGCAAAAGATTCAGGATCCCTCTCCTCAGGGAGTGGAGTTGCCAGCCCCATTGAACTTGACCCTTACCAGGTTGAGGTCTTAGGCCCAGGGGGGCCCACTAGGGATGAGCTGTGCCTTGGACAGCAGACCTGTCCAACTCTTAAAGGCCTGAGGCACCAAGCTGCTACACAGGAAAAAGAAGATGTTAGTGGGATCCACAGAGTCTATTGGAAGGAAGGGCTCCTGTATACTGAGGCCAGAGATCCCAGCCCTGGAGCGACTAGGAGTGGTAGTGCCTCAAATTTACAGAGAGTTTTTACTCACATTGGCTCATGACATCCCCCTAGCTGGGCATCTCGGCAAAACTTGGGAACGGTTTGTCAAACAATTCTACTGGCCCGGTGGTCCTAGAAAGTAAAGGAGTTTGTGAGCTCCTGTGTCACCTGTCAAGCCAGAGTACATTGGCACCTAGTTCTTTGACACTTCACCTATGCCACAGATATATATGCACCACACACTGGTGGCTTGATCCAACGGCCCTATTCGGAACCGCCATAACCCTGTTTTCTTTTTTCTTCCTTCTTTCTCCTTCCGTCTCACTTTTACTCCTCGTACAGGCTATCACTCAGACATAAACTCTTGTGTCCTGATGATAATCCACCAACTCTAGCGGGTATTGAAACTTTGTCGACTTTTGCATCTTGACTCTAAACTGGCTCATTTGAATCTCGGTGGAGCATAAGATGTTTTTTCTACTGTGACTGATTGACTATGTATTTACTGACAAAGTCACCATGCATATAAATGATTGAGGTCTGGAAATCTGTTGACTTCCAACCTTTTAACCATGCAATTTCGCAGATGCTTTTGCTTTTTTCCAATTACTGTGTATTTAATAAATGTATTACATCTCCATTGGGAGAATCGCACTGGGTTGGGAGAATATGAACACAGAACTGTGGTACTGTGTACCGCTGTTCTAAACTATTTTGTAGGGACCACTGTCTCTTATAATACCTGTCAAGCCAGTGGCAAAACAGGTGGACTCCCAAAGCCCCCCTTAATTGCACTACCAGCAGTTGGGGTTCCCTCTCATAGTGTAGGTGTGGACATAGTGGGTCCACTTGAACCTCTCACAGCCTCAGGAAACCAGTTTATACTGGTGGTAGTGTATCATGCCACCAGGTATTCTGAAGCAATTCCCTTTAGGACTACTATGGCTCCTACAGTAACCAAGGCCCTCATTAGTGTCTTCACCAGGGTATGGTTTCCTAAGGAGGTGGTGCCAGACAGGGGGTCAAACTTCATGTCTGCATACCTCAAACACATGTGGAATTAGTGTGGAGTGCAGTACAAGTTTACTACATCCTATCATCCTCAAACCAATGGTCTTGATGAAAGGTTTAACAAGCCATTGAAGGGCATGATCATGAGGCTCCCTGAAAAACTCAAAAGGAGATGTCCTCTTGCCATGCTTGCTTTTCGCCTACAGGAAGGTGAATCAGAAGGGATTAGGGTTTTCCCCCTTTGAACTTCTGTTTGGCCACTCTGTTAGGGGACCACTCTGTCTTGCTAAAGAGGGTTGGGAGAAGCCTCACCAAGAACTCAAACAGGATATTGTGGACTATGTACTAGGCCTAAGGACCAGAATGTCAGAGTACATGGAAAAAGCTTCCAAAAATCTTGAGGCCAGCCAGGAGCTCCACAAACACTGGTATGACCAAAAAGCTGCACTGGTGGAATTGTAACCAGTGCAAAAGGTGTGGGTTTTGGAGCCTGTGACCCCAAGGGCCCTCCAGGACAAATGGAGGGGCCCTTACCCCATCATAGAGAAGAAACATGAGGTCACCTTCTTGGTGGACCTGGCCACAAGCAGGACACCCAAAAGGGCGATACATGTGAACCGCTTAAAAGCTTTTCCATGACAAGTCTGACACAAACATGTTGATGGTTACTGGTGCGGATCAGGAGACAGAGAGTGAACCTCTCCCTGACGTCTTCTCTTACAGCCCCCAAGATGGATTAGTGGATGGAGTTGTCTATTCAGACACCCTTACTACTCAACAGCAGGATGACAGTAAGCAAGTCTTACAGCAGTATGCTAAGCTCTTCTCCTTGACCCTTGGCCAGACAAACTGGTGTACCCGTGATGTGGACACTGGTGACAGTGTCCCTGTCAAAAACAAAATCTATTGACGGTCTGATCAAGTTAAGGAGAGCATCAAAACTGAGGTCAGCAAGATGCTGGAGTTAGGGGTTATTAAACCCTCTGAGACCCCCTGGTCCAGCCCAGTGGTCTTGATCCCCAAACCACATCCACAGGGTGGAAAGAGAGAAATTGAGATTTGTGTGGACTACAGAGGTCTCAACTCTGTCTCCAAGACAGATGCCCACCTCATACCCAGGGCTGATGAGTTGATAAATAAACTGGGTGCATCTAAATTCCTTAGTACCTTTGACTTAACTACAGGGTACTGGCAGATTGGCATGGCCCCAGGAGCCAAAGAAAAAACAGCATTCTCCACACCTGATGGGCATTATCAGTTTACTGTTATGCCCTTTAGTTTAAAGAATGCCCCTGCCACCTTCTAAAGGTTGGGGAACCAAGTCCTTACTGAATTGGAGGCCTTTAGTGCAGTATATCTTGATGAGATTGCTGCTTTAGCTCCACTTGGCAAGATCACACAATCTACCTGGAGAAGGTGTTAAAAGCCCTGCGAACTGCAGGCCTAACTATAAAGGCATCCACATGCCAGATAGTGAGGGGCACAGTTGTATACTTGGGCCACTATGCCAGTGAAGGCCAAGTGCAATCTCTACAGCCCAAGACCCAGGTTATTCTGGGCTGGGAGGCTCCTATAACCCAGACCCAAGTCAGGGCATTCCTTGGCTTGACTGATTACTATAGGAGGTTTGTGTAGGGGTATGGATCCATTATAACATCCCTCACAGAACTCACCTCCAAGAAAATGCCCAAAAAGGTCAACTGGACAGTTAGCTGCCAATAGTCTTTTGACACACTGAAAGAGGTAATGTGCTCAGCACCAATTCTCAAACATCCAGACTACACCAAGCAGTTCATTGTGCAGACTGATGCCTCTGAGCTAGGGTTAGGGGCGGTCCTATATCAGACCAATTATGATGGCCAAGAGCAGCCTGTTGCTTTTATAAGCAGTAAGTTACTCCCCAAGGAGCACCATTGGAGTAAGATTGATAGGTAGGCCTTTGCTGTGGTTTGGTCCCTGAAAAAGTTGAGACCATACTTGTTTGGTACTCCCTTTACAGTTCAAACTGACCACAGACCCCTCAAATGGCTAATGCAAATGAAAGGAGAAAACCCCAAACATTTGAGGTTGTCTATCTCCCTACAGGGAATAGACTTTACAGTGGAACATAGACCTGGGACTGCCCATGCCAATGCAGATAGACTTTCCAGGGTCTCCCACTTAGACAATGAAGACTCTCTAGGCAAAGTGCCCCTTTTTGCGTGGTTGCCCCCCCCCCCCCCACACTTTTTGCTTGATGTTGATGCTCTTCGACTGAGTGTGCCCTGGGTTCCTGCCAACCAGGTGCCCGAGGCCTATGTTCTTTCCCTGAAACTATACTTTGTACTCCCTAATTGGCACCTCCCTGGCCACATGTAAGTCTCTTGTAAAAGGTACCATTGGTACCAAGGGCCCTGTGTCCAGGGAAGGCCTCTGAGGACTGCAGCACATATGTGCCACCTTTAAAGGGCCTGTACCCTAACACATGCACACTGCCATTGCAGGCTTCGTGTTTTGGTGCAGAGAAAAGAGAAGAGTCTACAGGGCACACATTCTTGTATGCCATGCCAACAGCCACTGCCTCTGGTATAGGTAAGCCACCCCTTTAGCAGTGTGCACTATATCATTGTGAGGGTACATGGTCAGGAGCCCCATACCCCTACAGTGCCTACGTCTATTCTTGCAAAAAACAATTTGATGGACAGAATGTAGATCAATGTCTTACATTCACCCCAGTACAATGATCTGGGCCTAAATCCATCGTTTTTTGCACTCCACACCACCCTGGGTTAGATACTGGCTTTATGCAAATCAGCTCTGACCCTGTGCCCCATGGGAACAGTCCAGTCCGAACTACACAGCCATATCTTTCCCAGACCGGAATCAAGCATCCGAGGACCGGACCAGTTTCGAGGTAACACCTCTCATCAGCCCGGCTAGCTTGACTCCTGTGGTGTGGAGGCTCTGGGACCCACGGCTGGGCTACCCCAGTACACTGAGGGAAAAAATTACAAAAAACAATTTGATGGACAGAATGTAGATCAATGTCTTACATTCACCCCAGTACAATGATCTGGGCCTAAATCCATCGTTTTTTGCACTCCACACCACCCTGGGTTAGAAACTGGCTTTATGCAAATCAGCTCTGACCCTGTGCCCCATGGGAACAGTACAGTCCGAACTACACAGCCATATCTTTCCCAGACCGGAATCAAGCATCCGAGGACCGGACCGGTTTCGAGGTAACACCTCTCATCAGCCCGGCTAGCTTGACTCCTGTGGTGTGGAGGCTCTGGGACCCATGGCTGGGCTACCCCAGTACACTGAGGGAGAAAATTACAAAAAACAATTTGATGGACAGAATGTAGATCAATGTCTTACATTCACCCCAGTACAATGATCTTGGCCTAAATCCATCGTTTTTTGCACTCCACACCACCCTGGGTTAGATACTGGCTTAATGCAAATCAGCTCTGACCCTGTGCCCCATGGGAACAGTCCAGTCCAAACTACACAGCAATATCTTTCCGATACCGGAATCAAGCATCCGAGGACCGGACCAGTTTCGAGGTAACACCTCTCATCAGCCCGGCTAGCTTGACTCCTGTGGTGTGGAGGCTCTGGGACCCACGGCTGGGCTACCCCAGTACACTGAGGGAAAAAATTACAAAAAACAATTTGATGGACAGAATGTAGATCAATGTCTTACATTCACCCCAGTACAATGATCTGGGCCTAAATCCATCGTTTTTTGCACTCCACACCACCCTGGGTTAGATACTGGCTTTATGCAAATCAGCTCTGACCCTGTGCCCCATGGGAACAGTCCAGTCCGAACTACACAGCCATATCTTTCCCAGACCGGAATCAAGCATCCGAGGACCGGACCGGTTTCGAGGTAACACCTTTGATCCACATTCTGTCCATCAAATTGTTTTTTGTAATTTCCTCCCTGAGTGTACTGGGGTAGCTCAGACGTGGGTCCCAGAGCCTCCACACCACTGGAGTCAAGCTAGCCGGGCTGATGAGAGGTGTTACCGCGAAACCGGTCCGGTCCTCGGATGCTTGATTCCGGTCTGGGAAAGATATGGCTGTTGTAGTTCGGACTGGACTGTTCCCATGGGGCACAGGGTCAGAGCTGATTTGCATAAAGCCATTATCTGACCCAGGGTGGTGTGGAGTGCAAAAAACGATGGATTTAGGCCAAGATCATTGTACTGGGGTGAATGTAAGACATTGATCTACATTCTGTCCATCAAATTGTTTTTTGTAATTTACGTCTATTCTTGGGCATTGCAAGTGCAGTAAAGCCATAAAGAGTATATGGTGAGGGAGTTTGTCATAAAAAACTCCACAGTATCATAATGGCTTTACTGAAATCTGGGAAGTTTGCTATCAAATTTTTCAGCACATTAAACCCACACTGATACTAGTGTGGGATTTAATAAAAAAAGGCACTTGGAGGGCATCTTAGAGATGCCCCATGAAAAACCACCTAACTCTAGTGTCCTGGCTGACTGGCTGCTCGCCAGCTGCCACCCCCACTGGGCCCCTGGGTCGAGAGCCTCCCGCTCTTGGGGTCCTGAAACAAAGCACATCCAGGGCTTACGTGCCAAGCCTCCTCCACTAGGATGGGCAGGGTCCACCAAGGGGAAGCTTCAAAAGCTTGCCACATTTGTGAGCTGACCTCAGCCTTTTCCTGCTCCCAGCAACTGGCCCCCACCGGTTCTGACCCCCACTTTGGACAGGAGAATCGACGTGAAAAACTAAGACAGGAAGAGAGGTGTGCCCACCTTGACAACTCCACCCCTGAAGTGGGGGAGGTGAGATGAAGAACAACTCTCAGCCCGCCATCCTATAGATGGGGGACACAGCCAACCAGAGAGAGTCTAATGCCCCCCTCCCAATGGAGGGTGGCATAATACGGGGTGTACCCACCCCAAGGAAGGGACCAATTGGTCCAAACCTGTACATACCTGAAACGCCCCTAAATCTAATATTTAGGGGCAACCTCAAACCTTACCTCCCACCAGCCTGTCCCGACCTCCACCTGCTCCAGCAGAATCCAAGTGTGTCCTGCAGCCTGCAGCAACCCAGAACCCGGAGGGCCTGCCCTGCCTTCCCCAACCAGACTTGGTCTCCCGTGAGCACTGGATTTGCTAACCAACAGACTCTGGCTCTTGCCAAATCGTCGAGTCTGCACCACTCTGCACCCGACGCTTATGGCCCAAGTGGGCCAACACCACTAGGAGGTCTCCCCGGTGATCCTGACCTGGGATCTGGTGATCACTGACCTGCCCCAAGTCTCCCGATGACGCATGCAGCCCATTTCTGGAGGATCCCCCTGACCGCGACCAGAGCCGGTAAGAAAAATCTGGCATCAAAAGACACCTCTGCACCCGATGCCCCATGGCCTTGGGTGGCCCCACCTACGGTGTCCCGGCATCCCACTACATCCCAATTTACCTCTCCAACCAGTGGTCGCCTCCAGAAGATCTTCACATCCGAGCCTGCAGTGTTTGTTCAAACCAGAGAATCCCCATTGCAAGTAATAACTCACCCAACGCCAAAACAGCACCCTGCACCCCGCCACCGTAGGGCCGCTGTGGGTGCACCTTGGGTGCTAATTTGAACCCCCTTTTGCCCTGAGCTTAAGTCCAGGAGCTTTGCTCCCTCAACCTTGTAGCCTGCTTGTGAGCAGCCACCAACCGGAGACCCCCTTTGGATAACATTGGGCCTCAGCACTCTGCACCCGGCCACCCTAGTGCAGCTGAAGGTGCTCTTGGAGTGCATCCTTGACCCTGGGGGAACCCTTCCTCTAACCCCAGAAGACCAACTCCTAAAACTAAGTGCTTCCCTGTAAACAGATAACTTCATTTCCTTTCATAGGATTGCATTGACTGCTTTCCTGTGAAAAAAGAATCTAAGTGTGGAGTTGGAAAATTTTATGAAACCTTAAGAAAATGTGTACTGATTTAATTACCTTATATTTAGGAAATGTTCCAGTGTGATATCCAGGCATATCACACTGAGAAGAAAAAGTAAAGTGAAGACTAATCCAGAAAGTAATCATACAGTAACTACAAAGTAACTGAAAAGTAATTTCAACAATTCCTGAATAATTGACCTACCTGTATGCAAACCAAGTACATACAACTGCATTTAACTGTATTGTTTCCGCAAGGTATTATTTCACTTACCTGCACCAGGCCTGGCTTGGTTCTAGAAATAAAATAAAAACTAAATAATATTTTTATACAAAATAAATTGGTCAGAGTTCAGTCTTTGAGTGTATGAAATTATTTCTTGCCTGAGTGTGCACAATACATGCTTAACACTACCCTCTGCCTTACTGCTCGCCCACACTACCACAAATAGAGAGTAAGGTATTATCTACTTTTACCTCTGCTTACCTTTGGGTTTCCATTGTACTCTGTGCGCAGTATACCTTACTTTGGTATAGTAACGATCCTACCTCATTTCCTCAACACCCGGCCGTCCCTGACACCTCTCCAGCGGCTGCACTGTCAATTAAGGAAGCGTAGTCTTCCCAGCGGCGGAATAAGCAGATCATCGCTTGAAGAGAAACTGATGCGGTGAGGAGTAAGCGGAGGTTGTTTAAAAAAAAAGAAGGGACTTAAATTAAATGAAGCGAGAAAACTAATTAATTATACGCGCTTGTGTATTTAAAACACAGCGTATTTCTCTCGCGCTCGTATTTCTCTCGCGCTCGCTTTCTCGCGCTGAGAGTAAAGAAAAATGGATACATGTTTCAATGACGCGAACATTGCGTGTCAACAAGAGAAAGCTTAGCCTCGTTATGAAAATAACTCAGCCTCTCTTTCAAAGCATTGGAACGCGCAGAACGCGCGAATGAGCATTGTCGAGTCTGGTGCTTTGTGACGTCTGATCGTTCCAAGATAGGAACATTACAGTAAAATTTGTACAAAGTAAGCATTGTCAAGTGCAAAAGAATCCAAAAAAGAACGTTGTTCACAATAAGAAGAAAGAGAGCATTGTGGAGCACAAGGGAATTTATACAAGGAGAAGATTCTTTATAAGAAGAATACTATAAGCACTTCTAATAGACCCATGAATTGTGACATCATTAAAAAAAAAGGAAATCTTAGTTAAAAGGAAGTTCTTCTCTTCAAAAAAAATTTTTTGTATAAATAACACTGATAGTAGCAATTTTTTTTAAGAATTGCTAGAATAACATATTAGAAAGAATTATTTTTTTTTAAAAAAAAGAAAAGTTCAATTTTGTGCTTATTTTGACAAAAAGGAAAAATGCAGAATGTAACACAACCTGCTTTCTTCTTAACAAGCCCAGGTGAGCCAAACGTAAAATGGCAGAAATGGAAAAAGATCTTTGCTAATTATGCAAGAGTATGCGGCACAAATTTAAGTGCAGAAAGGAAACATTCATTGCTCTTACATTGTCTAGGAGGAGAAGGCCAAGACGTATTAGAACATTTACCTGATCTCACTGCGGCAGAACAAAGGAATTTAAACGAATACGAAATAGTAATTGAACAATTAGACCGACACTATCTTCCTAGACTGAGCACGATAATGGAAAGATATCATTTCGGATTAAGGGGACAAAAGAAAGATGAATCAGTTGAGGAATATGTGTCTGCACTAAGGAAGTTGGCCTCATCTTGCAAATTTGGACAGACTTTAGATGAGAGAATAAGAGATCAATTTGTGTTGAAGTGCGCTCATGACAGTATTCGGAAGGAACTTTGGCTAAAAGATGAACCACAACTAGATGAAGTTCTTGTGATAGCGAAACAGGATGAGCACATGACAAAATGTGTTGATGAGTTGAAAGAAGAAAAACAAAAAATGGATGAACCGGAAAAAAAAAGGGAAACTAAAGTAGAAGAAGTTGTGTGCCAGGTCAAGAAAGAAGAAAAATCATCTGGAGAGAAAAATGAAAATGGAACGAATAATTCCAATACTAACTTTAATCCTTCTAATAAATTTTCATGTTTTAGGTGTGGAAATAATGGGCATTTAGCTAATTCACCAAATTGCCCAGCTTTGAAGTCAATATGTAACAACTGTGGTAGAAGAGGTCATTTCTCTAAATGTTGTAGGACTAGAACTGGTAAGAGAGATAATGTATATAAGAAATGGTCTCAACCGCAGGTTAAGACTGTGACTTTCCAAGTGAATGGTGGTCCTTTAGAACATACCTCACATTTGGTAAAAGTCCATCATGCCATGATTGAGTTTAAATTTGATTCATGTTCTCAGATCACCATGATTGACCAAGGATTATTACGCAAAACCTTTGGAGATAATGTCAAACTTTTCAAAAGTGACATAATACCCTTAGGTTATGGTGAAAAGCCTATTAAAATATATGGATATTTCACAGCCACTCTTGAATTGGGTAGTCGCATCATTCCAGGTAAAATTTATGTGACTAACTTTGGTGATGCCCTGATTAGCTGGAGAGATCAGCGAGATTTAGGAGTAACACTTGATCCTAATGCCACACCTCAGGTGCAAATACAACAAGTAGAGAATTTGTCAGAAATGTTTTCAGGAAAGTTTCCAAATGTGTTTAAAGAAAAGTTAGGACGTTTAAAGGATTATAAACACTGCATAAGATTAAAAAAGAATGCGATACCTATTGTAGCAAAAGTAAGGAGGATTCCCTTAGCTGAACAGGAACAAGTGCAGAAAGAGATAGAAAAATTAATTGATAATGACACTATAGAACCAGTAGAAGCTACAGAATGGTTAGCTCCAATTGTTATTGCTAAGAAGTAGGGGTGGGCGGCCCGCTACGCTCCGTGCACGGAGTGTGCGTAGTGCCGCCTACTCCGCATTTTGCGGAGCGGGCGTAGCCAGGCGGCACTACGCACGCTCCGCAGACGGAGCGTAGCTGGCCGCCACCCGCCTCCCTCCCGCCCTCCCTAAATACTTTAAATAAAAGAATCAAATAATTTAAAATGCACTTACCTTGCCCGCCGCTGCCCGCCGCGTCCCCGGGGCTCGCTATCTTCCGTCTTCCGTCTTCTTTACTAATGCGCATGCGCGGGCGGCCGCGCATGTGCATTTTCTCGTGAGAAATGCGCATGCGCGGCCGCCCGCGCATGCGCATTAGTAAAGAAGACGGAAGATAGCGAGCCCCGGGGACGCGGCGGGCAAGGTAAGTGCATTTTAAATTATTTGACTCCTTTAATTTAAAGTATTTAGGGAGGGCGGGAGGGAGGCGGGGCTGGCGGCCAGTGGTGTTTGCGGAGTGGATCTACGCGGAGTGCGGAGGTGGGCGTAGTTTCTCGCCCACTTCGCGTAGCTCCGCGAAGCCCCACTCCGCCCAGGGTTACTAAGAAGCCTACTGGCGAAATTCGTCTATGTATTGATTTGAGGGCATTGAATAAGGAAGTAATCGTAGACAGATTTCCGTTACCCAACATTGATGAGATCATAGGGACATTAGAGGGAGCGAAGTACTTTACCACTTTAGACCTAGCTTCCGCATACCACCAAGTGGAGTTAGATCCCGCATGCCAAGATCTGACTGCTTTCATTACTCCTATGGGAACCTTTAAATTTAAAAGGATGCCATTCGGATTAATATCAGCAGCCTCTGTATTTCAACGAATTATGACTCACATATTAAAAGGTCTCTCTGGAGTAAAATGCTATCAAGATGATTTACTAATTTATGGTGCCAACATGCAAGAACATAATGAACGTGTGTGTGAGGTGTTGAAGAGGTTGTCAGATTCTGGGTTGTCTCTTAAGAAAGAAAAGTGCAAGTTTGGTTTGGAGGAAGTGAACTATCTTGGTCACTGTATTAGAAGTCAAGGTGTCTTTCCTAAGTCCGAGTTGGTTACATCAATCGATAACATGGTTGAGCCGGCAAATAAAGATGAGTTGTTATCATTTCTTGGAATGGTTGAGTTTTATGGCAAATTCATTCTACATTTTGCGGACAAGACCAAGAATATGAGGAGGCTCACCGCTAAAAATGTGATGTTTGAGTGGTCAGTTGACTGTAAAATTTCTTCTAGCATTAGAAGATGGATAATATCCTTACAGGAGTTTGATTTTGAGGTGCAATATTTGCCTGGCGTATCAAATAAGGCAGCAGATTGTTTTTCAAGGCTTGTCAAAGGAAATGATCCGTGCAATGATGAGGTAAATATAGAGGAGGATGATTTTCTTGATGTTTGTGAGGTCACTGAGGGTGTTGTTGGGAAAGATGAGTGGAAAGAAGAATTACATAAAGATGAAGAGCTATGTAAGGTAATATCTTTGATGAGGGATAATAAGCGTTTAGACAAACCATGGTCATTGGTTTCACATGAATTATCATTGACAGATGATCTTCTGACACGAGGTTTGAGACTAATCCCTCCCAATACTTTAAGGAAAAGATTGTTGTTACATGCACACTCTGGGCATCAGGGTATAGTAAAAACTAAGGAAATGTTGCGCTCCCAGTTTTGGTGGCCTGGCATGGATTTGGAGACAGAACGGATGGTAAGAGAGTGTGTAGAATGTTGTGCAAGTGACAAAATTCTGAAAACTAGACAGATGCCAATGGTTTGTAGAGCCTTACCTAATCACCCTTGGGATGAATTAGCCATCGACATCTTGGGTCCTCTATCTGGTGTTTCTGACACCCCTTATTTAATAGTTTTGGTCGACCTATATTCCCGTTGGATTGAAGTGTGTGCTGTCAGTGAGATAACTTCAGGGTCTATTATTAAGTTTTTATCTGAAATATTTATGAGAGAAAGTTTTCCAAATAGTATTTTGTCAGACAATGGCCCCCAGTTTTGTTCTGCGCAATTTGATGCCTAGCTCACTAAATGTGGCATTTCACACAAGCTGTCCTCTTTGTATCACCCAGAAACTAATGGGGCAGTGGAGAGAGTTAATAAAACACTAAAAGAATGTATCCAACTTGCCAGAGTCACTGGTTTAAATTGGAAAGATGCTCTTAGAGAAAGGATTGAGGCCTACCGGAGCTCCCCTCACTCTACCACTGGAAAATCTCCCTTTGAGTTATTCAAAGGAAGAGCACCCAACACAATGTTGTGTCCTGGTTGGATGAATCTAAACAAAGGGTTTGTTGACAATCACATTGGTGTATGGAGAGAGAGGGAGTTAGAGAAGCAAGCATGTAGAAAGGCTTACTTTGACAAAAAAAAATGTGTTCGTTTTCAGAAAATCAACGTAGGTGATTTCGTAAAAATAAAGGCACCTGTTGGGAGACGTTCATGGTCTAAGTATACAAATGTCAGACCTGTTATCAAAGTGTTTGATAATGCCATAAAGACACAAGATGGTCGGATCTGTAATAAAAGTAGAGTTGTTGTGGTTAGATCGAGAAATGTTTCTCAAGATGGTTCTGATAATGCTTGTGAATCCTCTCTTTCATCCAGACTCCCTTTGTCCCGTCTCAACAATACTGTTTCTCCTCGCATGAGAAGTCAGAGATTACGAAGGGCACCTGCTTATATGAAAGATTATGTTTGATCCTTTTGTTTTCACTTTAAAGTGTATCCTTACCATATTTACCTTTTTTCCTCATTTCCGTCATTGTTTTTATTGTTATTGTATAAGAGGGAGATGTGTAATGTATTGCCTTGCTCAATAGTACTTGATTCCTCACGGAATGTAGATTTCTCTTGTCATACCATTCTTAGAATACTATGTGATTCTGATATGTCAGTTATTGCTTGGCTGTTGGTGGATGAGGCTAATAAACAGATCCTGATCCTTTCATCTGAATACAGAACCTGATTGATTATAATTATTTACTAATTTCACAAGTATATACAGAGCCAGATTCCTCCAAAAACTGTCTAGAAAGTGTGAGCCTTGTGCTCTTCAGGATAAGTGGTATGGGCCTTTTGAGGTAGTGGAGAGCAAGAGTGATGTCACCTATCTGGTGAACTTGCAGACTCCAAGGAATCCTTTGAGGGTCCTCCATGTGAACTGCCTCAAACCTCACTTTGAGAGGTCTGAAGCAAGTATGCTCTTGGCAACAGATGATGGGGTGGAAGAGGAGAGATAACCTCTCCCTGTCCTCCTGCCTGTCAAGGAGCAAGACAGGTCAGTGGAAGGTGTGAACCTCTCCCCTACACTGACCCCGGAGCAGCAGTGTAGCTGTTGACAGCTGTTGGAGCAGTTTGCCACGCTGCTAACCCTGACCCCAGGTGTCATCCACTAGTGTACCCATGATGTGGACAGGGGTGACATTCCTCCTGTAAAGCACAACATTTACAGATTGACTGACAGGACTTTCAGTGGGCTCAACGCCGTCACCAGGACTGACGCACACCCCAGCCACAGCGCTGATGAGCTCATAGAGCAGTTGGGAGCTGCCACATTCCTCAGTGCGTTGGATTTAAGGTCTTGGGCCTGGCAGATTGCCTTGACTGATGGGGCAAAGGAGAGGTCTGCATTCTCAACAACAGAAGGGCACTACCAGTCCCAGGTGATGCCTTTTGGGTTGAAGAAGGCCCCTGCCACCTTCCAGAGGTTGGTCAATCAGGTGTTGGCTGGACTGAAGGATATCAGTGCTGTCTACCGGGATAACCTTGCAGTGCTCAGTTCCAGCTGGAAAGATTACTTACACCACCTCTGGGAAGTGTTGAAGGCTCTGCATAAGGCGGGCCTCACTATCAAGGCCAGTAAGTGCCAGATAGGACAGCGGTCTGTGGTGTACTTAGGGCACCAGGTAGTAAGCGGCCAGGTGGTGCACCTACAACCTAAGATTTACACCATCCTATATTGGGAGCCCCCCAAGATCCAGACAGAGGTGAGAGCCTTTTTAGGTCTCACTGGTTATTATAGATTTGTCAAGGCTATGGCACCATTGTTGCTCCCTTGACTGAGCTAACTTCCCGGAAGCAGCCAAGGAAAGTGATCTGGACTGATGCCTGTCAGACCGCTTTTGAAACCTTAAGGCAGCCATGTGCACAACACTTGTGTTCAAGCCACCCGACTTCTCCAAATAATTTGTAATGCAGACAGATGCTTCAGACCATGGTGTGGAAGCAGTGCTCTCACAACTGGACAAAGAGCGCCTAGGCCTGCAGTCTTTCTTAGTAGGAGACTACTCCCCAGGGAACAGAAGTGGAGTGCAATTGAGTGAGAAGCTTTGCTGTGGTCTGGGCACTGACGAAGTTAAGACCCTACTTGTTTTGGACTTGCTTCTGAGTTTAGACAGACCACATGCCCCTCAGATGATTAATGCAGAATAGGGGTGAGAACCCAAAACTGTTGAGGTGATCCATCTCCCTACAGGGAATGGATTTTACAGTGGAAAACCGCCCTGGCACAGAACACGCCAGCTCTGATGGTCTGTCCAGGTTCTTACACCTTAGTGAAGAGAACTCCCAGGCAAGTGGGTAGTTCTCCCTTTTTTCAGCTGGATAGGACATGTCTTAAACCTGGCATCTTTTGGAGAGTTTCCCTGTCTTTCTGCTGTCAAAACCTCCTGTTTTTGATGGAAGACTAAACTTCATTTTTGCTGGTTTAGTGTCTCAGTGCACTTTTTCAATGCTATTCAGTGCTAAAGTGCAAGTGTTCCTACTGTAAATTGTGTTATGATTGATTCTCCAAAATTGGCATATCTGATTTACTGGTAGGTCCCTAATAAAATGCAGTGTGCGTGCCCAGGGCCTGTAAATTAAATGATACTGGTGGGCCAGAAGCACTGATTGCACCACCCACACAAGCAGCCTTTCAAATGTGTCTCAGACCTGCCACTGCAGTGTCTGCCTGTGCAGTTTTAAACTGGCAAGTGCACCCGCTTGCCAGGCCTAACCCATCCCTTTTGTTACATATAAATCACCCCTAAGGTAGGCCCAAGGCAGCCGCATGGACAGGGTGCCGTGTATTCAAAAGCTAGGACATGTAGTGGTGTGTTTTTACATGTCCTGAAAGTGAAATACTGTGCATTCCGTTTTTCACTATTGAACATGATGTCAGCCTTGAAACATCTTTCAAGTGCTGATTCTCATAGGAAGATGATAGAAAGTTGGAACTTGGGATATCTGAACTCACAACCAAACAATACATATGTTAGTGAAGATGGTTTTTTAAATTGTGTGTTTGAAAATGCTTTTTTAAAAAGCGGGCATTTTCCTCCTTACCCATTCTGTGCTTGTCTATGGAATCCACGTCTGTGTAGATGACAGCTTTTTGTCTTGTTTTACACAGATAAATATTACTTATTTTTCTAAAACTGGTGTGATGTTCTTTTGTAGTGTTTTCACTATATTTCTGTGTGTTATGTGCAAATGCTTTACACATTGCCTCTGAGATAAGCCTGACTGCTCATGCCAAGCTACCAAGGGCATGAGCAGGGGTTACTTTCGAAGTATTCCCTTATCCTGACTAGATTGAAGGGTCCCTACTTGGGCCGGGTACAAGCCTGCCAACTAGAGACCCACATTTCTAACACTGAGTCTCCGAGTCGTGGAACGGCAGCCATGACATTTTTATCCCATTGTTGCCAGCTGATCAGCTTTGGTTCCACAGACCCCTCTTTGGATTCACAGACCCAAAGTGGACAATATGAGAAAAACCTCTGTCATTCAATCAGATTTGAATATTTTGGATCCATGGATGTCTGCTTTTTGTTTTTAGGTCTCTCCTGCAACAGAGCACAGCTGCATGCGCTCTTGCTTGCAAATGTTATTGTTTACATTAAAGGGCTTGGATCTCACCTATTGCTTACCATTCTTTGACTTCATTGCCACTCTTCTTTGCCGCCTCCTCCGTGGCTAACCTGTGCTAGGCATCAGATCCTTTTCTTTCTGTGGCGATTGGACCAAACACAGATTGCTTCCTCTTGAATAGTGTCCATCTGCTGATTGTGCTGTAATTGGAGTACACTCTTCAGAAAGCAGTCCTTGTGCTGCTTTTCATTCGTTTTCTTTTTAAACACATTTTTGGACATTGTTTACCTATGCCTGCATATTTTGTCTGACTATTACAACTAAAAAAATATATACATCCTAAATATGTTGGATTAAGCCATTATAATGTATAAATGCAACACTAAGAACACATTTACAGTACACATTCATGAAGCTTACCGCAGTTTGCCGCTCATCCATTCATCCACTTTATGTGTCAAACCTTTACGATGATTTTAAGTTCAGTTCCTTGTTTAAACTTTGTTCAACCAAAAAAGAACTACTCTACAGCACTCTAATCTATTTCACTCCACTCTATGCCACTCAACTCCATGCATATCTATGCCACTCCACTGTATGCTGCACTGCTCTATGCCACTTTACTCTACGCCCCTCTATTCTGCTTCCCTCCACTATGTGCCACTGTACTAAACACAATACTAGTCTCCGGCACAGTACGTCACTCTACTCTGCACCATTCTGTGACACTCTACACCATGCCGCTCTCCTCTACACCACTCTTTGCCAATCCACTGCCCTCCATGCCACTTAACTTCACTCCCCTGCATGCTTCTCTACACCACTAAACTCTATTCTACTGCACGCCGCTCTAAGCTTCTCCTCTTTGTCATGCCGCACCACTCTACCCAACTCTACTCTATGCCACTCAACTCTACACCACTCCAACCTATGCCACTCAACACCACTCTCCTCTACGCCACACAATTAACTTTAAGTCATGCTGAACAGCAGCCATGCTACTGCATAAAAGGGCTAAGAGACATTGGCAAAGTCAATAGCTCTTGCATAGGTGAGAACGTTTGGTTTTGCTAGTCATTGTTTTGACAATGAAAGCCGTCTTGGAGCTAGAAATTTGAAGCACATGTTATGCAGATGTCCCGGTTGGAGATTGGGCTTGCTGTCTTTGCTGCTTGCTATGATCAATGCCTTGGGCTGAACATGGCTTAACCAATTTCAGGCGTTGTTGTCAAGGAGATAGAAAATCTTCCCATTACTTGAACCGCCAGTTTTATGTGCTTCCATGCGTATTCTTGGGCTAAAGTCTTGTAACAATCATTGACGTCAATAAAATGCTTAATAAGTTGCTTTCTATTATTTAAATCTCACTCACATGTACAGCGAAAATGTTCCTGTCATTTTTATTTTTCATAGATTGTATGCAAGTACTTATTAGATTGCAGCTCTGCACTCAAGCTACACAATTAAATTAAAATAAAAACGGGGGGGCGGAGCTTGCCGGCGTCCATGAAAGACGTGTGAGCGCTGAGCTCCTCGCCTGAGCCCCTTTAATATTCGACAAAACTATCCTTTTGGCACCTGGCTGGCCCTGGAATTTGTGGGTATCGCTTCAACTGCCCCCGGTGCTAGTGGGAGCACCTTCCCCGGTCGAAATCGGTCATGGTTTCGCTCCGCTGGCTGGCATAGGTCGGAGTGGCGGACCAGGCCGCAATCCACCGACTATCCTGAGGGGCTGCCCCGCCTGCGTCACGCTACGTGCGGCGTGAGGTGCTGGTGTGGACTCGGTCTGCCGGATCGGCGACTATCCTGTGGTTTCTGCTGAGTGACTTTCGCCAGTGCTTTGGAGAGTGGACGTGGTCGCACTGCTAACGGAGGTGCGAAAACTGTGGCCCAACAGCTGTGGCTTGGAAGCGCGCCGGCGAGGCCCGGGACCTCTGCGGCGGGAGCTATATCCTCCCGAAGACATTTGGCGGAGGACATCTCCGGCTGGGACGCCTCGGGGGCAGACGGGGCACAGTGGCCGGGAAGTGTGCTGGAGTGTGTTGGTACTATTCCCTTGGCGTCAGTGTGATCCGCACAGCTGTGCGCACCTGGTGGCGGGCTTCGTTAACCACTGGGCCCGCCCGGAATTGGCTGCCTGCAGCCGCCATTTTGGCTTCATTTTCTACTACGCAACAACCTGCCCGACGGAGTTCGCTCCCCAGGCGCCCCCATTACGCCACGCCGGCACTGACTGGGCTGCCTTGCCTTCGACCCAGAAGCGACACTATGGGAAAAGGAGATAGGAACCAGCCGAAACTATCGTTCGACCAGCGGAAACCGAAGGGCGCTGAAGGGGCGCCTCCGGAGACCTCAAAGCAGCCTGCAACTCCTGATAGCTCACTGTGTGCGGACATCCGCGAAATGCTCTGCACTATGGAGAAGGGCTTACAAGATAGTATGGCAACGCTCTCTCCTTCAGGATGGACCGCATGTCTGAGAGGGTGGACAAACATGCTGAGCGGCTGGATATGGCGGAGCGACGGCTGACGGAGGCGGAGGAGGCCCAGACGGAATGGGATAAAGATCGAAAGCAGTTTAGCCGCCTGCTCCAAGTCATACAAGACAAGACGGAGGACCTAGAAGCATGTTCGCGGCGCTCCAACGTCCGCATCACGGGAGTGGCGGAGTCCACCAATACTGGCAAGATGGAGTTGTTTGTCGAGAAGTTACTCCGCACGCTGCTAGGGGAGGACGTCTTCTCCCCTATGTTTATCGTCGAAAGGGCCCATCGCACTCTGGGACCGAAGCCGCAACCTGGCCTTCCACCGCGGCCGATCATCGCAAAACTCCTACACTACAGGGACCGCGACTTGGCACTTCGGCTGGCAAGGGAGAAAGGAGAGCTACAATTTGAGGGCATGAACATCTCCCTTTACCCTGACTTCACGGCGAGAGTGCAGGAGGAAAGAAAGCGCTTTGCCCCATACAAAAAACAGATGAGAGACTTGGGGTTGGACTACGCCATGTTGTACCCGGCGAGACTCAGGATCAATAAGCAGGGGCACTCGTATTTTTTCACGGACCCGGGGGACCTGAAAAAGTCTCTCGAGGAATGGGCCAAGGAACAACGCAACAGCCCAAGGGGTCAACGTGAAGATGAGGAGGAAGCTGCCTCTATGGACGGCCAGGGGTGATCCGCCCTACGTCCCTATACTCGGCTTGCCTAGGTCTCCAGTGCATGTCGCGCTACAACGGCAGGTCCTATGAACCTACTTATTTGACTTTGTGGGGAGTGGTTCTTGCTGCTTGGGTCCTGCGGCAGAGATATGATTTTACTATGGTTGACTGCTTGACTCTCGTTTTTGGGGGGTGCTGCCCTATGTCTGGGGGCTTGCTATTTGTCACTCTGCATTTGCTGGGGCTGGGGGGAGGTGCCGAATGACACTTAGGGGTTGGGTGGGGGGCCACTGAAGTATCTGGTTCTTGCTTAATTGCATTGCTGTCTGGCTGGGAACCTCTGCCTCTACGCTTTCGGCTCCTGACTCTCTTGAGGGTCTTTGGGTTTGTAGTGTGTTGTGTGGGGGGGGTTCAGGGCGGGTAGAGACGTGCTCTGTCTGACCGGGTTGGGGTTGGTCGGCTGTGGGTGGGTAGACGTTGGTACTGTTCTTCTATTGCTGCGTATGTATTGTGGGAAGTTCGGGGACTGTTGGGGGGGGTCTGTTTAAGCCAACTACTGAGGTGTGTCCACTGTACCTTCTGCTCTACTCTGATCAGTTCTCTGTCTTACACTGGCGAATGTTGAATCACTAGGGTCGGAATGCGGCCCAGGCACTCTGAGATTACTATCATGGAATGTGAGAGGGCTCAATGACTTTCGCAAACTCAGGAAGGGTCTGGCCTACTTGCAGAGACATCAGATTGATATCGCCTTACTGCAGGAAACCCACCTGCCTTTGTTCAGTCCTATGTTACAGACGAGGGGTCTTGGGACTACACGTGTCGCTGCAGGGTTCACCACGCATGCGAGGGGGGTGATCACCTGGGCTAACCCTAAATCTCAGTTGGCGCTTCAGCAGGTAGCGGTAGATCCGGAGGGTCGGTATGCTATTGCTCGTTGTGTGGGGAAAGGACACGATCTTCTGCTTGTGAATGTGTATGGCCCCAACTATGATTCTCCTGTTTTCTTTGCCTCGCTGGCAGATAGCTGTAGGCTGTATGTGGGCTCTAGGATGATGTGGGGGGGGGGGACTTCAATTTAGTTTTGAACCCAGACTTAGACAGGTCGGCGGGTCCCCCCAGGTCCCCGGCTGCCTCGGCACTGCTCCTGTTGACGGAATTAGTGAAGCTTGACCTGCTGGATGTATAGCGCCATAGGCACTCAGGGCAGGGCGGGTTCACCCACTACTCAGCCTACCATAACCTCCATACGAGGATTGATTATTGGTTTGTTTCCCGGTCCTTGCTTGACTCGGTGAAGGGGTGCACTGTGTTACCTCGCACACTGTCTGATCATTCGCCTCTGCTTTTGCTCCTGGTTGCCCCGGCTTGGAGGATTCCCCCGTTTACCTGGAGATTCCCCCCATATTCCCTCCTAGATGACGCCTTCAGAGGGGAATTAGCTGAGGGCATAGAGGTGTTTTTCTCGACAAATGTGGGGTCGGTAGATAGTGTCCAGGTGCTCTGGGATGCATTTAAAGTATATATCAGAGGGATGTCGATGGCTAAACACTCGGGGGTGCTCAAGGCTATTAGGCAACGGCTGAAACTGCTTGAAACGCAGCTAGCTGATCTGGAACGGCAGGCCGGAGATACGGGTTCTGCTGAAGTCACGGACAAACTTAAACCCCTGTTGGAGGAATTCCATGAGGAAGCGGACAGGGAAATAAAACATATGGGTAAATACGCCACAGCGCGTGCGTATGGGGAACGAGACCGCCCCGGCTCTCTACTTGCCAAACTGATGCGCAACAGCAGACCGCCTTTAGTGATCGAGGAATTGGTGACGGCTACTGGTGGCGTGGTGACGGAGGAGAAGGATGTCCTGGCGGAATTCCATACTTATTATACGGCACTGTACTCGTCGAAATCTAGCAACCTTGAGGCGGAATTCGACGACTACTTGAGTTACATACAAATGCCCTTCTTGGCCGACTGGCAAAGAGAGTTCCTAATGGCTCCGATCCAGAAAGAGGAAATAACGGAGGCGCTTGAGGGCATGAGGTCGGGTAGCGCTCCTGGGTCGGATGGCCTCACGGTGGCTTTTTACAAGGCCTTTCAGGATAAACTGGTCCCGTACCTGATGCTCCTTTTTGACGATATCTGTCAGCAAGGCAGCATGACGAAATCTATGAGGGAGGCGCTGCTCATAACCATCCCGAAGCCGGGCAAACCCCCCAACGAATGTGGCTCTTACAGGCCGCTAATGTTGATCAACGTTGACGCGAAACTATATGCGAAGGTGCTGGCGACACGCTTGGCTCTGCTGGTCCCGGACTTGGTCGCCCCGGAGCAAATGGGTTTGTCCCGACGCGTAACCTAACTTATAACATCCGCACGGTGTTGGGCACTATTCAGCATGTCCGGCAGGAAAATAAGGCTGTGGCCATTTTCCTGGACATGGAGAACGCCTTTGACTCTGTCATGCTCAGAGTCCTTCGTAAGTATGGGCTCGGAGAAACATTTCTGCAGATGCTGGGGGCACTGTACTACAAACCCACTGCGCGTCTAAAGATAGGGAATTTGGTCACTGCCCCGATCGAGATCAGTAGGGGCACTCGGCAGGGCTGTCCCCTCTCCCCGCTGCTGTACGCCATGGTGGCGGAACCCCTGGCCTGCGCTATAAGAGAATACCACAGGTTCGAGGGCATCAACTTCCCATCGTACCAGATTGGTATCTCGACTTACGCGGATGACACTCTGCTGTATGTCCGGGACCCGGAAGTGAATCTCTCGGCGGTATTACGGGAAGTAGTGAGGTTCGGGGCCTTGTCGGGCCTTCGAGTCAATTGGAATAAATTGGTGGCACTACCTTTGACTCCGGTAACGCTCCCATTCGACTCGGAGTACCCATTGCAATGGACCACGGACTCCATACATTATTTAGGGATCCGCGTTCACACTGACCCTGAGGTCCTGATAAGGGAAAATTACGGGGTTGCCTATTCCAAACTGGTGGATGATGTGGAGGTGTGGTGCAGGCTCCCGTTGTCCCTTATGGGTAGGATAGCGCTCATGAAAATGGTGGTGCTCCCCAGATTCCTCTTTCTCTTCACAAATATACATGTGGTCCTCTCTAAGGCCTTTTTTCGGCAGCTTACCCAAACGCTAATCCGACTCACATGGGGGGGTAAACAGCCAAGGGTTCAATGGCAAACGCTCCTTCTTCCTTATGAGCAAGGTGGTCTGGGGGCTCCGGACCTGGAACGGTACTACAGGATAGCACAGGGGGCACATCTTCATACATGGATTCACGGGGATCCTGGCATCCCGCATGTGAAATTGGAACACCTCTTTGCGGAACCCATCCCTTTCCCGGCCACGATCTGCTATCCAGCCAATCGGAGGGTCGGTAACTTGGATTCGATTGCTGCCACAAGTCACGCTTGGCATGCAATGGTTCGCTCTCGCGAGAGTGCACTGTTGTACTCGCCCTTACTGCGAGTGGAGTGGGCAGCATGGTTAGCCCCGCTGAAGGAGAAAGGCGTCCTGAAAGCGTTGCGGGAGTTGGGCATCGACAAGATGGGAGATCTCTTCCTAAATGGCACTATGAAGACGTCGCAGCAGGCCCTCCAGTCCTGCCCTGGGGCGACGCTATTACATAGCTTCCAGTACCACAGGGTTCGTAGAGCGGCACTGGTTTCATTGGGCCCGGAGCTGGCGGAACCGCAGGAAATGCCTGAGCCCCCTCTTCCCGTAAGTTGATCACTGCCCTTAAGAAACTTGGTGATGGGCATCGGCGGTGCCCCCCCTCCAGGGCCCGTTTGGCCTGGCAGACTGACCTTCAATCCCCGATCACAGACAAGATGTGGCGTTATTGCTGCGCTAACACTCGGAAAATTTCACTCAACAGTAGGCACCGCCTAATTCACTTTAAGTACCTGCAGCGGGTATATTACACGCCGGATAGGCTACATAGGTATGGGCTGCGGGATTCAGCGGAGTGTGAGCGCTGCCATTTCCCTGTGGCTGATTTTCTCCATATGGCCTGGACTTGTCCTAGCATCCATAAGTTTTGGGGAGAGGTCTTCGCGGAACTTAGCTCTTTCCTGGGCGCAGAGGTTTTACCCTGCCCGGCGCTGGCATTGCTGGGTTTCTCTAAACCGCTGCCGGTGGCATTGAGGCGGCTTGCTGACGCAGCGTTGCTGGCGGCCAAGCGTTTGGTTGCGTTGTGCTGGATGAGGGGGCCAGTTCCTACTAAGAAGCGCTGGGAGGCCGATTTGCTTTACTGTTGTACGCAGTCGGAGGTGTACAGTGAACTGCTTCCCCCGAAAAGTCGCCCAAAGAACTTCTGGGGGTTATTTAAGGAATTCCAGAGCGCGTAAGGGGGCAGTGAGTCGGATTCTGAGGGGGAGGTGTTGGATGAGCTGCAGGAAGGTGGGGTATCGATGGTTGACTCTGATGAGAATGATGGTTGAATGTTCCCTTCCCGAAGGTGGGTGGGGGGATCCCGCCTACGTCTTGTCTGTGCAGTGTGCTGGGTGGATACTTATGACGGCTGTTCTGGGTGGTGGATCGCATAGTCCCTCTAGTACTTTGCTCCGTTCCATTGGGCCCTTGAGTCAGTAGCTATGGGTCCTGAATTCGACCGTAGACGTGGTAATGGGTGGGGGTGTGCGAGTGGTCACGGGTATAGGTAGTCTGGCTAGTTTGCAGGGTGGGGGTCTTGTTCTTGGGTGGGTTTTTAGTGGTTTACTACACCTTCTCATCTCCCCCTACCAGGGGGGCTTTATCCTCCGGTCATCAGGTGGTTGGCTTATTATGTATAT
Source organism: Lissotriton vulgaris (assembly GCF_964263255.1). Lineage (NCBI taxonomy): Eukaryota > Metazoa > Chordata > Amphibia > Caudata > Salamandridae > Lissotriton > Lissotriton vulgaris. Next base: position 140,904,820 of record NC_141700.1, on the reverse strand, counting down.
ACAGACTGTATTTCCTGTGCACACAGAACTGCGATATGGAGTGACATCACCAACGCTGCTGGTCAGATTTTGTTTTGTTATATTGTGGTCAGTCATCAATTGCTTTAATAACCCGTTATTGTCTCACATTTCTTCCTCTCCTACTGTTGCGCCAACAGGCCTTCGGGTGGTTGGCGTCGTGGCTATGTGTGTGACCTCTACTTAATGACCTGGGTGTGAACTACGGCTGCCACCGGCCTCCGGGTTGTAGGCGATGAAGGCTGTGTGCACAATTTGAAGGTGTAATAAAGTACAAATTTAATGTAAAAAAATTAAAATAAAAACAGTATATTACTACGGAGCACATTGATACACATTAAGACTAGACGGACAGAGCTAGTAAGGAGTAACACAATGGACTAATAGTAAGGTATCAAATCCTTTCTAGAGGAGACAATGTTGACATCTCTCTTGGACACTTAGGCAACAGCTGGCACCACTATTTTAGTAGAGGTAGCATAATGGACTGACATCAAGATACCTGGGTGCAGCAACTCATTTTGGGTAAGATTCCATTTATGTTTACATATGCCTTTCTCAAGTTTAAAACTAGTAATTTACCTTATTTCAGGTGCCTTTCGAAACGTTCAACATGAATGTTGGAAAATAGCCCTCTCTGCAGGCTCACCCCAATCGTTTTGCTTTCCTCCTACTATGGTTTGCTGACCTCGTTTTTGCTGTCCTTAGAACTCGAAGCACTTTACCACTGTTAACCAGTGCTAAAGTGCAGGTGCTCTCTCCCTAAACATGGTATCATTGCACATACTCAATTGGTATATTTAATTCCAGAGTAAAGTACACTCCAGGTGCCCAGGGCCTTTACATTAAATCCTACTAGTGGGCTTGAGCACTCATTGTGACACCAAGTTAAGTAGCCTTCTAACCATGGCACAAGGTTTGCCTTTGCAGCTGTGCTGATTTCACTGCCATTTTGACCTGGCAAGATAAACCTCTTGCCAAGCCTAAACCATCCTTTTTAATACATACAAGTCATCCCTATGGTAGACCATGGATAACCCAGAGGGCAGGGTGCAATGTATCTAAAAAGCAGGACATGTACTTTTATGTTTTACATCCCTGGTAGTGAGAAACTACAAAATTTGTTTTTCACTATTGCAAGGCATATCTCTCCAAAACGATAACATTGGGATTACTTAATTACATTTTATAAGTGTGATTTCCAAATTGGGAAGAGATGAGATCCCATGGCTGGTGTCTCTGGAATCACAATAAAGATCACAGTCTATGGTGAAGCCGGATTTTAAATAGGAATTCTAAAAATGCTACTTTTTAGGAAGTTGGCCTTTTCTTTCTTTGGTCATATTCTGCCTGCTGTCTGTCTCTGTTCAGCCTGGGTTGGATGACAGCAGGGCTTTGTGTATTCTCTCTGGACAGCCACACACAAAGGGAACTTAGGTGTGATCTGATGGGCGTTCCTTGGAGATGGGAATGAGGAGCTGGGCACAGCCTCACACTTACACTGAAATTGACTGTGGCCTATCCCCATACAAAGGCCTGCATGCCCCCCTGTAGTGAGTCTGGATCCAGGGCAGGAAGGGAGGACCTCTGTGCACTTCAAAGACCTTTCTCTGAAGTCTCTCCCTTTTCAAAGGCACAACTGGGTATAAGTGCTGGACCTCTGACACCATGACATCAGGATATTTCTGCACTTGTGAAGACTGTACTAGGAAGAAGAACTGTTGTGCTGCTAAAGGATTGCCACTCGGCTGGATTGCTGCTCTGCTGGACTTCTGCCTTGCTGTGCTGCCCTCCTGCCTACTAAGATCCTGTGTGGGTGAGAAGGACTGGACCTGCATCACTTGAACCCAAAGTGACTCCAAAGGTTTACTGGCTTGCCTCCTGATTTGAAGTCTCAAGGACATGAAAGACTTACAACTTACCTGCATGTGCACCTAGACTCTGCCACCTGTGAGTCTGATCTGCCAAGTGGTGCCACTCCTGTCCTGGGCCCTTAGAAGTGAGGCCTAAGGTGCTTCTTCAGACAACCCACACATCCACATGGGAACCGGCACACCTTCACACGTTGCGGGGTATCAGAACCGGCGAAACATCGTCTTTGCGTGGATCGAATCGGTGCATCATCGTCATTGCTTAGAGCAAACCTGGCATATTGCCTTCAGAACCGGTGCATCACCCTCGGTATAGAAGCATTCTCGGCTACAGGAGCTGAACCGACACATCACATTCAGGACTAGAGCATCGCCCTCAGAACCGATGAATTGCGAACTTTGTGTGAAAAGAACCAACACATCTGCTGTTGTAGGATTGTAACCAACACATTGCCTCGGCTGCACCCTTCATCTTCCGTGACGTTGACGAAACCAGGTTCAAGGTACTTTTTTTCTGCTGACCTAAGTGGGTCCCTGAATCTGGCCCACACTGCATCCCAGTCAGCCTGATCTTATGACTTTGCCCCGGTCCCGCACGACCAGATATCCCAAACAGATGCTTATTGATGCAAAGTGCTATTTTAGAACCAATTATTTAAAAATTCATGTCCTAAGTTCTACCTATTGGATTTTTGTAATTTTGGTCTTGTTTTATTTACTAAATTAAGCTCTTTCTTTTAAACTGGTGTGGAATCTTTGTGTGTGGTGTTTGTTACTGTTTTACTATTTAAAGTGTTGCACAAATACTTTGGTCTTAGAAAAGCGTAATCCAGCAGGAAAAAAAACGAACCCCTCCGGCACTCTAAGATGCGTTAATAATTATAAATCTTTCAACTAAATAATAGTTTCAATACGTTTTGTTTTGATCATATCCACACCTCACGATGAGCGGGTGATACCCTCTGGCACCCATAAATTAAAGAAATAAATTACAATTAGACCTACAATATTTACTAAGAGAGTGCAATCGTACACTATATTTGTGCACGCACAAATACTTTACACATTGCCTCAAAGTTAAGCCTGACTGCTCTATGCCAAGCTACCTGAGAGTGAGCAAAGGTTAATTTAGGGTTGTCTTACACTTACCCTGACTAGGACTGTGGTTACGGCCTTACTTGGGCTCATACCCTAGTCAACCAATAACCTAATTTCTAACATTGATAACTTTGAATACGCTAGTTTACACCTAGTTCGAATAAGCTGTCCATGAATGGCCAAAGGCTTTGATGTTTTTTCAGTCAATAGACATAGCTTGTAATGCATCATCTATCACTGCTTACTTTCAGCATTGCATCGGAGGAGGAGGGTACTTCCCTGAAGGTGCTCCCAGGCAGTGTGGAGACTTTGCCGCTTATGACTGGGACGGTTATGGAACTCGTTCAGGATGGAGTGCATCTAAACAAATCACAGAGGCCGCAGTGCTGATTTTGTACCGCTAATAATGATCTTCACAATGGAAAACAGGAACCTACATTATTGATTTTTACTTGATCCAAGAACCAAATATTGCTTACTCTTGCTTAACAATTTCCACCAATTTCCTTTGTAGTACGACTCTGAAAATTTGGGAAAAGCCCTGTTCGGTACAAAGGTACTTTTGATGTATACAATAACCTAGAGAAAATTGAACACTTGATTCATATACTATATTTCTCAAAATATAAAAATACAATTTTATTTTTTTTAATCATACAAAAATAAAAATATCAATTAAAATTGATGATGTTCATCTTATTGATTATCTCAATACATTTTACCCATGTTTACATTTAGTTGGCTTCATATGAATTGCTGGGACAGTATGAAAGTTTTAGTATTTTCAAATGTCACTTTAATTTTTCACTCAGTCAGGCAGAAAGAAAAAAACTGTTAAGTGGCCAGGTCAAAACATAATTAGCAAGCAAAGGCAATGGCAGTAGGTTTCGCCTTTATAATTAGAGTGCCGAGCCGAGCAGTTGGCTTTGACAATGTCTGTATGCACAACAATACTTACAAAAAGGAAAAGAAAAAACATGTCAAAATACTGACATAAAAGCAAACACATATCTTTTAAGATATCTCAAAAACGTTTCACTCAGGAAACTCTAATTGGAATAGAAAAAAAGAATGGGGGGGGGGGTCAGAACGCTAACGGAATCACTTTCAAAGGACTAAGGGGCATATTAGCAAGAACTTCGTTAAAATCATCACTGTTCTGGCGGCAGGAAACTGCCGCTAAAACAGCGATAATGGGCTTCCTAATATGCGTTATAGAATTCCAATAGAAGCCCAGGTTAGATGCGCAGGGCATCTAACCTGGGCTTCTATTGGAATTCTATAACGCATATTAGCAAGCCCATTATCGCAGTTTTAGCAGCAGTTTCCTGCCACCAGAACGGCGATAATTTTAACGAGGTTCTTGATAATATGCCCCTAATTTACTTGCCACTGGATTCAGCCATTTGCACAAGCCCAGGAAGCATATTTATTGGCCTCCAGGATACCAGCTGAGAGAGTGCAGAAGATGGCGCTTGCCCCAGAGCCATGAACACCTTTCTATGTCCAATTTTGTGCTTTACGGCAATATGTGGAATGCAGGAGATAAAATACAAACAACCCTTAAAATCTGCTTTTCAGACACAACCCAGCACAGTGAAGCAGCACAAGGGGGAGAGAGTCAGCAAACACACGCACTCCATGGAGGGTTGAATGAAAAAGTAAAATGCAGCTCCCTAAATGTGAGCATTGGAAGGATACAAGTCGGACAAAGGGATTGTAAGGGGGGGAATGCCTTGCGGGGGACACCTGAACAGGAAGGTGTTGAAAGTAAGAACTGCACATGAATACAGGTAGTAGTTCCAAGATGTAGTTTATTGGATGATTAGTTACAGAGGTGATGAGTAGGTAGTAGATAGGCCAGGAAGAAGGTTGGTATGAAGACCCCACCAGGAGCAGCTTCCTTCAGCTCAGCCAGGAGTCAACTGGCTCACATGAGTCACCCCACATTCTGTGACATCATTCAACATTCTAAATGTCTGTTGCCTTCCTCCTGAACAGGAAGGCAACCCTTTGAATAAGCAAGCAAGCAAACTGGAGTGACAATTGAGCCAACCAACTGTAAGCAGTGGGCGGGCTCTGAGCCCACTGTAAGTTTACAATAGATCTTTTTCCACCAAATAACTTGCGGTGTCTGGTGGGTTCTACCTGAAAACAAATAATTACCGAAATAGGTTTATTCAAACCAAAACCATGTTGAATCTGGTTTCCGTGCTGCAATTTTAAATAAGCATTTAGCAACCTATTTGGTCCACATTTTGAACCAGTCATGCAAAACTGCATATAAAGGAGCAACTCGCAAAACCTAGACTGGGAAAAACTAGTACTTTACAGCTTAGGATTCCGCATGTCTTTTGAGAGCAGTTACTACTCTAAAGAATTTCAGGAATACGCCACGAAATTTGCAATAACTGCATATTCATTAAGTATTCTAATATGCATCTATTTCCTGTTTCTACATACAAAAATGTATCGGGTGTACATTTCATCATGTGCAAATGCAGTACAAAAGTGAGCTTGTAGTTAAAAATATTTTATATTGTTTCTCTATGCTAGTGGGACTTACTATTTCCCCTCGTGTAACCATTTTGTGGATTCTCCTGAATGTTTAGGCTGCTCCATTTCCAATCCAACCCTGGAAAGGTCTTTTCCAGGAGCAAGTTTCTGAGTAGTTCCAGAATGGTAAATGTTAATTTTGGCAAATAATGACAAACGCATTAGTTGGTGCTTCTCAACATTTACAGCCAGGAAGGACCACAAACCCTCTATAGAGTTATGAATGGAGAATTTCCCCCATGATTGGTTGGTTATCTGTGTGCATCGGCCAAATTGATTGAATATGAAGCGATGAAAGTGGTTGTGAGAGGTGAATGTACTGGAAACGCATATGGGGTGGAAATTTGAAGGCTGACATTGAGGAAGGAGTGAAGAAAATTGTTGAATTAGAACTTGAAAGTGTAAGTATACAAGGACCGCATTGCAATGTGGTTGCCAGCAAGCATAGACGTGGTGAAACGCACATATGCCTTGACCAGTTCTTTTTTGTGTCTGTCAGGCAGAAACTACAAGGGGAGGATGACCGATCCGGTGGAATGTTAGATTGGGTATTCGAGAGGAACCTTCAGAATCAGCTCATTCTCTGTTACTCAAACACAAGAGCCTCCTAATGAACACCATTGACGATTATATTGAATTTGCAAAATATGTATCTATCTTGTGAGACTCCTAACTTAGCAGTACTTCATGCTTACATGGGTAGGGCATAACTAGGAGTGCCCAGCAACCAGCGCTAGAGCATAGAGTAACATTAAACAGCTGCTTAATCAAAGAGCGATTGCTTTACTATTTGGGGAAAAAGAACTCTCGGAAAGTTCCCATTATGAAAGGGTTCCTAGTTGAGGGTTAGCATCAGTATTGTTGAGAAGTGTGGCTCACAGGTTAGAAGCGGCAGACCCTGAAGCAGAGGTCGGCCCGGGACCAGGGTTCAATTTCCAACGCGGCATGGTCTTGGGTCAATGTCCGCGGACTCGATAATGCTCGCCTAGGTGCCTACGCTAACCATGGGTCCCACTCTGCAACTCTGGGCAATAGCTTGCTTAATCTCCACAACGGCCCTAGCAGCGCCGGGGATGCCTGGCTTCACCTTGGGGGTGCCCTCTCACAGGGAAAGCCAGGACGGGTTCCCCAGCGGTATACAGCGCCAGGACGCCACGTAACGAGGTAACAGTGCGCTTTACAAGTATACATACATTACATTACATTATTCAAGATTACTTGTTGATAAATGTTGATACATTTGAATGAATCTCTTGAAGTAAGCCAGGTATTATAGTCCTCAAACTGGAGAAAGAACAGGAGTATTTTCAATTCTGTTGACCACCGTCAATGATCGTAGACATGAAAACTCCAGTGGAGCTCCCGTGAGATAATAATTTAAAAAACACACCCAGTTAGGCCTTATCCCTACCAAAATTCATAACATATTTTAAATTTTTCATAATAATTTGCACAAATTACTTTACTACAGACCTGAAGCCTATGAAAAAACTGGGTGATAGTTGAAAAATTAATATTCAAGTGTGATCCCCACCAAAGTAGCGGTTTTCACTGCTCTAGTGGTTGAACTCCAGGCTAGTGTTGTCAGGCTGTTGATAAAATAGTGAAGAATAAAAGCTGCAGACATGACACATTCAATCTTAATGTAAACTGACAGTATATTGGGATATTTTGGACCTCATGGATGGATATGGAGCCCTATCTACTCTCTGCACTAATTGGTCAAATTTCCATATATTCCATGTGGGAACATTGGCACAAATGGATGTGTGTCATTTTCAAACCTGTAATTGCAATAGCAAATAGAAATCATTAAGATTTGCTAATTAGACTTCCGCATGATAGGGAGTCTTACACAACTTTCAATGTGGACATCTAGGGTCATATTATCAAGCCCCAGCGATAATTATTGCTGAGCGCGCTTAGCGCGCTTCAAATTATCGCCGGCTATCGCTGGAATATATCGCCAAGCGAGCGCTGTATTATCTTATCAACGCTTAGCACTATGGCGATAAATATTCCAGCGATAGCGGGGTTTTCCATGGAACATCACTGGTTTTCCAGCGATGTTTCATGGAAAACGGCGATAACTTGATGATAAGGCCCTGTGGCCTTAGCCCCACAATCCACCTCCCATGTTAGGTATGCCTTAGTCAGGAATTTAACAGACGTTAAATTCCTGCGTTAAGGCATAGTTCACGCGATTACAAATATCGCTACCCCTCATTGATAATATCGTCAAGCTGGGTTAGCGATATTTTCCCATGGAGTTTTGTCAGGCACGCCTCCTTTGCATCTCATTAACAATGCGATGCAAGGCATGCTGGCAGTGGGCGCTAAGGCAAGGAAACACGCGCTAGCGTGTCCTTGGTAATCAAGCGATAATATTATCGCCGTTTTTCACCCGAAAACGGACGCTAAAGCGGCGATAATGTTATCGCCAGCCCTTGATAATATGCCTCGTAATGTTTAGCATATGTGAATCAATCATTTCTGAAGGGTACTTCTGATGGTAGATTCCTCACCTTAGATTATTCCACAGACAGCGGACTGGATTCAAAGATTGTTTGTAGCAGTGCTGTCACTAGTTGTTGTGGTGCAGCTGACTCCATAACACCCTGAAAGTGGCACAGCAGAGCTGCATATAACTGCCTCCTTTGCATGCTGACATCAGTTCCTTTCTTTTCACGCCTTCCAATACACATTTGGAGTTCTATACCCAACTTTAATAGTTTTCCGACAACTCAAAAACTTTTCCACAGTTTCTACAGAATAATGTCCCCACCATAAATGACAGAATTCAAGTCGTAATGTGACTATAGAAAGTAGGTGTCAGTCAGAGACCTGTACAAGGTGCGCTTAAGGAGCCTGGGCTCCGGACACACATCCAAGTTGCATGATAAATGCACCTATAGGTACCAGAAGGTGATTCAAAACAAGGAGGCGAAATTGTAAGTGACTGAGCATAAGAAGAAGGTCTGGTCTGGTGTAGAGCTCTCAATAAATTGTTAGCACTGTCTCTGTCCTGATCATGGGACCATTCCCGAATTCATTCCGCTTCCCGCTCAAAGTCCTCCCTTAAGTCTAAGTCCAAACGGATGCATAAAACAGTGAAGAGGACTTTACCCAATCCTGCCACTCTGACTCCAAGGAGAAGGGAGAAGGGTGTCAAGGTGCTAGTCGCACATAATCAAGTTCACAAACCATGAATCTGATCCCTTAGTTAGTCCTAATGCATCTCAAGTTTCTCTCGCTGTTGTTTACACTGCAAAGAGGAGACAGTGTCTCTCCCGGGTGTCATTTGTCACCCCAGTCCCCATTACTGGGTCTAGTTCGACCTTGGAAAAGACTTCCACCCTGGCCTTGGTAGATGATCTAGTGCTGATACCCATGAACTGACATTGGTTTGATCACAATGAAGTTGTACTGTGTAAAGTGCGACCTGTTATCTTGCTGATATTGAGGATGATTTGGAGGGGGGTGGCTTACTCCCCCTCATTACACTGATGAAGTTTTATGCCTTGATTTACTAAATTTCAGTGGGCTCGATAACTCTACTGAAATAGACCTTGAGTCGCCACATTGGCCATTAATGGAAGAAGAAACCTAGCTTGTAATGGTGGTTCGTAGAGAATCCTCAGAAATCCTACCACATGGGTAAGCGAGAAATGAGCCCTTGCTCCCATTTAATGATGCCATCAAAGATAACTATCTACCTGGTCAGAACCCATGTTCTTGCCCGCTTGTGAACAGTGACATCATAAATGTCATAAACCAGAGCCCGTGACCTGGATTTTCTCACCCATCACCAATCACCCGACTCCAGAAAGCCATATTGTATAGGCTGCGACCAGCAAGGTGAACCATAGCTCACTTCTTATCAATCCTTCTGAGAATTCATAGGTTTTCACAATAAATGAGGCAAATGTATACGGGATTCCCTCACACAAGCTTCCATTCATTGGGGAAATTCTGGACATGGTGGAAGTAAGGCCTTTTCTCCTCAGAAGCGAGTCCAGAACATTTGGGCATGATCCCAATGTTTCTGGCTCGATCCTGGAACCAGGCGAGGGCAACTGTGAGATTTCTTGGGCCCTTAGCTTCATGCAAATACAAGTGGTCCCAGTATTGAGGACACCTTTCCAACACCATCCTGGTCTTAGAGCAAATGGCTCAAAATCTGCAGTGGGGGCTGACGGATTGCACTTGTCCTGCAGAAGGCCATCTCCTTCCCAACTCAGTGGTGACAAACACATCACTAATGGGTCAGGGGGTGGGGAGGTCACCTGTGGAAGGTAGAGATCAGAGACCTTGGCCTCACCTGTGGGAGGTAGAGATCAGAGACCTTGTCTCCAGTAGATGGGTGATTCCATGTCATCTGACTGGAGCAACAGGCCAATCATCTGTCTCTGAAAGCCTCCTTGCCATCCATTGAGGGGAGGCTGGTACAGGTTCTCATTTACAATACCACTCCTATGTGTGGTACTGAAACAAGCACCACTGGAGGCACCTGGAGACCCAGAGCATATTTCTGGTCTGTCAGATCAGAAATGGGTGGAAGTCTGGCTAGATCGGATTGCCACAGTCTAAAACACACAGGGTTAGCCAACTTCTGCTAGAACACTATTTAGAAGACACCATCTGGCTTTAATTGAACTAGGGACTCCTGAAAGTCTTCCTGCCACTACCTCTCCTGCCCAGAGTTGGGAAGAAGATCAAGAACAACCATGCCAAATTCATCTTGGGGCTCTGGATAGGGCCAATGTGGTACTTGGTACCGTGTGCATTTGTCCTCCGATCACGCTACCACTACAAAAGAACCTCCTGACCAGCAGAAGTGCAGAGTCCTCCTTCTGAACATGCATGTCTTATACTTCCATTCATGGAGAATGAGCGGCAGCAGTTGACTTATTTCGATTTTGGATGTAGGTGTCAGTCCTACAGACAGACTCCCCTCCACGAAATCCATCTAAGCTGAATGCTGGGACAGGTTTGTACCCTGGTGTAGTGACTGAAATACTGACCGAACCAAGCGGAGCTGTTGGCAGTCTTTTGTTTGTTTTATACTTACTCTGACAATGCCTTTCAGCTGGGGACCGCTCAATGTTACTGGATAGCTCGTTTGGTTCTTCTGCGTTTGCCTGACCAACTGTCCTTGTTCAAATCGGCAGCTGTGATGGGCTTTATTAAAGGTTTGATGCATGTATTTCCTCCCAAACCATTTGTGATGGCACACAATTTAATTTGGCCTTGACATTCCTCATGTGTAGGCTTTTATGAGCTTCTGAATAGCTGCTCACTGTGTCTCCTGACCTAGAAGACTGTTTTACTCATTGTGATTATATTAATTCATTGCATGAATGAACTGCAGGCGCTGTCAGTGCAAATGCTCTTCACCAAGTGCTTTCTGGACAACGTGGTGCCGAGGGCCCGGGTGGTCTTCTTACCAAAAGTCATGACTCCCTTCCCCATTGGACAATCCATCACTCTACCAGTGTCCACTCACCCATCAAAAGAGTTTTGATTGGAATCCAAAAGGGCTTTATGTTTTTACATGGATCTTATTAAGGAGAATCAAGTGGATGATCAGCTCTTTGTGGTGCTCTCGGGAGCAAAGAAAGGGAAGGTTGTGCTGAAGAGGGCCCTGGTGAGGCGGATAGTTGTCTGTACTGGGATATGCTACATACTGACAAAGAAGCAGCCACCGAAAGTTAAGGACCCATTTCACCAGTGCCAAATGCACTACCACTGAGTTTGCACAGGGGTGCATTTCCTTGCTATTTGCCATGTGGCAATGTGGGCATCATGCACACGTGCAGGAAGCACAGATGCCTTGACAGCCTGGTAAAGCAGGAAGGACATTTCAACCACTCTGTTCTGTACCCACTCCACAGACCCTCCACCTTGAGGAGGTACTGCTGGGTATCTATTCTGAGATGGGGAATCTTCGATTAGAAGCATCCATCAGAAGAACAAGTTACTTACTTTGGGTACTGCACTTTATGGTAAATACTCTATCTGTAGGTTCCTCATTGGCCTCTAACTTCCCCGTTCTGTGATGTCGTTCTTTGTCACATCGAAAAACGTGCTAATTTAGTGATTAGAAGTTACCAACGACTGTTCATGTTCAGGATCTGAGGGTGTGGAAAGGAAATAATCAAGAAACGAACATCTGCACGCAGCATTGGTGCTCATGTGCAGCTTCTGGGGCATTATGAAGTAAGCGAGGAGCCGCCTGACACCAACTAGTGGCATGCAGGAGCACTGATTCAAAAAAAATCTCCGGATCCAGTCGGACACCTGGGGATATTTTAAGGTGAGAAAACTGCAGTTAAAGTATCCACCAGAAGGAGAATTACCAAAGATAAGAAACTTGTTCATTTGGCCAAACCTCCCCTTCTCACTATAGGTAGAGGAGCATTGGTAAAATAGCAATGCTGCCTTCCTACTTCTTTAATTTTCAGGGAATGTTTTGTTTATTTCGCATATATCAAGAACAAAATAGTTGCAGTCCGGGCAGGATCTGGTCCCAGGATTAATTCACATGTGTTGAAACTACCTTGTGAAAGTGGTGGACTTGGGTAGATATGGAATGCAAATAACCGGTGTTCCCCATGCAGGATCTTCCTAAGTGGTGTCCTGAAATCATATGAAGAGAATGTCTTTTGAGAGGCTGCCAGAGTAGTATGGAACTCAGGTACTAGTTCCATACCCAGATGCCAGAGGGATCCAATTAGTACTTCTATTGCCCCCACATAATGGACTGGTGCCCAAACTGGTACTGATGAAATTACAGTTTGTGGTCCACTGATAACAGTGTAGACTGAGAAAGTTTGGAAATGGATACCCGAGAACCTATGGACGCTGCTTGGGTAATTAGGATGTGTTTTAATTGGTGATATTTGGGAAGGGGATATCCTTCCTACTTTTGTGGGAACCAGTGCCCGCCTTGCAGTTTGTGTAGATTCAGAAAAGGGGGTGGTGATGAACAGAGTGTCTGAATTAAGCAGACCACTCTTACCCAGTCCAAAGATCAGGGCTTGATCCATCACTGTTTTTTAGCTCACTGCACCATCCCAGCTCAGAACCTGGCTACATGCAAATTAGTCTGTTCCTGTCCCAGTGCATGATGGGAACAGGGCAAACCAAACTACCAAGCCAATTCTTATACTGGGAAGGAAACAAGCTTCCGGGGACCGGTTTCTGGCATTTCAGCCGTCGTCGGCCCGGCTTGCTTGAATCCTGATGGTGCAATGAGCAAGGGACTCACATCTGAGTATACCCTTCCACGCTTATGGTGGACAAAATGAGTGGTGATTCAAGCAAGCCGGGCCGACGACGGCTGAAATGCCAGAAACCGGTCCCCGGAAGCTTGTCTCCTTTCTGGTGAAGAATTGGCTTGGTAGTTTGGTCTGCCCTGTTCCCATGATGCACTGGGCCAGGGACAGACTAATTTGCATATAGCCAGGTTCTGAGCTGGGATGGTGCAGTGAGCTAAATAATGGTGATGGATCAAGCCCTGATCTTTGGACTGGGTAAGAGTGGTCTGCTTAATTCAGACACTCTGTTCATCACCACCCCATTTTCTGAATCGTTTTTGGCCACTATAGGTGTGGCAGGGTATACTCAGACATGAGTCCCTTGCTCACTGCACCATCAGGATTCAAGCAAGCCGGGCCGACGACGGCTGAAATGCCACAAATCGGTCCCCGGAAGCTTGTCTCCTTTCTGGTGAAGAATTGGCTTGGTAGTTTGGTCTGCCCTGTTCCCATGATGCACAGGGCCAGGGACAGACTAATTTGCATATAGCCAGGTTCTGAGCTGGGATGGTGCAGTGAGCTAAATAACGGTGATGGATCAAGCCCTGATCTTTGGATCGGGTAAGAGTGGTCTGCTTAATTCAGACACTCTGTTCATCACCACCCCCTTTTCTGAATCGTTTTTGGCCACTATAGGTGTGGCAGGGTATACTCAGACATGAGTCCCTTGCTCACTGCACCATCAGGATTCAAGTATGCCGGGCCGACGACGGCTGAAATGCCAGAAACCGATCCCCGGAAGCTTGTCTCCTTTCTGGTGAAGAATTGGCTTGGTAGTTTGGTCTGCCCTGTTCCCATGATGCACTGGGCCAGGGACAGACTAATTTGCATATAGCCAGGTTCTGAGCTGGGATGGTGCAGTGAGCTAAATAACGGTGATGGATCAAGCCCTGATCTTTGGACTGGGTAAGAGTGGTCTGCTTAATTCAGACACTCTGTTCATCACCACCCCCTTTTCTGAATCGTTGCAGTTTGTGTAGGACACTTTCTTCTGTTTGCCAGCCTGACAAGGCAACTCACACAAGATGGGAAGGAGTTTTAGGTAGTCCGCCGACATATGGAACACATCTATAACTCATTTCATTGACATATAGTGGATACTCCTTGTGTGCACTTTATGAAAAAAATTACCTCAAGATTGCCCAGTCCAAGGGCTACTTACGGGGTCGGGATTGTGGCATGCATATCAAGTCAAAAATAAAGTTTATTTAAACCACCTGGTCTTTAAACCACAGCACATACATTATCATTTAAAAGAAGTCTACACATTACAAAGTCATTTTCCTAAGCAATAAGAACACTAATAACCTTAAAACTAAATTCCTACCAAATTTAAAAGCACTGATTTCATTTAAAATTACAAGGCGCCTTGCTTCTCTTAAGCCTCTATTGGACCAGGGAACCTCTAGACACCCTGCATACATTTCCCAATGGCTATCGCAATATCTAAATGTTTCATATCAGCGAGAAGCTCCCATGCTTGTGAACGCGCCCATACATCATACTTTAAAAAAATTGGACGAAGTATTAATTTACATAAATATAAAAATTTCCGACAGTCCAATAAAATATGTAAAATACTACATTTCATCCCTAGATTACACATGCATTTGCCATCTTGTTGAATTAGGCCAGATTTTATTGCACTATTTATTACGGGCGGATTGATACCGATTCTAATCCTTAGTACATCCATTCTTAACCAACGATTCGGTAATGTATCTAAGTAGGGATAGCTTAGGTCTTTCTCCCAGCTGTTTCTCATAAATTTTACAGAGTCTTTCATACTCAAATACTTTCTGTCGGCTGCTCGTGACAATTCTTTACCCTGCATTCTAAGTGCACTCTTTGTTACATCGATTTGCAATGTCTTGGGATCTATTTCTACCTTCAGGTAATCACAAATGGTCTTAAGATTGCGTCTTGTGGCTTTAGTCCACTTTCGCTCACTTGATTGAATCTCTTTCATGCACCACTGAGACACCTTTGTGACCTCCCCAAGACCCAAACGGTTCCAAAATCTAAGTAAATTTAGTTGCACCTGAATGTTCCAGGCCGAGTTCCAGTCTAATTGCCTGGATCATTTCAGAGCTAGGGAGAGAAAGTAAAGATTTTAAGCATTTCCCTTCATCTTTATCACATGAAATTTTACCATCAATACATAGATTTCTGAACCATATTGGAGTTGCGGAGGGATCATTGCTTTATAGGCCGTCAATAGAGGTTCATGGGACATATCACCATAGGTATGATTAAATCTTTTCAGCCCACATACCGCTATGTGTGCTTTTACTTTCTGCGCCTCTAGGTGCATACCCCACTTCAAAGAATTTGTAAACCATATCCCGAGGTATTTATATTGATTACAGTGTCTAGTTTTGTTTGACCCAGGTACCAATTAAACTTCCCAAAACATAATATTTTTGTTTTGTCCATGTTTACTGTAAGTCGTTTTGCCGTACAACATTCACTGAATTTATTCAGCTTCCTTTGTAGACCCACTTCGGTTTGGTCCAGTATGACTAAATCGTCGGCATACAACAAACAGGACAAATGCCTTCCATTTACCTTTGTGCGAAAGGAAGAAACAAGGGGACCCTACTCACTACGGAACCAGGGTAAAGGATTAATATGAAAAAACAATGGTTCCAGTGGAGTGATGAGACTATTTTCTGGATACAGGAAATGCTTAATAGCAAATATAATCCAAGGGTAAGACTATTTTCTGTCAGTGCTCATTACCCTTGGATTATATTTGCTATTAAGCATTTCCTGTATCCAGAAAATAGTCTCATCACTCCACTGGAACCATTGCTTTTTCATATTATTCCATTTACCTATGGGCATATGCCTCTGGCAGACCCCAAAATAAGGGGCAAATGTGCAAGGAATATTGCAAAAAGGAGCAGAGCCAGGACACAGCTTTGCCTCAATCCGTTATTTATAGCTATTGCATGTGTTAGGCCACCAGTAGTATCTTTAATCACCTGCCCCAATTTTGGCTATGCAACTCCTGAATTACCAGCAAAAGATCTGCAGGGACCTCATAATTTCTCAAGGCCTCCCACAAACACTCCCTATCCACCAGATCAAAGGCTGCGCGAAAGTCCACAAAGCAGCAGTATATCTTGCCCTGCTGCTCCATGAACTTCCGCGCCACAGCCCACAGAACAAAGCAGTGATCAACGGTGAAATGTCTGTCCTTAAAACCTCCCTGCTCAATTGGGACTATCGACTGCTGCTTTACCCACTCCATTTTATCTCCCAAGGATTATTCTTGAGAATACCTTTTCCCCGATGTTTAATAAATTAATTAGTCTATAGTTCCTTGGAACCTTCCTTTCTCCCTTTTTATGTAAGGGTCTAATTATGGCCCCTCTCCAAGACTTAGGGATACAACCTGTATATAAGATGGCAACAAACATATGAGATAAGAAACCAGCTCACCAATCTATATGAGTTTTAATTAGAATGGCGGGAAGATTGTCGGGGCCTGCTGCACGCGATAAGTTCAGCTTCTTAATTGTTTCTTTAACTTTCTCTACCTTAAAAGCTGGCTTTAGCACTTCTACACATGTTGTCCAATTTATTTTTTCCTTACTTATTACCGGGATCCTACTGGCTTTATATAAAAGTCACCTAAATAATTTACCCATGCCGCTTCTTCCACAACACAACTCATATTTTCCGAGGTCCTCCCTGCAGTAGCCTTTATCAACCTCCAGAATCCTTTTATATTTTTATTTTCTAATGTCTCTTGTAGGTTTGCCCAAAAATTTTCTTTAAAAATCCCTTTTTGCTTCCTCACTAATGTTTTATATTCTTTCTTCGGTTTAAGCAGGATCTCTAGATTCCCATAATTGTAACATATCCTCTGTTGTTGCTCTATTTTCCGAATGGCTTTTTTTAAATTCTGACATGCTAGGTTAAACCACCTGGGCCTTCCAATGTTATGCTGAGGCTTTACCTTAACCTGTTTCTTAACTTTTAGGCGCACTCTAAGACATTGCAGTGCCTGAGCTATTTTATCCACGTACCAAGTTACCTGGTGGCCTTCTACGCTATCCATCTTTACATTTTGTTGAAAGCTTACCAATTTCTCAACATATTCTTCCGTCAATTTTGTGGTCAAGCGCTTTGGGTATTCCATATTTTGGGCAATCACTCTTTCACAAGGACTTATTGGCCCCATTAAATACTCACAATACCGAGTGTTATGATCACTGTCCCTGCGTTTAATTACCCGGAACTTCTTTACCATTCCATAGTTCCAGGCCTGAATAAAAATATAATCTATTGGGCACTGTTGATTGTACTCTAAAAGTCTGTGTAGCTGGCTAATCTGTGTCCATCCTACCGTTAAGGCATATTAATCCCATAGAACCCAGAAACTTCCCTAATGCTTCATCCTGCTTAGTGGATAAACACGTGGGAAATTCTCCTGACCCTATATTATAGGAGCTCAGGATTTCATCAAACCAGTGATCTAATTTTCCATAGTTTAATTTATGATTAAAGTCACCCATTATCACCATTGTATCTTTCCAATACATTTCATTTAGTTTAGTTATATCCTTTTTGAAGAGCCCCATCTCTGTATCATATTCTTTTTGGGAACCCCATTGGATATATACATGTATAAGAATCAAATGATCACCATTTCCTTCAATACCTGGGTAAGATGCCTTACAAACCAACAACCATTTACACAGTGAGCTAATTAACTTAACCTCTTCCACTAGCCTGGTTGAGGTAAGTCATAATCCCACCCGAAGGGCATCCACATTTTTTCACCTTCCTAGCTGGTTTGTGAAATTGAACAAACCCTTCGACTACTGGGGTGTTACCGCATAGCCATGTCTGTTGCAAGCAGATGATATCAACATACTTTGCCACGTGGATTAAACTATCCACCTTTATTTGACCTCACATCCCGTTTATATTCCATGAAAATAATCTCAGGCTATGCAGCAACTCTGTGTCCTAATCAATTTCACTGAGACACCCTGACTCATTCAGTCCCCATGAGCATAAACTTAGGGTACTATTATCCAGACCCCAACTGCCACAATTTTTATAGGCCTCCAAATTCTCTACTGCTATGGTAATGTTTGCCTTCTCCCCTCGCCCCCCTGCTACCAGCTTCACCTGTCGTTCCCCCAAACCTGCATGGAATCTCAGGAACCCTACTTCTCACTGTTTCCCATCCTCAATTTCTACTTCAGAAATTGTCCTTATACCCTCTTTTAGTATCTCCTTCCCTGCTTTCTGGATAGAAGCCTTAACAAGTCCTCAGTAAAGTTGGACCTTTGTGTATTCTGCACCTTGGTTGTTAATACTAAACGCTACCTGTCTCAAATCCTTTGTACCAATTTCTTTTAAACTTGGACATTTTGCAAAGGAGAATAAGAGTTGAGAACGATTTAGAGGTACTATCTTCCTTTTTTTTTTCCTCCCAGACTCTTGGACAATAGGTGTAAAGTATATCCACAATCAGCCACGGCCAGCAGTGGGACTACCTGCAGGGCAGTGACGTGGGGAGGGGGAGGGGCAGGTGGGGGTAGTAATGTATGGATAACAGAGTTTTACAGGTAAGTAAACATTTAAATAAATAAAATGAATTTTGTTGCGTGCACTGCATCACATTTGGGGATGCAGTGCACTCAACAAAATTTGTTTTATTCATTTACATGTTTACTTACCTGGGAAGCTCCGTAATCCATACATTACAAACCCCCCCTGCCCCTCCCCCTCCCCACGTCACCGCCCTGCAGGTACTCCCACTGCCAGCCGCGGCTGTCCACAATTTGTTCTTATTGCTCTTAGCTGGGTTTTTTCCGTCCCAATCATCTCTTCCCTGCCATTCGTTTTTTCTAGGTAGTATGCTCCCTCTACTTCCTACAACTGCTAAACTTCTAGATGGTTCTTTCTCTCTTGACTCCTTTCTATTGTTTTTTAAACACTTTACCTCCCTGCAAGATTTACGGGTGTGGTTTACTGATGTTATTTTTCCTTCTACAATGGCTTCCCCTCCTCCAGAGACGGGTTGCCTCTCTATATGCCTTCTTCCCCTTTTATTATTTTGCAGCATTCCATCATCTTGGGTTTGTACTCTAATCTTCAATTCCTTGCCCTTCTCTTTTATAAAGGCCTTCTTCATATATACAAGATGGCCTTTTATGGGGATACCTAAGATGTTGATTTTTTGGCCAGGGAACTCTCCCCGCCTCATTACCAGCATCGGCCATTTGGAGATATATACCTCATGCTGGGACCCACCCTCCACTGTGGTTCCTGTATTCCTTTCAACATGGCCTTCTATTGTAGTATCTTGTACAGGTCTAACCATTGTTGGCATCTGCCCCCTTATCCCCTGTAATTCTTCTATTATTCTTTTAAATTGTATCTCATGTTTTTTTAACAGGGTAGTATTTAGCACTGAGACTTCTAACAGCCCTTGCAGCATTTTCTGTAGCATCAGAATAATGTCCAGCATAGAGGCAGAAGATGATGTTGTGATGTCCAAGCCCAGCGTACCATTCCGTAGTATTTCATTTAATGAGTCTATAAGCTTGGGACTTTGGTTTCCTGCATGATCCATACTTCTGTCAAACGTAGTTCTTGAGGCAGAGTTTGACAGGTTAGTGTAGGCCCCCACATCTTTGGACCCATTCTCTAATGATACCTTATCCTCACCCCCTACCGAGGAAAATATCCGAAGAGAAGATGAAAGTCTTGGTTGCATAGGAGGGTCACTGAGGCTTAAGTTACTCTGAGTAAGGTAGGAATACGCAATCTCTGCGACCTCCTCTGCACTTTGTGGCTCCTTATTGCTTTCTTGGGCTTGGCCTTTTCCCGGTGTAAGTGCCCTCTTAAAGTGCTTCCCCACAAAGTCCTTTATTGATTTGGACACTAAGCCACCTTCTTTCCCACAACCTTGCGATTTACTCCCTACGGTGGGTTTCTTAGTGATTTTATGGCACGACACGGAGGCCATATTATGCAAATCTCCTTTATTACTACAGCTCAGTAGCAACAATTGAAGAACATGGAACTTCAATGAACATTCTAAAGAAGTATAAAGTTCCTTGTAGACTATCTCTCATCCTTCTTTGTTGTTGCTGCTCAGAAAAATAAGTATCTCTCTCTAACATCCATTATCTGATCTTGCATATCTTTGCTTTATTAAGATCTATTTATGATTATTATATTATATCTTATGGGCGTAGACTATATTTCATTGTAAGAACCGTTTATTTCATTTAATAACTACTCCTTAGTAATGTTTTTTCATACAAATGTTAAGAAAATGTATTCCTTTTCACTCTAATCGATCTATTAAACAAAAGCGCCCTCCTTAATACAACGTTTACCACCTCCGGTCTGATTTCGGGCCGGATTAGGTATAAATTAGGTATGTCTTACTTTGAATGCTCACGGCGCGAGATTAACTTGCCCCGTATGCTTTACTTTTGAAATGCTCGCGGCGCGAGATTAAATTACCTCCGTTTTGTCACACTCTTTTGCGCACTCACTCCTACCTTGAAGCTGCGAGTCCCGCTCATAATATCCTACTCTCTACCCTGGTCGCTTCCCGTACCTCGACTCCGTATTTGTGCTCAACCGCCCCCTCCGACAACAACAACCGAGGGGGACGGATTAAAGGAATGCACCTTAGCATCGGCCGACTCACGTCGTAACGTGCGTGCCGGCCATTTTGGATGATTGGGAATGCCTCAATCGTTAACATTAGATGGACATTTTATTAAATTGGGACACGTACCCTGCGAGCAAATGACAGTTATAACACTTAGTGTGTAAAATTCATCGGCGGAAATACAGCGTTTCGATCCAATTCTCAACAGTATTACTAAATTTAATTTTGTAATTAATATTTGAAATAATTAAATAATTAGTTAAAACGAATTAACCTATAATAGATACAAGATGTCTGAACCTCTACCAAACATCGAGGGACATCTAGAAAGACTCATTAATAAAGCCCATGAAAAGGTAATTGGAACCATTGATGAAACCATCAATAAAAAACTAGAGTCTTTAACATCCCCACGCCCTTCCACTAGTAACCAACAAGAGGGAGCAACAAAGGCTCCAAAAAAGCGGAGATTTGGAGGAAGTAAAGGAAAAGACCCTCAAAGATCAAAATCCTCCTCCCTCCCCTCACACCCTCGGGGTGGTGACATGAATGGTGTCCCGGACACCCCATTTGGGCAAAAAGAAGGCCCAGAGCCCCCGATTGATATTGACACCAGTGACAATTCAGAACCAGAAATAGATCTCTCCTGTTCTTCTGAATTCAATACCGATGAGGAAGAGGCGCAAGAAAGGGGAACGGGGAGCTCACAATCAGCACTAAAGGCTCAAGATAATAACATGGGTCTCTTGGACCCTTTGGGTAACCCTATGTTTGATCCCCTCTTAACCCTTTCGATGCTGATGACGAGCTCAGCTCGTCATCACCCACGGGTGTCGTGTGCTGATGACGAGCTGAGCTCGTCATGGTGCCACTAAAATGGCATTTTCCAGCACAGGGGGGGGAAACGCCCAGCAGCCATGTGGTTAATCAAACATCCATTATCTTCAGACTGGACTCCCTCCCAACATGTGGGAGACTATCTTACATTCTGGCTTAAAAGGGAGATCCCACAAGAGGTAAGAGCTAGATTACGCTCCGAATGCCCTCATAGCCAAATAAAATTGTGGCAACCCCTGAACCAAAAGTAGTAGCCTTTATTTCAAAGACCTCTAGAGATCCAAAAAAAGGCATTGACAAGGGCTTGAGATCTTGCCAAGATCGCCTCCTTGATACGGTGGGTCCTATTACCAACATTTTTGAAATGGCGGAATCTGCCTACCTGGAAGATCGCCAAGTAGACCCCAAGGAATTCAGAGAATAGGTTCAGAGGGCCATTTGTTTAATTGGTAACGCCAACACTGCATTGTCTATTGAAAGGAAAAAAGGGATCCTCTTTAAAATAGATCCAAAATTAATTGAATTGGCAAAAGGTAATGGAGGGGAAAATACACAAGGCTTCCTTTTCGGAGACAAATTCATTAAAGACATGGCCAGATATGTTGGAGCCTTCAGCTCAATTCAAAAATCACAGAAAGACATCAAGAAAGTCTTTCAAGAACGTGTTTTTACACGGGCCGGGAGAATGCGGGGTCATTTCCCCGGCCGTGGAAATTCAAACACAAGACCCTTTATCACCCGTGGAGGAGGAAGATACAATAATAACTCAAACTTCAGTCAATTCAACCCACAGAGACAAAGAAACGCGGATGCAACTTTAGGGGAGAACAAAGACAACGTTCATTTTCTTCAGGTAAGAACTTTGTCAGACCCTTTAGATATCCCTCCAAAAGTAGGGGGGAGACTACACCAATTCGCTGGGAACTGGAATCTAATAACAAAAGACCCTTGGGTTCTTAATACTGTCAGAGGTTACAAAATAGATTTTATAACTACTCCTTATCAACCCAAACCCCCACGAGAAATAGTTTTCTCTGGAAAGGACAAAGCTCTAGTGTCTCAAGAGGTTCAAGAACTTTTTTTAAAAAGTGCAATTATAGAGACTACTCAGACGGGTTTCTTGAGCAATATATTGCTTGTGGAAAAGAAAAACAAGGAACAAAGGCATGTCATAAATCTGAAAGAGTTAAATCAATGGGTAGTTTATCAACATTTCAAAATAGAGGGAATTCACGTCCTACGAGACATCTTAAGGAAAGGAGACTGGTTGACAAGACTAGACCTGAAAGACGCTTATCTAACAATACCAATCTGGATACACCACCAAAAGTTTCTCCAATTCACATGGCAAGGCCATTTATATCAATTTTCAAGCCTCCCCTTCGGTCTGTCTTCCTCCCCATGGTGTTTCACCAAGGTTCTTCGTCCCGTTGCCTCGTGGCTGAGAGAAAAGGGAGTAAGACTGATAATATATCTCGACGACATACTCACAATGGGTCAGTCGAAGAAGACTGTTGTTCTTCATACAAACCTTACAATCAACCTATCACAACACTTAGGCTTTGTGATAAACTTAAAAAAGTCTTTCACAGTCCCGTCCCAACAAACTCAATTCTTGGGTTTTCTAGTAGACACTGTAAAGGCAGAACTTCGCCTACCACGCGACAAAGTGAGAAAAGTAAGGAAGGAAATCAGAAAAGTCCTGAAATTAAAAGAGTTTCCCCTGAGATTTCTAGCCAAATTATTAGGCCTTCTTTTTTCAACAATTCAAGCCATCTTCCCAGTCCCGCTTCATTACCGGGCACTACAAAGACTCAAGACACATTACTTGAGACTGAACCAATCCTATTCTCAACTAATCTCTCTAGATCAAGAATCGAAAACAGAACTCATCTGGTGGTTAAAGAATCTGGAGGCATGGAATGGCAAAGTCATTTTTGGGGAAGAACCAGATCTTATAATAGAGTCAGATGCGAGTTTGGAAGGATGGGGAGCCAGATGTGGAAACATGACTACCGGGGGTCGTTGGACTCCTCAAGAGAAGTTGTTACACATCAATTGCTTGGAACTACTAGCAGGTTCATTTGCAATTTGTTCTTTTACTCAGAATTCAATGAAATGTTGCGTAACCCTTCGCATGGACAATGTGTCAGCAGTTCGATACTTCTCGAAATTGGGGGGTCCTCATTCGAAAGACTTAACAGACATAGCGAAGAGCCTGTGGAACTTTTGCTTGAACAAAGATATTTCTGTTGTGACAGAACACATTCCCGGACTGAACAATGAAGTAGCGGACTGGCACTTGAGAAATTTCCGAGACTCCAGCAATTGGAAACTGAACAGACAAATATTCCTAACAATTCAGTCCATATGGGGTCCCTTAAAAACAGATCTGTTTGCGGACCGTATGAATACCCATCTGAAAAACTTCTTCAGTTGGAGGCCGGATCCTCAAGCCCTGAGTGTAGATGCCTTCCTTCAAGATTGGAGAGGACTAGCACCTTATGCTTTCCCTCCTTTTGCAATGCTTCCTCAAGTTCTCCTTCATGCTCGAAGTTACAAACAGAGTATGGAAGTAATAACTCCTCTTTGAAGATCTCAAGCTTGGTTTCCCATTATTCTGGAAATGAGCATAGATTTTCCCATCCTGATTCCCTCTTTCAAAGAAATCCTACTGGATCTAGAGGGTCATATCCATTCACTAGTAGAACAGGGACTTCTTCCTCTGACGGCATGGAAGATTTCCAGCGACAATGGTGTATCCCTGGGCTTTCGTCTAATGCTTTCAGACTCATTTCTGAATCCTGGGCATCAGGAACAAGGAAAGCATATAGATTGGCATGGGCTAAATGGGTTCGCTGGTGCGTTCAACGATGTTTTGATCCCATTTCAACTGATTTAGTTAATATTATTAATTACCTTTCAGATCTTTTCACCTCCGGTCTATCTTATAGAACCGTAAACGTTTACAGATCTGCAATATCAGCTGGTCATTCTTTAATTAATGGAATTTCTATAGGACAGAACCTTTTAACTAAGAAAATAATGAGAAGCATGAGGGTTTTAAACCCACCTGGTCCAAGGTATACTACTCTGTGGGACGTTACCCTTGTTCTCCGAACCTTATCTTCGTGGGGAGATAATTCTTCTCTTTCCCTTAAACATATTTCTTTTAAACTTACTGTTCTACTATGCTTAGTTTCTTTTAGAAGAACCTCAGACGTTAAAGCTTTAGATATCTCAAATAGAGCCTTTCAACCTGAAGGAGTTTGCTTTTTCTTAAAAAAGAGAACTAAAACACTTTCTTCTTCTATTTTTTACCCCTATTTTAATGGAAATAATAGACTTTGTGTAGTTAAGTGTTTAAAAGAATATGAAAAAAGAACCAAAGTTTTAAGATTAAACGATTCTCAATTACTAATCTCTTATAGATCCCCTCATAAAGTAGTCTCTGCTCCAACTTTAGCCAGATGGGTTAAAAATGTTATGTATGGGGGGCGTGGCCAAGATGGCGGCGGAGTAGGACGCTCTCTCGAGTCCCTCCGGCGCCGTGCCCGAGTTTAGCCTTGTCTTAGCACCATTGGCGGCCTGCTTTTCCTTGCCTGGGCCCGCTGCACTTCTGGAGTCGAGAAGCCGGGTCTGGTGCCTCGGTGGGTGCCGCGGAGACTCGAGTGTGGAGTTGGCGGCGGCGGCGGCCTGCAGCCTAGCGGAGGCCCTGCAATCCCCGGCCTGCAGTGGGGCGAGACGCCGGACTTCCGGTCCGCGGCAGAGCGACGTAGCCCTGGTCGGAGAGGCGGCGTAGAGCGGACGACCAGCCGGCGGAGCAGCACAACGCCTCAGCGTCACATCGGGGGCCGGGACCGGCAGGGGGTGCTGCGAATCGAGGCGGCGGAGCCCGGTGAGTGCTGCGGGCTTGCGGCTTCCCCTCCCCCCGGCCCGATCTCCGCGCTCGAGAGGAGCGGGCCGAGCGGGGCTTTCCAGGCTATTTCTGCCCTTGGGAGGTAATCCAAAGCGGAGCGGACACCGGTGGGGGACACAGCTGACCTGGCCGACCTCTGGGAGGGCCCCTCGAGCCCCTGGCGATCCGGACTCGGGTTCTCTGGCCTTGGGGGTCAGGCTGGCCCGGAATTGGACAGCTACATCCCGCAGGAGGGGTCGTGGAGTGGGCCTGAGGCGGGAAGGCCCTGATCCCTGGAGCCTAAGCTGGCGGAGCCCGCAGACCTGGGATCTGCCCATAGTGTGGAAGTTATTGCCCAGTGGAGGGGGTCACTGTGAGGCCCGGTTGCGCTACTCTGCCTCCCCGGGCTCTGCCCGAGGTACCCCGGGGCGCCTTGGTTAGGGGAGGAACCTTGCTGAAGAGTTGCCACCGAGACTTGGACATTGAACTGAGGTCTGGCTGGTCCTGCTTGCCGCACCGCATAAGTGAGGCGCGACTGGAGTGCCAGGCGCCTACTGTCTGCTGCGGCCGCACCAGAGCACAGCCCCGACTGAAGGGGGTCGTTTACACTTCGTGGGCCAGTGATCTCCGGCCCTGCATTACGTCTGCACTGCACCTGAGCCTCGTCTTGCTGTGTTGCGGAGCGGGGTGCCGAGGACGCCTGAGTGGAAGCTGGGTCCACCCAAAGAGAGCGGCTGCGCTGGCTTGGATAACGCGGCGTGGGTGGAGCGCCTGCCCTGGTGACGGGGAGGAGTGGAGGACAGTTGGAGTACCGGAGTCGTCCCTGGCTGCGAGGGGGCCACTGCGCCCTGCCGGAAGTGCCGCAATGTCGAATGCGTCCCGCAACAAAGGGAAGGCTGGTAAGGATGGGGCGTCGAAGACTACCCTACACCCGGCGTCCCCCGGAGCCAGCGCGTCGCCTAAGAAGTCGGATGATGAGGCCCCTGCGACTAAGGCCTTCATGACGGAGCTCTTTGCCTCCATCAAGGAAGACATTTCGGAATTGCGTGCCCAACTGGCATCAGACCTCCGAGAGGTCCGGAGGGATGTGGATGGTATCGGGGAGCGGGTGGCCACCTTGGAAGACCACGATCTGAGTGTTGCAAATGACGTGCATCAGCTGCAGCAAGACATCATCCGTCTCACCGAACAAAACCTAGACCTCCAGTCCCATACCGAAGATTTGGAGAACCGTTCTCGACGGAACAATATTCGCATTCGAGCGGTACCATGGGACGGGGAGGCAGGGGACCTCCGGGGCTAGGTCCAGGCCCTTCTACTGCAGGTGCTAGGCGACGACGACGTCCAGGAAATCAGGATGGACAGGGTGCATAGAGTTGGGCTGCCGAGGAGAGGGGGGCCACCACCGGACATCTTGGTTTGCATCCATGACTTTCAATTGAAAGAACGCATTCTGCGGAAGGCCCGAACCATTACCTCGCTGCAGTTTAGGGAGCACAGGCCACAGCTGTACCAGGACCTAGCGGCAACGACCCTCCAGAAACGACGGGAGTTTCGCCCAGTGACTGCCTTCCTGCGGGAGCGTGGCATCTCCTACTCTTGGGGTCATCCGTTCCGCATTATATTTCATTGGGAGAATAGATTGGCGCAGAATCGCTCCCTCCAAGTGGCGAAGGATCTCCTAGGCTTGAATGATGTGCCTTCCTCGCAGGTCGCGGATGGCTCTCCGCACAGGAGGCGCAGGCGCTCCTCCTCTTGGCAACGGGTGGGCCCAGATTTGGATACCAGACGGCCTGACCTCTCGACTAGCCTCCAGGAGAGGGGGGCCGCTGTGGCCTCGTGACTTTGGCGTCCTCCCAACAGAGCTCTGGGGCTGCCTAACTTTTGGCCGATAGCAGGCAGGCGCCGGAGGGGCGCATGACTTCGAGT
Source organism: Lissotriton vulgaris (assembly GCF_964263255.1). Classification (NCBI taxonomy): domain Eukaryota; kingdom Metazoa; phylum Chordata; class Amphibia; order Caudata; family Salamandridae; genus Lissotriton; species Lissotriton vulgaris. The sequence goes on along the minus strand of NC_141700.1, from coordinate 140,877,637 downwards.
ACCGTGGGTTTGAATGTACTTTTGGAGAAGACACCCCAGTTCGTGGTCCCTGGGGGCACCTGATGTGGTCTCCCGGCCCCATCCCAGGAGGATTCTTCTGTTCCATCCTCTGCAGGGAATGTCAAATGTGCTGGTTTATAGTGCCTTGTTTTTTTTACTATTGACCTTTTGTTTGGGGGGAGTGTTTGGGGGGGCGGGGGTTTTGGGGGGGGTTGCATGGGGGTTCGATGGTGGCGACGCGGGTGCTCTTTGGCTTATGTGGCCGGATTGGGTGTGGGTGAGTGTGGAATGCGTGTCGGTATGGGGGTGTCATGAGGTGGCTGTAGAGCGTCCTGATCTGTTACTCCATTATGCCTGTTAGTATAGGAACTTGGAACGTTAAGGGCCTAAATTTGCCGCAGAAACGACAGAAAGTATGGAAATATGTGACTGATCATCAGTTGGATGTGGTGGGGCTCCAGGAGACCCATTTAGCACGCAAGGACGAGCTGCGCCTTAGGCATGGGGGTATCCCCTTATATATAGATCTTCTGCGTCCACGAAACATAGGGGGGTTGCACTCCTCTTCCGCGCTGCGCTACACTTCCAGCCTGTTGACGTGCGCAATGATAAGGAAGGCCGCTGGCTGATGTTGAAGGGGCATGTTCAGGGACGGCTGTGTACCTTTGTGGTAGTGTATCTCCCCAACGCTGGCCAAAACAAGTTCCTACAAAGTTTGTTGCAGAAGGTGGGCGATTTTGCTGAAGGTCATTTATTCCTTTTGGGGGACTTTAACTTGGTGTGGGATAAGACAGTGGATAGCTCTGGGACCCATAGGGCTGACACGGGGATGCTCTCTGCCTCTTCGCAACAGTTGGTAGGGGAGCTGGGGCTGGTCGATGGTTTGCGCTTTTCCCATCCTACCTCCCGGGATTACACATTTTTCTCTCATGTACACCACTCTTACTCCCGACTGGATCACATTTTCCTTAGCCAGGCTCTTAGAGGAGATGTTCTCGATTCTACCATTCTTCCGCTCTCGATCTCTGACCACAGCTTGCTGGTGCTTAGCCTCCGCTGGTCGCCACCTGGTGGCGGGCAACGGAAATGGTACTTCCCGGCCTCGGTAGTGAGGGACGATACCTCTAATAAGGCGTTACGGGAGGCTATCAGGGAATTTTTTGTGCTTAATCCCGTATCAGACACCTCGGTCACCAACACTTGGGACGCCTTTAAGGCGTCCATCAGGGGCACGTGCCTGGGCCTCAATGCACGCCTTAATAGGCTGAGGCGAAAGGAGCGGGAGGACCTGGAGGCGGAGTTGCTGACACTCGAACAGCCTCACAAGCTCAACCCGTCAAGAGTGACTCTCCGGCCCCTGACAGCGGTCCGGGGGAAATTGAGGGCCCACTATAATAACAGGGCCGAACTCACCCTGCTGCGGCTGGGAAGACAATCCTACTCCTGTGGGAACAAGGTGGGCAGACACTTGGCGCGCCAGCTGCGAGACAGGAGGGAACGAGAATATATCGGTGGGATTCGCGATGCGACGGGGGTGTTACAACATCGGGACGAAGCAAAAGCGGCCGTTTTTGGCCACTTTTATGCGGATCTCTACACGGGGGACAGGTTGGACGCGGGGGTTCAGAGGGAGTATTTACGGCGCCTGCCCATCCCCCAGGTGTCTAAAGAGTGGAATGAGCTGTTGGGGGCCCCGATAACCAGGGAGGAGGTGCTTGATACCATTAAGAGTCTTAAGTTACACAAGGCCCCTGGGCCGGATGGTTACACCGCCATTTTCTACAAAACGTACGCCACCGACCTCTGTGATTTTTTGGTATCCCTCTATAATGGTATGGCCGAGTCCGGCTCCTCACCTGGCTCCCTGGCGGAGGCGGTGATTACGGTCCTACCGAAGCCAGGAAAGGACCCCACCCGGTGTGCCTCGTTTTGCCCCATACCGCTCCTTAACATAGACGCTAAACTATACTCGGCGATTCTGGCGCATAGGCTACAAGACTTAATGCCGCCGATTATTCATACTGACCAATCGGGATTTATCAAAGGGCGCCAGACTCAGGATAACACACGCAGGGTGGTGCACCTGATTGAAAAAGCAGACAGGTTTCGCATTCCGGCGGTTCTGGTGGGGCTGGACGCCGAAAAGGCTTTCGATCGTGTGGTTTGGAACTTCTTGTTTCATACGATGGCGGCCTTTGGCTTCTCGGAAACGTTTATCAACATGGTAAGGGCTAACTTTAGCGATCCTAGATCCCGCGTGGCGGTAAACGGCCACATGTCGCATTCTTCCCGCATTCCAGAGGCACTAGGCAGGGATGCCCCCTTTCCCCCCTCCTATTCGCGCTGAGCATAGAGCCCCTAGCGGTGGCGGTGCGAGAGCATGAAGGAGTAAGGGATCTCCCGTTTACAGGAGAGCAACATAAAATCACGCTTTTCGCGGACGATATTCTATTTTCCTTACCGGATCCGGAACACTCGCTGCCCTGTATCAGAGAGCTCCTGCTGCAGTATGAAGAGGTAGCCGGCTTCAAAGTTAACTATAGTAAATCATATATCTTAAATCTTACTCTTTCGCAGGCTGCGATCGAGCGCGTGCGGCCCCTGACACCTTTGGCCTGGGCCGACGGTTCAATTGTCTACTTGGGGGTCCACTTGACTCCGACAGTGGGCAAGCTGTTCTCAGCCAACTTCCCGCCCGTGTTAGCAAAGACCCGAGCGGAATTGGACAGATGGAAACCTAAATTTTTATCCTGGCTGGGTAGAATCCATGCCGTTAAAATGGTCCTCCTCCCTAAATTCCTGTACTTATTTCAAGCCCTGCCCATTCCTTTGGACAGCGATTATTTTCGGCGTCTCAGGACCCAGATACTGCGCTTTGTATGGCAAGGGGGGGTCGGGCGCGATTCTCCTTTACGGTACTGCGTCGGCCAAAATCCGAGGGCGGAGTGGGACTTCCTGACTTACAGCTCTATTATAAAGCAGCGCAATTAAGAATCCTGGTGGAGTGGTCGCAGCAAATGTCAGAAAAACATTGGCTGCACATGGACCGGAGCGTGGCTGGCAGATCGGTTTGGGACTTGGCGTGGAAACCAAAGAAGGACCGCCCTCTGAACGCTTATATCAGTACCCCCACGAGTACCACTCTGAAGGTGTGGGACACCCTGGCCATGGACGATCGTTGGACTACATTCCCATCGCCGTTCACGCCCTTGCACTTCAATCCGGCCTTCCCACCGGCGTGCCAAGAGGGGGCCTTTGACGCCTGGAGGGAGGGAGGCTGCAGGGCCTTGACTCATTTGTTCCACGGGCAAGATCCCCTCACATTCGCTAATTGCGTGAGGGACTACGGGGTCCCCTTGTCCGACCGATATCGCCACGCACAACTACTTCATTGGGCCACGTCGCCGGGGGTACTAGAGGCAGCTACGAGACCTCCGTCGCCATTCGAAGCCTTCCTTCTGCGGACATCTGATATGAAGGGGGCCATCTCCTTCTTGTACCAGCTCCTGCTTAAATCGGTAGTGTCGCCTCGGCCTCGCTACATGGAGCAATGGGAGGAGATGCTAGGGAGAGAAATCTCTGATACCGAGTGGTCGGCGCTGTGGCGAGATCTGACATCGTTTAACCATTCGCTACATCTACGGGAAGCCCATCTCAAGACTCTTATGCAATGGTATTTATGCCCGACCAGGCTCCGCCGCATCTATCCGGCCACCTCCGATAAATGTTGGAGGGGCTGTGGGTCCCTCGGGGACTTCCGCCACATCTGGAGGGACTGCCCAGCGATCCGGCCGTACTGGGAGGAAATCCTCTCACACATTAGGGAGATTCTCCGATATCCCGTTGAGGACTCCATGGCTTCTATCTTGTTAGGCCTGCGTGAACCCGGCCTTGAACATCAGACCCGGGCAGACAAGAAGATACTGTGGCTTTGTCTAGGAGCTGCTAAGCCCACGCTGGCCGCGGCCTGGAAGCAGAAAGAGGCACCATCAATATCTTTGTGGCACGCGAGACTGTGGAAGCTTCTAAGCTTGGAAAGAATGGCGGACATCTTACTAGGCAATTTCAAGAACTTTCAATATCAGTGGTGACCTTTGGTTACCTACCTCTCCAAGGGTTTGCCTTCAGCTGTATGTCCTGCATCCTTACGGTCACTACACCTGTTTCAAGTCTAGTTGAATGATAGAATGTGAGTTGGTATGAATGAAGTCGCCACCATGGGAAGGGTGGGGTGGAGGGGGGGGGGGGGGGGGATAGTTTACTTTTCCTGGTTCATGGTTCACCGAGGTGCATGTAGTAGGGACTGTGGCTTGGCCGACTTGGACATAGCGAATTGGGCCTGGAAGCTTCTTACTTGGCCTTTAGTACGCTCAAGCCCGTTGATAGCCTCACCGAACTGTTACTATGCGGCTGTATGATTATGAAGTCGTGATTTTGGTTTTGATGTGCATATGTCGTCTTGAGATATTGACGCTTTATAGCTTCGGACTCAGCCCCCTGCGTGGGGAAATGTACGGCACCTCGGTGGCCTTCCCTGTTTTCTTGTCTTTCTCAAAATAAAAAATTTTACAAAAAAAAAAAAAAATGTTATGTATGAAAGTGGTGTGGATGTCTCAATTTTTGGTGCCCATTCTATTAGAGGTGCTTCTGCATCAAAAGCTTACTGTCTTGGTGGAGGATTACAAGATATCCTTAGAGCTGCAGATTGGTCAAATGATACTATGTTTAAAGCTTGTTACTTCAGACCAATCAATAATGTGATTGATAATGTTCTTAATGCACTTTAAACTTGCATAATATGGCCTCCGTGTCGTGCCATAAAATTTAGATTGTTCACAGCCTGCTGGGCAGAAAATCTGAATTTTATTAAGGACACGGAGGCTAATATTATCCCTCCTCTTATATTGTACCCCACCCTACTCTTTTGTACAATATTATAATACTTCAACTTTTTCTTTCAGAGTAAATGTGGTTCCTCTCTTCTGGAAGTTGATATTTGGAAATTCTTGGTTCTCCGGTTCTTTTGAGTCTTACGTTTATGTTCTTCATGATGATCTTTCTTCGCAGTTCTTGAACAAAGAAGGATGAGAGATAGTCTACAAGGAACTTTATACTTCTTTAGCATGTTCATTGAAGTTCCATGTTCTTCAATTGTTGCTACTGAGCTGTAGTAATAAAGGAGATTTGCATAATATTAGCCTCAGTGTCCTTAATAAAATCCAGATTTTCTGCCCAGCAGGCTGTGAAAAATCTAAATTTTCTTCACCTCCCTTTTATCGTTTTTCGTGGGAGTTGTAGCTTGCACACCTTCAGGCCCCCTTCAGGCCCCCCTTCTGGCCCTTCTTCAGTTGACGCCACCTCGGGCTCAGCAATTTGATTTGATGGGTCCTTGCATATTTTTCTTGGCTTTGCCTTTCTTGGCGCCATTCCAAAATACTCCTTATATAAACTGTATTACTGTATAGTACTTTTACTCAGTGGGTTTTCCAAATTGAAGCAAAATGCGCTCTCGGGCCCCTTTTTTTGCCTCCCTAACCCCTTCAGATCAGTGTTCACAGACACTGCTGGGGTTTTTATGCTCAAGCCCCGGTCTAGAATGGACTTAAAACAATTTACATTTTTTTTAAAGCACTTACCTCCCCTGTGTGCTGGCTGGCTGACTGACTGTGGTTTCTTCTCAGCGTGCTAATTAATTCAATATACAAAGCAAGTCTTGGCAAGTCTTAGCTCAGGCCTGGCCAGACCTCGCTAAGCCCCATGAGATGTGCTTCCTCAGCTGCTATCACTAGGCTTCACTGCTGTAGCTCTCCAGGCTCCCCCACATGTCCCGAAAAACGGGTCCACCAATGAAGGACGGGCCGAGGGCTCTCAGCTGCTGGCAGAACTTCCCTCTCTGCTTCGGTGCTGGCAAAACTCTCCCGGCACCAAGGTCGATTCCTCGCACTTCCCACACTTCACGCGCTTCGCGCTTGATTTCAGTCTTTTGAGAGGCTGCCAGAGCAGTATGGAACTCAGGTACCAGTTCCATACCCAGATGCCAGAGGGATCCAATTAGTACTCCTAATGCCCCCACATAATGGACTGGTGCCCAAACTGGTGCTGATGAAATTACAGTTTGTGGTCCACTGATAACAGTGTAGACTGAGAAAGTTTGGAAAGGGATACCCGAGAAGCTATGGACGCTGCTTGGGTGATTAGTGGATGTGTTTTAATAGGTGATATTTGGGAAGGGGGATGTCCTTCCTACGTTTGTGGGAACCAGTGCCGCCTTGCAGTTTGTGTAGCACACTTTCTTCTGTTTGCCAGCCTGACAAGGCAACTCACACAAGATGGGAAGGAGTTTTGGGTACTCCACCCACATCTGAAACACTTCTAGAACTCATTTCATTGACTTATAGTGGATACTCCTTGTGTGCACTTTATGAAAAAAATTACCTCAAGATTGCCCAGTCCAAGGGCCAGGGTCGGATTGGGATCACAATTCGGCCCTGGCACTGACGAAAAAAGTGGCCCACATTCAAGAGGCGTGGCCCATATTTAAGGGGCGTGGCCCACATTCAAGGGGCGTGGCCCACATTCAAGGGGCGTGGCCCACATTCAAGGGGCGTGCCCTTTCATGAAACACCATTTGCACAGACAAGGAATGAAAGTGGGAGGTTACTGTTCTTGCACACGACACAGGGCCAAGGTGACAATGGCCTACATGCTGAGCAACTAAAAAAAATAGCAAGGCCCCTTTTTGTCACAAAATTATTCCAGCCCTCCAGCACAGGAGCACCTGAAAAGCAGCAAAGCCCCTGCTATTACTAACCTACTCAGCCCTCCCCAGATCTTCAGCTCAGGAGTACATGAACAGAGGTAAGGCTCCTGCAATTAGTAAATTAATCAACCCTCCAGGCCTTGGGAAAATGTCCTGGCAGGGGAGCACAAAACACAGCTTTCTGGGTCATCCAAGGTAGCCAGGTAGCCAGGGGGAGGCTGAGGTGAAGCTGGTGCATGGGAAGTGCCTCCCCGGTGTGTTCTGGCAGTTTGAGTATTTACCATTTACTGTAGTATTACCCTTGTACCTGTGTTTGGTACCCTTTTGTAACTTGCACAAGTCACTTTTCTCTTGTAACACACTGTTTGCTACCTCTCACTTTTGTTTGCTTTAGATACTTGCACAAGTGCCACCATTGCCTACGTAAAGTTTGTTCTTGTGCTGGAGTGTCTGCCATTAATTGCAGTATTATACCTCTACTTGTATTTTGTACGCTTTTGTAACCTGCACACATATCTCTTTTTCCTACTGTAATGTATCGTTTGCTCCTCTTGTATTTTGGTTGCTCACTATTGTCACTTTTGATTCATGTAACTTAACGTTTGCTTTTGTAATTTGTCCACTTATAATTTTCCCCTCATGTATTATTGCTGTTCCTAGTGTGAAGCGCTCTGACACCTTCGGGTAAAGTCCCTGCGATATAAAATCGCATAAATAAATAAATAAAACAAAAAAAATCCAAACATCACCAGGCCCCCACAGCAAGACCCATTCTTCCTCGCCCACTATGCCCGGAATGTGAAGGGCTGTGGGCGAGGTGTTAAGACTAACACCGTTTCTGGGCTGCATGGGCGCCAGGGGGCCGAGGTGCAAATGGCTCAAAGGCCTGAGAAACACCTGGCCCCCAGGGAGGTCGATTATTGCAAACAATAACCCCTCCCCAGCCCAGCCTCAGCTTGATTGCTTGGCAGGGTAGGGGTGAAGGAGAGCCCACAGCTGACAATCACTGTCTGGCCGCACAGCGAGGCTGCTTTCATTTTCTCAGTCTCTGTCTCCGTGCACTCTGTGGGCCGTTTTTTTTCCTCCCCTTTCCTAGTCCACTCTTTGTGGACTGGGACAGGGGAGAAAAAAAACGGCCCACAGAGGGCACTGAGGCACCGGCCCTTCGGCCCATTCCCGAATGCCCGCCTTGCCAATCCGCCCCTGCCAAGGGCTACTTACGGGGTCGGGATTGTGGCGTGCATATCAAGTCAAAAATAAAGTTTAGATGGTCTTAAACCACAGCACATACTCACCCGGCACCAAAGTCGATTCCTCGCACTTCCCACACTTCACGCGCTTCGCGCTTGATTTCAGCGCTTCTCCCGGTGTGCTGATGAGCTAAATTTTAAGTAATGAAGTATTGAAGTTGTTGTTATGAATTAAAACTCTTCGATGAGCATGAGCATACGCGGGGCACCCGTCCTCAGTGCCTTCCGCTTTCTCTCAGCCGCTCTCTTGCTCTGCTCTGCGTTGTGCGTGCGTCGTCACGCTACCGCGCTACCACTTCAGTGACAGCCAGGCACAGCCTCACAGGAGAAAGGCATCCCTTATCCTAGATGGAAATGGGACAGGGTGCAGGCCTACACAAAAAAGTGGCAAGTAATGTTAAGTTTCGTCCACTTACTTCATATATTTATATAGTGTATACATGATCCCTGCTGCCCTGGTTTTCCTGATGCTGGTGATTTTATTCAATACGTGTTTACTTTGTACTTTGACAATAAAAGCAGTTTAAAAAAAACTTCAATTAAAATTCATTATGAACTTTGGCCATTATCAATGACATATGGTCCTTATTCTCACATCACGTTTCTACTTTAAATTCAGGGCATGCTTAATATACTTCCACTGCACCATAATGAACATGATTATGGTGGATAATAAACCAAGTTCAGACATGATTGTTTCTCAAAAACAAGTAACAACTTGGACCAGTAAAACATCTGCCATTAATCTCCTTGGGAGGTTACAGAAGAGTGGATTGTTGTGCTGAGCCCCACAACACTTTTGCCTTGAAGGGCTCTGTAACACAAGTTATCATTGTGGTTTTCTGTCAACCCATTAAGTAGTGCAAATCTGGAGTTGGTCACAGCAAAATTGAATTACGCCCTTGAAATGTGCACATATGCAATTATGTTGCCATCTTTATCTTGCAGTAAACTGGTTTGAGCAACAAATATGTGGAAGAGAGACATTTTCTGCTCGCCTCAGTTTCTTGAGAATATCTAGAGACGCTTTTTCCTCAATGGATGACTCGTGAAAAGTTCACGCGAGATAGTGGCAAACCATACTTCTAGAAATTAAAGACATTTTATAAACTTTTCGTAAAATGCAGTGGTGGGAACAAATCGCACCATTTTGCACTTGCCTAAGCTGAAGGCTTTCTCTTAGGAAGATTTCTGCGAAGGGAGGGATCAAACGTTTTCAAATCATCCGCTTTATAAACAAATGGAATGCAAGACCCTAACCAAATTCATTAAAGGTAAAAACTGTATTAGTAAAATATCTCAAAAATAAGATACAGAAATCAGCAGAAAATCCAGAGGAATCAGTGGAACACCAAGAAAAACATATAGATGCTGATGTAGCCCTTTTTGGCAAGGGCAAGGAAAGAGGATGAATTTGAGTTTTTTTAGACTAGATGCTTTTAAGACTTTTGATGTCTCCCTTTACAGAAATCTTCCTGGTTTGATCCAGTGGAAATTGTTAACTCAAGCAAGGGTGATCGTAAGGTTTTACAAATCACCTGAGCTAAAGCTGAGATCCTGGAGAAGAATCTTGAAACAAGGCAAGATAAGGGACGAGAGAGTCTCTTCTGGGGTCAAAGATTTACCCAAGTTAACCAGATAAGTTTGGCACTTTTGCTGACACCACCGAAAATCTCTTCAGCGAGTAGCAGTCACAGGCTGAGATTAAACAGTGCTATGACCTATCGTCAAGGATGGTGGACCGAGTCTAACTCTAGGAAAGATACTTGTAGAGCTTCTCCTAAAATCACTTTTTGCAGAGCTGTAGTTTTCCAGTTGGAGAATCTGTGGGCTTTGGTGCTCACAAACAGGGACTGTAAATCTGTCAAAAGTGAGCTGCTAAATTGTAGTCGTCACCGCACTAAGGAATTCTTACAGACTGAGGGGGATATGTACAAGGAAGGGGCGGGGCGTGTCGTTAGCCTCCTTGGCATAATGATACACTCTGCCACTTCAGAAATGCAAGGCTGCATCATATTTGTGAGAATGTGGTGCAGCCTTGCGTTTCCCGTGCAATGGCGCTAAGTTTCACAACTTGCAGGGGAGGATTTTTTATGTGTAGGAAGGTGTCCCTTCCAGCACATAAACAATCCTAAAATGCAATTCTGTCACTTTCATGTGTGGTGCTTCATGCAGCACACATGAAAGTGACAAAATGGCATTTTTCATTTTTTTTTAAAGGTTTGTTTATGTACAGGAAGGGGAACCCTTCCTGTACATAAACAATCCAAGGCATTTTGCTTTTTCCATGTGTGCTGCTTAAGGCAACACACATGGAAAAAGCAAAAACGAGGATAAATAATGAATTTCTCCTCATTTTGCCAATTTATGACCAGGGGATTGTTGGTCTTAATTTTGGAGCTGCCTCCTATGTACGCCACCCTTGTACATAGAGTGCAGTGTCAAATACAGTGGGTGGTGCAGTCGAAAGCCCACCACAACACCCACAGCATGTCCCTTTCACACTAAACATAGCGTGAAAGGGGCCTTATGTACAAGGCAGCGTTGAGCCATGTTAAGTGTCTTAATGCTGCCTTGTACGTAAGGCACAGCCCCTATCGCCACAATAACACTGGTAAAAGTGACGTGGTGGTGGCGATAGGGCCTTGTACATATGCCCCATAGTGTCCCATTTTACTCTATCAGGGCTGCAGGCACACAGCCTCCATCTTCGAAGAGCTGCCAGCTTTGTGTCTTTGACTGCTGAAATATTTGGGATCAGAAACACTGGAACTGGTTTATACCGGGTGAGGATCTGCACCACGAAAAACGGAGGCAGAGGCTGTACAGCATAGCTGAAGGCCCCCCCCCCCCCCCCTTTGTCCTCACAGCATCACAGGGTGGCAGCAGGCAATGCACCCCAGACACCCTGCATCTGCCCAACCCCCAAATGTCCTCCTCGACGCCTTTACCAGGACCTTGACTCTTCCTCGCCCCAATAAATAATGATTTCAGAGCAGGCCACAAATATCTTTGTTAAAGTCATCAAAATAGGGTAAAACCTTTGCAAGAGGACCCAGTAATTCAGGGTCCAGCGCGTTAATTCCCCTTTCGGTGGACTTTAACTTGTAACCCACCTTATCTCACGGGATTATACCAGAAGGTCACACATTGCAGCATTCCCAGTCGAGTCATCATTCTGCCAATTTGAACTTTCAAAACCTGAAGAATCCCACCTCTTTTTGGTCACAAGTGGGGAACTATTCAGCATCATTTTAAGCTGAGCTCCAAGGATCACAGTCTCATTCACAGACGCTGAAGTGATGGCAGCCAGAATCAGACAAAGCGTTGTTTTTGATTTTAACCAGATTCATGTCACTCAAATATGTCCTTCTGATAGTAACAGACTTAATCAGCGCTCTGCTGCTGCCATCACCTGCTGGCACCCAGACTTCGATTTCTGGGAACCCAAAGCCAATCAGAGCTTTAATTCGGATCAGGTTTAAAATCCCCTGAAGGTTCTCTGCAAAAGACCCCCTCGCTCAGTGATTGTTGGGTGTTTACAAAGCACACTCACAAAAAGGCTTCTGATGATAAGGGTTGCTCCAATGGAGAGAGCAGCAACAATTGCTGAATTTAGATGTATAGAAAGGATGGGGCCAGAACATAAATAACGCAAAAAGCAAGTTTTAAAGCCTTCCTAAATCGAAAATGGCTTTGGATGCTGCGTGGAATCCCTGGGATTTGATTACACGTTTTTGGTCCTAGGATCTTAAAGGTTTTCCTGAAGCATAACTCACATTAAATGCACTGTATAACCCCAGAAAGTATCTCAGCAATCAAATCTGTTTAATAAGAGTTAATGCTCACACAGCGGCAAATAACCACGCAGACCTAGTGGGGGGGAGGGGGGGGCTGCATGGTACCTTTCCTCCAGTGGGGGGTGGGGGGGGGCCTGCATGGTACCTTTCCTCCAGTGGAGGGGGGGGGGGGGGGGGTGGACCTGCATGGTACCTTTCCTGTGTGGGTTATTGCTCCCGTTTACAACCCGCCCTGCGAGATGCAGTGTGGAGTGGGGTGGCAGAGGGAAGGGGGGATGTGACCGGGTGGGAGTCTTTACAATGTCACCCGAGCCTTAGACAGGGGGTCAGGCAGGACCCCGGCACCAGGACTTGGCTTCACGTTCAGCCCAGTCACAAAGCGGTTTTACTGCATGGATTTTCCAGCTAGTAAAATCAGGTCTGGGAATCCCCTACTTAAGAAATCTAGGAGCAAAGCAGGGCTCGAGTCGGGGGTTCCGCATATGTGGACGGCGTCCCCCCACTTAATTACCGGGGGGATGCCATTCCCCCTGCCAAACAGCTGGACTTCACTCTTTGGCATGTTTACATGTATGTGTAAACATGTAAAGGCCTGGGACGAGGAGCTCGGTACCTTTCGTGGCGTCACTTTCTGTCGTGACGTCACTTCCGGTGACAGCATCCCCCCACTTCTTTTTTTACAGCTTGTGCCTTGGAACAGAGACATGCCTCCAGTTGTGATAGGAGCAAAAACAACAGTTGATGGACATAATGCAGAACAATGTCATACATTCACCCTAGTAAAGCAATCCAAGCCTAAATCCATCGTTTTTTTGCTAACCATGTCATTCCAGTTTGAACCCAGTCATATGCAAATCAGTCTTGACCCTGTGCCTCATGGGAACAGTCCAGCCCGAACTGCCAAGCCAGGTCCTCTCTGGACTTGAAACAAGCCTCCGGGGCCCGGTTTCGGGGTTTCAGCCCTCTTCAGCCAGGGTAGCCTGATTCCCGTGGCATGGAGAGCACGGGACCCACGTCTGGACTGTTCCCATGAGGCACAGGGTCTGAACTGGGGTGGCGAAGTGAGCTCAAGAATGATGATGGATTAAACCCAGATCTATGACTGGGGGTGAGTGCTTGCAATGTTCAGCACTCCGTCCATCATCCCCTTTGGTTTTGCTCCACTTATGATTGGGCAGAACGGCATCACTCCCAGGACTAGTTTCCTGCTCGTAATAATGGACGTATTGTTTGACATGCTACCGTTGCGATATCATTGTTCCCTGCGTAGCATTTGGAATTTGATTTGCACTGCATCAAATGCATAAAAGTACCAATGAAAACAGCACCACATGATGGGTGCCCCAAAAAATTTTGCTGCATCAAGATGGAAACGCCAAAAGAAATATAAATGTGTGAAGATAATTGACAGTGTGTTAATAATGCATTTGACTTGCCCAAGAAGTCGTTTTCATGTCCAAAAGGAAACTTGAATAAAAGTGAAATGATAAATCGGTACGATGTTCATCCCCAGTGCAAATAGACTTAATGGGGCAATTGTACAAAGATAAGGTAGGTCAGAAATGTACCATAATGACAGAATTAACCTTATTTACACCTCCCAGAATTCACAAAGATATTCTTGGTAGGCGTAAACCAACTTATGATAGAGCGCCATGATGTTCTGAGATTTGTAGGGGTGCACCATAATCACAGATAGTCAACACCCACATTATAGAGGAATGTATTAACATGTAAGCCTTAGAAATGTGGTACTAAAATAATAAGAATTAGAATGAATAGAAATTCAATTTTTTTTATTAATGTAAGATCAATATTATGTTTTACCGAAATTGTGTTTAGATGATGCACAACGAATTAGTTCATGCATAAAGTGATGCATTAGATTTAAACGTGTATCCTATTAAGTCTGCACGTGTAGTTTTGCTTATTATGTATGCAGAGTAATGAAGTCAATGCTTATAAAGGGATTTTAGAAATGTATGTGTAAACATGTAAAGGCCTAGTTGATTTTCTATGCTTTGCAGTGAGAAGGCCTGTCTGTGATTTCTTATGTTAGCTGAATATCGTAGGCTTGAAAAGTATTTTTCCTTGGGAAGGCTCTTCTTCGTCGAATGTAGTTAATGGATTTTGTGTGCGCGCAAGGCTATTCTTTTCACATGCTTCTTTTTGCAGGTGCAAGGACCTACATCTTGTTAGGCAGAATAACCCTTTGTTTCAAGAGTTAGGATGGTAGGAGAAGCCGCCATGGGAGTGTACAGGAATGCAGATATGATACTTTCGGCGGAGAAGGTGCCCGGGACCCAATGACATTTGAACGGTTTGGAGGAAGCCAGAGTTTTGATGGAAAAGCACGCAAAGAAGACCTGTCCGAAAGGGGCGTGCTAGGGGAGTGTTCTACTAGTTTGTGACTTTGTATTAGGGACAGTGCCCCGAGGGAGGAGAGTCATAAAAAGAGAAAGGGAGACTGAGAAAGGGCAGGATAGGAGAAAGAGCATCTTAAAACGAGCTCAAGTGAGTGTACTTCTGAGGAAGGCCTCACTACTGACACCTTTTATTCTCTTGCTTGAAATGATGCAGAGTAGGGATGTCATCTTAGCTATAGTGTAAGGACAGATTCATTCATTTTCCTTTCAGGTAAATGAACACTGGGATAGAGATTGGAGCTGTCATCGTTTGCTTGATGCTTTTAAAACTGACTATTCTTCTCATTCTGAGTCGGATGAGACTTCTGCGTAGGATTATGTTTGTATTAGTGCCCATTTATTTCCTTACCTCGTGCTGAGGTGCTTGTATGTTGTTATTTTTGGTTTTGTAATAAATTCCCAAAACGTAATTCGTAGTCAGTGGTCTTTGGAGTCTGGATTATTGAGTCATGTGAAAATTACAAGTGCAATGATTTTTCTCCCCTTTACACTTCTTAGCAGATAAAAAGATCCAGTCAATCGTGGATTCTTAAATAGGTAAGAACAAGTTAAAGAATGGGTAAGAATCTGGTGTTATCACTTACATATGCAAGGAGCTTGGAAACAGGTCCTCTACATCTGTAAATAAGTTAAAAGGGTTGATACTGGGTGCTTCATGATGTGTTTAGCCTTGGACGTTTGTGAATACCCATACGCATGGCTGCTTGTCAACACTCACAAACCCCTCTTCCTTCCTCTTCTTCCCCACCCTGGAAAGGGGAAGGGATATACTCCCTCCATGTGCTGCAGCAACTCACTGCCCTCCCAGGATGGGGGCGGGGGTTCACTCTCAGATTTCCTTGTGGTGTATGGGCAAAGGTTTCACTTTCTTCTCTTGAAAATATATTGTCCCTGGCTGTGGGAAATAATTGTGCGTTTGCACGGGGCATAAATACCATTTCCCTGCTCGGAGTTTTCCACTAGATGCGTCCTCCTCTCCAAAATGGACTCAAGAGGGCACTAGAGGCTAAAATATAGCGCCAAGTGCCAGTTTGCCATTTCGGGCAATTTTCAGTTACTTTTTCAAAATTATCGAGTAATTACACAGAAGCAATTTAAGTGAATTTTGCACACCCCTAGGGCACCTTGCGGAGTCCGTCAAGAGGGAGAAAGACACTCTACAAAGTGCTGGTGCTCAGAACCGGGCTCTATACGGTATAAGGCTGTTATTTGCACTCTGCATCGTGTTGCTGTCCCATAAAAAATGTTATGATGTTATGACAGCCTTTCTAGGGCAGAGGTTTTCAAACTTGGGGAGGGGGGGGGGCAGGGGGGAGTTGGTGGGGGCCTTGGGAGTTTGGGGGGGGGGGCTCATGGCTGTGGCCAAAAGAAGCATTATGCTCTGTAATGGGATATCACTAACAAAGTTTGACATGTATTTATATCCTAGCTGCGAGTATGTGTCAAAAGGGAAGGGACCGCAAACATTCTTCAAAACCCCCAGCCACACACTGTGGATACTTTTAATAGATACAATTTATAGATTAAATGTGAATAATGGATGGGTGCCCAATGATTTTTTTCCACAGCGGGGGAGGGGGGGTGGATGGGGTTGGCATTAAAAAAGTTTGAAGGCCACTGTTCTAATGAGTGTTTGCTGTCAAATGTTACATGTTTTTTCGCAGTAGCATCCCTGAAACAAGAGTGAAAGTTCACCCCCCCCTACCCGCAACTGTTGTTTTTGCATTAGTCACCCCGAGTGGGATGGGTATGCTCAGACGTGAGTCCCCTACTCTCCACACCACTGGAGGCAAGCTATCCTGGCTGAAGACGGCTGATAGCCAGAAACCGGTCCCAGGATGCTTGTTTCCGGTCCAGGGAAGTCACGGCTTGGCAGTTTGGGCTGGACTGTTCCCATGAGGCACAGGGTCAGACTAATTTGCATATGGCCATGTCTGAACTGGGGTGGCTGAGTGAGCTAAAGAATGGTGATGGATTATACCCAGATCAGTTGACTGGGGGAGAGTGTTTGATTTGCTCAAACGCTCCGTCCATCATCCCCTTTTGTATCGCTTTGTTCGCCCTAAGTTGGCAGGGTATGCTCAGACGTGAGTCCCTTGGCAGGGTATGCTCAGACATGAGTCCCTTGCTCACTTGGCCACTGGATTCAAGATAGCCTGGCTGATGAGGATTATGAACCCGAAACCGGTCCCAGGATGTTTGTTTCCGGTCCAGGGAAGACATGGCTTGGCAGTTCGGGCTGGACTGTTCCCATGAGGCACAGGGTCAGACTGATTTGCATATGGCCATGTCTGAACTGGGGTGGATGAGTGAGCTAAAGAATGGTGATGGATTAAACCCAGATCAGTTGACTGGGGGAGAGTGTTTGATTTGCTCAAACGCTCCGTCCTCGCTGTGCATTTTCCAAAAGCAGGATCATCAGTTTCATCTACCAGGTGTACCGACTCAAGGGAAAACTTCACTGAGTAAATGGCTCTGTAGTGCATGGGAAGAGGAGACGGCATTGGGATTCTATAGATGAACACCAGGACAAACTTCACAGACCGAAGAGCCCCAATACACATAACCAAAGGAGGTATGATGAAGCTTCACCCACCCAGCAGCCCAACACCGTTGTAAGCTTCACAGACTGAAGGCCTCCATTGTGCATGGGAAAAGTCAGTATGGTGACGATAGTCCTACCCAGTAGACCAACACTGTGGGAAGCTTCGTGGATTGAAGCATCCCACTACAT
Source organism: Lissotriton vulgaris (assembly GCF_964263255.1). Lineage (NCBI taxonomy): Eukaryota > Metazoa > Chordata > Amphibia > Caudata > Salamandridae > Lissotriton > Lissotriton vulgaris. The sequence continues at coordinate 140,860,667 of NC_141700.1, read as the reverse complement.
ATGTACAAAGGCTGTAGAGTCAGGCTCCGGCCACAAGGTAGACAAGCACCTGGCAAACATATCAGACTGATGGGACCTGATTCACACGGCCAACTGCTGTACCATTGAAGACCAACAACAGGCCAAGCTTCATTGACTGTAGGTTGCCACTGCACCAGACCAAAAGCAATGCCGTCAGGCTTCCACAACAATGAAGACCAACAACAGAGGAAGCTTCCCTGCTGGAAGGCTCCACAGTGCATGGCCAAATGCTGTATTGGCAGGCTTCCACAAACCGGTGGACCAACACCAGAGCAAGGGTTGCGAATGAAAAGGCCAGCTGCACATGGGCAAATGTTGTACCGTCAGGCTTCCTCCCATTAGCCTTTTCCTTGAAATTTAAATTAAGCCTCAAACACTTGAAAATCAAGTCCAAGTTTGTATTGTGCGTAGATTTCCAGTGTCTTTTATTCAGACATTATACTTCATATTCAATATGGCAGTGGTAAACAGCGTTTACCCCGAAACGATCTCCCCGAATGGAATCACAAAGTGGTTGTTACCATGCCCGAGTTGTGATTCCGCATACCATTACTTCGCAAGTCGGAACAACGACTTCCGGAGGAGGGGGGAAGGTGTTGGATTTAAAATCCAACACCTTCCCTAGTGTCCGCACTGACTGGAGTTGGAATAGTAAATTATACTATTCCAACATCCAGCACCCCTCCCCCCCTCCGCAAGTCGTTGTTCCGACTTGCGGAGTAATGGTATGCGGAATCACAACGCGGTTGTGGTATTTCCCTGAGGAGAGAAAGACAAACATAACAGCTTCACGCCACATGAAGCTGTGACATGAAGCTGTTATGTTTGACTATGGAGTATGTACAGAGGAACTGCCTTATTGAATACGAAGTATAATGTCTGAATAAAAGACACTGGAAATGTATGCACAATACAAACTTGTACTTGATTTTAGAGTGCTTGGAGCTTAATTTAAATTTCAAGGAAAAGGCTGTTGTCTATTTTCCCATTGAGGAAGATCTGGTGGCTCTACATCCTCCTTAAGATCCATTTATAATATTTGTATTTCAATTTGGATAACTTGAGACCAAACTGGAGTGTGCGCCATTTCCCCAAGCCACCAATATATATTACAATAAAAAGGCTTCCCCCGTTAGGCAGACCAAAACCAGTGCAAGCTTCACTGAAGGAAGGGCCCGCTGCGAATGGCAAAAGGAGTTACTGTCTGGCTTCCCTCTCGGGGTAAACCAACACCAGGGCTAGCTTCAGGGAATGAATTGTCAAAAGGAGAAAATTGGTACCATGAAGATTCAGCGCCCTGTAGGACAATGCCAGTGTGAGATTCACAGACTGAAATGTCCAGCTGAAAGTTTCCTTTTTTGAGTAGACCAACACTAGGACAAACTTGGCAGACTAAAGGATCTGCCTCTGTGAGGTCAAGTATTTTACCATTCTTCTTCCACCACTCAGGAAAACATCAAGGCAAGCTTCAGGACCCAGCTGTGTGTACTCAAATAGGTACTGTTGGCTTTCACCACCCAGAAGACCTATACAAGCGCAAGCTTCATGTTCTGAAGGGCCCCATTGCATGTGGCCAAAGGCATAATAAAACTAAGACCACAACAAACTTTACAGAAGAAACCGGTTGCACACAGTCAGAGGTGGTACAGTTAAGCTTCCTTCACCCAGGAGATCAACACCTGGCAAAGCTTCACAGGCGGAAGGGTTCAGGGCTGTGCATGGCCAAGGGTGGTACCTTGAGGCTACATTCACCCAGCTGCCCAACACCAGGTTGAGTCAGGGACCAAAGGACAGCCTGCAGGCAGTCAAACTATCAGAACAAAACCAAGGTATGTTTCAAAGACAGAAGAGTCCCTCAGCACAATCCCAGAGGCACAACCATGAAGCTTGCACCACACTGTAGTAAAACTCCAGGGCTAGCTTCACAGACCAAAGGCATCCATGATACATTTTCAGAGGTGGGGCCATGAGGAATCCACCGCCCAGTCAACCAACAACAGGGAGGGCTACACAGGCTGAAAGTCCCCCCTGATTATGGCCAAAGGAGATGCCGTCAAGTTTCCAGCACCTGGTAGACCACCACCAGGAGAAGTTTCACTTACTGAGGTGCCCCCCTACGCATGGTCAAGGGCAGTACCAAATGGCTGATAACAAGCAGAAGACTAACACCAGGGCATGCTTCATGCACTGAAGGGCCATGCCGTGGCCAAGGCGGTATTTAGAGGCTTCCACCACCCAGTAGACCCACTCAAGAGGAAGCTTCATGGGTTAAAATACTCAGCTGCAAAGTGTCAAAGGAAATACCATGAGGCTTTCCTCCTCTACTAGACAATACTAAGGAAAGCTTCACGGTCCGATGGCACCAGCAGCATATAGCCAAAGGCAGAGTCATGCTTCCCGCAGCTGCTGGCTTTACCAACCAAAGTGCCCAGCTGCACTTTGCCGCAGATGAATCAATCAGGTTTCAGAATGACAATCTTCGCAGATAGAAAAACGCCAAAGGTGATACCATGATGATTCCACCACTGAGCAGACCAACAGTGGGGCAAGCTTCATGGACTCAAGGACCCATCTGCGCATTGCCAATGGCGGTCCAATGAAGCGTCCTTCAACCAGCAGAACACACCCAGGCACGCTTCAAGGATCAAGGAGGTCCACTGCAAATGGCCAAAGGTGGAACAGGAAGGCTTCCACCTCCATGCGTCAAGGTAGGCATGATGGAATGAAGGGTCTGGCTGTGCGTGGCCAATGGCAGTACCGTTAAGGTTCCCCCAACCGAAGATCAACATCATGGTAAGCTTCAGAGACCAAAGAGCCTGCTCCAGGTTGCCAAATCCTGTCCTGTGAAGTGTCTATCACCAGGTAGATCAACAACAGACTGAAAACAACCGTTGTTTGTGGCTAAATCTGGTTACGTTAAGCTTATTCCACACATTGGATGGTATTCAAACCCCTAGAGCTTTAAGAATGGCTAGCTAAGCTACATAAGGTGTATCTTAAAGAAAATATATATGCTAAAAGGGCAGGTGGGGGAAAGGATTTATAAAGATAAGATTGTTCAAGGATTTGCTTCGAAGAGATATTTGATTTGATTGCGCTGTGATATGGAGTGGTTATGAAATGTGAACCTGATAACATTTTAAACAAGGTTTTATTCCTTTGTAAATTTTAAAACCAGATGAATTGATTTTATAACCAACAGGAAACCAATAAAAAATAAATAATTTAAAGCTTGCTTTACCCACAGGGCAATGCTTCACTGATTTGCTCAACTGTGAATGGCCAAGGGCACTACTATCAGGTGAAAGCCTGTGCCATCAGGATCCTGCCACTCAGTAGGCCAGCTCCAGGGCATGCTTCGTGGATGAAAGGGTCCCACAGCACAGGGCCAAATGGAACACCGTCAGGATTCCTCCTGCCAGTTGACCAACTCCAGGGCAAACGTGACAGTGTGAAGGACCCTGCCGTGCACGTACAAAGGAGTGACCATAACATTTTTACCACCTAGTAAACAAACAAAAGAGCAAGATTCTTGGACTGACGATCCCGCCCTACCTATCCAAAGGCCTTACTGTCAGGCTTCTGCCACCTGGTACACCAATAGTGGGATAAGCTTCACGGACCAAAGGGCCATCCAGTGTGTGGTCAAGGGCCGTATTGTGAAGCTTTCAGCACCCAGTAGATCAAAACAAGGGCAAGTTTCACAAACCAAAAGGGCCATGCAGGTCATGGCCAAAGATAGTACTAAAAAACATCCCTGATCAAGCAGACCAATAACCCCAGGGCAAGCGTCATTTAAAGAAGAACTCTGCTGTGCTTGGCAAAAGGCAGAACTGTCAGGCTTCCACCACCCAGTAGACCAAGATTTCCAGACATACCTATAGAAAAATGTCCCTTGTCCAATAGCGTGCTTTTAATTTTTGAATAAGATTTGCAAATACTGAATACTTAAGCAAAACTGTGGGGATATAGATATCTCTAAAGCTGAACCTCTCCATGCCTAGACTGGAACACTTTTTAATGCACACATTTCTCAAAAGATACCGAACAAATTTGCGCCAAGCCAACAAAAATGTATTTGCTTTCAAAGTTTTGGGTAACTCCACTCAGCCATTTTTCCTGTATCGAGGAGCAAAGAATCCTATGGGATTTAAAATGGAAATGTCAAATTTATCACCCATTTATTTTCGATTGATGACATGTTTCGGCAGACTTCCAAGTTTCTCAAATCCAAAGTGCCCCCAGCACAGTTTGCCCCTTTGCACTGTGGTAAATGCAGTACACAATAAGAACTTTTTCAATATTAACTGTAGTTTTTCACCAAAGTTGGAGCAAACAGTGCTGTACATCGCTAGACACCTGCCTGTTAGTAGTATGAGACCTGTGAAGACTTTGGCAGCATTTCCAGCAACCCCAGACGAAATCATTTCATTCTGGACATGAAAGGCCATAGGTGTTATTGAAGTAATTACTCGTAAAAGATCCCAGATTTAGCTCCCAGCATTTTTTTATCTGCATATGTTTGTGATATCGTTCTTTAATCAGAGCTGCAGTATCCTGTCTAACCCTTCCAGGAGCATCCCAGAGAGATATCAAATGTAATTCCTTCAACTGTTTTTGTACATGTGACGACCATGTATAGCCTCGACAGGAGCAACTGGCTTAGACTTCCTCGAGGGTTTCTAAATAAACTGTGGTCTTAGGGTTTCTTACAAATATCACCCAATAGAGAATTGGCCTGAGAGCAATAGTTTCTGATATAGGGATAAAATTAAGCTCTGCGTACAGTGCTGCTAGGTGGGGTACCTGGCCCAAACCCCAGGAAATAACAGAGGAAATTATTCTCAACTACTTGGAGTGGGCAGACATTCCCAAAATCCCATAATTCCGCACCATAAGGTGCGGCTGACACTGCCCTTTGCTAATATAAGTGTAAAATAACACTAATACTTCTGGCACCGGCCTGATGTCTAAACTTTAAAACTGCTCCAGCCAATTGTCTCAACATTATCGTGGCCTTCTGTATTTGGCTGCCCCATTGCAAATTCTCTCTAAATCGAATACCCAAATAGTCAAACTGCTTGACAATATCTTAAGGGATACCTTCGACCAAAGGCTTTCGCTTAAAACAAGTGGAGGGCCTCAATACCATATACTTTGTTTTACTACCATTGATGGTTGATGACTTCTTGTCACAATACTCCACAAAACGTGTTAGTAGCCTATGGGTGGCGTTTTTTGTTCATGCCATCAAAACTGCGTCATCCGCATATAGTAGTATTGGCACCCTATTCCCGGCTACAGTTTGAATATCTATGGGTTCTACCATCAAATGTTCCGCTGCATCATTTAAAAAAGGCTAAATAGCAAGGGAGCCAACCCACACCCCTGCTGGACACCTTTTTGAACCGGGAAGGGTGCAGTGCACTCCCGCCCGGCCCATACCATAATTTGGCCATGTTATTAATATGCAGAGCCTGTATTGCCATTGTTAGCGAGGTGTCTCTCTATCTACTAAAAGCTGCTTTCAAGTCCCCAAATATTAGGTACAGCGATGTCTTCCTCACCATCGTAAACTTATAGGAGATCATATACAACCGGAGAGCCTGATCAATGGTCCCAAAGGCCTAAACTCAGCTTGCACTTCAGTCAAGATGTTATGAGCATCGACCCACCCCTGAAAGCGGTTGAGCAGAACTTTCCCCAGAAATTTTCCTGCACCATCTAGAAGAGAGATCAGACAGTAATTGGATGGACTGGATCGATCGCCTTTCTTACGGATCCACACAATAATGGCTGAATGCCATGAAGGCGGGACTGCATTTCCAGCAAGTGCATTATTATACACTTTAGTAAGGATGCTGCCCCACAAGTATGGCTCTTCGCAATATATTTCAGTGTGCACCATATCAGGGCCTGGGGCTTTATCAGGGCCTGGGGCACAAGTGTTTCACTTTAGTACATCAAATTATATCAGGGCATTGAGAAGTGTTTTTTTAAAAGTGATAGTTTTCAAAAATGAACGTAGAAACATTCATGCCTCCTCACCCTGACAACAATGCCAATAGTGAGCTAAGAAGTGAGTTGTCAGGTTGAACTCTCTGGTTGGCCTGGGATTTTATTATACATGGGCAACATTATACTTTATTTAATCAAGCACAAGAGAAGGTTGTGTACAGTGTATATCACAAACATCGATATTTCAAGTTGCTCTTACATGTTATAATGAAGAAAAGGGAGACTAAGTGAAATAAAACAATTGCGTAGGATCACACAGTTTGGTCAAAATGTGAAGCCGGGACTGATGTTGGGTTTTCTGGTTTCACACTATTTCATTCTAATTCAAAAATGAAGTTATTTCATTTTTTACACTTGACTCTCCCAAGGCAACAATAGCAAATAGAGAAGTCTTACCCCAAGGCATGGTAAAGGGATAGCGATTCAGATACAACACAACACAGTACTGCCAAATCTATGACTCTCCTAGAGACTAGGGATTTATTTAAAAGGCAGTATGGAATGAAATCCTCAATATAACTCCATGACTCTCTGATCACACCATGTACACGCTTCGCTTCCCCAATGCCCACCTTACCCCCACCCTGGCCCCGTAAAGCACTACTCCCACCCAACTGGCATTAATGCGACCCTCTGGCTCACCACAGACCATACTTTGTGGTCCTTGGGAAAGTGTTTGTGATCACTTATGATCTAGATAGACATCATATCCTTCTCAAGAAAGCTCTAAGAAGATTAAAAGGGCATTCCGTTCTGGCAAAACTTTAAAACTGTCTCCATGAAGTATCAGAAGAGTTTCATTCCTGAGGTTTCATATTTCTCAAAGAGTATTGCTTGTATATTCAGAAAAGATTAAGGTAGTTCATAATTGTTTCCCACACTGAACCGTCAAAGAAGTGCAGAAAATGAGTCTAGGGCTGTCAGCATCAGGAACAGGTCTCCACTGCATTTAGATATATCTGACCAATCCTATTGAAGGGATGTCTGCTGTACATAATTTATTTTGGTGAACTTAAATTGAGAGATCCTACTCACTTTTTTTTTTTTTTAATAAATCCAGAAATTTGTCACAAACGTCGTCCAAGATCTAACCACCAAAGATGCATTCCCATATACTCTTAAACTCTGCAGTATTGGCCTGAAACAAAAAGGCCAAAGAAGCGACTAGAATGTAAACTTCTTGCGTGCAACCACCTAGTGTTAGAATGTAGGAGAGTACAGTACTTTGTAGACTCATTTATATGATCAGGCCATGATAAATAGGCCGATTTTTCAGCGCGTGTCATAAATTGACATGTGCTTAAATTAAAATCATCTCAGATAAATTAAAAGGCTCTATAGGTCTCACCTGTTTATAACTTCTCTACTGTTAGTAACCCCACATCAGTCGATGCTTTCCGATGAAAATGTTGGGCACGATTCACAGAACGAACTTAAGACAAAATCCTAAACGTACTACCATTTTGGTATTCACAGAAGGCACTTACTCATTGTGTATTCACAGAAGGCACTTACTCATTTTGGAATTTACAGAAGGCACTTACTCATTTTGGTATTCACAGAAGGCACTTGCTCATTGCTGAGTAAGTGCCTTCTGTGAATACCAAAATGAGTGAGTGCACATTTTGGTATTCACAGAAGGCACTTACTCATCAATGAGTAAGTGCCTTCTGTGAATACCAAAATGAGTAAATGGTAATAAGTTTAGGATTTTGTCTTAAGTTAGTTCTGTGAATCGAGCCCTTTAAGCGAGCTCCCTAAATCTAGAGGGGCACCATAACAGAATTTCGGGAGGTACACAGTTCAACTCCTAATATTTGTTTCTCTAAGCAAGCAACGCCTTGCAACTCAGAGGGCCTTTGGGTAATCCTTAGATACCCAAGCTGAGCAATAGTTTATTAGCCATTGGACCCTCCCCAAAGAAAGCACACATTCCCAGGACTTCACAATCTAGCAGCTCCCTGATCCAGTGCACGGCCACATCCATTGAGCCACCAGATAATACATTTACAAATTCAGTGCTCCCATCCCATCTTTGTGTCCTTATCCATTTTGTTAGTAAGTTTTGTTTTAGCCTGCCAAATCAACCTGATGCTAGGCTATTTATTTCACTAAAGAAGTCACGCTTCAAAATTACTGGAATTTCCTGTAAAACAAAATACAATCATTTTGGCAATACTAACATTTTAATGATGGTGGTTTCACTCAGTGAAACAAGGAGCATCCTCCTAAATGAAAGGCGGCCTCTGATTGTCGCTGGAGCTCTCCACAGATGACCCAGCCAGCAGGAAATTCCAATGGTATATCCAGACACTGAAGTATTTAAAGGCGTTGGGAGTGTTCAGGCCAAAGGGGCATCTACGCCCTCTAACATCTGTATATGTTCAGCATCATGTATCACGAATAAGCTAACCTATAAGCCAGACATGTAGCCATACCCGGACATAAGCATATATTGCATTATAAATGGGGATCAAGCCCGCGGTGAGGATCATTCATGTTGCCCTGCATGAAGGCTACAAGTTAGAGGTTCCATTGCTAATGCAAATAATAAAGGCAAAAGAGCACACCCTTTTGACGTGTCTCTGTGAATACTGCAATGGCAGTTTTTACCCTCGCTGTTGGATTTTCATACACGAGACAAACCAATGCTAAAAATATCACCAATCCCAAACTTATTTAAGACCTCAGCTAGAAACTCCATTTTAAACTGTCAAAGGCCTTTTCAAAATCAAGAAGAGTCACCAAAGGGACTGTGGGCAACCTTGGAGTTTTTTGCAAGATATAAAAGAGGCATCTGAGATTTCTACAAGAGTTTCTCCCCAGAAAGCACCCACTTTGGCCCTGGAGGACTAATTACCAAACCAACAGGGCCAATCTCTCAAAAATTTATAACCAGAGTTCAACAGAGACAGTGGCCAGAATGACCTCAAATCCAAGGTGTCTTGACCCTGGTTTGGCATCACCATTGTGGGCAATCTGGTGACCCTACAAGCACACTTCTATATTGAGAATCATTGTACAGGAGTAATAATTCTGTGGATAAGTTTGTTCTGTTGTATATAACTCCATAGGCAGACACAAGGGCAGCTTTATTTCATGTGTAATCCAACAGCCTTTCTAGATTCACAATCCAGAGCAGCATTCATGAAACTACGTGGCTCCGTGTGCTGTTCCACTAGTTAAGTCTTTTATTATGTACTAGCAGCCCGTCCCGACGTTGTCCGGGTATAAATTGCTGCCAGACAGTAGTATATTGTTTTGTAGGATTTCGTTTTGATAGCATTTCTTATCTGTGGCAGGCCTGTGAAACGCTCCGATTCACAGTGCACTGCTGATGCACTTAAGAGTGCGCGTTCAGTAGTGTGTGAATTCGAGTTTCCCTACTTTATTTTTCCTTGCAATATTATATTGCGCAAACTCGACAATATGGCATGAGCACAATTTACATTACAGAAGAACACATTCATTTGTGGTAGGCACGGGGAGACAAAGCGATTTGCCTGGAATCACAGGATGTTGAGCTGATGCCGAGATTCGAACGTAGCTCCCCAGCTCTAAAGTTCTCAATTCTAGAACTTGTGGCGGGAGGTGTGTCTAAAAGTGTATGTCAGTGCTGGCCATCAATGAGAGAGACCTGTGCATTTTTCAAATCGGTGGTGAAAAAATATGAGTATGTTGCTGGAGATGTGGGCCGCCGTGCCACCAATGTACTTACCGGGGGAGGGTAAACACCTATTTTGCTGCAACTGCCCTTTCCAACCTTTTATTGGGTGTTGTGATTGGTGCTGTGGTTCCTGAGATTATCCGCCTCAAAGGTTTGGGCTCACTCTTTATTATATTAGTATGGATTTTAAGGTATAACAACACAAAAACAAACAGTGCCAAAGCAACTACATCTTAATTCATGTAAGCGCAATACCAGACATATGCCCCAGTTTATATGACCATGTGTCTGGCTGCAGGATAAATCCAAAGTAGGGGATGGGGGGCACATATTCTTAGGACATGAATGTTACAGCAGTTCTTCAGCATACAACTCTGATTACTCTTTACAGTAGGTCATGTCCATGGGCCATTGACGTTTTGTGGACATTACAAGTTTGCCCCAGCAAAGCGCAACGCTTCTCTTAGCTAACAGCAGTGCTGCGTTGTTATTGGGGGGTTGCAAGTCTTTTACCACACCAAGAAGACATACTTCGGACGACATTCAACAGGCTCCATCATCATGACTGATAAAGTACCAGTGATCCGCACCCAGTATTGACAGTCCACGCCAGGTACATACATTCGGCATCTGATGCCCCGCACTGCACACATTTAGTACCTTCTCCGCAAGCCAAACTTATACAGTTTGACAGGGGTGTAATACGTTTTGTGGAGGTACCTAAAATGTATTATGCATAGGTTGCAATTAGGCGTGAGCATAGGGTGACCAGATTCTCAAAACAAACAAGCACTGGCGTTGCCAATAGGTCTCGCAGTAGGAAAGTTTGAGCTATTGGTTGTGTAAATGACAAAGCCCTTTATGTATTCTAAATGATAACAACAGTGAAAGGCATTGTTATTTGCCATTGTAATAGTTCCACCTGTCGTACTGCGCGATCTATTGGCAACGTGAGTGTTGTTCGTGTGTGAGTGGCGTTGCGTGTGTGAGTGGCGTTGCGTGTGTGAGTGGCGTTGCGTGTGTGAGTGGTGTTGCGTGTGTGAGTGGCGTTGCTTGTGTGAGAGGTGTTGCCTGTGTGTGAGGCGTTGGCTGTGTGATTTGTGTTGCCTGTGTGAGTGGCGTTGCCTGTGTGAGTGGCGTTGGCTGTGTGAGTGTTGTTGGCAGTGTGAGTGGCGTTGCATGTGTGAGTGGCGTTGCATGTGGCAGTGGCGTTGCATGTGTGCGTAGTTGAGTGGCGTTGCGTAGTTGAGTGGTGTTGCGTTGTTTAGTGGCGTTGCATGTGTGAGTGGTGTTGCATGTGTGAGTGGCGTTGCATGTGTGAGTGTTGTTGCGTAGTTGAGTGTCGTTGCGTAGTTGAGTGGCGTTGCGTAGTTGAGTGGCATTGCGTAGTTGAGTGGCGTTGCGTAGTTGAGTGTCTTTTAGTAGATGAGTGGCGTTGCGTAGATGAGGGTGAGGTGTTGAGGGTGAGTAAGGATGAGTGAGAGTGAGGGTGAGTGAGGTGTTGAGGGTGAGTGAGGAGTTGAGGGTGAGTGAGGTGTTGAGGGTGAGTGATGGTGAGGTGTTGAGGGTGAGGTGTTGAGGGTGATTGAGGTGTTGAGGGTGAGTGAGGGTGAGTGCGGGTGAGGAGTTGAGGTGGAGGCGTTGAGGGTGAGTGAGGGTGAGTGTGAGGTATTGTCATTCAGTGTGAGTGAGTGTGAGTGAGGGGGTGTGAGGGTGATGGGGTGTGAGGGTGAGGGTGTGTGAGCGTGAGGGTGTGTGAGTCTGAGTGTGAGTTATTGTCATTGAGTGTGAGTGAGTGTGAGTGAGGGGGTGTGAGGCTGATGGGGTGTGAGGGTGAGGGGGTGTGAGTGTGTGAGGGTGAGGAGTTGAGGGTGAGTGCGTGTGAGGGTGAGTGAGGGTGACTGTGGAGTTGAGGGTGAGTGAGGTGTTGAGGGTGAGTGAGGTGTTGAGGGTGAGTGAGGTGTTGAGGGTGATTGAGGGGTTGAGGGTGAGTGAGAGTGAGTGAGCATGAGGGTGAGTGAGGGTGAGTGTGAGTTTGGGTGAGGTGTTGAGGGTGGGTGAGGGTGAGGGTGAGGCGTTGAGGGTGAGTGAGGATGAGTCAGGGTGAGTGAGGAGTGAGTGTGAGTTAGGGTGAGGGGTTGAGGGTGGGTGAGGGTGAGGGGTTGAGGGTGAGTGAGGTTGAGTGAGGATGAGTGAGGATGAGTGAGGATGAGTGAGGGTGAGTGAGGGTGAGTGAGGGTGAGTGAGGGGCTGAGGGTGAGTGAGGGTGAGTGAGGGTGAGTGAGGGTGAGTGAGTGAGGGTGAGTGAGGGTGAGGGGGAGGGGTTGAGGATGAGTGAGGGTGAGGGGTTGAGGGTGAGTGAGGGTGAGGGTGAGTGGGGGGTTGAGGGTGAGCCACAAAACACAATGAACTTAGGCACTCATAAAAAGAGACATTCATATTATGAGCAAGTCGTGTTTGGGATCAAGTTTCTGAAAGCCCAGCTATTTGTCCTCAAGGCCTCCCTGGTTGACACAGGCACTCTGGCAAATTAATTTCCAAATATGCTTTTATCCTTAATGAACGATTCAAATGTGCATTTATTTCATGTATGTATTCCCTGCTTTTTAGGAACACATCCATTTCGTTTGTGTGCACAAATACAATATTATTGTATGCAAGCAGGAATTCACATTTAGGATTAAAGTGAATAGAACTGCACTGGGCAAATCAGTTTGAAAGGAAAAAGTTTCTCTTCTGGGCAGAGCTGGGAGAATTCAAAGTGGAAAACATCCATTAGAGTGTCAGCATCACTTTAACATACGGCCAGTTTGTGCGATCGACAGTGTTTGGGGCCCATTTGTGGTGGAGACGGTTATAGAGTCGATAAGATCTCTGCAGACTCCAGAGCAGCCAGCTGCTTTGTTTCCGCATTGTCACTTTCATGTGCACAACACGCTCTGTAGGCTTTCAACCTATGTGTCACTTCCTTTTACAGCCAGGGGCACGTGAAAGGGGTGTGTCTTTCCGTTCTTATCTATGTTTATAATAATTTGCAAGCCTTACACTTAAATTAAGGAGACAACTTGAAATGAAAAAAAAAAACAGGAACGAAATTAAACCAGGGATTGAAAAACTGTACAATTACCACAAACTGGGTCATGCAGTGTTGATTCAGGAATGCATGCCTGCTTGATGCACCAAATGGAAAGTTTATCGATTAAACTGTACAGTTTAAAACCTTTTGCAAAGGACGCCCTGCTGACGAGGTTGAGTCCAGCCAAGATGAATCAAGATCTGTCTGTTATCAGCATAAGCACAGAATAAGAACCTATATAACCTGATCAGAGCAGCGAATTATGCCACATAAATGCTGAACATTGTATGGCTCAACAAAGAGCCATGTGGGACCCCACACCTTGCGATCAAAACTGATTGAAAGGAAAGGAGAAATTCTGCAATTGTTTCCCTTTTGCTTTTCCAAATGTTATGTTTGTTTACTTGATTGTTACAGAAAATCAAGATGTTTCCAATTCCTAATACTTTACAAAACGTAAGAACTTTGGAAGCACGTAGTATTGTATCCAGCCCTGAATTCAATACCAAGGCAAGAACATTTAATAAACATTAAGTGGTTTATGTCTAAAAGATGTTTTAAAATTGATAATCTACAGCCGACCATGATGGCTGCATAGCTGAGAAGCTCCGTGGGTGAGGCGGCCCTTACATTAATCCGGCACAGTAATCCGCTGTAATTTAAGGCTCCGAGGGCAGTCCCTGAGGTCCAGGATGGGGCAGCATCGAACATCAGATATCCAGGAACGAACCGACGACGGGAACGCATAGCGCGATTGGAAGAGATCAGCGGCCTGCATCGCGACAGTGAGCAGCGGCTTCCAGTACACAGCGGGCTGGGCGGAAGTGCAGGTGAAGAGGGCTTAACAGACCGGAAGGAGGCCCTGGCAAAATCACCCCTGGAAGCTCACATTACAGACTCGGCCAGAGGAGTCCCGGACGGCACATACCACGCAGCGGGGATCAGACAAACAAGCTCCCAGGACGCTGCACTGCACAATAACTGATAAGGGGGCAGGATAAACGGAAAAACAGGTGATCAATAAACTGGGACCTGGGAAGCCAAAACGAGCACTCGGACAGGAGAAACGCGACGTGCACCAGAAACAAAAATAAAAATAAAAATAAAAACTAGATGGGCCGGCCAGCAGTGAAAAAAGTAATGTTTCGGGAGAGCCTGGGGCGGGAATGTGAGCGAGGGGAGGCAGGCAGATTACGAGGGAAGCCGGATGGGGGCGGGAAAGCCTGGTGGGAGGCGTGAACGCCGGATGGGGGCGGGAAAGCCTGGTGGGAGGCGTGAATGCGCGAGGGGAGGCAGGCGGATTGGGAGAGAAGCCTGATAGGGGCGGGAGAGCCTGGTGGGTGGGCGTGAATGAGGGGAGGACTGGGCTGGTCGGACAGGAGAAACGCGACGTGCACCAGAAACAAAAATAAAAATAAAAACTAGATGGGCCGGCCAGCAGTGAAAAAAGTAATATTTCGGGAGAGCCTGGGGCGGGAATGTGAGCGAGGGGAGGCAGGCAGATTACGAGGGAAGCCGGATGGGGGCGGGAAAGCCTGGTGGGAGGCGTGAACGCCGGATGGGGGCGGGAAAGCCTGGTGGGAGGCGTGAATGCGCGAGGGGAGGCAGGCGGATTGGGAGAGAAGCCTGATGGGGGCAGGAGAGCCTGGTGGGTGGGCGTGAATGAGGGGAGGACTGGGCTGGGCTTGCATGCGATGCGCGTGCATGTACACGGGCACTGCATGAAAACCGCGGGGCTGAAAGCCCTTTGGTTTGAAGATGTTTTCACCACATGAATTCTCGCTACGCTCGATGCGCTTGCGCGCATCGATAGGTCGCGAGACCTAAAAATGGGGCCAGGTTATAGACATAGAAGTAGGACTACAGTTTGAAGTAACCATCGACATAAAAGTAGGACTATTTGACAGCTGTCATAGATGTAGAAAAAGGATTACAATGACAGTTCCCTCCACAGACTGAGATGAAGCATTACAGACAACAAATCTGAGGTCTTTTATTGGCACCCCTCTCCTTTACGCAGCAGCATTAGTACTTTTTTATTATATTTACACTTTTAAGGACTATATCATATATTTGCCAAAAATCAAGAAAACATCACAGGCTAGCAAACGCCAGAATTACTAGCTTTATCAATGCTCGTTTCTATAGCTGCATGCCAGTACCACGGAAAGTACAACTCACTCATGTTGCTTAGTTGCTCATGACAGAAAAGCATGGGAGGTAAACTGCGGAATGCTAAATTGCCAAAGGGCAGCCATGGACCAATGTAAGAAAAACACTTCTCTCCAAGTATTACTGCCTTAGGGTCTTAAGAGCCGCAAAGGCTGGTCGACCACACAGTCCTCCCAAATTTGCGTGGTCACTGCTAGAATGTCATGTCACCTTACTGGGGTATGTTATGTATCGTGCACTCTAGCCATTGGTATCATCTCATATTGTGAAGACCTGAGCAAAAAGTTCAAGCAGCACTGCTCGCCTCTTCCACAGGCGTTAACCCTGCTCATTTAAGCCCTTTCCAGCTAAACAGTTTGCTGTGATCTGAAAGGTCAGTCAAAAGGTCAAGTCATAGCTTTGATATGGAGAACACAGAGCATGCATCTATTGGTTATAAATAAAACATGCACTGAGCAATACATTAATCCTTGCACGGTATGCATAAGAGCTACCGAAAAGTTTGTATGGCGATGAATACAAGCTACAGGATGAATAAATATTGTTTTATCTAAAGTAGAAACTTTTGGTAAGAGACATGGGCTAGGCAATTGAAGATCTTTTGGATTGCCACCCGGACAGTATGCATGCTCGTGTAATTGATAAACTGCTGATGCAAGCAATAGATGCACAACTTCCATGTGCAACTGACGAGCTCTTAATTACAGATTTTTGCCTAAGTGCAATTCAATGGCTTTGGAAATGTGCAATATCTAGGCTACTGATACAACTAAAAGACCACTAATGCAAGCAAAGGGCATGATATGGGAGTGTGCAATGTGCAATCTATATGTTCTTGGTATATGAAACAGATAAGCTATTGCCACATATCCACTTTTAGTAAATATGTTTAAATAATGCAACAATAGGGTACATTTTTTACAATCTGAAAAACATGTTGGAAACAATGAGCAGATTTAATAGCCAAGGCAGGTTTAACCTGAAGCCACTGAATGAAGACCTCAAATAGCGACTCAGCCTTTTACCTTATCACCAGTGTTCCGTTTCCCAGGATTTGTGTTCTGATCTTGGAACTGGTAGAAATTAATGGTTGGAGTTTGAGAAGGGCGTTGGGGACGTCATCATGACATGTGTTATCGGACACTCATACTAACATTCAGAAATACTTTAAAGTTTCTGTTTCATGGGTGGGATATCTGGGGGAGCAGCAAACACACAGCCTCTATAGATCACAGAAGTTCAGAAAGTTCATAAACTGGGGTTGCTCCTTAATATCACTATTTCCTCCTCTCGCGAAGAATCAGTTTTGATGATATGCAATGTTCAAATATGGCTGGCACGATGACGTAGGTGGCGCTGCGTGTAAAAAGAGAAGGGAAATCCAGAGAGAAAATGTCTCTCTTCAAAGAATTTCCCTTCCTGCTACAGCGCTCACCTCAGTGACCTCACACACCGTAAACAGTGCAAAGAGGGCACTCAACCGGAACAATGAAAAAACTGGACATTTCTGTGTTTAACCCGGACACTGTTTGAGAACCGGGACATTTGAGTCACTTGGAGAAAGGTGTTGTGACACGGGGACACTTCTCCAAAAACGGGGACCATCTGGAGAAAACCGGGACGTCTGGTCATCCTACGTGAGCATGCTAGTTTGAGTACAACAGAACACGCATCCAGCCGACTCCAACGGCTGATCTAGCACTTCATTCCATCGTTCAAGCACCACATCAGGGGCCGCTAGTCTATCATTTTACATAGAGATGTATAAACTAGTAATAATCCCTTAGCGTGTGGTGCTGGTCAGCAATTGTATGTAGAGCAGGTAGAGTGCTCGCACTGGAGCAGGAAGCCGGAAGTATATAAAGGTCAGCAGCAGGGGGGCAACGTTGCGTCTGAGGTATGCGACGTTGGGGACATAGGAGTGCGACGCTGTGTCCGGTGTATGTCTTCTAGTCCTATAAAACACCTTGTTAAGTCGTTAAGGCAGAATTTGAGAAAGTTTTCGATCAAAGAGTTGACACACTCTCAGCAAACATGAAATCTTGGAACTTCAACAGGGAAATACAGAATTACGCGTGTACTTCCCATAATTCAATCACTTGTTAGCTGAGACGGCATGGCCAGAAGAGTAGAGGTCAACATTTTTTTACCAAGGTCTGAAAGAGGCCCAAATAGAACATCAGCCAATTTGGGATTGCAAGATTTAAAAACTTATTTGTGCAAATATAAAAGTAAAATGTTCATGATTTTCATCACAAAGATTACCAACTGAAAATGCTAGTATTATTGAATTAATCACCTTTTCAATGATTTAATGAAGTTATAACCAGGTTTAAATTCTTTTTTTTTTTTTTTTTAAACCTTTATTTTCAGGTCAGTGCACACAGCTATTTAGCGATACATCCCGGAGGCTAGGCAGCATATCATCGATCAGAAGGCTAGTGTACCAGAAGCATGTTACCAAAGCGTACCAAGGTTTTAATTTTCTGCTTTTGTAAGAAATTAACTAAGACATGAAAGAGAAAGCACCAAACTAGTGCTAAGAAGCAAGGCAATTCAAACATTTGTGCAACAGAGCCCGAACTTGGGAAAGGCTAGGCCAAATAACCTAAAAGACAGTCAGAACTGTACCCATTTGCAAGACCATGGAGGGGAGGGGGGGGATACAGGATAAATCTGCGAATAGAACGTGTGTTGGAGCCATAGACTACGGGGTCAGTCGTTCTTCCAGAGGGGCGGTGTCAGGAGGTATGCAGATGTCACCCCTATACTCGTTCCAGGCCCCCCATATCTTTTGCCACTTTTTGGGTTTACCCCTGGCCACATAGACCATCTTCTCTCAGAACATACTCCAATCCATGTTGGCCTTCCACTGTACCACCTTTGGGGCTGTAGCCGCACCCGACATCTGTGCAATATCCTGTTTCGCAACCATGTTTCCCAGGGTGACCCATTGGGTTTGTGCTCTGTTGTAATCAGTAGGACCCCACACATTCAGGAGGCAGCGTCGGGCTTCCGCCTGAACATCCACCCCGGTCACTTCACTCATTATCATATGTATCCGCCTCCAGTAGGAGGCTACTGCACTGCACTCCCAGATAATATGCATAAAGGTGGCTAAAGCACCACAGCCACGCCTACAGAGGCCGTCCACTGAATGACCCATGTGTATCAACTTGGGACCTGTCACATAAACCCTATGAAGAATTTTCAATTGAACCAGCCGCAGCCTGGCCGGGATAGCCACCTCCTTGGGGGAGGACACTGCACATTGCCAGTCTTCATCGTCTAGCTCTATCCCATCACACACCCACTGGTCCTTCACCCCAAGGAGGAGGTCAGTACGGACATTAATACGTTTTTTATAACTTAGGAAAATGGCGCTGTCCGGCATATGGCCGTCCAGCACCCTATCCTCCAAAGGGGAATACTCAGGGATCTTCTCGCCCTCCGGCATAGCTGCTAGAAGGGCATGACGCAGCTGGGCGTACCGGAAATATTCCGTTCCACCAAGCTGGAACTCTGTCTGTAGAAGAGTAAAGGATTTTATCTCCCCTTTCACAATCATGTCTTCCACCTTAGATATGCCTATCATGTCCCACTTGTCGAATCCCTTCGTGTGCCATAATTTGCCCAGTATTTCAGAATCAAAAAGAGGGGTTGCCATCGTAAGCCTACCCTTCCACCCCTGGGACTTTGTGATCGCCTGCCATATGTGTACAGCTGTCTTCGTTGGCCCCGACATTCGACCATCCAGAGATCTCGAGTATAGCGCCCTATGATACTTCCCGTCATCCAGGAGCTACCGGTCCATGGCATAACCTGGGCTTACTGCTGGACCGTAGAGGCCGTGATTGAGGGCAGCCAGCTGGGAGGCCCAATAGTATCTCCGGATGTCAGGCAATGCTATACCCCCGTCATACCACGGGAGCGTAAGCTTCGTAATGGCGATGCGTGGTCTGCCATCCCAGAGAAGGGCCCGTTGCAAACCCTCAACCTCCCTAAAGTAGCTGGATGGGACCGGATCCTGGGTATTTTGTAGAGCATACAGGAACCTAGGCAGGGACATCATTTTAAACAGTGCTGCACGCCCAGGAAAGGAAAGCGGGAGTTTTTGCCAGCCCTCTACGTCACGCCGGAGACGGACGAGAGGAGGAAGCAAGTTTTTCATGTAGCGGACTTTGGGATCCGTTGAAATATAGATCCCCAAGTATTTAAATCCCTGCCGTGAGACCTGCATGCCGCAGTCCCTTGGAAGTCGAGGCGTCCCCCCTCTCAGCACATACAGGTGCGACTTCGATCAGTTGATAACCAGGCCAGAGTGCCGACCAAAAAGACGGAGCACATCACACACCACAATGAGCGACTTACAAGGAGAGGTGAGATACAGCAGGATGTCATCAGCGTATAGCGACACCCGGTCCTCGAATCCAGGGGACCAGTGTATTCCGTTTATATCTGGGTGGTGTAGCAGCCACGCAGCCAACGGTTCAAGTGCCAATGCAAACAACAGGGGCGACAGGGGGCAACCCTGCCTGGTGCCCCTGCGGAGAGCAAAGGACGCAGACACACGACCAATAACCGTTACATTGGCCATCGGACTAGCGTACAGAAGCTTGACCCACCATATGAATTCCGAACCAAATCCGAACTTCGCCAACACCGCCCACAGGTAGTTCCATTCAAGGGAGTCGAACGCCATCGTAGCATTCAGAGACGCCAGGACGGCTGGCTCCCTGAGCGTGTGGGCCCTGGCGAGGGCCCCATGCAATCTCCGAAGGTTAAGGGCAGTGTTGCGGTGTGGAATAAAGCCCGACTGGTCCGGGTGTACCAAGTCGCCAATCGCGCCAATCAAACGGTTGGCCAGCAATTTAGCTAGAATCTTGGGTTCAGCATTCAACAGAGAGATGGGACGATATGATCGACACAGGTCTCTGGGTTTCCCTTCCTTATGAATGACCACAATGGTGGCCAGTCTCTGGTCCAGGGGAAGCATGCCCGTCTCCCGCGCCTCCAGGAACATGTCCCGCAGGGGCGGGGAGATGACATCAGGCTTAATCTTATAAAGCTCCACGGGTATACCATTGGGGCCGGGCGCTTTGCCGGACCTAAGGGAGCGAATGGCGAGGGCAATCTCATCGGCAGTAATATCTCTATCCAAGTCGTCCCGGTCTGCTTCCGACAGACACAGGAGTTCCGCCTCTGCCAAAATCTCCCCGGAGTCGGTCTCGGGCTGGCTAGAGACCGAGGTGTAAACGGACTCAAAATAGTCCGTCGCAACAATAGCACTCGGATCGGTGACAGTCACGCCATTCGCCCCCAACACCTCCGGGACCACCCGGCTGGCTCTCTCTTTTTTATCCAACCAAGCGATAAGCTTGCCCGCCTTATCCCCGACATCGTAGATCCTACCCTGTTGCTCCCTACTCATGACCTTGGCAGCGTCAGTGACAGTAGCCCGATATTCTGACTGTTTGAGTGAGAGAACATGGAGCAGGCCCGGTGTCGGGTCGACTGCCAGTCGGGAGTCCAGATCTGTAATCTCAGATTCGATACGCACCACATCCGCGTTTCTGCGTCTCCGAACATCAGCAATAAGGGAGAACGCCTCACCCCTCAAGACCGTCTTAAATGCCTCCCATAGAGTGACAGTCGAGGCAACCGATCCCGAGTTTTCAGAAAAATAGAGCTCAATAGCCTTGGCCATGAGTCCACGAGTCTTGGGGTTGCGGAAGTACCACGGATTAACCGATGCCACCCTCTCGGTCACAACAATGTCGAAGTCGAAGGACACCCAGACCGGGGAATGGTCTGAGATGCCCCTAGCCAACAATCGGGCTTCAGAGACTGCCGACGCGTGGGCCGCTAGAGCCAGAACATAATCGATTCTGGAGAGGCTTCCATGTGCCCCTGAGTGGAATGAGTATTGACTCTGGGTAGGATGTATGAGCCGCCAGCAGTCAATAAGTCCCATAGTGTCCAGGAAGTCGGGCAGCCACGATTGCGAACTTTGGAGATCTCTGGGTGGATGCCTGTCTAGGGTCCCCGAACAAACTGAATTGAAGTCGCCTCATATGATAAGCAAACCCTCAGGTAGACCCAAAATGGCGCTCCCAAGATCCTGAAACGTGTTGTTTTGCAACCCAGGGGGAACGTAAACCGAAACCAGAACCAGAGACCGTCCCTCCCATCTACCCGAGACAGCAACGTACCGCCCCCTCTCATCAACAACACTAGAATTAATCTCAAGAGGGAGAGACGCGCGCACCATGATCCCCGCCCCCCGGGACCCCGAAGAGAACCCTGAGTGTGCCACCATCTTGAATCCCTTCCTATTAAGTGCTTGGCACGTATTTCCCACCAAGTGTGTCTCTTGTAACAAAATAACGTCAGGCATACATCTTTTAAACAGTTGCAGAACCACACCTCTCTTTATACGATCCCCCAGCCCATTGACATTCCAACACAGTACTTTTAGTTTCCTACCCCCCATCGTCAAATCGTGGGCCTTTGCCGATCCTGGCAGGCATCATAGTTACACAAGTAGAAAAATTACAGTCTTTACGTTGCCTTGAAGAAGAGAAAGAGAAAAAAGGAAAAAACACACAACCAACAATCGAACCACCCCCCTCCCTGCAACCCTGCATCAGACTATGTAGCCCCCCCAACCAGCAGTGTGCCTGTCGCCCCAAAAAACTACGCTACAGAAAGACCCTAGAGGAGAAAGGAGATCGCACAGGCCCCCCCGCCACCCTCCATAACGAAGCGAAGGATATGCAATATAAAGTGCGGTATTGTGACATCGGATGTCTCCAACAGTTCCACCGTCCGATAAAGTTGCGAAAGTGGACTCTTCTCTTGTTGCTCAGGGCCTCCCGAGGCGCCCTCCGAATGTTCCTCTCGTTCTTCATGTCTCTGCGGCAAAGTGTCCAACCACTCGCTCACCACTTCAGGCAAATCGAAAAATATAGCACGGCCATCATGTTCAATGCGCAGTTTCGCAGGGAACATCATCGAGTACTTCATTCCAAGGTCTTTAAGGCGCCTCTTCACCCCGCGAAACTTTGTCGCTGCCACTGTACAGACTGAGTGAAGTCCGGATAAAAGTTTATGTCCGCATTCTGGAACTTGAGCGGCCCGTTCCGTCTTGAGGCCTGCAGGATAGCGTCCCGATCCCTGAAATTAAACAGTCGTGCTATAATGGGTCTCGGCGGGGCACCCAGTTTCGGGCGTCCCCCCGGCAGTCTATGATCTCGCTCCACTGAGAAGAAACGGCTGAGGCCCGCAGGAGCCAGATGAGTTTGCACCAGGTCTTCCACAAAGAGATCAGTGGCCGAATCCTCTGCCCCTTCCGGTACACCTATGATTCGAACATTCTGTCGCCTGGCACGTCCCTCAAAATCATCCAGTCGCCTCGAGAAAAGATCGTTGGCCGACCTCAAGTCTCAGACCTCTGTTTGTAGGCTTGTGGTTTTAATGTCCAACGATTTGACCCTATCGTTGGTCTTACCCAAATCGGCTCTAATCAAATTGATTTCAATCGCCAAAGTGTCGACTTTATGTGTCAGTACCTCGTGTTGTTTGTGCATCTCCGTTTTGATGCCAGCAATGGCGCCCATAACGTCTCAAAGTGTCGGGTCCGACGTGTCTGGCGACTCTTCTCGATGTGAGTCCTTTGGCCGGGCAGCCGCACCTGGTGAATTCTTCTGCTGGGCGTAGCGATCCATTTTGTTCGACTGGGAATAAGTAGTTTTCCTACTTACTCGATTCGCCGCCTTGTCTGGCTCACCCTTGCCCGCCATGATGGTGTCGAGGACCAGAACAATGGGTCGTACACCAAGGCCACCGTGGCTATGCAAAGCGACTTCCAAGTGTCGCAGCCACCAGTCGTTCTTCAGCGATGGATCACTCCGTAACTCCGCGTGCTTCGTAGGGCCAGCGGAGTAATCACTCTCACAGCACACCGTTTATGTGTCACAGCGTCGCCGTCGTCGGCCACCACACAGGCAATAGCACGTCACTGGCACGACTCTTCAACACGGTGTAACTCCGTCAAGGAGTGTCGGATTTTTTAATCGGGCAGCATCGCCCGTCTCAACAACCATTCACCCACAGTATTCCACTGCCGTGGATCAGGATTTCCATCAGGATTTATGCGGAGGGTCTCTGGAGCTCCGAGCTTACGCGGCCATCTTGCTTGCCCGCGAAGCTCCTCCTCCCCAGGTTTAAATTCTTGTACTATTTTTTTCCTTTTGATCGTGGTTTCAGTTTGTATTAGGAAAAAAGAAATATTATAAAAGAAAGCTGAGAAACTAATCAAGCATACTGAAAATAAAATATGATAATAAATATGAATGACAAATTTCACTTTCATGTTTCACTCCTCAGAAAGGCAGAGTGAAAAAAGAAAGCATATATGATTAGCTAATTAATATGGGAGAGCTTCCAAAGAAAGGTGGTAAAAACAAATTGAAAACCAATAATATAAATGTATTTATAAAAAACAGAAAAATATGTATCCCAGATTGTACTGCAGTTTAAACAACATATTTAGAAAGTCGATGGGAGTAGCTTTTTAACAGAGCATGCGCATATAGGAATCAGTTCACAAAGCTTAAGCTGACAATTATAAAACTCCACCCCTTCCACATTAAGAACATTTTCTATTTCATTATGAGAGCATGAACATTTTCAAGAATTTGCATCAAGAATTTTCAATTCTATTACGCACACAGAGGCGAGGATTATGCTTCTATATTTTAACTGCAAAACGTATAGCACCAAATACAAACACAGCAAAACACAAACAAAATTTCCCACAAGTCCATCAACCAATCAGGGACCCCCAAACCCTATATTATAGGCAACCCAGAAATACTCCTCTGCTTTGTATGTGGATAAAAGTTCCCCCAGTTAACCTTGAACATTTCATCAAGTCCCACGCAGCCGTTGATCCTCTGGCCCCTGGAACACGATCCAATGCTAGGGAAAAAATGGGGCAACTGAAGAAAACGCTGTAAGCACCGTGAACAATGCCGTCCACACCGGAACTGGAAAACTCGAACCTTCAGCCCGTTACACTCAACTCTGCTTCTGACCGGTCAAGGAAAAAGAGAGAAGTAACCTCTCCCATATGCCACAAATGAAATACACAGATTACGCTTGTTTAGAGATGATCCACCAGATGTGATGTGCACAATGCTTATATAGCCACAACCCCAAAGCACGAACTTTAGTTTCTTTATGGAAATTTCCACACCAGGATCTGAGAGGCACAGATCACTGGTGTGGAAAACTAGGGCCCTGAAAGGGAACAGCCCCGTCCCTAGAAATCCATTTGCAGAGCAGGGAGGATGGGTGAGCCGGTAAAGAATCTGTGGCTAGATAGAGTCCCCACCAGATAAGACATTACCGATGGTTAGTAACTTGTTCACTTCTAGCCGCAGATTTCTTACCTTAGAATAGATACCGAAGCAACACCATCCCAAAAAGTCCTACAGGACTGAATGAGCAAAGTTGTCATTTCGATGGACCTGACTGTTCAAGCAGTATGTAAACGTGTGCAGAAAAGCCCATGTTGCTGCCTGGCAGAGGCCCCAGGACACTGCATGCTAATGCAGTAGTTGCAGCCTTGTCTCTGGTGGAATGAGCTAGCAAGCCCTCAAGGGTTTGATTTTGGCCAGTGCGTTGCAGATTTTAATGCGGAGAATGATCCATTGCGAGATATTCCGCTTCTGAATGGCCTTTCCCTTCTTCACTCTGACATACCCCATGTAGAGTTGGTTGTCCATCTGGAACTCTCTCAAGTAGTCAAGGTGGAACAACAACTATCTTTTTTGGGGCCAGTAGGTAAGGTTGTTCCTCTTTTTTTAAGGGATGTGGAGGAGCCTATAAAGTAGGCAAAGTGACTGACTGGCCTACATGAAAGGAAGAGGCGCCTTTTGGTAGAAAGGAAGCTCTAGTTTGGGGAACCAACTTGACTGGGTAGATGTTCAGGTATGGAGGCTTGGATAGCAAAGCCTGAAGTTCACTGAACCTCCCAGCAGATGTCATTGCCGCCCCAAAGGGCGCCTTGATGGTAAAGAGCCTGAGAGGACAGTTGCGCAAGGGTACAAAGTGAGTGCACATCAGGAACATCAGGACAAGATTAAGGTTCCACTGAGGCATGCCAGAGGGAGAAAGAGGAAACATTTTGCAATCTTTTCAAGAACCTATGTACAATAAAGAGGGATGGTTGGCCAGGCAACCGCAGAAAAGCTGAGATAACAGAAAGATAACCCTTTAAGGTCCCTCGTGCAGAGCCCTGCTGGGCAAAGGTAAGAATAAATAGAGGTAGAAGAACCTGAGAAAGGGGAGCAGAAAGGGGGTCAAGCTGCTTTTCTGCACACCATGCAACAAACTTGCCCCAACAGCAGGTATTAACTGTTTTGGTGGAGGGAAACCTGCTGCCAGAATAACATTGCAGACTTCGGGCGGAAGATCGAAAGCTGTCAACTGTCACCAAGAAATATCCAAGCTAAAAGGCTGAGCTTTGACGGGTTTGGGTGGGGAACCCTCTTCTGATGCTGTGCCAGATGATCCTCTGGAAGGGGCGCCCAATTGCATCCGTTAGGCCCGGGGAGAAACACTGCCATTATAGCATGCACATGTATTCCTAAGTTGCCTTCTCTTTCACACAATGACTTTTAACACACATTTGCGTGCATGACAGTGCAGGATTAGTTTCCCTGAAACTACAGTTGCTTACAATTTCCACTTCATAGGAACACTATCACAACATCTTGAACATCTCATACAAGGTCTGAACATACATAGTGCAAATATGATTGTTTGTTATTCGTCCATGAGACAACGCAGGTATCAATAGATAATAAACAATTGTGACCCGACTAAAGTCTCAGCTCAGGAGCAAGGATGCTTTTTGTTATAAATCAGCACACATTTCTGGGCTGGGGCAGAGGAGGACTTGCTTTCATTGTGAGGTTACTACAAGCTGACACCTTAGTCCAGCTGCTTGCGGATTCCTCTGCAAGGAGGGATGTCCAACCTGTCACCAAGACGGGACCTACATAGGTTGTATGGCATTACAACGTGGGCTTTTACCCTGCATGCCATTACAACGCTGGGATTACAACGAAAGTGGTTACAACAACTTTCGCTGGAGGGCGCTGGATAGTGGAATAGTTTAATTTTCTATTCCAACTCCAGCCCACGTTGACAGTAGGAAAGGTGTTGGATAGAAAATTAAACTATTCCCTATCCAACAGCGCCCTCCAGCGAAAGTCGTTGTAACGACTTTCGTTGTAATCCCTGCGTTGTAATGGCATTGCGGGGTAATCCCCGCGTTGTCATGGCTGTTCCCCCCTACATACTTTCCCTAACAGTAATGGAGGCTAGATCATCCAATAGGGGATTCATGGCAGAACACATACACTCAGCCTCTGCATATATACATTCTTTGAGCAAGATGATTGAACTATTTATTTTTTTCACTGTCCTATACCACTAATTACTCCTATCTGCTTCTGTCTATTTATCATTGCAGCACATATGATTGCAGCACATATATTCTATACAAAAATCACAATGGTTCAATAAATATTGAAACGACCCTCTGTGTATTCCCTGTATATTTCTCCGAGAGAAAGCACAAGTGACTATGGTGAAAGGGTTCTAGATCTGTTACCACCATTCCTGGGGGGAGTCAGGCTTGTCATGTTCTGTGGTTGCCCAAACCATCTGCTACCCATCTAGGTTTGGGGCCGGGGGGGGGGGTTTAGATGGCACTGTGAGCTACCTGGTCAATAGGACAACATACCCTGGGGGGGTGCTCGGAATCATGTTGCCCAACAAACAAGCAGTTCCTACTGGAAAGTCAAAACTACACGACAATTTGAGGACCGATGGCCACCAAACTCTACAAGCCCAGTCCGGAGCCACAAGGATGACTTGGGCCTGGCAATTCCTGATCTTCTTGAGAACGCTGGGCAGGAGTGGTATGGGTAGAAAGGCATCCAGGAGGAATGAGCTCCACTAGAGATAAAAAGCGTTTCCGAGCGAGACCGGACTTGGAAACTCCAGCGCACAGAAATGATGTCATTGTGTATTCTCTGCGGTGGCAAACACATCTAATCATAGCTCGCTCTCCTGCTGAAAGAGAACTTGCACCGCCTCGGCATGAAGACACCATTCGTGATCCGCTAGGCATCTTCAGCTGAGTTTGACCACCTTGGCACTCTGAAAACCACCAGGGGTTGAACCACCGGGGAACAACCCTGATGTTCCAGCCATGTTCAGAGACACATGACCTCTTGACAAAGGATAAATGACTCCAACCTACTATGTTTTTGCAGTACAACGTCGTTGGTGTCCGTAAACACTTGCACTAGCCTTCCCTCGATGGAGGGTAGAAAGGCTTTTAATGCCAGCCAGATCACCAAGCGCTCCAGAAGGTTGATGTAAAGTCTGGATTCTGCAGTAGACCAGAAGCCTCTGATCTCCACCACTCCTAGATGACTGCCCTATCACAGGAGTGACTAATCTGTCATCATCAACAGATCAGGTTGGGGAAGGGAAAGGGGACCGCCGCTGAACCAATTTCAGTTTGTGAACCACCACTGCAGATCTTTTGTAGTTCCCACCAAGATCTGGACCATTACAGAAAGATTTCCCTTATGATCACCCACTGCAGAGCCCACATATGCCAGTGGGTCACAAGCAGGATGCAGGAGGCCATAAATCCTAGCAGCCTAGGTCAGTCTTACCAAAATCCAGGATAGAGGCAGAAACATCAGTATTATAGCCTAAATATCCTGGACTCACCTTTTGGGAGGATAGGCCCAAAACTGCACCATGCCCAGAACAGCTCCGATGAAGGGGAATATCTGAGAAGGAGTCAGGTGTGACTTTGACACTTTGATTTTAAACCCAAACAAATGAAGGAAGTCCGCCGTAGTCTGGAGGTGGGAGACGACAGCCTGGGTAGAGCCCACCTACAACAGAAATGTGTTGAGATATGGGAAGACCGGCACCCCTGATCTCCACAGATGAGATTCAACCACCTCCATCATCTTGGTGACCACCGAAGGGGCGCGGGTAAGGTCACAAAGGAGCACAGCGAACTGAAAGTGCCTGTGGCTCATGATGAACCACAAGTAACGCCTGTCTAGGTTGGTGTAACAGCTGCCATCTTTCTCAGGATCTGCACAATGAGAATAAAGCCCTCCTCCAGGCAGCTCCAACTCAGGGCTATATTATCAAGGACGGGCGATACATTATCGCCGCTTTTATCGGCAGGAAACTGCATGATAATATACTCTATGGAATTCCAATCGAAGCCCAGGTTAGATGTGAAAACATCTAACATGGGCTTCAATTGGAATTCCGTAGAGCATATTAGCAAGCCCATTATCACCGCTTTATCTGCAGTTTCCTGCCGATAAAAGCGGCGATAATGTATCGCCCGTTCTTGATAATATGCCCCTCAGTAAGCTAATACAGCGCTGAATATTAGAGTGGTCAGGCGGGGGAAGGCTGTGGGAAGGGAACTGTGGGGAAGAAAAGGATATCCATATAGCTTTCAAGGTCTTGAGTCTTTTCTATGTGTGTCACCACCTAAGCAATCTATTTATCAGACACGATAATTCTCATATTTTAAGATTTCCATCTACAGTACCTGCTTGCAGATTTCTTAGTAGATGTACGCAAACATCACAGGTTCTCTGCAAAAACCACTTGCAGATGTAGTAGTAAACCTTATCAATAGAAGCAAAATGCACTGCTGAATCAAACATGAAACAGAGGCTCGAGTCTGAGGCTTCTACAACCATTCTAAATGTCAAATGAGAATAGTGGCCATCAAAAGAAAAATGACGATGCACGCTTCCTATAGAATGTACAATGAAGGGTGCAGCCCTTACAGAATACGATAGAAAGTGCGTCTCCAATTAGGGCTTACTGCTCAGAGCATGGCCTGCTCTGTTAACCAGGAATCTATCGCTTCCTGTGTAGCTGGAATCACCATGCAGCAGGAGCCAGTTTCTTTTTTTTTATTTAATAAAGTTTTTATTGAAAAAAAATATAAGTGGAATATACATTTGGCAGATCTTGTATACAGTACAATGTGATACACGCTTCTCTTTAATCTTTCCCAAGTGAGGGAGAGGGAGAGAGAGAGAGAAGAAAAAGACAGGGGGGGGGGGCGCATTTGTCCCGAGTCTGTTTTTTTTTTTTTTTACTGGGCTCTCTTCAGCTGCGCATCGAGTGGTTCCCACATGCCTTCTTTTGAGTTGTGCTCCTTTGAGAATTTCCCTGTGATGTTATCTGCCCCTCTTAGGAAGGTGACCCAGTTAATCCATGTTTTAAAATTTGCTTTGGTTGTGTTTTTCCAGTTTGTCAGGATTATTTTTAGGGCCGCTGTGAGGAGCAGGTCTAGTAGGCTTGCATTCACGTGTTCTGTTGCTAGGCTTACAAAGCTTATTGTTAGTCTGTGTTGAACATGTCGTTCAGGAATGTGTTGATCTGCATCCAGAACTTCTTGACTTTCGCGCATTTGAAGAGGAGGTGCTCCAGGGTGCCTTCCTCTTTCTGGCAGTTCCAGCAATTGCCAGACTCTATGATACCGATCTTGTGGAGCCTAGATGGAGTCCAGTAGGCCCTGTGGAGGAGCCAGAATTTTGTCTGTGCTAATTGTGGGGTTATTTTGTTTGTTGTTGCTGAGCCCCAAAGCCAGTTTCAAGCTCGGAGTGAGGTTGAGCAGCAGCGCGAGGAAGGGAGCCCGCTTCAATGCAGGACCTCAGTCTTGCACCAGCTCAGCATCGAGAGCCAGTTGTGCTGCAGGAATTTGGTCGTGCACCAAGTACGGAGAAAGAAATACCTCGGAGCTGCTCTGCAAGTTTTTTATTTTTTATAAAACATAAATTTTTATTATTTTTGTCTTAAGTAACATATGGTACATTGTCCGTATAGTAGTAAATTAAGAATAAACAGTACAGGCTACATCTTACATTGCACTCTCTTTCTTAGCGCCCTGAGACCTAACGGTGATATGTTGAGCTATACAAGACCTTCTGACTTTGACTTTGACTTTATGCTCTTCATCAACTGAATAAAGTACAACATACAGATTGATCCATGGTTCCATGTCCCTCAGCAGATGTCATAGACAGTGTTAGGCAAGCATGTCTTAAAGGCATCTTCAGATACAATACATCCTGAGCATAATTCAGTTCTAAACACAATTCATCCAAGCCACTTTACACATGGTGTCTAATACTGGCGTAAGAGCGGTAGGGTCTATTACAGGGGACCAAAGATTGTATATGATTACTGTAAGGCCATGACATAAAGGGTATCGGCCACAGGGCAAGGCGGTCACATAGCATACCTAAGCAACCTGTTCCAGAGGAGTATTTTCAGACCCATCAGCGTTTTGCAGGAGGAGATAGTCGTGTAGTGGCCCCCATATGTCCCTGGACCTCGAGGCTTGCGGAAGTGTCTCGGTATAAATAGTCAGCTGTTCCTGACAATATATCAGATCTCCCAGCCAGTCTTTGAACTTCGGTGCTCTCCCCCTACCCCACCTACACGCAACTCTGCGTTTTGCCAGTAAAAAAGATACAGCTAAGAATTTGCAATGTGCTTTGGGCATCTGTACAGTATAGCTTAAGAGTGCCACTAAGGGATCCCTATTTATTGTGCTGTTCGTCATTGTCTCGAGCGCCACGTGGACCTTCTCCCAAAACTCCTGCACCCTTGGACATTCCCATGCCAAGTGAGGAAATCCCGCCACCGGCCTCCTACACCTCTCACAACAATCATTATTGGACAGCTGATATATGAACTTTTTACCCGGGGTGTAGTACAGACGGTGTAAAAATTTATAGTGTATCACAAGCAATCTACAACTAGCAGAGATCCCTGCGGTCTGGAGACAACAGTAAGTCCATTTCTCATCATCAATTTCCTCCCCCAGTTGTGCAGCCCAATGTGCTTGAGCCGTGCAGGGTGCACCCACCTGCTGCATGCGTATGTTGTTGTATAATCCAGACACTAGATGCTTGCCATCCTCAGACCCCAGCATGAGGTGCAGGAGGACAAGACTCTTGGGCTCCTGTGGGAAATCAGGGAGGACTGAACGCATCCCCTGTCATAATATGACATATAAAAAACATCCAAAGGCGAGGGCTGAACTTCATGAAAAAAATGATCCGACGAACGGAACACAACGTCATGAAACAGATCACCCCATGTTGCGACATTAACCTTGTCACACAGCCTGTGAAACCCTTTTTTCCTGCAGCAGCGATATGCTGGGGTGATAAGCAATGTTCCCTCTAATTTTTTTCCTCTGTGTGCGGCACTGGAGGGTCTCTGTGCGCTGCAACCATGGCTGTGTGCGCCAGGAACCAAACCGCGCGTGTCTGCGGCACCAAATGGCACTCAAAACGTTTACTTTAAAAAGTGAAAAGATGATGCATTTTCACACATACAGAGCCACAATAAGGGTCTTAAGAGCAGTTTGCAAATTTATTGTATTGCCTGTATTTTCATTGTGCCTCTGACTGCTGTTGTCTGTCTTCCCCGCTGCCTGTACGTGGTCCATGCCCCGTTTTCTTCCCTCTGTTCCCCTCGCTATCCCCATGCTCTCTCTGCACGGTCTTTCCTTCTGTACTCCTCGCTGCCCAGTTTTCCCTTCTGTTTCCCTCGCTGCACCCGGGCCTCTCTGCCCGCTCTGCCTTCTGTTCTTAGCTGCCCCTATATTTCTGTATTATGCCTCTATGCCATTAGTTTTTTGTGCCCGTCTGCCCTCTGTGCCACTCGTTTTTGCGCCCTTCTGCCCTCTGTTCCACTCGTTTTTCTGTGCCTTTCTGTCCTCTGTCCCACTCGTTTTTGTGCTTTTATGCTCTGTCCCACTCGTTTTTTGTGCCTTTATGCCCTCTGTCCCAGTCTTTCTGCCCTCTATCCCAATCGTTTTTTGTGCCTTTATGCTCTCTGTCCCACTCGTTTTTTGTGCCTTTCTGCCCTCTGTCCCAGTCTTTCTGACCTCTATCCCAATCGTTTTTTGTGCATTTATGTCCTCTGTCCCACTCGTTTTTTGTGACTTTCTGCCCTCTGTCCCACTCGTTATTTTGTGCCTTTATGTACTCTGTCTGTGTCCCACTCGTTTTTGTGAGCCTTTCTGTCCTCTGTCAGTGTCCCACTCGTTTTTTGTGCCTTTCTGTCCTCTGTCTGTGTCCCACTCTTTTTTTTGTGCCTTTCTGTCCTCTGCAGCCCTGCCAAGTATCACGCATCATGCGTTAGATTAACGCATTCCAGTGTGGTGATCTGCATCACCGCACTGAAATGCATTGTCACGCATATCTGATGTATCAACTGTCATTAGTGTGCTGGAAGTAAATAGGTGTGTGGCAGCTACCAGCACCCTACCTGTGACTGCCTCCGCTCTTCCCTCAGGCTTGGGGCACTCACGTTGACTAACGCTGTGCTACAATGTATCTTAAATTTTGTGGCGCAGTGCCGCTCTTAGCGAGACAGCCTGACGTCACGGGCACCCCTGGTAGTGCCCAATAGCAACTACCGAGACAGCCTGCAGGGCCCAGACTGTTTTATAATTTGTCCATGGTGCCGCGGGGAATTTGTGAGTAAGGCAGGCGTGGCGTCTCACACAGCACTGCTATTGTGGGTATTTTAATAGGGCCCATGCAGTGTCAAATTAATTATTGCCGAGCGGCGGGATGAGGGATAATTACGTGCAGTGTAGGTCGCCGGAGTGACAGTCGCAGGACTCGCAGCAACAGGCAAAGCCTGGACAGCGGGCGGCATTGCAAGCTACCCAAAACGATTGACGCAGGGGTGGTTTGGGCATGAACCTGGAGCCGGTTTCAGGAGAGTGACAGTCGCCACAGTCACGCACCAAACCGATTTGTATTGATGTTCTTGCTTTTCTGCATTCAGCAAAATGGGCTTGGTAAGTGTTCTGTGTTTGCAACCCACCGGTGAACCCCCGCGGCGACTGCTAGAGTGGTTCAGCAGCCCAGGGCACACCAGTCCACAATCGGATGCTAGACGGCCCGTACAAATAGCTGCTTGCCTCAAACCAATTAAGTGACTGCTGGGGTGTACTCTCACCCTACTTGAGCTATTTACTTTAAATTAATAGCACTAGCAAGCGGTGACATTAAAGAGTCACACACGGGGATCTGAAACCTTGGCAGCTATGCCTCTGCCTGTGTCCCACTCGTGCCTTTATGCCCTCTTGCCTCCTGTTCCACTCGTTCCCCAGCGCCTGTGGCCGTTTGTTTAAATAATGCTGATAATCAGAGCCCCTTAACGGGCTCCGATTAACAGCAATACTTAAACAAAATGCCACAGTTTGCCCCACGCTTTACTAACAAAAGCGTAGATTCTTTCCAAACACAGCGCGAGCACACGCTGTGTTTGGAAAGTGTCTACGCTTTTGTTAGTAAAGCGCGTGGCAGACTGTGGCATTTTGTTTAAGTATTGCTGTTAATCGGAGCCCGTGAAGGGGCTCCGATTAACAGCAATATTTAAACAAAAGGCCACAGTCTGCCCCGCTCCCACACAGCCGCAAGCTCTATAATCAACATCAGCCCCCCGCCTCCTTACCTGCATTCCTCACCGCAACCACTGAAAAAGTGCTCATGTTTGCGCCGCTCGCGTTTTAAAAGCAGCAAGCGGCGCAACCCTCTAGCGACGGCCTGTGTGCGCGCTCCACGCTAGGTGGTGCGCGCTGACTTGGGGGGAGCTGCGCGCGCGCGGCCTAGAGGGAACGGTGGTGATAAGACAGTGGCAGCTTCGAGGAGTATAACAGAGGGGCATCGAGGAGGCCTGTGATTCGGTTCCATGCATCCACTGTACTGGTAACCGTGGTGGGTGATGAAGCACGCGTGCGAGCAGGGGCATGTATGAGACCGGTCAGTGGGATAGGGTCTGCAAGACAGTCCTCCATGGCGATCTGTGGCATGTATCTAGGGGGGTTAACCCAACAGTATGCATAGTGGGCCTGTGCACTGAGAAAGTAAACCTCAAAGTCCGGTATATCAAAACCACCCTGAGCATATGGCCTGGTGAGTATGGGTCACTTTAGCCGCGGTTGCTTACCTCCCCATAGTCATAGTAGCTCAGTGCGTAGAGTTAAAAAAAAATGTGGGCCAGGGATTTACGGTATATTCGTAAATAAATATAAAAATTGCGAGAGAACAACCATTTTAAGAGCGACCTGCTAATGTAAGGGGCAGCGAACTCCAGCGAGTGACATTATCTGCAAGTTTCGTAATGGCTGTACCATAGTTTAGCCGTACGACCGTGTCCCTGTCCCCAGCCAGCTGTATACCTAAGTAACGTAAGTCAGTGTCACACCAGTCTAGTGGAAAGTCTAGTGTAAACTTCTTGACCGTGGGAGTTAAAGGGAAAAACTGAGATTTCCCCCAATTGATACTAATCCCAGATAGCCTGCCGAATACGAGAAAGTCCCGAAATATGGGGTTTACATTTTGTTGTGGGTCTCTAACATATAGCGTAATGTCATCTGCGTATAGGGATATTAGGATTTGACACAGACAGCAGCGGAGCTGTTGACGGATTCGGGATGCCAGTGGCTCCAACGCTATGGCGAAAAGCAGTGGAGACAGCGGGCAACCCTGCCACATGCCTCTCGTAATGGAGAGTGCGGGAGAGGGATTACCATTAATCAGTACCTTGGCAGTAGATTGCCTGTATAACAGCCTGATCCAGGAAATAAACAACAGGGGGAAGCTCATGCGTTGTAAGACACTAAATAAATAATCCCACTCCACAGAATCAAACATCTTGGTGGCATCTAAAAAAACTGCAGCTAGTGGGAATTCTGGTGCCACATTCTGTAGGACAGAGAACAGGGTTCTAAGGTTAGGAGTTGTGGCCCTGCCTGGGACGAATCCTGATTGATCGGGGAGAATAATTTTATCCATTAGAAGGGTCAATCTATTAGCCAAGATTTTAGACAGTATTTTCATATCACAGTTCATAAGTGAAAGCGGCCTGTAAGAGTCGCAAGACTCGGGGGGTTTACCCGGCTTTAAAAGGGACGTGATTAGCACTTCCCTCATCTAGGGGGAAGCTCTCTCTGTTCTAAGGATTCCTCGTATATCTTCTTAAGGACTGGGGCCATGGTGTCAATGTAGTGCTTACAAAATTCGGCAGGTTTACCGTCTAACCCAGGCGCTTTTCCAATTTCCAGTTGCATTATTGCTTCCCTGATTTCGTCCAATTCGAACGGAAGGCACAAGAATTTTCTCTGCATATCACTTAACCACCCAAGTGCTACATCCCCCAGGAAGTCGTCTATATCTAGATATCTGATGTGCTGTGTGGTATACAATGTGCTATAGTGTATAGTGAATGCTGCGAGTATGTCGCTTGTGTCTTGATGTATTGCCTTCCCCAGTCCTGTGATTTATAAAATATGCGTGTAGGGGGAGAAAGCATGCCAGTATCTTGAGAGGTGTACAGTCTATTGGCTTCCCCAAATCCTCACACCAGTCCATGTTTGCATCAAAAGGCTGGTATTCTTCAGGGTCCATCGACCCCACCCAATCCTCCTAGTGTCCTAGCCCATAGGAATAGGGCTCTGGCTCGAGCCTGGAAGGCATGGCTCCAGTCTGCACCAGAGTCTGTGCCAGGCAACGCCCATCCGGTCCCATGTCAGAATGGGCGGGTGGCACCAGCATTGGGACCAGTGTCAGGGAGGGGCTAGGTGATACGACCAGCACTGGGCTAGATCCATCTGTGGATCCAGGGGGCCCTACTGGTGCTGAGGTTGGAATCGTCGGCATAGGTCCAGGAGGGGCCCCTCCTGAACCCGCAGGGCCAGAAGGTGCACCAGCAGGAGTGGGCCTCTCAAATATGAGGTGCAATGCCTCAAAACTCATGAAGTTGAGCATGGGTCGCTCTGGCTCCCGGAAACTCTAGAAAGCACAGAGTCGACCCAGGTGCTCAAGGAGTGGAGCCAGGCCTCGATTTTGACGCTCCTTTGTCTCATCGGCCGTCAGATTGTGGTGGGTCTTACCAGAGTGATGCGACGACTTCAAGGGCGACAACGTTTTTGGTCTCCGTGACCGATCCCGGGACCTTCTCTACACCAGGATTGAGACCATCGCAGTATCGCACGTTGAGCCTCCAGGAGCTTCAGTGACCACTCCCTAAAGGCCTTCGGGTTCATGGCACAGCAGTTAACGCAGGGCTTACACTCATGGTCGCGCTCCAGGCACCAAAAGGCATACAAGATGAGTCTGTCACCAAAATTGGTCGGAGAAAGGCACCGCAGGCCTTGAAGTAGGCCTTCATAGAGGACATTCTTGCCACACCAGGAGAAAAAAACCTCGCTGAAAACTTAGGACAAAAGTTTTTTTTAAACTCAGTAAAAAAGTGACTGAAGGAAGCTCTCTCTAAATCTGTGAGCCCTGGTGTGGAAACAAAAGAACTGATGTCAGCACTGGGCTAGAGCCTAAATAGCCACTGAGCACATCACATCTGGAACGTACGGTGCTGAGCGGAGCCAATCAATGCCACTTACCATCTATCATGGGTACTGCTCATGAAAGAAATTCAGGCTCCAGTCTCATGCCCTGGGATAATTCTACGGTAAGGGGAGCTCTTCAAAATTGATCGGACCTTGCTGCCACACGACCACCGGGACAGCCATACGCCGTGAGGGGAATGGCAGGTGGACATGCGAGCCGCGAACGCCGTGAGGGCAACGGCTGTAGTTCCCATTGGGGGACTACACCTCCCAGCACCACCTGGGGGCCGGCGCACCTGACACGCCATCAGCGCGCCCGGAGGCGCTTCAAGAGTCTTGCACTCCGCGAGTCCTGCGGGGAGCTCTTCAAAATTGATCGGACCTTGCTGCCACACGACCACCGGGACAGCCATACGCCGTGAGGGGAACGGCAGGTGGACAGGCGAGCCGCGAACGCCGTGAGGGCAACAGCTGTAGTTCCTATCGGGGGACTACACCTCCCAGCACCACCTGGGGGCCGGCGCACCTGACACGCCATCAGCGCGCCCGGAGGCGCTTCAAGAGCCTCGCACTCCGAGAGTCCTGCGGGGAGCTCTTCAAAATTGATCGGACCTTGCTGCCACACGACCACCGGGACAGCCATACGCCGTGAGGGGAACGGCAGGTGGACAGGCGAGCCGCGAACGCAACGGCTGTAGTTCCCATCGGGGGACTACACCTCCCAGCACCACCTGGGGGCCGGCGCACCTGACACGCCATCAGCGCGCCCGGAGGCGCTTCAAGAGCCTCGCACTCCGCGAGTCCTGCAGGGAGCTCTTAAAAATTGATCGGACCTTGCTGCCACACGACCACCGGGACAGCCATATGTCGTGAGGGGAACGGCAGGTGGACAGGTGAGCCGCGAACGCCGTGAGGGCAACGGCTGTAGTTCCCATCGGGGGACTACACCTCCCAGCACCACCTGGGGGCCGGCGCACCTGACATGCCATCAGCGCGCCCGGAGGCGCTTCAAGAGCCTCGCACTCCTCTCGCCCCGCGAGTCGCGCGCGGGAGCGCCCGGGTCAAGGGCGGGGCCACCCGGGGACAACGGAGGACGGGACGGGCCACCCCTCTTGGCTGTAAATGTGAGTAATTACCAATCCATACTCATAGGGCTGATAATTGTTTCTAAGCATCTAGCAAGCATTGTGTGGCTCCTGCATTCCTGATCCCTTGTGTGCTGCTTTGTAACTTTGACCCGCCACCAAACATGTCTATCCAAACCATCCTAACGGACAACTATCTGCTGAAAGTTGTCAACAGAATTAACAGCGATAGAAGAAAATCGCTAGGGAAAGGTAATTTACCTGACCTATCACTGGACCCCACCAATGCGGGCAGTAACGACATTAATGTGGCAGCCGAGACTAATAACATCAGTATTAATGCTGGAACCATTGCTGCAGAGGTTCCTGATGATCCTACTGCAGTGGAAGACCTACCAGACTTATCTGAGATTCCAGATGGCACCCCGCAACAATCCACTAGGGCCACACGTTTCATGAGAGCATGTAGGAAACCCGCTATTAAACGGGGAAGTCACTCGGCCAGGAAAAAAAAAGGACTCCACTCTCAAGGAGAACATTGGTGATAAAGGGACTCCTACTAAGGACAATTGTGTTACTATTAATATTAACCAATTTGACTTGTTAGTGAGTTGTATCGATGATAAATTGAAGTCGGTTGTGGAGCCTTTATTAGTTCAAATTGATGCATTGTCGGCTGAAGTATTGAGACTGGGGGCTGTGGTGGATCAGCATGTGTCCAAATTGGATAAATCTGCACTACCCATTACAGTTGCTACATGTCCTCAACCTGCTCCTAAGCTAGATAAGGGGAGGCCTCGCCACATGAATACTGCCTCCCCTGGCCCAAATATAGGAAGACAATCACCACAGGCTACACCTGTTTTGAATTGTCAGAAATCACTACCAGCCCGTAATATGGGTCGACCAGTGCAGGTACCGGTGGCTACATCTGCGGCCACAGGGCATGTAGGGGCAATTGCTGGTGTAAGTACATTACAAGCACCGAATAGAGACAGGACCATGCAGCCGCCAGTTGTGCCAGCTGTTGTAGCTGGTTCCGATGGGGTGTCTGTGGGTACAAATAATCGTTCAGTAGACCTCCCTCCGGAGTGTGTACCTTATGTCGTGGTTCTAACTAATGTCCCGTCCCTAACCCAGGCCCCATCTCCTCAGAAATCCCCAGATTCTTTAAAAAATAAAACGGTCTCATGGTTACATCGCCACTGTGGTTACCCAGTTACCTACTCTGACCAAATTATATCTACCAGAAGGGTCAATTGGATCGGTAATACCAGGAAGACCTGCGGGGGTGACTGTGTGATCGTCAATTTTAAGCACCCCCAACATGTTGCGACGGTCTTACTTAGAGCAGCTGCATTAACACAGTCTGAGACAGATGTAGCCGTAAGACCTTTGGGCTACTTTTATAATCATCTTAATAGGTTGCCTCCAGCCAACTGTAGAGCTAGGGCTTTCACCCCTAACTTTATACCTAATGGTGACAGATCTTTGCTACCCACTTTTAACCCTGGATTCAATGGTGGCAGATCTATCCTGTCCACGCCCTTGTTGAATCCCGTTCCTAGTGGTAACATATTTGTAACACATACTCCTAATTTCGCACCCAACTGTGATAA
Organism: Lissotriton vulgaris; assembly: GCF_964263255.1. Classification (NCBI taxonomy): domain Eukaryota; kingdom Metazoa; phylum Chordata; class Amphibia; order Caudata; family Salamandridae; genus Lissotriton; species Lissotriton vulgaris. The sequence goes on along the minus strand of NC_141700.1, from coordinate 140,821,489 downwards.
CATTTTCTCGCCTGTTAATGGGATGGTTTATCAAGTCCCGGTCCAGAACAGGTACCAGTCCTTGAGTTTTTTAGATCAAAATGATTGACATAAGAGGGGGCCTGGGACTGGGAAGGATGTTATCCTGAGTACCAATAAGAATAACATAAGTGAGGTGAGAGAGGATTTACCTTCTGCCATTACGGGCAATTCGGAAAGTGGGACAGTAGTTCACTGTACGAATGAGATTGTTGAGGATTCAGCGAATGCCACAGGTAATTGTATAGGCGGGCCGGCGTCTGACCAAAGTAATAGGGGTAATTGTACCAATAACATTCCTGGTATCGCCAATAATTGTCATTCTGTGGGGATTTTAATGGCAAGCTGGAATATTGCCGGTTGGGCAGCTAAGGCACTCACATTGGAATGGGAGGACATTGTAAGGTCCTATGATATTTTATGCCTGCAAGAGACGTGGTGTGTTGATAAACATAGCTTTGAAGGGTATACATGCTACAGTTTGGATGCTTCTGAATCTAGCCATGGCAGGGCAAAGGGAGGTCTCCTTATCCTTATCTCAGTAGATGTAAAGTTGACCGTTATTAAATATTTGTTAATTGAACCACATTCACAAATCCTGTGGGTACGTCTACTGAATGGCACCGATGTGCTTTTAATTAATTTTTACAACAATAATTTTACCAATTCCCGGCACAAAGTGATAGATGAGTTATCCTGTGCCCTAATGAAGCTGGTTAGCGAAGCAACATGCACATTTATTTTTGTTTGGGTGGGGGATTTTAATTTACAAGTCTGTAGTCTATCCTCCTCCAGGGTTTGTGGGATCCTAACTAACAGCGGGGAGACTATGTCCCACTTTCCACATAATGCTTATGGAGAGTCAATCAATAGCACTATGGTTTCGTATGATCTAGAGCTATTGAGTACTGCACAGGAGGGAAGTGAGTGTCCAATCCCCACTTTTACTGGAAGGAATGTGAGTTCCATTATTGATCATATCATGGTCTCATCTAATTTGGTACCCCATTGCATAATCAAAGTAAGGGACACATCCTCCCTGAGCGACCATAATTGTGTTAGCTTGCAAATAACTACATGGATGGTTAGAACTGAACCGCCCACTAGAGTTTTGGCAAACATAGAGCCACATAGGCCTAATGGGGTTAGGCTGAGATGGAAAGGAGAAAATTCGGCCATAGTGGAACCCTTAATCATAAATAAATGCATGATGGACATTGACATTATTTTATCTCTAGGATGCCCGTCTGCCCAGGTTATGACTCATTTTCTTAACATCAATACTGTCATTAATAATATCTTTACGGGGAAAAAAGTAGGCAGAGGAGGAAAAGGGATTGGATGGTTTGACCATGCCTGTACGTCCCTGCTCTCACAACTCAAACAAGCTCTGGCCGTTACCCCAAGGGTCAAGGACAGAGTCAAACTTCTAAGATTCGATTATAAAAAGGCGCTATCTAAAAGAAAGAAGGAATTACAGCAGGAAGCCTGGGATCATCTTACTCAGGCAGCAGAAACTGCCGATGGTCGCCTGTTTTGGTCCACTGTCAATTCCCCTTTCCTCTCCCCTTTCCTCCAAGATGACAAAATCCCTCATCTTTCCTCTAATGTGGGCAGCGAGGACTGGGTGAACCATTTCTCCGCGATTTTCCAAGATAATACTATGATGCCCAATGAACATAGGACTTGGCCTGTAGTGCCTCTTGATATTTCGTTGGGAGAGGTGGAGAATGGAATTAAAAATAGTAAGGGGGGTAAGGCCCAGGGGCCAGATGGAGTCGAGATTGATGTTTATAGGGCTCAACCACAGCTTTGGGGACCAATACTTACCTTGGTACTCAACGCTGCAGTAACTACCATGATTCCACCAACATGGGGTGACTCCATTATAGTCCCAATTTATAACAAGCATTTACAATGCAATGGTTTTGCCTTTGTTAAAGTTAGAGCTATTGGCATTGCTCTTGACATTATTTTTATTTATGTTTTTTTTAACATAAATAAATGGCATTGTCATTTACAATGCCAATAGCTTAATCTCTCGCAAATGCCACACACAAACACCCACAGAGAGCCCCCCACACACACACACACAGAGCCCTCCACAGACACACCCACACAGAGCCCCCCACACACACAGCCACACAGAGCCCCCCACACACAGAGCCCCCCACACACTGCGAGCCCCCCCCCCCACACACTGCGAGCCCCACACACACAGAATGTGTCCTGGGATAGTGCACTCCTCTCGGGGCACGTCGGCGTCACAACAGCCCTTGTGCAATGTGTGCCCGCCCCATTGCACGCACATTTTTTCACACTCAGGCGGACACACACACACAATACACACTCTCACACTGATACTCAACACGTAGACACATATGCAGAGACTGAGAGACATGCAGACGGGCGAGCTGACACGCACAGGCACACTCACTCAGCCACACAAGCGCAGATAGACGTACACACATGAAGAAACCCACACAGACACGCGCACAAACACACAGGCGCATACACATAGTACATACACACATAAGTATGTGCACACATGTATTCGTACGCTCAAAAGTGTATACACAAACACCATTATTCACGGTGCAAATCCATGTATCGATTACAAATACTAAAAAGCAAAGAAAGAACATAGAGAGAACGGACACTGATGAGCCACTCTTCTCTGAGGTTACCAGATGGCAGTCGCCAAGGACACACGTTTTCCAATAGCATTTTCCTTCGGCATATAATTGTTTTAAAGATAGCTGTTCCAACTAAACTAAACCATGACTACAGCACCCAGAATGCACTCGCTGGTTTGATAAACGCCAAGTAGAAACACAGTCACATATGTAAACACCACTCCACCTGCTCAAAGCACATCATCCGCCTCCACTTGCTCCCTTCCAGCCTCCAACCATATCAACAGTGGTTCAATTTACTTCCTGGCTGGCACTTGAATGACCCCTTTGGAGGGCTGCTGCATTCCCATTAGCTGGCCTGAAACCTAATGATGCCTGACCCAAAGGATGGCAAGTCCAGATGGTGCTGAGGCTGCATAGGTGTTTTTTCACAATCGGTACTAGGTACCATCTGTCGAGAACCGATTATGATGTGGGAGGGGAGACGTTGGGGGGCTCAGAAATAAGTTGTCAAAGCAATCGCACTCAGGATATAAGTATGAACATGTGTGAGGGCTTCTGCAGGTGTAGAACTGTGAAAATTCTCTATTTTCTCAGCAAGACTTTCCAGTCGCGTCTTGTGTCTTCACTTACAGTTTGACGCGGGCACTGCTCATCAACAGTCCTCTATGTTGATTTCTTTAGATGTTGATACTGAGACTTAGTGTGCTCCTAAGAGCTGGCGTGGGAAGAGAACAGAGCTGGGGCACTTTAAGTTGAGACTGGATGCCCAGGATCACACAATCTGGTCAAACGGACAAGCAGATTTACAACTCCAGAGGAGCGTTTTGCCACCAAGGCACTTCACCATTAGAACCTGCTGGAATCAGTGCTTAGTTTGAGCCGGGCGGCTCATTTACGGGGACTGAGACTTATTTCTTTTATTATCGTACATTGACACAAACGAGAAAGAAAATATATGTTTTTTAAAGTAGAGAAAAGCATCAACATAGGAAAGGAGGAGGAAGAGAGGGAGAAACGGTGCCAAATGAGGAAAGCAAGGATGAAAATGAACGTGCCAAAGTGAATTAAAACAGCAAGGAGAGTATGCCAGTGAGTGAATGAGGCAAGGAACTGAATCAATACGAGAACGGCCTGCCCCTCAAGAACACTTTGGGCACCGGCACTTCTTTCGTTACAAATTAAGCCCGGTCAGGCAGCAGTATTTATCCTTTAGTCTGCCTTCACTAACACCGGAGCTATGACGGCCGGCGGGACTAACGCCGCGCAGAACCTGCTGAACGGTGGCGGAGATCCTGCGCGAGAGGATGGGGGGGGCCGAGGGGGGGCAGCCTGGCACCCGGGGGAAGAGTGCGCGGTGCCACGGCCTGGGCACCGGCACTTCTTTCATTACAAATTAAACCCTGTCAGGCGGCAGTGTTTATCCTTTAGTCTGCCTTCATTAACACCGGAGCCATGATGGCCGGCGGTACTAACGCCGCGCGGAACCTGCTGAACGGTGGCGGAGATCCTGCGCGAGAGGATGGGGGGGGCTCAGGGGGGGCAGCCTGGCACCCGGGGGGAGAGCGCCTGTTCCCGATTGACCTGGGAGTAATTTAGCTGCTTACCAGAGCGTGGGCTGAGCTTTGCTGGATGTTTGTGGGTGTCCGCAAAGTTAGGACGTGTGCGTTACATTAAACAAACAAGTTGCATTTCTATTGCATTAATGCCCCCGGGAACGGGGCCGGAAGACGAGCCGAACATGCATAAAAAACCGCACGGGCACCAGCGGGAGGGGGGCGGGGCGGGAACGGGGCCAGAGACACGGAGAGCGAGGCAGCGGTAGGGGGGCGGGAACGGGGTCCGGAGACACGGAGAGCAGGAGAGGGGGTGGGAACGGGCAAAAAAAAAAGCAAGCACTCACCTGGACTTCTTCCGGGTGCCGTCAATGCCGGACCAGATTCGGGGGCGTTCCCGAGGGCTTTTGGCTGACGTAGCGTGACGTCGCCAAAAGCGAAAAATTCTCGGGAACGCCCCCGAATCTGGTCCGAGATTGACGGACAGAGCCCTCTCCCAATGGCTAGCCTCCATTTATGGAGCTAGCCAATGGGAGGAGGGGGCGGATACCCGACCCCACAGAGAAAAACATAAGGTTTTCCTAGCGCATGCGTACTTCGTACGCATTTGCTAGGCAAAACCTAAAAAGGGGGACAAAGCGCTGGCAAGTAATTACCGGCCCATCAGCCTGCTCGACTCATCTGTAAAAATTATGAGCAGAGTCTTGCTTTTCAGATTAGAGGAGTGGGCTGATGAGAATGGAATTCTTGCAAACTCACAATATGGATTCAGGAAGGGAATAGGGACCCTTGATCAGTGCCTGAATTTAGAATTGTTGATAGGCAAGTATACCAGAGCTAAACCCGGTAACATCTATCTTTGCTTTGCTGACCTTAGCAGTGCTTTTGATTTAGTTAATCACTCACTTCTTTGGTCAGTTTTGCTTGACATGGGTGCCCCGAAAGAAATTATCTTCTTTCTCGCCAGACTATACAGCAAGCTGCAAACATGTGTCCGGTACGGTGTTAGTGGGGAATGTACTAGTAATTTTAATGTGAAAAGGGGAATTAGGCAGGGCTGTGTCCTTGCGCCCCTTTTATTTACCCTTTTTGTTAATGGGGTTGAAGTCGCCTTGAAAACCATCAAGGCTGATGCTCCACAGGTTGCAGGGGATAGTGTCCCAGTTCTGCTGTATGCAGACGACGCGGTGCTCCTGTCACGGACATCTGTTGGTCTACAGCGCCTGATGGACAAGTTCACTGAATTTATTGGGAGCAGGAGACTGTTGATCAATAAGAATAAAACCCATACGATGACCTGTGGGATTAAATCGGGCAGAAACCACTCCTTTTTTATAGAAGGGATTAAAGTGCAGCATGTGAATAGTTTTTGCTACCTAGGGGTAACTTTTACTAGTGATGGAAGGTGGGGGGCATGAACTAACGAATGTCCGAACTAAAATGAGCAAAAGCTCTTATGGCATTTTTAAATTTGCGTCTAAGTTGGGGGATAGGCGAATCAAGGATATGCTGGAAATCTACAAGGCACGTAGTGTATCCATTGCCCTTTATGGGGCGGGGCTTTGGGGTTATTGTAATACTGATTGTTTACAGATAGAAGAAAACAACTTTCTTAAGAAATTACTGTGCCTCCCTAAATCTGCTCCAACAGAGTTGATCCATAGAGAGGCTGGGGTTTTTCACCTGACCGAGCTCGCCTTACTTAGGACTCTATTGCTTTACCGAGCAATTTGGCTTAAGGAAGAGACTGAGTTCAACCAACTTGCAATTAGGGACTGCCTTGGATTAGACAATTGTATGCAGATACCGTGGCTTAAATATGTGGTAGATTGTTATAACAGTATCTTTGATAATAATCTGTTGTTAGAAAACTGGCCCCCTAGAGGTCTTGCTAAACAGGATCTAAAAAACACCTTTATGTCACACAGAGCTCATAAACGTTCAGTAATAACCAACTCCCTCGCTACTGTTAAAGCTTACAATAAATATATTGCGGTCGGGGGATTTCAGCACTATCTGAACGTAGTAACCAGGCCAACACATAGGTTTGTATTGACTAGACTAAGAGTTGGCATTGCTCATGTATAAGTGGCCTTCCCACATCCTAAAAAGCCCCCTGTGGGTCCTTGTTCCTGTGATGGACATTCTAAGCAAAGCACAATGCACTTTATGCTCATCTGCCCCCTATTTCAGAAGTTAGGATCTCCTTTTTAAAACCAATATTTCTTAAGTACGGAGTTTTAAATGTGGAGGATGCTATGTGTTTGTTGTATAATTTGGACCACCCCGATATATGTTTTTATACTGCCAGTTTTATATGTAAATCTATGGCTTTTAGAAAAAGTATGAGTTTTTAATCATGTTCGCACTTTTTTTTAATACTGTTGCTTGTTTGTTGTGCTTTTATGGTCATTTTTATTATGAACCGAATAAAGCTTCATGAACTGAACTGAACTGAATCTTCAGTTAGAAGACTCAATCAGATTGAGTGTGCACCAAACATAGTTACGTCCAACCCTGCCTCAGCCAGTAACCATTTGACCCAACATGCCAAGTGACAGAGGCCACTGGACTAAAGGGATTGTTCAGAGTAATCAACAACTTCTCCAACGGATCATGTCTGATCGATTGGGTTACCAGCTTGTAAACTTTAAGGTACAGGATAACAGACAAGTGCGGATTGTCAGAAAACTACGATAGGTAATACATTCATAAACTATTTTTGTGTGCCTGAAATGTTTGAAAGATACTGCTTCTGGAGTAAACACTCAACATGCAGTGTTGAGAGCTTTGACGTCCAATACACTGCTGCAGGAGATGAGGCAAAGAAGGGTAGTCAATTTGTCTGTCAACTACTTACACAATAGAAGGGACTTGTCTTTCCAGTTTTGTATGAATCAAAGTGCTACGTTTACATCCCAGAGGACAGAATATTGAGACCTCGGGGGTTTTGAGACTCAGACGCCACGCATGACCCTGCAAACAAAAGGATGTTCTAGGATGGGTTTACCTTCCAGGGGATTATGACAGGCTCAAATGACTGAATGGAATTGTTCACTGATCGATAAGCCAAACCATCTGCTGTGAGAGTAAGCAGAAAATTCCTACATGGGGTACGTCCCCACCATCGGATCAATACCTTGTTGATCACACCAGCTGACCCATAGATGCGAACCTGAAGCACATCGTTTCTGTGTGTTGGAAGACCATGAGGGGGGAAACAATCGTTCAGCTTGTTGCAAAAGCCCCAGAAAGTTCCAGTGTCTCCTGAAAGGTACCACGCCATTAGAGGATCTTGCAGAAGAAGGGGTTCTGGATTACCTAAAGGGTCCGTCAGACGTTCTTGCATTAGAGGAAACTATACTGGAAGATCATGACAGATCCATCTGAGTTGGTAACCGGGATTGAGATCTTCAGAGAAGGGTCTAATGAACCAGGTTTGCTCTCTCACATGCCTCACTTCAGCACCTACTCCAGGAAACATTAAGAATGGTGGACAGGCATACATTGACCCTCGACTCCAGTCTTTAATGAAAGCATTGGTCATTAAGGACAAAGGGTCCGGCCTCAAGCTGAAAAACTTGAGAAGGAACATTGTTCAGACGGGATACAACAAAATCTATCTGGCAAGGACCCCATAGATGTTGAAGCCACTAAAAGATGAAGGGAAAGAACCTCCAATCGCAGGAAGTTTTCAGAAATCTGGAGTTCCAGTCTTCAATCGCATTGGAGCAGCTAGGCAGATGTTCTGCAATCACCAAGATCTTGCACTGCAGACAAAAAAATTCAAACTTCTTTGGCATTCTCAACTAACATGTGAGCGCTGGTGTCCCCAATTTGTTGACATATTGGACTGCCAACACATTGTCCCTCCTCAGAAGAATGCAACCCTAGAACTCCTGAGGAGACAGCGCTCCAATGGCAAAAAAGATGCCAAGAGTTCTTCGACCAACAACCCCCAGTGAAGATTAAATCACAGCGGGCTCACCAGCCCCTCCTGCTCACATCTCACTAGGATGAAGTCTGGCTGGGAACCTAAAATTGCCCTGCCATTCCATGTCTCCATGTGACTTGGCCACCAAGACATCTCCACCCTAGTTTCCTGCTGCAGGGGGAAGTGGTTCTGAATAGGACAGACCCTTTTGGAGTGGGTGAATTTTAAGACGTTGGAGTGCACAATAATGAAGGGCCATAGGAAAATGGCTTGAATGGAGGAGGCCAGCAACATCCCCACACCCCCGATTCGAGCCACCTGTTTCAGAGATACCACCTCCTGGTTAGAAGCAAATTCAGTTCCCTCTTGACATCCTGGACCTTCTGAGGGGGTAATAATGATTGCGCGGTCACTAAATCTATTAGGAAAAGCAAGAATTATATTGATTGTGAGGGGATCAAAATGGACTTCTCTGCATTCAAGATGAAGCCAAACTGTTGGAGTAGAGATATGGTCATGTTCAAGGTTGACAAGAAGAGCTCTCTCTCCTGGGCCAGAAGAAGGTGGTTGTCCAAGTAAATTATAAGGCATACAACTTGAGCTCATAAAGACTCCACCACATTCATTTCATTACCTTGGTGAAGGAATAAGGGGCGGAAGACAGTACGAATGGCAGAGCTGAATACTCAAACCAGTCATTCTGCCATTGGAACTGTAGGCAGGGGTGGTGAGGGGGAAATATCAGACCCGTGAGTTAGGCATCCTTCAGGTCGAGCAGGACCATCCAGTTGTCTTCTCTGAGGAGGTAAATGCATTCATTTTGAAATGGCAATGCCAAACTCAGTTGTTAAGGAGGTTCAGAACCAGCCTGTGACCCTCCTCCCCACTTGGGAACTATGAAGATGGTACTGAAGAAACCTCTCAGGTGCCCAGATGCGGGGGAGTTGGTGCATTTGGCTATAAGACCCCAAATCTCTTATCAAATGACTGCCTGGTCTTGAAGGAAGAAGACAGAGGGCAGGGAGGAACAGAAACTATCAGATAGACCTGCATCATTTGGAGGATCCAGAAGTCCTGAGCATTCTGAGCCCAATTGTGTATGAAGAGACATATCCAACGCTCCCCCACTCCATGCTACCCAAGGAGAAATCAGGCTCACCTATAATTGACACTTGTGCTCCACTGTGGGCTTCAGATCGGAATCGGACCCTCCATGGCCTGGCTCTGTGAGAGCAGGTGGGGTAGAAGGTATTATTACTGCGGTAATTCTGCCAGGTGTTACTCAGGCTATTGTCAAATCCTTGTTTGAGGCCTCGGAGGAAAGCCCGGCCAGGCAAGCAAATTTGGAAACTCCCAGCCCCAACAAAAGGTTGGAGTGGAAGACACTTTTGAGGGAGGATTGGGCCATGTCAAGAGCTGTGAAAGTATAGACAAATGTGCCCAGGTCCTAGATGAAGTGTTCATCAAATAGGTGGGAGGTGGCTACAGGCCCAGCTTCTGCGAAAGCGAATTCTGAATGTTTTGGGTCTATGCGCAAGAGGATTGACTTTGGGATTGATAGTAGTCCCCGTTTCCTTGGCATCGACTCATCTCTAGGATCTTTGCCAGCAGCCCAGTGAAATACAACATGTGATCCTGGCATGACTACCAGGCTCTATAAATGCCTTTTTTAGTGTCCTCTAAGAACGTTTTAAGGAAAGTATTCATGTTGTTATCAACTTGCAGAGTGCCGGAGACCTTGTCCTCCAACATCGATTTAAGGCATTCTATCAAGAGCCTAGCTCGAATCTTTGTTGAATGCTTTACGTACGTGGGTGTGCATGTATGTGGCTACTTCATGGCGTCGGGTCCAGTCCCAAAGTCTGGGGTGTACAATGTCCTCCGGGTCAAAGTCAACGAGATCTGACTGAGACAGATCCTGTGCTGGGGTAGATCATCTCCTCTTGGACAGGATGATCATCGGGGGAGGGGATGAATCGGCTTGGGCATTAATAACCTGAGGGGAAGGCCTGGGGAAGGAGGGTAGAAGGTGGATCAGAGGCAGCAGGGGTGCTGTAAATGTGGTCCATCAAAAAGGATAAGGTGAGACGGGCAAAAATTTCTCTTTGTTGAAGCTTATCCACCTGGGTCCAAGGGGGCTCCTGGGAGTGGGCTTGAAGATGTGGGGCAGAATAGGAGGGGGGAATGTGTTCTGCAATCATGCGAAGCTGACGAGTAAATGGTTAGGGCCTTGTTCACTGAGGTTTGGACTGATGAGTCTAATGCCTCAACTAGTTCCTGCCCTGGTCTGGACTTCTCTGCACTATAGGGCTAATCTTGGGCCAGAGAGCAAGACTGATCAATAGCAGAGTATAAGCAACAATCTATATGTGCACCCCAGGGATCTATGCAGTAGAGGAGAGAGGGTATATCAGGTATAATCTGGTGGGGAGCAAGGACCTAATACTATGGATTGTCTAGTGGTCAGCAACTCGTCCACACAAGGTTGCGATTTCCAAAAATGTTGTTTTATGGCAGAATAAAGACAATGCCAGTACCAGGCCAGAAGAAGCAGGCATGGGTATGCAAGGGTGGGGAGGGGGGTCTAGACAATCTAAGTCATGCTTGCCAAGTCAAATTAGCCCCAGCGGGCAGTAACGCTAATTGTCCATGATACAAATTGGCCCCAGCGGTGTCACAGCAGTGGGCCCAGGACTTGGGGCCCATAGATGCTGCTAGCGCACTGGCTCTGCCAACTGAGAGGAGGCCACGTGGGGGCAGTGACAAAGGCGCTGAAGGTGGCGTCGAAAGAGGACTGCAGCAAGCAGGCCGGCATTTGGGGAAAACTTAAAGGCACACTGGATTCGGAGAACAGTGCACGTGCTACACAGGAAGGAAATCAAATGCAAATTAAATTATTTTAAGAAACTTCTAAAAATACTAAGCACCAAATTGTAGGAAATTGGATTTTTATATGATATCCCAAAAAGAGGTATATTGTGCAAAGAGTCCAGGTATTCCCTTATGAGTTGACAGGGGCTTGCTCTAGCAATTTCAAGATGCTTTCCTAAGGGGCAGTGTGGTTGAGGAGCCTTAGGAGTATCAGCGAGGAGTGTGTTATAATCTTAATAAACTTCCTATGTATAGCCCCATCTGTTTCCCCCTCCTTAATCCCTGCTATATATATGTTTTCATCCTTGGAACCTTCAGGAAGAGAAGTTATTGAATGTTGGGGATTTCTGTCAGATGATGAGGTACAGTTGAGCTGGCAAAGCTGGAGACGTCTACTCCTACAGACTTAATAAAGCTTACTAAACCTAAGCTGCTTCAGTACTTTCTTTTCGAATAGCAACGAGGATGAGATCAAAACACATGCGTGCAAAGCACAATGAATAAGTTTCAGACCTGGCACCATTGGTGTGGGTCTCCCTTCCATTTTTACTGTTGCCTCATGTGTTTTTCTGGTGTTGGCTGCTCAGAGCACTGTGCCACTGCCAATCAGTGCCACAGTGCAAGTGCTCCCTACATAAAAATGTATACATTAATTGGTTTCCATGATTGGCTTATTTGGTTTACTGTCAGACCCCAGTAAAGTGCACCAGGAGTGCCAGGGCTTGTAAACACAAATGCTGCTAGTGGGCTTGCAGCACTGGTTGTGTCAGCCACAGAAGCGACCTGGTAAAATGTGTCTAAGGTCTGCCATTGCAGAACCTGCGTGCAGTCTGGTACCGTCATGCTGACTGGGCAAGTGCACCCGCTTGCCAGTCCCTAAACCTTCCCTTAACTTCATATTAGTCACCTCTACGGTAGGCCCAAGGGCAGGGTGCATTGTAAGCATAAGGTAGGACAAGCCCTGATGTGTGTGGCTTGTCCTAATAGTGAAGTACAGCCATTTCTGTTTTTCACTATTGTAAGGCTACCTGTTCTCCATAGACCAGAATGAGCTGCTGGAATTATTACACTCTATAATCCTAACAGACTCAGAGAACATGGTAGAAAGTCAAGTTTAGTATGCCTGAGCTTAGAATAATAAAATACATCTTTTAGTGAGGTTTATTTTAATATCCTGTGTTTGCATATACTACTTTTAGAAAGTTAGTATTTGCTTGCCTAACCATTTCAGCCCGCCTCTGCTAGGAAGTGTATCTGCTGCCTGGTTTCTGTGAGTGACAGGGCTGGGGAATTCCAGGGGACAGGCTGGGGCTGCCAGGTGGTGAATAGGAAGATTACAACCAGATGGGTGGGAGGAGTGCACCTCGACTCTGAATAGGGCTGTGCTCTGCCACCACAATGCTGGCTCCACCTCCCGGGGAGCGTCTGATGTCTCTGCCCTGCTCACTGAAAGAAGAAGCCAGAGTTTCCAAAACAAAGTACTCCAAAACTGGGCTGAACTAGGCACAGGCCCCCTGGCCTGCAAGAACAAAAGATTTCCAGTATAAATATAGGAGCCCTGCTCCTAAGAAATTAGATCCTGCTTGAACTAAGAAGATACCTCTGCCTGAGGAGAAGGAACCGGAAAAGCTGAAGGAGTAGTACTGTCCCTATCCTGGGGGATTGGCCTGCAGTGGTTGCCTTGCTGCTGAAGGAGAGCAAGAAACTACAAAGACTTTTATTTCCAAAGAACTTGTGCTTGAAAAAGAACTCCAAGGACTTGTGACTGAGCTTGCCTCCTGAATGAAGTCCCAGGACCAGTGGACTTTAGGAACCTTGAGAAACGCTGCTGAACGCAGTTTTCCCCGCAAGCCCGAAGCAGGGAGCCGTGTGCGCCTCGTAGAGATCAGCGCTCACATTGGGAAGCCCCATGTTAAGCTGTCCGGCCCGAGCACCGTGACGTTGTGACCCCCACGAGCCGTAGCTCGCAACGCAAAGGAAGGACTTCGCCCCGCACTTCGTTTCCCCCCCTTGGCACTGCATTGTTCAGCACGCACCCAGTCACTGAGGTTGAAAGGCTGTGGCGTGTAGAGCGACCGAGTACGTTTCGCACGAACGCAGCGTACTGGTAGTCGCCCTGCGCTTAAACGGATTGAAAAAGCACCCACTCTCAGGGTACGGCGCGTACGCCGCAACGAACAGCGACCGGACCATACAAGGCATTGTCCCCTTAAGTAACGCGACCTTTGGGCCCCTACGAGCCGTAGCTCAAAACACAAGAGGAGGACACCGCCGTGTGTGGCGCTTGGCTCTTCACCGCTTCGTCTTGTGCTAAGCCTTTTTATATAAAATATACTTATTTTTGATACAAACCTGTGTGGTGTCCCTTGTGTAGTGTTGTCACTTGATTACTGTGTGAGATTACAACTGCTTAACCTGCATCGCCTCTGAGATAAGCCTTGTCTGCTTGCGCCACACTACCTAGAGGGTGAGCAGGGGTTATTTTAGAGGGTGATCCCCTTATCCTGACTAGAGGAGAGGGTCGCTGCTTGTCACAAGTAGTTACCTGTGCCAACCAGAGACCCGACAAATCGAACAATAAGCAATCCATTAAACGGGATATGTCAATTAAACACATTAGAACCCCTTTGTATTGCCGCAAAGCTAATGGTAGAGTGGGAAGGGCCAACAGAATACTCAAAGAAGCAATTTCCACCCTACCATTAGCTTTGGGCAATACAAAGGGGTTCTGGTGTGTTTAATGGACATATCCCGAAGAAGATTCTGACACAAATTGAACGCCATTGTCAGTGATTAAAGTGGCAGATATCCATTCATTTGAAAATACCTGTTAAGAAAATGATGACGGTCTTGGTATACATTTAGTAGTAATACAATGAGAATAGTAACTTATGAGAACTATGATAAATTTGTCCTGTATACCTAGACCATGAATGAGACCAGTAATATCCAAACCCAGTTTGTTCCATGGGACTGTAGGTACACTTATGGGAATCTTCGGAGTCCTACGCATACTCTTGGTTTTATCACTTAGGCTAGATGCATGGCTATCCTTGATCACCCACACCGGCTAATAAAGATGAAGTCAAATCACTCTTGGGTTTGGCGGAGTACATGTCCAAATATTGAGCTAGTCAAGACCATAAGAGAATTGTTAAAAAAAGGTGCATCTGTTATCTGGAAAGAGGAGCATACCAATAACTTTTCAGACATAAGGCAAGCCATTGCTAATGCACCACATATAAGAAACTTTCATGTTGACCGGGAAACTATTTTAACAACAGATGCTAATAAAAAAGGTCTTGGTGCAATCCTTTCACAGAGATTTGAAGGGAATGAGAGAATTGTGGCATTTGCGTTAAGAACTTTGTTAAGCTCAGAAGTAAATTGTTCCACTGTCAAGAAACAGACATTAACTCGGATAAAACCGAACTTATGACCTTTGGCACCCTCTCACCAGATTGGTCCCCCATCTGGTGGCCCAAGCAAATGGGGCCCCCACCGATCCCGGTGACCAAGGTCAGAAACCTGGAAGTCAATTTTGATGACAAGATGTCATTCAAACATCACGTAAACTCAGTGGTCTCTTCCTCCTTTTTTTCTTTTCAAAAATAGATTACAGTAATGCGCTATTCCTTAAAGCGCAAGAACAAGTCCTAAATTAGCTGCAGGCCATTCAAAACGCGGCAGCCAGAGTCCTGCTCGGCATCCCCAAACATCACTCGACCTCCTTAGCAATACGCCATCTCCATTGGCTACGAGTCAGGAACAGGATCAAATTCAAGGCACTCTGTATCGCCTATAAAGCGATACACGAGACTGGGCCTCGCTTTCTTAGGAATGCATTCCAGATCTACGCCCCAAAAACGTTTTCTGGTGGCGACCCCCAAACTCTGGAACTCCCTACCTATGTCGATCAAAACCAGTCCCACTTTCATCTCCTTCCGAAAATCCCTGAAGACCTGGTTATTTGATCAATGATTCCATCTGCTGGCCCTTGTCCCTTGAAGTTCGAATGCGCCGAGACACCCCAGGGTATTTGTTGCGCAATACAAATTACGTAAACTTAAACATAAGTGTGCTACTGGGCAATCAATCACTTTAAATGTTATCTGTGGAGTTTGCCTTTCAAGTTGATAACAGATCACAAACCTTTTCTGCCACCGTTGTAAAAAACAAAAAGAAGTTGAGAAAACCACACCCAGAATTGCTAAGTGGGTTTTAGGACTCCAATGTTTTAATTTCAAGGTAGTATATGTTCCTGGATACAGAAGCAGTACAGTAGATTTCATTTCAAGGTTACCTTTGGGGAACAGTGAAGTGTCTAAAGTTGATAAAGGAGCCAAACTTGAAATCACTGCTTCGGCCATTCTTTAGTCAGAGTGGGGTGATCAGATGGTAAAGTATCACATACTTGATGTAGTAAAAAATTGTATTGTGGAAGGTTGGCCCAAAGAGTGTAAGGATCTACCTGTGGATTTTCAACCAATCTGGAATGTTAGAAATTAATTATACTTGGAAGGAAACATTATCTTAGGATCAGGCAATATTGTACCGCCAGCAGGGTTAAGGGAACAAATTGTCAAGAATAGCCCGTGAGCGAAATTTAGGGAGACATCTCTCTAAAGTTAAGGTGAGAGCTGATTGTTGGTTCCCTTATATCAGGGGTACTAGCAAACATTTTCCCAGGGGCCACAACGCTTGGTCTGTGATGTGAGCGAGGAACGCATTGAAGTCAGCAGGGTGGTGGTCAAGATTTGGGGGGGGGGAGGAGAGTTGGTGGCAGTGTGGGTGTAAGATTAATTCCAGCTTCTCCACTTAACCAAATTGTGTGATCTAAGCAATTGTTTTAATTAACTTTACATCCTTTTTCTTCATTATCACATATAAGATGACTTTGAAATACATGACTTCAGGATGTGTCCTACATAAAACTCCTGTGTTTGATTAAAAAAAACTCTAATTTTTTATGTATAATAGAAACCCAGGCCACCCAGGCCCTCGGCGGCAAAATGGCCGCCGAGGGCAAAATGGCCGCCGAGGGCAAAATGGCCGCCGAGGGCAAAATGGCCGCCGAGGGCAAAATGGCCGCCGAGACGCCGTAAGGGAAGGTCGCACCCCACCCTGCTCCTGATGATGGCTTGATGGATGAAAGAATGCTCGCCCAGTACATAATATCCTCATAAAAAGTTTTGGCGCAAGCGGTCTTTATATCCTGCACTACAACCTGGAGTGCCCCTGGAGGAGATGCTTGCTGTTTTGTCGGATTGGCCTTTAAGATTTAAGGGCTCAAATAAGGGGAGAACTTTTTTGGAGACACTTAAAGCATTGATCGAAAAGTCATTTCAGGCGGGGCGTGCATTTTATGCTACAACAATGGCCCCTAAAGTATATCGCACGAATAATAAAAGCAATGATGTGGCACACTCCGATGACGATGAAATGTCTACAGATGGTCCAGGAGCCTCGACCAGCAATATGAGAGCTAAATCAAGGTCCAAAGCTCAGTTAAGGAGAGAGGCAGCGAAAGAAGCAAAAGAGGCAAAATTACGGAAACTAAAGGAGAAGGAGCTGATTAAAAGCGGCAAGACGGAAGGTGTACGAGCCGGTAAATGTCAACGCAAGGGTATTGCTGACCTGAATTTGGCGGAATTTGGAAAAGAGCCAGCATTAAGGCAGACGACGATTGTGGAGTCCTTCTTACTTGCGCCAGGACTAGCGGCAGGAACCACGGCGATTGTACACGTAGAGCAGCAGACGCCATTCATCCCCACGCTGGCGGCTATGTGCGGAGAAAAGCTGGGTTGTGCACGAGGTATGAGCGCTGCTGTGACCACCACTGGGGGTACTGAGACTCCGGAGGGGAGCATGATTACAGGCAGCCTAGCCAAGCACCTCGCAGGGGGAGAAGTTACAGAATCAGAGGGAGCAGCCCTCCTTTCAGCAGCGGAAGTAGTGGGGGGCGGAGCTACGGACTTAAAGGGCCAGGAGCTCGATGCAGATATTCCCTTAGCAGAGGGAGAAAGCAACCCTGCAGATCCATCAGATACATCGGCCCTATACTTGATCAGAGATTCTGAACCTGGAGCCACGAGAAATATGCTGAGCGAGGTTGTGAGCACCGCCCCCCCTGGTGATAATGGAGGTAAGCAGGTCTTGGTTTTGGAGGTGCAGACACGGGTAGAAGCACAGGCACAAGCCCAGGAACAAGAACAAGTACAAGAAGTAATGGATCCATTCAAGCCAAATAATCATAATTTAGGAACTACAAGCAAAAATATTGAAAATACAGTGGATCTACAAAGTATCCCGGCGCCAAATTTGACATCACCTGGTGAAGAGATTTTCTTCACGGGGAATGACGAAGCAGACAATGAAGAAGACGAGGATGAGCTTGATGGAAGCAAAGCATGCAGCTCAGATTCGTTTATTTCAGATTCGGGTACGTCAAAGTCTGTGGCAGGCTCAGGCTCAGATTCAGAAACTGATATATCCAGGCTTGGTAACACCTCAACCCTCTCGGATAGCGATACTGATTCACTGGAGCATGAGACAGTCCAAAAAGTCGTAAGGCTAAAAGTAAAAAAAGGCCTTAGAGAGGAGGTTAGGAAATCAAAAGAAAACGACTGTGTATATAAGGGTAAAGCGAAACCCGGCAACCCAAGTCACAGGAGACAATCTAAAGCACCACACAGAAGACAAGCGAAACCGGTTGCAAAAAAACTTGTTTGGGATGATACGGTAGAGTGTGGAACAATTCAGTCTGGAGCTTTTTGTAATACGGAAACAAGTGTTCAGGAGTTTACCTCTCATGGAGCTGAGGGAGGTTTTGAAGGGGGTACCTCAAATTTCGAAGTCCTATTTTCAACCCTAAAGCAAATTCAAACGGAGGCACGTACTGAGAGTCAGAGATCTAGCAGGAGGGCTAAACGTGCAAATAAAAAGATACAATCCTCTCTCCACAAGGTTAACAAACTATATGAGGACATGGTTGGGAGAGTATCCGAGCTGGAGGTTAGAACAAGTAAATTGGAAGACGATTTTGTTAAACTGAAAGATGCTGGTGATGATAAGGATAAGACAACCTCTGACATGCTTTGGAAGCTGGAGGACTTCGAAAATAGACAAAGGCGGAATAATGTTAGACTAATTGGAATTCAGGAGGGGAAAGAGGGGGGGGATGTGCGAGCTTTTGTCATTGAATTATTGAAAGGTGCATTTCCCGAACTAGCCTCATGGGACTGGGAACACGAGATTCAAAGAGCACATCGTTTTCCGCTGGTACGAAAGGAAACGCAGGGCAAGCCCCGCGCAATATTGATGTATGTTGGTAATTTCCTTCTGCGCGAGGAAATAATCAACAAGGCAAAACCACAGTCTAAACGTTGTCACAAGGAAATTGAGTTCTTTGCTCGTCCTGATTTCTGCCATGCCACCGTGGAAAGAAGGTGGCGGATGAGGCAGCTCATTACTCCGTTTCAAAATTTAGGCTATGAGGCTTTCCTTCTGTTTCCTGCACGCTTAAAAGTAGGGTTAGAGGGTAATTTCAGAGTTTTTCATTCCGAAATTTTGGCACAAGAATATCTCACCTATTTGAGAGAGAATAGGAGTCGTCAAAAGTCTCCACGTAGTATGATGGAGGTTCAAAATGTACAAACTGCCCTCAGCAAAAACATACCCCGTAGAAAGTAGCTGATATGCTTAATCTGGTGTGGCTGTCTAAGTTAGTTGATATACTAGTTGATATACTTGATACACTTGTTGAAAGCGCAAAATCATCACCTAAGGGGTAGAAGGGGTAGAAGTTGTTGACAAAAGGGAAAGGGGGAGGGGAAAACAAAAAAAAAAAAAAAAAAAAAGAGATATAGTGGAAAAGAGGAAAGAAGTGGATATTTGTATAACTATGTTTACACGTGAGGGAGCATTCTGAGTGACGTTTACAGTTAAGGAAATCAGGGAGGGGGGGGTGGGTCAACCCGGTGGCAAACGTAGGCCAGACATAGGTCTTATGGACCTATTTGCCCGTAGGGGGGGAGGGATCCTCAGGGTGGGCTCTCTGGGGGGGGGAGGGAGACCTTAGGGACAGGGACAGGGCACAAAGGTAGTGAAATGTGTAGGGGTCATGGTGGGCGCACGAAGGAAAAAAGGACTCAGTGGCAGAGTGTTAAGGGAGGGAGTAGCGGAATCTATATTCAGTCGAAGTTTGTTAAAATTAGGACAAGTGAACAAGCAGTTATTGGTTCCAGGCAATTCAGTAATGACACTTAGGTTTGTAACGTGGAATGTGAGCGGCCTAAATGATATCCAAAAGAGGTACAAGATAGGTGTTCGTCTACGCCAGATGAATGTGGATTTTATTTTTTTGCAAGAGACGCATATAATGAGTACTCAGGAGTTCTGTTTGAATCAGTTGGGCTATCAGCTCATAGCTAGCTCTAAACAAGGTGCCAAAAATAGAGGTGTTGCCATTCTCTCAAGGAGGAAGAATTTGATAATAGGGAGAAAATTAGAGGACAAATGGGGAAGATGGGCTATAGCAGAGATAGAGATAGATGGGACCTGGACAACTATGGTGTCAGTATATGGATCCACGCAGGATGACCCGGAGGTATTACAGTTTTTAGACTCTGAACTAGCTGCGTGGCCCCCACAGGTTATTTTAGGAGGAGATCTGAATATTAATGGGGCTGACGGCTTAGGAACTGGTTGTAATAGATGCTATAAAGGCCGTAAGAAAAGAGTCCATAAGGCACTAGTTGATCTCCTGTGTAACAACAATTTGAATGATGTTTGGGGTACAATTAGATCACAACAGAAAGGATATACTTACTACTCTGCACCACATCAAGTTTGCGTTAGGCTCGATTATTTTATGATTCCTAACAACTTAATGTCAAGGGTCAAGATTGAAAGACTGCCAAGAATTTTAAGTGATCATAATCCGCTAACTCTGGAATTAAAATTAGAAGGAGGTAAAAGACCTAATCGGGTCTGGACTTTTGAAAGAAGACTTCTCTTAGAAGAGGATTATGTACAACATATGATGAAATGGATCACTGAGTTTTTTGATTATAATAAAGGATCTGCCTCGGTGGGAGCGATATGGGACGCGTTCAAGGCAGGTGTCCGTGGAGAAACATGTAGTTATAGTATTTATAAACGTAAAAAGGAAGGGGCACTGCAAAGAGAGTTAGAGAGAGCCGTCTCAGATGCAGAAGAACAACTTAATAACTGTCTTATTAGAGGGGAGTCGGTCGAACAATACCTGATAGACTTAGTAAAAGCTAAATGCGAGGCGGAAGGGGAATTGGCAAAAAAAGCGGCAGTACATTATACAATCCGTAGGGAGAAGTGTTATGAATACAACGAAAAAGTTGGGCACGTGTTGGCTATGCGCACTAGGCAGATAGCGGCAGCAGGGACGGTTAAGCAAATCAGAGACGAAAACGGTAATATACAAACTGGCCCTGAAGAGATAAGGGAAGTATTCAGGAAATTTTACCAGACCCTTTATGATCATCAACATCCTTGCAGCAGTGAAGAGATTAGCGTTTACTTAGAGAATATACCAGCTGAGAGGGTTTCGGACGAAGAAGCAGATAGGTTAGAAACTCAGTTAGACATGGAAGAGGTTAAGGAAGCCATGGGTAAACTCCCTTCAGGTAAGGCAGCTGGTCCCGACCAGATACCTCTAGAATTTTATAAAACTTTCTGGGGAGTGCTCTCTCAAGAGTTAACTAGAGTGTTTCAATCCGCACAACTTGGACAGTCTATACCAATGTCGTGGGGGGGTGCAGATATTGTCCTGATTCTTAAAAAGGGTAAGCCGGATGATGAGCCTGGCTCCTACCGCCCTATTACATTAATGAATAACGATACTAAAATCTATTCAAAAATGTTGGCAATGAGATTTGCAGAAGTGATAAGCTCCTTAGTTTCTTATACCCAACATGGTTTCATTCCTGGTAGAGGAACGACCCATCATACCAGGAAAGTAATAACACTATTAGACTCCACCGAAGTCACAGGAGACCCGATGGCAGTAATGCTGCTTGACGCTGAAAAAGCGTTTGACCGGGTCTCGTGGGACTATTTATGGTACACTTTGGCTAGAGCCGGAATAAGGGGTGGGTTTATAAAAGCATTACAAACTTTATATAAAGAACCAGCCGCGGCTTTAAGAGTTAATGGAGACACCACAGGACAGTTCTTAATTAAAAGGGGCACACGGCAGGGGTGCCCATGTTCCCCATTATTGTTCGCTATGTATATGGATCCATTGATTCGTAAACTAGAGCTTTGTCCAGAGATAACCCCACTCCCAACGTTGTTAGGCCCATGCAAGATATTGGCTTATGCTGATGACGTGGCGGTGATAACACCAAACCCCACAGAGGCAACTATCTATATAGAAGAAGAGGCCCGTAGTTTTGGAAAGATATCCGGCTACGCTTTAAATGCCTCCAAGACCCAGATTATCAAAAATTCAGTGACTATGTGTGATGATAACCGTGTGGTTCAGGCGGGGACTTATCTTGGAATTAAAATATCAGCTGATTTAAATAATTTAGTAGAAAATAACATTGCTCCAATAATAAGTAAAACAAAGAAGGATCTGGACCGATATGAAAATTTACACTTATCCCTAGTGGGCCGGGTCAATATCATCAAAATGATGATCTTGCCAAAATTTTTATATATATTTAGGGCCATCCCACTGCTATTCGAGAACAAGTGGTTTAAAATATGTGAACAAATGGTCAATCGCTTTGTTTGGGCTAAAGGAAAAACACGTAGGGCATTGAGATATATGTCTTTACCGCGGGAGCGTGGGGGCTGGTCTTTACCAGACTTAAAAATGTATTATTGGGCCGCTGCATTCCAAAACATGCTGGGATTGGTAGGGGGGGCGGATATAGATGACTGGGACAATGTAGGTTCACTTGCAATTTATGGTTTAGTTCTTGGTAAAAATGCGGAAAATATATTTTTGAGATTCACTGAGGAGAGCTACTATAAAAGAACGCGGTTTAAGACCTTAATGGCAGCGAATAATGTTTGGAAGGGAATATCAAAAAGGATAGGTATCGGGAAATATAATTTCTACACTAGGTTTAAAGATAACCCCTCACTTCCTAGTATGGTCTTTTCGGGAGCTGTATTCCAAGATTGGGAGAGGCGGGGGATAAGAAAGATTGGAGATATTTACGGACCCCAAGGTATTGTACAATTTGTGGAGCTACAGGCTCGATATACTTTAGATACAGCACATTTTTTTAAATACCTTCAAATAAGGAGCTGTTTGATAAATAGGAAAGGAGGGCCCTTGGGCTTTGAAAGAAGTACAATCCTGGATATTACAGAAACAGGCTCAGATTGTACCATAAAGAGATTCTACTCGGAGATAATTATACTAAAGAAGGATGATATGGAGAAATGGATTAATAGGTGGTCTGCAGATTTGGATATACATAGTGACATTTTTTCAGATTCTTTAGAGATGGGAAGAAAATTGTTGTGCTCCTCATCATTACAGGCTCAACACTATAAGACCCTTTTTCATCTTTATTTTACACCTGGGAAAATTGCTCAATGGGGGGGTATTTCGGGAACCACTTGCTTTAGATGTGGTAGCCCGGGGGCGGACCTAATACATATTTTTTCACTTTGCCCACATTTAAATAATATAAAACATGATATTGAGCAATTTTTACAGAATGTATTAGCAAATACAATAGAATTAAAATCAGACCTAATGTTATTAGGAGTCAGCCTAGAGATGCATGTGGATTGCGAAAAGTTTATATTTGTAGCTATGGCGACTCTCAGACTATCAATCGCGTCGGCATGGTTGGATCCTAACCCGCCTACATATCATCAATGGTTGGGAAAGTTGCTATCTACCCAAAAGATAGAATCAGCTATTTATGCGAGGAGGGGGAGAAACGGTAAAAAGTTGGGTCTGCAAATATGGGAGCCTCTTGTTCGTTGGAAACAAGGTCTCGATTATTGATTGTGGTCTTACTGGGGGGAGGGGGGGAGGAAATGGAGAATACAGTGTATAGAAGTTATCTATTCTTGGTATACATGATTTGTTTTGGAGAAACTATGTATGATTTAATATTATATTCGTTATCTACGATTTGTATAATTCCCGAATGTATATATGATTTTGTGTTGCATTGACTGTTAATGTGCCCTGTCCATATTTCAGGGAGGGGGGAAAAAAACTAAAACTTCAATAAAAATATTTAAAAAAAAAGAAACCCAGGCCACCCAAAGACTGCACATAACTGACTTGCCTTTTAGTTCACTATTGGTATTGTTGTCAGGGTAAGGGGAAAAAAATTATGTTTCTAAATTCATGTTTGAAAACTTGAAAATCTTCTCAATGCACTGATATAATCCAATATACTAAGGTCAAAAGGTTCTGCAATGAAATACAATATTGACAGTTTTTATAGACTGTATCATTCCATTTGCTACAAGATGTCTTTACAACAGCTGGTGTTTTTTTAAAGTTAAGCGGTGCAGGACAACCTATTTACTTCCTTTCTTTAACTTTAATTAACCTTTAAATAAAGACGTGTTTGTTTTTTAAACATCTTTTCAATGTTAGTGTCGAATCAGGTAAAAAGCAGCCCAGACGCATGTAAAGGTCAGGGGGGGCCGCATGTAAAGGTCAGGAGGGCAGCATGTGGCCCCCTGGGCCGTACTTTGAATATCGCTACCTTATATGGATCACTTAGTGGAAGAAAAGGTCAAGGATTTCGATGCATGTAGCCTAAGTGATAAAACCGAGAGTATAAGTGTACCTACAGTCCAGTGGAACAAATTGAGCTTGGATATTTCCGGCTGGTCACACTCATGGGCTATATATACAGGACAAATTTATCATAGCGCTCACAGATTACTATTCTCATTGGATTGCTACTAAATTTGTAAATATGGTAAATACCAGGACCATCATGAATTTCTTATCAGAGGTATTCTCTTATGAAGGGGTACCTGCCATTATGATCACTGACAATAGGGTTCAATTTGTGTCAGATGAGATGAAGAACTTTCTTCAGGATAATTTCATGAAACACAGACCCCTTTGTATTACCCAAGAGTTAGTGGTAGAGTGGAAAGGGCCAAAAGAATTATCAAATAATCAATTCAGTTGGACATAGCCTCTAATTCAGTTACAGGTGTATCTCCTTTTGAGATGTTGAGAGGCAGGAAACCTGCAACCAAATTGACTCCAAGTTGGATAGGTGATAATAAAGAGGATACTGTTAATAAGGAGGTGTTGAAGGAAAAGGTGAGGAAACCTCAAGCCTGATGCAAAGATTTGTATGATAAGAGATGGGAAGTGAGAAAAAGGGATTGGAAGACAGGGAAATGGGTTTTATTCAGAAAATCAAACAAGAGTCTGAATAAGTTGGATACATTAAAAAAAACTGAAAAAAATAATTGAAAAAATAATCAAGGAAGTTTTAAAAAATGTAATTCTAGAAAATGAGAGTATTTGGAGCATGGATAGATTAGCATCCGAGAAACCTGCTTCCCAACAAAGAATCTGCATGTGTGGAGAAAAATGAAAACACAAGGAGATGATGGACAGAGTGCTGACATTTTTCAGACACTCATTACCAGTCACAGATCTGGGTTGAATCCATCATCGTTCTTTAGCTCACTTCGCCTCCCCAGTGCAGACTCTGCTATATGCAAATCAGTCTTGACCCTGTGCCTCTTGGGAACAGTCCAGCCCGAACTGCCAAGCCATGTATTCACTGGACCGGAAACAAGCATCCTGGGACCGGTTTGAGAAAAATGAAAGCATAAATGCCAAACCTAGTCTAAGAACAAAAAGGAAAGTCCATTCTCCTGGATGGCTTAAAGACTATGAGGTGTCATAACTCTGTTCAGATGCAGGTAGTTTATCCTTTAATGTACATAAAAGTTTTTGCACAATTCTTCTTTTACAGTGTGATGACAATATACCACTTTGCGGTGTAGGAGTTGAGTATTATATTTTAGTGTTCAATAATTATTTTATTTTAATGATTGATAGTTATTGTAGGAGGGAATATGCATTTTAATCTTAATACACTTTCTATGTATAACCCCACCTTTTTCCCCTTCCTTTATCTCTGCTATGTGGTCTCATCCTTAGAATTTTCAGGTAGAGCGGTTATAGAATGTTGGGGATTTTTGTCAGACGGTGAGGCCCAACTGAGCTGGCAAGGATGGAGACATCTATTCCTTGGCACTATCAACGTTGCTTCAGTACCATCTTTTCAGTGTACCACATTTGCAAATACCGTCAATAAAAATGATACACACAACTCACACCTCATTTCTTTTTTAAACGACATGCATCATTACACTTAGTTAGGCACTAGAATCAATAAACTCCGGTAAGAACGTTTCGAGACCAAAATACTTGTAGGTTTTAAAAATGGACACAATGCTATTTTTATTGGCAGCAATCTTAGCCTATGGGATGAAAAACAAAGACTGCATACAAGTTCTTTGTATAGACTTGTAGGACCAATCTTCAGGACTTAAGGTAGCCCGGTGCATTGGTGCAATACAGCGTGGGGTGCCCAATGTTAGTCTTTTGGGATCACTTCATGAAAAGAGGCTCCAGGTTTGGACTGAGAGGCCAGTTGGGTTGAACCAAAAGGTGGGCTCAGGTCTTCCGAAGCTCGGGAACAATGGGACACCTTTGGTTCTCTTTTTCGCGGGCCAAAGGCGACTGGTGCAGAGGTACTACAAGGCATCTGGTTTTGGTCACCGGAGACACTCGCAGTTGAGGTGTCCTGCACACAAAGGCTACAGGTAACATCTGGAAGTACACAGATGGCAAGTCCAAGGTGGCCTTTGTCTCTGGAGGGTTGGGGATCATGCTGGCACAGTTGGCCAACTTCAGCTTGGGGCAGGTGGCTCTGATGCAGGTGTTTTCAGGTGCCAGGTTTTGGCAGTCTGCAGTCATCAAAGGTCTCTTGGGGTGCCTGCAGGATGCAGGGGAGCAACTCTGCTGCTCCACAGGATTTCCTGGATCTTAGGTGAAGTGCTGGCAAGTCTCCCAGGCTTTGGAGAAACAGCAGCTGCAGGACAAGTTGTCTTTGGTGCAAATGGCAAAGTCAGCAGACAGGCCAGAAGGGTCAGCACAAAGTCAGTGGCTGGTCGTTCTATTATTGCAACTCTTCTTCCTTCAGATCAACTGAATCAGATTTTCTGATGCAAGGGGTTCCCCTAAATACTAGACTTAGGGTAGTTAGGGGAGTGCAGGGTAGTAGTAAATGGTCTCCTGACCTCTGTGGGTCACTACACTCCTTTTATGACCATTTCCTGTGGGATGTGGGCATAACCCTGTACCAGAGTTCCTAAGTTTGCCATCACAAGGAGTGGAACTAGTCTGAAGGTGAACTCTTGCCTTGCTGACTACTAATTTTCCTGCCTATCCAGGTGCCAAATTGGCCAGGGACAGGAAGGATATTCTTCTCTCCTGTGAGGGAAGCCAGATTTGCATACCAAAGGCGGTGGGCTCATTGTAACTCCCTGCCTTGGAATTCTTATTCACAAGCCATCCTGTGGAAGGGAGTGTAAAAAAAAATACCCTCTGCCGGACAGGCTTTGTTTCCTCCTGAGGCAAAGGCTCTCACCTTTGGGGGTCAGAAACTCTTCTGTGGAGGCAGGCTGGCTAGGACTAATCAGTCAGCTCACCAGGGGTTGGTAGATTTTCAGGGGGCACTTCCGAGGTGCCCTTAGGGTGCATGCATTAATAAATACATCACTGAAGGCAGTGTGGGCCTAATTATACAAGGTGTTTGTTACCAAACACCTTTGGTTTCACCAAAACCATCATGTAGCAGGGGAACTCGTTTTTGACCAGTACCCTGGATTCGTATTTAAAATGGCTTCCCTGATCATGTGCCGGCAGTAATTGAACTGACCAGCATAAGGACATATCTGCTCATGCAGATATGTCCACACATGTAGCATAATGCAACCTGCGTTAGGGTTGTAAGGCCTGCTGTAGGGGGTGATTACGTACACTGCATGCAATAGTTACCAGCATGGCACACAGGCTGTGTGCCATGTTGTTCTTTCACTTAGAGCTCCTTGTAGCACAGCCTGCAGTGGGGGTCTGAATGAGTTTATTGCTGGGTCCCTCCGAGTGACCCACGATATACTGCAGCTCTTAGGGACCCTTTGTAGTATCTATGCCCTCGGTACCAGATGTACCACCCAGCAGGGACATAAGAGGCGAGTTCTAAAGGTCTGGTCACTTGGGGATCAAGTGGCCAGTTGTCTTATTTTGGTGAAGGAACACTGGCACTGGGGACCTGGTTAGCAGGAACACAGTGCACTTCAGTAAAAGTTGCATCAGATGCCAGGCAAAAAATGTGTGTGGGGGGGGGGGGGGAGGCTACTGCAACAAAAACGCACTTTCCTACACAAATCAATAACACGAACATTAAAAAAAAAACCACATAATACTAGCCACTGGCACATAACTACTCCATTTAACAAATAATGAAAGAAGAAACATTTAGCTTTGGCTGCAGCAGCAAAGAAAGAAGAGGAGTCCTTGTGGATTGTCTGTAAAATAGGGGTTGGTGCTCTGTGGGGAAATGCAGTTTGTGCTTAGCTGCATTTTTATTGGCTGTTCTAAGTGTTGCAGTAAAGACAGCGAAGCATAGTCTGGGCCGCTGTTCCTGACATAGAATGCCAGAAGCACTCCAAAAATACGCTACAATTACATGTGAATCCACCAAAAACAGCAACGAACCCTCTCCGGTTATTAGGCTTGCGAAGGAGAAACTTCCACCAAAATGGCTGAATTACTTAGTGTACAAAGGCACCGGTAAAGGTCAAATGTAAACATTTCTATGAATCTGAAATATGATTCTGCTTCAGCAAATTACATCTCTTTGACGCCTACGCAGAATGCTATTTTTAACAGCCAACACACAACCTGAATCTTGAAGGAGCTATTCAGTGCTGTGCTTTCGACTCTTAAAATACAAAGATGCATAGCACACTCCTGATGAAACATGGTGAGATCAATCGGTGTCACTCGTTAAAGCAATAGCGTGTTCTAAATCTACGTAAGTGTGATGGAGCTATTTTTATTAAGCTTCAAGAGAATTAATTGGCTGAACAGAACAACGTGTGAGACTAAACCTATGAGTGCGTCGTTCGAGGTCTCACCACCTCCTACAAAGTATGGTATCTAAATTCTGTGCATTTAATACCTTTCCTGAAACTGCCCTGCAAGCATCTACAATATCAAAATGTCATAGAGCTAATATTATAAGCTAAGTACAGATTTACTATTCTTAACTCCTCAAATATTTACTTTGATGCTGTATAAATCTGCTAGGTACGTTCATATACTGGAAGCCATTATTTTGGCTAAGATTCTTGAAGGAAGATATTAACATCCTTGATATTCTGCCATACAACCAACCATCATCAGTCACTGAAAGTTTACCAGAGAAGCAAAGAAGGAGTTTACATAGAAATCAAAAGCTTTCCACTTTGCCAGCACTTGTGAAAATCCAATAAAGTGTATATTGACAACCATGCAAATTTCAGGCATACCTCTGAAAATCTATGCTGCTGAGACGCGATCTATCACCAGTACATCTTCTGTCCGATTGGCTGGTAAGATTTGGGCAGAGCCAGTTAAATGTAAGGAATGTGTCCCGGAACAGCTCCAAAAGCAAATTAGATGTGGTCACATGGCTAACCAATGTCCTTTGATGACACCGCTGGAGCTGTCTGTCACATGTTTGGCATATGCCTCTGAGAGGTTCATCAGGTTGTAGGGTAGTCGGTCATTTTAGCTGCATGCTTCTGAAATGCAGACTAGACTAGGGAAGAGTCAGTTATGTGTTAGGCTGTTAATAAAATAATGATGATTTTACAGATTATCAAGGAGTAAATGTAGCCCTATTTCTTGGAAATCATTATTAAGTGGGAAAAACACGTTGGTAGCCTGAATACTAGCATTTCAAACATTATTTTGGCCACAATTGTATACTCAAATTTCATGCTCTACTGTAGAATATCGAGTACTTACATAAATTAATTAGTCTTAGGTAAGTTTTGTATAGAGATAATCTGCTTATCATATGGCTGAGGAATCAGGTTAGAGGTTTTAAGCCAGCATTTGTTTTGAAACTGCGGCAGTTGCATTTTATTAAAACTACATACTGCTCTTATTGCATTTCGGTCAAGCAG
The DNA here is from genome assembly GCF_964263255.1 of Lissotriton vulgaris. NCBI lineage: Eukaryota > Metazoa > Chordata > Amphibia > Caudata > Salamandridae > Lissotriton > Lissotriton vulgaris. Next base: position 140,792,231 of record NC_141700.1, on the reverse strand, counting down.
TGTTCTTCAAACAACTATGTGCTGGAAGAATTATGAAAGATCACCTCCTTTCTCCATCTTCGAAACATCAAAATAACAATCCTGCGTCAGGTTTCCTCTTTCTTTCCAAAGGGCAGTACACATTCAAATTTCCATGTTGAGAATTTTAATGCAAACAGCTATGTTCAATGGTAGTTCCTTTTGAGGCTTTAAATCTCAAATCCAACAAACCGAGTTACATTTAGTAGTGGGCAAACACAACTCCGCAATCTGGTCATCACACTCGGTCACACATCTCCCCCCCCCCCTCATTGTCCACACACTCAAGAAATTAATCTTCATTTTTTATGAAAAGCTGACAAACTTCCGTATGCTTAGGTCTGTGGTCCCCATCAATTTCTTACACCTTCCACTGTACAAAAAAGATTTGCGTTTGATCCTTTAACCCTCCATTTTCTTATTGCCATGTTTAGTGTCTTTTTGGAAATACTACTTGCCTAGGCTGGCAAGTTTTTCTGAAGAGATGAAGCAGCGGACCAAAAGTTAAGTATATGGGCTCATTTATAGGATCAAGATCTCCGAACTAAAGCCTGAACAAAAACTACACAAGCCTACTATTTCGATTCAAATCTTGTGTCGTCCAACGTCTTTTATGGTTTCATTCCTTTGTTTTTACCACCCTGTTTCACCTCCCAGAGAGGACTTCTACTCTTATATGCTGCTGTACCCTTTTAGGTCGAGGACCGTCGCACTGCGTAGCAGTGGGCGGAGCCAGAGATTTAATGTTTCTTAGAGGGGGGCCCCTCTTCTCCATTGGCTGGCCTAGTAAATGCTGGCCAGCCATTGGAGGAGAGGGGCGTCACTTCCTTCAAGCCCCGTCTTTTTTGGATTCGGGGGTGTGTTTTTTAGGTTCTTTCTATCGGTGACGTCATCCGTCACTCAAACCTAAAAACACGTCCCGAACGCGAAAATGACCGTACTTTCTCAGAGGCATTTCTGCTTCGCCTCGGAGAAACATGGTGGTGTTTTCCGGAGCTGCTCGGCTCCTCTGGCGTCCCCCCCTTCCCTCTGCCCGCAGCCCTCCTCCGCCCCGCTCTTGCACCCACCCTTCCCTCTGCCCGCAGCTCTCCTTCGTCTCGCCCCCTCTTCCCTCTGCCCGCAGCCCTCCTCCGTCCCGCTCAGGACTTGTTGCTTAATGTTTCTCAGGAGCCTGCCGCAGCCCCGCCGCTCTGCTTAATTGTTTAGCTTTCATGATCGACACATACTGGGCTCCCTTAAGGTCCGGGGACATATGGGTGAAGGCAGCAGGGACTGAGGCCGCTGCGGTCATACACTAAAGAACAGCATGGGTGTACCGTGACTCTCCAGCTGTAACAAAAGAGACCGCAGGCTCCCGTCACAAGGTACTTAGGAGTCAAACAGCCATATAAAACCGATTCTGAAAAGGATTTTGCTTTCCCCCAGAAAAATGTGCATACAATTAGTATATTGATGTTAGTCGTAATTTATTCCTGCTGCTAGGCCTCCTAACTGGCAGTTCTATAGAAAAATACATGAGACGAAAAGTCCACAGAGTAATATTACCTTCTAACATTGGGTAAAAGAAATAATTCTGTTTATTCGTGTGGCATTCATGTGTGTGTAGTTGATTACATGTGATAGAATACGGTCTCCTCCAGGCGTCTATGTGCAACAAACAGGGCAAAGATTTAATGCAGAGTAGAGACGTCTCAGTGTCTCACTATACTGAGATTGATACCAGGGGAAGCATTTGTTTGAGTTAGAGGAACACTTCTTACTTAAAGCGCTACAAAATAGCAAAATGCACCATACCAAGCGTCACATGATTTGTTTAATGCTGCAATAAAAGACAGGTTTATAAGAAAGGTAACGTTTCAACTGTTGTGTACAACTGCAAACCAAAAGGAACAAATCTAAGAAGCACTGATACACACCAGTTGAGGTGCTTTCTAAAAAGAAAATGCCTCATAGTGCTATACAGATGTCTTCTTTATTCGAGAATTACGCATTAGTCATAGTGTGGGATATTGGTAACCAGGCAGGGGCGGTTACAGGTAAAGAGTGGTGGGGGAGAGGAAGGGGGCGGTCGACATACAACAGGATAGGGAAAATAAAATAAATAAATAAAACCACTTATCTTGAGCGCAAGTTAAGTGTTTTTTATTTAATTATCAGATTTAAATAAGCATTTGGTATAGCACTACTATGTGTTTTTTCAGAAGTGCCTTTTACTAGTATATTTCAGTGCGGTTCAGATATGTAGTTTAAGTTTTGTGGTCTTCACCCATTGTACCCTTAACTCCTATTGAAATAGTTGCATTAAATGAAGAAGCAAAGTATAAAGCTCATTGTGAGGTGGCTATCGTTACACAATTGACAAACGTGGTCAGAAGTCTGCTTATAAAATATCAGATCTCCTAAAAGACTTTGTCAGCTCCCAAGGCCAGACTGGCAAAAATGCGAAATTCAGCCACCATGTGCAGACACGCTAATGAGCGCCAGAACCAGAGCAACTCTTTCAAGTTGCTGCCAGGATCATGTAACGTGCACCACCACTCCCGGAGGCCGAAACCAGCCTCAAAGTGTCAACAAGCATTTACAATGCAATGGTCTCGGCATTATTAAAAGGTAGAGCTATTGGCATTGTTCATGACATTTTTTTTCATTTTCTTTTAAAACATAAATAAATGGTATTGTCATTTACAATGGTAATAGGTGAGCATTAGACAGTAGTAGAGAGTATTCCCGGACACAGAGCCACGCACACACACACACACACAGACTGCTCTGTCTGTGTGTGTGTGTGTGCGTGGCTCTGTGTGTGTGTGTGTGCGTGGCTCTGTCTGTGTGTGTGTGTGTGCGTGGCTCTGTCTGTGTGTGTGTGCGCGGCTGTCTGTGTGTATGTGCAGGGCTCTGTATCCGCGAATACTCTCTACTACTCTCTAATGCTCACCTATTGCCATTGTAAATGACAATACCATTTATTTATGTTTTTAAAAAAAAATGAAAAAATATTTCATGAGCAATGGTCAATAGCTCTACCTTAAATAATGCCGAAACCATTGCATTGTAAATGCTGGTTTATAATTGTGCCTGAACTAGAATTATTTGTCTATTTGCATCAGTCTTCTCCAAGGCAATTTAACATTTTGAAAACTTCCAAAACTCACCTGTCCAAATAACCATCCCGTCTGGTCCCAATGCCATTGTGCCTTACCGGGAGTTGGTTTTCAGGACTTCAAATACAGACACATTTTCGAAGATGCAACACAGCATACAGATTACAATGCCATTTGCAGTGCTTAAAAATCTTGTATCTTTCACAGCGCAAGGAAAACTGCACAGCACAACTATATGCCAGACGGAACCGGTCTGAAAAGGGCAGGAAATGTAGCAGACATGCTCACAAATTGTAGCAGATGACGCCCATGAGGGAATAAAAACTTTTTTTAAATGGGCAAAAAGATATTCAAGCCCCAACCACTGGATGGCAGAATTATGCACAACAGGTGAATCCAGAAGTGACTTGGGTTGCAAAAGAGGCAACAAGTTGAGCAGTTCCTAAGAGAGAAGCAGACTTTATTGTGACTGTACCAGAGTAGGAGAAGATACTGATTGGTCTAAAAGAGCACCTGCACAGCCACAGAAAAAGCAGCACAGCCAGTTAATTTTAAAAGAAAAGGAGATTTGTCACAGCGCTGATGCTCTTACGGTGTGCACTTCATAATTGTGTTGGACCCATGAAACTACCCCACACAGTGTAAAAATCCAACAGCTGTTGGGTCTTGATGTCGAGGATCCAGTGAAGGAGAACTTATTACACCTAGATTTACAAAAAGCAATGGAACTAGGTAACACCTGTAGGCTTTATTTAGGATAGTACAGGCCTCACAGCAACAATGGGGTGCTGGAGAGAATCCTCCAGCAGAGCAGCTGTACAACGATTCTCTTGATAAACTAGTTTTCCAAATCATTTTCTGTTTGTTCGTTGAAAAAACAGTCTATGTGACATCAGCTGAATTTTTATTACATGAACATAAGGATAAACGAGCTCCCACTTTGTGGGCGTCACATGTCTCTGCAGTCAAAGCATTTAAACATTACATAAAAAGCATCTTATGTGGGCTGAATAAAAATAATAAAAATATAGCCATGTACAGAGGGAAAAAAAATATTTCAGTACTGGCTGCAGCTTACACAAATTTATGTATTTATTTAAAACTGAAGTCCCAAAAAACGTGCACGGGCGCAAATTACATCCACAGATTCAAGAGGAAAAAATTGATGTTTTAACGCCGTCTCCTTTCTGGTGTCCTGCTCCTCCTGCGTCCGCTCCTGAAAAAGAACAAGAAATGTAATTTTGCAGAATGCCAAATACAAATGCAAACAAGAACTTCACATTCAACACCACAAAAACTAGGAGAAAAGAGTCGCCCCTCTGAGAATTTTTAGGAGTGTCAGAATTAAAAAATGAAAAAGATTGCCTGTTACACACTTTAAGTAATGTGCAATTATACTATAGCATTGATTGTAGAAAAAAGACAAATTTAGTCAGGCAGAAACCCTGGCCTCCCCCCACGATTATGAATTTGGAAATTTGGCACGAAATACAAAATTTTCCAGGGTCAAAAAGGTCCAAACTCTAAGGAAAGAGCAGGCACACATCCTATATCTTAAAAAAGAAAAATCTGAAGGGACTGTTTTAAAAAAAAATGTTTAAACAATGTAAGTGTCTCAACTGACAGTCCGTCTTGTAGACTTGAGCTAAAAAGGAGGATTATGATAGCACAGTTCGGAGAATGATCTTCTTACCTCCGCTTTCCTTTTGGAGGTCCTCTGACAAAACCCCAGTCTACATTGATTGGCTGGCCCATTAAGTCCTGAGCATTGAGTCCTTCCATTGCTGCCAGGGCCTCTTTATATGTTTCATATTCCACAAGGGCATAACCCTGCAACAAGAGTTTGAAAGAAAATTAGAGCAAACAACCTTACTGTGCCATTCCCTAACTTTTTTTTACACATGGATTGTGACAGAACACTTAATTAATGAACTATTAAACTCAATTTTAGGCTAAAACAGGAAAGTGGGCCAGCAGCTACAGTGCTAGTCTGTTAGTTAGTGCCACACAGTGAAAACATTCAGTGCACATAAATTTTGCTTTAATTTTACAATTGGTGGTTCAGCAACTTCTTTAGCATTAAGTGGGCCAAACATTTGTTTCATAAAAAGATCAGTACTTAACGAATTTTCCAAAGAGAACACACAAAGCGATATATCCCAATTACAAGCTGTCAGCATAGTACATTCACCGCACAATGTTCTAATGCAACTTGCATAAGCAGGATTATTATAACCTCTGGGAAGACATTTAATTTCCTTTGTACCTTCAGATAACCGGTTCTCCTGTCCAGATTCAAGTGAATGTTTTTGATCTCTCCGAACTCTGCAAACTTGTCATGAACATCCTCTTCTGTGGCTTCTTCATGAACACCAGTTACAAAAAGAATCCAGCCTTCGACAGCTAATGCCACATGAAAGAGAAAAAGGAAAGGCCTAAAAACTCATGTACGTTTCAATAATATGCAAAAAGAACCATCGATGGACAGAATGTTGAAGAAAGTCAAACATTCACCCCAGTACGGAGATCTGGGCCTAAATCCATCCGTTTTTTTTGCTCCCCATACCATTCCAGTTTAAACCTAGCCATTCGCAAATCAGTCTTGAGCCTGCTTCCCATGGAAACAGTCCAGCCCAGGTCCTCCCCGGACCGGAACCAAGCACCAGGGACCAGTTTTGGGGTTTCACCCCTTATCAGCCAGGCTAGCTTGACTCCAGTGGCATGGAGAGCACGGAACCCACGTCTGGCATACCCATCCCACTCTGGTTGACAAATGCAAAAAGAACAATTGATAGCCAAAATGTTGAACAATGTCAAACATCCACTCCAGTAAAGGGATCTAGGCTTAAATCCATAGTTTTTTGCTCTCCATGTTATTCCAGTTTAAACTGAGCCATATGCAAATCAGTTTAAGTGGCCATGGGTATGCCAAGACGTGGGTACTTGCTCGCTGTGCCACTGGATTCAAGCTGGTCTGGCTGATGAGGAGGGTAATACCCTGTAACCGGTCCCAAGATGCTTGTTTACGGTCCAGGGAGGACCTGGCCTGGCAGATCAGGCTGGACTGTTCCTATGAGGAGCAGGGTCAAGGTAGATTTCCATATGGCTAAGTCCAAACTGGGGTGGAAAAGCGAGTAAAAGAACAATGGATTAAACCCAGATCTGTGACTGGGGGTGGGTGGTTGAAATGTTTCAGCACTACGTCCATCTTCTTGTTGTGTTTGCTGCGTTCCAATAATATGTCATAAACTGAAGAATCATGCATTGGGTGCCTTTTTACAAATGCAGATTTGAAGCAGCTGAAAGGCACTACTCTTAACCAAGACTGCTCATTGCTGGGGAAGAATGCCCTTTCTAGAACACTGGACTTTAAACTGTAGTCCATGCCTCTCTAGAGCTTGAATTGATGTCAAGGTATGGCTCTAGCAGCAAGAAGTATTTAGCCTGCCCTGGCAACAATACAAGCTGAAAACATTTGTGTGATAGGATGAAAGAAAACTGAGCTGCGGTTAGCCACTCAACAATGGCCAATCAATACCACTTTTGAGTAGCTATCAAAGAAGGCTCTCTAATGTATCCCCAACACCTCACCCCAGTTGTGATAAAGGATCAAACAACGGACATGTTAAAGAGAAATGTCTGCTAATAATAGGATGCTTGTAATCTTGTATTTGAGAGGTAACCAAACATACGGTCAAAGTTCAAAATTTCCGATACGTTCATAGTCACCTGGTGGCTCTAAGGTTTGTGTAACACATTCAGCCAGTACTGGTATTTTTGCATTCTCTTTGTGTTGAACAACTGCCATTTCTTAATGAAACCTGCGGGTTCATTCTAAAAGGAGCAAAACAACATTCAGAAACTGTGTACAGACGTCTTTCTAATTGAGCAAGTAATGGGCCATTTTGCATATATGCATATTGTAAATCTCCATCCTACTGGCAGTCACCAGTAGGTAGTTCTGATTAGGATGTAGTTTCCATAGGATGAGCGTTTTTTCTTTGCCAATAAATTTGGCATCGTTCAAGGAATCCTCCAAAAGTTTCAAAACTAGTTTGAATCTCACTTTAGCTACTGCCTGGAAAGTGTCGGGTGGTCCGTCAAGCGGGGGCCGAGAAAAAAGGTGGAGGGTCCAAAAACTTGTTTTCCCCATAGGAACTTTAGACAAGGCTACCCCCCAACTGCTGAACAGAATTACATAAAATTTGGCAGAAAGGCAGCTGTTGGTCCAGAAAGCAACCTTTAAGTGAATTGGAGTAAATCCCTTCTGCAGTTTTAGTAGCTTATTAGTGATGTCACTGACCATGTAATGAGTGTTGCATTAATTGCGGTTATAAGCTGTTCATATCGCGGGCGTAAGTTATAGTTTGCTTAGGTAACTATCACTGCCGAATTTCACTGGTTTTGTACGAGTGAAATCGGAGCCCAACTATAACGTCCCTGTAAACTGTGCTGCCTTGCCTGCGGGCAACTTTGGAGCTTTGAAAATGTACACGGCGGCCCGGCCGTGAAGGCGCGCACCACCCCAGGTCACAAGAGGCCACGAGTTTCGGAGACTCCCGAGACCCATGTGGACCAGCAGCAGGGGATTGATTGCTCACCCACACTTCAGGGCCCATCCAGGGTACCTAATACAGTTTAATTGGTGGACACGTACTGCATGGCCCATAAGCATTTGCTGTTATTCACCTGAAAGCAGCCCATTTGAGGGCGGTTAAAAACAAGGTGGGCGTGTCCACTCCACGAATCTCCTGTCGAGCCTCTGATGAGGGCATTAGCCCAGAAACGCGTCATATTTCATTATGCAACACGAGGACTGTAATTACAGAAGGACGGAGTGCAGCTTTTACCCTGTTATATTATGTTATGTTATTTAATCTCTTCTATGGCGCACGGCTACTCCAAAGAGCATCCCGGCGCTTTAGCGAAGAGTGCTCAAGACAGAGTGAAAACACAACAACTAAAAACAGAAAGAACCAGAAGAACTCTATTGAGTAAAGAGCCAGGTTTTCAGCTCTTTCCTAAAGACAAGCAGACTGTTGGCTTTTCTTAAGGAGAGAGGCAGCTCATTCCAACCCCGAGCAGCCAGGTATCGAAACGAACGGCCTCCTGTTCTAGTACGCTTAATAGAGGGGACAGCAGCTTTGGCCAAGGAAGCTGACCGAAGAGTCCTGCTGGGTAGATAGAAAGACAGACGTTTCCCAATGTACTTAGGACCCACGCGATGAAGGGCTTTAAAAGCTAGGGTCAAAATTTTAAATAAGATCCTCTTGGAGATAGGCAGCCAATGCAGCATATCGAGCAACTCTGCGGCTTTAGCCCTTCTCGGAAGCCCAAAAATAGCTCTAGCCGCAGAATTCTGCACTACTTGCAGACGGGGCAGAAGATATTTGGGCAGACCCAGATAGAGGGCGTTCGCGTAATCCAAACGCAAACCTATCAGGGCCGGCACGATAGTTTTTTTGTGATGAAGTGACAGCAAAGGAAGAAACTTCCTAAGCATCCTCAGGATGCCAAAACATTTCCCTGCTAACCCTATAATCTGGGGTCTGAATGATAGATCACAATCAATCAAAACTCCAAGGTTTTTCGCCTTGAGAGAGACGTCGTCCGGGGGAAACATATCCTGCGGCCACCAAGCCTTCCAGCTGGGATCTGGCATACAACCCAAAAAAAGCAACTCCGATTTATCGGAGCTGCATTTTAGACCGTGCCGCTGAAACCATTCGAAGACTGCACCCAGGCAATCCCTGACCCGCATGCCGTCAAACGGCCCATCCCTGCCACAAGTGAACAGAAGCTGGGTATCGACAGCATAGGATATGATCTGGGCATCAAAGGATTCCGCCACCGCCGCCAGAGGGGCCATATAGATGTTAAAAAGGGTGGGGCTGAGGATAGAACCCTGAGGAACCCCAACCTCTAGCGGCAACATTTCGGCGGAATGTGGAGGTGCCCAGATCATTTGCCGGAGGCCGGTAAGAAAAGATTTAAACCAGTTTACACTGTCCCACGAAAGCCGATCTCCCAGAGTCTTAAAAGGAGACCCTCATGGGGGACGGTGTTGAAAGCCGCCGACAAATCCAACATAACCAACATGGCCTTACCTCCAGAGTCTAAAGCATCCCTGATAGCATCGGTGACATCGAGAAGGGCTGTCTCAGTGCTAAAATTAGCACGGAAGCCTGATTGAGACATGTGCAAAAGGCCGTTCTCCTCGATGAAATTGGAGATCGACAGATGCACATGCTTCTCCGTCACTTTAGCCAGCACAGGGAGGAGAGAGATCGGCCTATAGTTGGCATGGATAAGGGGATCCAGGGTGGGCTTTTTAATCAAAGGCAAAATCAGGGCACGTTTCCATGCCTGAGGAACCACACCGGTAGAAAGGGAGGAGTTAAGTGGGTTCAGCAAGATGTTAAGAGCCGACGCCACTCTTCCCAGACATTTCGCCGGACAAGGATCCAGCGGTGAGCCAGACTTTAACCGGGAAAGTAGATCCAGAGAGATGGCGAGAGACATAGGGGGAAATTCAGAGAGAATGGGGCCTACCCCCTCCAAGGAGGGGGACAAAAAGGGCACACAACTGTCTGCCGACAAGGGGCAGGTGGCAGGAAAAGAGCCCTTACAATTGCTTAGAGGAATATGCTAGTGACAAGCTGCTGGAGTGTGCTGCCTTGCCTGCGGGCAACTTTGGAGCTTTGAGAATATATATTGAATATGCTACTTACCAGTATGCATCTATTCTTGGCATGTAGGGCTGCTGACATTCATATCTTGTGCATAGATCGCCGCCTAGTGTTGGGTCCGGATGATCGCACATTTTTGTCCTGGAAGAGTCTTCGAAGTATCACGAGATAGGTGGCTCCTCCCCTGGACTACAGTGCCATGTGCATCGACTCCATCCCCAGATAGTTTTTGAGCCATTGTGGCAAAGATGGAGTGAAACTATGTGAATGATGACCATGCTAGAAGTATGTGTGAAAAACTGCAGCTGCTACAGGCGCTGGGGAGGAGGGCGGGCGATATTAATGTCAGCAGCCCTACATGCCAAGAACAGATGCATACTGGTAAGTAGCATATTCGGTTCAAGGCATGTGGGCTGCTGAATTCATATCTTGTGCATAGAATACATAGCAGTCCCTCCATTAACGGCGGCCGCCTGTGCCAGCTGCAGCAGTTTGGAAAAGTGTTTTTAGAACAGCCTGCCCTACAGCTGCCTGCTGTTTGGAGTGCACATCAATACAGTACTGTTTCGTAAACGTGTGCGTGGTAGACCATGTGGCTGCTCTACATATGTCTTCTAAAGGAATATTTCCAAGGAAAGCCATGGAGGCCCCCAGCTTCCACGTGGAGTGGGCCCTCGGTGGAATGGTGAGAGTGCGCTTGGCTTTCAGATAGCAGATCTGAATACATTTAACGATCCACCTGGCTATACCAGCCTTAAAAATGGGGTTGCCTTTGTGTTGTGGCGAAAAGGCAACAAAAAGTTGTTTAGTCTTCCGAAAATCTTTGGTCCTATCAATGTAGTACATTAAGGCTCTTTTGACATCCAGTGTGTGGAGCATCCTCTCCGCAACGGACTCAGGATTTTGGAAGAACACAGGTAGTTCTATAGTCTGGTTGATATGGAACTGAGAAACCACCTTAGGCAGGAACTTTGGGTTGGTGCGAAGCACCACCCTGTTGGAATGAATTTGAATAAATGGCTCTTGGATAGTTAGTGCCTGGAGTTCACTAACTCGTCGTAGCGATGTAATCGCTATAAGGAAAGCCACTTTCCATGTTAAGAACTGAATCTCACATGAGTGCAGTGGTTCGAAAGGGGGACCCATCAGCCTGGTGAGGACCACATTTAGGTTCCACTCGGGAGCTGGTGGGGTCCGCGGTGGAATGACTCGAGTCCTTCCAGAAAGGCTTTAATGGCCGGCACTCTGAAAAGTGAGAGGTGCTGTCTGTTTTGGAGATAGGCAGCCATTACGGATAGATGTATCCGAATGGAAGCATAGGCCAGATTACATTTGTACAGATGTAAGAGATAATAAATGATGTTCTGAATAGATGCATCCAGCGGGTCAATGTTGTGGTCTGCACAATAAATGACAAACCGCTTCCATTTCGCCGCCATTATGTCCATACAGTCAGGAGGTAAGTTGAGGTAGCCAAACTCTAAGACCTCAGGAGCCAGATCGCCAGGTTGAGCTGTTGCGGATCTGGATGCTGAATGTCGCCATGGCTCTGCGTCAAAAGCCTGGATGTGAGGCGCAGCCTTTGATGTGGTACCACGGATAGTTCCAGAAACGTGGTGTACCATGGTTGGCGAGCCCACGTTGGAGCTATCAGGATGAGAGTCATCGAGTGCTGCCTGAGCCTGCGTGCCACCAGCGGTATTAGAGGTGCTGGGGGAAAAGCGTACGCAAATTTGCCGGACCAGTTCATCCATATCGCATTGCCCTGCGACTGTGGGTGTGGGAACCTGGCGGCAAAGCTTGGGCATTTGACGTTTTCGTTTGTGGCAAACAGGTCTATCTCTGGATGACCCCACCTTAGGAAGTACGGGTGGAGTACTGATGGATGTATCTCCCACTCGTGCATTTGGTGGCTGTACCTGCTGAGCAGGTCCACCATCTGATTGTCCTTGCCCGGGAGGTGTTCCGCCACGGGGAATATGTTCCTCTGAATGGCCCACTTCCACAAGCTCGGAGCCAGATGAGACAACTGTGGAGAGTGTGTACCTCCCTGCTTCTGGATGTAGTACATGGCTGTCATGTTGTCCGTCCGGATCAACACGACCTTGTTGCACAGATGTGCCTTGAATGCTTTCATTGCCAGGAAGGTAGCCGTCAGTTCTAGAACGTTGATGTGCATCTTCCTTTGCTGTGGTGTCCATAGTCCCTGCACAATGTAATGGAGTACATGAGCTCCCCAACCCTGGAGAGAAGCGTCCGTGGTCAGAACGATCTGTGGCACAGGCTCCTGGAACGGTCGTCCCTTGCAAAGGTTTTGTGGATTCCACCAATGCAGAGAGTTGTATGCAAGACAGGTTACCAACACTAGGTCTTTCAACTGTCCGTGAGCCTGAGTCCACTGACGTGCTAAGTACTCCTGAAGCGGACGCATGTGTAGTCTCGCGTGCGGGACTATGGAGATGCAGGAGGCATCATGCCTATCAACTGCATGAACACTCGAGCTGGAAGTGAGTGTTGAGGTCTGAATTTCTGTATCAGCGATTGAATGCTGCTGACCCTCACTGAATTTGGCTCTGCTGTGGCTGCCAGAGTGTTTATGGTCGCACACAGATACTGCCGTATGTGGGCGGGTTGCAGGTGGGACTTTGGGTAATTCAGTGAGAATCCCAGATCGTGAAGATGGTGAATGGTGTGGGACATGTGGGCGGCACACTGTTGGGCTGACTTTGCCTGGATTAGCCAGTCGTCCAGATAAGGGTAGACGTGAATGTTTTGTCTCCGTAGGTGCGCCGCCACCGTCGCCAGGCACTTTGTAAACACCCTGGGTGCCGTGGTGACTCCGAAAGATAGAACCTTGAACTGGTAATGCCTGTTTTGGATGGTAAACCGGAGGTATTTTTTGTGTGACGGGTGCAGCGGAATATGAAAATACGCATCCTTCAGATCTAACGTTGCTAGAAAGTACCCCTGACTGAGCAACGGTTGGACTTGTTGCAGCGTTAGCATGTGAAAGTGCTCCGACAGAATGTACTGATTGAGGGGTGTGAGGTCCAGTATGGGTCTGAGGGATCCATCCTTTTTTGGTATCAAGAAGTACAGTGAGTAAACACCTGTGCCTCTTTCGTCCACAGGCACGAGCTCGATTGCCCCTTTTTGCAGCATGACGAGTACCTCCTGCTGCAATAAGTGCAAATGGTCGGCGGACATAGGACGGTGTCTTGGGGGTATGTTGGGTGGAGTGGATGTTAACTCCAGACAATAACAGTACTGGATAAGCTGTGTGACCCACCTGTCTGTGGTGATGGACTTCCAGACTGGCAGGAACTGTTGAAGTCTCCCCCCGACAGGTGTTGCGTGGTCGGGGGGCAGTGACAAGGCGTCACTGTTTGGTAGTGGCGGAGAATCTGGAGTTGTTGCTTCCACGACCTCTGCCTTTGGCGCTGTTTCCACGATATCCACCCCGACTTTGCTTGGTGTAAGTGTTCTGCATGCCACCTTTATAGTACTGTGTTGTTTGGGAGAGCTGGCCTCTGGAAACACTTCTATTGCTTGAGCGACGAAAAGAACCACCCTGGAACTGCTGGGACTGCAGGGCCCCCATGGACTTAGCAGTGTCAGTGTCTTTTTTGATTTTTTCCAAGGTGGTGTCCACCTCTGGGCCAAATAGATGATCAGGGTTTACCGTCTGATTGAGAATGGTGGTCTGTACTTCTGGCTTGAACCCGGAGATTCTGAGCCAGGCATGTCGTCTCAGCATAACACTAGTGTTAACTGCTCTGGCCGCAGTGTCTGCTGCTTCCAGTGCGCATTTTATTGAAGCATTAGATATGAGCTTCCCTTCTTGAATGAGCATCTCAGCTGCCTCTTTATATTGATCTGGGAGGTGCTGTAACAGGGTCTCAAGTGTGTCGAAGTGTGCCCTGTCATACCTGGCTAGAAGAGCCCGAGTGTTTGAAATGCGCCAAATATTGGCCGCTTGAGCTGCCACCCTTTTCCCCGATGCCTCAAACACCTTAGATTCTTTATCTGGGGGAGGAGCATCACCAGTCGTTTGTGAATTAGCCCTCTTCCGGGCGTTGGAAACAACAAGATAGTCCAACGGCAACTGTCCCTTGATGTAAGTAGGGTCACTAGGTGCCGGTTTATATTTTTTCTCAATCCTGGGGGTTATCACCCTGGTTCTGGTAGGGTCTTTAAAGATTTCCCCAACATGCTTCAAGACACCCTTCAACATAGGCAGAGTCTTGACAGTCCTCTCTGAGACGGAAAAGGTGTCAAAAAGAAAGTCTACTTCAATGGGGGTCAGCATGGAGCTGGACGTCATGATTCTTAGCTGCCCATTCAATGAGGGCATTAAATGCAGCCGAGTCCTCAGTTGGTGATGTCTTTAACGCATACATTTGAGTGTCTGGGTTAGAGTGAGGGTCACCTGGGTCAGCAGCAGCTGCCCAGGGTTCATTGTTATCATCTGTATCAGTGTAGACAGGATAGCTGTATTCATCCTCATCATCACCTTCCCCAATGTCCACATCCGAATAAGTGGGTGAGACATCCTGGCCATGCGGAGACACCGGTTCCACAAGATCGGGCGTCGAAGTAGAGTCCCTCTTCTTCTTCAGTGGAATTTTGTAGGACTCCATTGGCTGTTCCAGGGCGATTTTCCACTTATAAATGGAAAGTCTGCCTGTTTCGGCATCGATAAAGTGTTCCTGTTGCTCTTCCAATGAGGATTGTCAATGCTTTATGGCCGGGACCGCTGTTGTGGCCTTCGGCACCGAAGACGCCTTCTTGGGCACGTCTGTGGTTATCTTAGGGGCGAAAGCCTTCGGCGCCACTTTCGGCGGTAGTGTGAAGTGGATGGGCGTCGACGTTTTCTGAGGTTTGTCGGCAGGCTTCAAAGGTGTTGGATCTTTAGGCCCGACACCCGAGGCCTTGTCCCTGATGCGTTTCAGGGAGTCTGTCACCTGCTTTGTGAAGGAGGCGGGCGGTTGCGTCGACTCAACGGATTCCTTTGGGGCCCCAGATGTGGACTTGTGGGCTTGTACATTCTTGGCCTTGTCCTGTCGACGCGGAAGTTCGAGAACCTTGGAATCACTGAGTCGTTTGTCGGTGTCGACTGTCTTCGGTGCCGATGTGTTCGGGTCGACTGCCTTGACCTTTGCCTTGGGCGCGTAGACTTAGTCTCGACGCACTTGAGCTGTTTCTTCGGGTCGATAACGGCCTTGAGCTTTGTCGGTGCCGACAGATCAGAGGACTTCGAGCCGACCAAAGCAATATGCACTTTTGGTTCGTAGAACTTAATGGAAGATCTTGCGTAAGGCCTGCTGGCGATCCCTGGACCTGAGCCTTAGGAAGCGTTTCGGCCTTTGAGTTAGCGCCTCGCTCGAGCTATCCTCCATGGTCCCAAAGGCCCCGTCGTCGTCTCCTACCTCATCGAAGACTTCTTCCGCTTCGAGTATTTCAGCATCCTCGCCGTAATTGGAGTCGACCTCCGACGAGGGACTAGACAGGTTCTCACGAACTTCCCGGTCAGCTCCTTCATCATACCCAACCTCGAATATGTCCACAGGCGCCGGTGCAGTCTGCTGGGCCTCCTGGTGCGCAGCGCGTCGATGCTTAAGCGTCTTCTTGGATCGAAAACGGGAACAAGCCATGCAACTGGCTTCATCATGATCCGGCGATAGACACTTGTTGCACACCGGATGGACGCCGATGTGGGGATACTTTGAGTTGCACACAGGACATCTCTTGAACGGGTTCTGTTCCATGATAGTTAGTCGATAAGGCCTCTGGCGTCGACCGGGCCTTCAGCGTCGAGAAGCACGCGCTCTCTGGAAATCCGGCTCCGACAAGAGCTGGAAGTAATCGGGCACCGAACGCTAGACTATACCGACGAAAAACTAAAACTTTTATATCGATTCCGACAGAGTGAACCAATATACATCAGAACCCAATGGCGGAAAAAACAATCTGGGGATGGAGTCGATGCCCATGCGCACTGTAGTCCAGGGGAGAAGCCACCTATCTCGTGATACTTCGAAGACTCTTCCAGGACAACAATGTGCGATCATCCGGACCCAACACTAGGCGGCGATCTATGCACAAGATATGAATTCAGCAGCCCACATGCCTCGAACATATATATCACAGCTCGAAATCCTTTACAGCAGTAAAGAACTGACCGCACTCTGTTATTCGGGATTTTACAAATCAATTGCGAATTTATTCAACGTCTCTAACCACAGGAAAAACAGGATGCGTTTCGGCATCTCGCCTTTGTCAACTGTTACTCATAGATTATGTTCACAGTTAATTAAATAAAGTTGCACCATGATGTCACGCCCTTTGAGTCAATACACCTAAAAGAAAAACCACAATTCATTCATTTTTTCACGGCGGCCATCTTACAGTGTGTTTTCAGTTAATCCACTTTATACACCTTTAATGTAAGACGCCTTTTAAACAAAGGTTATTAAGCCCTGGATGGGCATTTGATTACCAAGCATATTACTCCAATCAATCATATATTTACACAATTCATTCAGGTCAACATTCTATGCAATCAATTTCAATAGCTGAATTTAAATTGAATGAAAATATTTACAGAGTGTCAGGCTGCAGTAATGTTTCTTTTGAAAAAAAACAATTTCAAATCTCGTAATAATTAATGTAGATAAGTCCCTATTAGAAAAAACCATTGTGTTATCATTTTATTGACCAAGATGTAGGGCTAATTCCTCTTCAGTATTTAGCCCTCGTGGAGACTTGGTTTGGAGATCAATAATAAATCTCGATTCCAATCTCCGCATCTGCAACTCTCTGTCCCAGGTCCATTCTAGTTTGTGTATATTCAAACACATTTGTTGGACAGAAGGTTAGTCCTTTCTTTAAAACTGCTCTTCTGTTTTTGAAAGTTTGTATGTTGTTAAATTTACAATGGTTAAATCATCCTCAGAGCTCATCTCCTGTTGCCTCTCTTGCTCCTTGTTTGCGTTGCCATGCCTTGGTTGCCTGATGTGGAAGCCCCCTCGCCTTGTCTGCCGTGTCTTTGATTGGCTTCTGGTGGTTTGCCTCTGGTACCACTCTGATGCAATTGGCGCATTGGTTGAAATTCCTCGCGAAAATTGTCCTGCGAGGAGATTGGTCCTGTGTTTCTTCTCTTTCGTCTCCCCACTGTTCTGCGTCAGTTGCGTCTGATTCTGATGTGACGGCCTCAGGAGTTACCTTTTTGCTTGCTCCACTTCTTAAAGCCTTCCTTGGAGCATCAAATTTGCGCGCGAATGTTAATATGCGTCCTTGTGCATAGTCGCGGGCATCTCTTTGGAATTTTGTTTGTTTTCTTCTCTTAATTTTATCTTCATATGCCAGCAAACGTGTTTTCATTGCATCGCGCAACTGGTCGCAAAGAGTAGAATCAGGGTCTTGTGCGATTAAGGCTTCAAGTACTTCTATCTCTGACATTTTGCCCTGTCGCTCCACGCACATTTAATTAGTATCTTCAGCATACCACCAGACATCTCAGCTGTATAGCTTGACCACTCATCTAATAGTTGGGGATCTAGATTTTCGTACGCAGGGACCGTGTACACACGAGGCCGCATGGTATGCGTTTAACTTCCAGATACTTTAGAAGGGAAGTGGCTTCCCACCATTTTCCAATTTCGCGCTCAAATAGTCTTTCCAACTCGGCAAAAAGTGTTTTGAGGGGGCTTTGAACATTAGTGCTTCCATTCTTTGCTGCTGCACCTTGCACTGTTTCTATTCGAAAAATGTCACCCGCTGCATCGCGGCGTGCTTGATCATAATACATTATGTTATTAATGCCTGCAACTCGCTTTAAAGTGAATGCGGTTGGTATTTGTCAATCCCGTGTAACTCGTTCCAGCCGACTGCCGTCAATTGAACTTGAGTGATTATGCACATTATGGTCACAAGAAGAAAGAAGAAACGTAGGGACGGATCCGTCCTTTGACTCACCGTCCCAGCTGCAACTTCTCTGTGTGTTTCCAGATATCCGGCAATACTCAGTATGTTGTGTGGGCGGTGCAAGGCGATGTCAGTTTCGCTCCATTCACCATCGAAAAACGCCGTTGTGCACTCTGGAGCGGGTGCGTGTCAAATAGCGTGGCGATGGTAACCATGTTACAAATCACAGCTTGAAATCCTTTACAGCAGTAAAGAACGGACCGCACTCGGTTATTCGGGATTTTACAAAATCAATTGCGATTTTATTCATGGTCTCCAACCACAGGAAAAACAGGACGCGTTTCGGCATCTCGCCTTTGTCAACTGTTACTCATAGATTATGTTCACAGTTAATTAAATAAAGTTGCACCATGATGTCACGTCCGCCGAGTCAATAAACCTAAAAGAAGGATCACAATTCATTCATTTTTTCACGGCGGCCATCTTGCAGTGTGTTTTCAGTTAATCCACTTTATACACCTTTAATGTAGGACGCCTTTTAACCCCTTCGCTGCTCATGACCAGCTCAGCTCGTCATGCAGCACACTGGTCGTGTGCTCATGACGAGCTGAGCTCGTCATGAACAATGGGATTCTGCATTCTTCAGCACACAGCGGGAAAGTGCACCGCATGCATGGGGTTAAACAGAAGTTATTATATATATATATATATATATATATATATATATATATATATATATATATATATATACTACTATTATAAAGGAAGAACTTTGAACCTTTGAGGCGGGTAAACTCGGGAACCAAGCGCCAATCCACACACCCGATACATCGTTGTAATCGTCAGGGTGTGCAGATGGACATAGGCTATATAAACTTAATAAACCCACGTTATTTAAAAAATGTACCGAAAAAAAAGTAGTTCCTTGGAAGAAGCGCCGGCCGCGACGTGCGTGCCCGACGTGAGGAGCGCGGGGAGGAGCGGCGTCCAGGAGCGCGAGGAGGACCGGCAGACATGGCGCAGGGAGGAGCGGTGAGGAGCGGCGGACAGGCGGTGAGGAGCGGGGGACAGGTGGGGAGGAGCGGTGAGCGGCGGATGAGGTAGGTTATTTATTTATTTATTTAGGAGTGGTGAGCGGCGGAAAAATGAAGCAAAAATGAAAATCGTGAGCAGGTTACAAAAGCGTACATCGTGAGCAAGAGGAAGCAAACGGAGCATTACAAAAGTGAGCCAAACGGTGCATTAAAGGAGGAAAAAGTTACGTGTGCAGGTTACAAAAGCGTACAAAGTAAACATAGAGGTATAGGAGGAAAAAGTGACATGTGCAGGTAGCAAGAGGAAGCAAACGGAGCATTAAAAAAGTGAGCCAAACGGTGCATTACAGGAGGAAAAAGTTACGTGTACAGGTTACAAAAGCGTACAAAGTAAACATACAGGTATACTACTGCAATATATGGAGGAAGGCTCCGGGGGACCCACGGACAACGTCGGGGCGGGCGGGGGCCCTGAAGCCTAATTGCTCCCGGACAACGTCGGGACAGGCTACTAGTATATATATATATATATACACACACAACAATACTCGTCTGGCGCAGCCTGCGCCCCCAATTAGTATTTCAATTGGATTTAAGAACGAAGAGCCGAAGCCAATACTGGTGCCAAACAGAAAGGTGCTTTATTTACACATATTGCTCAGCCCGTCCGCCATTACGCGTTTCGACTGTCTCCACAGTCTTGGTCATATGGTAAGGTTGCAATAGCACTATTGGATTTAAATAATAGACACAAAGGGCGGACTTTGTATAACCACCTCCGACATTATTCTGAACAAGCTCCTGTTAAGGAAACAGAAAGAAGACTATGTACAAATAAATAGTATTCTCGCAATCAACAATGAATCTCAGTGAGTAATTTCATTATATGCATAATATACTAAGATTGTGCAACATATCACATTGGTAATAGATGTCTATACATATTTACATCAATAAATAAATAAATATATACATAAAACCACTTATAATCATAAGTCAATGTTTTAGTAAATGCGCTATGTTTCCTGAAAAAAGGGAGAGAAGCTTCTTAAGTTCCTTATACCCCAAGTGGGGTTCAAAAAAGTGCTTTGTGCAATGTGACATTTCACATATTGTAAACATTCTACATCATTAAATCCAATAGAAATGGTATGGAGCAGCAAGGGTAACAGTGCATGATTCTGATAAAAAGTGCAAGTGCTTATTGGTGCATAAACATAACTTCCAAAAAAAGAGATTTTTTTCTTGTTACAATGAATATTAAGGTAGGAGCCCCTACCCAAGATCTTAAATTTTGGTATTCAGATATTAAACAGCAAAACAACTGGGCAAACTAATTCAAACTGCATAGGATAATCGTCTGTATAAACTCTTATTTGTATATATTCTATAACAGATTATCACTAAAGAATCCTAACAATTTGATTTTGAGTCAGATGAATATATGTGTTTACAGTAATGTTATTATAAACACGTATATAAATCTTCGCTGGCGTTAAGGCCCCCTGGGGTACGGCTATCTAACTCCATGATATAGCGAGCCTCCAGTACCCTTAGAAGTGCATCCCTGTTGCCTCCTCTTTTCAGGGGCAGAACACTGTCGATGACATAGTATGTAAGATGTTTCGGGTCACTGTCATGAGTACTCTCAAAATGACTAGCTACGAGATACGACTGGTCCTTGGTATTGATTGCTCTTATATGCTGCAGTATCCGCCTGTGAGCCGGTAGTCGGGTGCTCCCCACATACCGAAGCTCACAGGGGCACTGCAGCACATAGACCGCAAACTCAGTCTTATAGGTAAGTTGTTTAGTGATGGATATAGGTTCAGCTCTGAAAGGAGTCAGGTATTGCGTTTTGCTACAACCATATTTACATGCCTTACAGATTGAGCATTTTTTAAAACCTTTGCTGAGAGCCATAAAAGTTTTTGAAGATGGCTGATCCAAATGGTTTTTGACCAATCTGTCGGCCATGGAGATAGATTTCCTGAAGGAAAATTCAGGTTTTCTGCCCACTAGTTCCCCAATAACCGGATCCCCGCTTACTAAGTTCCAATTACGGCTGAAAATCTTACGAATTTCCTTATGCTGTCTGTTGTAGGTGACTATTATTCTGGAGGATTCTTGTTTCAAGTCAGTGCAGGAGAGACCTGATGTTGTTCTTGGAACTAGTGCCTCAGCTCTGGTCATGTTTTTTGAGCGAGCCATTGCTTTTTCTACTGTCCTCTCTGAATAACCCCTGGCAAGGAAATAAGGAAAATATCTATATATCTATATATATATCTATATATATATATCTATATATATATATCTATATATATATATATATAATGCAAGTTGGGTCCTTCGAGGATCATTCCCTTAGTCAGGTGATGCGTAGAGCAGGTAAACCCAAAACCGGTCGTCAAAATCCAGAATGAAAAGAGTAAATTTCGCACTCTCAGAGGTCTGCTTGCTTAAACTAGAATCTTTATTTCTTAACCGCTGCGCGTTTCAACGCCAAATGTGTCTTGATCACACGCTCATGGTTTAACAAGCAGACCTCAGAGTGCGTAATTTACTCTTGTCACTCTGGATATATATATATATATATATATATATATATATATATATATATATATATATATATATATATATATATATATATATATATATATATATATATATATATATATATATATATATATATATATATATTACCTACTGGCGATAGCCAGTAGGTATATATAGTTAGGATTTTTTCTCTATGGAACTTTTGAAAATTCTATGCCTAATAACTTTGGCGTTTGTGGACGGAATTGGCTGAAATTTTCAGGAAAATGGCACATTTTGTTTCTGAGCAGCTCCTGGAAATTTGGGGGGGGTTCGTCAAGGGGGGGCTGAGAAAAAAGGGGGTCCCAAAACACGTTTTTCCCATGTTAATTTCCATAGGGCGGTTGGCCTCCCTTTTAGCCCGAACGGCTGAATGGATTTCCACGAAACTTGGCAAAATTGTAGGGACTGTTAGCCCGATGTGCCTTTGCTAGGTCTCAATATATGTGCTTCAGTGGATTTTGAGAAATTAAAGTTTAAAACAAGATATATATCTGTAACAGCGCTCCGGGCAGCGCTCCGGTTCGCGAACTTTTCGCGTATCGGAACTTTGCGAAGCGAAGCTGATTGGCTCTCCGGTGTCTGTCAACATTCTAAACAGTCCGGAGCGGCCGCCATCTTGTCTCTCGGTAGGATCGAGAGACAAGAGGAGGCCAAAACAAAGGGGGAAATGAAGGACAGGGGGCAAGGTAGACCCCTTCTGACCCCCTAGGATTGATGAGGGGGATATTATAGAGCCACGCCGGGCCCCCCCCCAAAAAAAAAAAAAAATTCCGATTTTTTTCGCCGTAGAGACGCGTCTTGGTTCGCGAACCGGGCAGCTAACCGGGCAGCTAACCAGGAAGCTAACCGGCAGTGTAACCCAAAAAAAAAAAAAAATTCCGATTTTTTCGCCGTAGAGACGCGTCTTGGTACGCGAACCGGGCAGCTAACGGGGCAGCTAACCGGGAAGCTAACCGGCAGTGTAACCAAAAAAAAATTTAAAAAAAAATATCCGATTTTTTCGCCGTAGAGACGCGTCTTGGTACGCGAACCGGGCAGCTAACCGGGCAGCTAACCGGGAAGCTAACCGGCAGTGTAACGGGAGTCTGAGGAGTAGCTGATTGGCTGTCAATATTGTAAACAGTCCGGAGCGGCCGCCATCTTGTCTCTCGGTAGGATCGAGAGACAAGAGGAGGCCAAAACAAAGGGGGAAATGAAGGAAAGAGGGCAAGGTAGACCCCTTCTGACCCCCTAGGATTGATGAGGGGGATATTATTGAGCCACGCCGGGCCCAAAAAAAATAAAATAAAATTCCGATTTTTTCGCCGTAGAGACGCGTCTTGGTACGCGAACCAGGCAGCTAACCGGGCAGCTAACCGGGAAGCTAACCGGCAGTGTAACCCAAAAAAAAAAAAAAAATCCGATTTTTTCGCCGTAGAGACGCGTCTTTGTACGCGAACCGGGCAGCTAACCGGGCAGCTAACCGGGAAGCTAACCGGCAGTGTAACGGGAGTCTGAGGAGTAGCTGATTGGCTGTCAATATTGTAAACAGTCCGGAGCGGCCGCCATCTTGTCTCTCGGTAGGATCGAGAGACAAGAGGAGGCCAAAACAAAGGGGGAAATGAAGGAAAGAGGGCAAGGTAGACTCCTTCTGACCCCCTAGGATTGATGAGGGGGATATTATAAAGCCACGCGGGGCCAAAGAGACGCGTCTTGGTACGCGAACTGGGCAGCTAACCGGGCAGCTAACCGGGAAGCTAACCGGCAGTGTAACGGGAGTCTGAGGAGAAGCTGATTGGCTGTTAATATTGTAAACAGTCTGGAGCGGCCGCCATCTTGTCTCTCTGTGGGATCGAGAGACAAGAGGTGGAAAAAAAAAGGTGTAAATGAATGAAAGGGGTAAGGCAGACCCCTCCTGAACCCCTAGGATTGATGAGGGGGCTATTAAAGTTCCCTGGGGGTGAAAAAAAAAAAATTTGCGATTTTTCGCGGTAAAGGTGCTTCCTGGTACGTTAACCAGGCAGCTAACCGGCAGCGTAACGGGAGTCTGACATATTGTGTTTTTTGAACGTTTGTGATATGTGCACGTGTGGATTTTGTCTAATTAAGGTTAAAAAAATATATATATATCTTTAAGCGTGTTCTGGCGCGCTTACGTTTTGGGTTTGGTTTGCGCAAAGACAAAGGTGCCTCTTGAATCCTGAAGTGATTTAATTCTCTGGGGTTTAAAGGTCCAATACTTATACCCCATGTTCTCTTTGTGCCAAGGGTCTCTGATGCCAGTACAAACTAGTTCTGTCTTCTCTGGTGTAGCATCACTACAGGAGGCAGAGACTGCATTGTGCAGAGGTGACACTGCCTATTCAGGTGCTAGTGAAACTCCTACCACCACTCTAAATGCAGCCACCGTCTTTTCAGCTCAGCTATAAGTCACCCAGGAAAGGCAGGACACATCTGAACCATCCTTGTGGTGGTCTACAGTGAGTGCACATCCCCAGCTTCTGTGACTCCAAAAACAGACAGTTAGTACACAACAGCAGAGGCACACAGGATGGTTAAATAAGAAAATGCCTACTTTCTAAAAGTGCCATTTTCAAACATACCATTTACCATCATCTCCCTAAAAATATATGTTATTAAATTTGGAGTTCAGAGAGCCTAATCTCCATGTTCTCTATCTTGTCCAAATGGAAAGTTATACTTGCAAGATGTTACAGAGCAACTCCAACGTTAGCCTATGTGACAGATAGCCTTTCAACAGTGAAAAACAAAATACTAACTATTTCACTATCAGGACCAGTCACACACATCAGTACATGTCGCACCTTTCACATACACTGCACCCTGCCCATGGGGGTACTTTGGCCTACTTGAGGGGTGTCTTACATGTCAGAAAAGGGAATGTTAGGGCCTGGCAAGTGGGTGCACTTCCCAGGTGGACTCAAAGCTGCGCGTGCAGACACTGCAGTGGAAGGTCGGAGATACATTTACAGGGCTACTCGTGTGGGTGGCACAATCAGTGCTGCAGGCCCACTAGTACCATTTGATTTACAGGCCCAGGCACACTCAGTGCACTTTACTAGGGACTTACCAGTAAATCAAATATGCCAATTATGGATAACCAATCATATTCATAATTTACACTGAGCATATGCACTTTAGCACAGTAAAGTGCCCAGATTACTAAAGCCAACAAAAACAGGTCAGGAAAAATAAGAGGAAGAAGAAAAAAGTTTGGGCATAACCCTGCAAAAAAGGGCGAATTCCATAGCTAGTGCAGGAAATGTGAATAAACTCATTATTCACTCCTTCCTGAGTGTGTGCGACTCATCTGCTTTCGAGTATTACTACTTTATTTTACCAGGCGCCGTGTCCGGCACCAGGCGACAACAGCGGACTCCGAGCCGAAGATATATATTCCAAATATAGATGCACTGAGGCCCAACTCCAGTGAAAGTCACATGCCTGTATTTTATAGAACACTGGCAGCATGCTCATATCTGACGTGTTTCGGCTTTATAAATAGCCTTGTTCACAGCGGAGCATATTTAAATAGTAAAGTGACCACATGCTTGCGTCATGTGTCTTTGTGACTTCAAGGTCCATAATGCATTTAAAATGAAAGTTCATTGCGTTCATCATTGCAGTTTATCAAGTCATTGTATAAAATGCATTTTGTAGTTGAAAATAATAAAGCAAACTTGGTATGTGCATGATCTTATAACCTCAGGTCCTGGAATCTTAAAAAAGGAGGTAAACACCCACTCGGTTTCCCTTTCTCACTACTGCACATTGTGGATAGGTAAAATCCTTTTTCTGGCAAGGAGGAGAGAGAGTCACAATCCCCCAATTACCTCCAAACAAACACTCTTCATTGTCGGGAAGCCTCCAACCCTGCAGTGTGGCATTAGCAAGCGGGAACAAAGTATCCCCTTTTTCACTCTCCAGACAGATGCGCTGAGACCCAATTCCAGGATATATATATGTATGTGCACACGGAAAAAAAAACTAAGGTTACATGAACGGTACAGCTAGGCTTACATTTCACTCGAACAAAGTCAGTGAAATTCAGCAGTTCTAGTTAGCTGAGCTAACTATAGCTTACACCCCCGTAATGCAATGCTTATGACTTCACATATAACAACAGTTATATCGTGGTCAGTGCCATCCAGGACCTTTCCATAGTTCAGTGAAAGATTGAAAACTACTGATATGTCCACTGTCAATGTTGAGGTTTTTTTTACAATGTAGGCTGAACATGTGTTTGGAGACGAGACAGAAAGGTTAGCATGGGTAAGTACCGCCACAAGTGAGATTTCTTTGACAGAAAAAAAGAATAGCATCTAACTTGATAGGTCTCTCCCTGTGACAAAAGCATTCAAGATGGCAGATGGATTTTTTTTGATAGCTTAGAATAATATATATATTATCCATACTAATATAATAAAGAGAGAGCCCAAACCTTTGAGGCGGGTAATCTCAGGAACCACAGCACCAATCACAACACTCAATACAGCGTTGGAAAGGGCAGTTGCAGCAGAAGGACATAGGCTATGCAGACGCCCACCATATACATTTAAAAGGTAAAAGAACCATGCCAGCAAAGTAGTCCCTTGTGGGCGTGTCTGCATTGTGCTGTGGGCGCATGCTGGGGGTGTGAAAAACGCTGGGGGCGTGTGGTACCTTCCGCCCTTCATGTCATGTCTCATATCGTGTGCTGTGGGCGTGCGCTGGGGGCGTGGGCGTGTGCGGGATTACGGGAAAAAAAAGCGAGCGTTGTGCCCAAAATTTCATTGTTTTTTCGTTCCAGGTTCTGTACATTCTCCCTTTAAAAACCCCTGCACCCCATAATCATAACCCACCCGTACTCCTTAAAATACCCCAACACCCTTAAACACTAACCCATCTTAACCCTATACATATACCCTGTAGCCCAAAACCCAAACCTATCCCTAAACCCTAAAAATACCCCTCTACCCCAAAACCCAAACCTAGCCCTGAAAGTGCGTCCATCAAAGGGAAATAAGGACTTCCACTCCCATAACGCAGTGAGCACGATATGGCTCAATAAATCAGCGCGGGGGAGTGTGCACGTAACCTCCGTCGCTAAGCCTCTGAGAAAGAATTAATTGAAACGCGTCAGGTATGACGAATGTACTGCTATCCTGTCTGCGTGCAAGTGCAATCTGTACCAATGAATAAAAGGTTAAGGGTCATACCTTTGGCAGCTGTTCGAGTGTTCCCTTCTTTGTGTGGCAGACCGAGGAGCAGGATAGAGATATAGAGATAGATATATATATATATATATATATATATATATATATATATATATATCACAAACGTTGCCCCGGTGAATGAGCCACAGACTCTGCAGGGCGGGTCAGTGCAACGGTTCCAGGGCTCCCTCGTAGAAAATGTTCACAAAACCAAACTTGTCTTTCAAGTAGGGAACACTGACACCTTGCTGCTGGTACAAAAGGTGCTTTTATTTTAATATTGAAAGCTGTACAGGTCCAAATAAACCCAACGCGTTTCTCCTCCAAGAGAGGCTTGATCACGGGTAAAAGCTCTGCCTCCTCCTTGCCTCGTGGTTTTACACTGCAGCTTGGTTTTCTTGCAGAGTGCAATTACAGGCAGGTGTGTCCTTTATTTTCTCTGCAGCATGTGAAAACTTTATTGTTCACTTTACCAACATGCTGCCAAATGTCTCACAATAGGGACTGTCTGTGACTGCAAATTCATTTTGAAACTGTCTTTTTAAATGCTTTCATATGCAGCACCCTCATTACCACAGCCAGCAAGTGAAAAAACGACATCTTGCTCCCTTACCAGCATTCCTTTTCGATTTTCTTTTGGCAAATCTCCGTGTTTAATCTTGCAGGATGCTTGGTGAGCTGGGCTCATGGATAATTAATGCCACAAACGTTGCCCCGGTGAATGAGCCACAGACTCTGCAGGGCGGGTCAGGGCGGGTCAAGACATTTGGCAGCATGTTGGTAAAGTGAACAATAAAGTTTTCACATGCTGCAGAGAAAATAAAGGACACACCTGCCTGGAATTGCACTCTGCAAGAAAACCAAGCTGCAGTGTAAAACCACGAGGCAAGGAGGAGGCAGAGCTTTTACCCGTGATCAAGCCTCTCTTGGAGGAGAAACGCGTTGGGTTTATTTGGACCTGTACAGCTTTCAATATTAAAATAAAAGCACCTTTTGAACCAGCAGCAAGGTGTCAGTGTTCCCTACTTGAAAGACAAATTTGGTTTTGTGAACATTTTCTACGAGGGAGCCCTGGAACCGTTGCACTGACCCGCCCTGCAGAGTCTGTGGCTCATTCACCGGGGCAACGTTTGTGGCATTAATTATCCATGAGCCCAGCTCACCAAGCATCCTGCAAGATTAAACTCAGAGATTTGCCAAAAGAAAATCGAAAAGGAATGCTGGTAAGGGAGCAAGATGTTGTTTTTTCACTTGCTGGCTGTGGTAATGAGGGTGCTGCATATGAAAGCATTTAAAAAGACAGTTTCAAAATGAATTTGCAGTCACAGACAGTCCCTATTGTGAGACATTTGGCAGCATGTTGGTAAAGTGAACAATAAAGTTTTCACATGCTGCAGAGAAAATAAAGGACACACCTGCCTGTAATTGCACTCTGCAAGAAAACCAAGCTGCAGTGTAAAACCACGAGGCAAGGAGGAGGCAGAGCTTTTACCCGTGATCAAGCCTCTCTTGGAGGAGAAACGCGTTAGGAGAAAACGCGTTGGGTTTATTTGGACCTGTACAGCTTTCAATATTAAAATAAAAGCACCTTTTGAACCAGCAGCAAGGTGTCAGTGTTCCCTACTTGAAAGACAAGTTTGGTTATATATATATATATATATATATATATATATATATATATATATATATATATATATATATATATTTTTTTTTTTAATCTCAATTAAAAATTAGAGGGAATGCCACACAAGTGGTGAGCGAGAGAGGGGTGCCAACACAGTGAGCAGGGGCCCAGGTTTCTGAACACATCTGCTAGAATTCATCTCAAGTGGTTGTGGGTAGAGGAACTAGTCAATGCTGCAGACCCAGCAGATGTGACAAGCTTTTAAATTAATTGAAATGAAAACATGTTATATCCCCACAGTAATCACTTTCTTCAAGTAACCATCCGCACTTCAGAGCAAGCCAAACTTTTGATGATGTTCGACCATAAAGACAACCTGGTGGCCAGTGCTGCATTATAAATCCTATAGAATGCACTACACAAAAATAAAACAGGAAAACCGTGAATCATTTGTAAGATTTATAAAAATCACAGCTACAGTTCGTTTGTCTTCAATGCAGGCAACTAATTTCAGTGTTTACTTATGTTTCTTTGAACACAATGAGAAAATGCTTATTTCTACCATAACCCAGAAGAAGATTTGGCTTCAGTCATTTATGGAATAGGAGTGTTATTTCTGAACCCAAACAAACCAAACTTAATTTTAATTTCAAACAAAGGTCACAAACACATTAACCATAACCTATCATTTTTTACCTAGTATTCGCTGTTGTCTGATTTACATTACAAGTTATTCCGGACAGGCCAGCAATGAAATAAGCCCTTTTGCAGAGTTCGAATTGTGGACAGGATGTTCTAAGGACCCATCATTCAAGTAATTGTTTTGCTTTAACTACCACAACATGTAATAACTTCACCAGAGGTATTATTAAAACACTTATGAAAAACAATTGCACTTAAGTTTTTCGATCACTTGCTTTCAAGTGCAAATTATTAAATTCACAGCCGCTTGGTTTCGATAAAAAATGATCGACTAAACCCAGAAGAGAATATTGCCACTGGAATTGAACAGTCAATAACTTTTGTTTAAATTGATTTGTATTGTATGTACGTTTACATTCACCCTTTCAGATGGTCACATTATTGATTCATCATTATAATGCAGGGTGGGTCATTTTGCAGCTGAATGCAACAAACATTTTTGACAGTCGTGGTTGGCTACTTACATCTTTGTGGACCAGGTTCATCTCCATCTTGTTCTACAGTATCATAATCTTCACGCACTCTTGCCCTTGAGCCTTCCTCTGAACAAGACAAAAAACATTTCTGTTATAGTATGTGTATATTGTATGCCATTTAATGTACTGTACCTACTAGGAAAAAGATTTTCTGGAAATGCTACAATCTCAGCTTTACTCTTGGTAGACTACTACTTTGTATAAAACATACTGTTAGGTGTGCATCTACAAAATAAGCAGCGCAACTGCACATTAGCACATTGACCTAGTAAAGGAATTAAACTTGCAGACATCCAATATAGCACATAACACTAATGTAGATTACAATTGAAGCATTTTTAAGGGGTATTGTTGACCCACATGCAAAAACAAGCTTCTAAATTGTTCAGCTTGGGGGCTTTAAATAGGATTTTGTCATTGTTTTCCAGTGACTTGGAAATATATAATTATTGCATCAGAACTGATAGATTAAAACAAAGGATAAAATCAATCTCATTAAAATGTAAATACACACTTAACATAAAATTTCAGGGAGTCTTGATTGCTAAAATATAACTACATTGGCAACAACAGAGAACTTAGGAGTATGAAGAGTCCTGAGCTGGTGAATAAATGTCAAGCAACGATTCATTTTTTCCAGACATACGAGACACATTTATTCGTTTAAAGTTAATTTTTTTGTGGTTTTAATCAAAGCTCACACTTTTTTTATGTTTTAACCCACTATTGAAAGTGTGTGTGTGTGCCTGTGTAGTTATGGGGTTGTGTTTCGCTTTCCACTGGATAGAAATTATGAATCAGGAATATACATGGAAATGAACCACCACCTACAGTTTGCAAAGTGTGACATTCCTAGATGCATTGAAATTCCCAATAATCCTGAAAGTGCATTTGGATTCTATGGCAGGACCGGAGGCTCAGATTATGCTTTTCTCTCTTCGCTATTTATTATAACAGAAAAAACACAGCAGCCTCAGAAAAGCTTACAATGAAAAAATGCTTATATCACAACAAAGGTAAAGCATTATCCATAAAACAATCCAAGAAAAAGTCTCAGGGACTACAACTCCCATCGTCCCAATATAGTCGGTCTCCGCGGAGTCCTTCCACCATGTCTACCATCCATAGATAAGCGACCCCTTCTCCGTGATCTTCCTCTTTCTTCGCTGCTCACGCAGCCAGATAAGTGTTTTTCCTTTTTCCCCGGATTGTATGACAGCTGGCGGGGGAAGAATGTGTTATATTGTATGTTGTTGGGAGCTGCGGAGCCCAAGTGGTTGCGGAAGCGCCGTTTCGCTTCCTTCGCGACTTTATTCCTGTGTGTTTCTTAAGGTGAGCTGCCAATCGCTAGAGGGCGCTGCTGCGTATCGTTGGTCTCCGGCGCAGTTCTTCCTCGCCGAGGAGCCGCGCTGAGGAGACCAACTGCCGCGGAGCCGTGCCCTCGAGCTGCCTCATGACGCCCAGTTTCCCCGGGTCTGTAGCCCCCATTGACCTCTTTTATTGAACGCCCCGTTGGGGTCTGTACTGCGGCTTGACCGCGTCCGACGCTTTGTGGCAAGTCTTGCACTCGTGCCTTGATAACGGTGTGGTAGCGCGCTAAGAGGTGGCTGACCTGGTCCCTTGAGGTGGGTCTGCGCGCTGCGGGGGTGAGTGCTCCCTATTCCTGCCAGTCCCTGGCGTTAAACTTTATTGCAGTCCTCCGGTCTGCCCACATTGTTATAACACCCACGTTCGCTGGGTTGTGTGCGCAGCTTGATACTGGTGTGGTAGCATGGAGGGCGAGTACTACGACGACGACTCGCAGTCCTACTTGCAGGATGAGGAATTTTATCAAGCTGTGGATAGCTCCATTTACCGCTGCGTAACGGAGGTGGTGGCTTCCATGGAGGAGCGTCTCCCGGCGCGCATTGTTGAGGAATGTGCCAAGTTAGCCTAGGCGCAGGGAGGACTTCCATTCCCCCCCCCCCGGTCCATCAGGGGAAGGCCCCCCGCTCCTAAGAAGCCATGCAGGGAGGGGTTGTCGCAGGGCGCCCAGGGGGTGGACATGGGAGCATTTGAACGTCTGTGTGGCGCTTTTCTGGCAAAGGCGACCGAGGCCCCGCCTGACCGGCCGTCAACCCCCGCTTCGGTGGTGGCTCTGGAAACTGACCCTTCCCTGGGAGATTCCCCAGATTCGGACGGAGATGAAGAATCGATGCTCTCTTGGCGACCTTCGAGTTCGTCCGCCGAGTTGCCGCGGGACACCTCGGGTATGCTGGATCCGGATGAGATTATTCATCCGCGTTCCGCGGCCTGGGCCCCGGGCGACAAGGTGACGAAGTTCGTGTCCAGTCGGTTGCGCAAGCCTCTGGAGAAGGAGGCGAGGGGGTGCCTTCGTGGGGAATGCCCTAGGCCAACCTTGGAGGGCAAGGTGGCCATGACGCCAGATTTAGACCCTAAAATGGCGACCTTTCTAGCTAAATTTATGAAGGACCCGCGGAAAGGAATCGACCGGTCCTGGCGGTCGTGTCAGGACAAGCTGCTGGACGCAGTTGGGCTCATTACGAAAATCCTTGACATGGCGGAGGAAGCTAAGGTCACTGGGGCCGCCATTTCTCCCGACGTCCTCTCGAATTGGGCACAGAGGGTGATTATATTCTTAGGCAACGCCAACTGCGCCCTTTCGACGGAACGCCGGAGGTCTTTCCTGATCAAGCTTGATCCAAAGCTAGGAGACCTAGCCTCTGCGGGGGCGGTCTCTTTGGAGAACCATTAATCAAAGAGTTGGGCAAGTTTGTCTCAACCTTCATCTCCTTGGATAAAGCCCAGACTAGTATTAAGCGCGTCTTCACGCAGCGTTTCTCCCAAGGGGCCGGTGGCGGTAGGGGCCACGTGACCGGCCGTGACGGGCAGAATGCCGGCAACAGAGTGCAAGGCTCTGGGCGAGGGCAGTACAACACCTCGGCCAATTTCAACTCCTTCTACCCTACAAGAGGGAAACGCTTCGGAGGTCGAGGCTTCAAGAAGAACTCCGGCACCAACAACAACAACGGTGAGTGTTCTACCTGCGGAGCAGGTTCGGATTGGCGGCCGTTTAGCGGCCTTCAGGGGGCGTGGGAGAACCTTACAGCGGATGCGTGGGTGTTGCAGACCATCCGCGGGTTTCACATCGATTTTTACGGCCAGCCCTATCAGGTGGGTGCCCCACGCCCTATAACCTTTTCAGTGGCAGATGCTCAGTTGATAGACGAAGAGGTCGCGGAGCTTCTCCGCAAAGGGGCCGTTTGTCAGTCAACTCGGCACCCTTCAGCGTTCATCAGCAATCTTTTCTTGGTAGACAAACCCGGCGGAGGCTGCCGGCCGGTAATCAACCTCAAGGAATTCAACGGATGGTTGATTTACCGTCATTTCAAGATGGAGGGGATCCATCTTCTCCGAGATGTACTCCTCCCACGCGATTGGTTGGTGCGGTTGGACCTCAAGGATGCGTATTTGGTGGTTCCAATCTATCCCCCACACCGTCGCTTCCTGCAATTCCTCTGGAGGGAACAGGTGTTCGAGTTTGCCGCCTTCCGTTCGGGCTATCCTCGGCCCGTAGTGTTTCACGAAAGTGTTACACCCTGTGGTGGAATTCCTGCGGGGGCAGGGGAGACGCCTCATCGTCTATCTGGGCGACATTTTGCTAATGGCGCAATGTCCACACAGTTTGCTGGCCCAGCTGCGGCAGACGGTAGACCTCTTGCAAGAACTCGGATTTATCATCAACGGTTCAAAGTCCGTTCTCGTGCCTTCTCAGAAGGTAGAATTGTTGGGTTTTGTCGTAGATTCTATCGACGCTTCCCTCAGTCTTCCGTCGAGGAAGATGTCCAAGATCAAACATGTCTTGCGGCAGACAATAGCAAAATCCCACACTTCGTTGCGGCAAGTTGCCAGAGTGGTGGGACTTCTTTCCTCTTCGATCCAAGCCATCTTCCCTGGCCCTCTCCATTACAGGGCCCTCCAGCGTCTCAAGGCTTACCATCTGCGCAGAGGCATGTCTTACGACCAGATGGTCCCCCTCTCGGAGGAGGTGAGGGAAGAGATGTCGTGGTGGCTGACCCACATAGAGGCCTGGAACGGCCGGACAATTTTCGGATATACCCCGGACCTAGTTATCGAATCCGACGCCAGCAGGGTCGGATGGGGCGCGCGCTGTGGGGATTTTTCTACAGGCGGCACCTGGTCTTTAGAAGAACAGAAGTTGCATATCAACTGTCTAGAACTTCTAGCGGGTTCTTTCGCAGTACGCTGCTGGACCGGAGACTCAGTGAAGTCGTGTGTGTTTTTGAAGATGGACAACGTGTCAGCAGTTCGATATGTGAACCACCTAGGGGGTTCGAAGTCCGGAGCACTGGCAGATCAGGCGAAACAGTTCTGGGATTACTGTCTGGACCGTCACGTTTCTGTGACGGCGGAGTACCTTCCGGGCCAGGCCAACCAAGTTGCGGACTGGCACTCCAGATAGCTTCGGGATTCCAGTCTATGGATGTTGGATGTTCAGGTTTTCCACTGGCTCAGCGAGCTGTGGGGTCCTCTCTCGGTGAACCTGTTTGCGTCCCGTTTGGACCATCAGCTTCCGAGGTTCTTCAGTTGGAGACCGGATCCGCTGGCAGAGGCCACGGACGCTTTCCTCCAGGACTGGAGCCTGGAGAGGCCCTTTGCGTTTCACCCTTTTTCGAGGGTGATGCGGACGGCAGCTCAGGTGCGCCGACAGGTGGTGGAGCTGGTCCTAGTGACGCCGTTCTGGGGGTCCCAAGTCTGGTTTCCAGTTCTTCTGGAACTTTCCTGGGATTCTCCAATCCTACTCCCCCAGTTTCCACACCTGCTTCTCAATCCGGATCGGGAACCGCATCATCTCATCGTTCAGGGTTCCCTCCGCCTCATGGCATGGAGGCTTTCAGGGGACGCTGGTCGCTCCCAGGCCTTTCGAGATCAGCTGAGGGACTTTTGTCCAAGGCCTGGGAGGTCAGTACGGCGAAGCACTACAAATCCGCTTGGTCTAAGTGGGTTTGTTGGTGTCTTCGACGGAGTTTGGATCCCTTGGTCGCGGGAGTCGTTCCCGTGCTGAATTTCTTGGCGGAACTAGCCACTAAGGGGTTTGTATACCGCACAATCAATGCTGTGCGGTCGGCTATCTCGGCAGCCCACCATCCAGTCGATGGTTCCCCTATTGGGGTTCATCCTTTTATATGCCGGCTTCTGCAGGGCATCTGTTTGTCTCTGCCCCCGGAGCCTCGATACTCTGTCCTTTGGGATGTCAATGTGGTGTTGAACCTTTTTCTTTCTTGGCAACCTAACAGGTACCTGTCTTTCAAGGAACTCTCTGCGAAATTGGCAATGCTGTTATGCTTAGTGTCCTGTCGCAGAGTGTCAGACGTGCGTACTTTGGATGTTTCAGCACGCGTATTTTCGCCGGATGGAGTCACTTTCACGATTGGTCGCCGTACAAAGTCAGCTTCTAGGACCATTTCGTACCCGGCTTTTGTAGACGTCCCGAAGTTGTGTGTTGTTCAGTGTCTGAAAGCTTATGAGGATGTGACTTGGGACATTCGCCCTCCGGGCGAGAGACAGCTGGTGATTGCATTGCGAAAACCACACTATACAGTCTCTTCCCCCACCATTGCTAGGTGGGTGCGCTGGGTCATGAAAGAAGCAAGCATTCATACTAAACTCTTCGGTGCTCACTCTGCCAGGGGGGCCATGGCCTATAAGGCTTTTCTGCAAGAGCCCGTCTAGAGGATTTACTGCGGGCCGCTGACTGGTCCTCCGATTCCACCTTTAAGAGGTTTTATTTTAAGCCTGTGGTGGATATTGCTCATTTGGTGGTAAGTAAGCTTTGAACTAGCATAATCTGAGCCTCCGGTCCTGCCATAGAATCAAAACTTGCCTAGCTTATGTAACGGTAAGTTTCAATTCTATTAAGGACACGGAGGCGAGGATTATCCCACCCAGGACGTCTTTGAACTACATCCCGCCCGTATGACTAAGTAACCTGTTTTGACGGTTTATCCCTCCTGTTTGACTTTGGTCATGTTATGGTGTTTTCAGTTGTAAGCACGCTTTTTCTCTGCATTGCATCGCTTACACTGTTTTGTTTTTCTATTAGGCAATGATGGTTCCAAATCAGACCAATGAACTGAGTGCGTAATTCGTGCGAAGAAAGAGGAAGATCACGGAGAAGGGGTCGCTTATCTATGGATGGTAGACATGGTGGAAGGACTCCGTGGAGACTGACTATATTGGGACGATGGGAGTTAGTCCCAGAGACTTTTTCTTGGATTGTTTTATGGATAATGCTTTACCTTTGTCGTGATAGAAGCATTTTTTCATTGTATGCTTTTCTGAGGCTGCTGTGTTTTTTCTGTTATAATAAATAGCGAAGAGAGAAAAGCATAATCCTCGCCTCCGTGTCCTTAATAGAATTGAAACTTACCGTTACATAAGCTAGGCAAATTTCGATTCAGGTGTTCACCTAAAGAGTTAATTATATAAAACAACCGGTCATCAGTATTCCTGAAGCACGGACAGGTTCATATACTATGGACCCATGTTCCATGGGCTCAGGAACCTAGGGCACTGGTCTGAAATAGGCTGGTTCCATTTATGTACATATGTGGAAGGTTCTAAACCATACACTGGGTAAATAAATGCATTTTTCAATTTGCTCTGACTCAACGCTCACAAGTTGCAGTCACAAGCTTAGGTCAATACATTAGAATTTATCTGAAGATTAATTTAATCCTTTCATTTAATCTTGATTTGTTTTAGAACAAAAAAAAATGTGTTTTTGTCGTTTATTGCGTTTAATCATGCAGAGAACTACATTACGAAGTTTATTACATGAATATGGAAACCAATCTTTATTTAACTAATTTTGAGCGACCTATTCCCATGTCACAAGTCTCACACGACTTACCAATCCCCTATTTCACATGTGTCACTTCTTTTTATCTCGAAGAGCTTAAATTTACGAGGGTATTGCCGATGGGGAACTGTGTGGACATGTGGAATATGCTGCTGTCTGACGTATGAGACAGACAAATTATGAGAGACTTCAAAGACAGATAGACTAGCTTTAGATTACGAGGTAGTTGCTTTTGATAAGCTAAGCAAGTACATTGTTTTCCTTACATTTGGTCAAAGAAATAATTATCAAAAGGACTCTGATTCGAAGGTCCGTCACCTGTACTAAATAAAATGCCACACAGTAATCACCGAAGTCTGAAAGAGGCAACCCAATCTTATTCCTAGAAGACCCAATATCTTTAAACTTGTCTGAGGATGAAGTTTGGCCATCAAAACATAAAAAGAACTAATTAAAATGGTCCCCTTTTATATAATAAAAAATCTCATGTTATCCACCGTAAAGTAGACAAAAATGGTACAATAGTTATTATTAAGTGTACACTACCAACAATCAAGACAGTTCCATAACTCCAATATACTCTGCAACTTTAAGTGGAGCATAACTAAGACCATAAAGTTGTCCAGTTTTCTGAAATCCATACACCTCAATATCTTCGTGATGCATAACTGAAGTTGTGATGTAAGAAAAAAGGGATGCTTTGCATTTTCTTTATAAAAAATGTAATGTCTGTTTTAGCAATGTTTGCTTTGTACCGGCCCACAGCAGTTAATTAGGTAAAAGTTTGTCAATTGTGTAAGATTGGGTCTTTATATTTATCTGCAAATAAAAATAATCCCAAATAGTCTGCAAAAAGCTTGAGCCTACTAGCCCCTGGAAAACTGGTGTAAGTAAGCATTTCTTCTCCAAGCAATTGCTAAGGGTTTAATAAATAGTGTGAAGAGAATAGGAGACATGGGGCAGACCTGCCTCGTGCCAAGAGAGATCCCCAAATTATTAACTGGATTATTTAGAAGCAAAAATGCAGGTGCTTGGTCATAAAAAGTGGACATCACATTTGTTAGCTGGCTTAGAATTACTTATAATACCTCCAACAAAAATTCCCAGTTCATGAAGTTAAATCATTCTCTGCAAACGGCGATATAATGGTTGCAGGGGTAGAAAAATATTAAATTGCTTCAATCACAACACGGGTATTAGTGTATAATTACCAAGAGGGAATAAAACAATTTTTATCTTGATGCCTCAAAGAAGGGTGATTATTTGTGAGGCTAACAAATTATGTATATTAGAATCACCTTTTTCGCTCAATTTCTCATTCAAAATTGATGTTGTTTTGTAGCTCTAAATATTTGGCTTTGGTTTGAAATTACTATTCTTCCTATAAAGTTGTTTCAAGTGCATCCTAGAACACATCCAATTTTTTTTTTAAGATCCGCTTTGTGAATCTGACAATTCTGCATCAGGTAATAGGGCTTTATCAAATATTCATCTGGGAAATATCTTTTCTAATACAGTGAATTCCTATCCTTAATCACAAATCCGGTTTTGTTTAGAATAGTGGGCATCAAGAAACAGTCTAAGGTTTAGGCAGTCTGAAGTAGTAAGTATAATGCTGAGCCTAAGGACTTTGAGCCCTTCAAGGATACAACAGAACTAGGTCATCTTAGAAAAGGCTTGGAAGCATGTGAAATCTTAGATTGAAGAAGGTTGAAACTGCCCCCCCCCCGATAACCCTCGTTTTGAATAATGCTTAAATGTTTATTAAAGTGTGCAAATATTTGGGATCAGGGGCACACTCTAAAGAACTGGATAGGACTGTGTTAGCATGGAGTGAGTAACAAAGGTTGTACACAATCAGACAAATCAAATTTTAAGATTTTGAATATTCAGTTAATAATTATTCCAAGGTGCAATGCTATGGGGCAACTGAGCTCCAAAGGAGGAGAATATACAGTGAGCAAGCCTGTTTCACTGATTGAAACTCTGACTGAGTGACTCAGTCACAGTTAAGTGAAACTAACCTTTATGGCAGTGGTTCCCAAACGTTTTCGACCTGTGGCTCCCTTGACCTAATTGGAAGTTGGCCGTGGCTCCCCATCATGACACTTTTTTTTACTGTGGGGGGGGGGGGGGGGGGGGGGGGGAGTACTTCCAGTACTATAATTGGTTAAGTGAGAAATAATACAAAGTTCTTGCTTACAATGAGTTGTGTGATTATATTCATCATAGTGTAAAAAAAGACAAACTACAAGCCCCAGAATGCACTATCTTAAATGCTAAAAAGAGCCAAAGAGCAGCAGTAGGCGTGCCTGTTCTGTGCATTAAAGGAAGCTTGCATTGTTGCAAACCCAGCTGTATCGGTTTATGGCCCGTTAATAATGCGTTGAGAAACTTTCATTTATGAAAACACTAAAACATCTTCTATCCCCTCAGCCTTTTCGTTTCTCAACCTCTTGTTGCTGCCTTTCCTCTTCAGACATTCTTTATCTCTCCTTTCTCTGCCTTTATGTCCTGCTTTCCTTCTCTTTCCCTATGATTCTTTCACACTTTGTTCTACCCTTGTGTATTCCTTTTCCACCTGCTGCTTGCCCTTATATTCTCAGACTGAAAGTCTTGGTGTCACTTTTAGTTTCCTGTATTTTTCTCATCCCAGAAATAAATCACCCCAGACTGGGCCGCCCACGTGTGTTTTAACAGCCTCTTCAATGCCCAGGTTGTTGCAGTCTGAGCTGCGATGTTTTGTCCGAGGTAGTAAGCGATTTATCCATGTAATTACAATACAATTCAAGAGACTTTATTAAAGGTTTTATTATACTTACTCATTTAATTTGAGAGGCCTTACTCTTCTTGTCACTAACATGGAGAAACATTCAGAGGGAAGAATGAGAAACTTTCACGGAGGCTGAGAGGCAAAGGTTATTACAGTGACTGGGTCATTACATGCTTCCTGCCAGGCCTTGCTGAGGGTCAGACTGGGGCTGGGAAACTAATCCTGTCTGCAATGCGGCCTATTTCCACAGCGAGTTTGCCCACTGAAATTTCTGACTTGTAAAATTCAGCAGTTTTTCCTCACATGAACAAAGGGCAGGAAAAGCAGCCAGCATGGAAATACACGGGCTGCTTGGGGGTCACGAGTTGGACATGTACCCCTTCTTGACATTAATGATTAAAGTAACTTAACGCAAGGAGTATTCGTTTTGAAACCATGCTACTGGTCTCTTGAGAAGAGGGAACCCAGAGGCACGACTGAACACCGGCAGCTGTAACGCTCATCATTCATTTCTGCGAATATAGGCAGAGGCAACATGAAAGCACGTAGCCGCGTGTATGGCAGCCGTGCGCTCTTGAGTCAAACCATGATTCATGATCATACAGGTGGCATTTGTAACAACCCTGTATGTAATTTAAATAAGCTTTGGTTGCTGCCTTCAGGCTGACGGCAGCCTAGGGTGTCAAAAGACGCATTATTTTTTAATAATTGCTTAGATATGGAGTAAGAAAAAGCATCACAAGTCGCTACGTTGTCTTACTGTATGTCAATTTGGCGTTCCATAGGTTTTGCGGTGGGTGTTCACACGCAACACCCATGGGGTTTTATGCTGCCCTAGATATGAAAAACATGTAAACCTGGGGCAATGTCAAATCCTTATGCCTCCCCACAGAAGGCTTAATGAGGAGAAAGCTTTTCATTTCCCCTCTTTTTTTCCTCTTTTCATGTGTGCTGCATTTTGCAGCACACATAGAAAGAGGAAACACCCTCTCAGGATTGTTTTTGAGCAGGAAGGTGCCCCTTCCTGCACAAAAACAATCCTACCTATGTTTGCGCTAGGCAGCACTTTGTGCGCCAACGCAGAGAGAAAGGACAGGAACGCACCATATTTTATAAATAAGGTGCATTCCATCCCTTTCATATTGTATTGTATTTGCATTTATATAGCGCTTACTACCCCTGGTGAGGTGTCAAAGCGCTTTTTGGGCGAGTAGCACGCTACTCTGGAACCCAAGAGGGATTAGTGTTGAATTAGTAAAGTAAAATACTGAAGTAATTTGAGTGGTGGATAGGTTAGTCAATTATTTGGATTCAGAAGGATAGCGGAGGGGTAGAAGAGGGAAAATGGTTTGCATTTTTATAGCGCTTGTTACCCCATATGGGGTGTTGAAGCGCTGTTTTTGGTGAGTAGCACGCTACTCCAGAACCCAAGAAGGATTAGTGTTGAATTAGTATAGTGAAATATGAAAGTAATTTGAGTGGTGGATAGGTTGGTCAGTTATTTGGATTCAGAAGGATAGCAGAGGGATTGAAGAGGGAAAAAAGGTTTGCATTTATATAGCGCTTATTATCCCTGATGGGGTGTTGAAGCGCTTTTTTTGGAGAGTAGCATGCTACTCCGGAACCCATGGCGATGGGCAGTACAGCAAGAAGACTTGCGGCGCTGCCCTGCGCAATTGCCTCATAAATGAGGCGCGTTATTTTTAGACACACCTTTGACCACGCCCCCCATGCTCAGGTACCTTTGGTTTGCTAAACATGGTTTAATTTATTTCTCCAAGTAAAAATTATTTGCTGTGGGAATTGGGGGCATTTATGGTTGTCGATAGTTGGCAATGATGAGGAGGACCTTGTTCTAAAAAATTGTCAGGAGGGGGTCCTTATGCCTAAATTTTTTTGCAGAGGGGTCTCCGCATCAAAAAGTTTGAAGACCTCTGCCCTAGGAGGAGGATGATGTTTTCACAATAGGTTAATTTTGGGACAGCTGTGTGGGCAAAAGAGTTGATCATAAATGCTGCCTGGGTTTAATGTAAGGCTATGCACTCTGGCAGGGACATGCCAAATCAACCCCACACACCACCATTTTCCTCGAGACGAATTCCCAGATGTTCATTATGTACCTATTTCTCTAAAAGACAGAAAGCACTAAACTGCACCTAGGTGTTGAGAGTCAAAAGAGCTATGATTTGTTTTCCCACATACATGCATCTCATCATCACTGCCATACCTAGTAGAAAACTAACAGCGAAAATTTAGACACTTACCCAGCCAAGATGTTTACTTTTTAATTGAGCTTAACTTGAAATAAATGCATAGGAAGAAGACAAATATTAGCAACAACTAAGCTCAAAACACTACCATCATATAAATCAGTACCACTTTTATTGTGGTGATGGAAAACCAGACACCCCTCAAAGATTCTAAGCAATCACAGGCAAGCTTTGAGGCATTTGAAGGTTGTTCAAAGAGTTATGTAAACTGTGCTCATCGGGAACTGTTCCTATATTTCATATTTGGGACAGCATTTTCATAGGTATTGTCATTATTAGCATTAATAATGATAAAAAAGCCCCAATTTTCCCCACAGGATTCGCGCAACAATACTTTTGGTCAAGACCTTAGGAGCAAGATCCGTCTTACCTTCCAAGAGTTTTGAAAGCGATTGAAATACAAAGAGGCAAAATAGAGATCCGAAACGAGCAGAGAGGCATAACAGGTCAGAAAGGATCAGAAAGAGGCAAAATAAAGGTGAGAAAAGGCAGAATAGAGGTACAAAACGCGCAGAAAGAGGCAAAATAAAAGGTGAGAAAGAGTTAGGTCAGAAACTAGCAGAAAGGCAAAAAAAAAAAAAAAAAAGGATGGGAATAGGATTTGGAGAGTTCTCGTGAGGTGGTGATGTTTTCGGTAGCTGATAGGCTGGAGAACCCTCCGACAGTGTTGAACAGTTCCTTGCAGTGGTTGGAGCTTGCTGTGATGCAGTCTGCCAGGGCT
Organism: Lissotriton vulgaris; assembly: GCF_964263255.1. Lineage (NCBI taxonomy): Eukaryota > Metazoa > Chordata > Amphibia > Caudata > Salamandridae > Lissotriton > Lissotriton vulgaris. The sequence continues at coordinate 140,750,221 of NC_141700.1, read as the reverse complement.
CTTCTTTTTACCCTTTTCAGGATTGATGGTATTTGGTTGAGGGCGGTTTTGAAAGTGGTTCGGTCCGGGAGTTATTTGCTGGTGCACCATCTACTTGAGTTGTTTGTAGGTATGCTTTAAGGTTCTTAACTCGTTTGTGTGACCTTTACATGCACGCACGCACACACATACACTCGGACGGGACCTGGTGAGTGATGTTTAACATACTTTAGTGAGGACATTGTGCTGTTTCAAATGGATTGGCTGTTTCCAATAGGTTTGTGAATGTTCATCTCTACAGGTAAAATGAACTTCTGTCTCACTTCCGCCGGTTTAGCTGAGTGGGCCGACCGCGTCGGCCAACGGATGTGCGCAGCACTATGAAGGTAGTGCGCGCGACGGCCGTTGGCTGACAGAAGCACACAAGGGGTAAAAAAAACTCAAAACTTATCAAATGAAATGTGTTCATTTCTATAAATGTTGCTAATGCTAACAATTGGAAGCCAGAAAAGGGATTGTGTACACTCTGCAGCACTTAACAAGATAAGTTAGAGGTGAACTTGGCATTGCATAGTATCCATAATACGGAGCCAAAAAAGATACAACAAATAGCAGATTCTGTGTGCTTCCTGAAACTAGAACAAAGGCATTAATAGTGTAAAGAGTACAGGAGAGGACAGATGAGCATGGGGCCTCTACTCTCTCCACAGATCACCAGGTGTTAAAAAGGTATTATAGGTACCAGTGTGTGGGATAGACTATGGTAGAAAGTCAAATTGCTTTATAGATGCTGATAGGCGATTCATACAATAATCGGTGGGTTGATTCAGGACTAATGGCATTAAGTATGATGTAAGATGTGCATGGCACAGCATACAAGAGTAGAAACCCAAGATATAGAATTGTTGTAGCCACCTATTGGTAACTATGGTAAAGTTTTAGACTTCAACCTAATAATTGTATTCACTGATTAATCATGATGGCAGTTCTTACGTGAAGAACAACAGTTCATGACACTGAGCTTATTGTAAAATATTAACAATTGTGTGCAATACTTCTGGGGTTTGGGATGGGGCACCAAATAAATACCTTGCAGATAAGAGAATTCTGTCTCATTCATAACACTTCTCTCCCCCATCCCCCCGCTCCTAAAAAAAACAGAATACACTGAGTTGGGCACTAGACACTGGTTATAATTTTTCCCAAAAAGGTACGTTTTCTTAAAGGGGATAGGAATTATACAGTGTGCCTCATAAAATTGAAACAAAAATGGTCCAAAAATATAGGTTAAGCCCTTATCAGATGGGCTGAATGTGTATACGTGTTGGGCAGAAGAAATCGATGAGTGCAAAGTGATATAGAAGAAAAAAAAGGACCAAATCTCACCTGAACCAAAGCCTCTTCCTTTCCTCTTCTTTGCTTTTTCCTTTAGCTTGTGAATACTTTCTGAAAAATGTAAGAAAATTCTTTCATAAACATCATTAATAAACTATAAACACAGCATTATAGAAAAAAAAGTATACTTCCCTAAATAGCTTTCACTCTTGAATCAGAAACAGAAGCATGGGTATTTGAAACTCAACACAACAACAAAAACACATTTTCAAAAGACCTATTCAAGGAGAAGTGCTCTGGCTATTTCAAAGGAATGCAGCATTTTGAGCCAGTATTGGCAAAGATATGAGTTTTCCCTCTAAAATATGTTTTTGTGTTATTTTGGAAACAAACTGACCAATTAAGTAATAGGATATTCAATGGAGTTTTTTTTACATGAACTGCAAGAGTGATCTACGTAAATAGAATGTCATGGTATCTTTGAAGGTTCTCCAAAAATGCTCAGTTGGGAGGTCAGCTACAGGAAGATCACCACAAGAGAGATGGGAAGCGAACTCATGAGATTGTAGAATGAAAGGTCAGCTGGCAAAAAATGATGAACTGTGGCGGGGGGCTATTTGGCATGTAAAGAGGAAGTGTTGGATGCCAGATCAACTTGCAGAGGAAGGGTGATGGGACTGCAGGTCATCTAGCAGTTGAGCATTAACCAAAGGTTACCCTAAAGGGTAAGAGTGCAGCAAAATCAGGTCACTTGTCAGGAAAAGGTAAGGACAGATGGGATATCACACAGTAGGGTAGAGAACGGATCATACAGCTAGTCACTTAGCAGCAAAAAAGAGGAAGGGTTGAACGCCAGATCACCTAGCAAGGAAAGAGGATGAATGCCAGGTCGCTTAGCAAGGAAAGAGGACATGATGGACAATAAGTCATCTCGCTCAAATAACGATACTTTGCCTTAATTACAGACATTGAGATCAATCTGCAGACAACATTCAGCTCTACACCATAATCTCCTCAAAAGGACAATAACTCAAATCCTTCCTCAAGCTAATGCAGAAATGGTTGTCAAGGACATACATAAAACCCATCACCACCACCATCTAGTTCCTGTTATTCATCAACTCAGACTCAAGTTTGGTTAACTGTTAGGGATCTAGAATGCTTCATTCATTAGCTGTCAGACACAGCAACATCACTTGGATCCACCCCAACACAGAGCTCATCTTCAAAGAGAACATGGTCTAGAAAAGCAAAACAGCATGGTATCGGTTCTCCCTAATGATACAAGTAAAACCTTTCCTTCAGAAACAAATTTCCAAATATCAGTACAAACCCTGGCTCTGTTGCCAATAGATGGAAGAATCGCAATCCTCAACATAAGTTGCCCCTCAACAGCATTGTACATGCTGCTGCACTTCTCAGAACTTTGATTTAACTGAATTGAATCAGAACATGCAAGAATTTACATAGGCTCATCTTCCAGGACATCATCTTCAGGAATTAGCCACCAGGGTACATCATACCAGTATATCGCCAAACTTTGAATGTAAATTTGCAACCAAGGCAAAAAGTAGAATGAATATATGAGCCATGGATATGGAAGAGCAGTCACACTGGCACCCAGATTACTGCAAAACTCTTGTAATTCAGAAGGCAGCTAAAAACTCAATTTAAGAAACTGAGCGCCCCCAGTCTTACTTGCCTCCCTACAAAATAGCATTAATCTTACCACAGCCATTGTCCACTGGACAGGTGAATTTCAGTAGGGATTGTTTTATAAAAAGGTCCGAGGATGGCGGGCAAGTCACCCGGCAGGAAAAGCTGAGGGAAAGTCACCCGGCAGGAAAAGCTGAGGGAAAGTCACCCGGCAGGGAAAGCAGAGGGATGAGGGCAAGCCACCCAGCAGGGGAAGGCAATAGCTGCGACAAGGTCACCAGCCAAGGGAAATGGATGGCTGAGGGCAAGTCACAAGGCAGGGAAGGGACTAGGGCAAGTCACTCGGCAGAGGAAGGGGATGTCTGAGGTAAGTCATTAGGAAAGGAATAGCTGAGAGCAAGTCGTCCAACAGAGGAAAAGAGAGTGGGATGGATCTAGGGTCACCAAGTAGGTGGCATTTTTATATGGCAGGTGGACCCACATGGGATCGGTTTCACTTGCATGATGGAGCATGATTATTTGAGAATAATCTTGCTCAATTGAGTCTGCTCATCCAGTGTGAACTAATATTTATAAAATATTTACTAACCATGTGATAAACTAAAATGTTTGAAAGGTTTAGAAAAATGACAATGCAACATGTGCAAAAGCCACCAAACACATACAGTTTCTTAAACCTGCAATAAAAAGAATGCAGCGGAGACACAAGCTGGAGAAATTAGATGATTTTTTATTATGAGAGAAACTTACAAAATGTACTAAAGAACGTAGTGTAAAAGTATGTGCCAAAGAGTATTATAAAATTGTGATAATGAGAAATGCTTAAAGTAGAATGATTCTGGTTTGTGTTCTAGGACATGAAAATCCTTTTAGAAAAAAATGATTGCTTATGCTTTTAGACAAACGCAATTAGACAAAATACCTATACGTTGAGTTTGAAATAATGTCTTCTTATATTGTTTCCATGCATTCACTATTTCTTCATACAAATTAATTAATGTTGTATTTACTCTTATATGATGATTCTGTGGTTCTTCTGTGTAGGCGTTCGAAGCAGCTCTGACGAGTGTATTCATTTATTTGACTAATGTAGGACTCAAAGAATGTATTTGGTCCTTCATTATTTCTGAAAAGCCAATGTATTTGCTTCAAGTTATTTAATGGCTATCGCTAGTGCCGCCTTCCTACGGTTAGAGTATTCTTTCTATAAATAACTGTATCAACTTGGTACAAGTAAACAGAGAAGCAGCGTGTGAATGTAAATTAATCTGTAGAAAGCAACAGACTCTTTATTTTTGAGAGAACTGCTATTGCTGTTGCTGCTGCAGCTGACCTATTTTTCCCTGCATTTCTGGACGCGACACGCTGTCAGTCCAACCCCTGATTCCCCTGAACTGAACAATCCTGATTATCTCTGCACATCGGCTGACTGTGTTGCACAGGCCATAACTTTCCGATTGAAGGGTTGTCTATTCAGACATTTTCACGCTGTGCATTAGTTAATAAATCTAGGTTCCTATGAAATCTCGAATTGCAATCTGAAAATGCAATGTATAGTGTTCTGTTTCTCTCCCTCCTTACGCCAGTATTTGATTTAGAATGTAGTATATCTATATTGCATTTTTGTTATTTTACCTGTGTTGGTTTGAATTAACCATAATACTGAAGTTCTAATGTGTTTTGGTGGATTGACCATTCATATTTTGAAAATTCAATAAAAGTACCTTGATAAATAGGAGTTTGTCCTTATTGACAAATGTTTTTTGATATGCTATTGTTAGACCGATGTTAGTTAGGTATTTTCTTCATTATAGGTCCTCATGAGGAAATTGCATCAGTCTCTAAGTCCCTATTAGCTCCTATTAAGATCTATCGGAGGATCTCGAGTTTGTAAGCGGTTAAATAGTTCCTATGGGCCTGAACTCTTTGGTTATTTGTATTGTAATTTAGTTCACGGTTGATTAGGTTACATGATCTATAAGATTTTATACGGATTCCGCTGGATCAGGCAGCAGGTCACCTCACTCCAGACTGCAAATCAGTACGCAAGGAAGAGCACGTATAGCAGCGTATGCACTGTGGATGGGTCTGTGAAAGGCAAATCAACCAGAAAGTAAAGGGAAATGTGGATATGAGAGCATGGCCACAAAGTCACCCACAAGAGAGGAGGGGGTTAGAGTGCTTCTGGTCACTCCCACGAGGACAGAAAGTGAGGAACAGGCCCATAGGCAAACACACCAGCGTGGTTGGGGCGGCGTCGGTCCACCCTATAAGTGGGGTGGAGGTATGTCAGTCAGTTTAGTTTATCTCCCTAATGAAAGTGGGTCAGGATACATTTTTACGGAGATCGTAGTATCTAAATGATTTCCATTCCTTAAAGGTAAGTGTGAAGCGAGGCGTTTCAATACTCAGAGCAGGGAGATAGTCACCGAGTAGGAGGAAGGAATTGATAGTCCGTATTGATTAAACCACCATCCCCTAATTGCATATAGCTAATCCCTGTGAGAAAAGTAAGTGGAGGAAGTCACCCCTACAGATGAATGGCCAGTCTACGAGTCGAGGAATAGGTCAATGGTGATGGGGGAGAAAAACAAATGCAGTGGGAAAGGAAGCAGCAAAGGAGAGGGAAAATACACCCTTTCGAAGCGAGGGACTGGAGGACACGCTCCAAGAGAATGAACGGAGATCGACGTGTTCCTCGAGGAGTGATGAGAGAATGTTAAATTCAAAACGCACACCAAATGACGTACCTAACATTATTAAGTTAATACCGGACATTACTACGTAGTTCCTTAGTGTTCCTCACTTACCGTCACCATCCTCGTCCATGGCAAAGTCCTCGCCACTCGCCTCGTGAAGGTCTAGTACGTCAGCCATCTTCGGGCCGATATCGATAAGCCGCCCGAAACTCAACAGAACAGAATCAAATCAGAACCGACCGAAACAAGCGTGAAAGGTGCAGCAAACTAGGTGAAAACGACGAAGGACTAAAACCGGAAACCACTGAACGTAGACAACACAGGAAGGAGAACCAGAGGCGAAATAGCGGCCGGACCAATGAGAGAAAGGCTCAATAGGACTCAATGAAAAGGAAAAAAAAGACTAGAGCGCTAACTTCCATTATAACATGTTTTATTTCGGCCATTCTGCTGCTTACAATTTAAACATTTATCATACTCCCATTCATTAAGCTGAACATGTAGACGACAAATGTTTCGTGATCACTTGTTGTAATAGTATTAGTAAAGGGCAGTCGGGAACGGATAAAAGAGAGAGGATGCGGCCTAACAACTAGCGAGGTCGCCCTCGAAGTTGATGAACCGGGTTCGAATCTCGACAGGGACGCTCAGCGTCCTGGAATTTTCATCAAATCACTTAATCTCCCCGAGCCTAACAAAAAATGAACATGTCTATCTGTAACGCAACTGGTGCTTATGTAAAGCGCTCTGATACCTCATAGTTGCCAATATAAAAAATAAAAAATCCAAGGACGTTTTGCAGCACAGCTATCAATTAATTACTTGAAAATTCTGTGTCAAGACAGGAAGGCGGGGGTTATTCTGTACTTTCAAGTTTTTAAACAGCCGGTCCATATAACATTAACCACGTAATAATCCTTCCCATAGCTGCCAAGCTTTCAGATTGCTTATGTGTGACATGTTCATAATTTCAGTGAAATTATGAGTGACATTTCAATCACTATGAGTGACACTTTCTCGCGAGCAAAATCAAGCAATAAAGATGAGAAAAGCATATAAATATCAGAAATCGCACCCACTTGAGCAATGAAAAACTTTAAAAAGATCTTAAAACTGATGCAATTAACCTATGTCTTTGTTGTTACTCAATATTTGTGACTGCTGTAATTTCTACTTTAATGCTCTTAGTCTATCGTAAATGGACCAAAACCATTTGTAGTATTATTTATATGCCTTATATCATCTATTTAATTTGTAAAGCACTCTAACATCTTTCAATCCCTTTCTCAAAGTTCATTTATTTATGATTTGGAATTCCAAGGAATTCCACATAAAATACAACATAAAAAACAGCTTATACACATCATGTTAGTTAAAAATCATTCTCAGAGTTACACTTATTAATACATAGAAGTTAATCCCTTTCTCACAAACTGTTCATGTGTTTTATAGTGCTTCTCATGCCAGTGCAGGGTGTCAGAGCTCTTTACATCACACACACAATATACAGACAGAATGACTCATTTGTAGGTAATCCAGTCTAGAAATGATATTTGTAGCACACCCCCCTTGACAACAGCTGGTGTTGTCATAGGTAGTTCATCCATCCAGCAATAGTCTAGGATGAAACTGAAGTGATTTGCAGTGGGCCAATCATTCTGCCTGGTGCACTAAGAACTCCAGCAGAAATATCGAATAAGTAACTGGGGGCCAAGACCATCTAGATATTTGATATTAAAAACATCCTGCAGTGTCACCTTAGAGTACGAACACCTGCAGGCATCGGCTGCAGCTGCCTGGTGCCTCTGAGACTTTATGTTTATAAAGCACAAGGATGGAGTCACTGTGGCTTTCAGTAACTATCCTGTTGTTTTTACATTTTTTGTATAAATCATTCCTATCACATGTTAATGGAAAATGAAACAAATAGATATTTCAAAAAACATCAAGCAGAACGGGACATACAAGCCAGACTCATAGTCAACCCTCAAAAAGTGTGTCACTGATGCAAATCTGTAACATAAAGATGCTGAGCATACATTGCACAACCACTATCAGAACATTGAGGACGTTTGTACATCATGCCACGTGCCTTGGTGTACTTTTCTAGATGAAACAAAGGTAGCAACGTCCACAGGCAAGTAGCAAGCTGAGCTCTTGCAGTGAGTAAAATCACTAACCAGATCGCAACATTTAGGGGTAAAGGATAAGGTGGAACTGAAATTAACTCTAGGTAAATTCATTTATGCAAAGAAGGTGGCTACAGACCAAATCTCCGTTGTGTGGCATCCAAACTTGTGTGGTCTCCAGGGCATAGATTTTCAGCCTGGGCACAAAAGTAAAGGAGGCATGAAATTGCGATGAAAATTGAGACATAAAAAGGTTTTCAGTAAACAGCACTGTAACACAGGTAAATACACAATGCTCTGTGGATATTCAAAAAGGGATCCTATCATAATTTACATTTTATAAATCCATGATGAATAATCGTTTTCTATATTGTGAGTACCTGAGATTAATACATAACCCTCTTAGTTGGCATTATGTTCAGGTTAAAGCAGCTGCCTGAGGCTGACCAAAGTATTTACTTGTCTGTTCTGTCGTCTGACTGTCAGGCTGGTAGTCGCGACGTTGCAGCCCACAGAGTCCAATGTCACTCTGTCTACTCTGAGTGTCAAGTTCGGTGCAGTGGCGGCGGTGAGCACAGCACTGACTGCAGCTTCCCGCAACGCCCGAGGCCTCGACCCCTGCACTGCCATGATGATGTCAGTGTTGAAATTGCCTCCTGTCCGGTCCAAAGCCCCAGGAATAAATATGCGCAGGCAGCAGCCATTTATTATGCCATGTCACTGGGACAGCAGTCAGCACACCACCCAACTCGAGCTGAGCCCCCCGGCTGCCGCTTCCTGAATCTGACCTCACTTCCGAACAGGCGCGGGCGGGAATTTCTAAGGCCAGAGGCAGCAGGGCAAAAAGTAACATTGTAGCGAGCAGCACAATGTGTTCGAAATTATTAACTGTTTACTGAGCCTGCTGGCAAATCCCTATAGGGAGATCAGTAGCAGAGCCTGTGCGTGTGCTAGCAGCCTGGTAACCAGTTTCAGCACTGGTACAGCAAAGTGACACAGTGGCATTTAAATGAGTGACAACGTATTTCAGTGCGGTGATGCGGAACACCACACTGAAATGCGTTAGTGTCACACGTGAAGCGTGATACTTGACAGGCATGCCTTCCTCTTTCTTCACTGATTCGTGTCAGTTAAATCACGTTTTTTCCCCCTATCCTGACTGAAAAGTGGGAGATTGGGGCTCAATGGTTAGAGTGGCAGACCCTGATGCAGAGGTCTAGCCCGGGACCAGGGTTCAATTCCCCGCCTCGGCGGGTCTTGGGCTCAAAATTCCACGGACCTGATAATTCTCTCCTCGGTGCCGATTCCAATCATGGAGTCCCACTCTGCAACTCTGGGCAAAAGCTTGCTTAATCTCCACAACGGCCCCCACAATGCTAAGGATGCCTGGCCTCCACCTTGGGGGTGCCCAGGAGTGGACGCCTCACAAGGAAAGCCAGGATGGGTTCCACAGCGGTATTCGTAGAAGCGCCTTGTGAGTGAGTAGTGCACTATACAAGTATCAATTTACATTTTATTGAAGTTGTGGTTTTGAGGTTTATAAGCGTTACTAGTAGTGAGCGCATGCGCTCTCACTTCACAGATTTCTCACTACGCACAGCAGGTAACCGCGCAAGCACATCACTTAGGTACTGCACAGGTACGGTGGCGCCCTTTTGTGCTCCTGAACAGCACCTTCAAACACGCTGTCAGCGCTCTTCCGACCACGTTGTGCTGGAGGGATCAAGGGCACAGACCCTCTAATTTTAAAATCTGACACTCGTTGTAAATACATTCTGTTTGTTTGTCCAGAGCACCAACGACGGAGCAGCAGTTTAGAAATTGTTACAGGGCGTAAATCTAGTGCGCTCTCACCCGTAGTCATGCAGTCCCAACAGGACCACAATTTTTCACCCTCTTTTTCCATAGTGGAGTAATGGCTTCCCCAGCAGAGCCTTCCTGCAGAGGTTGACAAACTCCTCACCCAGGCCATTTCCCAGGTGCTTCCCCTCTGCAGCAGAGTGTCGCTAGGCTGACAGCCAGGGTTGGATTGGGAATGAAAATCGGCCCAGGCACTCAAAAAATCGGCCCACATTTGCATAAACACTCCTCATATCACTGCGTTGGTGTAATTTTATTTAAAAAAAACTTTAGGGGTGGGGGGGTAAAAAAAATGCACACGTTAGTTTACACTGGTGAAACATGTGAGGCCACTTCTACTCAGGCCCCCTGCCCCCGCTCAGTATGTGCACACATAAATGGGCCGGCCCTGCGAGAGAAAGGGAGTGACACCTCTGCTAAACGGAGGTAATGAGCACCCATCCGCCTCTAGAAAGGCCACTCAGACACCTACTGGGCCGCTGGCTGAGCGAACAATAGAGACATCGCCCAAATAGCCCCTAGACTGCTAAAAAAAGCAGCCCACAGCAGAACTGGGATCCCGGCCCCTCGGGCATTGCCCGAATGCCCGCGTTACCAATCCGAGGCTGCTGACAGCCCAGGTTTTCAAGGGCACAGGAATCCTGGGAGACTTGGGGGCTGGACCTAGCTGGGCGACTTCATCCTCACGTGCAAGGGCGGCAAGTGTGACGCAGGGCACCTGGAGGGCTTCAACAGTTTGACTTAGGTCTTCCATTGGAGTTCGGGCACCCTGAAGGAGGCACCCTACTGGGAGGAGGAAACACCAGTGTTAATAATGTGCGACAACATCGCTACAGACTTTGACCCTGAGGAGGAGTTACCTGATCAGGTGGAGGGTGAGCTAGAGGATGACATGGGTTCATCAGATGAGTGCCATGACTCTAGATTCTGGCGCACAAATACAGCCTCCTCAGAGCCATATGAATGGGACACTTCCCCTAGCGACATGATTAAACCTGAGGGTATATAAAGATCTTGCTCCATGGAGGGGAACCTGACAAAAAGGTGGCATACAACGTGCCAAGTTAGATCCACCATCCTCTTAACTAGGAGATGCAAGCACGTCTCCTAGCAGAGTGTCCAGACCATCCTTGGGGGAATAGGGTCACAAGTACCCCTGATATCAACCCTAATCTGTGTACCTTTTTTGCCAATTACATGAAGGATCCCCAAAAAGGGGATTGACTGCTCCTGGAGGGCGTGAAAGGATAAGCTTCTTGATGTAGTAGGACCCATAACAAAGATTATCAAACTGGCAGAGCAGACACAGTAGACAGGGTGACCCCTCCCTACAGAGGACGGTGTGGGTTGGGCACAGAGGGCAGTGTGCCTCCTCAGCAATGCTAACTGTGGCCTCTCCACGGAATGTTGCTGCTCCCTTCTGATAAAAGTAGCCCCAAGCTGGGGGAACTCTCTTCCTCAGAGGCGGGGCCAGTAGCGCAAAGTAACTTGTTCAGTGCTCCTTTTGTCAAGGAGTTGGGAAAGTTTGTCTCAATCTCTTCCTCCTTGACAAAGACAATCATCCATGAAGAAGATCTTCCAGGAGAAGGCTTTTGGAGGGGTCAGAAGAAACAGGGGTCTCTCCTCCGGCCGGCAGTCCTATCAAGCCCCTAACAGAGCACAGGCCAAGTGGAACAATGGTGGCATCATGGCCATCAGGCAACATTCTACCCCATCCGCAGCAGTGGAAGAGAAAGGAATAACCAGGCCAACAACAGAAGCAGTTACAGCGGTAAGCCCTATCCTTTTATCGCCTCTCTGCTTTGGGGGAGACTGCTATTGTTCACGCACAAGTGGGCGGATATAACAGCAGACCAATGGGTACCAGAGAATGTCTCAGGGTACCACATAGAGTTTCACAGAACTCCGGTCGAGTCAGTAAAGCCCCACCCCTGTATTTTTCCACACAGGATTCGCTTCTGATCGATCAGGAGGTACAAGACCTACTGGCCAAGGGCACAATATACGTATCTGCTCTCCACCCCAGAGGCTTCCTCAGCAATCTGTTTCTGGCGTAGAAAAAAAACAAGGGCTTCCGTCCCTTAATCAACCTCAGATCCTTCAACGCATGGCTGGGTTACTGCCATTTAAAGATGGAGGGTATCCGTCTCCTCAGAGACCTTCTGCTCCAGGACAATTGGTTAACGTGCCTAGATCTCAAGGATGCTTACCTGACGGTCCCCATTTTCCTCCTCATTGTAAGTTTCTCCAATTTGAATGGAAAGGACAAATCTTCGAGTTTCAGTCCCTCCCTTTCGGTCTGTCATCAGCACCGCGGTGCTTTACGAGCTCCTCAAACCTGTGGTGGAACACCGTCAGACACTAGGCATCAAGTTGAAAATCTTCCTCGACAATATTCTCCTGATGGATCAATCACATGGTCGTCTGGTGTCTCACCTGGACACCACCATTTCTTTGCTCCAGAATTTGGGGTTAGTGATCAGCCAGCAAAAGTCAGATTTGGTTCACCAGCAGAGCATGACTTTTCTGGGCTGTCACATAGACTCCGGTGTGGCGACCCTGAGCTTGCCGACCAGAAGATAGCCAAGATCTAGAAGGAGCTGAGGAAGGTTCTCAGGAGGGATTGTATGATGTTACAACGCGATCCAAAAGATCGCGGCACATCACAATGCATCTGTTACAACGCAAGTCGTTACCACGACTTGCGCTGTAGGGTGCTGGACTTAGGAATAGTAAGATTTACTATTCCAATTTCAGCCTACGTACAGTAGGGAAGGTGTTGGAATAGTAAATCTACTATTCCTTAGTCTAGAGCGCCCTCCAGCGCAAGTCGTGGTAACGACTTGCGTTGTAAAAGACGCGTCGTAATGGAACTGCGGTGTTTTGACCACGGTGTAAAGGCTGTTTACCTCAGGAGGGCCAGGATCTCCCTGCGGCAGTTGGCTAGGTTGTTGGGTTCTTATATTCCTCGATACAGGCCATTTTCCTGGGGCCACTCTACTACAGGACCCTGCAGAGACTAAAGGCGGCCCATGTTCGGAGGGGTCCTACGTATTCAGGACTGGTGACACTGATGCCAGAGGCCAGACAGAACTACAGTGGTGGATAGACTACATGGTGGCATGGAACTGGTGAGCGACTTTTGGTTTCGTTCCAGACCTAGTGATAGAATCGGATGCCAGTCGCCTTGTTTGGGGCCATATGCAGCTGGATCTCCATGAGAGGCAAATGGACAAAAGAAGAATTTAGCCTAAACAGCAAGTGTATTGAATTACTAGCAGGATCCTTTGCTATTCAGTCCCTCACAAGGAATAGGATATTGTGCTGTTTGCTACTGAGAATGGGCAACACAACGGCAGTCCAATATATCAACCGACTGGGCGGGACCAGCTCACAAGCTCAGTGCTATAGATGCGAAGTGCAATTGCCAGTACTGTCCTGGGATATTGAATTGCTCGGGACAGTCTCCAACTTGCTAGGACTGTCCCAGCAAAAACGGGACAGTTGGCAGCTATGATACCTTTGGCTTCAGTTTGCGCTACATAAAACAAACAAAAAAAGGTTGTGTATCAATATATATACGTAGACATAAAAGAGAGCTGATGCTTCTCATGTCAAACCAAAGTACGCATCTCATCCAGGCAGGAATTCTATATCAGGAACGGAGGTGAGTATTAGGCATTTGTTTCTTCACTTGTTATTATTCAGCAGATTCAAAGATCAAATAAAAAAACTGCAAAGACTATATATCCCATGAACTAAGGAGACTATGTCAATGACAACCATTAACCAATCATAAAACAGTCTGCTTGCCCACATAAATCCATGGTCCACAAAGTCCTTCTGTTACTAGATCCACCCCAAATATTGAGCATCTAAAACAAGAGGTTCCCTCAGTACCACCCCATTTAACAATTTTTGCAGCTGTAATATATAAGTTGAATAAGGTCTTGAACTGTTGAGCCCGCAGATTGGCAGAACACAGTATGTCCCACAGTTCTATTGATCTCAAAAAGCAGGAATCCTCGACTCCCAACCTATCCTGCCATTTCAGACTATGTTTATTCAAATCATCTGGCACACCTTCCTGCAAACATCTATATATTTGTGTAATCGAGAGTCTAGTATTACTGGTTAGTAAATCCATCAAAGGTACTTGTCCAAATCCTGCCGCACCACCTGCTTTTTTAAGCATAAAATCTCTCAGCTGTAAAAATTTTAAAAAGTCCGGGGGCCGAAACCAAACCTCTCTCTAACTACGTCAAATGATGTTATGTGATCCCCAGCTAATAAATCCCCTATCCCATATATACCACTCTTACCCCACCTAGTCAGACATGCAACTTGCAGTGCCCTGGGCAGTTGGTCATTCCCAATTATCGGAGAATACCGATTAAACCTACCTACCCAGAGTTTCTTCCTAATACCTACCCAATTTTGGAAGGCAGCGATTAATACCTTGAAGCGCATTTTCTTAAAGTAACTTGCCTCATAACATTTCAGGAGACAGCCATTAGCTCAAGCACCTATCAGTAGTTCATATATCATTGGTGCTTGTCCAGGATCCCCCCTGTCCATTTCCTTGACTCCAAAGAGGCCAGTAATATTGGAATGAAGCCGCTAAATAATATAGCTTAAAAGAAGGTAGTCCCCAACCGCCTCTATCCCTAGGAAGGGAGAGGTATACATTTGCCCCTCTCTAGTCCTCTTATATCACCAAATAAACCTAGCGACCTCCTTCTCTATTTGCTTAAACCAAACATTATGAATTTCCAAAGGGATTGCGTGAAAAATGTACAGAAGTTTGGCAGGTTTATCATTTTGATGAGATTGCATCTCCCTACTATTGACAGTTTCAGATTATACCAGTGTTGAAGATCATTTGAATTTTCCCTATTATAGGGGTAATGTTTAAGTCCACTATATCATCCACCTTCACAGAGATGGTAATACCTAGATAAACTGCTTTTTCGACAGTTCTGTTCTCCATGCCTGTAACAAACCTATTTGTCATGATTTGCGTTTTAGCTTTATTTAATAAAAAGCCCAATTGGGTCCCAAAACCTTCAGCAATACTTTCGACAGCTGTCATTGCATGGTCTGCGTCGGCCGAGATAAAAGCCACATCATCAGCATAGGCCAACAACATGGTATCACCGCCTTGTAGACTAACCGGAATAATTTCTGAAGAGGCCTCCAGACGCCTAAGAAGAGGGTCTAAATACATGGCAAACAATAAGGGAAAAGCAGGACAGCCCTGTCCTGTTCCCCTGCCGATTGAAAAAGGGACAGTCTCCACCCCCATAATTCGTCATCTTACTATAGGGTTAGCATATATGACCTGTATTGTTTACACAAATGGTTCACCTAGGCCATAAGCCTTAAGGGTCTACCATAAAAAATTCCATGACACCCTGTTGAAGGCCTTCTCCACGTCTAATAAAGTTACCCCCATAGATTTAGCAGCAATCTCGGTAGCATCAAACATGATCTACAGTCCCTCTCCCTTGTATAAAACCATGCTGCCATACTGAGACAAGATGGTGCATCACAGAGTTCAGACGTGAGGCAAGAATTTTAGAATAAAGCTTGGCATCGCTGTTAAGCAGCGTTATAGGCCTATTTGAGCCTAAATTTGTTGGATCTTTGCCCTTTTTTAGAAAGATGACGATGTTCACGACACCCCAAGAACCCGTTGGTATGGCCCCTTCCTTGATCTCATGAAATACCCTAAGCATAGGACCATGTATCTCGCCAACGAATACTTTGCAAAACTCTAAAGGAATGCAGTCAGTGCCTGATGCCTTGCCCGTTGGGAGAGCTTGTAAGGCGTTAAAGAACTCTTCCTGTTATAATTTCTGCCCCAAGCCGGGCAACCTCCTCCTGTGGAACTCCTCCAGTTGGTTCAAACTCCTGCGCTTCTAGATTTAATAAGTGACCTACCCCTGATGAAGCTGAATATAGGTCTTCATAAAATTCTATAAAAGCCTTTCAGATCTCAGCGGGCTATGTCACGATCTTACCCTGCATATTTCTAATCCGGTCTATATAGCCTGCTGAAGCCTGCTGTCTAGCCCTGATTGCCAGTAATCTGCCCACTCTCTTGCTATATTCATAACAATCCTGCTTCTTGGCTTAATATTTTCCAGCAAGTCTCTCAGTATTAAAATCGTTCAGGCAGGCTTTAGCAATGTTAATAGAACTCAGAATTCTTGACACTTCCCCACCACGTGACGCAGTACTGATCAATTCTGTTTCTAGTCGGGCAAGCTTTTGATAAAACTGTTTAATCTGTTCTGCCTCTGTTTTTTTGCTCACTCAAACTGTATTGCAAGATCTCACCTCTCACTGCAGCTTTAAAAGCATCCCAGACAATACCTGGAGGGTCTCTACCACTATTATTTATTATCAAAAAACTCCCTAATCCAGTCCTTCCTATAGCCAATACATTTTTGATCTGTAAGCAAAGCCCTCTCAAAAGTCCTTCTAGAATATTCCTTTCTTATGACTTTTACTGAAACCTCTAAGACAGAAGTCTTCAAACTGTGGGGCGCGCACCCCTGAGGGGGGGAGGACGGTGAATTTGTGCCCAGGGGGCACCAATGAGTCTGCAATTACATGTAAAAAAGATAGCCTGGAAGCGCTAAAGGAGCGTTTCCAGGCTGTCTTCTTTTACATGCAGCTGTTAAAGCCCATTGAAAAGTGTGAGGAAGGTAGGCTTTTGATATGGTCGGTCAAATATATCTTATCATACAATGCCTTTTCTAAGTTGTCCTGGTGTCTAGAAGAGGATCTGTGAGGAGTTATTGTAAACATTGAAAAGCATAGATACAGCCATTTAACGGCATTAAGGAATTGTTGATTTCTCTTTTAAGGGTTGGATTGCTGTCCTCTGTATTCCAGTGGGAAATCGTGTGGGGTTTTTTCTTCGCATTTTACTTGCTTATTACTGTTGAAAGATATTCTGTTGTAATTTTAATTAATTATACAATAAATGTATTCTTGTTTTGATTCAGATTCTTTCTGTGGGTAGGTGTTTCTGTGTAGGAAACAACTGGGTTATTTAAAATGTCTTAGCTTATGGGTGTCTGAGAAAGCTACATATCTGTGAGTGTTACTTCTTGTGTACATGCAAGAGAGTAAAACATATGAAGTGTGTGCGTGCGTGTGTGCCTGCATGTGTGCGTGAATGTGTGTGTGTGTGTGTGTGTGCGCGTGCTTGTGTGCATGTAAGAGTTATATATGCACATAACATAGCCCAAGCAACAAGGGAGGGTGGCAGGGGGCAAAATAGACTTTTTGATGATGTTGGTTTTCACACAAAGCAGCAGAAAGTCTTCTTTGGGCATCTACCCTAGAAGTAATAGCCCTGTTTAGTGGGCAGAGTCAACAGCCTGCTTTGCAGAGCTGGAGGCTTCATTGGTGTTGCAGTTGCAGGCCATAATTGCTGTGCCAGTGTTCTTTGATATTCTAAACAATGGTCCAAGGGAGGGGGAAAACTTAGGCAGAGGAGACCCTCACCTTGAATTGGGCATCAAAGAGGGAAAGTGACACAGCGATGGGAGGGAGAGGGATGATGAGACATGGGAGGGAGAGGAATGCTGTGAGATGGGAGCTCACTTTAACAAACGCCAGAGACAACAGCAAGGCAGAACCTATCCTTATTGAAACTGGTGCAGTGACACTTTTGCCCAGGTTCCTACTGCATCATAATTATGAATGCTTTAAAATACAAAGTATACATGGGGGCTCATTTTCTTTGCTAGTGTTAGAGCAGATAGGGTCCTTGGCACACAAATGGGGGGCAGCATGCAGTAGCTCATTTTCTTTCCAAAAGAAACAAGACTTGTTTCGAGTTTGAAGTGATAGTCAGACAAAAGACGGGGAGGGAGTGAAAGAAGAAGTGATAGCCTGCTTCTCAGGGCTACAGCCATCATTATTGCAGCTGGTGGAGTACATTGGGGCCCACAGAACCCCAATTATGTGAAGTAGTGTTTTTGGTGAATTATTTTTTTTTTTAATGGTGTTGCTTTTTTATAAGTCCCACGTTTGTGTGGCTACTGAGCCACGGAATCGCAGCCCTGAAATGATCTCATGATCCTCGCCCTCTGTGATCATCCCTACTCCTCCCACTCTCCAAATCCTTGCCATATAGTTTTGGAGGGGGGCCCACTTCAAAACATTTTGCTTGGGGGGGGCTCAGAGCAAAAAAGTTTGAAGACCTCTGCTCTAAGACTATCGGGTTATGATTGGACATAACTCTGAGGAAGATTTCTATTTGTGCGTCTTGAGGTTTACATGGTGAGGTTAAAAAGTAGTCCAGTCTGGCAAACTTGCCATGTGGAGCTTAATAAAAAGTATAACCAGGCTCAGGAGCTCTAAGTTTAGGTCAAACATCTAACAAGCCAATATGCATTACAAGGTTTTTTAACGCCCTCATCGAATGTGGCTTCCACCCTTTACTAGTGGTTCCGTCTGTTCCCAACTTGTCTCTAGACCCATTGAGGTTCAGGTCCCAACACAACACAACCGGGGCTGACCAAGATGGCAATTCATTGGCCAGAAAACAGAATAGCCCAGGATCATCTAAAACAGGAGCGTAAACTGTACATAATGTAAAAGAACCAGTTATATGCCTGCATTCCAATAATACCCATCTCCCATTTTTATCAACCGCTTTCCTGCCAGGGTTAATAGCACTGCCTTTGATGAGAACTGCAACTACCTTAGTCTTCACATCTTGTGCAGCGTATGCTGCTACCTTCAACTCCAGGGAGTTAAGTAAGTTGATATTGTTCCTGGCAATGTGAGTCTCCTGAAGGATAATAGATATCTGCCTTTAATACCTTGAGAGCTTCCTGTACCCTCCTCCTCTTGACCACATCATTAAGCCCACATATATTAATTGAGGCAATACGAACTTTAGCCACGGTTCCCCATAAAAATTGTTTCCAGCTGTTCTGACATAACACGTATTGTGCTGTACCTGCAAATCTTCTTGTATAGCCTTCGTACCAAACTGGTCTCTGATCTTTAGTAACCTTATTGAATAATACCCATAATATGCTACCCGGTTCTGCTGCAATTGACACTTCACGTTGTCACAATACCTCCCCCTTTCGCCTCTCCCCCACAACCCCTCCCCCCCTCCCTCCCCTACCCTTAGAGGCAACCAGACCAAGAAGGGTCTGTGTGATGGAGACAAGAAAAGAACGTCACAGCACTCCTTCCCCAAAGCACCCTCTGCACTTTATTAAAACTAAAGGGTTGAAGAGAAGAAGAGGAGGAAAGAGAGAGAAGCAGAGGAAAGAGAAGAAACACTTGGTAGGTGAAATGCATATATAACCGTTTACTAATGTCTGAAAGATAAAGAGAAAACCATTTTCATTTAAATTAACCCCGCAGATACATTAGAACCTCAGACATTTCTTTTATCTAACCAGATTTGATCTAGATACTCTCTAGCCTGAATTTATGAAGTAAAAAACTTACGATTGTCTTCAGTCAAGTAGGGGAGAGTAAAAAAGCCTCAAACCCAGCATCCTGAAAGGGCTTAATCATTTGCCGGAGTCACCATCTACGCTCTACGGTAACATGACAAAAATCTGGGCGTACAAAAAATTAAGATTCTTTATACAGGACGGTCTTATTCAAAAATAGCCTGCCTAAGCATATAATTGCCAAAAAAAAAACATTATGGCCCTTGGTTGATTTGTATCTCTGCCAGAGTTTATATGTCTGGTAAAGGAGAACCTGAGGACCCTCTGGACTTCCCCCTCCCAATCCCACCCTGTAAGCTCAGGTAAGGGTTCATGATGAGATTTATGATGAAGGAACAGATGACATCCCCTTCCAGGCCTTCTTTTATCCCTAAGAAGTGGAGGTTATTCCTCCTCATATGGTTCTCCATGTCCTCCAGCTTCCACATAGCATTGGTGAGCTGAGCATCGTGGGTTTTAGTATCCTCTTTAAAGTCAGACAGCTCCTTTTCGACTGCAGTTGTTATTTCTTCCAGAAAGTTCATCCGCTCGCCAATCTCCACACAGGTTTTTCCTGACTTTCCATATTGCCCCCTCCAGGTTTTTAGCGGCCTGTCTTGCTTTTTTTCCATCAGCCCGGGTCTCTGCACGATGTTCTTTTATAGTATCCAATATTGTGCTCAATGCAGAGTTCATATCTGTTATCCCCTTTGCTTGAGATACACCAGTGGGAGATACCATCTGTTCAGTTGTCAATGTAATTGGGCTGGTTATCCTTGTGTGTGAGTAGTCCCACTTCTAGCCAGGGATGCCTGAACACCTTCCTTTATTTTTCTGGGTCTCAGTACACCTTTTAACTCCCTTAAGATTCATCCGTGATTTCTGTCGCTTCTGTGCTGTTTCTGGTGCTTCCAACGAACTGGAGCCGGATGAAGGCAAGCTATTGTCAAGTTCACTGTGGTCTGAATCGGTTACGCCTGACAGTGGCTCCTCGGTAAGGGAGAAAAACGTATCTGTCCCATCAGAGATGATATCTCCTACTGCCTGAAACAGATATTCTGGGCTGATAACGGCACCCATTACACCAGAGGCCTCATCAATTGGTGGCCCACAGATTTGAGGGTCAGACATAGTCTCGTTATCATCCTTTCTGTTATCTCCAGGATCTGTGTCAATTTCTATTTCTGTTTCTTTTCCGGCTTCTCATTCCTTCCGAACCTCTTTACTGTTCCTAGCGTTCTCATCCTGTGTTTCCGCATTTACAGAGTTTCCACCCATATTATCAGGATCTGTACTCAAATTGTGGGCTGCCGTTTCTGAGTCTAAATTGTCTGGGGATTCTATTGTGAGGTAGTGTGGCTCACTGGTTAGAGGCGGCAGACCCGAGAGCAGCGGACGGCCCGGGACCAGGGTCCGATTCCCGGCTCGGCAGGTTTCTGGACCAGGGTCAGCGGACTCGATAATTCTCTCGCCTCGGTGCCCACTCTGATCAGCGATCACACTCGGCAACTCTGGGCATTAGCTTGCCTCATCCTCACTAACGGCCCCACCAGACCGCCGGGGATGCCTGGTCTCACCCTGGAGATACCCATTAAGGGACCATCTCTCAGGGAAGCCAGGAAGGGTTTCGCAGTGGTCGAAGCGCCTTGGGACCCTCCGGGTAAGTAGTGCGCTATATAAATGCCTATACATACATACATACATACATACATTACATGTTCCAAAGTTCCATCCCCAGTTTTTTTGAAGAATTCTGTAATAGCCGAATGAGGTGGTATAGAAATGTTATTTATCTTATCCCCTACAATGACAGCCCCGACTTCTTCTGAAGCTTTTATAATCGTTCCTTTCCACCCGCGATATGCTCAGCCTGGATCCTCCGTTTCCCTACTCCTCCAGACTAGATTGTGGTCCTGCTTGGATGTCCTGAGTGACCTCGGTCCTGGTGTCTAGAAGAGGATCTGACCAATCCACACCAGACCATGGCGACCCATTGGCAAAGGCCTCAGGGATCACTGGAGAGAGAGGAATCCCGACACAAGAGATGCATCTACAGCAGCTCCCCCGCTGGTCCTAGGAAGCACAAAGATCTCTTGTCAGAAGCTGGTTACCCCAAAGGATGTCCTGTCAATGCCAGTGCACCAGAGTCAGGAGGGTAGGAGTACACCAACATGGAAGCAACCACCCTCCAAGTGGAATGTGTGACTTGAAGGTGGGACTCGTAGCAATTCCTCCATGAGCCTATAGTATGGCATTGGAGTGACACTGCATAGTCCACACAGACCCGTGGAAGCCTGCTGAAGAGGACCTCAGGGGACTTCAGTGTGAGGGGAATCCTGATAAGAGGGAGGATCCTGGTGAGAGATGGAAGCTGGAGTTTACTCCATAATCATACAGCTGGAAGCATTGTGGCATTTGAGGAAGACTTGTCAACAATAACCAGGATGTCATCCATGAGGGGGGCGTGACTAGCAGCCGAGCATGGCGGTCGTCTTCTAGACAAGCTCCGGACCTGGGCCGCAATATCCTGGCATTTATGCGCTGAACGCCGCAGGACGGGGTCCCCAGATGTATGAACAGCTTGACTGAGGTGGCGCTGGGACTCGGTGCTAATCTACAATCAAGGACTGTGGGCGTGTGCAGAGATAATTGCCCCGGAGCCTGACTGCGTGGATGAAAGAGGTACGGCGGCAAAGGCTCGGAGCAAAACGGCCTGGATGCAACAAGTGGGCGAGGCCCTGGCTGGCACCCCTGCATATATGAGCGGTGCGCGGTAGGTGCTGTGACTTTTCTGTGCTGAAGAGGCGGGCGGCGATGTGGTAGTCATGTGTGGCTCCTCATTGCGAATGTACGGATGCGGCCCTGAACCTGGGGGTGGAGGATCACGCGAGCCCAGGGATGTGGTGCGGCCTACTTCCCCGGACGTGATTGACGGCACTAGCGGAGCCCGGAAGGGGAAGCCTGATCCCATTAGAGCTGGCAGCGGGAAGTGGAGGAGGAGTGCTGGGGCCCTGATTACATGGCGGCATGCTGAGAGGGATAAGCGCTATTTGAAGCACATCCTGCTGAGGGTGAAATGACAGTGGAGCCCCGATTGCCACATGTTTGATCCTTGCTCCTGATACCGGTGCTGGATCTTCGTGTGGGCAGTGGAAGGTGGAGCTAGGCGCATTTAACACGGGGGTGCCAGGGACACAGACTCTGTGCTGCTGCGACCCACAGCAGCACAGACTTCCTCCCTTGCTGGTGCCTTAACCTGTCATGTGGGCGGCTTGGACCGGAAGTGCTGTGGCTGAGTCGCGGTACACATAGACTTGTGCCGGACTGGTTTGTGACACATAGCTTCTGCAGGGGTCCGGGCCATTGAAGAGAGTGGGTGGTGGACAGTGGTGGATGCAGGGTCTCTGAGCTGGGTGAGTGCTGCCAAGGTGCTGGGCACTGTTCACGCTGTCAGCCATTTTGTCTTTTTCTGTACCGACCCGCATGATGGGGCACCACAGGGGGAAGCAACAGGACTAGGGCGGGAGCACGACCATGTCCCGGACACCGCGGAGCACACAGATGCCACGCTCACCCCTGGATGCGTCCCGCCTACTGCCATGTCCGAACCTATGGATAAATTGAATCTAATCCTACAGGAGGTGCAGGACTCCAGGAAGGCAATCGAGCTTCAGATTTGGACCCATGCTTGGGGACAAGGTCAAGGACAACACTGTGAAGCTGGGGGAGGTGGCTCTACAACAGGCACAGAGTGAGGGCCACGTTAAGCAACTGCAGGATCAAGTTGCCACCCTATTAGACTGAGTGGAGGACGCAGAAGGCAGAGCTCGACGGAATAACATTCTCGTCATTGGCAGCCGGAGAGGAGCGAAGGACCTGATGCAACACGCTATGTGGAGCAGTGGTTCAAGGACCATGTCACGACTGAGGGTCTCTCCACACAATACTGTATCGAACGAGCGCACAGAATACCTACTGGACGCCCAAAACCAGGGGCGCCTCCATGACGTCTCATAGTAATGTTGCTGAACTTTTGAGACAGAGACACTCTTCTGCAAAAGGCTTGTGAATTGCCTCCGATAAACTTCAAAAATGCCAAAGTATCGCTATACCCTGAGTATACGGTCATGGGGCAGAGGCAGTGCTCTTCCTTCCTAGCAGTTAAGAGGAAACTTAGAGAATTGAACTTGAAATATGCGCTTCTTTTCCCGACCCGGTTGAAAATATTTCATGACCAAAAGCATATTTTTTTGAGAGCCCTGGTGATGTAGACGACTGGCTGGAGGTGATGGAGTTAACCGGCAATGTAACTTCTGTCTCTCAAGGCACCGCCAAGAGTTGAACCAGTACAGGAGGGCCTGCTAACCGTAGCAGTAGGTGCTTGCGCAGGAATCCCATACAGAAGTTCCTCACCTTGCAGCAGATGCAACAGAACAAATCACAGGCGATTATCGCAGCAGCCACCTTCACGCACACTGCAAGATTGGAGGCCAAAACCTCCTCTGAGGAAGGGGAAATGCTCGACACTGACTCGGAAGGCAGTGTGGCCCTTTTTCCCTCTGCGACTCCGCAGTTAATTAATGACCTATATGGTTAACCTAGCCCCTACTTATATTGTGCCTGCGACTGTGGTGTGATTTTGTAACTGTTGATTAAGGTCCATGTGTGCTTGTTTTAAATAGCAATGTACTTATATGGCCCAGGGTTCCGTAGTAGTTTCTATGTACTATTGAGACGAAGGTCACACCGCATGCGAAGTGCCGGCAAAGTCCCCAACATGGCATAACACTTTATATACCAAACATGTTCTTATATGTTCAGTTGTGTTGTATGGTCCGGTATAGTTTTTCGACCAGACCGAGTATTGGGGTTTTAAGGAGGGGGGCGGTCCCATTGTAGAACCTGATCCAGGTAGGCTCTGCAGCATGGAAATTCTGCTGGCTGTTCAACGAATACAACTTGCACCACAATGCATACACTTGGTAAATACACCATACTGACATGGAATGTTTGGGGTCTGGGTTCAGTGCAGAAGCGCCACAGGGTACACGCGCATCTGCAGCACCGTAAAGCACAGATCGTATACTTGCAAGAGTCACATATGGTGGACAGTGAAATGGTGAAGCTTCGTAAGAAATGGAGAAGGCAAATTTTGCGATAGGGACTACAATTTGGGTGAGGCCTGGGGTGCCATTCATAGCTCTGGAATAGAGAATAGATAAACAAGGGTGGTACATATTTGTGAGAGGGACGCTTGATGGTCAATCTGGTACTGGGCAATGTATATGCCCCTAATTTTGAACAAGATAAGTACTGGGGTATGTTAAATATTGCACTGAGGGGTAGGAACTACATCCCTGGATTGAAGGGAGTGATTGTAATACAGTAATGGATGTTGCCTTGGACAGGTGACACCCGACCCTACACGGAGCGGGAGTGTTTAAATAAGCAGAGGCGCTGACTAGATGGGCTGAAGGGTGGAAAGTATGTGATGTCTGGAGGATACTCTTTCTATTCCCCTCTCCATGTACTTCACACCGGAATAGACAGGACATATTGCTCCAACAGGATCGCTATGCAAGTGTTCCAGGCTACATACTTACCGAAGACTTTCTCGGATCATAACCCACTGGAGATTGTCATTAATTGGGGCAGAGTGCCCACCCCGGTACCCACCTGGCGTATGTGGCCACAGGTATTAGAAAATTCAGTATTCTGCGCTGCTATGTTAGACACTATTTAGCATTATTTTGCAGAAAACAGCAACACAGCGTCGAATAGGTTGATTGAATGGGATGCCTTCAAGTACTTGTCAGGGGTAGGGCAATCAGCACGACTGTGGGTACTAGACAAGAACTTCGTAAGTCTCTTGTGGAGGTGGAACACAATATGGGTGGGCTGGAACAAGACGCGATAACTGACGCAGATAAGCGGGCCGCACTACAGGAGGCTAGAATTAAGCATGCAGAATTGCTGGAATCCTTACGGGTCATAGACTATCAAGCATACTCGTGGCGGAATCACACTGAAGTGGATAAATCTGGGACTTTGCTTGACAGGCTGATCCGAGACACTCCCCCCGCGGTTATCATAAATGAGATCAATACCCTTGAGGGGGATGGGGCCGTCACCCAAAGGGATATTCATGCTGTCATCCGACAATATTATGCCTCACTGTACGGTGCTCCTAGTAACAGTAGGGAGGCCCATATGGAGGCTTTCTTTTCTACCCTCACATATCCACAGCTCATGGCGGAAGCCCAGAAGGGAATGATAGGGCCTATCACCCAGTCCGAAATTAGGGTAGCCATGAGGGGACTCCCGCGCAACAAAACACCCGGCCTGGATGGCCTACCAGTTGAATTTTATGCTACTTATGCTGATTCCCTGGTTCCCCAATTAGAAATATTGTATAACACAGCATTAGAGAAGAGCTCTTTACCACTTACCACGGCGCAAGCGATGGTGATAACACTCCCGAAAGCAGGAAGGGACCCTACAGATATGGCGAGCTATCGCCCGCTGTCATTACTAACTACAGAGTATAAAATACTGAGTAAAGTGTTGGCCAATAGACTGTTACTCTCTCTGTCACACCAGAAAGCTCCACTTTCTAATGACAGAAGCCCCGAGTTACTATGCCCATGCGGGTTGCATATCTCTGGATCTGTGGCAAGCAGTCAATTCTCTTCACTGGGAGTATATGTTCAAGGCGCTGGAGAAATTTGGGATCCCCGTGGGCTATATCGCCTGCTATATAATGCCCCTACAGCAAGCGCCCGTACTGGTAGTAATATCGCAATATACAGGGGAACTAGACAGGGCTGCCCCTTATTGCCCCTTATCTTCATACTGGCCCTAGAACCATTGGCACTCAGAGTGCATAGAGACCTCCTTGATAGGGGTATAACACTAGGGAATACAACACACCTTTTTTCTGCATATGCAGTTGATATTTTTCTCTACCTTCAGCTTGCCCCTGGATCCGCTCTATGAGGTGTTTCATCACTTTGAACTAATATCAGGCCTAGCAATTAATGCTGCAAAGTCACATGCTTTTTTCTTCACAGATCATGCAGAGCTCACGGACATTGAATTTGGGGATACCAGACCCCACATTGCACAACATACATTCAAATACTTAGGTATTCAGATATATCGAACACATACAGACATGCTGGATGGTAATTTACATAGAGCACTTAGAGCCTTGCGTTCCAGTATCGCTTTCTGGACTACGCTGCCACTGTCAGTCATGGGTAGAGCGGCTTTGGCAAAAATGGTGGTCTTACCGCGACTGCTTTATTATTTTACCAACCTACCGCTTGTGAAACAACCCACTACTTTTAGATTGATGAATACCTTACTTATTGATCTAATATGGGGTTTAGGTAGAAGACGCATTAGTCTTAAGAAGTTGCAACTGGACATGTGCAAGGGGGGCCTGCATGTTCCTGACCTTTGTGCGTACTATTATGCATGCCAATTACAATGGCTGTCATTTTGGACGGCAGGGCATAACTTGCAGGAGATAGGGTTTACGGAGGCGGACATAGATCGTGGTACTTTACACACCTTGTTGCTATACGGTGGTAGGATCCCGAAGGGTCTCCCCCCTCTGCTGTGCACTGCGCTCCAGTGCTAGAGTGTGGCGCTGCAATATACACATGCACCCCCTGCATACACAGGTAATATCCCGCTATTGGGAATTCCACTCACAGGCAGCCGGTTCACTAAACGTAGGATAACACTGTGGTTAGTACGGTGGCGGATCTGTTTGGGGGCAAGATGCTGCTAGACCACAATACTTTTGTCAATGAAACGGGAGCTCCGGCGCATTAATACTTGTTACATGCTGCACTGTTGCAATATGTAAAAACACACTGGGCCTCACAGAGACAGGAGCCCCCCACTCATGACCTGGTCAAGATGCTATACTATATGGGCAGAGGCAGACACCTTTTTAAGAGGCTCTATACAGGGTTACGCTCGCATACAATGGTTGCTCTAGATTCACTGCGGGTGGCATGGACCAGGGACGTAGGTAGAGAATTGGAGGATTAGGAATGGGTGAGCGTCCTGGAACACCCCAAAAGGGTCTCTAGGAATGCGAAGTTCAAATGTATTCAGGCTATGGTTCTCCACCTAGCTTCCCTCACCCCTGATAAACTAGACAAAATGTTCCCACAAAGGCAGCATTGCTGTCCGAGATGTTTATTGAAGGGGGCAGACCTACTGCCTATGATATGGACATGTCCGAAAGTGCAGGGATTCTGGGACAATGTCAGGCACATAATCGGTGGGGTTACACACCGGGACCCTCAAAACACCGTAGAGGAATGTATACTAGGACTACACAAACATGGGTCCAAACATAAGGTACAATTTTGTTTTATAGACTTGGCGCTTATTTTGACGATATGTGCCATTACTATGCGATGGAAATTGCGGAAGCCCCCCACTGTATTTATTTGACATAATAACTGTTGCGCTGGGGTAGCGCAGAGAGTGCTGTCTTGCGCAGAGAGGAGCTTGGAGGCTTGCGCAAAACCCCAATAGTACTGGAATGGGATGTTATGATAGAGACCCTCAAATCAGTAGATACCAATCAGCATACCCCTGAACATACACAATAGTCCACGCAAATATGACGTACATTCCCCGAACGACACACAACATGAAGTGGTTTTGTTTAAAATGATGAACTCTTATAAGAGCCTGCAATGCTAGATACAATGTAATTATGTTTTTCTGAATGTACATGTGACCGGTGGGTTGGGGGTGGTAGGAGTTGGGGTTACGGTTTAGTTTATAGTCCATGATTGCAGCCATAGAAATTATCATTGCCTTTGTAACAGGATATGGAAAGAGATATTCAATTTACAGACTACATCGTTGTGTGTACTGATGTCAAAGTATCTATAAGATATCAACGTTTCTTCTGTAGATGTCCACTGTAAAGGGAAATAAGATCGAAATACATTTTCAGCATGAACAATGATATATGATACTCACGAGATGTCTATGGATGTATATAAATGTAAATGTACAGGAATTTATATAGCGCAAATCACCGAGCGGTTTCTAAGCGCTTGCTTAGGGAACCCGTCCTGGTATTCCCCTGTGAGATAACCCCGGCAGAGTATCCGCAAGGTGAAAGCCAGGCATCCCGCCGCAAGGGGCCATTGTGGAGACTAAGCAAGCTATTGCCCAGAGTCGCAGAGTGTGAACCCGTGAATCGAGTAGGCACCGGAGCGAGAATTGTCGAGTCCATGGACATTTTAGGACTCAAGACCCACCGAGCCGGGAATTGAACCCTGGTCCCAGGCTGACCTCTGCTTCCAGGTCTGCCTGCGCTAACCAGTGAGCCACGCTTCTCCACAACTAGATGGTATATGGCATTGAAACGCGATGTATGTTTTCACACAAAGACGATAAAATTATGTTAAAAAAAAACAAAAAAACAGGATGTCATCCATCTTAGGAGGCTCGATGTTCATTGAGCCAGGACGTCTTTTGAAAATGTAACATCCGCAGACTTTACTATTGCTCCACATTCACCATCACAGCAAACAGTGTATATAGACATTGTGTATAGACTTCCACACATTGAGTCCAGGTAGAACAGGATCCACAGAGCACCGCTGAGATGTGCCACTTCGAACTGGTGAGCGAGAAATCCAGAGTTCATCTAAACTGCCATTCCTGCCCAGAGCAGTCTGGTTAAATTGGCAGAGGCATGCCATGATGCCTGGTGATCCCAGTTGCATTTGTACACTCATCCTGTACGGAAAGCAGCCTAATAGAGTCTGTGGATTTTTGTGTTGTTGTTGTGTTCTCTCTTCCAGGTTGTTCCATTTTTAATAAGGTTTGGGAGGGATGTAGTGACCGGCTGGTCACTGTTTTAGTCTTTTTAGTTGTATGCTTGTACCAGCCACTCCCCGAGGGCTGGCATGCACCATCACCCCACACCCATCCATCACAGGTGTCACAGAACATGTGACCCTGTCAATAAAAGGGACCGGCAGTTCCAGATACTGTACCAGTGTGTCATGTGTCATTATTACAAGTGTATAGAGGCCTAGGGCCTGGCCCTTTACATGAACTAATATGAATTTCTTGTTCAGAAATAAATAAATACAACAAATTACATTGCGCGCTGCATCGGCGATTTGGCATTGCAGAGCGTGCAATGTCATTTGTTTTATATATTTATTTATTTACTCAACTCTGTTCGGCCCTGTTCCGGAGTTTACTACCCCCCGCCCTGCACCACTCCCTCGAGGAGCCGCCACTGGTGTTACCAAAGTAAAAAGCTCTATATTCAGTCCTTTACATTCCATTCTTATACATGACACACAAATGTTTCGAAGAGAATTTAGTTTTCAGTGGAGACTAGGGGCCTGATTTAGATCTTGACGATGGGATATCCTGCCCGCCGATATTTAAATCCCATTATATCCTACGTGATTTATATTTCAGCAGACGGGTTATCGGTCACCGTTGTGATGGAGTAACTCGTCTGCCGAGATCTAAATCAGGCCCTAAGTTAGTAGAGAGGACTTGGAGCCATGGTTTAGAATGATAGGTGGCGGCTGGTTGAGGTGAAGGGAGGGGGGTGCATGATCCAAGGGTTCAGGGCGAATTTCATTCATGGTGTTTGATGGGCAAGGTGAGCAGTATGTATCGTTTTTAACTTAATTGTACAATGCTTCAAATAGAGCACAAGTTTGGCAGTCTTCTCTTGCTTTCGCCCGTAGACACCCTATTGCGCCCTTGCGGGCTGAGGTGCTCGCCGCATTGGAGGGCCCAGGAGACACCGCAGGATGGATGTATGACATTACAACGCATGCTTTTACAGCGCATGCTTTTACATCGCATGCTTTTACATCGTAGGTTTTACAACGCATGCTGTTACAACTCATAGTGTTGAGGGGCGCTGGATAGTGAATAGTTTAATTTACTATTCCAACTCCAGTCCCTGTGGATTGTAGGCAAGGTGTTGGATAGTAAATTAAATCTATTCCCTATCCTAGAGCGCCCCCAGCGCAATGCGTTGTAATGGCATGCATTGTAAGGCTTGCGATGTAAAGGCATGCGTTGTAAAAGTTGCGTTGAAAAGGATGTCCCCCCCGCAGGATCTTCCACAGATGTCTCAAAGTCTGAGAGGGGGAATGAGACACGTCTAGCAGTGTCCTCAGGAGGAGACGGAATTGGCTGTGGATAGCAGGGACACTTGGAGTCTAGGTTTCTGCGGGGGTGATCGGGTGATGCCTCGGGGGTGGCATCTGGCCTGCTCTTAATGAATGTAAGTAGGTGTTGTGTGTCTGTGGGGTCCCCATCGGATGATCCTGGCCCTTACCTGCCTAGCCCACTCCTGCCCCTCCCTCCCAACTATCTCCTTCTGTTCCACACTTTCTAGGCTCAACCACTCGGAATCACTGTTTGTTTACTAATGTTGGTGTATTTGATTCGTTTTTGTTTTCCTTGCATTCAGTATTTTTATGATTCATTATGCACTGACAGTCAAATTTCTGTCCTCCTGGCATGCTACTAACCGTCTTTTCCTTATGTTCAATATTGCATCCCTTGTGCTTACTGTTGTGCTGTTTCATCATGTCTACAGGGTCATTGTGATGTGGATCATGTTATTCCGAGTCCGACTAAGACAGGACGAAGTCGAGCCTGACAGGCCATGGACATGTGTGCGATATTGTTTGTTTATTTACTTGAAAATGCTAATGAACACACTTTAAAAAAATGAATCCTGTAATTCCTTTGTAAGGCAACCCATCAATGGGAAATATTCGTACAGGAGAGATTTTGGTGATAGCAGGTCCCCTTACTCCGTGGAGGAAATTGCTACCACTTCTTTTCAGAGGATAGCACATGAATTATTATTTTGTATTTTCTTATACCTCTCTCTCGTACATAAAGATTTTGAGGGTAAGCAAAGGTCGACTTTATTTCCTTTATCACTTTGCCCCTAGTGTTTATATTGGAAATAAGTTATATTGGTTGTATACATGTTATTACATATGCTGCACAGTGTATACTGTGATTTCATATCAGTGTTTTTATTATCAATTGATGAGTGAACATTAGATTTTGAATTTATTCATTAAGTAAAGCTTTTGTATATAATATAAGGCATGCTAACATAACAGCCACATTTGCAAAAGGCTCATATAGGCTCTGTTCTATAGATGCTGTAAAACATCTGTTAAATGTGCCATAAATGAACTTCTGTGTCATTGACAAGAAGTTTCTCTTTACAGAAACTGATAACAACAAATCAAAACCACTTCAGTGCATTGAGAAATGTATGCAAAAGCTGGTGCTAGCTTTATCACTTGAATCACTGTAAAACATAGGAGAACACCATTCCCACATGTTATACCCTTTCATTCGATATCTTAAATGCTAGCTCACTGATCTCTTTCAGAAAGGGTCTAAACACATGGCTATTTCAGAATGAGATCCTTTTCCAGGCTTACCTCTGTCCTAGGTCTACAAGACACCTCCGGGTATTCGTGCGCTCAATACATTTTATTAACATAACATAACTCAAATCTAAATTGACAGTAATATCCCGATTTACTCTCTCTTCTAGGGCCGCATTTTCTCGTGGGTCAGTTCAGAATTCTTCGCGCTGTATAAAAGGGATGACATTTTTCGAGCAGAGCCTTGTGGGGTACATGGATCTCCAGGAGTAGAAGCAGGGCAGGCCTTCTATTTCACAGTTGCATATGCAGTCTGAAAAAAAAGAAAGAAGAGGCATGAATATTGGGTGGGAGCTTGACAGGCGGATTTCTGACAGAGGAAAGGAGTCCAGGTGACTATAATTCAATATATAGCACCATACCTCAGACATCTCCAATCTGATTCTTGGCTGCTTTCTCCCTAGACAGAAATGACAATAATATTACCATCTCATTGTTATATAGCATTTCACACTGCACTTCTAAGCACAATAAACAAAAGAATATGTTATTTACTCTGATGGTATTCAATCAATGAAAATCTATATTCGATTGCAAAGACAATCTTAATAGAACATAAGAACATAAATACATTCATTTATCAATTTACATTTTTTTTTAAAGGAATAAAAAACAACGGCATTAACCCCTTAAGCGCTGCCGTCGGCCAACGGTCGTCGCGAGCGCTACCTCCCCAGTGCTGCGCACGACCGTTGGCCGACGGGCCAGCGCTCGTTATTCGAGCGTTCAGCACTGGGTGCTGAACGTTCGACGCAGCTAAGGTGTTAAACAACAGATGACTAATTAAGCACTGGGACCACAACAAAATGAATGCAGCATAGAATGCCTAGCTCTTACAGCAGCACACAAGAAACGTGAAACTGCAGAAAGAACATGCACATTAGGCGAATATATCTCTTTACAATGAATGTGCCACAACGCATTCCATTACAAATCGGTCGTAACAATGACCGAGTTGTAGCAACGCAAACCATTACATTGCAAGTCGATACAATGACTTGCTGTAGGTGGCGCGCTGGACTTAGGAATAGTATAATTTACTATTCCAACTCCAGTTTGTACAAAAACAGGGAAGGTGTTGGATTGTAAATCCAACACCAGCGCGCCCCCCACAGCAAGTCGTTGAAGCGACTTGCAATGTATTGGTTCGTGTTGGAACAACGCGTTTGTTGTAAGGACCTTGTTGTAATGGAATGCATCGTAGCGCATTTGATGTAAATGAGGTCACCCCATTAGGCAGTACGTGCAGATATATAAGCACTGGGCGACCTTAGGCAAAGTCCATAACTTTCAAAACTGGGAGAAGGAAACACTTCCTGGGCACTAAAATATATACCCAACAATACAAAATGTAGAGTATCCTGTGGAGACACATTGTAGCAACCATAGGGCCCTAGGGTGCCTGAACTGGACCAACCACTCTGGGAGGCAAGGAGGTGATGTAGCACATTAAACCTAAATCGAGACACCACAAATCTGTGCCTTTAGCTGGATAACAGGGTAAGATATGGCTCCTTGCCCTGTGTAGATTCTATTAAAAGATTACCCTGGACCTTAGGGTTCCCAAGTTCTAGCTGGTCACGATGATGGTACTAAATTTACTTACCTTTGAAGAATTTTATGCAATGGGCCGTACTAGAGATGGACAGTGTTGGGGCATCGACTGTCAATCAGCAAGCTCTGCCCACCGCTTGGGTCCTCTATCTCAATTAGAGCCAGCAGAACCACTAGGTTTTAAT
The DNA here is from genome assembly GCF_964263255.1 of Lissotriton vulgaris. Classification (NCBI taxonomy): domain Eukaryota; kingdom Metazoa; phylum Chordata; class Amphibia; order Caudata; family Salamandridae; genus Lissotriton; species Lissotriton vulgaris. Next base: position 140,716,842 of record NC_141700.1, on the reverse strand, counting down.
GATGCAGCCTCAGCCAGCTCGGCTGTGGGAAACTATTTGCCAGACATTCAGAATAGTCCTTTTGATGCTGATTTTCCTGGTTGTAACCCACCTAGTTGTGTACACGAATAATTTTAAGATGTACCCCATGTGATTTTTCAAAAGGAAAAATGAATGCCAAGGGGCCTATCACCTTCAGATTGCACGCTCAGCATTACATTTCATCAGGAGTGCCCCTGCTGTGTTGGCTGGAGAGTTTTTTTGTTCTTTAAGTATAGTTGACAGTGTCCTCAGCAGTTTGAGGACTGTCTGCCACTGCTTAATTTGAGCTGGTCATTGCAGGTGGGGCCCAACGGCATTCATTTTTGGGGACAGATACTTATTTTTCCTCATCCTACTTTACTCAGAACAAGAGAGAAAATAAACACGGAAAGATGGAAAAAAGTGAAAAATGGAGAAGGCATAGATTAAAAAGAACCTGCAAGAGTGACTTAAAGAGATAAGGATTGATAGGGCTATGGATGAAGAGCGACGTGGGGTAATCAAGAGTACGCAACCTTGGGATTCGGCACCACAACCTTCTGAAACGCTTCTGAGCAAAGGTTTGGGCTCCACCACTTGTTATTCTACAAATCATACTGTAAATGACCCATGAAGGCTCGTACGGGACACAGAAACCATATGGTCAGACAGCAGTGGCGTAAGAGAGACATAGAACGAAAACCTTGCCTGGGGCGTGTTAGAGGTATGTCTGAAAAGTGGTGAAGGACATGGGATATCATTGAGTACACAGTAAATGTGAGAAGAGGAGCGAAAGACAAAAACTATACATATAGTTAGAGGTGCTCGCTAAAAGTAGACGTTTCACATCAAGAAGGACATTGGGGGTATACAGAAGATAAAATACATGCTATGTAGAGCACATCCCGGTCATTAAGAGAGTTTTAATTAAAACCAATTGCAAAGAAAGCACCAGCTAAATTACAATGTGATCTCCTATGGTTGTACATGGTCCATATTGCAACTCAACTCTCATAAAACACCTCCAAAGCATAAATCTGAGGCATCACTACCCGCTTCTCAACTTTTTGGTTCTACCTCATCCGCTGCAGCTGCATTATCCCTGTGCCTACTCAGGAGAGTACTTGGATACGTGAAAGACAGTGAGAGGAGAAGAATACAGGGCAAAAGCACGAAGCCAGACATTTGAGGACACAATGTGGAGCAGACCTGCCAACTTGATCAAGAAAATTTGCATTGTGAGAAGGGGCAAAGCTTTATGTCAAGAACTGCCAGAAAGGCTGTGAGGCCCCGTACCCTGCCCCACCAACCTCCTTCTCCCCCACCCCCCAAAAAAACAAAAGATTGTTGCGGGTGCTGCCAATTTCTTGGGGGGTTTTCAAACCCTTTCAATAGACATCAGCTGCTTACAGCCTCCAAGACAACCTCAAAATCCGCTCTTTGCAGTGGTTTCCAGCTCACAGTCCATGCCACTGTCTGATTTCGGTTCCTCACTGGGTGAACATGTGAAGGGAGCCGTTATCGAGTGACACACATTGGCACAGTGTTAGTTGGCAGGTCTCGTGGAGTGCTGCACACAGAAACTCAGGACCTCATTTATGAGGTTTTGTCGTAGGGAAGCGCGGCAGGCCTTCCTGCTGCACTTCCCTACGGCAAAAGAAAAGGGCAGGAATGCGCTGTATCTATCAGATACAGCGCATTCCTGTCCTTTTCCCCTGCGCCGGCGCACAATGGGCTTCATGCGCCAACGCAGGCACCTTTGCACAATGGGGCAAGGGTGCCTGCGGTGCGGGGCTGATTTTTTTTGTACAGGAAGGGAAACCTTTTTGTAAAAAAATAATCATAAGAGGCTTTTCCTCTTTCTCATAGCAAAAGAAAAAACGAGGAGAAATATAGATATTTCTACCTGTTGCACCTCCATTACGCCTACCCTGGGGAGGCGTAAGCTTTTGACACTGCCTCAGATTTACGATTTCTAGTAAATCTGGGGCAGTGTCAAAAGGCCATGGATGTTGCTGGGAACGCCCCCCAGCAACACCCATTGCACTCCCCTTTAACGCAAAACACTGCGTTAAAGGGACTGATATTTATAAGGCAGCATTAAGCCAAAAAAAATGGCTTAGTGCTGCCTGAAAAATATCACGCAGGCTTCTGCGCCACGGAACGTAAAAAAAATGACGTTCCGATGGTGCAAGGGGCCTCATAAATGAGGCCGTTAATGTATAGGAGGGATACCAGGAGTGGATGCAGAGGTTTAACGCGTCTTCTCCATTTATGCTAGACGAAGGAACAGTGATTAAAACACAGGTAAGAAAGCAATGATTATTGGATTATTGCAGGCTTATTTTCACAACAATGTATGTCAATGAATGAGTGAAAGGAAGATTCCTTTATGTAGAACTAACCTCACTTATCTAAGCTAATGTTATGGAGACAAACAGAATGATTTCCATCGTGGTCGAGCTGATATATGTTTCTGCCAACAGATATGTATACCTACATGTTGTCAACATGACTCTCACACTTCGAGTTCCTCCCATCTATTAGCCTTAAAACCAGAGAATCATGTATACAGTAAAGTGGACGAGGAAGTGATACTAGGAGGATCCCACAGTCAACTCCGTTAGGAGGTGTGAAGAAGGAATCAACTTGGGAAGGTTTGTTCAAGACAAAGTAGAATTTTCTAAGAGTCATCTTACTTACATGCAACCTTCTCTAAAAAACCCTTCAGCAAAATTTTGTCCATGATTTCAAAAGCCAATGAGTGCTCAAGGTGAATAAACATACACATGTACCAGTCGAAGTTAGAATGGTGTCCTACATGCAAGGCCATATTGGTCACCTGATTGGGGCTGAAATCAGACTGAAAAGGATGTAGCAAGTTGTCCAGTTCCAGGAGATGTGATATCTAACTGTTTTTTTAAGATTCTGGACAGAAATAGCAGAGTAGTGAACTGTCAATGTTCCTGATTCACAACAGTAAACCGGCATTTTTGTGTAAGTTTACGATTGTTTGCTATTCACAGAGGGATTTACGAGTAGTATCTTTATGAGTACAAGTTTCAGCACATAAAAAGATAGGACCATCCTAAGTTTACCTTTGTGAATCAACCTGAATTTTTCATTGAGTGGATCCAAATTAGGCTTTTTCAGAAAGCAGCAATGTGCTGCTGAATGTCAGTTACTCAAGACTGTGCTAACCATTAGGGAACTCAGTCCATTGAAGACTATTACCGCCAAGTGTCAGGCAGGATACATATTGAATTACCCTGCCATCACTGGAGCAGGAACCCTCTGGTACTGCTCCTGAAGCTATAGGACGTGACCAAAGTACCAGTGACCCTATCCCAACTGCCACCATCAGCCACCAGTCCTGATCTTGCTGGCGTGACCCCAGTCCTGGTATCTCTAGCTTTGAAACCTGTTGATTCCCCCATGGATCCATCTCCAAGCCTCTTCCATGCAAGATTGCTTGTTTGAGGGAACTGTGCATTGGTCCAGAGGTCAACCGTGGCCATCACAAGGACCTGCGTACAACCAGTTCCTACCATGTGGTCATTGCCAAGGCTTTGTAAGCATTAGCGATTGAGGCCAGAGCACCGCACCAGAGAATGGCACATCTGTGCCGCGGTAGGATTGACAGTTTCCACCACAAAGCAAGCTATGGACTTAGAGCCTCAGGGACTTACATAGTTTGACATATTTGCTAATAAGTGCAAGCCTTTAAGGACATCCAGTCTCCTAGGAGACATCCAGTGTTGAACTCCAGGAATAACCCATTTGTGGCAAGGTGTCACCCCTCAAGGATCATGTGATGTCCTCACATGTGGACAAGAAGGCCAAGTTCTTGGAGATATTTGGCAAGTAAATGTACCTGTTCTGTCATTTCTGCCTCAACCAAGCAAATGCTAATGCCAACATAGCCAGCTGCGGGGAACAGCGTTTACAACGCAATTTTTACCACGCACTACCTTTACCACGCAATTTTTACAACGCAAGTTGTTACAACGACTTGCACTGTGGGGCGCTGTAGGATAGGGAATGGTTTAATTTACTATCCAAAACCTTCCCTACTATCCACGGGGACTGGAGTTGGAATAGTAGATTAAACTATTCACTATCCAGTGCCCCCAAACCAAAGTCGTTGTAACGACTTGCGTTGTACAAGTTGTGTGGTAAAGGCATGCGTTGTAAAAGCATGCGTAGTAACGACAAACATCCCCAGCTGCAGCCTCTAACTCTAGCAGAAGTTGAACTATAAACCTTGTTGCTCCAAGACTATTCCCAGAAGAAGTCCAGCTTAATAGTGAGCCAACAGAAGTAAGCAGCATAACATAAACTGAAGTTTAGCCATGTGCCAGCAGTTATGACTCAAATCGATGGACGTGAAGCCAAGACCCTGGAAAAGTAATTAACAACCTCTTCAATGGGGTGACCTTGTTGAATCCTGCAAGAGTTAATGAGAAATCCATGGAGTACATTCAAGATCTCCCTCTCTGCCAGAAAATTATATCCACTCTTACAATCTTACTCCACGACCCCAGCTACTGCCTCCTCTTTCTCTTTGTGAAGACGATGACTTTGTCTCAGGTGATGGCAGCTGTCCAAAGTCAATGGCTGTGCTTAGTGGAATTCAGGTTACCTAACACAAGAACTACCTCAGTTTTGCATTGGGAAACAAGTACTACCAGTAAATGACATTAACAGCAGGCTCCAATCCTACCCCTGCAGCTGCACCAAGTTCCTGCCACTGGTGGTGGCCCTTCGGCAATAACAGTAGGTCTGATGATCTCTGTACCTTGATGGTTGTTTCTTTGGAACATCACAGATGGATTAGTAATCAAGTCTCATCATGACATACCGGAACTTAAATAACTTTTAGTTCTCAGTGAACTATCCTACACCTTCCTTTTAGTTAATAGAAGTAAATTTGGTCTCCAGTCTGGGAAAGTGTTACCCACTGCCACAAAGTAACAATGATCTCACAAACAGTGGACCATACACATTCTGTCCTATGCCACGTTCAATGCAATATTTCACCTGTACTTTGCCCTCAACTTGTTTTTTGGGTCTAAGTTCTCCAATAATCAGTTTCTCCGACTTCCTTTCTCATTTTCATTTCCTGGAGGATCTGTCCACAGGTTGTAAGTAGAGGAAAAACTTAGGGTGTACGAATGAGATAAAGTTACCTATATTTTGAATCTGTTACTCTTAGACCGTAGGCTGTTTTACATTGCCGGTGCCCTTCAACTGAGCTCTTCATTGTAGGTGAAGATACTAACACAAATTATCTTCTTTCTTTGGAAAGAACTGGCAAGGTTTCACATATTTGAACCACTGTATAAACTCTTATGAAATCAGTTTCCTTTTCCAGCACAAGATGGCAAGAATGCTCACAAGCTGTTATAGGAGAGAACCTACAGATAAAAGGTAATAGAGTCACCTAAAAGTGCATTCAACTAGAACTCTGACTAAATCATTGAGTGTGTGGAGAGGGCCTTATGATTTCTTTGCAATGCCAATAATGCTGTATCATCAGAAACACACATTCCGCACAAAACTCAATACAGAAGAGATATCCACAAGTGAGTATGGATCTGAAGTGCAATAGAATCTGTTCAGTAGTCCATTTGCGAAGGTGCTTTGCCAAACTATCATGGCGAGGAATGCTAAATTGACAATTTGGAGATGATACGATTGTCGACTGGACCAGGGGAGGAAGTCACTTTAATCATTCAAAATAGCTCCTTTAGTGAGACCCATTATGAGTTATGAAGTTTCTTAGCAAGTAATTATCCAGTGCCTTAGGACACTGTGGTGGGTTCTTGAACGATGAAGCACGTCCTTTGTGGGACTTTAAAAAGGCTCTTAACAGACCAACGTGCAAAATGCAGTCTTATCTAGGACAGAATTATGCTATTGAATATGTCTTCGGTGCTTCCCTGAGGCCAATGAGAAACCGCACAGAGCAGCAGTGGCAGCAGTGCTTTAAATGGGTGGTACTGTCTGGTACTGAGTACCATCAGTTTTTTATTTGGAGAGGGAGAGTACCTGCACTTCTCAAGAGTGGCGTAATTCTTTTAATTGGAGAGTACCAGCACTTCTCATAAACAAGCAGGTACTCTGGCACAGGGTAAACACAAGGAGATGATGGATGGAGCACTAAATCTTTTAAGACTCTCTCCCCCAGTCACAGATCTGGGTTGAATCCATCATTGTTCTTTAGCTCACTTCACCACCCCAGTTCAGACCCAGCTGTATGCAAATGAGTCTCGACCCCGTGCCTCATGGAAACAGTCCAGCCCGAACTGCCAAGCCAGGTCTTTTCTGAACTGGAACCAAGCATCCTGGGACCGGTTTCTGGGTAACACCCTTCATCAGCCAGGCCAGCTTGAATCCAGTGGCAAAGTGAGCAAGGGACCCATGTCTGGGCATACCCTGCCAAATTAGGGCGAACAAAGCAAACACAAGGAGATGATGAACAGAGCACCAAAACTTTTCAGACACTCACTTCCAGTTACAGATCTGGGTTTAATCCATCATCATTCTTTAGCTCACTTTGCCACCTCAGTTCAAACTCAGCTATATGCAAATCAGTCTTGACCCTGTGCCCCATGGGAACAGTCCAGCCCCAACTGGCAAAGCAGAAGTCAAGGTCAGCTTTTTGTTTCCCTTTCCTTCACCATGAGTGCTATCTCAAGCAGTTTATCAAAAAGCATTGAAATGCATTGCAGTAAGATGTGTCACAACAACACTCGTTTCCACCCAGAGATAGGTCGATGTCTCTTGCTCCTTTAAGGAAAGAACTTTCTTTAGGCCAAGAGAAACTGATTTACCCCCTTTGACATCAAGAGGTTAATCACTGTTTGAAGCATGGACAGTTTAAGCTCAGGAGATGTCAGTCTTAATTAAACATGTGTGAGCTGTTTGTATTGGGTTGGACTGTCACATAATTTGGGCCTTGACTGCTCTCCGGTGTAACAGACACCTGCATCCTTTGCAGACCATTTTCAGGTATCACAAAGGCAATGTTTTAAACCAGGCTGTTGGACTATGTGAAGGGATTACTTTATGTCAAGTATATTTTCTCAGAATAGAGGCTTAGGGTACTTAAAGGAGCAAACAAAATGTGCACCCATTTTGCCTGTGTTATTACGGGCTGTACACTTTTTGGTACTGGAAGTTGTAACTAGCTACAAGTTGTTAGAAATTTCCTGTGCAAAACTTGGGCAGTTTGCTCGTACCTCTAAACGGGAGCAAGTTCTAAAACTGGCGCACATATTTTAGCACTCCCCTTTTTTGAAAATGAGTCCCTAAGTATTTTCTGACATTAATATGCCAGATCTTACAGTATTGCACTGTAATTCCCTTATCACCAGGGAGCCACGCAATTTGCTGTGATTCCCATTGCCCATCAGTATGATCCTAGACAGGTCCTAGGCCTCAGGGTATTTCATAGAGCTAGAGCAGACAACAGAGGATGGAGAGTTCAGAAATGACTTCCTTACTCATGCATCACTATCAGCCGTAGCTGGCATTAATCAAGGGTGGGGGGAGGCGCGTTTAAATGTAATAATACATTTTAGAAACAACCTGTCTGCAGACTGGCCGGGTCCTGCGCTTTCTTGCCTCCTGCTTCTGCTCTCCTGACTCCAGCAGCAACAGGAAGCAGGCAGCCTCCCTCCCCTCCTCCAAGTCAATCACAATGCTGCAATGGCTGTGTTGTTATTGGTAGGGACGGCACTCAGCCAGGCGCCTATGGGGAGGCCATTTTCTCCATGTAGGCATGGAGAAAGGGCAGTTAGCGCATGACTGGTTTGGGTGGCCCCAGAGGGCTGACCAAACCAGTCATGCTCACTCCGGAGTGGGCACACCACTCCTCCTCTTCCCAGCCCTGCTCGTAGAGCAGCCCCGCCCTCCCGCAACCAAACACTTCTGCTTTCTTGCAGTGCGAGAAGCAGGAACATAAAATGGTAGTTTTACCATTTTATGTTTCTGCTTCTCGCACTATGAGAAAGCAGTGGGGCGACGCTCCTCGGCCCTAGTGGAGGAGCCGTCCCTGATCACTACGTTTTGCCACCAGATTATCCCCCACACGCATGAAAGAATAGTCCAAGAAGGTGATCTAGAAATGATGTAGGTTATCCTTCTGTGAGAAAAGACTACCTTAGGCTAGCTGCAGTCTGTCTGTCCACGATGGTGATTATTTTATTTATTTTATTTATTTATTTTAAAAGTTTTATATAGCGCTGGCTAGACCCGGAGGTATCAGAGCGCTTTACATGAGCATCAGATCATAGTTACAGGTTACATCGTTACAAAGGTTACACAGTTCTTAGAGCATGGCATCATAGTTACTCGTAAGGTCGAGATAAACAATAAGCACAAATACGTAAGGGGAAAAGAAGGCAAGGTGAGAGATTCAGGGGGGGGTTGGAGTAGGGGAAATAGACAGATAATGAAGGTGGGAAAGAGGAGGGGAGGGTGAGAGTCACAGCATGGGGAGAAGAGGGGAAGGGTGACGGGGACACAAACCGGTAGATGAGTCAAGGCAACGTCCAAAGTCCAGTAAGCTGTGATCCCAGGGGAAGTGGTATCCCTTCCATATCTCTATTGCGAGAGGCTCCCTTTACGCAGTGGACTCTCTCAGAGAGGTCTCTGAGACTCCAAGGCCTACATACTGGATCCTTCCCCAGAAAGGGGAGAGGGAGTGCTTTGGCAAGGGGTGCCATACCATACCTCAAGTGTGAGTGGCCCCTTGGCGCAGTGGACTCACTCAGCGGGTTCGCTAAGACTCCAGAGTATAAATATTGGATCTTTCCCCAACAAGGGGAGAAGGAGTGCTTAGTCAAAGGGCACAAAGGACAGGGGGTAGGCAGAGTAGCGGGCAAGGGTAGAGAATTCGGGGGAGAGGGAATAGGAGCTATAGGGACGAGACAATGAGGAGAGACGGAAAGAAGTCTGTCTAAAGACCAACTGGGTAGGTGACGACCAAGGAGGAAATCCGCGGCCCATCTCCCCTATAGCTAAACTAAGTAGCTCCATCGGGCGTCAGACAAAATAGTTCAGTCTCAATACATTGAGAGAGGAAGGAAGGAGAGACATAAATAGAGGGCGGATGTGGTAGGAGACAGCAGGAGAGACGAAAGGAAGTGCAACAATGTGGTTCAACAATATATAGGAAAAGATCAAACAAGTAAACATTATATCAAACAGTCAGCAATACATTAGGGGAGGAGAGAGGGGAGCGAGAAAGTAGTGGGGGGGAGGGGAGGAGGGAAAGTGAGGTTGGCTAGACCCAAAGGTATCAGAGCGCTATACATGAGGATCAACAATGTATCAGACAAGATCAACAATTACACAATCCATCCAAAATAAAAGGCAATACATTAGGAGAGGAGAGATAGGAGAGCGAAAAGCATTGGAGGGGGCGGGGGAGGTGGGAAAGGGAGGAAAAAGAGAAAAGACAACAAGGAGAGACAAGAGGAAGTCTGTCTAAAGACCGACTGGGTAGGTGACGACCAAGGAGGGAATCCACGGTCCATTTCCCCTATAGCTAAGCCATGTAGCTCCATCGGGCATCAGACAAAATAGTTCAGTCTCAATACTTAGAGAGAGGAGGGAAGGAGAGACATAAATGGAGGGAGGATGTGGGAAGAGACGACAGGAGAGATGCAAGGAAGTCTGGCTAAAGACCGACTGGGTAGGTGACGTCCAAGGAGGGAAATCCACAACCTGTCTCCCCTATAGTTAAACTAGGTAGCTCCATCGGGCATCAGAACAAAATAACTAGATCTCACTTGACGAGGGAAAATTCGTAGATAAACAGGGTGGGGGCTACGACAGGTGAGTTCAGAGGTCATTATCCTAGATCCATCCTAGCCCAGCATATCCATTTCAGTCTCTGCCATATCATGAAATGTATTGGGTCCCTGAAGGGTGTGTCCTACAGAAGAATGGAGCCTGCCTATCCCTGCTGCCGCCGTTGTACATAGCATTCACTTCTCAGAAACCCCAATGTGAAGGCTGCCTTCTGTGGTGGTGCACAGACAGACTTCTGTACACATGCCATCATGTATCATGACCCATCAGGAATAACTAAACTGTTGGTCTTGTTCTCTGCCATGATTTTCCAGAAGGAGAAGGGGTACATTTGAAATTATTATAAGCAAGCTTTGGCTGTTCAAGCAAGAACTCCTAATGTATGAGCTTAATGGCGCGACGGCTGTCTATGTATTGAATTAAAGTCAAGAATTTGGGAAAACGCAGAAGATCTCCCTATAAATGTAAGTTATTTCATGTGTTAAGTGCTTATCTTTTATTGGGTTGAGTCGTCATAAATTGCTCACATTGATACATTGCACGTAACTAATTTACACCAACATTAGTGATTTAGAACAAACTCAGCTGCCCTATGCTGAGGGAGGGTGGAATGAAGAGGAAGAAAGTAATGTGATATTTGTAAAATTAACCCGCTAAAGTGGTTGCAAGTGTAAGGCTTCCGGCTGAACATATGCTAAGGAAGCCAGAAATGGCGAACCACATTAAAAAACCTTCTTCTGGAGTTCCCAAGCAAGAGATGTCCTTTGTGAAGGTCAGCCACTTCAACTTTTAACGCCTTAACCCCGGCGGCAATTCCACCGCGGGGCGTTCCATTGAGTGGGCGGGCCGCGTCGGCCAACGGACATGCGCAGCACTACGGAGGTAGTGCTCGCGATGGCCGTTGGCCAACAGAAGCAGCGAAGGGGTTAAGAGAGTCCATAGACCTCTAATATCAAGTTCAACAACACTCAAGTGCAAATAATATTTATTCCATGTATGGGGCATGTATTTTCACCAGAATATTACCTGTACTTTAAACAAGCATTGACAAAGCTAATGGACCTCATCTATGTGAGAGCTATTAGCTTTGCAAATGTGTTTTAGCCATGTTATGGAGAAGTGTGGCTTCTGTGCAGCATGGCTACAAGTTATTAAAAAAGGTGTGATAAAAGTCATAAAAAAAACTCAATGATGAGAAAGCTAAAAAAGCACTATGATTCGGGCAGCGCTGTTCGAATCAATGCTCTTTTTTTCTTATAATGGGTGAGGATGGCAAAACAGGCTTCGGGGGAATGGGGTGGGAGGGAAGAGGCAACATGGACAGCTAGAGGGTGGGGTGGTGGTGAAGAGGCAACACGGACAACGGTGGGGTGGGAGTAAAGAGGCAAGACAGGCAATGTGAGGTGGGAGGTAAGAAGCAAAACGACCTACTGGAGGACTTGGTGTGGTAGGGAAAAAACAACACAGACAATGAGAGGGTAGGGCATGGGAGGGAAGAAGCAACATGGACAAGAGGTGTTGGGGTGGGAGGGAAGAAGCCACACAGGCAAGGCCAGGTGGGACGTAAAGGAGCAACATGACAGGAAGAAGTAAAAAAAGAACTAATACAATGGGAAGAAGGAAAAAAATAGTATCTGAATCACAGCGTCAGCAGCAGAAGGACCCACATCAAGATGAAACAATCAGTACTTGGTCCATACTCCAGAGGAAAGAAGAGGAAGTGAATCCGGCACGCACTGCCCAAATAGTCTGCAGCAAGTGTTTTTGGTAATGAAGCCCCTGAATGGTAAGCAGTGGGAGGGCTTCATGCCCCTTATAGTAAACAATATCTCTTGCATTCGAGAGTGCACACCCTAGTGCAGGAAGTATCATAGTTGAGACCTAAAAAGTGGACATAACCAGTGCAAATGTTTTTGATGTGCAATTTTGACATGTGTTTATCCTTAGAGCACAGTTTGGCGTGGACAATATACACCTGGTTGCACCTAGTGGTAACTCTCCACTCAAACACAGTAGTTAGAAATATCTGTGCTTAGTTCCTAAAGGGCTCAAGTGTAAAACTGGTGCAAAAAAACTTTTGCACCTCATGTGAAAGCCTGCTCCTACTAAAGACAACTCATTTGTTGTGGCCTGGAACTGCAGCCATCAAGGAGAACGCATGTGAAAGCTTGCTTTGTTACCAATCAAAAGAGTCTTTTGTTTTAGCTTCCTGAAGCAACTAGTTTAAAGTACTGGTATCGTTTGAAAGATTAAAAATACAACCAACCTCGTGGCAGCATGTGTGAAAGTTCCCTACTACAATCATCTGAGAAAGAAAAATCTTGAAAAGCAATTTTAACACATGCAACAGAAGCATTGCAATCCGTCATTAACGACCTGTTGTGAGACTGCTAATGCGCCCACACTTAAGGGAAAGTGCATGTGTTTCCTAAGGTCTGTGACTGTGATTATAAAACCTCCAGACCTTAGACCCTACATTGGCAGCCATCCAATCAAATCTATTAATGAAAGGCCATTATTCAGGGCCCGATTGGGAACCCAAAAACAGCCCGGAAATTATGTTGGACAAGGCGGGGGAGGGGGATGCTGGTGGTGGTGTAACATTGCAAGCGCAAAGCACTTTTGTTACTGGGGCCAATATTGCAGCACCGCTGGAAACCAGCTCCCAGTAACAAAACTGACCACACTGCTGCAAAACCGGCCCCCACCCTTCCAGCCTCCTGGGGGAATGCCCAATGTCCAGTACTGCCAGTCCGGCCCTGCCATTATTGCAACAAGTGCATTATTTGTAAAAAAAGAAAAAAAATAAGTGCCAGGGCCTTCGTCAGGTGGCCATGGCAGCTTGCACTACACATTGTCCCGATCAGCTCTGCCAATAGCATTACCTACACAACTCATAACCATCATACAAGTGTGGCAATTCAGAGTGGCTTGAGAGGTAGGTATTAGTTGTTTACAATGTATATTGAATCAGTTGTCATAAGTGCTTGTGTTGGCAATTAAGTGCTGGTGCTGAGCACCGGAAACCACCGGCTCAAATTAAGCACTGATTGCACATGAGGGAAAACTACAAACATCTAAATATATTACTGCAACCAATCACGAGTTATAATTCCATCCAGTCTAGAAAAATAACCGCTTCTCCAACACTCACTAGGCATTCCAAAATGTTGCTTGGTTTGATGACGTCAGGTGGGAGCTGTGAGCTTTACTGTGTGAGATCCTTCATGGGATGTCGCCTTTAACCCGTTGGCTGCTTCGAACGTTCCGCGCCAGTGTGGAACGTTCGAAGAAACGGGTGGGGCCGTGTCGGCCAAAGGACATGCGCAGCACTACCGAGGTAGTGCTCGCGAAGACAGTTGGCCGACGGCAGCAGCCAACGGTTAAGATCTCTTTAGGTATTTCACCGACAGTGTAAACATAAACCTACCCAAGAGTCTTTTTCTGCAGACCACCAACAGCAGCACCTGGATCAACAGAAGGGCGAGGCAGCAGGGAATTCCATAGGCCATCACAGATCTGCAGGCCTGATCTGTGGAGAGAAAAAGAGGGTGGGATAGGGTAGAGATGCCATGTATGGGCCTACAGTGCTTCCATGATAACATGTGAAGCACTGGACATTTCTTACAGTGTATTTCATGGGCCACATCCTGGTGCATTTTGCGGGCACGCCTCAGAGCCGAGCACATCTTCCTCTGAATTTGTGCTTTATTTTCCCACAGCACAGATCAGAAACAGCAAAAAGCAGTAACTCAGACAAATATCAGATTAAATGAATTCACTTTATGCACTAAAGGTGCATAAAACAGGTGCTCGACTCTCTGCTGAGCCAGCAGAGCTCATAATGCCCATCAATCCAAGGCCCCAAGTCTCAACTTTCTGTTTCTTTCATATGATGGAATTTTTTTTGTGTTATGAGTCTACTTTACCTGGCAATTTAAGATGTAAAGAAGGAGAAAAACACATTCAATCTACTGTGCATCAGTAGACAATCCTGACAATGTCTTTCAGCATAGGATTAACAAGTGTTATCCACACTGAGTAAAAAGTGACAGAGGCAATTTATGATTCCAGGCACAGTAGTACAGCTTTGGATTGATAAAATACTATCTAAGCCAATCTGGAATGAGTAAAAGCAGCTCCTGACACAAGTGTCTTGCTCCTGCTACTCGTCAGAGACGCATAGACATTTGTCAGAACACAAGGGAGCCCCCAGTATAAATAAAAAAAATGTCTGTGAACTTCAGGCATAGCGTGATCCATACATTGCCAAAAAATGGCAAGACGCTTTGTCATAATTCTTGGCTGGCATGGAGAGAGAAAAAAAGCCTTCTCTGAAAATACCCCGGGGGCTGGAACCACATCTCATCTGAAAATTCACCTTTTCAAGGAACATTATCCCAGATATGGTAACTTCTCACCCCTTCCACAATGTCTACCTCCCTTCTCAACCCACTCCCCAATATGAATTCCAAATGGAGCTTTTCCCCTGTACAGTGCTGTGTTGCTTGAAAGCTAGATTTGAGTTTTAAAATTACCCAAAAATATGAACATGTATATATATGCTTCATCTCAATGTTTGCCACCCCTCAACCTTAACACATTTCATCAGCCCTAGATCTCCATATTTATCACATTCCCATAAATGCCACATTTGCACCAATATTATATCTCCACGAGATCCAGGTCTTCATCTTTGCCACTCCTCTATCTGAGCTGCCGTTCTACAAGTACCACATCAACACCAATGCACATCAACTACAGCGCCACGCTTCACTACTTCCACATCCCCACCATTGACATATCTCCAACAGTGCCATACTTCCATCACTTTCACACTAGTTTAACAAGTACCACAGCTTCACTATTATCACCTCCCCAACAGAGCAACATCTTCAGGAGTGCCGGAGCTTCATAAGTGTTCTGTCTCTGAAATGTCCACATCCAGATCAGTGCCACATCACCAGATAATGTATCCAACAGTGCAATCACAAGGAGATGATGGACGGAGCACTGAAACTTTTCAGACACTCACCACCAGTCACAGATCTGGGTTGAATCCATCATCATTCTTTAGCTCACTTCACCACCTCAGTAACATTCACTGCGGAGCCGCGTCGGGGCACAAGGACTTTACAATTGCGGTAATCCGAGCCATTGGGCCAGCGTGACCCCCAACGTTCTTGAAGGCTCATGGGGCATTGTACCTAAGACAAGAAGTTACTTGCATATTGGCGTAACTTTATTCAATCTGTAGGAACATTATAGTACTACTATTTCACTTTTTTGTATTATACACTTTTTTGATTAAATAAACGTGAGTAAGCTGGGGTGTGGTGCACCCTGTCCTGAAGAAGGAGTTGATCTCCGAAACATGTTGACGCACCCAAAGAGGTACTGTGCTTAATATCACATAATTACCTCATCCTGCACCCATTTTTAACAGTGCCAGCCCGGGGGCTCATTAAATTAGTTCTGACCCACCCCACGAGCCAGGCACTTTTTAAACATTCACTTACTCACATTACCTCACCACATACTCATACCCAACCCCCAAATGCACCACGCATAGTCAAAATATCAGTGCTCCCGTGTAGTCGTAGGTCGCAGCACGCCGCATCCCGTAGAGGGGTGCGAGGACCCCAATGATGAAGCATGACACCAAGGGTCCTTTTGGTGTGTGAGGTGTATTTTAAAAACACTATGTGCTCCCCACCATTTTAGGGAACATATTTGGTGGATTCTTGTTGTTTATTTATACTATCTGGGAGAAGGAATCCACCCTTATCTCCCCCCCCCCCTTGTTTCTTACAGCTCCAGGTTTCTAACCTGTGACAAACACCGCTCTGAGCAATAAACATCAATTCTTAACTGACCTAGCACAAACCGGTTTTAAAGTATATACCAAGAAGCAGGTAAACAGCATAGTAGTCGAGTTCAAACTAAAGCATTTCCTGATCAGCTATTTACCTTTGGATAAAAGCAATGTTAAAAAAAGTGTGTACAAAACTCCACAAGAAAGGGCATGTCATGCACCACTTGTTTATGTAGCTTATATCTGGAGTCCCCAGTTGAAGTCACAGTTCCTCACAGACATGGTCTCTTTTCTTTGTCCAACGTGTTTCCGCATTATTTGATTGTAGAGTAGCGTTTCTTGTTCCTGGTTGGGATTTCCAAACCAGGATTTATGCCCCATCACAGTCTTTTTAGCTCATCCCTTGCATACAGAATCCGATTTGTTTACATTGACAGTGCTGGTGAAATTTTGCACCAGCATTTCCGGATTACATCAATTGTATTAGTACCAGTGCGATCGATTTTACACCACCACTTGCACTCCCTGAGAAGTGACCATTGATATTTGCACAAAAAATCTGGTGCTAAAAAGTAATTTTGCATCAATCTAATGGTGTTGCTGAATTGCAGCAGTACAATTAATGTAATCCAGCTCCTAGATCTGATAGAACCAATAGAGGTGACCTCAAGCTCAGACTTTCCAGTCTGACGACATTGTGTGGTCCTGACTTTCATAACAAAGGACTCAATTCCACCAGAGAGGTGTGGCGGAGCGCCCAGAGCGGCGGACTCCGGAGCGCGAGGATCATGGTTCGATCACTGGCAGCAGTTCAGCTCAGTATCATGTGACTCCGGGCAATAGCTCCCCTAATTTCACGACTGCCCCCAGCACCTTGAAACCTTAAGGAGTGATATGTTTGAACTTTATAAATAAGTATTATTTATTCTTTACATGCTAAAACTCGAAGTATTGTCCCTTAATATGCCACACTAGTCAAAAGAATTAATATTCACATCTCATACCTATGTGTTTAGTATATACTGCAGAGAAGGTCTGTCCAGTGGAGTTCTTTGTAATCGAACAGGTGCAGGACTTCGCCTGGTCCCAGGTCTTCTGTGGAATCACCAGGGTACCACTCATGGTAACAAGCCCCTGAGCATCAAAAACTCCCCTATCTGTCTGCCCGTGGGATTCACGACCATTGACCTTCCACAGCACAGGACCCCACTCTTCTGAGACCCCCGACGCCACACAGAGGATTACTCTTGAATCTGTAGGCGGAGATTCCTCCTCCTGGCTTGGAACCAAAATGGAAATGAGGGGAGCTGATGTAGCATCTGGAAGGGAGATTTGCATAAAGAAGAAGGTTTACAATGTGTAAAGCATATATATTCATTCTGCATTGAGAATGAAAATGTAAAGTGACAAAAAATATTCTAGTATCAAGCATCTAGCATTAGAGGAAGTGCAGCAATGGCATATTGTGTGATCTGAAATATGGGACTATTGACAATCTATTAACAGCAGTACAAAATGGCGTCATGGTCCTATGTAGGATATACAAAACAATAACAAAATGCATAAGCCCACACATTTCTTTGCCAACACAACATTTTAAACTCAAAAAACACTGAAATTCACCAGTTATAGTTATCTCTACCCACTATAACTGGTGCCCTATGGTAAATATAACTTGCTCCCCTACCATGCAGTCTAGTCATAAATTATGTAATTTCACATGTATGCACAGGGGTTTCCAATGTTGTCATAGAACATGTCATGAGTGATGTAATATGGGAGGAATTTGTGAATGGGAAGGGCACGTGTTATAGGTCACCTTGGGGCACGAGTTTTTAGTTCTATATTGTAGCTTATATAAATATATATCAAGTTAAAAATAATTAAAGTGAAGTTGTTGTTATGAATTATAAGTGAAAAATGGGACACATTATTTTGCAAAACACATTTTGTAACTTGCCCAACAACAATGCATACCATAATTAGTAATCCAGATGACATTTTCTGGGTGGCTGTAGGGCCCCACCACCAGACCCCGCGGCCAGCACGCTGTGGGTGACCGACCCGCCCATGGCACTCTAGGCCCATGTGAAATGTTCCTTGATCACAACATAATTTCCATTCTAATGCACGGCCAGGTCGCAGGAGTCACTGAACCCAAAAAAGGCCTATGGATTATTCTAGTGGGTCTGTTTCTTGTCCATTCTATACATTGGTGACCGACCCAGCTCTTACGTTCCAGAAAGTGGCTACTGGGAGTCTCCTTCCAGAATGTCCCTTGCCATGTCAGTAAAGTGCAACAGCTAACTTCCTTTTCTGAAGAATGACTCTTGCCCTCAACCAACCACAAATCACTTGTTGCAGCCAGCCTGTACTTAAACCTTCAAAAACATCTTGGAGTCTTTTCACCAACCACAGTAATTTGCTAAATATGTACCCTTTCCATCTATACCAGACCTACTTCCTTGCTGAAGAACTCCTTATGGTGAAATTTAGGGCATCATTACAATGCCGGTGCGACAGCCTTCAACAGGCCGTCGGTAGCTGTCCCACCAACAGACACCCCTCAGGCCAACCGCCATATTATGATGCAGGGGGGTCGAACCCTTGACTGTCGGGTGACACACCACCGCCTCCAACAGGATCTACTGATCCTGACGGGGCAGCAGTTGGAATCGTGATCCTGAATGGAGGCGGTGCCTGAGCAGGCACCGCTGTCAGGATTGCAATGTCCATTTCCAACAGCCTATTCATGGTGTCCCACCGTCATGAAAAGATTTCGGAAAGGGACTTTGGGACTGCAAGCAGGTCCCCTGTGGCCCACTGTCAAGTGGCCTGGGGTAGTTGTGGTGACCCCGCACACATCCATGCACCGTGTGCCAGGCACCACATGGTGCCTGGCACACAGTGTATGTATGTGAACAAACTGCCTTTTTGTACTGCGGCTTGGGGCGCAGCCATTTTCCTACGCCGCAGCACAAGCTGTAGTAGAAAAAAGCAGTTTTCAACCTTATACATGGCAGTCATCGTAATATGGAGGGTGGGACCGGCAACTCCGTGTGGGGCAGTCTCATTCCAGCTGCAATGGTGGTCGATCGCCCAACCACCGCCATCATAATTAGGCCCTTAGTTGTGACTTACGGTTGTAACTCGAATATGGCTTACTGCATTAGTATACATATGTGAAAAATTGGCAAGTGTAGACCCATCAAATACTACTATTGGGGAAGAATGTTTACAAGCTAGGCACTCAATTTAATCCAGGACGGATAAATATTTTTTAAATATACTGGATACCTATGTGTTTAAATTAGGTAGACAAGGCTTGCACACATTTATACAAAAGGTTTCAGTATTATAATCTAGAAACAAGCATTGGTTACAGTAGCCTATTTTTGTTGTGCATATGGAAATGTATGTTGCACATTTTGGCGGTAGCACCTTAGTTTCACTCTCACCTGTGACGTAAAGCGTGCCTTTGCTACTTAAATCAGGGGTTGTGCCGGTGAAGATGCAGCAGTAGTACACCCCCGAATGACGTCGTTGAGTGTTGGTAATGACCAAAGACCTGGTATCGTAGCTACTGGGGGATTTCCGTGAGTATGTTCCCGTTACTGTGTCTACATCGTCGCTTTGATGAATTAAGATTAAAGTTCCATCCAGCTGCTCTTTGTACCAGTAAACACTTAATATCGTTATCGACTTTTGAAAGGTGCAGTTCATCTCGGCATCCCCTCCAACCTCAGTGAGCAAAGCGTTGGGGGTCAGAGTGATAACAGGACCCTCAGTATGAGTGACTGTAAAGGGAGAGAGAAATAAAAATCAGACGCAAGACTTACAACGCTTGTATCCACCTCCACAAAGGTATAGAACTAAGGGGCATATGTACAAGCCCCGATCGCCACCACAACGTCACTTTTCAGGACATTGTGGTGGCGATAGGGGCTGCACCTTATGTACAAGGCAGCGTTAAGCCACTTAACGTGGCTTAACTCTGCCTTGTACATAAGGCCCTCTTAACGTGAAAGGGGCGTACAGTTGGTGTTGTGGTGGGCGTTCCACCGCAACACCCATTGTATGCCTCCTGTGTACAAGGCTGGCAAACATAGGAGGCGGCGCCAAAATTATGACCAGGAAAACCCTGGTCTTAAGTTGGTGAAACGAGGAGAATGGAAAGGGGCGACCACTCGGTCCCCCCGAACGTATGGTGGAGTACCCCGATCTCCCCGGGAAACCATTTTGGGCGGGAGGCGTGTCCCGGCTGGTATGCCCGAAGCGGCGTAGCTGGGGCGCGCCTTTTCCCGCCCAAGAAGGGGTTGTCCTAGACACCAACACCGCCAGCCACGCCCGGGGGGCGGATTGGAGGAGGGTCTACGCCCGCCCGAAGAAGGATAAAAGGAGCGACAAGCCAAGGAAGCATCCTCTTGTTCCTGTGCTCTGAAGCTGCACCCCCGCGTTGCACGTGAGCTCGAGACGGAACGAAGAGCCAATTTTGAAATTTGTAATTTCTCTTTTTTCTCTTCTAGCGCTACAAGTCTTGTCCAGGACCGTCATATATACGTGAGGAGAATGCCGGGCAAAAGGGTCGCAAAGAAGGTTAGCACCGACCAAATGCTCCGGATGTTGGTGAAAGACATGGCGGAGATGAAGAAGAAAATGGCGGCCAGAGATGGTACAGGACGGCCAAAAAGAACCATCCCAGTGGCGGTCCCTGCCGGGAGAAAGAAGAGGGCCAGGAACGGGGCAATCGAGGACGAGGCCCTCCCAGACCGGTGGAGGCTCCCGTGCCGGTTCCCGTCGAGGGGCAGCCGATCCCTGTGGTGGTTACCCCGGTGAACGAGGGAGACATGCCCCCGGAGTTGGCCGCCCAGCTGGCGGCATGGTTGGGTAGTAACAGCGTGGGTTCCGTTGCTCCAGGGGACACGGCCGAGGAGGCCAAGCAATTAATGAGGCAGTTGCGGCAATCACGGGAGGCCGCAAAACCATCTTGTCCTTTTGTTTCCCCGCAGGCGCCCGTGGATCATCCAGGATCAGGCGTTGGTACGGCAGGGTCGACAGTTACAGCGGCAGCTTCAGGTAAGCCATTGCCGATGGTTGGGGAGGGATCGGTACCTTCGAGGAAGGAAAAAATTGTGCAGCATATCCCGAAGGAGGTGAAGGAGAGGATATGGGCAGATAAATATGTAAACATATTCTCCTTGTTGACCGATCACTACGAAATCGAGCATGTAAAAAACCAGAAAGAGTTTCTGCATCCAAGTGTGTGGCGAGCCAAGATGGCCGGTTTTAGAGTCGATGAATCGATAGGCAATTGGGGCAGAGCGTTCGGAATGTTCATTGCAATTATGGGGGAACGTAGGCCCGATTTGTTGGGGGAACTGGCTGTGTATCAGACACGTATCATGGGTTTTTATGAAACGTACGGAGGAAATCAATGGTTTGCCTATGATAACATATTTCGTAAATCCAAGGAACATGATTCATCCTTGACATGGGATTGTTTTGACTCCATTTCATGGCAAAATATGGAAGTGGGGAAGTCACCTGCATTGGGGGGTGAGACGGCCGGGTATTCCCGCCATTCGCCAGGGACGCCATTTCGAGCAAGTTCCAGCAATGACCGGAACTCAAGGACTAGCGGTAGCACAGGGAAAAAAGGGGTCTGCTGGAGCTTTAACAGGGGCAAATGTACTAGGCCTCAGGGTTCTTGTAAATTCAGGCACGAATGTTCGGGGTGTGGTCAGTCCTCCCATCCGGAGAACACGTGCAGAGCCAAGACTAGTGATACGGGGAGTAGGGGTAGCGCCAAACAGGTCTGAAATGGTCCAGGGGGCACCGCTACCGACCCCGGTTGATATCATGGCAATGATCCCTTGGCTAAACGAATACCCAGATCATATCTCCGCTGGGGTGTTGCGAGATGGTTTCTCATATGGTTTCCGCATCCCGGCGGGGGATTTTCAGGGTGAAGCACAATGTAGGAATCAACTATCGGTGCAGCAGAATGCGGCGGTAGTACAAGCAAAGATTGATAAGGAGGTGGCCCGAGGTCGGGTTGCTGGACCGTATGACAACCCGCCAGTTGCTAATTTTGTTTGTTCACCCCTCGGTGTAGTCCCCAAAAAAGATCCGGGGGAATTCAGGTTGATACATAATTTGTCAGCTCCAAGGGGTCTTTCGGTGAACGATGCGATTGACCCGGATGTTTGTTCGGTACGGTACGCATCTTTCGATGAGGCCGTCACCATGTTGAATCGCCTAGGGCCCGGAGCGCTGATGGCTAAATCAGATATCGAGTCAGCGTTCCGGTTGCTCCCGGTACACCCAGACGATCAGCGTCTCCTTGGTTTCATGTTTCAGGGTCGCTATTACATCGATAAATGTATGCCAATGGGTTGCTCCATCTCTTGTGCTTATTTTGAAGGATTCAGTTGTTTTTTGCAATGGGCCTTCACAAGAATAACAGGGTTTACTCATGTGATGCATTATCTTGATGATTTTCTGTTCCTGGGGGCAGCTGGGGACATAGAGTGTACACGAGCTTTGAATGCATTTTGTGATCTCATGAGGCGCTTTGGCGTGCCATTGGCACCCGGTAAGACAGTGGGGCCGTCTACTTCACTCGAGTTTCTTGGAATAGAGCTCGATTCCGAAGAGGGGTGCTTCCCCTTGCCCAGGGAAAAGGTGGCGAAATTCGAGGCATCGCTTAAAGCAGGTATTAGCGCGACCAAAGTGAGATTACATCAGTTACAGCAGGTCGTGGGTCAACTGAATTTTGCCCTGAGGGTGATCCCAATGGCGCGCCCATTTTCCCGCTCGATTGCGCAGGCCATGGTTGGCCTTAAGGAAGGCCACCACCGCACAAGGCTCTCGGCTGAGGTCCGGCAGGACATGCTCATATGGTTGGCATTTCTGGCGGATTTCAACGGTCGGGTCGTGTGGAGCAAACCCGGGGTCTCCTCGGAGGAGTTGGGGTTGTGGACAGACTCGGCAGGGAGTGTTGGATTTGGCGCCATCTTTGGGAATCACTGGTCAGCACAAACCTGGCCGGCATGGTGGCACGAGATTGGGCTCACAGGTAACATAGGATTTCTTGAGCTTTTCCCTATTCTGGTGGCCTTGAAAACATGGCCCGAGGGATTTCGTGACCGCACTGTAGTGTTCTGGTCTGATAATATGACCGTTGTTGAGTGTATCAATAGTCAGGCTGCCCGCTGCAGATGGATCTTGAGATTGCTGAAGGAAATTGTTTTACTGTGTATGAGACTAAACGTCCATTTTAGGGCAAGACATGTGCCAGGGGTGTTAAATCAGGCTGCTGATGCGCTTTCTCGTTCCCGTATGCAGGCCTTCTGGGGTTTCCTACCCTCAGCGGACCCGGTGGCGGCACCTTTTCCCGAAGCTCTCTGGTCTCTCGGTGCCCCGGACTACAAGACCTCGTGGGAGAGAGTCTAGCTCCCAGAACAAGGAAGGCATACGAAGGGGCGTTCCGTTCCTATTGGTCCTTTTTGGGTTCTGCTGGGGGGGAGCTATGGGGCCAAGAGGAGTATGTCCTGAAGTTTCTGTTATCATTACGTCAGGCAGGCAAATCAGTAGCCACGGCACAAAGGCACCGGGCCGCTATTTCTTTCATGGCCCGAGCTCATGGTCTCCAGGACCCCACAGCGTCTTTTGTGGTTCAGAAGGCGCTACGTGGGTGGCAACGCCTTGAGGGTCGCAGAGTGGATGATAGGCACCCGATAGGTCTGGAAAGGTTGGCCCTGTTGATGTCAGTACTCCCTGCAACATGTTCATCACAATATGAGACAGTACTGTTTAGAGCCGCTTTTCATTAGCATTCCATGGGGCTATGAGGGTAAGCGAGCTGGTAGCAAGGAATAAGCAGGATACGGGGGGGACTGTGCCGAGAGCCCATCCGCATTACTGGGGAAACAATGGTAGTCTCCTTTGTCAGGTCCAAGACCGATCAAGGAGCAAACGGCGAGTGTGTAATAGTCCGCCGGATTCCCGGATCGCCCATATGCCCGGTAGCCTGCGTTGAGGAATATTTGGCGCAGAGGGCAGCAGCATGGGGGGGAAGCTTACTGAGGCAGGCCGATGCCACCCCGCTGACGAGGTTTCAGTTCCAACGGGTGCTTGCGATGGCAATTACAGCCGCAGGGTTAAACCCGTGTGAGTTCGGGACCCATTCCTTCAGGATAGGGGCTGCGACTGAGGCCACAGCCAGGGGTCTGAGTGTTGATAAAGTGAAACAGTTGGGGCGTTGGTCCTCGAATTGTTATAAACGGTACGTGCGGTTGCACATGTTGTGAAGCTAATATCATGAACTCACGTTTCTTGTTTTTGTTTGGTTTTACAGTTTCGCATGCTTACGAGGCGGGGCAGACTGTGCAGTCGACCCGACACCAGGGAACCAGCGGTCAAAGGACACCGGCTGTGGACAGAGTGGTGTGGGTCGTGGGCCACTCATACGTGAGGCGTGCCGCAGACGTATTCAAAGCAGGTGACATGATTCACATGGCTGGGGAATACGGGTACAGGGTGACCTTCTACGGAAGGGGCGGGCTCTGTATTGACCAGTTTCAGGTTTTTATGGAGGGTTTGTTAGGGCGGACGAGGTCACCGCCATCTATACTCATAGTGCATCTTGGGGGCAATGATTTGGTGACCATTGGTCGGCGAGTGCTTCTCGAGGTAATACTATCCACTGTAAGTTGGTTAGCAAAGAGGGTCCCTGGGTGCACAATTGCATGGTCCCACATGATCCCACGGAAGGTGTGGCGGGGGGCTAATTCTGTGTCTGCTTTAAATCATTCTGTGAAGAAGGTAAATAACAAAATTGGTAGATTGTTTCGTACGAATACATTGCATTCTATTCCGCATGGGTGTATCAGGGGGGATCAGATGTATTTGGAGGACGGGGTGCATTTGTCCCGGGTGGGGAATGATTTACTCATAGGAGACTTCATAGCTTGGTTGAAGAATTTGTAGCCATGACCTTTAAGTAGGAGTTTTGTGGGGGGTCCGGATAGCCGGTCAACTATCCGGGCCTGTGGCGGTAAGGTCATGATCGGTGAGCAGTAATTGGAAGATCCCTAGAGGTTTGGGCGTCACCCATTACGGATGGGAGCGCCCGGGGGGAGGCGGCCATTGGCCCCTCAAACGGGAGGCGGTCCCATCTAAGGATGGGACGCCGAAAGGGAAGGCGGCCATAAGCCCCTTCACTGGGGAGGAGGGGATACGGACCCCTCCTCGGAATTTCCCGGGGCCCGGACATCTGCGACGGCAGGTGTGGTAAGTTGTGTGGGGTGGGAGGGGGGTCTACGCTACCTTCTAGACACCTCACACGAGTCCTCAGACGACCACTAAGATGGCGTTGAGTTAACAGGGGGCCCCCGCTAAGGCAAGGGAAATTGGAAGTTGGCCCAGAGGTACAGTCCTCTGTGCGCCCGCCCCTCACAAGTGAGGGGGGAATTGGTATTGGGGATCTGACACCGGTTACGACCTTGCCGTTGGCCCGTAACGTTAGGATGTACAATTTCAATGTTCAGAAATGCATTTGCAGGATGTTTAGTATCGGCTAGGAGAACCTTTGTATTAGAGATGTGTTAAGGTCAGCCAAGAACATCGTACTGTATAAATGAAATTGTACATGATATGAAACTGTTATTTTAATGTTTTAATTTTGTTTCATATTTTAATAAATACGGCCGGGAAGGGTAACTCCCTCCCGCCTTCCAAAAGTTCAGAACCGTTTCCGTCTTCCCATCCTTGGGGATTTGTGTTGAGAGGGGGTGGCGGGTATCTCAGCCATAATGCATTATTCCTCCTCGTTTTTGCTTTACATGGAAAAAGCAAAATACCATTGTTTGTTTATGTGCAGGAAGGTGTCACTTCCTGCACATCAACAAACCTTTAGCCAAAGACCATTTTGTCACTTTTATGTGTGCTGCATGATGAAGCATCACACATGAAAGTGACAGAATTATAGTTCAGGATTGTTGTTGTAGCGTTGCCGCTAAGTTGTTAAACTTAGCACCATTGCAGTGGGAAACACATGGCGGCACCACATTCTTGTAAATATGGTGCAGTCTTGCGTTTCAGAAGTGCCGGAGTGTGTCAGTAAGCCAAAGACGCTGACACGCTCCGCCACTTCCTTGTACATATCCCCCTGAATTATTTAAATGAGCAGCAGTGCTTTGAAGCGGAAGTGGCCATCCCATGTATTATTTATTTGTCTGGCGTATTTAATATTTTGTATTGCGCAACTGAGCGAGAGGTTAATGGGTGCATCACATGAAACAAGAAACAGTAAAATACAACAAAATAAAATATAAAACATTTAAATAACAATACATATAAAATATAAGCAATAAATAAATTACAATGAAAACAATCAAATATATTGGCGGGAGCTAGGCGTTAACAGGTCTAGCACATGGAAACAAAAGGCGCAGTAGTAACCTCTTGGAAGCTGAGTTAACTAGGCGGATTTTCCTGCTATTTCGATAGGGATTGCCAACAGAGATGGTTTTGAGGTGTTTCATGAAGGAAGTGAGGTAATATTGTGTTCTTAATTCCCGGTGGTTCTGAGGCCACCGGTTAGTGGTTGTTTTAGTGCAGAGCGGTTCTGAGGGCCAGAAACACCCGAGGTGAAGGGGGCACATTCTTAATGTGCGAGGGTTCGTGTCATATTTAGCAACAGCAGAGTTGGAACCGGGTTCCCTTCTATTCTGATTTCCCTCTTACATCACATCTCGTTCTGTGACAGACTAATCTTCTTTTCAAATCTTTTTTTAAATTCTTACTTGTGCAGTAGCTATCAGTTAGAACCATTGTGTATAACTTTAGGATGTTATTTCGCGCACCGGAGCAGTATTACCAAAAAAAATGATAAGACCGGGAACAGTATAAGGAAGGCACAGTAAAGTATGGAAGCTTCTAGAAACTCAAGCATTGCAAGCGTACAGGAGATTTGGAAGGCATTTCATGGATGCGGTTAGGGTAAGGAACTCCCTCTATTGGCGTTCAAATTTCCTTCTACCCATCCATTTCTCCAGAATGGTTTCAATATGTCCTTCCGCGGCTTCACGCTGCCTTCAGGGGCGGCTAGTACAGCCTTGAGCCCCCTGGGTAGATGGGGTTTGTGAGTCCAGGACCCATGCTGCCCCCACAGCTTTTCTTCAAAGGACAGTGGTTCAGCCCTTCCTTGGTGCCTTCTTTCCCTCTTGTGCCGAGAGCGCCTTGAGCCTCTCAGATCTGCTGATTTTACGTTTGTCTCCAAGGAGCCTTTTCTGGGTGATGTCACTTCACTGGAAGAGGAGGTGAATTAAAGCTCTTCACTACAGAGGGTTATTTTTGTGCTTCATGAGGACCTAATTATTCTGTTAGAACCTTTCTCTTCATCTAAAGTACATTCATCCATCACTACTTATTTCTAGGAAGTCAACTTTTCTACCTTTTTGATCATCCAATTTCTGTGTGGAAAGAAAGCACGGCTCTTGACATATGTCAGAATCGTCTCTGGCAGATCCAGTGCTTTCCACCACTTGTTTCAAGCCGAGGATGTAAAACCTCTCCTGTTTATCTATTTAAAATTACATTAAATTCTTCAAATGTACACATTTCTTACCCATGTCCGCTAGGGGAATAGCTGCAGCATGAGCGGAGCTACTTGATACCCTCTCGCTAAGATTTGTAGGGTTGCAATGTGGCCTTCTGTGCATACTTTGGAAGCCATTACTGCCTGTGGCTAGGGAAAGAGGGTTCCTAGCATTCATGACAAGTATGTTAAAATATCAGTGTGAGGATTTCATGCATAAAATGACACTAAGAAAGGCAGCAATGTAATGCCTTAAACCTTTTTTTTAATTCCTGGGTTTTTACACCTTTAAAGCTTGCTTGCTTTGGTGTACATCATTAGGAAGAAATGGGCAAGGAATGAATAGTACTTGGATTTAGTTTATTGGAAGAGGAATGTATAACAAAAGTTATAATTACATTTCTGAAGTTTATTGTTCGGCACAGGCCACATTTAGAGTAGTCTATGACTTCTTTGTCCGGGATCTTTGCTTTTTCTACCTAATTGTGCAAGACGTCCTTTTTATACGTTTTTTTAATAATGATTGGATACTTTTCTATTCTATGAACAGTTAAAATATCTAAATGAATTTTATCATATACTAGTTTTTAAAGTCATGGATATTTTTATAATTACTGAAACGAGGGAAAAATACCTCTGAAATGTACTTTTATGGTTTTGTATACGAAGAAAACCGAATAAAGTAAATTTTGATTTGATTTTTGATTTGACTGTGGCTAGGGAAAGAGGGTTCCTATCATTCATGACAAGTATGTTAAAATATCAGTGTGAGAATTTCATCCATAAAATGATACTAAGAATGGCAGCAATGTAATGCCTTAAACCTTTTTTTAATTCCTGGGTTTTTACACCTTTAAAGCTTGCTTGCTTGCTTTGGTGTACATCATTAGGAAGAAATGGGCAAGGAGTGAATAGTACTTGAATTTAGTTTATTGTATAGGTAATTAAAACCATAACACACAAAACCATCGCATTAGTATAAACAACAGGAGTTAAAATCAGAAACAAGTTATTGAAAAAAGTAGGCAGATCGGTTAAAATGTCAATATCAAAAGATCATTTTTTGGTAAGTGACAAGTTGCATCAACATCATTATAGTGCCAGAGAGAAAGTGCATAATGCAAAAAAACAGTGAAAATGGAAAGGGGAGACCACTCGGTCACCCCGAACGTATGGATGGGTGCCCCGATCCCCCGGGAAACCGTTGCGGGCGGGGGGCGTGTCCCGGCCGGTATGCCCATAGCGGCGTGGTCGGAGCACGCCCCCGCCACCTAAAAGGGTTGTCCTAAACACCCGCCCGGAAGTCCGTGTACCGATGGGCGGGATGGGGGCACGGCCCCACCTTCCCGCTGCTGGATAAAGGCGCAGGAATCCAGGAAAGCGTCCTCTTGTTCCTGCGCTCTGAAGGCTGCACCACTCGTCGCTCGTGAGCCCTCAAGGGAACAAGCTGCAGTTTTTTGAACGTATAATCGTTGTTTTTTCTGTTTCAGTCGTCAAGGAGTAGCTGGGATCCAAGTCACTTCTGGAGGACAGGCTGAGCTAACGTTGAACGCGGACATGCCTGGTAAGAAGACTGGGAAGAGCTCCGAGATGGAACGTATGCTGCGCACATTGGTGAACCAAGTGTCGGCGATGGACAGGAAGTTCAGTAAAGTAGACCAGCTGGGTCGCGGCTTAGCGGTCCTCAGGAAACAAGTTGAGGCACAGGCGGGGCCCTCGGGGCGACCTAAGAGGGTCGTAGGGCCTGCTTTGCCAAACATTGCCCCAGGGGGACAAGGGGAAAAAGAAGAGGGTGAAAGCGGGTCCTAGCGAGGCCCCAGTCCCGATGGAGGTCCCACCGGTCCCAGTAGCACCAGCGTCCAGCCCGGTACCCACACCGGATGGGGGATTGCCAATCCCGGTGGTTATCACACCGCTGGATGACAACCAAATGCCTCTCGAATTAGCGCTTCAGTTGGCGGCTGTGTTACCCTGGTTGAAGAAGGGAGCAGGGGGATCCGCGGCTGTAGAAGACCCGGCCGACGAAGCTAGACTGATTATTGAGCAGTTAAGGCAGACAAGGGGTGCTGGGGCGGCGAACGTGCCTTCTATCTCTCCACAGGTGGCGAAGGTGGTTGCGGGCGAAAACCAGAATAAGTCGGCGGACACGGCTGGAGATGCGGCGGAAGCCGGTAAGAGATCACTCCCAATGATGAGTGAGGGCGCGGTACCCTCAAGGCGGGAAAGCTTGGCGCAACATATTCCCATGGTTACTAAGGAGATGGTGTGGGCTAACAAGTATATTAACATGTTTTCATTGTTAACTGATCATCGAGAGTTAGAATATGCCAAGACTCAGAAGGATTTATAGCACCCCAGTGTATGGCGGGCAAAAATGGCAGAATTCAGGGTCGAGGAGTCGATGATGAGCTGGATCAGGGCCTTTTCTATTTTTGTAGCGAATATCGCTGAACGTACACCAAAAGTGTTGAGTGACCTGGCTTGTTACCAGAGCAGGATCACGAGCTTCCATGAGAAGTATGGAGGAGAAGAATGGAAAGGGTATGACATGGCGTTTAGAAAAGCAAAAGAGTTTAATGAAACACTGACTTGGGATTGTTTAGATACGGTATCTTGGCATGCGCAGCTCTTGCCAGGATCAGCGGGTGGTTCAGGGTCGAGCACAAACGGCTCCAGGGCCTTTCCACAGAAACAGTCGCAGCCCTTTGGCCAAGCTACGGGGGGGAATCTCAGCCTAGAGCGGGCAGGAACGGAAGTAAGCGAGGAGTGTGTTGGGGTTTCAATAAGGGGACGTGCAGCAGGCCGCAAGGAACGTGTAAGTTCAGGCATGCGTTCTCCAGTTGTAGTAACACCTCACACCCTGAAGCTGCCGATCCATGGCCAATGGTACCGGAGGTAAAGGGGGTACCAAGCAGGATTGATACGGTGCCCCGGAAGTCCACACCTTCGCCCGTAGATATCCTGGCTTTGACCCCATGGCTGAACAGATACCCTGATCATGCGTCCGCTGGGATCTTGCGAGATGGCTTCTCACATGGCTTCAGGATCCCGGGGGGTGATTTTCGGGGGGCCCCCTCATGTAAGAACCAACTGTCCGTTCAGCACAACCCGGCGGTTGCCTCCAAAAAGATCACCAAGGAGGTTAGCTTGGGGCGGGTTGCAGGACCTTTTGGTGACCCACCAACGGTTGATTTTGTAAGTTCCCCATTAGGGGTGGTGCCTAAAAAGGACCCGGGGGCGTACAGGCTCATCCATAATCTGTCGGCACCGAGGGGGGCTTACGTCAATGAGGCGATCGATCCTGACATTTGCAGTGTAAAGTATGCATCTTTCGATGACGCAGTGGTAATGTTGAATCGCTTAGGTCCCGGAGCATTGTTAGCAAAGTCGGATATTGAATCTGCATTTAGGTTGCTTCCGGTGCATCTCCAGGATCAGTGCTTGCTGGGTTTTACATTTCAGGGGAAATACTACATGGATATGTGCATGCCAATGGGTTGTTCAATTTCGTGTGCATATTTTGAAATGTTTAGCTCCTTTCTGGAGTGGGTGTACTCAAAGGCCACAGGGCACCAACATGTGATGCATTATCTTGATGATTTCCTCTTTCTCGGCCCAGCGGGCACTCGGGACTGTGCACGGGCATTGCGGGACTTCTGCCTGCTCATGCGGGGTTTCGGGTTACCATTGGCGCCAGGAAAGACAGTGGGGCCGGCTACCTTCCTGGAGTTTTTGGGCATAGAATTAGACTCCGTGGAGGGTTGCTTCCGCTTGCCGGCGGAGAAGGTCTCCAAATTCAGGGCTTCCTTGTTGCAGTGTCTCCAGAGCGAGAAAGTGACATTGCACCAATTACAGCAAACAGTGGGTCAGCTTAACTTTGCATTAAGGGTGATACCGATGGCTCGCCCTTTCTCACGATCCATTGCCCAGTCCATGGTAGGCCTCAAGGAAGGGCACCATCGCACGAGACTGTCGGCGGAGGTTCGCCAGGACATGCTCATCTGGCTGGCATTCCTGGTGGACTTCAACGGCCGAGTGGTCTGGAGCAAACCCCCGGCCTCGTCGGTGGAACTGGGCTTATGGACCGACGCGGCGGGCAGCGTGGGGTTTGGCGCGATCCTCGGAAACCATTGGTCGGCCCAAAGATGGCCAGCATGGTGGGAAACCAACGGTTTGACGAATAACATTGGCTTCCTAGAGCTCTTCCCCATCTGGGTGGCTCTGTCGGCATGGCCAGAGGAATTCAGAGTTCGCTCAGTGGTATTTTGGTCCGATAACATGACTGTGGTTGAGTGCATTAATCAGCAGGCAGCACGCTGCAAATGGATATTGCGATTGTTGAAAGAAATTGTGTTGAAATGCTTGAGATTAAATATGCAATTCAGGGCAAAACATGTGCCGGGTGTACTAAATAATGCAGCTGATGCGCTCTCTTGTTTCAAAATGCAGGCTTTCAGGGATTGTTTACCCTCAGCGGAGCTAGTGGCAGCGCCATTTCCCGAAGCACTATGGCAAATCGGCGCTCCGGACTACAAAACCTCGTGGCAGCCAGTTTAGCGCCCAGGACAAGGAAATCTTATGAAGGGGCGTTCCGCTCGTACTGCGCCTTTTTGGGCCCGGCAGGGGAGCATAGACGGGGTCAGGAGGAGTCCTTTGTCCAATTTTTAGTGGCACTTCATGAGGAAGGCCGGTCAGCGGCAACCGCAAGTCGGTATAAGGCCGCCATATCATTTATGGCTCAGCTCCATAGGATCAGGGACCCGACGGACTCCTTTCTAGTCAGGAAGGCTATGCGCGGCTGGCGGCACTTAGAAGGGTGCAGAAAGGATAACAGGCACCCAATAGGGTTTGACAAGTTGACCTCCTTGCTGGCTAAACTAGAGGAGACTTGCTCCTCGCCTAGCGAGGTTATACTATTTCGGGCAGCGTTCGCATTGGCGTTCTATGGGGCCCTGCGGGTGAGTGAACTAGTGGCTGCCAACAAAAGAGATACAGAAGGGGGTCTGCGCAGGGATCACATCCAAGTAAGGGGGGATTCTTTGCTGATCTCGATAGCCAAGTCAAAGACGGACCAAGAGGCACAGGGTAATAGCGTTGGTTTGCAGCGTGCTCCAGGTAGTCCCGGTTGTCCAGTAAGGCATGTTGAAGCCTACCTAAAACAAAGGGTGACAACCTGGGGGGGGGCCTTGCTGCGACATACGGACGGCACCCCGTTGACTAGGTTTCAGTTTCAGAGGGTGCTGGCAATCACGATTGCAGCTGCGGGCTTGAACCTGAGTGATTTTGGGACCCATTCATTCAGGATAGGGGCCGCTACGGAAGCTACGGCTCAAGGTCTGCAGGCAGACAATGTTAGGCAGTTAGGCCGCTGGTCTTGGAACTGTTTCAAGAGGTACGTGCGACTGCACATGTTGTAAGTTACTGATGAAGTGCACTCACACTTGTTGTCTTTTGTTTGGATTACAGTTTCACGAGCCTGTGACGCAGGGCGGAAATTGGGACCGGCCCAGCATCAGCTAACCACCACTTCAGGAATAAGGAATGGAGGACGTGTGGTCTGGGTCGTGGGCCACTCATACGTGAGGCGTGCTGGGGACATATTCAAGACAGGTGATGCGATCCACACATCTGAGGAATATGGGTTCAGGGTGTCCTTCCATGGGAAGGGCGGCCTGTGTATTGACCGACTGCAAAGTTTTGTGGAAGAATTACTAGGGCGGCACAGGTCACCGCCATCTGTAGTCATAGTGCACATTGGGGGCAATGACTTGGTGAGACTGGGCAGACGAGCTTTAGTTGAGCACATACTTTCTGCAGTTAGCTGGTTAGCAAAGAGGCTCCCGGGATGTACAATAGCTTGGTCTCACATGATTCCGAGGAGGGTATGGCGGGGTGGTTTGTCCACAACAGCGTTGAACCATTCGGTAAAGAGGGTCAACCATAAAATGGAGAATTTGTTTTGCTCTGCTCATCTTCAAAGCATATCTCATGGGTGCATCTGGGGTGATCACTGTTATTCTGATGATGGGGTACACCTGTCCAGGGTGGGGAATGACTTATTGATAGGAGACATGATAGCTTGGCTAGTGGGGTTGAGGAGACATGACCTATAGGAAGTGTGGGGGGGGCCCAGATAGTCGGTCAACTATCTGGCCTGTGGCGGTAAGGTCATGATCGGTGAGCAGTGATTTCAAGGTCCCTAGGGGGGGGCGCCACCCATTATGGATGGGAGCGCCCGGGGGGAGGCGGCCATTGGCCCCTCCCATGGGGTGGGTGGCACCCATTACGGATGGGTTGCCCAGGGGGAGACGGCCATAGGCCCCTCCCAGGGGGAGACGGCTATATGCCCCTCCCCAGAATTTCCCGGGGGCCGGATATCCGCTCCGGCGGAAGAGAGTGCGGGGAAAGGGGGGGAGTCCACGCTGTCCTTCTTACGGATACCCCGCACAGGAACTCAGACAACCTTAAGATGGCGTCGAGTGAACGGGGGCCCCCACGACAAGGGAAGTTACAGTTGGCTACGAGGGTAAAGTCCTCTGCGCGTGCGCCACTCACACGTGAGGGCGGGAATTTGGTGTTAGGGATCTGACACCGGTTAAGACCTTGCCGTTGGCCCCTAACGTAAGGATGTACAAATTCATATAATGCATTTGTCATGATGTTAGACTTAGTTAGGAAATCTTTGTATTAGAGATTTGTTAAGGTTAGGCTGAATACCTGTCTTCATTAAATGTAATGGAATGTTGAATTTGTACATGATACATGAAACGTTTTTAATTTAAAGTTTAAAATTTTGTTTCATATTTTGATAAATACGGCCGGGGGGGTCGTGAGGCCCCCCTGCCTTCCAAAAAGTTCAAACTGTGTCTGTCTCCTCCCATTGGGATTGGTGGTGAAAGGGGTGGCGGGCATCCAGGCCCATATGAGATTTCCCTTGGAACTGATGTCACTGACAATCACCCTTAACCCTTTCGATGCTGATGACGAGCTCAGCTCGTCATGATGCACAGTTGAGCTGTGCTGATGACGAGCTGAGCTCGTCATGAATAAAGAATAATTGAAATTTCCAGCACAGGGGGGGAAAACGCCTAGCAGCCAAGAGGTTAATCTTACCCATTCAATATTTCATCCACACCAGTGCCAAAATACCCGGCACCGGTGTGGATGAATGATTGAATGTAAGATTAAGGGTGATTGTCAGTGACATCAGTTCCAAGGGAAATTTCATTTTTAGGTGTTCTGATCTTGAATAGACTACACCGTATCCACCCGCATTTGGGTGGTTCTTCTTGCTTTGTAGAGTGCTTGTACACAGTCTTTTTGCTGAGCATATTTGATTTTCTTCTAGCAGCAATGGCAGAGAATCATGGTCTGTCATTTGATGATGCAGACTTACAGTTGGCATTAGCCGACTTTCCAGACTTACTAGATGTCACACCGGTAACTGTTGTGACCAGTGAAGAGGAATGGGGCAAGCTCCTGGGCCTTAAAAAATCCATGACGAGAACAGCCTTACATGGGACCATTATGGCCCAATATCTACGCAATGATTGCGCCCCTACTGGGCTTATAGTTACCAAAGCCCCCAGGCTTTTTTTAAAAGACAAAGATTTTCTAAAAAGTTGGGCAATGATCGCTTGGCGCTGTACAAGGGATTGGCTAATTCTGATTATTAAGACTTCTAAATTGGCAGCTAACGCCATTTTGGTTGAAATCCAGATCACTGAATCTAAGATTAAGGCTACCCTCTCTGACAAAATCTTCCGTAAGAAGAAAGAGGAGTCTGACAAAAGTAATAGCGACTATAAAGATCACATTCTCTTCACCAAAATGGAGAAATTTAAGAAGGATCTTGAGAAATTCAAACTTGAACGGGTGTATCCCTACACCAGTGAGTCCTATGCTCCGCCCGTTTTCAATTCTAATAATCGCAAAACTAGTTCCAACTATGGTACTTCTGATTCAGACGGTAACACCTCGGGTAGTGACTCTAGCAGTGAAAATCAGTCCAGACCATACAGAGGCCGAGGTAAGAGAAACTTTAATCAGTATTGGCGGGGTAACCAACATAATCAGGGACCACAACAGTGGTGGCCACCCAACCCCTGGCAATATGGGGGTCCCGGTTTCCCTCCTAACCAACAGAATCCGTTCCAACCTCCCATGGGCCCCTTTTTACCCAACTTCCCGCCTGCTTTTCCCGCACAATTTAATGGACAGCCTTTTTTAGGGCATGGCCACGGCAGGTCACGGGGCAGGAGGAGAGGCCATACTCCAGCTCTAACACCAGCACAACCCCAAGTACAGTTCAATTCACCACCAACGACGAGCTCGACTCGGAACCTACGGAGCACCACGGCCAAGAACAAAGAACAAACCCCCACGGAGACAGCATCGTGATCAATCTGAGCAGTCGTACTCTCACTCAGATTGAACAAACGGCCCTCAATAGAGGCTTGGGTTTTGTTCCCACTTATCGGAATGAACATTTTGAAACCCGATTAGAACTGGCTAAGTTCATCAGGAAGGTGCGATTGCACTTCTTCTTCATTGATAAAGAAAAATCAGACCAAGAGGAAGCTGTGGCTAACACAGGACTCAGACCAAAATCGACCTTTAATCCACCAACTCACCTCATGCCAGCTAATGTGTTGGCTTTTGAACAGGCAATTGAAAGGGACATCGATGAGCTGTTTAAACATGATGTGAAGCCATTTTACAATCTCCCGAAAGCAGAGCACCAGGCCCTCAAATCATTATCAGCTGACAAGTCCTTAACCATCAAACCCGCCGATAAAGGCGGGGCAATTGTCATCCTGGATACTGAGACGTACAGAGCCGAATGCCTCAGGCAACTCAGCGATGTAAGATCCTATCGCCTACTAGATCAGGATCCAACAGCGGACCTACAAAGAACTATTCGTAACATGACGGAAGAGGCACTCAATGAAGGATGAGTCACTGAGTCAGAGGCCAGATTTCTAAACACCGAACATCCAGTGATCCCATATTTTTACATCTTACCCAAGGTGCATAAAGAGAAACGTCCTCCACCGGGTAGACCGATCATTTCGGGCATTGGGTCGCTCCTAGAACCCCTGTCGACTTTTGTTGACCACTTTTTACGCCCGATGGTCCTAAAAATGCCAACCTATCTTAAGGATACCACCGACGTCTTACGTCTACTACCCGACCTGGACTTTGACATTACATCTGACCTGTTGGTCTCGTTCGACGTAGAGGCTTTATACACCTCGATACCCCAGGACGAAACCCTGGAAGTCATCCATTCTCTGCTTGACACTACCGAGAGGGATACCATCACCCCGGTACATTTCATCATGGCCTGTGCCACTCTGGCCATGAAGAAAAACTTTTTCAAGTTCGAAGAGAATATATACCTACAAGTGTCTGGAACCAGCATGGGGAGCGTTTATGCCCCCAGCTTGGCTAACCTCTACGTACACTACTTCGAAAAACGGTTTGTCTTGGATGAGTCAAATCCATACTTTGAGCAGATAAGAACCTGGAAACGATATATCGACGATATATTGATGGTATGGCGGGGCTCCAGAGAAAGTTGCCAGGATTTCCTGGGATGGTTGAACAGCCGGAATGCTTTTCTACGTTTCACCATAGAGATTGGCGAAAATAGTCTGGCCTTTCTCGATCTGATGATTAAAGCAACCACTACGGGACTGCAGTCCGAACTTTACAGAAAACCCATGTCCAGAAATTCCCTGTTGTTATACGACAGCCATCATCCGAAGTCCCTACGGGACAATCTGCCTTTTGGGCAATTTCTACGTGTACAAAGGAATTGTTCCACAGACATGGCTTTCAAAACACATTCCACTGCACTAAAAAACCAGCTGGTCAAAAGAAAATATCCTCCTCGTTTGGTGCATCGAGCCATGAAGCGAGCGAGCAACAATAACCGAACAGCACTACTGGAGCCTAAAATCCCGAAAGCACCTCTAGAAAGGTTGACTTTTGTACATACTTTCGGTACATTGTCTCACAACATTAAGAAAGCTGTGAAGAAACGGTGGCCCATTTTAAATTCAGGACCCCACTCCATCCAACAGCCACTGTTCTCCTTCAAGAGAGGACCCAATCTGCGAGACAGAATGGTTCACACCAGACCGCGTGATGAGACCCCCAGAGCAATAGGTACCCTTTGGGATTTACCACCGGTGTCCGGCCACCATCCATGTGGCACATGTCAATCATGCGTCCAAACAACTAAAACCACAGAAATTGACATCGGGACTTCTAGGCCTTGGAAACAGGTGAAGTTCACTAACTGTAACAGTGACAAACTCATTTATCTAATCACCTGTCCCTATGGGCTTAGATATGTGGGGATGACCACCCGTAAGATCAAGGTGAGGCTGTCTGAACACAGAAGTACCATCAACTGTAGAAGGCAGGCCACCAAACTCACTACCCACTTCATCACTCAAAATCACTCACCTACATCATTCATATGGACAGTTTTAGAAAAACCATTCATTCCCTCTCATGTCACCAATGTGAGTGAATTCCTTCACAAGAAAGAACAGAAATGGGTTTTAAAGCTTGGCACTGACCGCACAGGGTTAAATGATGACATACCCTGGTCATCTTTCTGAAACCATTATTATAATTGTCTGACCAAGATATTTGTGATCGTGAACTCCTTCATAAAATACCATGCTTAACAGATAGATCCAGCACATATCCTTTAACTATTGGAGATCTACTTGCCAAATGAAACTTCAGTCCTTTGTAATGTTCATAACATTTCCTCTTTGCCAAATGCCGAAATCGGCACTTTTTGCCGATGTGTATTTACTTATAACATCAATAACATCTAGGTAGCGCGCCATTGGCTAATCCCGCTGTATGCCTAACCAATTATAATATTGCTAACACACTCTATGGGTGACGCGCACGTTTAGCGCGTCACGTGACTTCTATGCCCAATGGTTAGTAGGATAATAAAACGGAAGGACAACAACCTGCCGGTACCTCCCCAGACGGCACAGATGCCGTGCTGGAGTACCGACGGTTAGGTGAGTGTCCTCAATGCTTGAGGCCCCCCGTTTTCAATAACCGCATCCTCATAGAGCATATTGGTCAGTCTCTCCTGCATTGTCAGTTTACCGCGATTATTTGAATTTCAACTCAAGTGCACCTTTTAATTCTCGAGCGCTCATCCAGGCTGTGCTAAACCACGGGAGCATTGCTTAGGTGCTAAGATACAAATATGCGCTCCTGCACTGTTATTCTACCGCTACCAGTTAAACTAAACTACGAGAGCATTTGATAGCGTTCATCCAGGCATTGTAAGACTACGGTAGTTTTATTTAGGTGCTTAGACACCAATATGCGCTCTTAACATCAGAGCCAGCTGGTCCACTCTGATAACAGCTGATGTATGACTATGAACACCCAATATGGAGCGGTAAGAACACTCTAAACTACACTGTTAGTTTACCGCTATCACTTAAAAATATAATTGCATCTGAAAGTTTCTAGAGCGTTCGTCTAGGCATTGTGAGACTACGGGGGCATTACTAAGGTGCTGAGATACCAATATGCGCTCTACCCATCAGAATGATAACAGCTGATCCACTTTGACAGCTGGTTTATGGTTATATTTTCCTGATTTGGGGCAGTTAGAACATTCTGAAAACAGCCCCGCTTGCTATGCTAGATTTTACATTAAATTTTACATTATACTCATCCAGCCACGATAGACCTGTGTTCAGCACTTTTGCGGTGATTAATTCAGTCACTTGAATTTATTCACCCTTACAGAGCGGTGCTTCACCAATATCCTGAGCCGCAGCCAGGTGGGGTGAGGTCTCTACTTCTCAAAAACCAGGTAAGAAGTAGTGTGAGAAACTTGTAAGGTTTCAATTTCTAAAAACGCCATTACACTAG
Organism: Lissotriton vulgaris; assembly: GCF_964263255.1. NCBI lineage: Eukaryota > Metazoa > Chordata > Amphibia > Caudata > Salamandridae > Lissotriton > Lissotriton vulgaris. The sequence continues at coordinate 140,677,672 of NC_141700.1, read as the reverse complement.
TATAAACAGTGTGGTTATCCATAGTCTTTTAATATGGATCTCACCTAAGTTGACAACTACAACAGGTGTAACAGAAGGCATTTTTCGGACGGATGGTGAGTGATATGCTTACGCCATGCTTTTATCTTTCAGTCCACTGCAGACTGTGTGAGAAGACTTGGAACAAGCACACCTAGGATGTCCAGGTGACATTTACATATTGATGTAGTTCCAGTACTCTTTTTCTCCTAATTTATGACACTTCTATCACTTTTTTGGGGGTTTTTTTCTGCTTGCAGTAGCGTAATACATAGGTCCTGAAGAAAGCAAGGCTACTGGCCCTATTTGCTGAAACATGTCGACCACGTTCCACCACTAGACAGTTTATAAAGTTTCCCTGTCTTGGCTATTTTTAACATTGGTGCTGGGAGTTTAACCCTAATAAAAAAAATGTTTGCTCCCTAAACCAATTTTATTCACTCTTTTCCTTGGTTTTCCTTTGCACTGCACGGTTTCTTACCCCATTGGCCACATCACCAACACTCTTATACCAACATACACTGACTAACAGGAAGGCCTATCTCTTTCTGTTAGAGAACAAGATCATGTACAGTGTTGGTCCTCGGAGCCCCAAATGATGAAGGGCGGTTCCGAGTGGTGACTGATGGGTGCCAGAGACCAGACACTAACTTGACCTGGCCTTTTCACTATCTTTCCAGTCATATGGCTAGAGGTAGCATTTCACTTTCACCCTCTCTGTCCTGAATAGTTGCCTGTTGAACTCTTGACCCTCTGATACTTTTCTGTGATATATGAATTTGTACATGATACATGAAACGTTTTTAATTTAAAGTTTTAAATTTTGTTTCATATTTTAATAAATACGGCCTGGGGGGTCGTGAGGCCCCCCTGCCTTCCAAAAAGTTCAAACTGTGTCTGTCTCCTCCCATTGGGATTGGTGGTGAAAGGGGTGGCGGGCATCCAGGCCCATATGAGATTTCCCTTGGAACTGATGTCACTGACAATCACCCTTAATCTTACCCATTCAATATTTCATCCACACCAGTGCCAAAATACCCGGCACCGGTGTGGATGAATGATTGAATGTAAGATTAAGGGTGATTGTCAGTGACATCAGTTCCAAGGGAAATTTCATTTTCACTGTTCGTGTTGGCACCCAGTCCCTTGGGCGGCTGTGCCACTCCCTCTATTATTTTAACATAATGCAAAAAAAACATTAGAGGAATACTCCAAAATTAATTCAAGTGCCATTAGTTGAATTCCGAAAACAACAGTTGATGGACAGAATGCAGAACAATGTCATACATGCACCCCAGTACAGAGATCTGGGCCTAAATCCATCATTTTTTTGCACTCCACACCACCCCAGTTCAGACATGGCCATTAGCAAATCAGCCTTGACCCTGTGCCCCATGGGAACAGTCCAGCCCGAACTGCCAAGCCATGTCTTTCCTGGACCGGAATCAAGCATCCTAGGACCAGTTTCTGGCTATCAGCCGTCTTCAGCCAGGATAGCTTGACTCCAGTGGTGTGGAGAGCATGGGACTCAAGTCTGAGCATACCCATCCCACTCGGGGTGACAAATGCAAAAACAACAGTTGATGGACAGAATGCAGAACAATGTCATACATTCACCCCAGTACATCCATCGTTTTTTTGCACTCCACATCTCCACAGTTCAGACATGGCCATATGCAAATCAGCCTTGACCCTGTACCTCATGGGAACAGCCCAGCCCGAACTGCCAAGCCATGTCTTTCCTGGACCGGAATCAAGCTAGTGAGAAGCAGTGCTGCTGCTTTTGTTACATCCTCCAGATTAATGCTGCAATGTTTAAAATTCGCGCAGATATCTGAGTTTGAATGAGCTACAAAAATCCTCAAAAATAAAATCACTTTCTTTATTTTTTTGTTTTGCAATCAGAAATAATAAAGCATAATTATATTGATTATATTTGCCAAGTTCAAAGCTATGTTTTAGTACCGTCTTCAACATTTCATGCCTAATATGTGTATTTACCTCTGAGTTCAGCAGGAAGAAGGTACTCTCTCAAATCAGATCTAGCTCTAGCGTTATTGTTTCCATGTGTTTATTTCTGCAGCACTAACTCTGTTTGAAATTATTTCAACTAGTAAACTTTATATTGGTTTGTAAATAGCTTTCTTTTTTATCAGTGTATTTTGAGTTTTTTTCTCCTTCATCACTTTTGCAGGGCAAACGCTAATTGCGAATCGCAAATTGAGAATGCCTTCCCATTCATTCCTATGGGCCTCTAGGCCAATAGGAATGAATGAGGAGGTATTCCTTAATTGCGACTCGCAATTTGCGAGTCGCAATTAAGGAATGTTTAGAAATTGCACATTTTTCAGCGGTTTCTTCATGCATAGGCTTTTGCAAATTCTTAATTGCGATTCCTTAAAAATCGCAATTAAGAAATCGCAAAAGCCAACAATGATGCATGTGCCTGTATGCCCTGTCACATTACTTCCTCACTCTTCCCCACTCAACCTGCCTCCGGATCTTAACTTGACCCTTTTTCAACTCCGCCAGAGTTTTTATCCTTGATAAAAAAGAAACAGAGGGGTGTTAGATCATTCATCGTGTGACAAAAGTGCCATTTACATGCTGGATCAGCCCAGCCTAATTTTTGCGAGTATCCAGCATTTTTATTGGCCATTGGGTGTATCAGTTTGCAAATGTGGTGATTCAATTGCAGTGCATTGACTAGAAAGAGGCATTGAATAGCAAAACAAGCCCATAGTTATGCCTAAGCAGGGCCAGACTGGCGGTAGCAATTTTCCCTGTGTACCGGATGGGTGGGGAGAGTTTTTTGAGTGGTGGGGGACAGGTTTTTGTTACTGGGGGCTGGTTTTGTAGACATGGCTTGGCAGTTCAGGCTGGACTGTTCCCATGAGGCACAGGGTCAAGGCTGATTTGCATATGGCCATGTCTGAACTGGGGTGGTGTGGAGTGCTAAAAAACGATGGATTTAGGCCCAGATCTCTGTACTGCTGTGAATGTATGACATTGTTCTGCATTCTGTCCATCAACTGTTGTTTTTGCATTTGTCACCCCGAGTGGGATGGGTATGCTCAGACGTGAGTCCCATGCTCTCCACACCACTGGAGTCAAGCTATCTTGGCTGAAGACGGCTGATAGCCAGAAACCGGTCCTAGGATGCTTGATTCCGGTCCAGGAAAGACATGGCTTGGCAGTTCGGGCTGGACTGTTCCCGTGAGGCACAGGGTTAAGGCTGATTTGCATATGGCCATGTCTGAACTGGGGTGGTATGGAGTGCAAAAAAACGATGGATTTAGGCCCAGATCTCTGTACTGGGGTGAATTTATGGCATTGTTCTGCATTCTGTCCATCAACTGTTGTTTTTGCATTAGTTGAATTCCAGCATGAAGGGGATTTATGGTATGACAGCAAGGAGCCAATTACATATATAAAAAACATAAGATCTCTTTAGATCGATCAAGTGTTAAAATGTATTTTGTGTCCCTTATAGTCATATGCACTATAATCAATTTGAAGCACTCTAATCTCCAGATATATTATACAGTTACTGGTACCAATAAGTATTCTGTAAGGCTTAATAGTGACCCTTTCCCAGCCCGAATTAAAAATGTCAAAAATCGACAGCTGATATTTGGGTTTGTGGATCGCAAGCAAGCAATGATAGTTTGCCTGCAGGTGCAAATTCCCTGTTCATTAAAAAAAGTTTTCAAAAATGTTCTTTTTTCTTTTATCAATCCTGGACATACACACACAATGTGGACAATATTCTCAAACCCGATTATTGCAAAGTCTGTAGATGCTTTAGTCCATTCATTTTCTTTGCCTGGAGTTTTTGCCAAAACGGTAGTGCATAAAGTCAATTTTCAATTTTCTGGACCTGCCAGTTTCTAAATATGGTTGGATTTTAAGGTTTTTGTATTCATTAATTACTGGCCAGGCATGGGCTCTAATGGCTAATTTCTCCTTATCCTTTAAAACAGATACTTTCCATGTTATATTATTAATGAGTTTGTTTAAAGCGGTATGTGGAAGATATTTTTCCGAAACTGATTAGAAACCTAATTAATTTATTGCTGTGTGTAAGAAAATGTTGGCTGGCGTTTTCTCTTTCCATTGCAACTTTTGCCACAAGGCTTTACACAGATGATTTTCTGAGGCAGTTCTTATTCTAGTCCATGTTTTCACGTATGTTCCCGTCCTTGCTATTGTTTGATTAGTGAGACCAAATTCCAGTCTTCTTTGGACTGGTGATGCTTTCAGAGGCAGATGGAAAGGTGATCTAAATACTTTGGAGATGATCAAGTTTAGGAGAGCTGCATCCCTGCCATGGAGGACTTCACTACCATAATAAATTGCTGGTAACATCCTTGCTGAAATCACTTTAAGCAATGGTGCATAACTGGAACCTTCTAGAGTTCTTTGTAAATTTCAAAAAGTTTGAGTTAAGGAAGTAGCCTTTCTTTTGAAATCCATTTTATGTGGTTTAAAAGTCCGCCGTTGATCAAAAAGAACCCCCAGCTATCTATCTGTAGTTGTCTGCTCCACCTGGTTGTTTCCTTAATACCATTTGCACCTCTTCTTTATTTTTCTGCTAACTTCCATCATTTTTGTTTCCTTTAAGTTGACTGTCAAGCCATTTTTTGTGGAGTATATAAAAAGTTGGTTTATGAGTCTCCGTAAGCCAATTTTTGTGTACTTAATAGTATGACATCATCTGCATATAAAAGGTAGATATGGGCGTAGAGCCCAAATTTGGGTGATGGGAGTTTACTTTATCTAGATCTGTCGAGATATTCACTGGAAATAGATTGAATAGGTATTTGGCAAGGACACAGCCCTGCTTTAGGCCCCGTTGTGTCTTTATTTTCTTCGAGTTCCATCTCCTAGGCTAGTTCCATCTCATAAATGGGGCGAGGAGGTGAGGGCTAGCAATAATGTTCAAAATACTAACTGGTAATATTAATTATTATTAGGGCTCCTGTTTCTATGGTATTTATTTTTGAACATTTCAGTCTTTATTTATCCATATATTTTTTGGGGTCATCCTATTAGTATTTACTCATATTTATTTTGTGTTTTGAGACAAAAGGGATCGGTAAAACTGTATATTTATGTATTCATTTAACTAGTAAACATTCACTCATACTTTGATGCCTGTCACATTCTAGCAAATTAAGCAATCAAATATATCAAAACACTACATACACAGGTAAATAATAGCATTATTTACAAATATTGTAACCTATGCTTGTATTTTAGGACATCTCATTATGTTTTTACATCCTCATAATATTTATCTGCCCAGCTTTTGGTCTGGAATTTATGAAGGACAGCATGGGAGTAACTTACAAGAAGCACAATTTACTGTATTTTTCCTCTTTAAAAAATAAATACAGATTGGAAAAAGATTGTTTTCTGTCTATTTATCTGTAAAAATCTGTAACAACGGAAAAGTGAGAGCCACAATTATTATTAATCCTCCAGTTCCTCATCATAGTCTTAATTTGCAACCCACCCACAACTATTGCTCAGTCTTTGGGCCTGATGTTGAAGAGATATTCCTGAAGGATTCTTGCCTTTCCTGTACCACCCACAGTTTACAAGATAAATCTCTTCCTCCAATGCCCACATGTACTCTTGTTTCTCTTCTCTACTTACTATCAGACATGATTATGCACAGTCTTAGTATTTCATTGTGAAGCATGAATAATGTTTGCTGTGTTAGAACCGGTACGAATGCTAGGGGTATATACATTCATTCACTTAGGGCCAGATGTAGGTAATTCTGATTTACCGACTCTTAAATACCGACTCATACCGATTCGGTATTTAACACCATCGGTGCGGTGCAGATTCCCCCCGTGGGCTGAAGTTTTTAAAAACCCATTGTTCATGACGAGCTCAGCTCGTCATGAGTGTACGAGAGGTGTACCTCATGACGAGCTGAGCTCGTCATGAGCATCGAAGGGGTTAAGAGTCGGTAAATTGGAAGGAGGCAGATGTAGGTAAAAAATTACCGAATCTGTAAGAGTCGGTATTTACCGATTCTGTAAATACCGAATCTGTATTTCCCATTGATTCCTATGGGCCTTGAAGCCCATAGGAATCAATGGGAAATACAGATTCGGTATTTACAGAATCGGTAAATACCGAATCCTGCAAGGGTGCAGGGGGTGTCACTTTGACACCCTCTAGCACCCCAATTCCGGACTTGTGTGCCAAGTCATGTGGCACACAGACATGCCCTAACGGCATGTCTGTGTGTCCCATTGCACAGGTGTGCATGCACACCTGAATTCGGTATTTTACCACCCAATAGGATTGGGTGGTAAAATACCGATTTTTAAGGGCCTGTGGCACTCTTAGGAGTGCCACCTACATGTGGTTTTTCCGAATCGGTAAATATACCGATTCGGTATTTTACCGATTCTGTAAATTTACCGATTCGGTAACTTTACAGAATCGGTAAAATATAGGCCCCCTACATCTGGAAACCCTAATACTAGTCGGTAACGGCCGAATTCGGCCGTTACCGACCGGTATTAGGGCTCCTACATCTGGCCCTTAGTGTGTTAAAACCTATCATATTTCAGCTCTTGGTCCATATCATCCTTCATAAATGTTCATCTGAGGTGCTTAATATAAAGGGCATTCTCAAGATTTCCCTCTAAGGGACATGCATTGCAATATTATCTATTTTTGAGGCTCTACATTATATGAACCAGCTCTATATGGCAGAGTTGTCCAACTTAAGGCAGGAGTTTTCTGGAATCATGCAAGGTGTGGAGGATACTATGGGGTCTATTAGGATGGCGAGCAGATCGCCACCGCCCGTATGGCGGTGGCAATCCACCTGCCATTTCCGTCTGCCCACCTCACATTTTCCCCGCCATATTACGATGGCGGTGGGGACACAGGTGGACAGAAAGACCATATGCGAGTTTTCCGCCCGATTGCCTACCGGGCGGAAAAGACCTGCAATATGGTGGCGGTGCCTTCCAGGACCTTCATCCATATTACGATGATGGCGGTCTCATGCCTTTCCATTAATATCTTTTTTTTCTCTTCATTTTGACACAAAAGAAAAAGCTTGGGTTTCGTTTTTTGCCCATGAAATAAATTAGTATGTGTTTAGAACCTCATGTGTTTAATTACCTTAACATAAGAAGTCGTTCCAAAGAACAGAGTAAATTCCAAAGGAAAGTAAACTATGTTTTGTATTGAAATCACCCGGATTTAGAGAGACTGGTAGGAGAAGTTGTGTTACCTGAATATATGCATTAGCAAAACAATGACATGTAAAGCTATCCCACTGAGTCTGCTTTGTTTCAGGGCTAGAGACAGACCACGAATCTTATCTATGTAAATGGCCGAAACAAGATAAACTATCAAATCATCTCTAATGTGGGTACTGACTGAAACGGGTAAGGGACTGTAAAGCAGAGTGACTGCAGAGCGTAAGCACAACTTGAAAACTGAGCATTTTCCAAGAAGCAAGATCTTTTTGTAGATGTTGCAGATGCAGAATCCCCTGATCCTTTGTTTGATCTGTGTGCTTGAGGTTGTCTTAGCATATTAGAATGACCCTTTGTTATGTGTGCTCCAGATGGGATCTCTTGCACGAAGAGAAAATGCAACCTGCGCTCCCGCACGCACACCTTACAGGGAACTGTGTGGAGCACCACCACATATTGTAAAAATGTACCTTTCCTCTGGATTATTTTATAATGCTAGAAAGCAGTTCCTTGCCAAATAATCTCTACTCAGCTCAAATGTCCTGTACATTGTTTTAGGCACATAAGAATATTCGCATTCCCTCCATTTTAAAGATCACTGTCCTACATTGAGTTAGAAGGCTCTGTAGAATGCAAGGTATTGCCTCCATATATTCCCAAGTTGAGCCACATGCTACAGTGGTTCTTAATGCAGCCCTTAGTACTGGTATTTCATCTATTTCTGAGCTCTTTGAATGTAAAACAAACACAGAACTAACAGACAGGGAGATAAAGCAATTTGCCCACGATCAAGCAATAGATGGACAAGCACAAAAGTTAAGACTAAAACCCTGGTAGTATTAGTAAATTATAGGAAACTCACCAAAAGTTCAGCAAAATGAACTATAAACCAAATTGACTTCCTTTTAATAGTCAGAAAAACGTACCAATAAACAAATACACAGTTACACTCTAGGGATCTTCAGACATTTCTTGTTTAAAAATCAAGCTCCTTGTTAGAACTTGTTGTGTTTGATCTACATATCAACTTAAAGATAGTTCGTGAAATAAGTAGTAAAATGCAACATATCAATTTGCTATGCAGATTAATATCATGTTTGGTGTCTTGTTTCGTTATAAACATGAATATCTTAAAAATTATCTGATAAAATGTAATAAGTATAACACTTCTTTGACTTTACCTGGGAATTGGCTCCTTAGACACTGTGATAATTTAATCAGCAAAATATACATACAGCACCGAAAAAATCTGATTTGTGAATATATATTAGGAACAATAAATGTATTGCAGTTGAGTTTCGGAATTTAGTTTTTAATTATGATGCCTCTGACTCATAAATCAGAATTTACTGATATTAAATCAGATTATATTGCTGACTATCAAGATACAAGATGATTGTGGACACAATATCGCAGCCCAAAATATCAAAATGTAAATGCATATAGAGAAAGTATAGATTTATAGTTCCTAACTCCACATCTAGGTACCTTGAAGATACATATATTGTTATATATATATATATGTCATGGTACATATATGTGGAGTTAGATAATGAAAATCTGTACTTAGCTTTTGATATTTTGGATTTGATATTTTGACCTCGATATCTTGAACTCGATATCTGGTTTCGATATTCAAGGCGCACACAAATAAAATAGTGTCCTGGTACATTAAGTGGACTAATCAGATAAAATGATTTCTTTTAAAAAGCTCTTACTTAGTAACTGTTGCAGTAGAATTAATGCTCCAACGATGACCATATTGTTCGCTTGCAAACCACAATTCCAACCACGCGCTAAGCAGACTCTTTGAAAACTGCCTGGCCGGTGCCAACCTTCTGCTTCCTTTGACAACTCGTCTACTGCTAGATAGAATATCAGAAAGCGGCAGGGGAGTGGGTGGACACCTGCAATAGCCCCTTTCGAACATACCAGGTTCAAACCTGTGGAATCTGTGTTGGTGCCATAGGCGCTTCTACGCTCTCTTCAATTCTTCCTCTTTCAGCAGTACACCTTTCACTCCCTTCTACTGCGCAGATCAATATGCCAGTGATATTTTGTTCAAAAAAGAGGACTGATTTCGTTTCATTGACATTAGGCTACGCTAAGTCCTTTTTATAAGTACTATGAGGAAGTAATAGCCTTTATTCTCAGCTCTGGACACCAGATTGTCGACTAGAGTAGTGCTATGCCCCATGAAGTAACACCGCGGCTATTATCAAAATTATCAGAGCCTGGTCATCAGTTAGACTTGACAACATGTTTCACATATGTATTCACCTTTCTTTCTAGTGATTTAATTTTGCAGACAGCGTACAAGCATTATGTTTTTGAAAGCTCCGTAAAAAAAGATCAAGTGCCTTAGTACTTTATAATACCCAGTTTGAAACTTTGGGCCTGACTTAGATCTTGGCAGATGGGTTACTTCATCACAACGGTGACAGATATCCTGTCCGTCGAAATATAAATCCCATAGGGTATAATAGGATTTAATTTTCAGCTGAACCATCGCTATTGTGACAGAGTAATTGATTCGCCAAGATCGAAATCAGGCCCTAAGACATGATTCGGCAATCGAAGGCCATTATCTATATCTAAAAATTTACGTAAGCAGACATGAATGCCTGAAGGAGGTCTAGCTCTAAAGTGAACCTCTTCTGAAGCATGCACTATTTCCCTTTACTCTCCATGCATCTTTCATAGACACAACAGACTTCCCTGGTGCCCTTGACGCATGCTACTGATGAGAAGTGCCATTCTAATCCAAGTGTGACAATGTTGTGGGGTTACAAGGAGCTCACACTCCACAATAAGTAGACCGCACTGCATTTAGTGATCTTAGATGCATGTTTCAGTGTTCGCCTACTCTTGCCCCACAAATACGGCTTCTTCCACACTCCTCTCAGTGCAGATCAGGCTTGTTTATTCATGCTTCCCTTAAATATTGTCACACCCCTATCTCACTTTATCTATCACATTCATTACTAATCCATTACTGTGTATTGTATGGATATATTTAAGTAAGGACCACTGCGGCCGCATACATGAAAAAAACACGTAAAACCATATATTTTCCCCTATTTTGTGGATTGCATCATCTTCATACATTCACAACATATAGATGAAGATTTTATTTAAGACAATCCTTTTAAAGAGGCACATGTAGAAAAACGAGCAGAGAACTTTGATTCACAAATTGCTTTTAAAATGTAGTTGTTTAAGTCAAGAAAATGTACGGAGTACATATGGAAAATAGAAATATATTGTTTCTCAATGGTTGAAAGAGGTGTTTCATCCAATGCACTGGGATAGAATGTGTTTTTTATTAATGTTATTCGTAATATTATGCCCTTCATAATGGAGAAGATGTAATTAATCGCAGGGTGATTCATTAGTGTTGCGCAAACCCTTTTCGTAAACAAGAAATTTGTTTTCTTGAAATCAGGTCAGTTTTAATTGCCACCACTTGGTTGCATTTTCATTTTCAGTTGCTTTTCACATTCCCCAACATTTAAGTTCCATTTCCTCTTGAAGCGTTTTGATTGTGACATAAATTTAAAAGTTAAGTATATATATATATATATATATATATATATATATATATATATATATATATATATATATATATATATATATATATATATATATATATATATATATTCACAGAAAAAACCATAGGTTTCACACCAGTTATAGTTAGGAATTAGCATTTAAAAAACCTATGAAATTCACTGAAAAAAACATAGGTTTCACACCAGTTATAGTTAGGAATTAGCATTAAAAAAACCTATTAAATTCACTGAAAAAAACATAGGTTTCACACCAGTTATAGTTACCTGGAAATTTTACTGACATGAAACCATTGAAATTCCCACGTTATAGTTAGTTGGACTCACTATAACTTGGGCGTGTAATGCACTGCTGATGACATCACATATTACATCACTCATAACATGGTCAGTGACATCACTCATGACATCACTCATGACACCATCCAGTGAATGTGTGCCTTTCTGAAAAATAACTATGTTTTATATATGTATATGTAAAGGTCAATGGAAGAATAAATGTTTAAATAAGTGTCTGAATGGATGTTTTTTAAAAAAAAAATGATTGGTTAACTAGCTTATTAAGTGTATCTTAGTGAATACATATATTAGCGAGTAATGTTTAAATATTTAAATATATGTATCAGCGTTTCACTTTGTGTATAAGTGGCTGCATGGGTTGGTGAGTAGCTACATGTGTGTGTATATGGGTTATTAGATTTTTTTAGTATCTTTATAATTGTCTGTTTGATTTGGTGGGGGTGTTACTTAGCACATAGATGCATCAATGACTGACTCACTGTTTGTATGTGTTTTGAAGACAGCATATGTGCCAGACTGTATGGGTGAATTAGTGTGTATATGTGCGTGTTAGTAAGTGAATGACTCTCTCACTAGTGTCTTTATCAGTAACTACATATGTTTTAATCTAGTATATGTGAGTATTGATGTATATAAGTGAGTATATGTGAGAGTGAGAGATTGAAAGAGTTCTTGTTTTAATAAGTATGTGTTTCTATAAGTGATTGTTTAAGAGAGTAAGTATGTGTAAGTTTCCTTAGAAGTAAAGTGGTAGTGTGTGTATAGCTGTATATGCAAATAAATGGATGTTCAATAGTTTTTTTGCATGTATGAATATGTGTGTGAGTAACTTTTGGATGACTGTCGGTGTGTAACAGGATGTATAGGTCTATCACTACATATGATGAGTGAATATATATATGAATGACTATATAGAACTGTTGGTGAATGAGTGGATGTGTATGTAGATGTTGGAATTACCTAATAAATTGTTGTAATTGGTGTTCGTTTCTCCTTTTTTAATAAAATGTTAGTTTCTATTTTTGATTGTGTGTGTCAAAGGTTATTTTATGCTGATAGGAGGTCTGCCACTTTGTCACAAGGATGGTGTCATCAGTGATGTCATGAGTGATGTCACTGACCATGTCATGAGTGATGTAATATGTGACGTCATCAGCAGTGCATTGCAGGCGTGCAAGTTATAGTGAGTCCAACTAACTATAACGTGGAATTTCATTGGTTTTATGTCAGTAAAATTTCCCGCTAACTATAACTGGTGTGAAACCTATGGTTTTTTCAGTGAATTTCAAAGGTTTTTTTAATGCTAATTCCTAACTAAAAGTCTCACTTTATAAGTAAGACTGTTAGCGCTCTAGTTGTTCTTTAGAACACTCTGGTACATACTATCATTGGGCTATAGTTGCTCTACATCTGGCTGATATTTGGGCTACATTTGTATTTTTTTGTGTCTGGTGGTCATCTTTGGGCTACATTGGGCTACATTGGGCTACATTTGGGCTCTAACATATATATAGCCCAATGTAGCCCAATATATATTTTTTAAAAGTTAATTTTCTTAAAATCCACTTGAGCATATGTCTTGAGACATAGCAAATGCACATCGGGCTACCAGTCCTTACAATTTTCCAATTTTTTTTTTTTGTATTTTGTATTTTTTTCTTTTTTTTGCCCTGGAGCTCTCCCGGTGCGCGCCCCGGAAAGCGTAGTATTTAGAAGCGCCCCGGTGCGCCAATCCGGGAAGCGTCCCGTTAGCGCCAATGTCGCGATCGAAAACAACATCGTGACGTGACGCGTAAGCGCGACGAATTGCGTAGCGCCCCGTAGCGCGACCCGAAGTGCGCTCCGGAGCGCGACCCGGAGCGCGTAGCGTAAGCGCGTCGGATCATGTGACCTGAAAATAACACTTTTCATACCACCACCACCACCACCACCACCAAAAGGACCACCACCACCTCTGCTTTTTGGTGGTGAGCAGGACGAAGAAGAGGAAGAGGAGCAGGAGGAGCAGGAGAGACAGTTGCTACCAGAGGAACCCCACCCATCTCGTGTAAAGGAGCACTACATTTGGCAATTCTTTAAGTTTCCTGCAGGACTGAAGAAAGTTAATGCCCCTAAAGTAACGTCTAATTTGCAGCAACATCCTTTCACGTGGCAATCCTGCTAAAAAATATAGTTTTGGCAACCACACCATGATTCGCCACATGATTCGCCACATGGAGAGGTGGCACCCAAATAATTTGGCCCAAGCACAGGTGAGAGCTATGGCTGAAAACCCACAGACCCCTCAGCCTAGCACCTCAAGTGCGGAATCATCTTTTGCAGCACCTGAAGGGCGTCAAATGGTGCCCAACATCCAAAGCAAATTCTCACACTTCAAAATAGTTTGTATTTATTGTGGGGCTACTATTGCTTATGGTGAAAAAAGTATCACCTTAATTAACAGAGCAGAAGAAAACCACAAGTGCTCTCACAAACGAAAGCAATGATTCTTTATTGGGTTTTTTTTGCTCCTGTTAAGCCATTTTCAAATCCTTCTGTTTGTACTAAAAAAACAAAAAAATATATAAAATTGTTTTGAAAAACCAAAAAAAGTAAAAAATGTTCACAAAAAAAATAAATATATAAAACAACAAAAACAATTTAAAAAAAAGTTCTTTTCAGAACTACCTCCCATTTATATAAAATGACTTAAATTTTTAAACTCTGCCATTCTCTTTTCTCTTCGGTGCGCTCCCCGGTACGCATATCGGGGCGCGCACCAAGAGCGCAACCAAAAAAAAAGGAGTAAGCATAAGGGAAGGACACAGAGAGAGTTATGATAAAAGAAATACAGCTAGAGGGATGTTCTATACAAGTCTCTATCTAGGTTTTGTAAATGCAAATTCTATTAGCGAATAACGTTTTTATATGTTAATATCCTTCTGGTACCACCTGAGCAGCCATCTCATTTCTCAGTAGAACTGAGGCACAAGAGAGCACAAAACAAGAGTGGAAAAAGCAAAAAGGGGGCAGGGTAGAGACCCCCTTATCCCTTAGCCCTTCTCAGGTTGTCCCAGAAGGAATCCCAAGGCCAAAAAAAAAAGAAAAAAATATATTTTTTAATGAAATTGCTGGGTGCATGTACGGTACGTACGCGGACCTGTACGCGTACCGTGCGCGCACCCCGTGATTTTTTCGTGGTTTTTTTTTCACCGGTAAGCGCTCCCCAAAGAAATGTGGGAAATAAAATTACATAAAAAGCACTAGACAGACTTTCACCAAATATAGAATAGACCCTACTACATACCAGTCCCTACCATTATCCCACATTTGATGGTATTCCATTGAGCCATTGGGCTGTAGCCCTGTCTAAATATCCTGGGGTAAATTACATGACAAAAACACATATGAAAGTGTTAGAATTTTCAACCAATTAAAATGTTACTTTCATATCCTACTTTTTTTTCATGACATTTGATTTGTTATGCACATGAATATAAATTAAAAATGAGAGGGAAAACACAGCCATTTTGACTACAACTACCCGAGATACATCTTTTAAAACATTTCCTCATTTATCTTCATCACCTTTCTATAAGGTAAGTTATAAATTTGTGAAGGGGCACTTTAAGTTTATTTGTAAAAACGTTTTCTGACAGTTATTTAATGTCCCTCTGTTATAATTACAGATTCAGATAGGCTTCTCTGTTATAGTTATAGATTAAATTAGGCTTCTCTGTTATATTATAATTATATTAGGCTTCTTCACATACACTTTTTTATATTTATACTTCCTACTACATTTAATTTTTTTTAAAAAAGGCTACATTTTTTGAAAAGTCTGTCATTCTGTTTTTCCTCATGGTACCCTCCCCGGTGCACTCCTGGTGCGCTCCCTGGTGCGCCCCCCCCCGCGAAAATCAAAATATATTTTTTTTTTTTGCACAGCGGGACCCTTTTATAGCCCCCACATCAAACCTAGGGGGTCAGGGGGGTCTACCCTGCCCCCTTATGGTCATTTCCCCCTTTGTTTTGGCCACCTCTTGTGTCTCGGTCCTACCGAGACACAAGATGGCGGCCGCTCCGGACTGTTTCGAATGTTTACAGACACCCGAGAACCAATCAGCTTTCCCCACGCAAGTCGCGTAGCGCGCCCGGTACGCGCCCCGTTCGGGCTAAAAGTGAGGTCGACCGCCCTATGGAAATTAACATGGGGAAAACACGTTTTGGGACCCCCCTTTTATCTCAGCCCCCGCTTGACAAATCCCCCCCAAACTTACAGGGAAGGACCGGGGCGCCGCGAGGCCATTTTGAGGAAATTTTCAGGCAGATTCGTCAACCGGCGCCAAAGTTATTCCAAATAGAATTTTGAGATTTAACATTGAAAAACAATCCTAACTATAACTACCTACTGGCGACTGCCAGTAGGTAATATATATATATATATATATATATATATATATATATATATATATATATATATCAACGCCGTGTGTGGTTTCCATAATTAATTCATCAGTGGTGCATTTAATATTTAATGGGCTATGTAGACCAATGCTTTGCTTTTTGCTTTTGAGAATAGTTCATGCTGTCTGGAGTCTCTATTACAGATAATGCAACTATGCTTACATAAAGTGAACAAGGTATAATTTGTGCCACAAATTATACAAGACACATGCTGGTGTTATTGTCGGGGAATTCACCATAATATATTCTGGTTTAGACGTACATGTGTACTATGGGAATGTTTCACACATAGCAAGGGCTCCTTAGCCAGGATGGAACCCATAGTACAAAGGTAATTATTTTTGGAACAGTGATGTAGATTTACTTATTTCTTGGGTAGCTTTGTGTCCCCTAACATTGGTTTCAAGACTCTGCAAGTTCTGGATAGAGTCAGCTCAGTTATAGGAAACTTGAAAAGTTCTGTCTTAAAAAGTTTTTAAAACTGCAGTAGTTTGATTCGATTCATAGGTCTGAGTTTAAACTGGGAGATGGAATGGGTCCCTGGATTAGGAAAATTCTGCCTGCCTGTTTTTTTGCAATTTGAAGGATCTTTGGGTGATGAGTAGAGTTTATCTTTTTTTTTATATGGCATGCACTACAAAATCAATTGTCTCAAGGCATCTTATGGTGAGAGAACACAAACTAGCAAAAAACTAGACAAGTTATTATAAAGAATGTGGTAGAATAGACTGCTAGAGGGCAAAGCACACCATTTATGTTGGAAGAGAAAGGCCTTTTATAGAAACTAAATAGAGTCTGGACACTCTCCTGAATGTTCTGTGGCAAGAAGTTCTGGTGGTGAGGTCTAGAGTCTGAACGCTTCCTGGAATGCACTGTGGCAATGAGTTCTGGTGATGAGGTCTGCAGTCTGAACACTCTCCTGAATGAGTTCCTGTGGTGAGGTCAGAGTCTGAACATCTCCAGAATGTTCTGTGATAATGATTTCTGGTGGTGAGGTCCATATGCTGAGAATCTGCATCACCTTTCCTTCTGACTGAGGTGTGAAGAATACGCCCCCAGCCGGTCAATATTGATGGATCCTTGACTCTGGTTAGGGACATAACACTCTATCATATCTTCAAGGTAAACTGGGAAATCCCTGATAGGTACTTGTAAATCAGGTAGAGAATTTCAAACATGATTCGCTTTCCCACTGGAGGTTGTGAAATGACTCAAGTTGCATAGAGATAATGTCCAACTTTGTAAGATTCAGAATCAGCCTAATGTGTTCAGTCAATCTGAAATTCGAATCGTCGCCTCATCAGTGGGTAAGCATAAACCAATTTGGCATTGGTCAGTGCTCCTCCAATTCTATTACAATGGGTTTGGTTCATGAATTGATGAATATGTTTCAGTTTCCTCATTGCAGAACAGTTTAATTAATGAATGGTAGGAAGCTTCAGATTCCTCATTGTTGAGTAATGGTAAGCTAGAGACTGGGCCACTTCATTGCCGGACTGGCTGGACCAAGCCTCGGGCATTTCCCTGGAAGGCTGGAAGGGTGGGAGCTAGTTTTGGTTACTGAGGGCTGATTTTGTTATTGGTGGCCTATTTTACAGCAGTGCTGCAATATAGCCTACCTGTAACAATCAACAGGCCAGTCACTTTCCAACCTCTGGGTGGGAGAGGTGCAAGCGGGGGGAAGGGGCAGCAGGGGCGAACAGGAGGACAGTGCAACCAGCAGGCCTTGGGGCGGCAAGTGCGAGTTGGACAGACTGGACTAAGCATTTCATTTCCAGGCTGTGAAAATAAGACAGACAATGGCTCTGCCTGAGGCTTTGCAACCATGCACAGGGTTGCCTTATATAACCCTAATTTTCTGAGCGAAAGCACTGATCGATTTCTGAGGAAATAATGTAAAAAAAACTTTAAGGTAATCCATGTCAGTAATTTAGTTCCCATTTTTATTTCACCCTTTTTGCTTTATCTTGCATTACCTAATAGTGTTAGGTATTTCCAATATGTTGCATCTTTACATTTTTTTTCACTTAGCGTGTTGCCCTCATATAGTGCATACATTAAACTGAGTCACATTCAGGTGTTTATAGGAGCCCGATTGGGAGCTCTAGAGTTGAGGTTGAAGCCAGTGTGAGTTTCACACAGTGCCTGTTCAAGGGATCAAAAAGGGGTTCAGAATATATGGTCTTCCAACCCATGCCCTCTCTGCAGAGCGCACAGACCAATGGTCACATATTCCAGTAGCAATTTTGATTCTGTACAAATGTGTGTGAAGGAGGCGCACAGTTATCAAAATATTGCAAAAGTAAAAGAAGATGAGGTGCTTAAAGATGAGCGGGCGTCTGTGTGTTTGGATGCAGTGAAGTCAGAGAGATGCGGGGATGTGCATACAGGAGAGAGCGGAAAAAGAGTGCTGAAAAGGAAAGAGATGAGGTATAAGATATGCAAATAGACAAATGTGAATTAAAAGAAGCCGTACATGTTCAACAGAGTGAGCTTAACAGGTTATAGAGACACTCTGAAGATCACTTTTATTATGCTTCAACAGTTAACGCATTTTATTATATAATGAAAAATGTGTTTTAAAATGCACGTTTTTTGCCATTTCCCCCACATTGTCTTGGGGGGAATGCCCCCCAACCCTCCTTGCAGTGGTTTGGCTTGCTCGCTGTGCTCGCTTTATCGTTTGATGGCTGGCCTATCTTATTTTTGTGTTCTCTGTTCTCTAGTCTCTTGTTTGTGTTTTCTGTGTTCTCTGTAAGAACATCTGTGGGTATGGCATCATTTACTATGCTTTAAAAGTACATACATTTCAATATATAATGAAAAATGTGTTGTGGAATGCACCATTTGTGCTCTTTTTCCCGCATATTTACTTGGAGGGAGAAGGTTCCAAACCTCCCTTGAAGTGGTCAGGCTCGCTCACTGCTTTAACTTGTTCTGCGTTGTTTACAAAAGGAGGGGGGGGAAGGGTCCTGTTGTACCGGAGAAGGCAAAATCACCACTCACAGAGGGGAGTGGTAGGTCCATCCACGGTGTTCGCCAAAGTGACAGTATCAAAAAATGGTACCGGGCTGTTGTAAGAGTAACACACCCCTCACGGATTGGTGTCAGTACAACGCGTTGTGTTACAACGCGTTCCGTTACAACGCAGATTTTACAACGCGGGATACATTACAACGGATGTCATTACAATGCATGGCATTACATCGCAAATGCCATTACAACGCATGGCATTACATCGTAAGTATAGGTAAGTATACCTTTTTAAAAAAATGTTATTTAGTTTATTGTAATTAATTTATTAAAAATAATTTATTTAAAAGACATTATAAAATTGTCATTAAATTAATTTAATTAAATAATATCTAGTAAATAAATAATATCTATTTAATAAATGTAATTTTATTAAAAATAGTAATTAATTTAATTTAATAAAAAAAAGTAATTAGTTTAAAGTACATATTTATTATAATGAAATTAAATTAAATTAATAATAATTATTTATTTAATTTAATTAATTTAATTTAAAAATGTAATTAGTGTAAAATAATTAATTTAATTTATTAAATATATTTTAATTAATTTTAAAATGGTAAATATAATTTAATTATCCCAAAACCCAAACCCTGCCCTAAAACCTAAAAACACCCTGTACCCCAAAACCCAAACACTGCCCTAAAACCTAAAAACACCCCTGTACCCCAAAACCCAAACCCTGCCCTAAAACCTAAAAACACCCCTGTACCCCAAAACACAAACCCTACCCTAAAACCTAAAAACACCCCTGTACCCCAAAACCCAAACACTGCCCTAAAACCTAAAAACACCCCTGTACCCCAAAACCCAAACACTGCCCTAAAACCTAAAAACACCCCTGTACCCCAAAACCCAAACCCTGCCCTAAAACCTAAAAACACCCCTGTACCCCAAAACCCAAACCCTGCCCTAAAACCTAAAAACACCCCTGTACCCCAAAACCCAAACCCTGCCCTAAAACCTAAAAACACCCCTGTACCCCAAAACACAAACCCTGCCCTAAAACCTAAAAACACCCCTGTACCCCAAAACCCAAACCCTGCCCTGAAACCTAAAAACACCCCTGTACCCCAAAACCCAAACCCTGCCCTAAAACCTAAAAACACCCCTGTACCCCAAAACACAAACCCTGCCCTAAAACCTAAAAACACCCCTGTACCCCAAAACCCAAACACTGCCCTAAAACCTAAAAACACCCCTGTACCCCAAAACCCAAACCCTGCCCTAAAACCTAAAAACACCCCTGTACCCCAAAACACAAACCCTGCCCTAAAACCTAAAAACGCCCCAGTACCCCAAAACCCAAACACTGCCCTAAAACCTAAAAACACCCCTGTACCCCAAAACCCAAACCCTGCCCTAAAACCTAAAAACACCCCTGTACCCCAAAACCCAAACCCTGCCCTAAAACCTAAAAACACCCCTGTACCCCAAAACCCAAACACTGCCCTAAAACCTAAAAACACCCCTGTACCCCAAAACCCAAACCCTGCCCTAAAACCTAAAAACACCCCTGTACCCCAAAACACAAACCCTACCCTAAAACCTAAAAACACCCCTGTACCCCAAAACCCAAACCCTGCCCTAAAACCTAAAAACACCCCTGTACCCCAAAACCCAAACCCTGCCCTAAAACCTAAAAACACCCCTGTACCCCAAAACCCACACCGTGCCCTAAAACCTAAAAACACCCCTGTACCCCAAAACCCAAACCCTGCCCTAAAACCTAAA
The DNA here is from genome assembly GCF_964263255.1 of Lissotriton vulgaris. NCBI lineage: Eukaryota > Metazoa > Chordata > Amphibia > Caudata > Salamandridae > Lissotriton > Lissotriton vulgaris. The sequence goes on along the minus strand of NC_141700.1, from coordinate 140,657,334 downwards.
AACACCCCTGTACCCCAAAACCCAAACCCTACCCTAAAACCTAAAAACACCCCTGTACCCCAAAACCCAAACCCTACCCTAAAACCTAAAAACACCCCTGTACCCCAAAAACCAAACCCTACCCTAAAACCTAAAAACACCCCTGTACCCCAAAACCCAAACCCTGCCCTAAAACCTAAAAACACCCCTGTACCCCAAAACCCAAACCCTACCCTAAAACCTAAAAACACCCCTGTACCCCAAAACCCAAACACTGCCCTAAAACCTAAAAATACCCAAACACCCCAAAACATATACATCAGTACCCCAAAACATATACTCCTATACTCATACTTATTTAAAAAATTACTTAAAATAATATATTTAATTTATAATATTTAAAAACGAAATAAATATTTTTTTAAAATTAATAATAATTAAATCAATTATAAAATATTAAATAAAAAAAATACTTACCAATACTTACGATGTAATGGTATGCGTTGTAATAGCATCTGCTATGTAATGCCATGCGTTGTAATGGCATGCATTGTAATGGTATTTGCGATGTAATAGCTGCGTTGTAACAGCATTACGTTGTAATAGATGCGTTGTAAGAGTAACACACCCCTCACACACCCTTGCAGGTGTCATGCTTCATCATCGGCAATGCTCCTCGTTGGGTCGGCGGTGCAATACCCAACGGGCAACACCTCTAAGAGAGGCTCTTTGGCAGAGATCTTCTATACAACTGCCGTATGGGTGAAGTGCGGGTATGGGGCCAGGGTAGTGTAGACATTGCGGTGAGTTAAAATGGGGCTAAGGGTGCCAAGATCAGGTTTATTCTAGGGGTCCCTTGTTCTGCACCATATGGGGGATGGTCTGACAAAATTTGTCAGGCTGATCTGGATTCCCAGTCTTGCCCTGAACCTCTCTCCCAGAAGGCTTTGTGGACAAAGCAGAGATCAGATCTCTGTACCTAATTCTCAAGCCTGCAGAGAGCCATTAGAGCAATGTCGGGGCTGGTTTGATGTCATTCTGTTTACAAAAGTTCAAGCAGTCTGCAGGAGTTTGCATGATGTGACATATTATCGAGTGCCCGAAACTGTGCAAAAGGTAAGACCACCCACAATTACTCAGGCGGGGGTAAGCAATGTGCAGGCAGTAGGCAATGCCCAGGCGGTTGGCAGTGCCCAATGTGGCCCTCAACATCCACTGCTTTAGGGTTCCAGACCATTCATTAGCAGTTTGTGTGCTGGAAGGCGATTTCATGTTGCATAGTACTTTCTATGCCAACGGGTGCACTACATATTTCATAAATGCAGCACATGAAAACTGTTGCTTTGGTATTTCTCAACAGCTCCCATGTGTATGATTTTGAGCTGTGTCCTTCAAATCTCAGAACATGACCTGACGTGGGAATGCTGAATGTAGTGCTTCATTTGAGCCAGTGGTTTCCGGTGCTCGGCACAGACACTTAATTGTCAACATCAGGGCTTGTGACAGACTGCCAGAAGGTGACGCTGTCAGGCTAATTTAGAAATGACCCCAACAATAGGTAATTAGTAATTCAAAATATATTACAAATTACTATTACCTGCTGCTCAAGCCATTCTTATAGCTTTTAGGGGCCTGAAATAGTCCGAACTGTCACACTTGTAAGAGTGTGAGGGTTAGTAGTTGTGTTGGTACTGTTGTTGGCAGCATGGCAGGAGCAATGTGTGGTGCAATCTGCAGTGGCCTCCTGAAGAGAGCCCTGACACGTATGTTTTTTACAAATTAAGCACTGGCTGAATGCTCGAGCGGGGCAGGAGTTGGAGGGAAGTACTGAAGGAGATTGAAGGAACAGGAGGTTTGTCAAAAGTGATAATACCAGGACATTCATGTGCTAAAAGCAATATTAACCTAGAAGTTAGTCATTAATGCTAGTCCATTTTATCATATCGGAGAAAGGAAGGGGCATTTTAGCAACAAATACCGATATTTATCGCTAAATGCGCCTAGCAAATTTTTTTTATCGCTGTCTATCGCCGGATGTTATCGCAGAGATAACATGCGATTAGCAACTTTTATCTCTAATGCGATAAAATATCCGGCGATAGCGGCTCAATGCATGAATATCGCTGGAAATCCAGCGATATTCAAGCATTAACGCTAATGGGGACTTAACCTGAATATCCACCTCTCATTGGATATACAAGTTAAGTCATGGTCTAAGCAGGCATTCGGTTCTGGCGATAATCGCGCTTAGTGCGACTTTTGTAATCGCACAGCCTGCCTTGCTAATAGGCGATCGCTGTGTTTGCGACTGCTTTCAGTCGCTAACAGATTGAGTACGCCCACTTTGCATGTCATTAGCGATAAATATCGCTGACATGCAAAGTGGGCCCAAAACCGGTCGCTATCGCCTAAAAGCTGTGGCTAACTGCTGTTAGCGACAGCTTGCTAATAGGGCGATAAAATTATCGCCGCTTTAGCGGGAAAAGGTCCTGCTAAAGTGGCGATAGTGCCCTTGCTAATATGCCCCAAAGTCTTTTTACAGATACTGTTTTCAATTAACATAACTGAGTACTGTTCTGGGCTTATGTACTAAGGTTATGCGTCACTGCTTGCATGGCGCAAAGTTATGCAAAGCACCGTATTGATTTGCATACCCTTATAAAATCATGTGGGCACAGTCCACCATTGCACTGCACCACACAAGCGCATGCACAAGCCTTTGAAAATCAAGACTTTAGATTTGTAGCTTATGTTGACTCTCACTGCAGGGACACACGGATACACAAGTGGTGTAAGCAGATGCGCTCCTCTGATGAATGTTTGACTGCAAGGATCGTCCTCCCCTGCAATGCCTTATGATGCCTTTTGATGTCTTTTGAGTAAACAAACCATCTATGCCCATACAAGGAAAAGGTCTTATGAGTATGGTTGGTCTTCGGCGTACATGTTTTCTAAATATTTGATTGCACTCTAAAAAGTTGACATGTAACTGACTGATGCAAGGTTATATTAGGTCCTGAAGAAAGCCGATTAACAGTATATGTACAGTGACACAGTTGAAACATGTCGACCTCTTAGATGTCTTGGAACATTGTAACCTAATGCCATCCTACTGGTCTTGCCCTAGACCCTATTCAATATAGATCATCAAGATATAATTTAGAGGCGTTTTTAACTCACTCATACTCCGTGAAAATTCACTTCTAAGAGCTTCGCTTACAAACATCTCAAACCCACACATTCACATTAAGTGTCTGGGTGGGGATCCTGAGATTAAGCAAATCAAAGGTGGTGCCTGTGAGATATGTATATATCATGCATTCCGCCGTCCCGCCTGTCTTGGAGATAACATCCCGTCAGGCAAAGCACCACTCGGACACGGACCAGTAAGGTTTCTCATTTATTTAGTGCAGAAAAACAGTCTATATATATATCCAACACTTGCCTGTTGAAGAAGACGCCGCCCCACAGGTAACATTCAGCCACACTCTGTTTATTGATGGGAACAGCAGCGTGAGCACAAACTTGTCCACACAATTGATATCCGGTCCCAACGCGTTTCATAAATCACTTCCTCAGGGGCATGGGGATTGACTGCAACAGCCAGGCGCTTTTGGCGGCATTCTTTTCAATTCACTGCACCCGGCCATGGTAGGCGTGGCCTTCACAAAGGCCTGCTGGTACTAGTAGTGCCTGCCGTCTTTCTCAAGTGAGTCGATAGCTGTTGACAATCAAAAATAAAGTTAATCAAATCCCAGTGGATTGTGGCATCCGCTTGTAGTTAACCGCCACTGCTTTTGTCCCTTCAAAAACGGCACCCGTGCCATATGCAAATCCGCCGGTTGACGGATCGGTAGGAACGCTGAAAAACAGCATTGGAGCGCCTTCTGCGGCTCAGACAAGCCGCTACATATCCAACACTCAAAGTTGCCTGTTGAAGAAGACGCCGCCCCACAGGTAACATTCAGCCACACTCTGTTTATTGATGGGAACAGCAGCGTGAGCACAACCTTGTCCACACAATTGATATCCCATCCCGACGCGTTTCATAAATCACTTCCTCAGGGGCATGGGGATTGACTGCAACAGCCAGGCGCTTTTGGCGGCATCCTTTTCAATTCACTGCACCCGGCCATGGTAGGCGTGGACTTCACAGAGGCCTGCTGGTACTAGTAGTGCCTGCCGTCTTTCTCAAGTGAGTCGATAGCTGTTGACAATCAAAAATAAAGTTAATCAAATCCCAGTGGATCGTGGCATCCGCTTGTAGTTCACCGCCACTGCTTTTGTCCCTTCAAAAACGGCACCCGTTTTTGAAGAAGATATCACCACCACCAATCCCGCTTCGCCTTCAAGAAACAGGCCTGACACTGCTGGGATCACTTTTCAACAGGGCTTAGTTTTCCGCTGTACAGCACAATAATTCAGAGTTTTTTTCATCAGTCTCGCGCTTGGGACTCGTTTTGGCGATTGCCTTCTTCCTGCCAGTACTGCGCTCGGCTGTCAATGTTTTTAAATTTCGTGGGGTTTTTCTGTTATACTTCACGGACGCTTCTCATTGGAGGAGCCCTACTGGCACAGAAAGAGGACATAGAAAGATCAATAAGTAAGTACTTTGCCTCTTTCATTCCTCTGTGGTAACCCAATATGCCAATCCTACACGTAGAAAGTCGTCGACAGTTCACATTTGTGGGCTCTGTGTAAATGCCTATGCCCAAGCTACTGATAAAGCTGTGACTTTGTGTTCCTTGAAATGCCGCTTTCTCTCTCCTCCAGGATTCTTGGCGGCTTTGCCCTGCTGCTCGCTGACCCCTTCAGCGGTAATCCACTGCTCTCTCCCCAAGTGCCTAAACACAATTCAGGCGGGGGGGGGGGCGCATTACGCTTACAGCATCCTACCAACAGTTTGTCGGCAGCCACGGAGCTCCTGACCGAGAGGCCTGCCAGGAATGCGGAGCCGACCTCCGCCAAACATCACCACCAATCCCGCTTCCTCTGCAAGAAACAGGCCTGACACTGCTGGGATCACGTTTCAACAGGGCTTTATTTTCTGCCGTACAGCACATTAATTCAGCTTTTTTTCCATCAGTCTCGCGCCTGGGATGCGTTTCGGCGATTGCCTTCTTCCTGCCAGTACAACACTCAATATATATATATACTAGCAGCCCGTCCCGACTTGTCCGGGAGCAATCAGGCTTCCCTGCCCCCGCCCACCCCAACATTGTCCAGCAGCCCGGGACCCCGCCTGCCCTGACATTGTCCAGCAGCCCGGGCCCCCGTCCGCTACGTCCCCCGCCTGCCCAGACCCCCGCTTGCCCCGACATTGTCCGTGGCTCCCCCGGAGCCTTACCTCAGCCGCCGCTCCTCGCCCGCGCTCCTCAGTTCACCGCTCCGCCGCTCCTTGCCGCTCGTCACTGCTCCTCCCGCCTGTCCGCCGGTCCTCACCGCCTGTCCACCGCTGGTCACCGCTCCTCCCCGCACCATGTCCGCCGCTCCACCTCGCGCTCCTGGACGCCGCTCCACCCCGCGCTCCTGACGTCAGCACGCAGGTCGCGGCCGGCGCTACTTCGAAGGGACTACTTTTTTTTTTTAGGTACATTTTTAAAATAATGCATATTTTTATAGTTTATATAGCCTATGTCCATCTGCACACCCTGACGATTACAATGATGTATCAGGTGTGTGGATTGGCGCTGTGGTTCCCGAGTTTACCCGCCTCAAAGGTTCAAAGTTCTTGCTTTATAATAATATATATATATATATATATATATATATATACAAAAAATCCTGGCTCACCGCTTTCCCACCCAGGTACAGACCACCAGATGTTTTGGCGTTGGATATGAAAGTGCTTTATTTCCAAAACAAACTATAAATAATGACACAAGGTCTCATCCAGGCCAGTGTATGTATATGTATATGTATATATATATATATATATATGAACTTCACCTTTAACTGGGAGAATGGACGGAGTCCCTCTTTGATGTCTCAGTAGTCACGTTACTTGAGAACAAAGGAACCCACTGACGAAACAGCAAGGAGCATATGATTAAGGGTCGTAAGACTCGAAACGCATAATGCCAGTCTTGAAATAAAGAATCTTTTGAAGCATGTTTGGTGTGGCCCATGCTGCGTCTTTGAACGAACGCTGCTTTCTTTTTGGATTTCATAGAAGTGTCTGGCACACTTCATAATGGGCCCCGATCCGCAAGGAAGCGGCACTCTGTTTGTCAGGATGATGTAATGGAAGCGTGGAGCTTGTGTAAAGAGTGCCCTCCGGCCGCGTCACTTTTTCAGGAACAAAGATTTTGATGGAAGAGGCCACAGTGTGAGGCCCGCCTCAAACTTGGGGAATGGAATTGTCAGCAGCTAGGATTTGCAAAAGGAATTTTCCTGTGCACTTCGTGCTTTGGGTAATGATGTGGAAAGATGAACTATGGCTGTTTTAATGATTCAGTGGTAGCGAGACATTACTTAAGTATATTGCAACGGAGTTATGGTATTATCCTTTGAAGCAAATGTTGCACTCAATTGCAATTATATAAGTGCGGTTTTGCCAAAATCGACCTCGAAGTCCAGCATGAAATAGAAAAGGTGCAATTACGATGCATTTTGGGAATTGAAGTCCCTACATGTAATACAATGGATTAACATATAATTTGTAACAAAGGAATACATGGATATAGTGCCACCTTGGGGGTTTAAAGGAAATCTTAGAGAAAAACTTGTACTTACCTTTGCTGCATTACCGACAAATGGTGACTTAAAGAACAATTATGAACTGCACCTTTAACTGGGAGAATGGACGGAGTCCCTCTTTGATGTCTTAGTAGTCATGTTACTTAAGAACAAACGAACCCACTGACGAAACAGCAAGGAGCATATGATTAAGGGTCGTAAGACTCGAAACGCTTAATGCCAGTCTTGAAATAAAGAATCTTTTGAAGCATGTTTGGTGTGGCCCGTGCTGCGTCTTTGAAGGAATGCTGCTTTCTTTTTGGATTTCATAGAAGTGTTTGACACACTTCATAATGGGCCCCGATCCGCAAGGAAGCAGTACTCTGTTTGTCAGGATGATGTAATGGTAGGTAATATGTATATAACCGTGATCAAGTGAGTGGGGAGCTCACGAAACGCGTTGGTTTTCGCTGTGAAAAATGCTGTAAAGGATCGGATAATAAATCTACCTTCTTCTTAAAAAAACGGATAGACTGGATTTGCGGCTTTTTTTGGTTTGGAACCGGGTGGCACTCGGGGCAAACACAGTTTGGATACATAGCGGTTTGGTTCTACCGCGTGAAGCTACGCACTTGCTGGTAGCGCCTACAACGAAAGGAGAATTGAACCATCCAGTGAATATATATATATATATATATATACATATATATATATATATATATATATATATATATGTACATATTACCTACTGGCCCTAGAGTTGGGACCTAGTTTTCATAGGAAAAGCATTTTTTGATTTGCCTATAACTGTGGTGCCATATGATGAATCCATGCGAATTTTTCAAAACTAGTGGACCACTCACTTTACCTGTTGTGTTGAAAGTTTCTGGGTGATCCATAAAGCGGGGGTCAAGAAAAAGAGTGGGTCCCAAAATGCTTTTTCTCCATCTTAATTTCCATACGAAACTTTACACACTACTACAGCCCGAACTGCTAAATGGAATTACACCAAATTTTGCAGAAAGGAAGCTCTTGGTTCAGAAAGCACCCTTTTTTGTTAAATGGTGTAAATCCGTTCAGTAGTTCCTGAGAAATGTAAATATTTCTCAGATATACATCTGTGTCAACATCACTGATATTATCAGTGATGTTATTTGAGATGTCATCAGTGATGTTACTGAGCATGTCATGACATAACTGACCATGTCATGAGTGATGTAATATGTGAGGTCATAAGCAGTGCATTACCGTGGCCTGAGTTATAGTTAACTCAGCTAACTGTAACAGCTGAATTACTCTTGTTTTGTATGAGAAAAATCTGACCCCCAACTATAACGCATCTGTAACCTTTGGTATTTTTTGTGAATATATATATATATATATATATATATATATATATATATATATATATATATATATATATATATATATATAACCTACTGGCGGTCGCCAGTAGGTAGTTATAGTTAGGATTTTTTTCAATGCAAAATCTCAAAATTCTATTGTGAATAACTTTGGCGCCGGTTGACGAATCTGCCTGAAAATTTCCTCAAATTTGCCTCGTGGAGCTTCGGTCTTTCCTTGAAAGTTTGGGGGGGGATTCGTGAAGCGGGGGCCGAGATAAAAGGGGGGTCCCAAAACGTGTTTTCCCCATGTTAATTTCCATAGGGCGGTCGAACTCACTTTTAGCCCGAACGGCTGAATGGATTTCCACCAAACTTGGCAAAATTGTAGGGACTGGTAGCCCGATGTGCCTTTGCTATGTCTCAATATATGTGCTCCTTTGAGTAATTTAGGTTAAAAAAATATGTATATCTATGGCAGCGCCCCGGTACGCGCACCGGGGAGCGCTCTGGGCGCGCCACGTGAGGTGCGCACGGAAAGCTGATTGGCTCTCGGGTGTCTGTAAACATTCGAAACAGTCCGGAGCGGCCGCCATCTTGTGTCTCGGTAGGATCGAGACACAAGAGGTGGGAAAAACAAAGGGGGAAATGACAATAAGGGGGCAGAGTAGACCCCCATTGACCCCCTAGGTTTGATGTGGGGGCTATAAAAGGGCCCCGCGGGGGGAAATTTTTTTTTTTTTTTTATTTGCGCGGGGGGAGCGCCCAGTACGCGCCCCGGGGAGCGGACCGGGGAGCGTCCCATGGGGAAAAATGAATGATAGAGTTTTTAAAAAATGTAGCCTTTTTTAGAAATTGGAGGTAGTTCTAAAAAGAACTGGTTTTTTCTTCTTTTTGTTGTTTTATATTTTTTTTAATGTTTTTTGAACATGTTGTACTTTTTTTGGCTTTTATGAACTATTTTGTATTTTTTTTGTTATTTTTATGGGGAGAAACAAAAAACAGGGAATTGAAAATGGCTCAACAGGAGCAAAAAAAAATCAGGAAAAAATTAGGGTTTTTGGTGGCAATTGTGGTTGTCACCAGCAAGGAGGATGAGCTTTAGGCTCTGCTCACCATAGGAGATGGTCTTACCACAAAAAATACAGGTGACCCTAAATTCTCCAAACCGTGGTTGAATGCAAGGGATTGTCTCCCTTGTCTCTGGTCCCGATGGAGTGGGTTGTTTTCGTTTGGAGGTGCTGGGTGTAGATTGGGGAAGGTTGCTGGCCAGTTCTCTCATCTCTGCGGCAGCATAGTTGTTAGGATGCTTGCGCTGCATGTGCCTTATCATGGTATTGTTCCCAAATGAATATTTTTTATTTGGGTTACCCCTTGAGAGTTCCATGTCACAGATAAGGCAAGTCACCTTTGCCGCTTTCACTTTCTTTTTTCCCTCAGGGATGGAAAAAAACTCCCATACAATGTGTGGCTTGGGTTGGTATGGGGTATTGTGTTCTTCCAGCCACCCCCTCCTCATCCCCTCCTCCTCTTCCTCCTCCTCCTCTTCTTCTTGACCACCAATGTGATGTTGTGGTGGTTCTCTTGGTGGTGGTGGTGGTGGTGGTACAGATGCTCCAGCTGATGCTGCTACTGTAGCCATTTCAAAGTACAAAATATACCTCAAAGATTTCAAAACAGGTCTTCCTCAGTCAAAGAACAAAGTCAGAATAAGGAAAAAAGGTGGGGTCTTTCATCATTTGGAGAAAAAAAAATGTCCTGAACCAATGAGAAGTGTTATTATCAGGTCACAAGACTAGGGATTTCATCATTATGAAACCAAAACTGTTCTGCACCAATTAAAAGTGTTATTTTCAGGTCACATGACCCGACGCGCTTACGCGACGCGCCCCAGGTCGCGTCGCGTAAGCGCGTCGGATGTTTATGTTGCGCGATCGTATTCGCTCAAGTGCTTCCGGGTGCGCTTACGCTGTGTGTATCACGTGGACGCGGCTACGCGATACGTCACGATGATGTTTTCGTTCGCGGCAATAGCGCTAACGGGATGCTCTCCGGAGCGCGCCCTGGGGCGCTTCAAAAGACTACGCTTTCCGGGGCGCTCAACGGGGCGCGCCCCGGGAGCGCTCTAGGGCAAAAAAAAATAATAAAAAAATATATACATTTAAAACATTGTTTTAACACCTTAGCAGCTATGGAACGTCCAGCTCCAGTGCTGAACGTTCCATTGCACAGGTGAGGTTTGAACGTCCAACGGCCGACGGCAGCACTCCTGAGGTAGTGATGCCGTCGGCCGTTGGAATAGGCGCAGCACCTAAGAGGTTAAATACAAATATAATATTGGATTCATTCATTTTCAAAAATATTACATTTCATAGCTATAGACATTTGCTATTAACAAAATTTTGAAATTCACTGAAAAAAACATAGGTTTGGGGCCTTATATATAGTTAGGAATTAGCATTTAAAAAAACCTATGAAATTCACTGAAAAAACCATAGGTTTCACACCAGTTATAGTTAGGAATTAGCATTTAAAAAACCTATTAAATTCACTGAAAAAACCATAGGTTTCACACCAGTTATAGTTAGCTGGAAATTTTACTGACATAAAACCATTGAAATTCCCACGTTATAGTTAGTTGGACTCACTATAACTTGCGCGCCTGCAATGCACTGCTGATGACGTCACATATTACATCACTCATGACATGGTCAGTGACATCACTCATGACATCACTGATGACACCATCCAGTGAATGTGTGTCTTTCTGAAACATCAATATGTTTTATATATGTATTTGTAAAGGTCGATGGACGAATAAATGTTTAAATAAGTGTGTAAATGGATGTTTATTTTTAATAAAATATTGATTGGTTAACTGGCTTATAAAGTGTATCTTAGTGAATACATATATTAGCGTGTCATTTTTAAATATTTTAAATATATGTATCAGTGTTTCACTTTGTGTATAAGTGGATGCATGGGTTGGTGACTGACTCACTGTTTGTATGTGTTTTTAAGACAGCGTATGTGCAGGACTGTATGGGTGGATGAGTGTGAATATGTGTGTGTTAGTGAGTGAATGCCTGCCTCACTAGTGTCTTTATGAGTAACTACATATGTTTTAATCTAGTATAAGTGAGTATTGATGTGTATAAGTGAGTATATGTGAGAGTGAGAGATTGAAAGAGTTCCTGTTTAAATAAGTATATGTTTCTATAAGTGAGTGTTTAAGAGAGTAAGTATGTGTAAGTTTCCTTAGAAGTAATGTACTAGTGTGTGTATAGCTGTATATGCAAATAAATGGATGTTCAATAGTTTATTTGCATGTGTGAGTATGTGTGTGAGTAACTTTTGGATGACTGTCGGTGTGTAACAGGATGTATATGTGTATCACTACATATGATGAGTGAGTATATGTATGAGTGACTATATAGAACTGTCGCTGAGTGAGAGGATGTGTATATAGATGGTGGAATTACTGAATTGGTTGTTGTAAGTGGTATGGGTATCTCAATTGTTTTGAAAATGTTAGTTTCTATTTTTGAATATGTGTTTCAAGGGTTACATTACACCGAAAGGAGGTCTGTCAGTCTGTCACAAGGATGGTGTCATCAGTGATGTCATGAGTGATGTCACTGACCATGTCATGAGTGATGTAATATGTGACGTCATCAGCAGTGCATTGCAGGCGCGCAAGTTATAGTGAGTCCAACTAACTATAACGTGGGAATTTCAATTGTTTTATGTCAGTAAAATTTCCAGCTAACTATAACTGGTGTGAAACCTATGGCTTTTTCAGTGAATTTAATAGGTTTTTTAAATGCTAATTCCTAACTATAACTGGTGTGAAACCTATGGTTTTTTCAGTGAATATATATATATGTGTGTGTTTTATATATATATGTATATCTATACTACTATTATAAAGGAAGAACTTTGAACCTTTGAGGCGGGTAAACTCGGGAAACACAGCGCCAATCCACACACCCGATACATCGTTGAAATTGTCAGGGTGTGCAGATGGACATAGGCTATATAAATGTAAAAATATATGCGTTATTTAAAAAATTTACGAGAAAAAAAAAGTAGTCCCATGGAAGTAGCGCCGGCCGCGACGTGCATGCTGACATCAGGAGCGCGGGGAGGAGCGACGTCCAGGAGCGCGAGGAGGAGCGGCGGACATGAGCGCGGGGAGGAGCGGTGAGGAGCGGCGGACAGGCTTGGAGGAGCGGAGAGGAGCGCGGACAGGCGGGGAGGAGAGGGGAGGAGCGGCGAGGAGCGGCGTACCGGTGAACTCAGGAGCGCGGGGAGGTGCGGCTGATGAGGTAAGGCTCCGGGGGACCCACGGACAATGTCAGGGCAGGCGGGGTCCCTGAAGCCAAGGTCGAGACGGGCTGCTACTCCGGGGGACCCACGGACAATGTCGGGGCAGGCGGGGGCCGGGGTGGGCAGGGGCCCTGAAGCCTGATTACTCCCGGACAAGGTCGAGACGGGCTGCTAGTATATTTATATATATATACAAATACATAGATACCTACGTATCCAAGAAATGTGGCGTGGGCACAAATTTACGTGGGTGTCATCCGCTCGCTCACTTGGGATACACAAAACATTCACGCACTCTATAGCTGAGGACCTACCCACAGAAATACTTCTCCCTCTTTCTGACGTTTTATGGACCTTCACTGCAATCCTGCTTATCTTAGCCTCTTGAGGAATACAAAAAGTAATGGATTTTGTCAGTTGCAACGTAGCTGCTCCAAGTCCATTTAAATCAAATCAAGTAGCCTTAATCAACTTGTGCATTCTACTTTTTAATATGGAGGTGCGTCTTTCCTTTTCACATCCCTCTATGCTTTGTATTTCCTGTGACACTTTTATGGCGGGTATCACCGTGCATTTTATTGCCAGCTATCCTACTAACCATCCTTGGGAATGGAACCAACATTCTTCAGCAAAATAACGATTTAAAAAATCATTTCATGAGCAGAGCTTTTTGGTTGAGGAAAAAAAAGGCAATATATGTCAAAAGTGAAGATAAATAATGTACTTTTTAAGACGTTTGTGAGGTAACAATGCTGTAAGATATTAAATCATGGCTTTCAAACAGAAAGTTGATGGAGATTCTTAACAAATGAGGGATTATGGTTCTCAGCTTTCAGTGGTCTTTCCCAGACTTCCTCATCACACTGAGTCTTGGCTGTCTCTGTGTAGTGTCTGGTCGTCGCCTCCGTCTGTCTTTCGCTTGGTCATAGTAAGAACTAAACCAGAAACAGATAATTACACTCAGATAAAGGGGGGAAAGTTTCATTAGTGGCAGGGTATTTTTCAATAGACAAGGGTCAAGGTAAATTGACTGCGGCTATCTCGAGGGCTCGCCGCATAAGTAAGGACTATGATGAGCAAGCCAAACTTTGAAGTAATGAACATTATCAGCAAGCAAATTCAAATGTGAAGGAAATGGTCAAGTGACTCCTTACTGAGGAGAATGTATGGGTGAATGATTCAGGCTGCTTCATTAAAGAGGTTTTGGGTGAGCCAATGAAACAGAAGGCAGTACAACACCACCAGGTGCAGCCGTTGTGCCTGTTACCTAGAGACGTGTCTTGGTCAGTAACTTCAAGCTGGTTGTCTTCCACCATTTAGGCCTCCATTTACAGATTGTTAGGCCATTGTGGCAATACCATGATTCTTGAAAGACTATTATTGGAACTACCAACTATGTATTACTGCTAATTTAGACCTAAATGGGGAAAGCATGCAGAAACTGTGTTTTTTGTATATTTCTCTGAATTTAAGGTGTGGGCTGATGATGCTAACATGCTACCTTATGCGAGGAAATCATCTGGTGATGCAGTAACACTTTGTTTTCTCTAAATACAAAAATTGTACTACAATCATGGAAATCTACCTAGCACAATGTTGGAAAGATGTGTTGCACTGCCTGACAGTCTCTACATGAACTTGCATTTTGTGAGTCTTAGTAGGCTTTTTTCAGCTGTTTTGAGGTCTGTGTTAGACAAGACCTTTTGTTTTGGTAAACATATTTTTTAAAACAGCCTTACCAAGAGGGACTTCTAGCCAGCCCTCTTTATCCATTGGTTTGTTCATTTGCCATTTACATTTTGTGTCTGTCCGTCGTAGCTTAAACAATCCCAGTGGGCCATCCCACTTCAACCATTGGTTCCTTTTGCTGTGACTGATGGCATTCTGCCCAAGCCCAGTGTCAAGACACACAGAGAAAGTAGTGTCTTGCAGTGAGGGGGACTAGTTGGACAGTGAATATGTTTAGATTTTTTTAACTTGTTTTAACCCTTCTAAGGATCTGTTGGATGCCTAAACACTACTACTGGTCCGTCATCTGCTTGCACAGCATCGCATCCCACACTCACTTGTGGTTGCCATGTTTTTTTTGCATATTCTTTAAAATGGCAGGCCTTGTATGTGCATACAAGCATCCGCTCCTGCAATGGAGGCCTTCTTTGAATGTTTTTGTTAATAACCATATTTGTATATTTTTATAAAACGTGTTACAAAATATGTGGTGATGGCGGAGGGAACGGTCAAGGCGGTCACTTGACTGCACACACGAATGCTGAATGAAGGTCTGGAACCTCTGACGGCTCTCAAACATAAGTGGGAAGCGAGCATAAGGAAGCCCATTCCGGACGCAACCTGGGGTCGCATCATGACAAGGACCTGGAAAGGATGCAGGAATGCACGATTTCAGCAGGTGCACTTTTTTATAATTCATAGGGCTTACCTAACCCCGGGAAAGATCAGGAAATATTTCCACGTACAGGAAGCAGCGTGTCCTAGATGCCTAGTGCCTGATTTAGAACTAGAAGCGGTTCAAAAAGGGGTGGTGATGGACGGAGCATCTGAATCAATCAAACACTCAGACCCAGTGAAAAGATCTGGGTTTAATCCATCACCGTTCTTTAGCCCACTCTGCCACCCCAGTTCAGACTACCGCCGCCGGGTAGGAGCCATTGGTAAGAGCTCCAGTGCTGGGGATCCCATTTTTTGGATTTTATTCCCGTTAGCCCCGAGCTGCAACGTCTTGAGCAAAGCTACAAAAAAGTAACTGGAACAAGTAACTGGATTTGCTACCTTATGCTGTTGATGATCCCCGACCTGCCTGGAGGCTGAGACTCGCAGGAGAAGATCGAGTCACTCCCGCCTTCCTCTTCGGACCCTGGGCTCCCCGCTGACAAGTTTGCGGAACCCTATAAGGATCCGGCTGCCCAGAGACCGCTGTGGATGACTGGTTGGAACGGTGCTGCCCGCCTGTGATTTCTGCCGCGACCCCCAGTGTCCCGCTCGCGCTGGGAGCTGTGCACCCGTCCCGCCCGCTGAGCTCTGCGCCTGGCTGGCAGCGCCGGGACGGATTCCTGCGCACGAAATCAGAGGAAGTAGGCGCCCCGCGGGCTGGAGGCAGAGGAGGAGGTGAGAGGCATGGCGGTCTAGCCGAGCGCGGGCGAGTGAGGGCGTCCCCGCCCGTTGGGATCTGCGCCTGGCTGGCAGTTGGCGCTTGCGGCTAGGGTGAGCACGGTGCCCCTTCCCCCAGCGGTATCGGGGATCGGGAGCCAAGCAGATGAGAGGCGTTAAAAGGGATTAAAAAAAACGGGCGTCCTATGTGTGTTCTCTTATGTGTGTTCTCTGATGTAACAGGGCTGCCGCTTTGGTTTGCTGTCGGGCAGAGGACATTGATAATCGTACTGGGTGCTGCTCGAGGCTCGTGGCTCACAGCTTTTAACAAGTGGGAGTCGCTGAAATAGCCCCCTTTTGTCGACCCAGGAAGGTTGAAAAGCTGAGTGTGCACACTCTGGTTCTTACTACACCGGAGGCTGGAGGCGCCCAAGCACTGGTAAAGATTGAGGTTTCACCAGAGGAGTACGAAGTCTAGCCTCAACTGCCCTTCCAGCTCCCAAACCTGCCAAAAGTCGATGCACACGGTGTACATTCTGCCTAAAGCCTCGATGTCTGCAAAACTTCTGACTAAAGCCCCGATGTCTGCAAAGCTTCAACAATAATTTCTGCGTACATACTGAGCTGAAATCACAACTAAGGTATTTACTGTACCCTATTCGTTTGCACTCATTTTAAACCTCCTTTGTTCAAAATGGCGGGGATCTTAAGCTGAAGCAATAAATCCCCCCTGTACATACAGGTGTCCACGAGGCTCCTCAACAACTCCAGATAAGACTCCCTTCCAGCAAGCTAGAAATGGGGCTTGCATGAATGGGAATTGAAATTGCTCCTCCCTGCTCTCAAAGCAACAGTAACAAACAGAGGACTACTGTCTCTATCTCACCCATTTGGCGGCCATCTTTGACTAGTCTCTCTCTTTGGCGGCCATCCTGGATTAGTCATTTTCATTATCTGAACATACACTAAGAACTTATCATTTTAGACTAATCTCAAATACCGAGTACTTTGCGCAGCTCTGTATCTACACCTTCCTGTGCCAGAATGTTTGCCTTTTTCTTGCAGTATTATACTCCTACTTGTATTTTGTACATTCCAGTAACCTATACCCAGTTCACTTTACTGCACAGATTGCTACCTCATATATTTTGGGTTGCTCACTAATGTCACTTTTTGATTGTTGAGTCATGTAACCGATGGTTTGCATTTGTATTCTGTTCTTATATTTTATCAGTACTATACTTCCAATTGTATTCTGCACTACTCTGCACAATTCTGCTACTGCACCCATTTTCACTCTTCTCTCCTGTAATGCACCGACTGCTATCTCATACATTTTGGTCGCTCACTAGTGTCACCTTTATTGCCTTTTATTGCAGTATTATACTCCTACTTGCATTTTGTGCCAGAATGTTTGCCTTTTATTGCAGTATTATACTCCTACTTGTATTTTGTACATTCCTGTAACCTATACTCAGTTCACTTTACTGCACAGATTGCTACCTCATATATTTTGGGTTGCTCACTAATGTCACTTTTTGATTGTTGAGTCATGTAACCGATTGTTTGCATTTGTATCCTGTTCTCATATTTTATCAGTACTATACTTCCAATAGTATTCTGCACTACTCTGCACAATTCTGCAACTGCACCCATTTTCACTCTTCTCTCCTGTAATGCACCGACTGCTACCTCATTCATTTTGGTCACTCACTAGTGTCACCTTTGCTCCCTAGGGTACCTCTCATATGCTGGTTGCTCACTAGTGGCACTTCTGCCCACTAGTGCCATTTTTGATCCATGTAACCTGTTGTGTTTGCATTTGCATCTTGCTCCTGCATATCATTATTGTTCACCCTCCCGCACTACCTATACCGCCATACCAACATGGATCCCATCGGCAAGCACACATATAAAATCAACTACCCACCCTTGCTCACCATAAAAGCCGCTAAACGCTTTAAACACGACCTCCTTAGGTCCCACCCAGAAACCCCCTTTGCCGACACCTACTTCTCATCGGTCAATGGACCTTTGAACACCGATATCATCTTCCACACCACACGCAGAGCTCAATGGAAAAAAGCGTTCCTCACCCTACTCACCGTCTCCACCACCAGGAAATCCGCCCATGGCCTAACAATCACCATCACACCATCCCATCTCTTCCCAGGCAGAACCACCATCACTATTTACAATAACGGGATTGTCCTAATTCAATCGACAGACAGGAACATGGAACTACTTGACAACCTGTTCCCCACTTTCAAAGAGCACCTATCCAATCCTCGGACTTACACTCATATCACCCCCGGTCCTACCACCCCTGACGTCACAGCACCCACCCACAACCCTCCTAACTCAGTTCAGCACCAGAACGACACTCACCTCACCTTCACACCCAGCACCATAGTCAATTACTCACCTGCTGCAGCTACCCCTCCCCACCCCTCAATCACAGACACAGTCCCCTCATACACCACCCGCTCCCCCATCCCCCCTACCAACCCTCGTACCTCCGCTCAGCTTCCCATATCCCCCTCCACACTTTGCACTCCCGTCCCGTCCTTCACACCAATCTTCTCAGAACACCCCTCCTCCCCCAACTGCACCCCACACAACATGACTCTCCCTCCGCCTATCTCCCCCTCCACACTTAGCACTCCCGTCATGCCTAGCCTTCACCCTTCCTGCAACCTCTCACCCCCCACTCTCACTCCCCACTATCCCACCTCCACCCCCACCCCACCCCCAGCCTCCACACCACCCCCATTCACCCTTCCCCTCTTAGCACTGATGCCCTTCCCAATAACGCCAACACCACCCCTAACAACAATCATCTCTCTAACACTTCCTACCCCCTCACCAGCTCCATCTCTCCTCCCCGATGCCCCCCCTTCTCCAGCAACCTATACGCCTGCTCACCGGCAGTACCTTCCCCCAAATCCGCACCCAACACAACGTTGGACATGATTATGTCCACCCTCCTCCAAATGAAAGAAGAACTACACTCCATCAAAGAGTTGCTCATCACACACCCCAGACACCCTCCTCCCATCACCACCTTTACACCTAATAACACTTCCCACTCACCTCTTACTCACCGTACCACACAACACTCCTCACACTGGACCTCTATCCCCTTTCGCAATACCACCAATCGCAACATCAATCGCAATCGCAATACCACCAAGCGCAATAATCCCTTTACACCTAACAACACTACCTCCTCACCTCCCTCTCGCCTTATCACACAACACTCCCCACACTGGACCTCTATCCCCTCTCGCAATACCACCAATCGCCCCAGACGCACTACCAATACGATCTCAGATCATGACATACACACCCTTCTCCACTCTTACGTCCCGGCTCCCCCAAATCGCCTAGACACCAACCAGCTGTCCATCCCAACGATTATCTCTAACCCCCTCAGGCACCAAAAGGATAACAACAGGGGCTCTTTCCCCAACAACCTCACAAATGTACCCCTCACTATAGAACCTTCCTCCACCCTCTGCACCCATAGCCTCAAATGCATACTTCTCAATTGCAGATCGGCCCAAAGACACTCCGCAGGGGTCACCAATCTCATCATTTATCTGGAACCGGATCTAGCCATTCTGACTGAAACATGGCTGTCTGATTCTTCTACACCTATCATGGATATCCTAGTCCCCCCCAACTACTGTATCATTAGACTTGACAGGTCCAAAAAGACAGGCGGTGGAATTACCTGTATTTACAGAAGCAACCTCTCAGTTATTAAAGCGCCCGCCCCCTCTCTGACTTCTTGTGAATACCTCTGCCTTGATGTCATCAGCGAAAGCAAATCGGTATGCTCACTACACATCATATACCACCCACCTGGGGACAAGCTCTCCTTCTTCCAACAACTCATGGACACAATCTCAACCAACTCAGGACGGCAAAACACCCAAATTTTCCTTGGCGACTACAATCTCCATTGGAATGACAGCAGTGACACAGTGGTAAATAGCCTCAAAATCTTCCTCAACGCCCTTGATCTCACCCAAATATGCAATAGGCCGACCCATGAGGAAGGCTCTATCCTCGGCCTTATCATCTCCAAAGAGGACGCTATTCAACTTGAGTCAATCAAACCTTGTGACTGGTCAGATCATCATATTGTCTCCTTCCTTATCAATGAAAAAATTAAATTTAACACAGTTCAACCCTCTAAGCCCAAAGTTTGGAAAAGAGACATGAAGAAACTCAACCCAAATTCCTTACCGCCTAACAGCCGCAATCTCCATTTTCCCCTTGCCGGCGCTACAGACGTTCAACTCCTGACTGACCAATATCTCAATGCTATGACCACAATAATCAATGAGGCTGCACCCATGCAACTGAAAAGAGTTTCGTCCAAGATCTCCAAC
This sequence comes from Lissotriton vulgaris, assembly GCF_964263255.1. NCBI lineage: Eukaryota > Metazoa > Chordata > Amphibia > Caudata > Salamandridae > Lissotriton > Lissotriton vulgaris. The sequence goes on along the minus strand of NC_141700.1, from coordinate 140,637,500 downwards.
CCATGGTATGACGGGAGCCTCAATGAAGATAGACGGGCCGTGCGAATGGCAGAGCGCACCTGGAGGTCAGCCCCCTCTGCACTGCACCTAAAAACACTGAAGAAACAGAGAAACGCCTACTTCAGGAAAATAAAACGCTCAAAAAGAGATTTCTTAAGCCTCCAGCTCGCCCAAGCAAAAAACCGCCCAAGAAAACTGTTTGAGCTAATCAGAACACAATCCAAAGAACAACCCCAGACACTCAGCACCATGGGCGCTACACCCTCCTGTGAAGAATTCTCTGCTTTCTTTAACCAAAAAACCGACAACATAAGAAGCGATCTCCTCAATGACGCAAGCCTCTACTCCAACCCCCAACACACAGCAGCGTCTGAACCAAAGAACAATGCTACATGGTCATCCTTTGGCACCTACTCCGAAGAAGAAATTGGCAGACTGATCAGCACCCTGAAACCATCCAATCACCTCACTGACCCTCTTCCTGCCAACGCTGTAAAAGACTTTACCCCTCTGCTCCTCCCACTCTGGACTAAGATTATCAATAGCTCTCTTCAACAAGGATCAATCCCTAACGCCCTCAAAGTCGGACAAGTCACACCGCTACTAAAAAATCCAACAGCAGACCCCACTGATCTAAATAATTACCGTCCTATTACAAATATTCCCACTCTCGCTAAACTGTTGGAAAAATGCATACAGCTACAACTGACTAAACACATAGATAAGTTTGATCTCCTCAACGCTCATCAATCAGGCTTCCGAGCAGGGCACAGTACCGAAACTGCCATGACTCACATAGTTGACGACGCCCTCCAAATCCTAGACCAAAACGATACCTGCCTCCTCATCCTTCTTGATCTCTCCTCAGCTTTCGACACAGTTAAACATGAGAACCTACTCGATCTTTTAAACACAAGAATGGGCATATCTGGGACTGTTCTCAAGTGGTTCACCTCCTTTCTACACAACCGGTCTCAAAGATTCAAAAGCAACAACCTGATGTCCTCTCCGGTACCTGTATCGCTAGGCGTCCCTCAAGGATCCTCCCTCTCCCCAACACTGTTCAACCTAGTTATGGAACCTCTCACTACTTTGCTACAAGCATCCAATGTTCACTTTCACATGTATGCCAACGACACCCAACTTTATCTCAAAATACAATCTCCCAAGGACATCATGCTTCTGAACACCACGATTAGAAACACCCAATCCTGGCTTGCCGAGAATCACCTCAAACTCAATGCGCTGAAGACTGAGTTCCTCCTGATCTCACCTCCCGCAAAAATCTCTACCGCTCAAACATGGCTTAAGCACCTAACGGCTCTAAATGTACAACCTACCATCGTAGACTCAGCAAAATCTTTAGGCATAACACTCGACGCCAATCTCAACATGCAGCAGCACATCAGCAAGGCAACGAAAGGAGTGAACTTCCAAATCAATACCGTGAGAAAACTTAAACCCTTCCTTCCAGCCAAAGACTTCCAAACTGCAGTACAATCTATAGTCATCCCGCACATAGAATACGGTAGCACCGTCCTCTGCGGGCTCCCCCTAACTACAACGGCACCCCTAAGAGCGTCTCTTAACGCTGCAGCGAGACTCATCACTGGCTCAAAAAAGCACTCGCATATCTCCCCTGACTTTAAATCCCTGAACTGGCTACCTTTTGAAGCCAGAATTCATCTGAAAATAGCCTGCATGACACACAAGGCTGTACACATGAACACACCCGCCTACCTCACTCAAAAGCTGACAATTTCTGGTGGCTCTAGAACTACTAGAAGCACACAGAATCTTCTGCTGAAGCCTCGAAGATTTCGGAAGGAAAAAACCTATAAACGCTCCTTCTCAGGAATGGCACCCAGGATCTGGAACTCACTCCCTCCTGAAACCAGGCTCATCTCCTCCAACAAACTGTTTAAGAAAGAAGTAAAAGCGATCCTCATGGCTAAATACACATGATCTATTATTCTGCATCTCTCAAGAATCCGCTCTGTACTACCTGCCTGACCCCTTGGACTATTTGTATTATTTGTATTATCGACTTATTTGATTGTATACGTTCCCTATTTGTACATTTTTATATTGTTGACGCACCTGTCTGATTTTGAATACTGTACCTACACCACCTCAACTATCACTACTCTTGTACGTTTGATGCACCTGTGTGACTATACACCCTGTACTCATCTCCTACCTCAACTATGCCTATCTTCATGCTAAGCATTTTAAGATCTCTTAAACAAGTATATGCTCCTCATTTTAGTACTTTTATATTATTGGCGCAACTGTTTGACTATGCACCTTGTACCTACACTATGATAGAAGACACTACCTCACCTTTGACCTACCTCTTTTATTTGACCTACCTATTTAACTATGCACCTTGTACCTAACTACCTCAACTATTACAGTCTATTATTCTATGACCCCCTTGTCATTGTAAAGCGCTCTGATATCTGCAAAGATCTTGTTCGCGCTATATAAAACTTTCAAAATAAATAAATAAATAAATATGCAAATCAGTCTGACCCTGTGCCTCATGGGAACAGTCCAGGCACAGGGTCAGACTGATTTGCATATAGCCATGTCTGAACTGGGGTGGCAGAGTGGGCTAAAGAACGGTGATGGATTCAACCCAGATCTCTTGACTGGGTGTGAGTGTTTGATTGATTCAGATGCTCCGTCCATTACCACCCCCTTTTGTACCGCTTTTGGCCGCATAAGTGTGGCAGGGTATGCTCAGACATGAGTCCCTTGCTCACTTTGCCACTGGATTCAAGCAATCCGGGCCGAAGACGGCTGGAATGCCAGAAACCGGTCCTCGGAAGCTTGTTTCCGGTCCAGGGAAGACATGGCTTGGCAGTTCGGGCTGGACTGTTCCCATGAGGCACAGGGTCAGACTGATTTGCATATAGCCATGTCTGAACTGGGGTGGCAGAGTGGGCTAAAGAACGGTGATGGATTAAACCCAGATCTTTTGACTGGGTGTGAGTGTTTGATTGATTCAGATGCTTCGTCCATCACCACCCCCTTTTGTACCTGATTTAGAACTCGAACACATGATGTGGGAGTGTCCGAAACGGGGGTCCTACTGGACTGAGGGGGGGACGCTTCTTAATGAAGTCACGGAGAGGCAAGTGGAATATACTATGGCGACTTGTTTGTTGCTTTGGTTTCCTCACACCAGCAAGACCAAGATAAGTAGTAAATTCATCGATCTGTGCCTCATTTTGGCCCAGAGGGAAATGACCTGGCACTGGAAGTCGAAGGAAGGTCCTTCCAGTAAGCGGTGGGCGAAGGAACTTCATAAATGGGCCCATAGTGAGAGCACGATCAGATAGGGCCAGGCAGCCCGTACAGCTAACGAGAAGAGTCTAGAAGCAGCGCGCGCATGGGCAGAACTAGTGAGATTGTTAACCCCTTCCAGGCTCATGACGAGCTGGGCTCGTCATGGTGTAGCCTCCTCAAACACTGATGACGAGCCCAGCTCGTCATAAAACAATGTAAAACAACAATTTGCAGCACAGATGGGGAAAACGCATAGCAGCCATGGAGTTAAGTGACAACCTATCCCCAGCAGGAGAATAAACCGAGAAAGTAAAGAGAGTTGTTCCATGTGAGATGCAGAAGAATAGTTGCAATCCTACAGGTTTCCTTCCTTTGAGATGTTTGGAGACAGAGCGAAGGCCCACACTACCTGCAGTTAGGGGGGTGGGTTTAGTTGGGACATTGAAGACAGTTATGGTTATTGCAGAATAAATGGACTTATTACAACCCCATGGGTGGTTTATTTTTTATTGTTTTTTTCACGTTGGAGTACTTAGGCTGGTGACTCCCTATGAGGCGTGGCTGGGAACCGGGCGCTACATGAGGGTCACAGAAGAGAGATAGGGGCATGACACTAGGCCGGGGCTCCACAATGACAGTACCTGAAAAAACATACCACTAAGTGCATGGGTTGGGTTGCCTGGAAGAATTGGAGGACAGGGAATTATAAAAAGCAGATGCTAGAAATTTCGAAAGGCAGAGACTAGGGTTTCCCGCACAATTGCTAATTACGACAATGGTTACGAACGCCGCCCGACCTCCGGGTTGTGGGCTAAATGGCTGTGATATAATTATGTTGTATTGAAAACGAAGCTTGTCGCTGTATGCACTAGCGGGTAACCCAGAACAGATAGATGTACACTGTCTAACTTTGCAATAAAAATAAAGTTAACATTTTTTTTTTATAAAACGTGTTACAAAAGCATTAAAAGACAACCACTTTCACCTGTATGCACACACAGGCTCTGATTTTATAATGTTATTGTAAAAAATGTATTAGAAAAACTAGCCAATAGGGTTGCAGCTAACGCCAGATGTACCGGCTGGACCTGAGCTTGTTTGAATCATGTAAGATCAAGGAGATCATCTCTTGTTATATAATAGGTTTAACTCACTATTGCTAATTCAATACGTGAGATAGAGACAAAAAGAGTAGCAAGAGATGGAGAGATCAACAATAAAAGGGAGAAAATAGAAGGAGCAAGTAAATATTAAACATTGTTCTAAGAGTTGAAAACTTTCGTAGGTGTTGCTGGGACAGCCTTTTTACGTCTGGCATTAGCTAAGACCTTTCGATTTAAATAAAAGTATGTATAATTTTTACAAAAAAAAAAAAGTACGTATAATATACCTGTAGGATCTCCCAGGCAGGCCTCTTCATTCGTTGGCCTTTTTTGTCATTGACACTTCTGTTCCACCCCCACATCTAAAGCAGGGCCCAGGGGCACTGTGCCAGCCCACTTCGGCCATTGACTTCCCTCACATTGAGTAGCGTCATTCTACTCCAGCACAATGTTCACATTAGCACAAGGATTAGTTGCCTTTAGTGTCAGTGCCGGGGCCCAATGTGTGCTTTTTCATGCAAACAATACTTTGTCTTTTGCTTTTTATTATTTTTGGAGCCCTGCTCTCCCTTCGCTGGCTCCCAGGCATGCACTGGGGCAGTTCACAGTAATACGCAGAACACATCAAGCTTCATGAATACCACTGAGCTGGGAGTGTTCGAGAGCACTGAGCCAACAAAAAGTCAGGGCATTGTTTATTAGCATTCTTTAAATTCACACAGTCCAGCGACCAAGTATTCACTTCATATGAGCACCAGTAACGCCTTTACAGGAATAAAAACATTTCAATAGTGAACAAGCAGTTTAAAAATGCATGCGCACTTTTGCCCGCACAAGAACGAGGCCTTTGCACTTTGACGTGGTGTGGTTCAGTAAGGCAAGTTAATGACTATTTCTCCTGGAGTTTGAAGTAAGAATAACTAGTCCCCTTCGAGCCTCGGCCTTGTAATAGAATCATAATTACCGAGCATTAGCAGGAGGGAGCCCGACTAGAACGTTCCTTGGTTTGGTGATGTCACGTGGGGCTTGGGTTAGCGTGTGACATCATCCGTTGCCTCTGTCCGCGAGCTCACAGCAGTCCTGTTCTACGAGTGACGCAACGGAGGACTCCATTTGACCTGAAGAGAGACATTTGAATATTTTGGTGTAAGACTCTTGTTCATAAACAACAAGAGAGATAGGGAGAGTAATGAACACTCTTAGTCCCCAAACTGTATTAGACATAAACAACAAAAGAGTATTCCTGTTCTGTATGAGGTGGATGGAGGCACAGAGCACAAGGAACAACAAAGCCCATTTGGTTTGTTAATAAAGCCCTCACTCACCGACCTGGTCGGTGACTTGCTTCATCATCGGGCCCCACCGGGTGTGACCGAATGTCACCCCGGTGTGCTGCGACGCCAGAATTACTGCGGAGCTGGTCTTGTGAAGGTGGGAGGGCTATGTGAGAAATTATGTGAATAGTGTGAAGTGGTGACTTAAAATTGCCTTGTATGTATCAAAAATAAATTTTTTGGTCAACCACTCACGTTGTCACTTAATGCTAGTGGGAGTAGACCATACAATTAGTTGGCCTTACTCGCCATCACATTTTTTAACCTTGCCCTTGATGATCTCTGATTAAATTTATTTTTGATACATACAAGGCAATTTTAAGTCACCACTTCACACTATTCACATAATTTCTCACATAGCCCTCCCACCTTCACAAGACCAGCTCCGCAGTAATTCTGGCGTCGCAGCACACCGGGGTGACATTCGGTCACACCCGGTGGGGCCCGATGATGAAGCAAGTCACCGACCAGGTCGGTGAGTGAGGGCTTTATTAACAAACCAAATGGGCTTTGTTATTCCTTGTGCTCTGTGCCTCCATCCACCTCATACAGAACAGGAATACTCTTTTGTTGTTTATGTGTAAGACTCTTGTTGTCACTGTTGCTTTAATTAAAAAAAAAACATTGTTTGCCTGTCTAGTTATGAAAAAAAAACTCGCCACTGGTATGTGTGACCAGGTTCCCGACAAATGCCTCGCTCAAGCAGCAACTCGGTGCACGCTAAAATGTGTGCGGTCGGAAAGTGTGACTATTGACGTCTGATTCTCGCATTTTAAGTTAACCTCACTGCCCAGCTCCTGGTGGTCAGTGCCTTCACTGTGGCTTAGGTTAGAGTGGGCGCCTTTCTTTTCACACAGTCTGACGGCAGGTGTGGTGGTCACATACCGTTGAGGTGTACTTAATGTTAGGGTGGGGTGAGTGGTGGTGGGGGCTGAGAGGAAATCCAATCGGGCCTGCCCTGCAGCATAACTTTCAAAATAACGTCTGTGCAATGTATTCATGACCAAATAAGGCCTCGTGATTAACGTAAAGTAGGTTACAGCGCTGACTGGGAGTATGTAATGGCGGATGCCTCGTTGGCCACCCTCCCAGGGACACAAGTCTCCCCATTAATGCTGTCGCCCACCCCAATATTCAAAAGAATGCCAAGCAGGTCTGATGACCTGCCTATTAGTTGTACATTACATGCATTGTGAAGATTCTCGCGAATAACTGTGTTTGTGTAGAATTATTCTAATAAATACAATTTAGACAGCACAGGAATTACACTGAATTATCTGTGGCATTCATTAATCAATGCTATCAGCAGTGCTTAATTTGAACCGGTGGTTTCCCGTGCGCGGCTCGGCATTTCATTTTCAACCCCTGCTCTTGTGACAGTCTGCTACAAGGTAGCACTGTCTGAAATGACCACAACCGCAGTTAAATATTAATTCAAAGTACATTAAAAAGGACAATTCCCTCCTGCCCAAGCCATTCTTACAGCTTTGAGGGCCTGGAATAGTCTGAATTGTCAGACTTGTAGGAGTGTGATGGTTAGTAGCTGTGTTGGTACTGTCATTGGCAGCATGGCCAGGGCAATGAATGTGTGGTGCAAGCTGCAGTGGCCTCTTGACGAGAGCCCTGGCAATTATTTTTATACAAGTTACGCACTGTGCTATTGACTACTCAACTGTGGTTCCGTAGCTAACACTATAGATTACTGCTTGAAATGGAAAAATAGAAGTGCAGGTGCTCTGTAACAGAATACCTGTTTGTTTCTGAGAAGTGCTGGTACTCTCCAATTAAAAGTATTAAGGGGAAGATTTACAACCCCCTTGCGTCATGTTTGCACTGTCGTTGTGTCACTGTTTGTGAAGCAGCGGCGGCGTAAAAATGCAGCCCATTTACAATGGGAGATGCGTCATGTTGTAAGGTCCGCGCCACATTATACCTGCCTCAGGTATAGTGTATGCAGGGTGGGCGTTCCCACGCAGGAAAGCCTCGTAAAAGTGATGCACTGAAATCTACAAGATTTAACTGCGCCATTTCTAGGACGCCACCGCTTCAAAACCTTACACCTGCTTGAAGCAGGTGTAAGGAGTGACGCAGCACAATGAGGATAAGCCTCAACATGCATTGCTGGAGTTGTGTTGTGTTTGCAACACAACCTTAGCAATGCATGACTTTCGCGCCAGCAGATGCGTCAGAATTATTGCCACATCTGTCAATCCTTGCAACAATGGTGCGCCGCATTGTAAATACAAAAAGAACAATTATTATTATTATTATTAATTATTAAATTAAATTTATAAGGCGCACAGCTACCCGGAGTTTTCTAAGGAGCATAGGTAGTGGGGTGCAGTGCCTAGCTTAATCTTATTCATACAGCATAAGGCCTTAAATTTCGTCCGTTGCTCAATCCTGAGCCAATGGAGATCACGCAAAAGTGCCTGAGATAGAGGATGTTTTCGGTACCTGGCGAAGTAGCCTGGCCGCAGAGTTCTGCACCACCTGCAGTTTAGTGTCTTTTGCAATTTGACAACACGTTTTTTAACTGATACTCTTTAAAATCCGCCTTCCTTGTATTAATTAACAGGAAGGTTGTGTGCTAATTGATTTCCATTTAATTATCCCTAGGAGGTCGCCCACCCACAACTATTTTGTCCTGAAGAAGACCCGTCTTGTAAGGACTACTTTCCTACACGTATTTTGGGTCGAAACGTAGACCATACAACAATCACCAACTCCTACCCCAAGCAAGACTTTAGCGGCTGTATTGGAGTTTGGTTGTCTGCATTAGTTGTTTCAGGACTCTCTATGAGCCTTATGTTGTGGCCTTTGGCTAAAGGAACCACATGTACTCTAATTTTTGAATTGTGAATAATACTTGTCACTGAATGATTCAGACTATCCGCCTATCCTACCCTATCCTTGACACTTTCCCTCACTTCACCCCCTCCCCGTTGTGTATGTGGGCACATATACAAAAACATCTTGCTACAAAAATTGTTATGTGTTCTAACCAATGTAAGGTAACATGTGCAAATCTGAATTAAACTTTTTTGCATCGAGCAATTTTGCTTCTTGAAATAATTGTATATTTTCTTTCACTTAAGTCATATTTTGAATTATCTGTTCTTTGTCTGGGACCCCTTTCTTTTGTACTACATAATTACCCAGGTCCTTCCGACTTTAGTGGGTTTAACCCTGTTCTGCTGTAAAGCCAACTGCAGTTTGGGTACTAACTCCCTGTTTGTTCCTAGATAAAGGACGTTGCCATAATCAAGCCTTGACATGATTAGGGCCTGGATGACTGTTCTCTGCGAAGATTCAGGCATCATCCATATCTTATGGAGCCATTTTAGGATAGTGAAGCAAATAGAGGTGGTCTTCGCTACTTGCTGTTTCATGGTCAGCTGATCGTCAATCACTATGCCCAAATTACATACAGTTTGTACCGGTTTAGGAAGTTCACCCATTTGAGGCAGCCAGTGGTGCGGGCCCCAGAGATATTTATCCCCCCACATGATCAAAACCTCCGTCTTTCCTCCATTTAGCTTTAACTAGTTAGCGTGCATACAGTTGGCGATTTTATACAGCCCTAGCAGTAGAGAAGAAACACTAGATTTATCCTTGGCGGATACTGAAAAGAGAAGCTGGGTGTCATCTCCGTAAGAGAAGATTGACAACCCAGCCTCTTCCGCGATGGAAGCTAAAGGGCTGACGTAAAGATTAAATAGCATGGGGCTAAGTATCGATCTCTGAGGCACTTCATGCGGAGATGCATAGGTCTTGGAACAAGACGATGGAGAGAAGACCTGAAAAGTCCTGTTGTGAAGAAGTTTTTGATCTACTTAAAAGCTGATTCCGCGATTCCTATGGACTGGAGTGTAGAATGAGATACCGTATCAAAGGCGGCACTCAGATCTAATAGAATGAGTGCCATCGTTTCCCCTTTATCCAGAAGCCGGCGTATAGTTTTGGTAACTCCTAAGAGAGTAGAATCTGTGGAGTAGCCAGCTCTAAAGCCTGATTGGGACCCGTGAAGAATGTCACTGGATTCCACAAACCGTGTAAGCTGTTGATTTACATGTTTTTCAAGGATCTTAGAAAAACAGGGTGTAAGGAAATTGGGCAGAAGTTGGAAGGCTCAGTTGGATCTGCATTTGGTTTCTTCAAAAGAGGAAGAACCCTTGCGTGTTTCCATTCTGCAGGTAAAATGGCTTCGCTTAGTGAAGCGTTAAGTAGATCCATGATGATAGTTAATGAGGAGGAATTAAGTTTTTGGAGGACTTTGACTGGAACAATTGATGGACAGAATGCAGAACGATGTCATACATTCACCCCAGTACAGAATCTGGGCCTAAATCCATCATTCTGTTGCTCCCAATGCCATTCCAGTTTGGACGCAGCTATATGCAAATCAGTCTTCACCCTGCGCCGACAGTGCGCCCAATGGGAACAGTGCAGCCCGAACTGCCAGGCCAGGTTCTCCCTGGACTGTAAACAAGGATCGTAGGACCAGTTTCGGGCTTTCAGCCCTCATCAGCTAGGATAGCTAGGCTGCAGTGGCATGGAGAGCACAGGACACACTTCTGGGCATACCCGTTCCACTCAGGGTGACAAATCCAAAAAGATGGACAGAATGCAGATCAATGTCATACATTCACCCCAGTACAGAGATCTGGGCCTAAATCCATAGTTTTTTTGCTCACCATGCCATTCCAGTTTGGACCCAACCATATGCAAATCGGTCTTGACCCTGCGCCCAATGGGAACAGTCCAGCCTGAACTGCCAGGCCAGGTCCTCCTTGGACTGAAAACAAGCATCCTGGGACCGGTTTTGGGCTTTCAGCCCTCATCAGCCAGGATAGCTTGACTCCAGTGGTACGGAGAGCATGGGACCCACGTCTGGGCATATCCGTCCCACTCTGGACTACTTTTTTTGCTCAACATGCCATTCCAGTTTGGACCCAGCCATATGCAAATCAGTCTTGACCCTGCGCCCAATGGAACAGTCCAGTCCGAACTGCCAGGCCAGGTCCTCCCTGGACTGGAACCAAGCATCTTAGGACTTTTTTTGGGCTTTAAGCCCTCATCAGCCAGGATAGCTTGACTCCTGTGGCATGGAGAGCACAGAACCCATGTCTGGGCACACCCGGCCCACTTGGCGTGACAAATGCAAAAAGAACAAATAATGGACAGAATGCAGAACAATGTCATACAGTTACCCCTGTACAGAGATCTGGGCCTAAATCCATAGTTTTTTTGCTCACCATGCTTGTTTTGGGTTCAGGGAGGACCTGGCTTGGCAGTTCGGTCTGGACTGTTCTCATGATCACAGGGTCAAGACTGATTTGCATATGGCTGGATCCAAACTGGGCTGGGATAGTGCGCAAAAGAACAATGGATTTCACCTTTCGCCCTAAGTGAGATGGGTATGCCCAGAAGTGGATCCCTTGCTTACTGTGCCACTGGATTCAAACTAGCCTGACTGATGAAGGGTGACATACCCCGAAACCTGTCCCAGGATGCTTGTTTCCGGTCTGGGGAGGACCTGGCTTTGCAGTTCGGTTTGGACTGTTCCCATGAGGCACATGGTCAAGACTGATTTGCATATGGGCGGGTCCAAACTGGGGTGGCGTAGTGGGCAAAAAAACGATGGATTTAACCCAGATCTCTTGACTGGGGGAGAATGTTTGAATAATTCAGCATTCCGTCCATCATTTGTTGCAGTTACACTTCTCGCCCTAAGTGGGATGGATATGCCCAGATGTGGGTCCCTTGCTCACTGTATCACTGGATTCATGCTAGCCTGGCTGATAAAGGGTGACATACTCCGAAACCGGTCCCAGGATGCTTGTTTCCGGTCCAGGGAGGACCTGGCTTGGCAGTTCAGTCTGGACTGTTCCCATGAGGCACAGGGTCAAGACTGATTTGCATATGGCTGGGTCTAAACTGGGGTGCCGTAGTGGGCTCAAGAACAATGGACTTAACCCAGATCTCTTGACTGGGGGAGATTGTTTGAATCTTTCAGCATTACTTTTATCATTTGTTGCAGTGACACTTTTCACTCTAAGTGGGATGAGTATGCCCAGACGTGGGTACCTTGCTCACTTTGCCACTGGATTCAAGCTAACCTGGCTGATTAAGGGTGACATACCCAAAATCAGTCCCAGGATGCTTGTTTCAGGTCCAGGGAGGACCTAGCATGGCAGTTCAATCTGGACTGTTCCCATGAGGCACAGGGTCACGACCGATTTGCATATAGCCATGTCTGAACTTGGGTGGCGTAGTTGGCATAAGAACAATGGATTTAACCCAGATCTCTTGACTGGGGGAGAATGTTTAAATATTTCAGCATTCCATCCATCATTTGTTGCAGTTACACTTTTCACCCTAAGTGGTATGGGTATGCCCAGACGTGGGTCCCTGGCTCACTGTGCCACTAGATTCAAGCTAGCCTGGCTGATGAAGGGTGACATACTCCGAAACCGGTCCCAAGATGCTTGTTTCCAGTCCAGGGAGGACCTGGCTTTGCAGTTCGGTCTGGACTGTTCCGATGAGGCACAGGGTCAAAACTCATTTGCATATGGCCAGGTCCAAACTGGGGTGGTGTAGTGGGCAAAACAATTATGCATTTAACCCAGATGTCTCGACTGGGGGAGAATGTTTGAATCATTCAGCATTCCATCCATTATTTGTTGCGGTTACACTTCTTGCCCTAAGTGGGATGGGTATGCCCAGATGTGGGTCCCTTGTTCACTGTGTCACTGGATTTATGGTAGCCAGGCTGATAAAGGGTGACATACCCCGAAACCGATCACAGGATGCTTATTTCCAGTCCAGGGAGGACCTGGTTTGTCAGTTCGGTCTGGACTGTTCCCATGAGGCACATGGTCAAGACTGAATTGAGTATGGCTGGGTCCAAACTGGGGTGGCATAGTTGGCAAAAGAACAATAGATTTAAATACAGATCTATTGACTGGGGGAGAATGTTTGAATCATTCAGCATTCCGTCCATCATTTGTTGCAGATACACTTTTCGCCCTAAGTGGGATGGGTATGCCCAGACGTGGGTCCCTTGCTCACTTTGCCACTGGATTCAAGCTAACCTGGCTGATGAAGCGTGACATACCCAAAATCAGTCCCAGGATGCTTGTTTCAGGTCCAGGGAGGACCTAGCATGGCAGTTCGATCTGGACTGTTCCCATGTGGCACAGGGTCAAGACCGATTTGCATATAGCTGGGTCCAAACTGGGGTACCGTAGTGGGCACAAGAACAATGGACTTAACCCAGATCTCTTGACTGGGGGAGATTGTTTGAATCTTTCAGCATTCCTTTTATCATTTGTTGCAGTGACACTTTTCACCCTAAGTGGTATGGGTATGCCCAGACGTGGGTCCCTTGCTCACTGTGCCACTAGATTCAAGCTAGCCTGGCTGATGAAGGGTGACATACTCCGAAACTGGTCCCAAGATGCTTGTTTCCAGTCCAGGGAGGACCTGGCTTTGCAGTTCGGTCTGGACTGTTCCGATGAGGCACAGGGTCAAAACTCATTTGCATATGGCCGGGTCCAAACTGGGGTGGTGTAGTGGGCAAAGAAATGATGCATTTAACCCAGATCTCTCGACTGGGGCAGAATGTTTGAATCATTCAGCATTCCATCCATTATTTGTTGCAGTTACACTTCTCGCCCTAAGTGGGATGGGTATGCCCAGATGGGGGTCCCTTGTTCACTGTGTCACTGGATTTATGCTAGCCTGGCTGATAAAGGGTGACATACTCCGAACCCGATCACAGGATGCTTGTATCCAGTCCAGGGAGGACCTGGTTTGTCAGTTCGGTCTGGACTGTTCCCATGAGGCACAGGGTCAAGACTGACTTGCATACGGCTGGGTCCAAACTGGGATGGCGTAGTGGGCAAAAGAACAATGGATTTAACCCAGATCTCTTGACTGAGGGAGCATGTTTGAATCATTCAGCATTCCGTCCATCATTTGTTGCAGTTACCCTTTTCGCCCTAAGTGGGATGGGTATGCCCAGACGTGGGTCCCTTGCTCGCTGTGCCATTGGATTCAAGCTAGCCTGGCTGAGGAAGGGTAACATACCCCGAAAACCGTCCTAGGATGATTTTTTCCGGTCCAGGGAGGACCTAGATTGACAGTTCGGTCTGGACTGTTCCAATGAGGCACATGGTCAAGACTGAATTGAGTATGGCTGGGTCCAAACTGGGGTGGCATAGTGGGCAAAAGAACAATAGATTTAAATACAGATCTCTTGACTGGGGGAGAACGTTTGAATCATTCAGCATTCCGTCCATTATTTGTTGCAGTTACACTTTTCGCCCCAAGTGGGATGGGTATGCCCAGATGTGGGTCTCTTCCTCACTGTGCCACTGTATTTATTTAGCCTTGCTGATGAAGGGTGACATACCACAAAACCGGTCCCAGGATGCATGTTTGATTTCCAGGGAGGATCTGGCTTGCCCTTCGGTCTGGACTGTTTCCATGAGGCACAGGGCCAAGACTGATTTGCATATGGCTGGGTCCAAACTGCAGTGTTGCAGTGGGCAAAAGAACAATGGATTTAACCCAGATCTCTGGACTGGGGAAGAATGTTTGAATCATTCAGCATTGTGTCCATCATTTGTTGTAGTTACATGTATTTAAATACAGCGCATCCATGGTGGCGCAAGGGTTTCTCCGGGTGGCGCAGGAAAAGTGATGCATCTCTACAGATGTGTCTCTTTCTTTTAAATCTTCCCCTAAGTCTCTCTTGAGATGTGCATGTACTCTCTCTCTCAAAATAGGAAAGTGCTGGTACTAGGTTTGGGCGGCCCATTTAAAGCACTGCTATGGACACAAATTATGCCACTACGGTGGAGCGGGTTGGGGAAGGAGGGATTGTTGTGGAAAAATGTGGCAACTGCAATAATTGTATACAAGGGAACGTCACTAACCATCCCATGAAGGGTCACCCTATCAAACTTCGAGTCAATACCACATTTAATTCTTCCATCGTTATTTACATGCTGAAGTGTCCCTGGGGGAAGGGTTATGTTGGCCACACAGAGAGAAAAATAAGAGTGCGGTTATTGGAACACAAAAGCAATATAAGAACTGGGAACATTAAATCAACAGTAGCTGCACATTTTCTTGAACATAATCATACAGTAGCCCAATTAAAATATCTGATATTGGAGCAAGCAACATTGACCCACAAAAACACGCTATTGAAAAGAGAGAATTTTTGGATCCGCTACATGGCGACAATGCAGCCGCAAGGATTAAATGACAGGATGGAATTCCTGTGTTATCTATAGACTGTACATCAACTGTAATGTTTTCTTGATTATCGTGACAATTCTATCATGCTGATAATTGTTTTAATTACCATTGTGCACGTATTTCTATTTCTCTTGGTTATCAGGTTTGCTTGTTCACTAATATTGGATCTCCACGTAGACTCTGCTCATTATCTGTACAGTTTCTCTATTTTTCTGACTTTTCCAACATGGCGCCCACTTTTTTCACTATTCCCTAGTCCGTCGTCTATTATCAGTCCACACGCAGCGCGCTTACTAGCTACACCGGCACACTGCCGATCACTCCGTTCAAGCCGTTCACCTCTAGAGGAAGCTCGCACAGCCGAAGAAATGTAAGTACCTCTACCGAGGACGGCTGTATCAGAGAAACGTTTTGGCTTACTTTACACTTTGTTTTTTAATGCGCTTTCACATTTATGCAGGTTCTGGTGACCTGTTTGATACTTGGATGTAATCAGCTCCGTGAGTAACGCTGACATAGATCTAACGTTTGTGGGGCATGCGGATCACTGTTTTCGTTTGATTTTTGAACACATGGGCTTAGGAGACTGTTTGCCTTTTAATTGTTACACTGCGCATTCTTGATTTGATTGTCAGTTAATTTCCCCGCGCTATTTAACACACCCACACGTCCCTAATTTATGTTTAGATGGCACCATTTTCAGGGTTTTTCACTTGGTTGCCTATAGAGCATGATGGTATATTGTCACCTACACCAGCTGATGTAATAGCGAATTATGGCGTTCTGATGAACCATTTAGTTACAGATTGATGTCTTCTTTTATGTTGTAGAGCATTCCCCTGAGGAAGGGCTAGTCTTCAGCCCAAAATGCATTGGGACTGTCAATGTTGGATGATACATTGTTGGAATATGCTAATGAAAACATTTTCAAACACGTATGAAGTACTCATGACGCTAATGAGTTTGGATTAAAACACGTGGAAACTCTCAACTGTGTGAGGGTCACTTCACAATGAACTGTTCATAAAACCTTTAGACTTCACAGTCTTTTGAGCGCTGTGCTCCGGGGAGTCTTCCTCCAAGTTGGGGAAGCTTTGTAGTAGAAAAATGTGAAAGCCATACTAGGAAGCTAGTGGCCACAGGGTCGCGCTGTGGACCTGGCTTGATTTAAAGGTAACACGATCACACCCTCCAACCTAGGAGAACTAAAGGTGTGGCCTGATTGAATGCTGAAACGAAGTAGAAAGACCTTTGCACTGCAGGATGGTGGATTACCAAGGGAAAGGGAAGGTCTCAACAGGTGTAATGAAGAAGGAGGAGGACAGGAATGTGGGTCAAATAAAGGACTACAAAAACTATTCTCGGGCAGTGCATTTGTAATTCTATTTTTAATCCCAAGGACGTGACCTGTGCTCAACATTTATCCGACGAGGAGAATACCACTCAGAGAGGGTGAAATATAAAAAATGCATATTCAGAAGAATGAGTAAAGTACACGGAGCTGGAAGTACATCAATGTTTAGGTCTTTCAGGTGTGCCTCGTATTTTGAAGTTGTGTCTCATACACAAAAATAAGTTCTTTTTTGTCAGCTTCACCATGGGGCGCTTTACCTTGCAACTTGATACTTCTATGGGGCTCTGAGCCAGAAACAATGCCATATGGTTTTGGCAATTACCTCAAGCTGAATTGTTTCTCTGTTCCCCAGTAGATCAGCCAAGTCTTTGAAACTATATTGACCTCAGAAGCATTACGGTGACATCATCTCACCTAGGGATAAATCCAATCGATCATGTTGAAGTTTTACCCTGACAAACAAAAAGAAAACCGTGGGTCTGATGAGTCAACCAAGACCTAAAAAACTGTAATGCTGTTAACAGGCGAGGGCAGTCCTCAATAGAAGGGACCTTAAAAAGGAAAATCCTTAAAAAAGGACGGATTCCCATCACTCACCAAGGTGACATGCTTCATCATCTGTGTCACACACTAGTGTGACCAAGGGCTACAACCCTCTCTAGCAGAGAGGGCGGCTCACGGATGTTGTCAAAGTCATGCGAAAAACAAGTAGGAGAGAGAAAGCTCTCTAGGGGCTGATCAGATGTGAACATGAAATGATGTAGGAGTGATGGGCGCAGTGCATTGAAGTGAAAGTGATATTAAAAATGGATAGCAAGAGAAAACAACTTTAATAGATATCTCTTGTTATCCACATTAAAAACAGTGCAAAAGCAGTTTTAACAAAATAACTGAGATGATGAATTGGCTAGGTCTCAACGTTTCAGCCATACAGATTATTAATCTTCGGCTATCTTCAGGAACATGTGAAACTATATTGCTACTGCGTAGTGAAAAACAGAAATATAAATGAATTGATATACTAGGTTGAAAATCAATACAACCTCTCTAACAAGACTTTCGGGTCTTCCGTAATCTACTGGATGCAGATGGCACCCATATTTTACGAGCAGTGGACCTCACCTCACTTGGCGACAGCTCTGGAAAAGAGGCCCCGCTCTGTCCGTCGGTACCCCGGGCTCCAACTGAGCCGAAATACGTAGGTTGTGACGTGAAGTGAACGCACAAGAATATATTTACATATCACAACACATTATATACATAAAAAATGAACATATATTCAGGACCAACATTTAAACACAGTGTGAGGTATTTTATATATGATTCAACCCAACTAGCAATCTATCTGCTTAGTTTAAATTGTTCTGGGTGATCATTTACACTCAATATTAAGCGTCGAAGTTTCGACCCCTTGACAATATTGCAATTGTATAATCGTCTGCGGGGGTCTTCCTCAGGACTAAATATTGAATATGTGTGTGGACATTTATGATTGATTATATGTTGAGAGATCTATACATCTCTGCTCACCTTCAAGGAGTTTCCACCCTGATACCAATTGACAGCACAGCAGCTTGTGTAACTTAGATGGTTGACCTGTCAGAAATAAATTATGCCTGCCACCATCTGTACCCAAAATAAAAGCATTCTTAAAAGTTCCATATAGTCTGCCCTTGTAGGGACTGTACCTGATTCGAACGTGGCTCATCACATCTGTGGTCTCAACTTGAAAGAAGGTTTTACGCTGTTTTGATGCGAATAAGTGGCAGAACCACTGTTCCCATAATGTACAAATCCCCAGGTTCTGCACGCAACTGGGCTACCCCATTACCCTATATTGAACAATTTGAAAGTTTTATTACACACAACTAAACATTAACAATTATTAATGTTATTAAACAAAAATTTATCGGAAACAATTTACGAAAGCTTGATTGTAATTTTCTTTCATGGTCAAATCAATATTATTTTGATCCGTTGTTACGTGCCGCTAAAAGGAGTAGGGCCCATAGGCACAGGGTCAAGACTGATTTGCATATGGCCATGTGCTGGGGTGGCTTGGTGAGCAAAATAACGATGGATTAAACCCAGATCTGTGACTGGGGGTGAATGTTTTGCCATTGTGCAAAATTCCGTCCATCATCTTGTGTGTTTTGCTGTTCACCCTATGTGGGAAGGGTATGCCCAGACGTGGGTCCAGTGCGCACTATGCCACTGGTGTCAAGCTATCCTGGCGGAAGACGGCTGATAGCCAGAAACCGGTCCTAGGATGCTTGATTCCGGTCCAGGGAAGACATGGTTTGGCAGTTTGGTCTGGACTGTTCCCATGAGGCACAGGGTTAAGACTGATTTGCATATGGCCATGTCTGAACTGGGGTGGCTTGGTGAGCAAAATAACAATGGATTAAACCCAGATCTGTGACTGGGGTTGAATGTTTTGCCGTTGTGCAACATTCCGTCCATCATCTTGTGTGTTTTGCTGTTCATCCATGTGGGAAGGGTATGCCCAGACGTGGGTCCCGTGCTCACTACGCCACTGGAGTCAATCTGTCCTGGCTGAAGATGACTGATAGCCAGAAACCAGTCCTAGGATGCTTGATTCCGGTCCAGGGAACACATGGCTTGGCAGTTCGGTCTGGACTGTTCCCATGAGGCACAGGGATAAGACTGATTTGCATATGGCCATGTCTGAACTGGGGTGGCTTGGTGAGCAAAATAACGATGGATTAAACCCAGATCTGTGACTGGGGTGAATGTTTTGCCATTGTGCAACATTCCATCCATCATCTTGTGTGTTTTGCTGTTCCCCCTATGTGGGAAGGGTATGCCCAGACGTGGGTCCGTGCTCACTACGCCACTGGAATCAAGCTATCCTGGCTGAAGGCGCCTGATAGCCAGAAACCGATCCTAGGATGCTTGATTCCGGTCCAGGGAAGACATGGCTTGGCAGTTCGGTCCGGACTGCTCCCATGAGGCACAGGGTCAAGACTGATTTGCATATGGCCACGTCTGAACTTGGGTGGCTTGGTGAGCAAAATAACAATGGATTAAACCCAGATCTGTGACTGGGGGTGAATGTTTTGCCATTGTGCAACATTCCATCCATCATCTTGTGTGTTTTGCTGTATGGCCCATAGGCCAGTGCTTACTTTGCCTATTGGGTAATCCGGAATTGGCAGCAATTGCCAATAATAAAGTCTGGCGTCAAAGGTGGCCCCATGACAAGTGTCCTGTGTTGGGGAAATAAGAAAGGGAGGCTAAGGCTTAGTGTGGCAGGCTGACAGTAGCAACTGATGACTACTGTACTCATTGGGCTCTGAGAGACATGTCAGCATTGAAGATGAACCGTAAGAATTTTACTTTAGTTATGACTGTCAAGTTTTGGCCTTGAAGGCTGGGAATGGGGGGAGAGGAAGGCTAGGTCTGCCTTTCGCATCAAACCAAATGATATCTGATTTTTCCTTAAGTGTGAGGAAATATTCACTCATCCAGGCTTTAACTTTTTTCAGGTTCGTGATAGTGGCTTTATAGCTCGAAAATTTGACGTGGGCTTGAGTCTGGTGGACTTATGATTGAACCACAAACTAGGAGTTATTAAAAATCTTAAACAGATAAGTTGAACATATGTTAAAAAGAGCTGGTTAGAATGGTGAAACCTGGTGAACCCAATGCAATGTGTAACCTCTTAAAGCACTAAATGATTCCCCAAATTGCTTTAGGCATGATGGGAGAGAAAGGAGGTAAACCTCTTAGGTATGGATTTGCCAGAATGAACTACGAAACAACCCTGCCCATAAGAAAGGCATGATCTTTCATATTAAATGCCACAGCGAGGTCCTACATCCCCAGCAGACAGCCAGTCCTTTATTCTGTGAACCTGATGCATCATCCTAGAATAAAAGCACTGCTCCTTTGGTGCTGTGTAGAAGGCAGAGGCCAGGCTGGAGTGGTTAAAGGCATATGCTGTCTAAGAAGGTCTGCAGCTGATTGGTATATATCGTCTTAAGAACTTTGGCTAAGATTAGCAAGTTTATGATTGGCCTAAAGTTAGCTTGGATAGAAGCATTCTATTTTTTTTTTTAAAAAAAGGGAATGACTCAAATCCAGCAAAACAATACTTTCAGAGATGGAGGGATGTGTTACACAGGCGCTCAGGACAGCAACCAGGATAGCATGGTCTCTAAGCAGCCTTGCCGGGGTGATGGATCCATTGCAGCATCCGTCAGATTATCTCTCATAGGATGAATGTAATTGTTCAGAGAGTCAGTTTATCAAAGGAAAAGTAGGAAGGGTTGAAGTTGAAGTGTTTGGTGAAGAAGAAGAGACTTAGAAGTTATTTAGAGCCCATGACAACTAGTGTTAATTCGAATGTATTTCTATTTTCTAGGACTGTTGTCTTTTGTGAGGAAATTCTGCATATGAGAAGTGAAGATCTGATATGCCAAAGTGCAAGAAGTATCAGAGGAGGTAAAATAAACTTTTACAGAGGCAATTTGGAGTGCTAATGTAGAGATCTCAATCGTACAAGACCTTTTTTTATGAGAATTTGGTTTTTAGGAGGCAATGTTGGAAGCACTGAAAATCCACTGTAAAGACGGAATTAAGTTGTAGCATGATTTGACCATGCGTCGGGGTGCGCTCTGTCTATCTGGATACAAACATTTTGGGAAAAGTTTGTAACATGAGTGTGGGATCCTTGATGTGGTATGGCCCTGCATGAGGTTCATAAGGCCCATATTAGATAGGGCAGCGAAAAAAAGGAGGCAAGATAGTCAGTGGAAACATGATGCCACAGGCTGAAGCCCTCAAAGACCATAAGTGTGGATTCCTTGACAAAGGGAGGCCTAGTTAAGTCTTCCAGGTTGTTCAGAAGTGAGTACTCCTGGGGAGCTGTGTGGAATCCGGAATGTAGAATATCAAACAGCAGATCATGGTTGTAGATCAGCAACACAAATTTGCAAAATGTATTGCTGTTTAACCACTGATCTATAATTGGATAAGCAACAGGATAGGGCGAGGGGCGGTAGATCTGGCGATAAGCAACAGGATAGGGCGAGGGGCGGTAGATCTGGTGCATCGCCGGGATGAAAAATCGCTGGCACTTTAATTTTTGTTCTATTAACATTCAAAGTGAAATCTTTAAGAGTTAAGATATGGAAATCGATTCCTGACTTGCAACCACTGCAGAAACAGTACTTGGTTCCCAGAAAGTCCACTAACAAAGAATATACAAAATGTATAATTTGGCACAACTGGAGGAGCAGTTGTGTTGTTGGTAGTGTGGAATGTCACGTTAAACAGTAAGATATGGCAAAATTTCATTGTTCAGCAGGAAAACACTACACCAGATGCATTTCAGACAGTACATTTGTCAAGCTTAGTGTGAAGAGATTTGTTCTTCTCTCAGCTGTGTGGCCTCATTCCTGATTCTCACTCAACTCCAACAATACAAATATAAGCCGGTCTGTCCATATGGTGACCTGTATCCAGTTGAGCGGGGTCAATTTTCGAAGAGGGGATGCTGACTATTTGAGTCAGCTTACTAAAATCATGACTATTTAGAGTTGCAAATGAGGCATCCTCCTCCCCTGTGGAGTTGGGGGCATTTCCTCAAAACATGCATAAATCAGGGGCTCCGGTGTTGAAGTTTGAAATGTAAATAAATAAAATACTAAATGGGGTATACATTTGTTACAAGTTTGGCTGGTGATTAATAGTGTCCACATTCGCATCCCAATTGTGCTTGGATACAAGTAAATTGCTGCTGGAAAACCACTTCTTATTTTTGTCTCACAAATTTTCATGGTCTCTTTAAAGACAAATGGGAATTCAGCCAATTCATCTGAAAAGTGCCAAATTGAAGTAGTCGCCTACAATTTAAAATCCTTTATAATCCCAAAGGATATACGTTAAGCGCCATTGAAACCCATGATGCACTACAGACAATCTTTTAACAAGTAGACCCTGTGCATCAAATCACTGGGCCTCAGCCTATGTTATGCCCAACACTAGAACTGTGCTACATGAAACAATGGACACCAAAATTGTAGTATGGTTTCAATAACTCAGTGAATATTTACTAGGAAGGTTACTGGTCTTTAAAAGGCAGGCGTAACACAACTCCTTGCAGTCATGCGGTACAGGGAGCCACACATGCTCTGGGACCCCAGTCAACTTAAGGCCTATGAATTTTTGTGAGTTATTAGAGTCACTGAGGGCTGCGCCTCTCCACATTCTGCAGGGAGGCCCAATCAATGTATGTTATACCACTGCTCTGAAATATTGTGTATGCAGTAGATGTAATACCACAATGTAGGATTCTGCTTTGAAATGGAACAATACTCCTCCAAATACTTAGATCAGACAATGCCCACAAATTACTGAACCACCAGAATTGACCTCAGGATATTGATTTTCAGTAATGTTAGACTAAAGTGACAATTAGAGCTATCCAGTGAAATAAAAATTATAGTATAAAAGCTCTTATAAACTAAATCTCAAGAGGCAATCTTTGTTATCAGGATGACACTGTTTTATGCATAGCAACTACTGTTTTAGATTCCCAGGCCACACTAATAATATAATAGGCAAAGCCAATAGGTCTGGCCGTAGCAAATTAATGCACTGGGTATTTTCAGGTCTGGCTTGATAGTGCAGATGTCTGCTGACGTGTTGTTACCAATTCTTTAAAATATTCTCAGAAGGATGTTCTTGCTCTCCC
Source organism: Lissotriton vulgaris (assembly GCF_964263255.1). Classification (NCBI taxonomy): domain Eukaryota; kingdom Metazoa; phylum Chordata; class Amphibia; order Caudata; family Salamandridae; genus Lissotriton; species Lissotriton vulgaris. The sequence continues at coordinate 140,614,421 of NC_141700.1, read as the reverse complement.
CGAGGAGTATCTCGCTCACTCACTCAATGCTATTAGAAATGTGGTGCATCATTATTCCTTCTATATAGTGCTTGCATTGCAACGCAAAGGGGAATTCTTTAGATCTCAAAAGTACACTGAATCATCACATATTACATTAAGTATCTCATTGATGCCCTGCATACATAAATAAATAGTTTTTTCTCTTTTTTTAATTTATTAGGATTTTTCAAAGTATTTATAAATAAGGCTTGTTTTTACTTTTTTTTGCAAGCATATAGCACAAAAATAAAAAGAAGGAAAAAATAAAAATTGCTCTCACTTGAACGTGGAGACCATGTACTTGGAATAAAAATGAAAACAAAAATGATCCTTTGTATGTAATTTTAATTTAATAGTATGGATGTTTCTAAGCAGGCAGGAGAGATTAAAACATTTGAAAGGTGCATTTTTCGTTTGAATACATATCACGGGAAAATATGATTTTTTTGTGTCTCTGCTGCTTCTTTCTGGGTGGTCAACCACAACCACAAACGTCTAAGGAGGAAGCTCGCTAAATTTGTTTGCTAAACGCATCAGGCATTGGTTTCGACGCTTTTCAAAATATTTTCTTCTTTGTTCCAGTGTCAAGCAGAACTTCTCAAAACCTAGTATGTCAATTTCTTATGGAGGCACAATTTATGCTCGGTTATCCTTTTTCTACCCCAAGCCCCAAAGGACACTTGTATGGCCACTCAGAGGAGGATCGTTATCAGCTCTCCCCTCGGAGCCCTAAGTGGTATGTGAGTTTATCGTCAACACCTAGGATTATGTAAACTGAAAATCTCAGTGCTGGACAGTCATACATTGCGTCTAAATCATTTAGCACCCAGGGCACAATTTATATCTTGGTGGACGGCCCTTTGTTCGCCAGCAGACTGGATTAGATTACTCCTTCCCTCTGGTAGAGGGAATGTCTGCCAAATGTATAAATGACTGCCAAGCAGGCAGTCGTTTAGATAGCATTGAAAGGGACTGTCTTCATGTCGGTTCCTGTCAATCCTCTTCGCTGTTTGGTGCAGCACTTTGGCTACATGACAGAGCCCTGTACCAAATAGTTTTATTTTTTCTTTTCCAAAAGAGGTTCTGATTTAGGATTTTTTGCAAATAAAAAATAAAATGCCACTCAAACCATTATTTTGGCAGCAAGCATACTCCATCGCTGTTGCAATGTGGTATGCTTGCTTCCAAATGTTTTTTCAGTGTCCACCGTCAAAGGAATCACTCTACTGCTCACCCGCCCTGCCTTGTCAATTTTGTGTAATATTCTTTTGGTGTAATCGGCACAGTTGCATCCCTGGATGAAGCCAATCTTGTCCAGGTTCCCGACTGCTTCCAGGGTTGAATATATATGCCCAACCAGGGAATGTCCGTATGAGCTTGGCATCTATGTTAAGCATAACATTGGGTGGTATGATTATCATTTTTGTTCGGCTAGTGATGGAGACCCTCATCATTGATCGAGTTACCATTCCCATTCCTGTCCTCTCTACTTCGTTGAACAATTGTTTGAGTGCGGGAGCTACTTCTTGGCAGGACACCTTATAAAATGGAGCTGTGAAGCCATCCATCCCCGGGGGTTTCTGTGTTTTGGGTTTAGAGATACTGCTGATTAAATGCCATACTGCTATGTGCTTCCCCAAGGCCCTAGAATATGAGTGCGTGAATCTCTCTGACAGATCGTCCATGTCCCTCTCAAGAATTGATTAATCCCTACATAATTTAGAATAAAAGTCATGGAAGGGCTGTCTCTTTGTATTGTATCTGTCTTCTTGCGGACTGAGATAATGTGACTCTTGGCCACTTGGGTCCATAGTTTGCATGCTAAACGCCTCCCAGCTTTGTTGACATCTTAAGTATTTTTCTGTTTCACTCTGATCAGGGTGTACTGCGTTCTGCCAGTGTCTAAAGCCCAAGGCTGAGCTTGTACGGGATGAGATGTTCACCACTTTTTTTGTACCCCTGCTTGCAGGCGCTCCTGCTCCAACTGCCTCACTGGGGGCCATATGTATAATGAAGTGGCCGAGAGAAGAGTTAGCCTTCCTGGCTTAACTCCTCTTTCTGCCACTTCTGAAATGCAAGACTGCATCACATTTATAAGATTGTGATGTTTCTAAGATTAGAAACCTAGGGGGTCATTAGGATGGCGGGCGGATCCTATCGGAGTTTGGGACCACCCGCCATAGAGGTGGGGGTCCAGTGGGGGGATTAGGATGCACCCGCCACTGTGGCGGGCGCATACTGCATTTTTAGCATTGTGGCGGGCGGTGCTCTCAGCACTGCTCGCCACAATGCTAAAAATGCATATATGCATTTGCATTAACAAAGCGGCATGCACTGCGCGGTGCCAACCGCTTTGTTATTGCAAATGCAGGGGGTACCACAGGTACCCCCCGTGTGCACCCCCCACCTGTCCTTCACTCCGGAGGCCCGCAAGGGGCCCTCGAAGTGAAGACCGCAAGCCTTTCATGGGCGGCATCGCCGCCACAGAAAGCCATCTGTTTTGGGCCATGCTAATATGGCTGGCGGTGTCTAATAGACACCGCCACCATATTAAACCGATGGTCTTTCCATCCGCCGCAGTCCCCCCCGCCATCCTAATATGGCGGGGGAATTTAGGTGCGGATAGCGGGGGGATTGCCCCCTCCAGGCTGGCAGTGGCTACCGACAGCCTGGCGGGAGCAATCCCCCCGCCATCCTAATGGGCCCCCTAGTGCCAACACAGGCACCCTTGCACTATAGTGCAAGGGTGTCTGCATGCAGAGGAGGCTTGTTTATGTGTATAAACAATCCTAAAATGCCATTCTGTCATTTTCATGTGTGCTTCTTCATACAGCACACATGAAAGTGACAAAATTGCATTTTTTTAAAAAAAGCCTTCCTGTACATAAAGAACCCATGGTATTTTACTTTTTCCATGTGTGCTGCACAAGGCAGCACATATGGAAAAAGCAAAAACGAGAAGACATAATGCATTTCTCCTCGTTTTGCCAACTTAAGGCCAGGATTTACCTGGTCTTAATTTTGCCGCTGTCTCCTATGTACGCCACCCTTGTACATAGGGGGCAGCGACAAAAGGGACGGGTGTTGCGGTGGAACGCCCACCGCTACACCTACTGCCAACCCCTTTCACGCTAACCATAGCGTGAAAGGGGGCCTTATATACAAAGCAGAGTTAAGTGGCTTAACGCTGCCTTGTACATAAGGCGCAGCCCCTATCATCACCACAACGTCAGTAAAAGTGACGTTGTGGTGGCGAAAGAGGCTTGTACATATGCCCCTTGGTGTTCTCATGCCTTTAGTTTCTCCACCCTGTCTTTATTATTTGACGCAGCTGTAGAAATTAGCATGCTTGAAGTGTTGCCCGGAATGCAGTCAAGAGTGTGTGTAAGCTTATCCCCACCTATTATCTTAGCGGTATAGCATGGTAGCACTAGCAGTCTGAATAGCCTTCTCTTATGCTCCCTTGTGTCACAGGCTTCAGTTATTCAACTGTGTGGGCATTTTTGGTGTGCCTAGGGTGATCCAGATTGAGGCATGATCAGAGAGTGGAATTAATCCATTACAGGTAGTAAGGCTAGCAAGTGGTTTCGTCTGGCATATGTTTTATGCCAAACTGAGTAGTGCGTGTAATCCCTTTCAGTAGGATATAGTCCCCGCTGCGTATATTAGACCTGTTTGGTGTAGCCCTGCCTCCACCTGTAGATATTGACCCTACCTGCCCATTCGGTGTGTGGGTCTGTCTTTCTTGTTGCTCATCACAAGGTTGAGATCTCCCCCAATAATGACCTCTTTATAGGAAATGTACAAAATGCAAATTATATCAGTTTTGACAAATCTTTCTTTACCTGTGTTTAGAGCAGAAATTGATTCAACGGTTAATGTGTGGTCCCCCTGGTGTCCCTTAGGGCCAGCACCCTGCCCTTAATGTCTGTTACAACGCTGCCTACTCCCTCCGGCAACAAGGTTGCTAACAAGATCAACACTTTGACTTTTCTCCTGGGTTCTGTAGATAAGCACTACTGGGGAACTATTTAGAAAACATTCAGTGCCAGCCTTTTTTATACAAGTGGGCCTCCTGCAGTAAACTGATCTGGCAACCAGAACTCCTAAGAAGGGAAAATAGGCTCCCCTCTTTTAGGAGGTGCATTCAAAACCCTAACACTTAAGATCAGAATCTTGATTTCATCCATGAGGGACTATAATAAGGTGTGTCTGGACTGTCTGTAAGCCCCTGCATTAGCTCGACCAACCCTGTTATGTGATCTCTAGATTGTGTATGAAGATACAGAGAGTGGCTGCCCCACCCCAAATCAACAACGCCCCAATGTACACTGGTACAGTAAAACTGTTCATGTCCAGCCCTTGTCAAGGGAACACTAAGGCCAACTGGCTATGGTTATGAACATCCGTGCACTGTGTTTGTGATTCTTCTCTCTTTACCTCCCTGTGTCCTTCTTCTCCTCACCCCACCCCAGCACTACTTACATTACCATGTTGTGTCTATCCCGGTTCATTTGCTGCTGCTTACGTAGAAATGGGGTATCACAGATTTGCCTCTTCAGGAGTCACGGTGACCGCTGGACCCCTTTCTTCGGTCTAGTCCAGCTTGGTTCTCTGCAGCCCCAATGCTCGCTGAGGTTTTTGCATGTTTCCTTGTTGACGGCACTCTTCTCCATCGACCAGGCCTCAAGGTGCTCCTTGCTGTTGTTAGTTGCAGCTCTGCTGCAGGCATTGTCAGGCATTTAGGAGCCTCCGTCGCTAGTATATATCTGGCAGGTTTCGCTGAGTGATTTAAGGTGGTATAACCCTGAATTGACGACCCCCATCTGTAGCTAATGTGTTCCTTTGGAGTTTAGGAATTCTTTAACTGGATGAAATTTGCATTGTTTTTGCAAAATTATGAGTGATAAGTCTTGGTCTAATGCCAGCTTATGGTCCTCAAACACAATCTCTCCCACATTTCTGGCAGCTTCCATGTTTTTTTTCTTTTTCTGGCAGAAGTGGTGCAGACAAATTAAAATGTCAAGGACGTAGGGACATATTATCAAGGAATGGCGTAGAGAATTCCAATAGAAGCCCATGTTAACACCAGAACATGGGCTTCTATTGGAATTCTCAAGGGCATATTATCAAGCCCATTATCGCTGCTTTAGCAGCAGTTTCCTGCCGCTAAAGCAGCGATAATTTTAACGCTGTTTCTTGATAATATGCCCCCAAGTTAGCTCCAGTAATTCTTGAGTTTACATTGGGTACAGTCCAATATAATATCCACCTTGTCTTTGCTAGGGAGTACCTGTTTTAAAAGGTATTTTAATAAAGCCCTCTATGTTGTCCCTTTCTGCTGATCATGGTACCCCTTTGATTAGTAAATTATGCCTTCATAACTGATTCCCATTCTCTTTCAGATAAGCACGTTGGTCCTCTGTGTAGTTCTTTAATTTGAGAATTTCGTGCCACAGGGTTTCCATCTCCTCCTCTTCGCATTACCTTCATGACCCTACCTTTTTTCTGTTTTAGACTTTTATGTGGGATTTGGTGCCCAACTTTACTTCATCTCCGAGCACTGAGAGGTCTTCCTCAAGGCCCCAATATAGTTCTTCCATAAATGATCATGACAACAGGGGCTCCGCCCATGACATTGTTTGGCACACTTAGTCTTCTCTGTATGGGGAGTTTGGTGTAGAGCATGTAGGCTGATTAGGCTCATGCACATGTGATTTGGACAGCATGTCTTTATTATTGTATTATTGTAGTCTTTTTTCCTCTTACTGAACACCATTGCCACCTGGCATCCTAAGCGTGTTTCGGGAGCGGTATGGTTGAGGGGATCGTCTGAATTTACATGTGGCTGCCCTATTCCCTCAGTGCCGGGCAATCTGTCACCACCTCCCACCGAGGGTCAGAGTTTGCTAGTCTCTTGTTTTTCCAATGAGGACTGCTGAGGATTTTAGCTGTATCTGTGGCCAGGGCTAGGCTCACAGTTCACTCTTCTATATTGGATGTCAATCAAGGGGCCCGCCAGGAGCTGCAGGTGAGACCCTTAACTCTTGGGTTCCGTGCTACGTTCATCTCTCCTATCACTGTTTTAGGGCTCATTTTCACACCTGAAATGAAGCTATGATTAATTGGTTATGCAGGTGTTCGCTGTCTTGACTCTTATGCTTAAATACTCCTGTCGTGCATCGGAATTTTGTGTTTATCTGTCTCCGCAAGGTAAAACATTGCAACGGGTGGGGTTCACCCCTTGTTGGGCCTTGGGCCTTTATGATTGAACTGCCAGAGACCTGCTGCTGTGTAGTTGGTGGCTGTTAGGATTGTTGGCACGCCTGGCTCTTACTGGTCTTGTCTGCTCAGTGAACCTACGTCCGTTTAGTCTTCTGAATTCCCGTTGCACATGTGCCAAAGTGCTGGAACCTTCTTCTGCATTATCTGTTGCCGCTTCATGGTTGCTGGAGCACTTAAACTGGTTGGCAGGCACGGCAAGCTGAGTAGCAGAGAATCTCTAGGTTCCCAACCGATGGCTTGACGATTGTCTGCTTTCTCTGCACCAAAGGCATCCCTTGTCCTCAAGTCTGGGCACAACCTCTTGATTCCACGCCAGTCTGCAAAACGCCCCACAGATTCTTTGTGGATTTTTCCCATCTCTGCCCAAACACCAGGCTGCCAAATGTTGGGGTACCTCGGGTCGCAGGAGATGTTGACCCCTCTGGGTGCCTGATGCTTTTCCCGTGGTGTGCCAGGTCGGAGGTATGGAGATTGTGTACTACCTCACTGCGATTCTGCTCCCGATCGCTTTATTCCTTTCATAGAGATCAAAAAACTTGTCACTTCAACCTACTCTGGCTACCACTGGTGTCATTCATTCAGGTCAGATTTGTGCCTTTCATATAGATGGGTTGTACAAAAGAGTGGCTTTTGGGAGAGATCAACGGCACAGTTCCTTCACTCATGCCCACCCATCTACAAGGGCAGGCTTCTTCAGTCTACCTCTAGATGAAACAGTAGGGTGGATATCTCAGGGGCTGCAGTCAGCCTGAGACAATCGCTTTCCATGTGGGTTGGCTTGCCTCAGTTGTAGTAACCATCTCAGCTCACTTTCAGGGTGCTCACTGAACCATCACCAGTTCTCTGTAGTTATTGTGGGTGTGCAGAGAATAGCTTGAGCCTAGCTCGGGTGGATTTCCGGTTATGGATGGCATTCCAGCAGAGGTCAAAGTGGGCAGGATCTGAAAGGGCATGGCATGCCCCTAATTCTTTCATTTTATGCAATCTTCCCCTACTTTTCTATTTTTAGACATGCGTCCCAAGGTGTCAGAAATAATAAAAGACAATAGATAAGGTTTAGCCCATTGTGGCCATCGGGACGGGCAGGGTGGGCAGAGAAGGAAAAGGACTCTGTCTCTCTTCCGTCTTGCCCGGGCAAGACAAGGACGGTGTCTGCTTTTGCTCCGCCGCTGCAGTTGCACCATCTATTTCTCTTTCTTCCTCTTAATCCCTCTCTTTCTGTCTCTGTCTCGTTCCTTCTCAGTTGCTGAAAATCGTGACTTCAAGAAATGGCTCTTACGGGGGGCGTGGCTTGGCGCCCGTCGGTGATGGAGGCATCTGCATGAGGCTCCGTGAGGCTCCGGGGATTACTTCGACCCTGTGTCATCTTCCCACTACGGAAACCTCATGTTCTGGCGTCGGAAGGGCTCCTGAAGCTTCCGCTTACACTTTGGACTATGTCCTTCTTTATTTAAAGGATTTTTTCTGATGTGTTGTGCAACGAGCGGAGCGGAGGCGGCGCGGCCGCCATTTTGGATGCTGTTTTTGCCGAGCACGCATTTCTCAGAGAAAATCGCCGCCCAGAGTCTTTGAGGCATAAGGAGATTACCAAAGGCTTTTCTTGGTCATGACAACGTGTTCTGAGATTCTTGCTTGTCATATTTCATCATTCAAGCATTTTGGTGAGTTTTTTCTTTGCTAAACGGCCATTTTGTACCCCACGGAGCTTATCCTCCTTCATTAACGCGTCATTGGTCTTCAGACCTCATAATTCGCGTCTTATGACTTTTTCACCCCCTCAGAGGATAAGGCTCTTATTATGACTTTTGACTTTTGATTCCCAGAGCTTTATTTTCACCCTAAGGTCGCAGCAGATTACGTGTTGTTGCCGCATTGGGTATTTCGTCATGACCACCTTGCCTGCATTGCCTTTGCTATGACTTGTTGTTCGCTTGCTCTTCATGTATTCACAGCTCCTGCCTTCGCTGTCGCTTGTTGGCCTTGTTCTGTTGACATGGTCACGTGGCCTTCCAGTCTTTAACCAACACAAAATGGTTACATTTTCTCATTTTGGCATCTTTCTAGACTCATTTTTGTCACCTTCAGCAGTGCCTCATTGGACTATTTTCTTCTTCATCACCATATACTCTCACACATCTACTTGTGTTGGAGCCCACTTGTTTTTTACAGGTACTGCATGTTCTGTAGGCTGTCATAATTTCTCATACTTTATATGGGACGGCTGAAATCTATGTCACGCATGACTTCCAAATCTACAACGAGGGTGGCCTTTGTGAAAAATTCCAAAGTATTTTCAGCTTTTTCTAAACTAGACGATTCTTTCACCTCATCTGGCTCGGACACTGCCATGGATCCATCCCAGTCAACATTGGGGAAAACGAACACCAAAAGACTCAAGAAAGACCCCCCTTTGCCTCTCAAGTCTTCTACACCTGTTTCAATGGAACTCTTGCTGGAGGAAATTAGATCCTTCATCCTTTTCTGGAGGAGATAGGCACTCTGCGTCCTTTCATGGAGGAAACCAATGTCAAGCTTCAGACTCTTACAGATAATTGGTCGCAAATTGACGCTTGAGTCTCTTCAGTCGAACAGTCTGTTACCTCATTTCAGGAGACGCAATCAGCGGTTTTCCATCTCACCTCCCAAGTTGGTGTCCTCCAGAGGCAGGTGGAGGAGTTGGAAAACAGAAACAGACGTAATAACCTTCGTATTTACGGCTTGGTTGAAGGTCTTGAGGGCTCGGATGCAGTCACTTACTTACGATCCTTTCTTCCCAAGCTGCTTCACTTGCCAGAAGTTACAACCCTCAATATTCAGCGTGCACACCGATTGGGTCGCTTACCTACATCTCCTTCTATGTCACAGCGACAAAGAGGTGTCATTCTCTATTTTCTAGAATATAATGACCTCTTGAAGGTTCTTGCAGCTGCCAAGGCTTTACCAAAATTAGCATGGTCTGGTTCCCCATTGTTCTTTGCTCAGGACTATGCTAAGGCGACTGCTAATCGTCGGAAGGCCTTTTTAGGCATGAGATGTCCTTCGTTCTATGGGGGCCAGGTATGGTTTGTACCATCCCTGCTTGTTTAAAGTCACCTACAATAACAAGACAACCACATATGAAGATCCAGTAAATCTACAGAGTTTCGTCAATGCGAACAAGACCACAGCCATGGATTCATCTGAACCCTCTTCGTCTTATCCTAGCTGAACATTTCTGTTTCTTGTTTTTGTTCTCCTGATTTTCTTGCTTAGGCCTTGCCTGTGCCTGCTTCTCTTGCTCTATTCCCTTAATTAGTCTAGATGTTGTTCGCTATTGTTTGTTTTCAAATTTCTGTTGTTTCCTTACTAATCTTTGTTACTCTTCTCTATTTCCGCAGGAACTTTCCCCCGTCTGCTGTTGTCTCCCCGGTTCCTACCTGGCTGATCTAGGATGTACTGCCTCACCCTTGTGGTTCCATCCCTCCCCAGTTCCTCCTCATCCTCCTCCTTTTTGTCTTCTCCTTTTGTAGGTATGTTCTCTCCCTTTTTCCTTTTGTTACTTTGTTCCCTTCTTTTTTTGCTTCCCTTCATGTATTTCAGCTTTCTTGTCATTATTGCGGTTATAACCTCTCTCTTTCCACATTGTGGTTTTTCTCTTTTTTCCTCTTTCCTTTCATCAATTTTTTCGCATTCCTTGCTATTTTTACCCCTATTTTTTCTCCTCACACATACTTTCATCTTCGCCAATTTCTTTTCTCTCTTTCATCTCCTCTTCTATATTGCTTTCTTTCCTTCGAATTTGTCCTTCCTAATCTTGGGTTTTTCTCCTATAACTACATATGTCTTCAATGCACACTGTCTTCTTCTTGTTCAACTTATTCTCCTCTTTTTTCTCGCACTTATATTCAATTCTTTTTTCTCTCTTGACTTCCTCATTTTCATTGATTTCATCATGGGTTTCTTATGTAACAAATTTGATGTTTTATTGTACCAATTATGGCCTTAAACATACCTTCTTGGAATGTTAAGGGTATCAACTCCCCAATTAAGCGACAGCGCATTTTATCCCACCTAGCTAAACTAAATGTTGATATTGCATTCCTTCAGGAGACTCACCTTTCTGATATAGAATCTGCTAAGCTTAAAAGAGGTTGGGTGGGTGAAGTCTTTTACTCACAAGGTGATGGTAAGCGCAATGGTGTTGCAATTCTAGTCCGCAGGTCGCTCCCCTTTACAATCATTCATCAAGAATCAGATACTAACGGTAGATGGACACATGTCAGACTATCACTTAGAGGTGTTCCACTCTCTCTTCTTAATGTTTATGGTCCCACCAACGGTGAACCCCATTTTTGGGCTGACTTTTCTCCTCGCATTACCCAATTCATGGACGAGAATTTCATCCTTGCGGGAGATTGTAACCACCCTCTTGACCCTTTTTTGGATAGAAAGTCTGATTCCACTTATATTCCAACAAAATCACATAAACTTTTTACCCAAGCTATATCCCAAGCTCCATTCCCTTCTCCACTCCTTTGCTGAATTGGGTACTTCCTCAGGAACCTTTTCAGACGCACACATCTGTTTAATACCCAAACCCGGAAAAGACGTCCAATATTGCAAAAACTATAGACCTATCTCCCTGGTCAATATCGACTATAAAATGTTTGCCAAATCACTGGCGTTAAGATTGGACCATTTGCTCCCTGACCTCTTAGGTGAGGAACAATCAGGCTTTGTTAAAGGTCGTTACATTACCGACAACACCAGACTTTTATTTAACATTTTAACAAAATCCTCCCACCTTCAGCATCCCCTCGGGGCGATAGCCTTGGACGCTGAGAAAGCGTTTGATAGGGTCGAATGGCCTTATCTCTTTCATACTCTTAGATGGTTCGGGTTTGGCCCTAATTTTATTTCCCTAATCTCACTATTGTATTCTCATCCACGAGCTGCATTTTACGCTAATGGCCAAATTTCTCCTTATTTTGACCTTGGCAGAGGTGTTCGCCAAGGATGTCCCCTCTCACCTTTTCTTTTCAACTTTGCTTTAGAACCCTTCTTGTCTAGACTATGCCAAAATCCCAATATCCACGGCTTTCAGACCAAAGATCTCTCCATCAAACTTGCTGCTTATGCAGATGACATATTACTTTTCATCTCGAACCCCAAGGTCTCCATCCCCGCTTTCTTGGAGGAAGTACGGACCTACTCCTCAATTTCTGGTTATAAACTTAACCATGAAAAATGCGAGATCCTTCCCTTGATGAAATTCACCTTTAAACCGGATTTTAGTGTCTCAAACTTCACCTGGAGTTCCTCTCATATTAAATATTTAGGATTACATATTACCCCTTCCATTCCTGAAACCGTTTCCCTTTGCCTTACTAAATGTATTCAGAAATTATCCGACCTTACAGCTAAGTGGCATCCTCTCTATCTGTCTTGGTGGGGTTGCTTAGATACTATTAAAATTATGCTTTCCCCGATTGTTCTTTATACCCTCTCCAATATCCCCATTTCTATTCCAGTTAAGTGTTTAAAGAAAATTAACTCAGTCCTGTCTTCCTTTTTATGGCATAATAATAAACCCAGAATGTCCCTTGCTAAACTTATTCGCCCGCTTCTGAAGGTGGAGTTAATTTTCCAGACTTTCCGGCTTATCATAAGGCTTTTTCATTACGTCAGTCTTCCTTTTGGCTCCAAGATCCAGATTCCCCTTGCCCTCTGTGGACTAAGGTTGAACGCCTGTTCCTTTCCCCTTTCTCTTTTGCTGAGTACATTTCCTTTCCGCGCAAGCCTTCCTCAATCCCTACTCCTATTCATAAATTCACTCTTAAACTTCTCTTATCCTCTTATCCTCCCCCTCACGCAAATGTTGCCGATTTCCTTTCATCCACTATTTGGCACAATAAATACCTTCTACTCCGAGGTAAGCCCTTTTACTGGAAATCCTGGAGAACCAAAGGTTTGCTTTGGATATCACAATTATTCTCACATTCTACCTTTCTGCCTTTTCATGCTCTTCGTCTAACTCTCATTTGCTCCCAAATACCTCCTCCTTAAATCAACGGTCATGGAAACCTATAATAGACTATCCAAGTCTACTCCTTCTCCCATCTCACCTGATCCCATTTCTCGCCTTCATTCTATCTTACAAGCCCTTCCTAAAGCCTCTGTCATTTACAAACACCTCCATACACATACATTTCCCAGACCAAAATCCAAAATAGAGGAGCTTTGGGAGAATGATTTTTCCTTATCATGGCCAATAGCTCTTTGGGACAAGATTTGGACTAAGATTCGTAAAACTTCCAGGGCTGCATCTTTAACGCAATCTATATTTTTCATATATAACCGCTTGCTTCACACTCCTTTTACCCTTCACAAGCGTTTCCCTACCACTCCAGATACATGCTGGTCTTGCTCTCTGCCTAATGCCACTTTATTTCACATGCTATTCCTTTGCAAAAACGTTCACGCCTTCTGGTTACAAGTTTGGGCACAAATTAATGTTATTTTTTGCACTAGTGTTCCATTTTCCCCATCTCATATCTTTTTGGGTAGTCTCTCCCCTTGTTGGGATAAGATTGATCTTCATGTTCGTATTGTTGATTTATTACTAGCTGTTGCATTTCAACAAATTACTGTTAATTGGAAGTCTTCTTCTAATATTACTTTTAAAGCATGGTGGTATAATGTTTGTCACAATCATAGACTTGATACTGCTTTTGTTTTTCCTGCCCAGTTGGCAACCCAGCGTACTGAGTTATGGCTTCCTGTTACAATGTATTTAGATAAATGCACAACTCCTTCCTTCCGCCCACAACCTGCTTAGCAGGAGGTTTCCAAACCCCCTTGATGCTCCTTTTTCATTCCTTATTCTCTGATAAGATGTTTTACTGCATACTTACAATTGCATTTGCTCTGCTTTCATTTTATAGTTACTGTACCCTTTCTTTTTACTCTTCGATACCCATGATTAGTTTATTGTGTCTCCTATTACTCATTTCACATTGCAATGTATTTTGAATATCATTTCTATGTTTTCTCTTCTTTTCCTCTCTCCCTATTGTTTTTCCTCCTTACTCTTTAATTATATTCTGTATTCCTACCTTGTAATGCAATCAATAAACTTATTTTGAACAAAAAAAAAAAAAGAAATGGCTCTTACCCTCTCTCTCCTTTATTTGTTCCCCTGAATATGGATCCAAAAAAGAAAGAAACTCTTTTGCTGGAAATGTCTTTTTCTCTCATTTTTCTAATCCAAAATGCAGCCTCGAAGTGGAGAGAAAAGGGTTCAAAATACGAAAAAGATCTAAATAAAGCAAGCCAGAGTGGTCGCAAAGTGGTCAGATTGGTTTTATAATTCAAACAACAATCCCAATGCAGCTAAAAGGTCTGACAACGTTTGGCGACCTAACTACAAACCATGATATTTTTAAGGACTCAGTGTACACATGAAAACATTAAAAATTCATTTATTCATTACAAAATGCTTTTAAAATTATTTGAGTCAATAATATCTTGATATGCAATTGAGACAACATTACAGCATAAATCACAAAAGAAAAATGTCTGATACAAAATAAAATTAATAAACATAAACTTTGGTAACAATAATCACAGCAATTAATAATATTGATACAGTTTTACATTCAAAGATAGAACATGAAAATCAGGTGGCTAAGTGACGGTTTTTCTACCTGTGTTTTGGCGCATACAACGCATTCATCAGGAAAGCCACAACGATTCCAATAAGTGGAGATAAGATAATGTACACTGAGTCCAAAAATGCTAACATTTTATTCACACCCAAACACATTAATGCCACTTGCACACCCAAACACATTAGTGCCACTTAAAAGAGTTTGCCTGTGAAGCGCTTGTTTCATTTTCTCATCTTCCTATAAACTACGGGGCATATTTACAAAGAAGTGACAGAGCTCAGCGTTTGCCTTCTTCCCTTAACGCCGTGCTCCACCACTTCTGAAACGCAGGGCTGCCCTGTATTTACACTAATAAGGTGCAACCCTGCGCTTCCTCCTGCGCTGGCGCTAATTTCAGCTGCCTAGCGCCAAGTCAGTCACCCTTGCACCATAGTGCAAGGGTACCTGCGTTGTGGGGAATGATTGTTTATGTGCAGAAAGGTGTTCCTTCCTGCACATAAACAATCTTAAATGGCGATTTGTAACTTCTATGAGTGCTGGTTTGTGCAGCACATAGAGAAGTTGCAACTCGTCATTTTTTAAATGATTGTTTATGTGCAGGAAAGGACACCTTCCCTTACACAAACAATCATGCATGGCATGTTGCTGTTTTTATGTGTGCTTCACAATGCAGCACACATAAAAACAGCAAAAACGAGGAGAGATAAAGCATTTCTCCTTGTTGCTCTCTGTTAAGACCGCAGTGTTTCTGCTTACATTTCACATGCTATACTTCATCTTGCATTCCCTATGAGTAATTTCTTTTTCCAAGATGTTATTACTTTTTTTTTAGACAGCATAATACTCTTGTCTAGTGCATAATTTGAATGAGTCGCATCCACGTGTTTATAGCACTAAACAATTGGGATATAGCTGAAGGTAGTGTGAGTTTCACTCTGTGGGGGAGTATGGTGTTTAGTGGGGGAGAGGATGTGGCACTATGGCTAGAGCTGCCAAATTTGAAACTGAAGAACGAGGTTCAGCCTTCATGACCAGTTCACCAGACCACTCTCATGAGGGAGCACATTCCCATGCTAGATTTTAGAAGCCCTGGAATCTTAGCACCAGCAGGTGGACCCTAGTGGTGGCAAGTGTGGGTTAACCTTGAAGGCCTGTCCATCACAATCAATACTGAAGTTCACCTCCAGTCTTGCGGGCAGGGCGACGAAGCAACACACCCTAGAGCAACAGTGACTCTTGTCACTGAGGTCACAGGACCCTTGAGGCCAGTTCGCCTCACCCAATGGTACCTCAATTGGTCTTTTTTCAGCAGTAGTAGCTGCCACTCACCAGAGATCAGCAATGTAAGATTTGCATACAAACCCAAATAAGTTAGCAAACTTCACTGTCTCTCTGCTTCATGCACAAGCACTTTTAACATGTGCTGCCTGCGTTGGGGCCAATAGAATTATCCAGCAATGGATAAAAAATTTCTGCTGCAGTGTTGACTAAATTATGCATCAAAAGAAAAAGCTGTAGTGTAATGCTGTATATATATCCCAATACTTTATTATTTTGATATTTTGTATACATACTAACAGTCCCTGGAAATATTTTGCCTCATTAGTACCAGTGTAACATACAAATGCAGCAGTGAGAAAGGTTACCAGTCAACCTTTGCAAAGGGCCCTCCACTTCGCAGCAACACAAGTCAATTTCTTTTGTAACTTTTGATCCATTTGAGCTACAAACAATTTATTAGTTCAAATCATCAGATTATGAAGCAGATGATGTATCATGTGGTGTCATGTAGATAGGCTTTTCCTTTACACTGTGTTAAGTTAGCATGAGCTTATTAGGAGTTTAAACGCAATTTTACCTCTCTGCTGCTTTTGTACATGGCACATATTGTTATTAATGCTTTGAGCCTAGTAGAATATTTTGCTTCACACGAGAATAATATGTTTTCCTATAGTATCAGCTTTGCTTGGTAAGCTATGTCTGAACAGTGAGTGCCAAGGCCTTCAAGGTTATTTCAACACAGCGGTTGTTGTTCGGTCTGATCAGCGCACATCTTAGACATAACACATAGGCAGCTGTGGCCAAATCTGGCTTTTGGCGCATTAAATAATGCACTGCGCAGAGCATGCACACGCACTTGATGAACATCCGCATGCAGAGAGTTGGCGTAGAAGATTATGTGATCCCTTTCTACTAAGACCAGAGGTATTGGGGCCGCCCTTCTAAAACCCAAAGAGACCTTCTATAATATAATATAATATACTAGCAAGGGAGGGTAAGACTGAGGTTCTATTTAGACCTTTTCCCTTTAGCATTTTAACATGCTTTCACCCTTTGTATTTTATGGACTAGTAACTATGCTGATAACTTTGTTGCTTATAATATGTTTGCTCATATTAGCCAAGATACTGCGCTTGAGAACACTGCATTAGAAATAAATATTTCAAACTTGCACGTGTCTTCATTTACTCCTCGTTTTGGAATGATATGTTAGTACAACGAAAGAGTGTTCATGTGTTCCACGTGACCTGAGGTGTTATAAGTTCATGTTCTGGGTTGTCTAATCATTGGGGGGTGTAAGAACCAATGAGACACTGATTGCTAGTCTGGTAGGGGATTTTGGATACTAAGGTGAGTTTTGGCACACCCTAATTCACTGAGGTTCCAAGTCTCTATGCACAGTCCTGTGTAGGAGCAGAATCCCTGCGGCATGGCGCCCAATCGTTGGTGGTCTTATTACATGACACTTGAGTAGTGCTTCTGTCAGTCCTTAACCCCTTCACTATTCTTTCCGGAAGGCAGTGGTGTCGGACAAACCTACCTATGATTATATAGGTCTTTTCAAGCTTGAGTCTATTCAAACGGTTTTCTTTTGAATTACTACCCAGTTGTGCTACATAGTTTTTATTGTACCTCTTTCTTACTGTGTCACTTTGGCTGATGTTGACATACCGCAACATAGTCGTATTGCGGTGCGCAATCATTTGCAGACTTATAACGTCCCAGTTGCTGGCAGTTATCATGGTAGTGAGTGCGGAAGTAGCTTACCCTTTTTAAATGTTCTATTCGTGGGTGACCTTCCCTGCTGTGAACGCAAATACTGATGTGTTCGACACTTATACTGCTACTGCCGTGCCTCAGGAATATGTTCCATATAGGACACAGGAAGTTCGGACTAATGCTTGGCAGCGCCGAGTTTGGTTTCATGTCGCCCTACCCCACTCTTTGTTACCTCCAAGGTTAGGTTCTTTGTCCATTCCAGGCACTACTTGGCCTGTTTTGCCTGCATTTACACCGCATCCTCGCCATGGAGCGGTACCCGTTGCAGATTTAGGGCTGCTACATGCAGTCGCGATTAGTGTAATTCGGTCGTTAGTGCAGGACATTACCCGCAATCTCCCGGGCGGGGCCCCAGGTGTTGCGGCGCTTCCAGCCGGACCGAGCGAAATGAAGCTTAATCCTGTGATGGTAAATGCAGTAATGGGCAAGCGCCCCCAGAATAGGGATGATTTTCCTTTCTGCTTGTCGAAAAGTTTGACCAGCTGGAAGCAGTATTTCCTAACACACCTCCTGTTGAAAAACACAGGATTCTAACAATTAGTATGCCTAAAGACTTGATCCCAGAAGCTGGTGACTGTGAATCTTGGGGTAAGGTTTTTGCAGCGGTGTATACAAGGTGCTTCGACACTCAATGACTGTCCTTCCCTCGGTCATTAAGTGTGTTCAAGATGAGCACGGACCTGAGGCAGCGGTTGAATTGGGAATGCGGCTATGCAGCAGTTTTGACGTAGTTTCCAATCTCGTGCTTGCTAATGTCAAGGGAGATGCGGTGAGCTTTCAGGTGTCCAATGCTTTGCAGGCTGTTCCAGATGCCGATAAACCCCGTCAGTTACCAAGAATTATTACGGCGGCTTATAAGACCGTAGGTCGTAATAGTTTGGGTGTCAAGCCTTTCTCTACAAAAGAGAAAAAACAACCCCAAGGGCAGAAGTCTGAAACGGACGACCAGCCCAAGGCTAAAAAGCAAAATTGGCCGAAAAAACAGAAACAGGGTAAACAACAACAGTAAATACAGGAGTCACGTCCTGCATCTCCAGTGCCTGCACCCACAGAACGTGTTTATGACTTGCGCGATCGCGCAACAATAAAATCGCCTGATCGTTTTCAGGTTTCTGAACAACGCTCTACTCGTTCTTTTCAGGACTCATCGGCCTCTTCGACTGGTGGTGCAGGAGGCGGCAGAGGTCGGGTGTCCAGCAGGGACGCGACCAGCCCCGCCCGAAAGACAGTAAAGGCAAGCAGGACGATTCGACACCGAAAAGACCCCAGTTTCAGAAAAAGAAAGTTGCCGCTTTAACAGCGAGATATGCCGCAGATAGTGAGAACGCAGCTTCGGAATCAGACAGGGGCTCTGACTTTGTTGGACAGCACAGCGGAGATTACCATAGTACGAGAGGCCCTGCGTCTACTACTGAAGGTGACAGCGACTGACCAATATGTTGTTTGGAGACAGCTGATACTAGAGTAGGTATGGGCGAATTTTGCGAATCTCGCGTTCGCGAATTTTGCGGATTTGCGAACTCGCAATCCGCAAAATTCGCGAATTCCCGCGAATTTGCGGATTTTTTTTTATGTTCGCACGGGTTTCTGCAAGTTCGCGAGGGTTTTGTACAATTTCGCAAATTGCGAAATTGTACAAAACGCGTGCGAACTTGCAGAAACCCGTGCGAACACAATGTGCCCAGTAGGGTATGTGCCTCTTGTGTGAATGAAAGGTCAGAGAAAGATCAGTTCAGCAGATGAAGAGAAAGAAGCTCGGGTATTGCGCTCGTGAAAGTCAAGGATGCAAAGCCTATCCAGCATCACAGCTGATTTTCCACGGTAGATTTGGGAAGAAGGCACACTTGTCCAGCCTCGACGACGCTCACGATTGTTTTTGGGCTAATGAATGAGTCACTGAATTTGAGCATCAACTAGTTCGAGCGACCATGTGTGTGTTACTATGCAATCGCCCCGAAGGGCGCAGGGGTCCCTTGAGTGAGCTGCAGAAATCCGCAAAATTCGCGGATTGCGGATTTCCCAAAAATCCGCAAAATCCGCGAGCGTAACGGATTTCCCGCTCACACCTATACTAGAGTAGCTCCCCCTGATAGACTTTATGAAATTGTCCTTTTAATTAAAGGTGATATACAGCGTACCATCAAAGGGGTATTTTGGGAAAATCTTACAACTGCCTATGATGTTTTGTTAGTGGAGGCTGACTGGCCCCCTCCTTTTGTGCTCGCGGCTCCGAGACGGGAGGAGGTAATCCTCCCTAGTTTCGCCACACAGTCTCGAAGGAGCATGCGCTGAATTTCTCAGAAGAGTGGGTTAAGGCTCTTGTGCCGGCTTTGTACCGTACACATTGTGGGTGGGATACATTTTCCCCACACCACAAGATTCCTTTGCGGTCTATGCCACAGCCTCAACCTCAATATCCCATCCGGCGTGAAGCTAAGGCTTCCGTCACGGAAATCCTTGAACAATTGGAATATCAAGGATGTAATTGAAACTTGTGTGTCACCGATGAATAACCCTCTTTTTACTGTAACCAAGCCAGACGGCTCGTACCGTTTGATATTGGATTACCGCCATTTGAACTCGCATTGTCATACCTGTGCAGTACAGAATACCCACAGCTCTGCTTTGGTGGATGGTCTTGTGCGTAAACGGTTTAAAACAACACTTGACATATCCAACGTTTTTTTGCCCACAATTTGGACGGACTGAGTTCCCAGTGGACCAGTTTTACCTGTGGCGGCAAACAACGCCAGTATAAACGTTTGCCTATGGGCTATAAAATAGTCCAGGCGTGTTTGCTGCCCGTATAGTCTCTCTCTTAGAGAGGGTAGACACAGATGCGTGTTCGTATGTGGATGACATATATCTCACGGACGATGAGCTTTGGGCGCATCTGTGTCGCGTTGATCGCATAATTTGGTTACAAATTCAACTTTGCAGAGTCTCACATAGCAGAGTACACAGTGTTGTTCCTGGGCTACGAGCTCAACAATGAAGGTCGAGGATTGGCTCCTCACTTTTTGGAGAAATGCGCACAATTGCGCGCTCCTACAACTCTGAAAAAATTACAGTCCTTGCTGGGATTTTTGAATTTCGGCGTACTTATATTCCCGAATATGCCCAGCGTATCAAGCCTTTGTATGTGTTGATACAACCTACTTTTACCTAATCTTGCTGGCTACCGGAACATTCAGCTATTTTTGCAATCTTTGCAGGCTGATCTTTTAGAATCTACATTCTTACTGACTCGTGACAACCACACCAACCTGGTGATAAGAATCATCCCTGTGGCGGTGGGTTTCACGTACCTTACTTTTAACGAGGGAGACACAGTACCTATTGCTTACAAGTCACACTTGTACACTTCCACTGAAATTCGGTTTTCCTCTGTGGAAAAAGTTTTAACACCATTGCAAATGGCGATTCTTAAGGAACGTGCACTGTCGCAGGGAAAACGCATGTTGGTTGTTACCTCGTATCCTGCACTAGAGGCAGTGACGAAGGCCAGTGTACCAAATTCTAAAGCTTTGCACCCACGGTGGATACAATGGGCAGCATCGTTGACATCTCCGGATGTCACGTTTATTTTTGATGCCTCCTTACAGTCGCAGGAGTTTTTGCAGTATGAATTTGTTCATCCTGCGACTTTGGCTATGCGGCCTTTGGAGGATTTCCATTGCAGCATATACACTGATGGTTCAGTGCAAGTTGTGCATGGGTCTAAGCACGCATACGTTTCCGCTTGCGCCATTGTGGTAGATGCCATGTTGAATGATGAGTTCAAGTCCAGAGTCGTGCACACGCAAACTTTAGGGGACTGAACCGCACAATTGGCAGAACTTCCTGCTCTGATGCTTGCATTGGAGTACGCTGATCCTAGTGTGACAACTCTTATTGTGAGTGATTCTTACTACTGTGTCCAGTCTTACAACGAGAACCTGTTCTTTTGGATTCAGAATGATTTTCGTGATTCCAAAGGTAGTATAATAAAACATAAAATGATCTGGGTCTGAGTGGCTGAGCTTAAAGAGCAGTTGCCACTCGTGTTTGTAATTCACACTCTCGGTCATCAGCGCGTAAGAGTCCACGCTGTTGGCAACTTGTTGGCTGATGAGTCTGCGAAATCAGCAGTATCGACATATTTGGTTGCAGCAGTTACACATTCCAAAAGTAAGATTGATGATGATATCTTGGCAGCTGTTGCTAAATATCCTAAGGGATTCCCTTCGAAGTATTCATACCACTTAAGTCCTGATAAAGTTCCTTATGTGAAAAATACCTGACGTTGGTGAGAGGTTAATTCCCAACGCGTCCCGCAGGCCCACACTGATTACAGCGGCCCATGAAGGTGTAGCGTCTGCGCATGCGGGCGATTCGTCTACTGTAGCTCAGTTACAACAACGTTTCTGGTGGCGGGGCCTGTACTAACAGACGCGTGATTATGTCCTTCAATGTGACATTTGCCAGCAGATTAAGCCTTCGACTGCTACGCGTCTGCCCCAGACACAGTTGTACATTTCTAATAGACCACTTGGTTGTGTTTACTTAGATCACAGCGGTCCTTTTTCTTCTGATACTGCGTATAAGTACATCTTAGTAGCAGTTGATTCATGCACACGCTTTGTGTGGGTGTGGCCACACCGCAGCGCTGATTCACAAACTGTCATAAGAGACTTGCGTGTCTTTGTAGGGATTTTTGCCTGTGGTACCTTCCATTCGGATCAGGGTCCGGCTTTCGCCTCTAAGGCGTATAAGGATGCCATGACTTCGTTGGGGGTCCAAATTAAGTTTTCGTCTCCATACAGACCTGAGGGTAATAGTGTTGTGGAACGAATGATTTAAATCAGTCTTTGACAGCTAGAGTTATAGGTACTGGCAGGAACTGGCTGGCCCACCTCAATAGCATGCAGCGTGCTCTTAATAATCTTCCTAGAAGGTCTCTGGGTGGGCGGACCCCATACGAAATGCTCTTTGGTATCAAGATGTTTGTACCAGACCTTGACGGTCTAGACCAGGCGGCTGTTGCTGCCTGCTTTGACGTAGATGAACATTGCAATGTTTTACAGAATCTACAAGAGACCAGAGACAGTCTTGCAAAGGAACATTTGCCCTCCACCTTGGATGATGCGTTGCAGATCCCGGTAGTTGGCTGGCTACCACAAGTTGGAGAACTAGTTCGAGAGAAGATCGAAAACAAGAAAGAATTTGGTCCCTCTTATCGAGCTCCGGTTCCAGTGCTTGGTGTGAAGGGCACTAGAACAGTAATTTTACCACCACTTCCAGGTCGTAAGGAGAACAGGTATATCTCCATTGACAATGTCAAGATACACAGAGTAGCCAATTCTTCTTAGTATGAAACCGGCGGTCTCATGTCCTTCGATTTTGAGAAATTCTGTTTTGGCCCCTGTTTCAAATCCAGTGCCTGATGTTGCCCTTGAGATGCCTGCAATTTTGAGTCCTTTATTGAGTACACTGCCTGGTGCTCAAATTGATGAAACTGACTACACTTACCCAACTGACTTATCGATGCCTGATTTGCAAACTCGCTTGGCTACAGAATCCAGATTTTCATTTGACACTGATTCCCACACATCTAGGAAGCCTTCAAGGATTTCTGTTTATATAACTTTGTTTAACCCCTTCACTGCGGCGGCAATTCCGCAGCAGCTCTAGAGGGGCGGGGGGGCCGAGCGGCGCTCGCATGCTCATGATGGAGCCGCTCCGTCACGAGCCGCGGTTGAGCTGTGCTCATGACTGAGCGGTTCCATCATGGCCCCGCCCGCTCAATGGAACGTCCAGCGCAGGCGCGGAATTTGCGCCGCGCAGGCGCGCCGAGCGGGCCATGACGGACCCGCTCCGTCATGAGCACAGCTCAACCGATGCTCATGACGGAGCGGCTCCGTCATGAGCATGCAAGGAGTTAAGAAAAAATTTTTGATTCCCCCTTGGACTTATATTTGGCTGGTGCTTTTTTCGATTTACCTTTTTATGTCATGTGGTTTTGTGTTTCATTTTTTCTGTCTCGTCAATGGACACTATGTCGAGGAGAGAACATGCATTCGACATATCAATGGAACACTGGCTCCCCATTCCTCATCACACAGATTGAAGAGAGACTTGGCTTTTGTTAACATCACTGCTTGACCTGTCTTAGATGGGATTGTATGGGATGCTGTTCGATTTCAAATCCATGGGCCCACTGAGGTTATAAATGTCCCTAATGTGCTTAGGGTTTCTATGGGGATGTAGTTAAACAAAATATACGTTCTGATGATTGGGATGTTCAGGCCATAGAATCATTGTTTTCTGATTTGAAATATTATGCTGCCTTTGATGCTGAAGATTTGTATTTGGAGTCTGCTAATTATGCTGATTTATATTGTTACCAACATTTTGGCAATCACTACCTGCATAAAACTAATACCAGGAGAAGCACTGTTAATTATACGCAATGGGAACATTGTCCAGCTCCTATACAAGGCAGTTCTGCTTCCTTTTCGAAAAGGTTCACTTACTTTACCGATTTTAATCAGTCTAATCCCAATGCATTTTATTTTCAAATGACTGAAAAGTCCACATCCAAAGTTAGACTTACCAATACTAAATTATTGTATTCGAAGTCCTTTCTGGACCAGTTGGCTGTTAGAGGCTATGAGTTGTGGAAGGATACCATTGACCTTAAATCAGTTTGGGGTTCTAAAAGCTGGCAAGTGCAAGGCACTGAGGCTTTGCACCGTGCATGCCTCATCCCGCACCATATGTTGCTTTTGAATTCTAGAATTTCACAGACAACATGCTTTGGATTGGCTACTAGTAAAAAATTCAATGCTCGTTCTTTTTCTGATTTAGAAGAATATTTAGGTTGGAGTAATGCTACTAAATTTTCAATGAGAGATTTAAAAACTCTGTTGTCAAATTCTTCCTTTAACATATCCAATTTGGATCCCAAAGGCTGATTGCTCTGGCACAGAAGTGCTGACTCTTGCCAGCAGCGTTTCCTGGGTTTGGCTCATGGCTTTACACAGGTCAGAGTAGATCCCCGTTTTGAAAGTGGCCATTCTGTGACTACCTATTCTGTAGGCAAATTATGTCAGAATTTGCTTAGACATTCTACCCTGGCATCGGTTAAGCTACATTTGTCTAAACTGACTGACGATGTTGATCTGAATGATTTTATAAAGGGCTCGGCTAACGGCAGATCTAAAAGATGGATATATGCTGTTTATAACAAATTCTGGAAAACATCCCAGATTGAGGCGGCTACCCGCCTTAGAGCTATAGATCAAGCCAATTTAGAAAAAGTGCTAGCAGTTGTTGATAATAGCATAAACACGCTCTCTTCCCGCATTTACACATTAGACAATATTGTATCATCTGTTGTTGACATTGTGCAAGATGAAGTGTCTGTTCTGTATCATGGTCAAAGTCAATTGCGTTCCATTATGCAGTTTGCATGGACATTGCAGGCCCTTAAGGCTGGCAAAGTGCCATGGCATTACATGAATATGTCATCTTTGTTTGCCCCATTTAATTTGACTGACAAGCAGCGTTTACTATCGATGAAAGATGCATGTTTTTCTATGTTACACATTGAAAGATTGGAACCTTTACCATTTTCTGTGGCAGAAACCAATACTGCAACGTGGCTTATCCATGGTTTAATAACACTCCTGTTTCTTCTTTTCAAGTTCGAGGGATGTATGAAGTACTTTGCAATTGGTAGATACGAGCCTCTTGGAAGTTCTTATCTCCATGAAGCTTGGTCGCTTCCGTTTACCTATAGATGCCTTAGAGAGGGTAAAGATGTTTATTTGAATGGTGAAGAATGCACTAAAACACCAGGTCACTCATTGATTTGTAGACATATCCAATTACATGGTTCTTGTAATCAGAATCAGCCTAATTTGGCCTGTATTTAGAAAGGTACACCTGTGCCTGCTATCGTTCCCACATTCACATTACTGGCAAATGGGAGTTATTTACTTTTAAACAACGAAGATTGTTGTGGGTTAATAAAGGGAATTGCTTATGTCTAGGCTTTCCTGTTTTCAGTTTCTATTTTCTGTATATCCTGGTGGGTTTTTTTCAGTTTATTCTATACCTTAAAAAACAGTGGTTATTAGTGGTAACACATTTTCGCGCCATTAAAAACAACAGAAACAGTGTTTTTCCGGTGTTTATGGAATTGTATATTGCTTGCTTTCTGCACTGATAGCACATGTGTATAGATAGCGTGTGCACAGGGTATATGAGCTCCAAATAAATTTTTACTGCGCCAGAATGGACTACAAAGTCAATAGCATTCTTCATTAACTCTGAAGATTGTAAAGATGCTTTCAGCATACCATCTAGCAAGTGACGAGAATCTCTTACAGTGAGGTACTTCAGCTCAGGTATCAATTTTGACAGACCATCATAAAACTGTTTCACAGACGTAGCTGAATTACTGCAAATACAAACAATATCACTCCAATCTTTAATGAACTTGGTAGGAACTTTTTTCAGCAGCATTCCAAGTGACACTGCATTCCATTTTTACCAAATGTCTGGTGTCATGTTTTCACCACTATCTCAGATGATTGGTGAGAACATTATTTTCACCTATACCTGTGCATACATCTTGCATTGAATGTTTAAAGCTTGGGGTGTTTTGCAATTTATTTGCAATCAATACTGACTCACTAGAAAAGGGGGCTGATGTATCAAAGGATTTCACCCATTCTCTGTCTGTGGGTAAATGTGATGGTACATATTAGGAAAGATTCTTATGAAACCAGCCATTTTACAGTGAAATCAAATGTAGCCAAAATATCAAATATGATATTTATATTTCCTGATTCTCTACAGTTTATAAAATGACTAAATAAGACCTAAAATATGCTTCTAAACATTGCATCTTTAGACCAAAGACCACAAAACTAAAAAAAAGCAGAAGGAAGAAGAGACAATGTTTTAGTGACATCCCTAAACAACAAACCTCAAGCAGAATAATGTTAGCCCAGTCTTTCTTGATGCTACCTTGTACAACAAAGTTACATTGTATTGGCCCTTTCAGGGAGAAATAAAAATGTCTCTTTCCCTCATCTTTTCCTTTCTTTGAATGGCACTTAGTTTGTGGTTGCAAAAGTGTTTTTTCAGTGTTTATATGTTTACACCGGTGATGGCTATTTTCCGTTCAGTGGGGTTTTATCAGTATTATAGGTTTAAACCTAAAACCAGATAGGCTACTTATGTTGTTACCGTCAGTGAGCGGGTGGTTTGCTCTAAAAATGTAATGTATCCTCCCCCGCATGGGAAGCTTGATATTTTCATCTGGCCTAAGATTCCGACCTTGAAAGCAGAGTTTAACAAGATGAGTCGCATAAGAGCTCTATTGTCCCAGAAAGAAGTTGCCCTTACATCTGCTCGTGAAACATTCATTCTTCACGTGGCTAACACCCGCACAGAAGTGCATGCTTTATTGAATATTGATTTGCCCTTGCATTTCGGTGAGTTAATTCACACTATCTTCAATGCATCCTCCACAACTGGGCTGGCTCACTTTTTTAAAGTTGTAAGCAGTGGCCTTGTCACTTCTTTTCAGACTATATTTGGTGTCTTTCCAGCATTTTTTCATTCTATTTTTTCCAGCCTGTTTGGTGGATTTCCCTTACTGCTGGCTCTGGCTGCTGGCGTGCTTTTACTGTTTTGCCTGTTTCAAAATGGATGCACATCCTCTGTTACAAGGAGAGCTGTCTCGGCTGTGGCTGCTTCGCGCCCGAATGCTTGAGTACTATGGAGTGCTGCCTCTTGCTACATTGAGTGCAGCTGATTTTCCTACTTTACATGCGTCCAGCCTGTCTTTCATTGCCTGAGTTGCGACTTCAAATGGGCCCTGGATTTGTGTCTCTGCAATACAGTGTCTACCAATGCGGATTATAATCAATTTATGAGCCCCTTAGTTGCTCATGAATTGCTTTGTTCTGATGGAGGGATTATGGCCTTTGCAGCGATGCATGGAGTACTGGGTCGTTGGAATGTTTTCGCAGCGGCGCAAGATTTCTTGGCACGCAGCTTCATTAAAAACCCACCGAGTTGTCCTCTGATGATGCTAGAGGCTCCGGTAATTGAGGAACATGTATCTTATCTTATCCGTGCTCGGATCAAGGGAGGGTGTCATATAGATAGGCTTTGCCCTTACACTGTGTTAAGTTAGCATGAGCTTATTAGGAGTTTAAACACCATTTTACCTCTCTGCTGCTTTTGTACATGGCACATATTGTTATTAATGCTTTGAGCCTAGTAGAATATTTTGCTTCACACGAGAATAATATGTTTTCCTATAGTATCAGCTTTGCTTGGTAAGCTATGTCTGAACAGTGAGTGCCGAGGCCTTCAAGGTTATTTCAACACAGCGGTTGTTGTTCGGTCTGATCAGCGCACGTTTTAGACATAACACATAGGCAGCTGTGGCCAACTCTGGCTTTTGACGCGTTTAATAATGCACTGAGCAGAGCATGCACATGCACTTGATGAACATCCGCATGCAGAGAGTTGGTGTAGAAGATGATGTGATCCCTTTCTACCAAGAGCAGAGGTATGGGGCCGCCATTCTAAAACCCAAAGAGACCTTCTATAATATAATATAATATACTGGCAAGGGAGGGTAAGACTGAGGTTCTGTTTAGCCCTTTTCCCTTTAGCATTTTAACATGCTTTCACCCTTTGTATTTTATGGACTAGTAACTATGCTGATAACCTTGTTACTTATAATATGTTTGCTTATATTAGCCAAGATACTGCGTTTGAGAACACTGCACTAGAAATAAATATTTCAAACTTGCACATGTCTTCATTTACTCTTCGTTTTGAACTGATATGTTAGTACAACGAAAGAGTGTTCATGTGTTCCACGTGACCTAAGGTGTTCTAAGTTCATGTTCTGGGTTGTCTAATCATTGGGGGTGTGTAAGAACCAATGAGACACTGATTGCTAGTCTGGTAGGGGATTTTGGATACTAAGGTGAGTTTTGGCACACCCTAATTCACTGAGGTTCCATGTCTCTATGCATAGTTCTGTGTAGGAGCAGAATCCCTGCGACAGTGGCAAATATAGCAGAGCCATAATTATGTGTTAAACGTTTGCAAACTAGAATATTTTGCCATTCATGTTTGAATTGCTCTTGCGGAAAAAGGGAGAAGTGCTGATGACAGAAACTGCTTGGCTCGGAGACAAATGGCTTGTGATACCACTGTTAAGCGTATTTGGGACACTCTGTGATTGGAAACGTATCCCACTTTGTGAATATATTTTAATGTCGTAACCTCATATTAAACCTTTAATAAACATGTGTACCCATTGCTTAATTAAATAATATGATAAGTTGTAACTGGCAGTGAAATGCCAAACAAATACTAAAAAGTGGGATGGTGTGCTCTTTCTTGCCACACCTCTGACTCCACCCACTGAGCCAATCCTTTGGTTATTCCCGCCCGCTGATTCTCCACCAACAGTTCCCCTACTTTTTTTCCCCACTTCGACCACTGCATCCCTGAGACTGCTATTTTCCTTCCGTAATGGATATTTTAGAACACAAACTTGACTAAACGGTGGACAGTTGAGTTCACACATAAAGTCTGAAAGGAGGCTTTTTGGACAGTTTTTTTGTGGAAGTTTAGGTGCAAAACATGTGACGTACATTTGGCTGCAGCCGAGTTCTGCACTTCACTTGTACCTCAATAAAGATCGTTGACTATGTTAAATCATCAAGTCCTGTGTATGTGTTTTATGATATGTGTAATTGCACTCACTGAGGAGTTGAGCTGCTCCTGAAATTCGCCTAAATTGGTCTGTTTGTTAAATTAAGGGAAGTCGGTGATACCAACAAATAAGTAGTGCACTCCTTCCCTTAAATTAACTTTGCACTCTTTTCCAGAAAAGGTTCAGACGGTTTCTAGCTTTTCATCTCCATCACTAGTATTCTGGGACTTGCATACTCATACATATAATAGGAATGACAGGACACGTACCCACAATTCGGACAGTGCCAAGTGCTGTTGCTTTTAAAGCTGGAACTGGCACATGACAGGAGACATTGGACCCTTGACAGTTAGGGTACACATGCACACTTCTCTAAACATGATACATGACAAGCTACATGAGAGAATTAAATATAATAGTGGATGACTTTACAGAGGCTAAGCTTGAATGAGGGATTTAAGGATGGAAGGTTTGAGAGAAAAATCATGGACATAGACGACAGAAATTAATAGTCTGTACCAGAGAGAAAGGTTCAGTAGCTGGGAGATAATGGCAGAGAAAAAGGCCAAGATTGATGAAGCCTTTGCATTGGCCCTGTGTCACCACGTAAAGGCTTCAGTAATCTTTACAAAGCCACATAAAAAAGGGCGATTTGCACTGTTTTGCTTGACTTCATGAAGAATGTAATGCGACACAGCTGCTTGCACTACGTAACTTCATATTTCAACAAGGGAGGCGTTCCATGGTTAGAATATGGGTATTCCCGAGCTTCCACCTAGAGATTGTGGCGCATTCCCAGATTTCCGAAAGGTAGTAAACCTGGGAATGTGTCAAAATGCTACGCCTTTCCTAGTGAAACGTAACAAAAAAAAATATGTTTATTTCTCCCTGTTGTTTCCGATTTCCACATGTGCTGCATTCTGTTGCACACTTAGAAAGAGGAAAATACCTCAAAGAATTGGTTTTGTGCAGGAAGCTCTCCCTTCCTAATTAAGAACAATCGTGCCTGTAAAACAGGTACCCTTGCACTATGGTGACTGGAAGCGATAAATGTTTTTTTAAATTATAGTATTGGTGTTTATATAGAGCACATCTGCAGTTGTAACACAATCCTGTGTACAGGGAGGTGAGCCCCCTGTACCAATTTGATATTTTGAGTCAGCCCTGATTTCAGCCTGAAAATAGCTACTGCCATTATTGAAAGTTTGAACTTCTGCAGCTTTCTCTTCTACTATGAGTGTTCATCAGCTTCTCTTAGTCTATTAGTGGTGTAAACACTTTTCTACAATCCTTGCACAATGTTGTAGGTCAACAATGTAGAAATGACCCAAGTGTTCTTATAGCTCCACTGACAAACACCAAAAGGTGGCTTCCCAGAAATTCATATCATAAGTGCCTATCTTCTTTCCCTTCACACTGCCACTCAGTCTTTTACGAAACCCCCGTGCATGTAGATCTGCGGATTTGTTTACTGCATCTGCACTTAAAAGTAAAACATTTGTTGTACCCGACAGTCAATATCTGATATGGCACCTTCAATACTTACAAACTTCTTTTGCTCACACTCAACCAACTCCAGTGTAGCCTTATTCTTACCGAGAAGAGGCTTGCCCAGTACAAGTGCTCTGGTCTCTTCCTTCTTTGTGCGGTTTATGCATCTTAGAAATAAGATCAAATGTGTTTACCTATGAACACTAGATTCAATAGTAGAGCTCCCCTCTAATCTGAGACATGTGGATGGTGGAATGGTAGCAGAAGCTACAGCAGTAGCCTGGGAGTTGTTACCTCATGCAAGGTTCTAAAGCAAGGACTTCTCTTGGTGGAACTGCATCTTTTCATGCTCAGATGTCCTCTTGGCCTTCTGCATCTCAAACTCAAATCTCTAAAGCTGAAGAACAGCATTTCTATACCAGGTTTACCGGCTATAGTAGGAATGTTTGGTAGGTAAACTTGGGGGGCACAATTGGCGCATGTGCTCTAGAGGGGAGTATGTTTTACTGGTGTACCCAATATCTGTGGGCCCACTGAGATACAAGTGATTGCCACTCCATCACAGAAGTTCTTTGAAAAGGTCTGTTTTAACTAGTTCCTAAACCTATTATCAACCCTATGAAAATCAAGATGTATGGGTACCGAGGCATATTGCTCTGGTTTCCCCACGAAAGTCATTACCTTGAACCACCTTTTGTGATTAGCTGAATTTTATTGCATGTTACAAGAGTGTCTCCTAAAGTCTGGATCCTTCATCGTCTTTGCAGTATTATATTGGACCCATTCCCAGAGATCTCGGTGAACTGTGAAATACAACTGTCAGCATTGCTGTTCGCCCCATCTCTCTGTAAGGTCCTAGTGCTGGTACTTCAATACTTCTAAAAAGTGCCAAGGCCTCTGTTTGTGGATTTGATATTATGGTGTAGCACGTTTGAGTATTCACAGTGTATTGTAGGTGGTGTGAAGAAGGAGCTCAGTTCTCCAGTATTTGATCTTCCATAGATTCACAAACATCCAACTCTTTCAAGAACATGATAGGGATAACTGCAAAAGTGAAACAATCAATCCAATGGCGGGTATCACAGGACAATACAATTACAGGAATTATATTCCTTCAACCACAGTTTTAACTTGTGGTCATCTCAGATGCCTCAATGGAAGGATGAAGAGCTCCCCTCCAAAAGCTATACGCCAGAAGAATGTGGATGCCACAAGAGAAATGTTCACACATAAACGTGCTCCTGTGCAGATTTGTCAGAAGGGCACTGCCACCCTTCCTTCCACAAATCTACAACTCTGAGGTGCTGGTCAGAAAAAACTTCACCAGCACAGTGTTATGTAAAAACAAACAAGGTGGGTCACAATCTCGAATTTTGTCAAAAAAGGAAGAAAAACTATAGCAATGGGCAATTTCCACAGAATAACCTTTACATCAGAACATCTCCCAGGCACAAGCAACAATCAAGCAGAGTTCCTCAACAGAATGGCGCAGGACTGTCATGAATCTGAGTTGAAGGACAACGTTCTGAAAGAAATATTCCAGATTTGGAGGAAAACAAAAGTAGATGTCTTAGTGACAAAGAGCAATGTGAAATGCCGCTCTTATGCAAACAGACGCCGAAAACCAAACTTGTGGGAGAATGATTTTTCAATAGGAAGGTAAAGGATATTTGTCCACATCTTCCGGCTGCTTCCCCTCCTGCACTAAGTAATCACCAAGATGAAAAGAGAACCCTGTTGGTCAAGCCAACATTGATTATCAGCTCTGCCATAACTAGTGCAGGAACCACTCATTCTGCTGGATTTGGAATTGGAACACCAGTCCAGATGCTGGTACCAAACTCTTCACCCTAATCCACAGTCTCTAAAATTAGCAGCCTGGCTTCTGAGCATAATTAATTCGGAAAGATAGACATACCTCAGGTCTGTAATGATATCTTGGCACAATCCAGAGCTGTGTCAACAAACAAAAAGTATGCTGCGAAATGGATAAAGATTTGTGTGTGGTGTCACAATGAAGTTTTTTCCTTTTCATATTGCGGTCCATGAAACAGTTTACTATCTTCCATAGTTGGGACTCACACATACTTCAATTAAACAATTAGATTTCACCTGGCAGCCATCCATGTTTTTAAAAGGACACCTGGTGAACAATCTATATGGTCACACAGAATTGTAACAGAGTTTCGGAAGGCCTATTCAGATTGCTCTCGCCATCTAGAACACCACCAACAACATAGGAGTTGAATACAGTGCTTTTGCAGGTGATGTCAGACGAATTTGAACCAATTCACGAGTCCGCCTTAAAATAATTTACCTGGAAATCTGCATTTCTCCTAGCCATAACATCAGCTAAAAAGGTTAATGAGATCCAGGCCTTTACCATCACAGAGTATTTCGTACAGATTTCAAAAGATAAGGTCATGCTAAGAACTCATCCCAAGTTCACACTAAAGTTGCGACTAAATTTCATCTCAATGAGCTGGAAATCCTCTAGACAGGGGCACTGGCACCCAGAGATCTGAGGGACCCACTGAACCCTGAATACTGTTTTATTTTAATTCAAACAGCAGCCAGGAGGCCCATTTCAATTTTGTGCACTAGAGTTTAAGCTACACTGGCTATGCCTGTTCTCCCATGATACACCTCATGGAAGCAATGAGTGATGTTCTTTGAGGGAGCAGATCTGCCTCATGGGAGTACAGGACGATTTGCCTCAATAGAACACAGGTTGATGTGCATCAGGAGAGCACTGAGTTATTTCACTGGGTGATCGCTGGACGTTGTACTGATGGAGCAAGGATTCGCACGTAACGCGACTTGCTCTCTTTCATGAACCTCGCCTGAATCATAACTGTACTAACTCCGATTGTTTGTCATTTTATTTGTATTTCCCCAACACGCGGGTGTCCCTAGGAGGCTTGCCTATGTGTTTTTCATCGTAATCACGCTTGCACATTAATAAAATGGCCGCTTTGCAGAAATCCAGTCTGCGCATGCGTCGGTCATACTCATGTGATGTGACGCACTCGCAATCTGGAGGGAAAAGTTCGCTCATGCGCAGTGGTGTAAAAATGGCCGCTTGTCACTAATCATGCTTCATGCTATCTTAAGCCGCTTTTGTATATGCATCTTTTCTGCACTAACTCTTAATGCTATAAGTATTATAAAATAAGGGATTAAGAGTAGTTGGTCATGGTGTACAGTGTATTCATTTTATTCTGTGTTATTAATTTGTTTTCGCTTACTTTTCATGTACCGCGTAAATGAGGGCCTGGAATTAGGGACCAGAACCATTTTGAAGCTGACGTATCCCTCATCACGTGACCTAAGATCTGGGACGTGCAGCAATGGAACCTGGCCAGTTGGCTATTGAAAAGGGGACTGTCCTCTCCAGACACACCTTCGCCCTTGAAGACTTGCTATTTTTACTCTGATTGTGCAACAATGTTGCAAACCTTTTCTTCACTATTGTACTTTCCCACACGTATGCCTGGGAACCCAGATGCTAGGGGGAGGGAAAATGTCACGTGAATTACATAAAAAGAATATAGGTGGTACCTATGACCCAACCACCTCCCTTGACCAATCAGAAGATGGGACTTTGTCATTTTGCAACATTTATGGGTGGTCTTGGGGACTTAAAACTGTATAAATAGCCTAGCTTAGCTTAGAGAAATTGTCCGACTTGTCCGAGTAGCAGACCTGTCACTGACCCTACGAACTCTATAGGTGCCTGATACAGAGTGCTGCGGAGCATTCTGCCTGAAACTTTCCACAGACTCCAAGGGGTGGAAATTAGTCCTAAGTGCTAAGCGAAGCACTTTTGCTGGGAGATTCGAAAACCCAATCGGGGTTATTGGTGGATTCCGTGCAGAAGAGGGGGTAACGCTGGCGTTACATCCGAAGCTGTGAGGGGTTGGTCGTGCCTTGGTGAACCCAGTCCTGACCCAGACCTGAGGGGTATCCTGTCCTGACTGTCCATGAGCTGTACCTGCTCACCTTCTGGTATTTCCTGAATCCTTGAGGGTCCTTGTCCCGTTCTTTCCCAACTGACCCGTGGCCAGGATTAGTCCTCATTCTCACTTAGGTAAATATTGGCATAGGTGTCTGTCTATACTATATCCTTAACTTTTCCTTTTTCCAAA
Organism: Lissotriton vulgaris; assembly: GCF_964263255.1. Classification (NCBI taxonomy): domain Eukaryota; kingdom Metazoa; phylum Chordata; class Amphibia; order Caudata; family Salamandridae; genus Lissotriton; species Lissotriton vulgaris. The sequence continues at coordinate 140,580,027 of NC_141700.1, read as the reverse complement.
TTAAAGCAATCTTGCCGGTGATATACTCCATATCTCCTTTGAATGTAATTTTATGCAATTGATTATTAGTAAATGTTCCACTTTTACCCCTCCTATAGGACATTGTTAAACCCAACTGTTTATCCAGATTGTTCCACTTATTTCCTTTTCCCTTAGTATGGTTGCCGTGAAGTTAGTAAAGATAGCATAAGGTTTAGGAATTAGTATAAAGGTATTAGGCCACACATTAGGTCCTCCTCACGTCCTTGCCCTAGTTTAAACCATATTAGCTTAATATGTTTATTATGATTCATGCCCTATAGTGTTCCCTTTTACTCTATGATACTCACACTCATCCATAGTTACATCCTGGTTCTGATTCTAATCATTGATGTATTGCTTTGCATTTGCCTCCTTGTAATGGCATTTTCATTTTAAACTTTTACTATATAAAATCCTTAAAACTATCAAGGTGTCTGTGGTCATTATACATTAAAGTGGAATTAAAGGTACTAAATGTGTAAAGCATTTTCTCCCTTTTAGGAAAACCCTTATCTCCTGTCCACTGCTAGCTCCTGATCCGTCAGGAGTAATGTGCCTGTGGTAAGTCAGGTACATGAATAGTAAGTGGTGTAAGAGTCACCCAATCGATTACTCATAAGAGCGTGCATGAAATCACCTGGTTCACGCATAAAACATAAGACAAAGCACGACAGGGCCCAGTGCGTGGTGAGCCGGGTGACCCGCGCGCTCTATCAGTAATTTCTGGTAAGCAGAGGAATGGTTAGGACTAGTAAGATAGGTAGATAAGATAGTTAGAAAAGAAACCGTGAAAAATAAATGTGCTGCAAAAAAAAAAAAAAAATTTTATATTGATTGTGTTACTTAATATTTTATTGCGCAACTGTTTTTAAAATATTTAATTGTTTTAAGAAAATTTTATATATATGTATTGTTGCTAAATATTATATGTTTTATTAACCAATTGTATGTGATTGTTGAGTGTTGTCTGGAATCCCCGGGGAATTGTATAACGGATGGTGAGTAGAATCCATCGCGTTCAGAGGTCATTTGTAGGGAGGAAAGGTTAGTGCATGGTTCAAGTGGAACTGGAAGCGCTAATTAGGTCTTTTTAGAAAAACTGAGTGAATGACAGTAACGGGACTGCTGATAGAAACCTTGGTCTGATATCACCTAGTAAGGGTCACACTAAGGGAGTAATAGAGTCATCGGACCTTGTATGATAGCAAAGGGAAACGCTGACGAACCCCAGGCTTAGTATATATCCCGGAAAGAAGTGGATGAGACTGGGTAATAGCAGGTTTTCTAATGCTTGCGTGAGGGTAGGCAAGAGAAGTCTATCCGAAGTGTATGAAAAGTAGACAGAAGTGGTTTACTTGCAGTAAAAGAAGAACTTTCTATCTCTTTAGAACACTCCTACACAATGGCAAATGTTATACGTTGTTGACTAAAATTAATATTAGCATCTTAGAGAAAATACAAAGTTTCCGTTACCTTGTAAAGGAGGGAGTCAGTCGAAGGGCTGCTCTGACGTCACTCCGTGCCGCGCTGGGATTGGTTAAACCAGCGGGTGTATAGTGAAGCCGAAATTGTAAGGGAGGGGTGAGTGCCTGAGCGTGAGAACGCGTCTCGCGAAAAGGCCGCACACCCATTGGTCAAGAACTGTTGCAACCTCTGCACTGATTGGTTGTTGCGAAATTGGAGTCGCGCTAGCATTGGAAGCTCAAACGAGGTAGTCAAAATTTTCCGCACCGAGCTTATAGATTGTTACGAGCGGTGTATGTAGTACCCTGACTTTCTGCCTGATCCAAGAAATCTAGGGTGTCATAAGGAGTTGATGAGTAAAGGCAGACCTCACAACATGTACGGAGGAAAGAGGAAAATGTCATTTGCCAGCAAAATAAAGAATTTCTTCAAAACTGACAAACCCGTACGAACTAGGGAAGGTGTGATCATTCCTCCGCCAAATACTCCAGCGTCTTTCATGATGTTGGAGAAAGGGTATCATACCTGTGTATGGTTAGAGAACTGGGTAAAGTACACTGCGGAGGATGGAGTTTTAGCCTTTCCCATAGATGGTACTTTTAACGGGAGAGTCCTATTTAACCTGAGGACCCGAATGAATGAATTACATCCCAGACCTAGATTAACTCAGTATGAAGCTTTAGAGGAATGGGAGATTGAGGCTCTAGAGCGAGACAGACCCCGAATGGACAAGGGAGTGACCCGATGGTATCCAAAAATGGTAAAGGAGACCAAGGAGCAGAAATTAAAACAGTGGAGACAAAATATGATGGTAGAAGGGTTATTCCCCATGTTCGGAGCTAATGAAATGATGGGAGGGAAGAAATGTACTGAGAAAACCCGACACCTGATGCCCCTGGGTGAATCGGAAGATGAATCTTTAGAGGACTTATTTATGAAAGGTCCCCCGCCTTATAATGAAGAAACCAGATCTCAAAGCTTAACTACTCCATTGAGACCTTCAGGAAGAAGAAGTACAAGTGAAGCCGATTCCACAGGGATAGAACAGAGAAGAGCGGGAGGAGAGGGATTTGGTAGACCCGACCCCGTGGTCCCGAATTACAACCCTTTTGGTGAGGAAAGATCAGTTTTGTCAACTCCATCAGCTCCGAATATATATCCTTCTCTAGTACCCCAAATGATACAGGATCCCCCCATGAATCGAGTATTACACGAGCAGGAAAGGGATGCCCTGAGAGGACAGCGGAATGATCTCATACATGCCATAGCTCAGATTAATCCAAATCCTGAAGCCCTGACGATTCCAGTAACCATTGGTCCAGTTTTTCCTCTATATGGGGACAGAATGAATACTCCAAAAACTCCAGTCATAACCCCGATGATGCCCCCGCCCAGAAGGGAACAACTCATTATTGATGACCAAGCAAGTGAATGTGAGTCCATGGCTTCCTTGATGGATCTGCCTAATAGGGAACAGGGACCTAGTATGTCTCGAACGGGAACTCAGACTAGGAACAAAGACGTACTAATAGAGTCTTCATCAGGAACTCAAAGTGCGACAGTGGTAACTCCCGAGGAAATAGAAAGATGGACCCGAGAATTAGAAAAGGGAACCCCTCATCCGAAACCACTAGATATTTATAGGCTAAGAATAGAGCTAGAGGAACTGAGCGCAGGGAATGTGAGTTTAGACCGATTGAATGTCCGGGAGGAAGATGAGTTGTTGTTCATGTGCAAACACCTTACTCGGAACGCAAAATCATACTATGACAAATTAATGGAAACGGCAATATGTATGGGAATAGATATCAGCAGATCCAAGGTCCTACAGAAATCCTACAGGGTAGAATTTTCAGACAAAGATCTAGAAAACCTGAATACCGCAGGGAAGAAGACGCAGATTAAGGAACTGATAAACTTAGCACAGAAATGGGGAGATCTAGACAAGTGGAAAGCCAGGTGGGCCAAGAAAAAGGAGGATAGCAAGGAGCGACCACGGACTGCTGAGTACGTCCTACAAGAAGTTGACAAACCAGAAAAATTATGTCCCATGAGGGAAGTCCCAGGGGGAAAATATGTCCATGTCCCTTGGTCCAGACAAGATATAGTGTCATTTACCAATGACTTCCCTAAATTGAGGGAGAAGCCGGTTGAGTGGTACCGACAGGTTGAACGCTTCATAAAGGTTCAGAAATGTCTCCTGAAAGACCTGGATGGGTTTTTCGACATTGTAGTACCTGTGGACCTATGGACCGAGTGCAAAATCGAAATCGATTGGCCCAATGAGGAGTACGAGAGAGACTCTGTAACTGGAGCTCCTTCAACTGAAGTAATGAGAAAATATAACCAAGTCATACAATACCTAAAGAAAAAGGTACCTGCAAAAGAAACAGATTGGACCCGTATAGATAGAACTACCCAAGAGCGTGATGAATCAGTCCACTCCTTTTATGAAAGGTTACTACAGGTGTTCAAAACTTACAGTGGAATCGATAATGTGGACATGAAGGATATGACCCATTTCAGTTATCGATTCGTGTTAGGATTGAGACCTGAAATATCCCAGTGGATTAGAGATAACAAAATCAGTTGGCAAGGGAAACCCATTGATGATGTTCTCAAATATGCCAAATACTGCGAAGATGAGATCGAGAACAAAAAGAAAGCCCTAAAAGAGAAAGTAATGTGGGCTCAGGTGAAATTAGCTGAACAACAAGAAAAACAGTTAAGTAAAATGACTAACAGTAATAATGCTCCAAATCCGAATGCTGGGGGTGGAGGCAGGCCCCGGGTAAAAATGAGTAGGGAAGAGGCTATGGAAAAATTCCCCTGTCACGGATGTGGTCAGATGGGGCATTGGAGAGATAAATGTCCGCATATGCAGGCTGGTAATGCCCCCATAAATGGTTTAAATCCACAGGTGCAGAAAGAGGGGATCCGAAAGACCCAACAGCAGGTAAATCAACCCCCAGTGGCACGCGCTCCTAGACAGAATTATAGGAATCAGGGTCAACAGAATGAAAGGGTCGAAGTGTGGGAAGGAGAGAATGAAAGAAATGCACCCATTCCACAGTACCTGTTAAATGATACTTTCCTCTGCGATGATCAATACTGACGGGGCCTGAGAGGGGAGGACAAGGAGTGCGTGCTTGGCGCTTCCTTACCGGTAGACCAGACTGGACCATACATTGAAGGAAAGGTTGAAGGGACAGATGTCACCTTTCTGTTGGACACTGGTGCTACCCGTTCCACTGTGAGAACAGTGGACGTTCCTAACCTACCCCTCTCGGGAGATGCTATCCAAGTAGTGGGAGTTTCAAATCAGATAACCAGTACTCCGGTAACTGAGCCTATGGAAATTTCCATAGGGAATTTCAAGGAAATGCACAGATTTGTGGTCTGTGATTCCAGTCCCGTGAACCTATTAGGACGAGATTTGCTGTGCAAAATGCGTTGCACCATCTTTTGCTCACCGAATGGTGTGGAAATTCAGACCCCAGATGAAGATGGCCTATATAAATTGATGTTACTGAGACCCGACACAGAAATTAAGCCCATGTCCATTGAAAGTCTACCTGAAGAACTGCAATCGAGCGTAATACCTGAAGTTTGGGATTTTACTGGAAAAGATGTAGGCTTAATGGCAAATGTAGACCCAGTAAAAATAGCTATAAAAGCAAATGCTGTATACCCAAATACCAAACAGTATAAAATGAGTGCAGAAGTGAAAGAAGGAGTTGCAAAGGAATTAAACAGATTGCTCAAAGCAAACATCATACAGGAAGTGATGAGCAGTCCCTGTAATTCACCCATACTTGGAATTAAGAAGCCTAGCGGAAAATATAGGGTAGTGCAGGACCTGCGCAAGGTAAACCAAATTGTAGTACCTTGCTGTCCCATAGTACCAAACCCTGCAGTAATACTGTATCAAATTCCTTGGAATGCGGAATGGTTCACTGTCATTGACCTGTGCCATGCATTCTTTTCCATCCCATTGCATCCAGAAAGCAAATTCCTTTTCAGTTTTGAATTCAACAGCCAGGTCTATGTCTGGAATCGTGTCCCCCAGGGGTACACCGAAAGTCCATCGATTTTCAACCAGATTCTAAAGAAATGCCTTGAATCTCTAGTTCTTCCAAAAGAGTCTGTCCTGGTGCAGTACATAGATGACCTTCTGGTAGCGTCTAGAAGTCAAGACGACTGTGTCACTGATACCATTGCCTTGCTGAATCACCTAGGAAAGGGAGGACATAAGGTTTCCCCAGACAAGCTACAGTTCTGCAAGACCTCAGTAAAATATCTGGGGCACCAGATAGAGAAAGGGATCCGGAAAGTCACTACAGAAAGAATTAAAATAATTCGAGAAATGTCACTACCAGTAACCCAGAAAGAAGTAAGAATGTTCCTAGGAGTTGTGGGGTACTGCAGACAGTGGATCGTGGGTTTCGCGGCTATAGCTAAATCCTTGATTAACATGACAAAGAAAGGAGCAGAAGACCCAGTTTGTTGGAATGATGAATGCATGACTGCTTGGGTAAAATTGCGAAATTGTCTGTGCACAGCTCCAGCCTTGGGAATGCCTGACTATTCAAAGAACTTTGAACTGTTCTGTGACACGAGAGACAATTGTGCGCTCTCGGTCTTAACCCAGGAACATGGTCTGATTAGACGTCCCGTGGCCTACTTTTCAGCCACCCTAGATCCAGTGGCTGCTGGATTACCTGGATGTCTGAAGGCAGTAGCCGCTACCTGTACTAGTCTAGAGCAAAGTGAGAACATTGTGATGGGACATCCTGTCACTGTATTTGTTCCACATTCAGTTGTGATCTTACTTACCCGAACCAAGACACAGTATCTCACCCCTAGTCGGCTGACTAAGTATGAGAGGATTCTCATTGGTGCAGAAAATGTAGTAATTTCCCGATGTAATATTCTAAACCCTGCAACTCTATTGCCCCTTCCCATTGATGTAGAGGCAGGAGATGAAATTGAACATAGCCGCATAGACTTAACTGAATTTAGCACAAAACCCCGTCCTGATATCAGAGAAGTGGCCTTGGTTGATGAAGACCTCAAAATGTTTGTGGATGGTTCATGCTTGAGACATGAGAATGGAGGTTTGAGTGCTGCCTATGCTGTAGTCACTTTGGAAAGAACCCTGGAAGCTTCCTATCTTTGCGAAGTTAAATCTGCTCAAGTAGCGGAGCTCATTGCTCTAACAAGAGCTTGTAAAATAGGGAAAAACAAAAGAGTAACTGTTTATACTGACAGTCAGTACTGTTATGGGGTTGTTCATGACTTCGGCCAGCTCTGGTTGCAAAGAGAATTCATGACTTCCTCAGGTTCTCCTATCCGGAATGGGAAACCAGTACAAAACTTACTAGAAGCCATCCAATTGCCCAAAGAATTGGCTGTGGTCAAGTGTGCGGCTCACCGATCTGGAAATGACGAGGTGACAGCCGGAAACAGATATGCTGACCAAATTGCCCAGTACTGCGCCCGACACAAAATGTCCCTCCTAATCAAACTATGGGGAGGTGAAAGCAGCTGCCAACTGATGTTGTTTGAAAGATTGGGAACATGGGATGAATTGAGAGAACTACAACAGACAACAGACAAGAAAGAAAGGGACATGTGGAGGCAGGATGAATGTCGACCCAGGAAAGGGGATGGTGTTGTGGTCCACGTGACTGGTATGCCTGTACTACCTGAACGACTGGTTACCGCAATGGCACGGATAATACATGAACCAACACATATTGGGAGGGATGCCATGTGCCGAATGTTTGAAAAGGTGTTCTACAGTCCAAAATTCAGGAGCACAGCAGACAAACTTTGTCAGAGGTGTTTAGTGTGTCAACAGTTCAATGCAGGAAAGAAGACAGTAGTGGAACAAAGTACCATTGGGAGAGCAGAAGGTCCCTTCATTAGGATGCAGGCAGACTTCATAACAATGCCCCTGTGCAAGGGATATCGATATGTCCTGGTCATAGTTTGCTTGTTTTCCCGGTGGGTGGAGGCTTATCCAGCTAAGAAGAATGATGCCCTGACGGTAGCTAAATTGTTACTTAGGGAACTGATCCCCCGCTTTGGAATTCCTGAGACAATTGAAACAGACCAAGGTGGACATTTTTCAAACGAGGTCCTAAAAGAACTCTGCAAAGCATTCAAAATGGAGCAAAGGCTGCACTGTGCCTATCATCCAGAGGCTTCTGGGATAGTCGAGCAGATAAACGGCACTCTCAAGTCCAGGCTGGCAAAACTGTGTGACTCCACAAAAATGAATTGGATAGAGGCTTTGCCCATGGTGCTGATGAGCTTGAGAAGTATTCCAAACAGAAAGACAGGCCTGAGCCCCCATGAAGTTCTGATGGGAAGAGTGATGCGACAGGCATGGGTACCTGGACACAAACTGCTAAGTATTACTGATGATATGGTGCTAGAATACTGCAGGCAGTTGGGTGACCAAGTGCGTTCTATCTCTCACCAGATTGGAGAGACTGCTGTCGAATGGCCTACAACTCCAGCACACAAGCTGAAACCAGGTGATTGGGTGGTGTTAAAGAAACATACCCGGAAGAGTTGCCTTGGACCGAAGTGGGGCAAGCCTCGACAAGTGATCCTTGTCACCACAACTGCTGTGAAGTGTGCTGGTGTACCAAAGTGGATCCATGCAAGCCACACGAAGCGGGTAACCGGAGAAAACGCGACTGAAGCTGAAGGTAGCCCAGCTGAGGAGACTCCAGAAGAGGGTCCGGATCTCGTTGATGGCGAACTACCGAGCACAAGCCAAGACATTGAATGGTTTCCTGCCGACGACCAAGTTCTTGATCCAATAAGAACCAGAAAATACTCTTACCTAGGTAGTGAGTGGGACAGTGCAGGTGAGTCAGAACAAGAAGGAGAAGGTCAGATCATCAAAGCCATCATAAAATCTGATCAGGGAATAGGCCAAGTAGGGACAGATCAAGACATCGACACTCCTTTCGAGACAGAGGAGACTGGAAAGGGACAGATAGTAGTCAAAGCAGAAGTTCATGCGGAAGAAAATCAAGAGATCGAAGAGCATGAACAGGATCAGTTAGTAATAGATGAACGTGTTCAGGAAGAAGAGTCCAGTGAATCACTCACAAACGAAGATCAAATACAGTCTAAACCTGAACTAGGTCAGCTTAAGGACCAGGCAGAAGAAATAGATGAAAGACCTGGAACTAGTCAGATAGGAAGGGAAAAAGACACTGCTGAAGCAATAGTGCAACAAAGAAGAAAAAGCAAAAGAGTTCACGAGGAAGAGCAAGTTTCCTCAACTACAAAAAGGATCGAAAAGAAGGATGAACCCCGATATGTAAAAAGACTAAGAATAAGAATAAAAACAGTCGAAGAAAAACTGAAAGACCGAAAAAGGGCTGAAAGTGAAAGAAAAGAAGCCCGAGGAAAGTCCATCCGAAAGGGCGACAGAATAAAGAAACAGAACAGACTGTATCGGAGCCCTGAGTGGACCTATTTGGTGTTGGAGGAAATTCATGAGCCCGAAGCCTGTGGCAAAAGTGACGAAGAGCAAATTGCTAATCGGAGTTCGGACGAAGACCCTCCTTGAGGTGAAGCGAAGTAAAACTTCTGCTGAGAAGAAACGAAGAGGGGTTGAGAAAGCCACCTGTAAGATAAAATGTCTGATTCAAATGTCACTGGGAGATCCAGATTTAGCTGTTGCAAAACATGCTGTAAAATATGCATCTGTAATATAGTACTAATGGTAGTGATATGGATAGGATTAACAGTGTTTATACCTTTTATGATAAGCAAAGACCCTAACCTATATCCTACAGACTTGACGACACAAGACGCAGAAGTTGTAAATACTGAAGAAACACCACGAAGAGTAGAAAGACGTGACAATGCAATGAGTCTGAGACATACACGACCTGACTTAGAAGCATCAGATGAGGGTGAACTACATTATCACCAAATGAAGAACAGGACACACTTAAATGTTTTCGCTAATCTTTTAGTGCACTATGTAGAAGCTATGGAAATAGAAGATTGCTATGTCTGCATGATGCTACCTACTTCTGTAGCTGAAGGCGTGACATACCACCATTTACCCCTGACCTATGGAATTTCCTGTAGTATATTAGCAAGCTTATTCTATAGAAGCACTTTACAGTATTATTACTCAAACACTGACGTTATCTTTTCAGAACTTCCTATTAGAGGGAATCTGAACCTTGTACATACCCTTGGTGGAGTGACTCGCTACATGGGAGAATACTTCCTGACGATAGGTGACATAGACTTAAATGAAGCTAGAAAAGCTAACTTGACTTGTTCTTTACATGCACAAGAGAAAATGTTCTTGAAGATGGCAGAGAAGAGAAGGGAAAAGTTTCAGAAAAAGGCAAATGACGAAAAGGACAGAACACCTAGATGGGCAGAAAACATGGATAACACCTCACAAAGCGAAGTTACTCCTGCTCTGTTGCTGGATTTTGAACGGAAAGGGAAACCCTGTCTTCATAGAGAAAAGACTAGTTATTATAACAATGTATTCATTGGTTCCAGCGAATGTGAACATAATTACAAGGTAATTGGAGGTTGGGGTTTCAAAAATGGGTCAGAACCTGTGTTTCCAGGAATTTATTATATATGTGGAAACAAGGCTTATTTCAAATTACCGGATCACTGGTATGGAAGCTGCTACTTTGGCATTGTCTTTCCGAAAATATACCATGTGAACAATGCAGCTGGAAGCAATGAAATTACTAATGGCTTAGTGCGTAGAAAACGTGAAAGTGTAGGAGAAATTGTAGGTGATATTTTTAGTGCACTGATACCTGGAATGGGGGTAGTTCTGAATACTCATAGAATCTGCAAATTATCTACAGTAGTGGATCGGTTATCTACTGACACTGCTGCTGGATTTCTGATGATCAATACCGAAATGGTTGCGATCAGATCAATGGTTTTACAGAATCGCCTTGCTCTTGATACCTTATTGGCAAAAGAGGGCGGAGTCTGCAGGATGCTGAGGGCACAACATTGTTGCACTTACATTCCTGATAAAAGTGTCGAAATTAAGAAATATATAAGAAACATTACTAATTTGGAAAAAGAACTCAAACCATTAGAGGTTGACAGTGCCTGGAAGAGACTGACTGATGGTCTCTCCTCTGTAGGTAGTTGGTTCTCTAATTTAGGTAAAAGTCTTATATGGAAAATACTGATGCCAATAGCTGGAATAGGTTTGATTGTTCTGATCATATTCATCTGTTGCAAATGCCAGAAATGCAGAAAATATATAGTGAATAAAAGAGGAAAGCGAAAGGCTGAAGAATTAGAATTAGAAGAATTAAGAAATCAGATATATAAGAAAATAAAGAACAATCATACACACAGAGAGGCGGAGAGAAAGCTCAACAATAAGTTTATTGAGATTGAGATGGATGAATTGGATGAATGAAGTTGGCATCTGTTTTCATGTGTAGTGATGATAGTAAATATCATCAAAGAGGGGATTGATGGAGCAAGGATTCGCACGTAACGCGACTTGCTCTCTTTCATGAACCTCGCCTGAATCATAACTGTACTAACTCCGATTGTTTGTCATTTTATTTGTATTTCCCCAACACGCGGGTGTCCCTAGGAGGCTTGCCTATGTGTTTTTCATCGTAATCACGCTTGCACATTAATAAAATGGCCGCTTTGCAGAAATCCAGTCTGCGCATGCGTCGGTCATACTCATGTGATGTGACGCACTCGCAATCTGGAGGGAAAAGTTCGCTCATGCGCAGTGGTGTTAAAATGGCCGCTTGTCACTAATCATGCTTCATGCTATCTTAAGCCGCTTTTGTATATGCATCTTTTCTGCACTAACTCTTAATGCTATAAGTATTATAAAATAAGGGATTAAGAGTAGTTGGTCATGGTGTACAGTGTATTCATTTTATTCTGTGTTATTAATTTGTTTTCGCTTACTTTTCATGTACCGCGTAAATGAGGGCCAGGAATTAGGGACCAGAACCATTTTGAAGCTGACGTATCCCTCATCACGTGACCTAAGATCTGGGACGTGCAGCAATGGAACCTGGCCAGTTGGCTATTGAAAAGGGGACTGTCCTCTCCAGACACACCTTCGCCCTTGAAGACTTGCTATTTTTACTCTGAATGTGCAACAATGTTGCAAACCTTTTCTTCACTATTGTACTTTCCCACACGTATGCCTGGGAACCCAGATGCTAGGGGGAGGGAAAATGTCACGTGAATTACATAAAAAGAATATAGGTGGTACCTATGACCCAACCACCTCCCTTGACCAATCAGAAGATGGGACTTTGTCATTTTGCAACATTTATGGGTGGTCTTGGGGACTTAAAACTGTATAAATAGCCTAGCTTAGCTTAGAGAAATTGTCCGACTTGTCCGAGTAGCAGACCTGTCACTGACCCTACGAACTCTATAGGTGCCTGATACAGAGTGCTGCGGAGCATTCTGCCTGAAACTTTCCACAGACTCCAAGGGGTGGAAATTAGTCCTAAGTGCTAAGCGAAGCACTTTTGCTGGGAGATTCGAAAACCCAATCGGGGTTATTGGCGGATTCCGTGCAGAAGAGGGGGTAACGCTGGCGTTACATCCGAAGCTGTGAGGGGTTGGTCGTGCCTTGGTGAACCCAGTCCTGACCCAGACCTGAGGGGTATCCTGTCCTGACTGTCCATGAGCTGTACCTGCTCACCTTCTGGTATTTCCTGAATCCTTGAGGGTCCTTGTCCCATTCTTTCCCAACTGACCCGTGGCCAGGGTTAGTCCTCATTCTCACTAAAGGTAAATATTGGCATAGGTGTCTGTCTATACTATATCCTTAACTTTTCCTTTTTCCAAATTAAAGCAATCTTGCCGGTGATATACTCCATATCTCCTTTGAATGTAATTTTATGCAATTGATTATTAGTAAATGTTCCACTTTTACCCCTCCTGTAGGACATTGTTAAACCCAACTGTTTATCCAGATTGTTCCACTTATTTCCTTTTCCCTTAGTATGGTTGCCGTGAAGTTAGTAAAGATAGCATAAGGTTTAGGAATTAGTATAAAGGTATTAGGCCACACATTAGGTCCTCCTCACGTCCTTGCCCTAGTTTAAACCATATTAGCTTAATATGTTTATTATGATTCATGCCCTATAGTGTTCCCTTTTACTCTATGATACTCACACTCATCCATAGTTACATCCTGGTTCTGATTCTAATCATTGATGTATTGCTTTGCATTTGCCTCCTTGTAATGGCATTTTCATTTTAAACTTTTACTATATAAAATCCTTAAAACTATCAAGGTGTCTGTGGTCATCATACATTAAAGTGGAATTAAAGGTACTAAATGTGTAAAGCATTTTCTCCCTTTTAGGAAAACCCTTATCTCCTGTCCACTGCTAGCTCCTGATCCGTCAGGAGTAATGTGCCTGTGGTAAGTCAGGTACATGAATAGTAAGTGGTGTAAGAGTCACCCAATCGATTACTCATAAGAGCGTGCATGAAATCACCTGGTTCACGCATAAAACATAAGACAAAGCACGACAGGGCCCAGTGCGTGGTGAGCCGGGTGACCCGCGCGCTCTATCAGTACAGTTCCTGAGAACAGGGATGACTGTATTATGGAGAAACCGGATAATACACAGCAAGGACACACAGTGGTGGACCCTATGGCAGATGGTGTTTCGCAAAAGGAGTAACAATGTGATGCCACATATGTCATAGGTAACTCCTTCATCCAGTCCTATTTTTTACCCGCTGGGATTTTCAGACCTAAAGCTATATTAAAGAAATGAAGCTAAAGGTCCCAGAATGTAAAATTTTGTTTGGAATAAAGCCACAACTGACTGAAAATCCAGTGACATGAGAAAAAGAATGGAAAGAAATACATTACATAGGCAGAACACTTTGATGTCTTTTTGTGCTCAGAGTCCGTCATTGTAAAAAGAACAAGCACTGGCAATGCCAATAGGTCTCACCCTATAGTGGAATTTAGTGTGTAGATAGTAGTAAAGAGTAGTGTTAGGATACAGTGCTGTTGCATAGAGTATAGTGGTATGTAGTGAAGATTTGTAATGATAGATATTATTATTATTATTTGTATTTGTTCTAGCGTTTGTGAAAGTCAGAGCTCTTGGCGGTGTAAATTATATTATTTTTTATTTTAGGAGTTGAGAGGACAGAGAATGAGAAATTACCACTGAGAAGAGAGAGACAGCTGCAGCACTGCCTAGAAGACTAAGAATGAGGACTTACCAGCGGGACCAGAGTAGCAGCTTCCGCACTGTCTAGAGGAATTAGAATGAGGAATTACCACTGTGACCAGAGAAGCAGCTGCAGCATAAGTTTGGGACCCCCTCTATAGTTAATTTATGACCAGGGAAAAGAGAGGAAAACGTCTAAGAAAACATAATAAAGTTCCCCCATGGCCTGTTCATACTTTCTCATAAGGCGTGGCTCATATAGTTAATCAGTAAGCCTTCAGATTAACACAGGTACACAAGTTTTTTATCTAGTTTTTGGTATTTTATTCATTTTTTTCTGTAGTATATCAAAAAGGCTTTTTTTTCTTTTATTTTTACTATTTTTCCATATATATTCATCAATTCATCAATAATACTTATAATCATTTCAACATTAAAGTTCAATAAACAATTCCTTTATCTCTACAGTTCAATATATACATAAAAAGGAATTTTTTACAATGGAGAACAAGCACCCTGTCTAACACACACTTATCAACATTCACACCTGCTCATTCATACAATTATACACACTTCTTTTTACAACCCACACAGTTTCTAAGGTTGAGGTAGCACGGATATTAATCGTGAATCTCCACGCCAGGTCTACGCGCGTTTCGGTGGGCTTGTACCACATTCCTCAGGACCAACAAAGAAAAAGTTTTTCTCTTCAACGTGTGTGTACAGGGCACCTTTAATATAGATGTGACCAGATGTATGATATATAGTTCTGTTTGTTCACTTATACACTTTGATCATGTATTTTCAATCATTCAGGCAATAAACATTTATATGCCCAGGGCTGAATCGAGTCAATAAATTTAGTGGCTATACTTGTCAGTTTTCCTCATGTAGACAGGAAGGATTTTTTGGAAAGGCTCCGGTTTTATTCTTTCTGTCCTTTGTTGGCTTGTTTCTATAACTTATGGTCTTCAAATTTGTCAGACATCACTGTATGTTCATTTACTTCCACAGTCTCTCAGTCAAGGTGATCTCTCTGTCCATAGATGCAGTCATATAGACATCACACCCGTCTCTTCCGGTTGAAAAACGCTGCTGCCGAGAGGACTAAGAATGAGGACTTACCAGCGGGACCAGAGTAGCAGCTTCTGCACTGTCTAGAGGAATTAGAATGAGGAATTACCACTGTGACCAGAGAAGCAGCTGCAGCACTGTCTAGAGGACTAAGAATTAGGAATTACCAACAGAACCAGAGAAACAGCTAGCATCACTGTCTAGAGTAAATAGAATGAGGAATTACCACTGTGACCAGAGAAGCAGCTGCAGCACTGTCTAGGGGATTTAGTATGAGGAATTACCGACAGGACCAGAGTAGCAACTGTAGCACTGTCTAGAGGACTTAGAATGAGGAATTATGGCCTGGAGCAGAAAACTAGATAGCAAACCTGCCTAGAGGACTTAGAATGAGGAATTACTGAGAAGACCAAAGAAGCAGCAAGCAACACTGCCTAGAGGACGGAGAATGAGGAATTACTGATGAGACCAAAGAAGCAGCAAGCAGCATTGCCTAGAGGACTGAGAATGAGGAATTACTAAGGAGACCGGAGAATCAGCTAGCAGCACTGCCTAGAGGACTTAGAATGATGATTACTGATGAGACCAAAGAAGCAACTAGCAGCACTGCCTAGAGGACTTAGAATGAGGAATTACTAAGGAGACCGGAGAATCAGCTAGCAGCACTGCCTAGAGGACTTAGAATGAGGAAATACCATTGTGAACAGAGAATGCAGCTAGCAGCTAGCAGCTAGCAGCCCTGGCTAGAGGACTAAGAATGAGAAATTACCACTGGGACCAGAGAAACACCATGCCTTGCAGAGATGCGAAGGCGCTCTGCTAGGTGTTACTTAAAAAGAACTCACAGGTGTGAAATAAAGGGGCAGAGTCCCTGGTGGTGGAAGAATGACGTACTAGTTTGAATCCAGACTACGCATCCTTGGTATCCGGCAATCCTGACATTCGTGGGTGCTGTTTGCTGGCTTTGAGAAAATCTTTGGGCACCAGCATGCATTATTTTATAACGTGACAGCTGTGTGCAAAGAGGCAAACACTTTTGCACACAAAACTGAAAAGCACAAACATACAAACGTAGAAAGATATGCATTCAAGAAAACAGACAAACAACAGATTAACGCACACAACGCAAAAATCCAGAATCTCACACAGACACAAGTAAAAACAAGTGCGTGGGTGTGTTGTGTTTTTGATGGATGATGAAGGGAAGTACATGGAAGTGTGTTCAAGAGAGAGAGAAAAGAGGACGCAAAAGAAGAAAGAGATGGGGTTTAAGATATGCTTACAAGTGTGATGGTTCGTTGTGTGTTTGGTAGGCGCTGAAGTTAAGGAAGTACATGGAAGTGTATTCAGGAGAGAGAGAAAAGAGGGTGCTGAAGAGGAAAATGAAGCAGTTTAAGATATGGATGAGATATGAAGAGCAAAAGGGTTTATCTGTATAACATAGACCTAACATAACAGAACTGGTGAGGCTCTCTGAAGACCAGTACCCCTTCCACAGGCCTCAGAAATGTTTAATTCACAGTCTCATCATTTCAGAATTGAAACTTTTTCAATATTTATTATTTACATTAAAATCATTGTTGGTACTTATTTGTCTTAAACAGCTAACAGCCGAAAGGGCGTGGCCAAGGCGTCAAGATGGCGGTTGCACTTTGAGAGTGCTCCGGACCCCCTTCCATCATCCGCCTTCATCCTACCTGCCACAGCGCCTACTAACTCCTCTAGCCTGACTGAGGGTGCTCGCCCCCTCCCGAACTGCCTGCTGATTCATTCCCGGAGCTGACGGGCGTCTCCTGTGTCCGTGCGGCTCCCTCCGGCTCGGCGGCCGGGCCCGAAACAAGATGGCGGCCCCCTGGTGCGTCCCTGCCTAGGTGACGGCCTGCCTTGGGGGCGACCCCGCATCTGCTACCTCCTACCTCTGGCTCTGCTGCAGACATCGCCGAAACCCCGGAGATCGCCGCGGACCGGCGGCGACGGAGGCTGGGTTTGCGCTGGCCCCCCAGGGGCACTGAGACTGCGGTGACTCGGCGGCAGGGCGTCGCAACAAGATGGCGGTCCCCTGGTGAGCTGCCTTGCGGGCGGCCCAGCATCTGCTCCCCTCTGCTTCCGATCTAACTGGAGAAACCGGCGGAGCCATGGGGACGCTGCGGACCGGCGGCGGCAACGGCAGAGGCTGGGTTCGCGCTGGAGGCTGCGGTGGCTCGGCGGCCGGGCGCCGCGACATGATGGCGGACCCCTGATGCGCCCCTGCCTAGGTGGCGAGCTGATGGCTTCATCGGAGCCCCAAGGAATGCTGCGGACCGGAGGTGGCAGCGACATCAGCTGCACGCTTGCTTCCCCGGGCGAGCTGGCAGTTGTGGCAAGGTCTCGGGCTGCTCCCTACCCACATGGAACCTGGAGAGAGCTGTAGTGGCCCGACTCGTCCCCGGGGCGGAGAGGCACCCGGGCCGGGCCTAGCCGCCTCAGGAGCTGCCCCATATATACTCTTGAGGCCTGCTGTTCGCCCCCAGTGAGTGACGACGCCTTGCTTGGTCTGCGGCTGGGGTCCGGCGCAGGCCTTGCTGACTGGGGCCTGCCCGGGTGGACGCTGCTCCCTGGACCTAACCGAGGCTGCCGAGTTGGAGGATACCGGGCTCCCCCGAGCACTCGATTGCTGGCGCCGAAGTGCCCCTGCCCCTCCTATGCCCCACCTGGCCGGAGGAGCTGCCACCCGGCCTGACTTTGCCCACTAGCGCTGTTTGCGCCAGCTGCCATTTCGGGTGCGTGCAGGGGGTTTGAGGCGGGCGGCGCTACGGGGGATCCCCTGACCACCAGATGCTGCGGCGGTCTCCACCCTGCCCACCTCCTGGCTGGAGGAGATGGAGTGCCAACACCCTGGAACCTACCCACTGACGACGGGTCTGTGAGTTGACGCCTGGATGCCTGAGGGGACTGTGCAGCGGTGGGGGGTTCGGCCATCTTGTCGGGTGGCGTATGGTGAGGTGTGCGGTGTGCAGTGGCGCTATCCCGCCCCCCCCTTCTGTGCCCCCCCGTGGACCGACGAGGGTGCCCGATTAGCTGGTAGATCGGGTGGGATCCCCGGGATGGCAGGTGGGCCCTCATCCCAAGATTCGCCCTGACCTCAACTGAGGAGATGCAACCACCTTGCACCCCGACCACGCTGAGGGGCTGACGGCCCCAAGCCTTCCCCCGGGGGTGCCTTTGCGCCTGGATCAGTCTTCAGAGACTTCGACCAGCCAACAGCCCCCGCACCGGGCAGCCCGCCGCCCCTGTCGTCCCTCATCTGTGGTGCCAAGGACTGCGTGGGATAGAGGCCTGCGGACCGCTCACTTAAATTACCACGCGGTCGAGGCGTCCTGCCCTGCGACTGCCCCTCTGTCTGGGGGCTCTGTGACCCTCCGCACCCATGGGCAAACCCCGCGCGCCCTTGGCCTCTGGCCCAACTTCCCAAACTACATTGGACAAATTCGCCAAGGTGGACCGAGGGTCTGGCTTGGAGATGACACCTGGCCCTGGCCCAGCTGGAGGGGACTTGGCGACTATCCTGCAAGCGATTTTGACATCCCAAACGTCTGTCGAGACCAAGATAGGAGAGGTACGGGTTGACGTGTCCCTTATTCGTCAGGACCTCCGCAAAGCCACGGAACGAATTACAGAAGCTGAGTCCCGATCTCCACTGTAGAAGATGATGTCTCCACCATTAAAGCCCAGATGGCCCACCTCCAGTCACAGACCTCGGAGCTCCACCGTCGGGCCGAGGATGCCGAAAACAGGGCGCGCTGGAATAACTTGCGCCTCCTAGGCTTCCCAGAGGGAGTTGAAAAGGCAGATGCAGCGACCTTCCTAGAGGACTGGATCCACACCTGGATGCCCAAGGAGAAGCTCTCCCCTTGGTTCGCGATCGAGCACGCCCACCGATCTCTAGCTCCCAAACCACAGCCGGGAGCCCCGGCCCGACCCTTTATCCTCCGTGTTCTCAACTTCCACGATAGGGACTCTATCTTGTGAGCAGCCAGGGAGCTGAGGCAGATACACCATCGAGAATCCAGAATAATGGTGTTCCTGGACTACTCAAGGGAGGTCCAGTCCCAGCGTTGCTCCTATGATGAAGTGAAGCAGAAACTCAGAGCGATGGACATCCGCTATGGGCTCCTCTTCCCGGCCCGGCTCAAGGTGTTCTTTCAGGGACAGACCCTCTTCTTTGACTCCCCACAGGCGGCCTGGACCTGGCTCACGGAGGAGAGGCCCCTCCGACTGCATGCGACCTGGTCTCCGCCCCAAAAGGCCCCAGACTGACAGAACAGCGATGCGTCCAAGCCCAGGCACCGCCGGACTGGATCCCAAGGAGGGGCGCGCGCCGGGGGAGAGGGTCCCGCTCGCCGGAGTTGAGGGCCCGGCAGACCTCACCCCAGGCGCAGCAGCGTGATCCCGACCCTCCACCATCGGCTTCGTACCTGATCGACCTGGGCAGTGCCCCCGGACCTGCAGACGCCCTACGACGCTCAATGTAGGACACTAATCTCTCCAGGAGCCCGATGATTCGCAGATCCGAGGAGGACTCCGACTCGCACCATCGCATTGAAATGCTCTGACCCGGGGCCCGGAACCCGGAACCCGCGCCCACGTCTGAGGCACCGGGATTGGAGGCCTATTACCCGGCCTGTTACCCGGACCCGCTGAAACTCTCTCAGCCCGGCGTTTGGAGGCTCAGGGTTTCTCCAGCACCACCCCAGAGGCACAGGCCTACCAAAAGAATGTAACCCTTCTTTTATCCTATCTTTGAAATGTGATGTCTCTTCACTTGTCACTGTTGGTAATCATCCTACACCATGGAGGGGGGTCCTCCCTAATGGTTTCCTGACCACTGTTCCTAACCCATGCTAACCATTTTAGATTAGCACCCTTCTCCTACTAGGGGCTGTTTCTTGTTGTGGGATTGACTTTGGGGCGACAGATGCTTCCTGTTTTGAAGTGTAGGGTGGGGGGTGTTGGGGGGTGTGGGTGGATAGGGAGTCTGTTGGCTCCCCTTGGTTGGTTGTGTTTTTTGGCCGCCTACGGGCTGCCCTTTGCCTTGACTTTGCTCTGCCGCTCCTCGGCCTATGTTGCTGCCACTCGCGAGTGGCAGGTTGCAGCTCTCCTCCTATGCGCACTGCAGTGGAAGGGTCTCCGTCTGACTCCTAGTTCCCATGACTCAATGGTTTGTTGTATTTGGGCCGCCTACGAGCTGCCACGGGAGGAAGCCGCCCCCCCCATCCCACCCTCTCCCCGTCGGCCCCTGGCACCTTTGGTACACTGAAGGGCCCGACTTGGCTCCCCCTGGCCCCACACAGCACTGATTCTCCCCTCTTCCTGGGTCTTCCCCCCAGAGTCCCTCCGCCTCCCCACAGCTTCCTTCCCCTTGATGGCTTACACACTAACTAAACCCCTCCACGTCCTCTCCTGGAATGTCAACGGCCTCCTAGACCGCATTAAGCACGCGGCCATCCTCCGACCAGCCCACCGCCATGCAGCGGATGTTTTCCTTCTCCAGGAGACCCACCTCCTAGGCACGCAGTCTAACTTCCTGGCCCGCTGTGGGTTTGCGATGGTCTGGCATTCCGGGTTTGCACATGGGGGTGGCAATTCTGCTTAGGAAGAGCCTGCTGTTCACCCTCACCCGGGCTGACACCGACCCTCAGGGTCGCTATGTGGTGATCTCGGGGGTGCTGGAGGGGTGTCCCCTGAACATCCTGAGTCTGTACATCCCGCCTGCCCTTCTTCCCACGATGCTCCTCTGACTCACGGGGATCCTCTCTGCCCTCCCACGGGGCATGACGGTGGTGGGAGGTGACTTCAATGCCGTTATGCAGCCCCAGCGCGACACGACCAGGACCCCATCTGCGGCTCGGATCACCTCGGCTGCGGCCCTGTCCAGATGGGCCTCCGCCCTGGGACTGTGCGACGTGTGGCGGGTCTGGAACCCTCGCAAGACGCAATTCACCCACACATCGCCTCCCACCATACCCCGTCCCGAATTGACCTTCTCCTCCTCCCGGCCACTGATTGTCACTCGGTCTCCGGGGAGGCTATTCTACCTCGAGGGTTATCAGACCACTCCCCCATCTCCCTCCGACTCGGTTCGCCCTTGGCAGGTCCAAGAGCGGTGTGGTGTATTAACGCCTGGTTCCTCCAGGACCCCGAGCTGGTGGACTCGCTCAAACAGGAGCTAGCCCACTACTTCTCGGCCAACGAGGGGTCGGTCCCGTCGCCCGGTACCCTCTGGGAGGATGGTAAGGCCATGATTCGGGGGGAGGCACGAGGGTTTGTGCATGCCAAATGAGCGAACCAGCTGGCCCGATCGTGGAGTTGGAGTCCCGGGCGAAGCAGATGGAGGCGGAACAAGCACTCACCGAATGCAAGGACCCCACCCGGCAACTAGCACTAATTCGAGAGGAAATCCGGCAGATTTCCCTGAACTCGGCCCAGATGCTCTGGCGCTCTACAGTGGCGCGGTTATACGGGTGGGGCGACAAAAATGGCAACCTCCTCCACAATCTAGTGTCATACCCCAAAATCCACCGTATCATTCTGGAGATCCGGGGGCAGGACGACACCCTAAAGACGACCTAGGAGGCCATAGCAGGCGTTTTTGCACGCTTCTACACGAATCTTTACGAGGCACGACCAGCTGAGGACTCCCTGGCCGCCCTGCTGGGGGAGACAGGTGCTCTGCTTCCCTCTCTGCCGCGGGACTCCAGGGAGGCCTTAGATCGCCCCTTCACCTTGGAGGAAGTGCTTGAGGCTATTCCCCTCCTACATCCTGGCAAGTCGCCTGGCACTGACGAGTTCCCGCAGGAATACTATGCCACCTCCGGGCCACCCTGGCCCCTCAGTTACTGACCCTTTTTCACCATGTGGCGGACACCGGCTCCTTCCCCTCTGAATCCGACCTGGCCACAATAGTGGTCATCCCCAAGACCCACCCACCCTCCATGAGCTGCATGGAATATCGCTCAATCTCGCTCATCAACACAGAGATCAAGCTCTACGCCACCATACTAGCCCAGAGGCTCAAGCCTCTCTTGCCGGACCTGGTCCACCCAGACCACTGCGGATTCATGCCTGCTAGAGGCACTCGCCACTGCATCCGGTGCCTCCATTTGGCCTTGGCCCACCGTGCTCGATTCTCCCCCTACCTGGCCCTCCTTTTCCTCGACTTTGAAAAGGCCTTCGACAAGGTGAACTGGGACTACCTACAGGACGTGCTGGAGACAATGGGATTTGGTCCCTTTTTCTGCCGTCTTATTGGGGTCCTCTATGCCAACCCCCGGGTCAGGGTGTTGGTCAATGGAGTGCTCTCTGAGGCCTTTCCAATCCGTAGAAGCGCGCGCCAGGGATGTCCCCTTTCACCTCTTCTATTTGCACTAGCGATGGAGCCCCTGGCAGCGATCATTCGCCAGGACCCCCTTGTCCAAGGCTGGACCTGGAACGAGAGCCACATAGATAAAATAGCCCTTTACGCCGACGATGTGGTCCTGTATCTAGCAGACCCAGGGACTTCGGGCCCCAAGAGCTTGCTATCCATCGCGGCCTTCGGAAAAGTCTCCGGACTCCGGCTCAACGCGGCTAAATCCACATTGGTTCCACTACACCTCTCGAGAGACTGTTACGACTGGCAGTTGGACATCCCTTTACGGCGCCATTCAGTCAAATATCTAGGGATATGGATCCCCCTCCTGCCGGAACTTGAATGGGCACTGAATATTGCCCCCTTGGTTGCCCGAATGAAGGCTGATCTTAAAAAGTGGCAGTCACTCCCCATCAACCCCTTAGGGCAGTGGTTCCCAAACTGTGCGCCGCGGCACCCCGGTGCGCCGTAATGAGGTGCCGGGGGCGCCACGCGCACGATGTGGGAAAAATATGTGAATGTGCGCAATTAACAAATGATGCGTCTTTCCTGTCAGCTTGAAGGCAGCAATCCTATTTAAATTACCCAGATGCAGTGCAACACACTGGGGTGTTACAAATGCCACCTGTGTAATCCTGAATCATGGTTTGGCCCAAGAGTGCAGGGCCGCCATACGAGTTTACGACGTGCTTTCACGTAGCCTCTACTTACCCGCGCACAGCAGTCTGTGGAGCCTCGAGCATTATTGCTGCCTGTGTTGTGCTTCGCCTCTTAGGACCCTCTTCTTCACGAATTACACATGTTGGTTGAAATACTCCTTGCTTCCTTACTGCAAAGAAGGGGGACATGACAAACTCGTGACCCCCAAGCAGCCCCTGTATTTATGCTGGGTGCTGTTCGTGACGTACTCCTACTCTACTCCTGTGAAGAAACACCGCGCCAGAATTTACAAGCCCTGGCTTAGTATATGGAAACAGATTTTTAATAATATATGTTTCCACACTACTAGGCCAGGGCTTGTACATTTCGGCGCTGTGGTTCTTCACAGGAGTAGAGTACGAGTACGTCACAAACAAAGTGCAGGAACAGCAGCCAGCATAAATACAGGGGCTGCTTGGGGGGGAAGGAGGGGGGTTCACGAGTTTGTCATGTCCAAACACAAACGGGCGCCGTTTGGCTTGCCTTTGCCATGCCTTCCTGCTTCACGACATTCCAGTTGCACGTCCGCGCATTGGCCTGATTTTTTTGTTCAATAGGGGGAGGCAGCATGTGGTGGCCACTACTAACTATCCCTGTATAACGGACTAGCTAGCACTAGCAAAGTAGTTTTGTACAATTCTTTCTAGTTTAAGTCAGAGATAGCGAGTGAAGCTGTTGTCATTCCCAGGAGTAATGGCCACATCTTAGTGCACTTCCAAACTGCAGTTTGTTACCATATTCCTGCAGTATGCCACAACAATGAAAATACAGCACTTTACAAACCTTAGTCATAAAAAAAAACAAAAGCACCCTTCCACTCGTCCTCCATGGTAAATCCGTCATAGACCATTTCTGGAGGCCTTGAAGCCTGTTTGTTTCTAATCCAGTCTTGCTATTAGGCTGTGCTTCACTCTAGCTGTGCAAGGGTTTTGGTGGTGCTTTGCCTATGGCTCGGAGCACCCCATGGGTCTTACAGAGAAGGAACTATGGGCCTTTCACCCTCAGTAATGCTCTCTAAGCATCACATTGCACAAACACCTTTACTGGGTATTTGCCAAAGCAGTACAGGGCACTGGGACGACTGCTTGATCCATGATCCGCTGCACCGATGAGGCAAGCCCTTCACAGGTTCACACTAGACAAGCTCACAGCACACACTAGTCGTGGTCTCAACATGCACAAATAAAGCATACACTGCACACAATCGTAACGTAATGTGTCACACCCATTTAAAAACTGCACACTGATTTGAAAGATTCACACCTGTGAATTGTAGAGTAGCAATGAACATGTGTGCACTCCTTCTGTGCCCTCGTGTTCGTCTCCATCCCTCTCACGCACACTTCTCTTTCACTATTTCCTCTTCCCCATCACCTCTCTTTCCGCCCTCCCACCACAATCCATAGATAACAATAAAATCAGCTCATTAAAAGTATATCTGTGCCATGCAAAGGAAGGCACCCTTCTCAAAGCGTTGCTGCACAGGATGCCACCCCTTGCCCACTCACTTCACAGAAAACCAAGTCTGATTTTCAATTTATTTAAATAGAGCAGCTAGCTAGTAGACAGAATGGCCGACAGGGAACAGTAACTAGATTAGGAAGTGCTCATCCGTTCGACACGCCCAGCCCCACCTTCTTGTTTGTAATGGTTTTACCTCTCCTGAGAGAAACACTCTTGCATTCTTCTTTGTCATCTATATGAGCTGATTTGTATATAATTTGTCATAACAGTGTTTATTTGTATTCTTAGACATTCTGGCTTTTGATTCTGCTGTATTTATTATTACTTCTTGCTCCCTCTTGTATGTTGTTATTTCCCAAGTTATGTGAAGTCTCTGATGTGCCTGGGCTTTGTACATGGTACATAGAAATAAATGTAATATCACGTCTCCATGTATTTTGTTTTAAACTTGTATGCAATTTTAATTTGCATCATTATTTTTCTTTCATGGTTTCCATGTCCCCACTTTCTTATGGGCATATCTGAGTGGAACAGAGAACCACAGCTAGAAGAAGGGAAAGGGTTGTTGTAGGAGACAAAAAGACACATTTTTAATATACTTCATCAGCTTCATCCCAATTAATTTCAAGGAGAAAACTGGAAGTACGCCAGAGGTCGTGCATACATTCTCCAACAAGTAAAAAAAATTGACATGAAAGGGAGCCACGGCCAGCTGCCAATTAGGTCAAGGGAGCCACAGGTCAAAAAAGTTTGGGAGCCACTGCCTTAGGGAGAAGCACACTCTTTAAAATGATGGTCCTCCCGCGCTTTCTCTACATCCTGCAGAACACTTCCCTCCCCCTCCCCCACGCATGGTTCCGCGAGCTAGACGGACTTCGGACCCGCTTTCTGTGGGGGAATGGTCGCCCATGTCTATCCTTGGCACACACCCGAATTCCCCCTTACGACGGGGGACTGGGGGTGACTCACCTCTTCCTCTACTACCTTGCCTCCAAGCTCCTTGTTGTCCATGACTGGTATGCGGGCGGCTGGTCCGACCCAGCATGCCGGGTGGAACTCGAGGAGACAGATTTTCCCCGAATCCAAGCCCTCTTGTATGGCAGCCCTGATCCGCACTCTATTGCACCCATTACTAGAACAATCTTCATGGCTTGGTGGGCAGCTCTACGCTACACGGGCTGGAACCACAAACTCACTAGACAAACACCACTGTGGCATGGCACCTGGCTCCGGGAAGTGGCGGCCTTGGATGGATTCCATTGATGGGATCTGGTGGACGTCTCGGTTCTGGGGGACGTTTGGGTTGGGGACCACATCCGGGCTTTTGCGGACCTACAGCGGAACCATGCCCTTTCCCACACCCAGCACTTTCAGTTCCTGCAGCTGCGCACTGCCAGTCCCCCTCCCGGAATTCAGTCCGCTGGAGGCTCAGGTGATGATAGGGAACCTGGGAGGGGAGGGGTGTCCCGCATCTATTGCTCCCTAGTTAACAATGGCCTTGCGTATCTGGACACGCTCTGCGCTCACTGGGAGCGGTGGGTGGGTCCCCTGGAGGAGGCGGACTGGAGGGATGCCCTTATGGCGCCTAGAACCCTAACCACATCTGCCAAACTACGTCTGGTCCAAATTTACTACCTGCATGCGGCATACCTCTCCCCTGAGCGCCTCTTCCGCGCCCGCCTGCGACCCTCCCCAGATTGCTCGAGGTGTGACTTGGCACCCACGGATTTCTATCACATGGTTTGGCTCTGCCCCGGGTTGGCAGGGTTCTGGAGGAGAGTGGAGCCTGAGCTCACGCGAGCCCTGGGCTGGGAGGTTCCCCACGAGCCATTGCGGCTGCTGCTGGGGGTCTTTGACGGTCTGGATGGTTCCAGGTCGGACAAACGCCTGCTGGGGACGGCGATAGCGGTGGCCAAAAGAGACATAGCTAGGTACTGGTCCCGAGCAGCGCCGCCTACCGTGGGAGGATGGAGGAGGGGGGTTGATTGGTGCGGGACCCCGGAAGAGGCCCTCTTTGAAGCCAGGGGGGCAATGGAACTGTTCCATAGGATTTGGGGGAAATGATTCAATCTACTTCCATCGTGATAGGAGATGTACTGCGCGAATCCTGCCTTTATATCTAGTGCTGCAAGATTTATATATGGACTGGAGAAGGATGACCCGACCTACACACCTTAATGATTGTAAACTAGTGTATGTGTTGAATGAGCTGCAACCAATGAATTTCCTTTGCTGTTTTAAATGCCTAATAAAGTTGATTATCAAAAAAAAAAAACAGCTAACAGCCGCTGACAAAGCCAAAAGGCCTGGCTGGTTTTAGATGTATTTTAGTTGTTGTGTTATATGTAAAGCTGCAATAAAATAAAGTTCAGAGAGGAACCAAAATGCTGATCGGGTCACGGGTGGCACACTGTGGAAATCACAGAAACATAGCTTATGTGTTAAAGTCACGTCCTTAATTACATAGGTCATGTCCCTTTTAAAGACTCACCTCCCCCAACTTTTTTGATCTCATTTAAAGCCCCAGTGAACCTTTAGTTGTTCGAGCAGAGTGAGAAGCCAGACAGCCCCACCGCCCCTTTAACCTGCTGCATCCGGGTCGCTCCCCCTCCGCACAGCTCCGCCTGTGTGCCCCTGCCCCAGCTGCCGCTGCTGAGGAAGATCGAGGCCCTCCTCCACCCGCAGGCTACCACCTGCGCCTCATCCCTGGTAGTAGTTTAGTCTGCCCTGTTCCCATGATGCACTGGGCCAGGGACAGACTGATTTGCATATAGTCAGGTTCTGAGCTGGGATGGTGCAGTGAGCTAAATAACGGTGATGGATCAAGCCCTGATCTTTGGACTGGGTAAGAGTGGTCTGCTTAATTCAGACACTCTGTTCATCAACACCCCCTTTTCTGAATCGTTTTTGGCCACTATAGGTGTGGCTAAGCATGGGCGAATTTTGCGAATCTCGCGTTCGCGAATTTTGCGAACTCGCAATTCGCAAAATCCGCGAATTCTCGCGAATTTGCGGATTTTTTTTTTTTGTGTTCGCGCGGGTTTCTGCCAGTTCGCGAGGGTTTTGTACAATTTCGCAAACGCGAGCTTACCTGTCGGGTCACAAGTTTTGCGAACTTGTTGTTTCTACGTGTCCAGCCTGTTTGGGACACTCTTCTTCATCACTGCCACTCTCTGTCACCACTGCCACTCTCTGACTACTCATGCCACCCTCTGGCCCACCCATGCCACCCTCTGTTTCATCACAGCACCCTCTGGTTGTCCAGTCAGTGTACATTATTGTGGCAAAGCAAAGCACACCTTCCCTGCCTCAAGTGACCTGAATTAATTTGGGGCTGATTAATGTGTCACAGAATATTTTTTTAGCTGGCACCTGCTTCCTTAGTGCTTCCTGATTAGTGATCTTTTGCACTTGCTAAGTGCTTTCATTGTTGCAAAATTAGTTACAACACCTGCCCTGCCCCAACTGACAATAATGAATTAGGGGCTGATTAATGGATTTGAACTTCCAGCCTGGCTCCTGCTTGTCTCCCTTAGCTGTAATTCAGGACCTTTGTGGCATATGTGTAACTATTCTGAGGTTCAGAGCAGGGTCACATAATAGTTGCAAGTAGGCAACTGAACTCTGGAGGGGCCCCTCAGGAAGCACTACAGGAAATGGCTACTAATGATTAGCCTGAACTTTTGAACCTGGTAAGTAGTTTCAGTTTTGCTAAGATCGTATTTCTGCAATTTAGCGCTTATTCGCGGGGCGCGAAGTTGTACTGGGAAGCCGCGAACTCACGCGAACACTGCGAGCAAGCCATAAAATCCGCTGCTCGCGGATTTGCGGATTTTGCGGGAGATTGGCGAATCTCGCGGATTGCGAATTTACCGAAAATCCGCAAAATCCGCGAGCAAAACGGATTTTCCGCGCATACTTAGGTGTGGCAGGGTATACTCAGACATGAGTCCCTTGCTCACTGCACCATCAGGATTCAAGCAAGCCGGGCCGACGACGGCTGAAATGCCAGAAACCGGTCCCCGGAAGCTTGTCTCCTTTCTGGTGAAGAATTGGCTTGGTAGTTTAGTCTGCCCTGTTCCCATGATGCACTGGGCCAGGGACAGACTGATTTGCATATAGCCAGGTTCTGAGCTGGGATGGTGCAGTGAGCTAAATAACGGTGATGGATCAAGCCCTGATCTTTGGACTGGGTAAGAGTGGTCTGCTTAATTTAGACACTCTGTTCATCACCACCCCCTTTTCTGAATCGTTTTTGGCCACTATGGGTGTGGCAGGGTATACTCAGACATGAGTCCCTTGCTCACTGCACCATCAGGATTCAAGCAAGCCGGGCCGACGACGGCTGAAATGCCAGAAACCGGTCCCCGGAAGCTTGTCTCCTTTCTGGTGAAGAATTGGCTTGGTAGTTTAGTCTGCCCTGTTCCCATGATGCACTGGGCCAGGGACAGACTGATTTGCATATAGCCAGGTTCTGAGCTGGGATGGTGCAGTGAGCTAAATAACGGTGATGGATCAAGCCCTGATCTTTGGACTGGGTAAGAGTGGTCTGCTTAATTCAGACACTCTGTTCATCACCACCCCCTTTTCTGAATCGTTTTTGGCCACTATAGGTGTGGCAGGGTATACTCAGACATGAGTCCCTTGCTCACTGCACCATCAGGATTCAAGCAAGCCGGGCCGACGACGGCTAAAATGCCAGAAACCGGTCCCCGGAAGCTTGTCTCCTTTCTGGTGAAGAATTGGCTTGGTAGTTTAGTCTGCCCTGTTCCCATGATGCACTGGGCCAGGGACAGACTGATTTGCATATAGCCAGGTTCTGAGCTGGGATGGTGCAGCGAGCTAAATAACGGTGATGGATCAAGCCCTGATCTTTGGACTGGGTAAGAGTGGTCTGCTTAATTCAGACACTCTGTTCATCACCACCCCCTTTTCTGAATCGTTTTGGCCACTATAGGTGTGGCAGGGTATACTCAGACATGAGTCCCTTGCTCACTGCACCATCAGGATTCAAGCAAGCCGGGCCGACGACGGCTGAAATGCCAGAAACCGGTCCCCGGAAGCTTGTCTCCTTTCTGGTGAAGAATTGGCTTGGTAGTTTAGTCTGCCCTGTTCCCATGATGCACTGGGCCAGGGACAGACTGATTTGCATATAGCCAGGTTCTGAGCTGGGATGGTGCAGTGAGCTAAATAACGGTGATGGATCAAGCCCTGATCTTTGGACTGGGTAAGAGTGGTCTGCTTAATTCAGACACTCTGTTCATCACCATCCCCTTTTCTGAATCATTTTTGGCCACTATAGGTGTGGCAGGGTATACTCAGACATGAGTCCCTTGCTCACTGCACCATCAGGATTCAAGCAAGCCGGGCCGACGACGGCTGAAATGCCAGAAACCGGTCCCCGGAAGCTTGTCTCCTTTCTGGTGAAGAATTGGCTTGGTAGTTTAGTCTGCCCTGTTCCCATGATGCACTGGGCCAGGGACAGACTGATTTGCATATAGCCAGGTTCTGAGCTGGGATGGTGCAGTGAGCTAAATAACGGTGATGGATCAAGCCCTGATCTTTGGACTGGGTAAGAGTGGTCTGCTTAATTCAGACACTCTGTTCATCAACACCCCCTTTTCTGAATCGTTTTTGGCCACTATAGGTGTGGCAGGGTATACTCAGACATGAGTCCCTTGCTCACTGCACCATCAGGATTCAAGCAAGCCGGGCCGACGACGGCTGAAATGCCAGAAACCGGTCCCCGGAAGCTTGTCTCCTTTCTGGTGAAGAATTGGCTTGGTAGTTTAGTCTGCCCTGTTTCCATGATGCACTGGGCCAGGGACAGACTGATTTGCATATAGCCAGGTTCTGAGCTGGGATGGTGCAGTGAGCTAAATAACGGTGATGGATCAAGCCCTGATCTTTGGACTGGGTAAGAGTGGTCTGCTTAATTCAGACACTCTGTTCATCACCACCCCCTTTTCTGAATCGTTTTTGGTCACTATAGGTGTGGCAAGGTATACTCAGACATGAGTCCCTTGCTCACTGCACCATCAGGATTCAAGCAAGCCGGGCCGACGACGGCTGAAATGCCAGAAACCGGTCCCCGGAAGCTTGTCTCCTTTCTGGTGAAGAATTGGCTTGGTAGTTTAGTCTGCCCTGTTTCCATGATGCACTGGGCCAGGGACCGACTGATTTGCATATAGCCAGGTTCTGAGCTGGGATGGTGCAGTGAGCTAAATAACTGTGATGGATCAAGCCCTGATCTTTGGCCTGGGTAAGAGTGGTCTGCTTAATTCAGACACTCTGTTCATCACCACCCCCTTTTCTGAATCGTCCATCGCCAACTTTGTCAGCCCTCACACCATCACCTCCACGGACTACATCCTCCTTGGGGACCTGAACTTCCACCTCGAGAACAACAACAACACCAACTCTACCACCCTGATCGACAACCTCGCCAACCTCGGACTCAGGCAACTCATCACATCTCCCACCCATTCCACTGGCCACACGCTTGACCCTATCTTCTCCGCAAGCTCCCACGTCACCTTCAGTCACACCACCGAACTCCACTGGACCGACCATCGCTGCATCTACTTCACCTTCCAGAAAGCCACCACGCTCCACTGCACCCAACAGATGCCTCGCCGTTGCTGGAGCAAAGTACCGAAGACCAGCTATCCACCACCCTAGCCCGGTGCCCTCCCACCGACCCCGACACCGCCGCCCGCAACCTCAGACAGTGGATCGACGACTGCACCAACACCCTAACCCCGCTCAAGAAACCCTCCAACAGCCACACCAGCAAGAAAGCCATCTGGTTCACTGAAGACCTCCGGGCCTCCAAGCAAACATGCTAAAAGATGGAGATGAAATGGCACTGCGAACAAACACCAGACAGCTGCACAGCTCACAAGAACGCCAACCGCAGACACCATCACCTCATCAGAGCCGAAAAAAAGGGCCTCCTGCAAAGACCGCCTAGACAACAACGCACACAACAGCAAAGAGCTCTTCAACATCATGAAGGAACTCTCCAACACCAACGACATTCCACCTTCGCAAGACCTGTGCAACTCGCTGACGATCTTCTTTGATCGCAAGATCGCTGACATCCACGACAGCTTCAACACCACGATCGCCCCGACAACCACTGAGATCTCCGCCCCCACGACCACCATCCGCACCAACCGCCTGCTCTCCTGGACCAACATAAACAACAACGACACCATCAAGATCATGAACACCATCCTGCTGGATCTTAGTGTCGCCTTTGACACGGTCTTGCATGGTGTTCTGCTACAGCGGCTGGAGGAGGCAGGTGTAATGGGCTCAGCTCTGGAATGGTTCAGATCCTTTTTGTCCGGAAGATCTTTCCGAGTCTCTGCCCCCCGTTTCTATCTCAGGTCAATTCCATCTATCAGGGGGTGCCTCAGAGCTCGGCACTGAGTCCCTTATTATTTAACCTGTACCTTCAGCTGCTGGCGGCAGTCGCCAGGCAGTGGGACCTTACTATGGTCTCATATGTGTACGACACGCAGCTAGTGGTGGCCCTGGCTGAAGGTTCTACTTTGCATGCCTCCAGGTTTAGAGATGGCCTGAAGGCTGTGGCTGAATGGATGACTACTAACTACCTGCAGCTAGATGCTAATAAAACTGAGGTTCTGTTAGTAGGGAAGAACGCAAGCTTGTGGGGCGAGCACTGGTGGCCGAATGACCTGGGTAACACTCCTGAACCAAAGGAGGTGGTTAAGAACCTAGGGGTCTGGATGGATTCCTCTCTCAGCTTCCAAATCCATACCAAAAAAGTTGCCGGCACGTGCTTTGGCCTCCTGCGAGGTCTTAGGCCCCTCTGGAAGTTTTTTGAACCACCAACACGCCAGCTGATTGTCCAGTCAACTATTCTATCTCGACTGGACTATGCCAGCTATCTGCTGTGGGGGGCCAATCAGGCTGAAATTATTCGGATGCAGCATGTTCAAGACGCTGCTGCCAGAACTTTGCTGGGACTCCCTCGATTTTGTCCTATTGCTGATTCCATCCAGAAACTTCATTGGCGTCCCATGGTGGAGCGGATTCAATTTAAGACGCTGTGTCTTTCTTTCAAGATACTGAAGCTCGCTACGCCTAGCCTGCTCGGTAATCTGCTTATCCTGTATACTCCCCCGCCAGCTGCGCTCCTTAGGGCAGCATCTGGTCATTGTTCCCCGTGTAAAACGCTGTTGAGCAGGGGGACGGTCTTTCCACTGCTTGGCGGCCGAGGTATGGAATTCCCTGCCACTTCAAATACATAGTTTGGATGGTCTGTTGGACTTTAGAAAAGCCATTAAAGCCTTCCTTTTTCCCTTAGTTTAGCTCTTTCTGGTCATTCGTTTTGTTGGAGCTATCCTTTGGTAGTAATTAGGCCCGTTTTCTGATGCTGGAAGCTCCGGGATGCCCCTTTGCTGGGGCAGCTGTGCGCTATATAAGCTCTGATAACATAATATAACATAACATGTTTGTCAGACCCATGCCCACACCACATCTTCAACAAAGCCAGCACCGCCATCACACCCCATCTCCGGAAAGCGATCATCATCTCCTTCGAGACAGCAACCTTCCGGGAAAGCTGGAAGCACGCCGAGATCAACACCTTACTCAAGAAACCCAAGGCGGACCCCAAGGACCTGTAGAACTTCCAGCCCATCTCTCTGCTCCAGTTCCCGGCGAAGGTCATCTAGAAGACCGTCAACAAACAACTGACCCGCTTCCTCGAGAAGAACAGTATCCTGGACCCATCCCGGTCCGGGTTTTGCAGCAACCACATCACCAAAACTGCCCTCATCGCCACCACAGATGACATCAGGACCCTGCTAGACAATGGAGAGACCGCGGCCCTCATCCTCCTGCAACTGTCAACCGTCTTCGACACGATATGCCACCACACACTACGCACACGCCTCCACGGCGAATCCAAGAGAAGGGCCTGGACTGGACCACCTCCTTCCTCTCTGGCAGAACACAGAGCGGCCACCTCCCCCACCCCTTCCGCGCCAAGGCAACCAAGACCATCTACGGCATACCCCAGGGCTCATCCCTCAGCCCAACGCTGTTCAACATCTACATGTCACCACTCACCCACGTTGCCCGACTGCACGACCTCAACATCATCTCTTATGCCGATGACACCCAGCTGATTCTCTCCCTCACCAAAGGCCCCCAAACCACCAAAAACCAACCTCCACGAAGAAATGAAGGCCATCGCTGAATGGATGAGGAACAGATCACTGAAGCTAAACTCTGACAAGATGGAGGTCCTCATCCTCGGTTCCACCCCCTTGGCCTGGGAGGACTCCTGGTGGAACAACTCCAACACCCACCGACCACGCACGCAACCTAGAAGTCATCCTTGACTCCACTCTCTCCATGACTAAGCAGGTCAATGCCGTCTCTTCCTCCTGCTTCAACACCCTCCTCATGCTCCGCAAGATCTACAAGTGGATCCCCACCGAAACGAGAAGAACGGTCACCCAGGCCCTCGTCAGCAGCAGTCTGGACTACAGAAATGCCCTCTACGCTGGAGCCTCTGCCAAACTCCTGAAGCGGCTGCAACACATCCAGAACGCCTCTGCATGCCTGATCCTCGACATCCCTCGGCGCAGCCACATCACCCCTCACCTGAGAGACCTGCACTGGCTCCCTGTCAACAAGAGGATACCCTTCAAGCTCCTCACCCACGCACACAAGACACACCACAACACCGGACCTACGTACCTCAACAGATGACTCAGCCTCTACACCCCGGCCCGCCAGCTTCGCTCCACCGACCTCGCCCTCGTCACAATCCCCCGCATCCGAAGAGCAACCTCCGGCGGCAGATCCTTTTCCCACCTCGCCGCCAAAACCTGGAACACCCTCCCCATCCACCTACGGCAGACCCAAGACCTGCTGACCTTCAGAAGACTCCTCAAAACCTGGCTCTTCGAGCAGTAGCAGCACCCCCACCCAGCACCTTGAGACCCTCACGGGTATGTATTGCGCTCTACAAATGCTATGATTGATTGATTGACTGACTGCATCCTGTGCCAGGGAGAACTCCGCTGAATACATACTTGAATCTTCTCTAAAATGCCCTCTGCCCCACTCCATGTAGACACGGCCGCTCTGCAGCGGGTAGGCAAGTGGCAAGTGACAGGAGCTGTAGTCTGAGAAATGCTAAATTAAATAACAAAGATGTGGGGTCCTTCTCTGTAATTCATGTGCATGCATCCGGAGGAAGGGCGGAGACTCGAACCCACGAAATAGTTCAGTGGGTCAATTGTTCGATGTTGAGGGAACTGTGTACCCTACTCTAAGAGATCTGTTGAGCTAGTTAGCGCTTTTGTGTCTGACTGTAAGGACAGAGTGTTAAGTGTAGGACCAGGGGCCAGAACAATGCTAGGATATTTACAGAAGATACGTTTATGTATAGCCGATCGTATTTCATTTATATAGTCAGCCATTATCCGGAAAGTCTTGGAGTAACCCGACACCTCTGGAACTTGGTTGGAAGCCTTGTGCTACAATGTGTTTTGTACACTGTTGCTTTCATCATACTCGTCTCGTACACGCTACGCTCTTCTATGTGATACTTCTAATTGATTAGAGATGTTTTTACTATAAGTTTGACTCTTTCGCAGTAGTGCGTCACAAGCAGTTGTTTCTATGGAGAAGATTGAAGACACGAAACTGCATAGATCAATCTTTTGTGGCTATAGTGTAAGAGGAAACAACATTTACAAAATCGCCCATGTGTTCACCAAGGCATGCCATTAATGTCCGCATTCAAGGATGGCCATACATGGGTTAGGTAGCCCCTCTGATGAAGGGTTGTACTATGCCTAGCTGCGCCTGATACCACTTTAATAAAATGCCTAAATCTGCGGTTATTTAAATCTCATCCAAAACGGCACTCCGCGTCGAATCTGAGCTAAAACAACTCATGGTCCTGCCACTGTTCATGTGATAATAAAATTAATGTTTCTCACTTCTGGCCCCGGGCTTCTAAATTTGGGAGGCACTGGTAGCAAGTGTTCCTGTTGTTAATTTATATCTGGCCTTTCAGAAGATGCCAGCTTTCACACCCTAGCTCCCCCCTCCCCCACCCTCCGACATACTGATACTCACACCCTTCGCCCTGCATCTGTAGCAGGTGTGACTGCGTTGGCACAAGTTACTTCCTTTACGGTGTTCGAAGTTTATAATCCACACCCTTAGCCACCCTTATACCTGGCTCCAAGGGTCGCTGTGCTTGCCGGCCACATTACTCAGCATGCCTCCTGCCCTGACAGCCAAGAATGGAGGCATTAAATTAGTGTAGGTTCCTCATGTTAAAACGCCAGCCCGGGTAAATATTTTTAATTCCCTAATAACCTTTGGAAGGGCTCTTAGTAGAGCCTTTTATTATAAATCCAAAGTGTAACGTAACTGCCGCCCATGTAAAGCTGCAATACCTTTGTGTCCGGTTTGTGCTACTTAAAACTATGAAGAAAAAAAACACGCGCGACCTGTAATAGCCAGATGGGAGAAGGGAAGTGAGGCCATCACATGCTGTACTGTGTGATGGCCATCAAAATACTCTCTGAGTGAAATCGCCGGAAAGAGAGCTAAACACACAAAGGAGGGATTTTTACAGAAATGCACCAATAGGAAGCCAGTATTTCTGAATGCCACGGATAGTAACCAATGGCAATCGGTGGGTTTGTCATTCCCCACAAAAGAGATATAACAGGTTGATCGAAGCTCGACCTAAAAAGTGCATTATGTAACACTTTTGCATAGTTTTGCATGCAACACTCCTTTGGAGCATTTCATGCCCAGTCCCTGCATCCACCCCTTTACTATCCTTTACAAAATTATTTGTAATGCTGTGTGGGAAATACAGTCATTTTGTTGAATCTTTCTGCTGCTTGGTCTGACACTGCTTAGATCGTATGATTTCTGTGAATAATGAATACTGAAAGTAATTTTCACCACGACCAAACCAACAAAAACTGCATATGACATTTGAGTACGGTAAACATGTAAAACTTTATTTCTGATGCATGACACAGACTTTGGGCGACAAACATTCCCACAGACATACCCAAAAAGGAGCCCACAATTAGCAACTTCTCTTTTTAGGGCCATTTTTAATTGCAAAAAAAAACTACTATTTCGCTTTCCAATTATATATTTTATTGGTAAATGTCTCAGAGAGTTTACATATTGTTTTTTAGTTATAAACTGTTAAGAGAGTCAAATTTTAAGTCACAATAATGTCTTTGTTCAATTTCTTTAGACGCCCCACATTCCCTGCTCATTCTAAGGCTGATGTCACATCAATAAAATTTAAAAAATCAAATTGCATGTTTGATAATATAAAAACAAAACAAAGTAATTCTACAAAAATACTCATGTGGCTAGTCATGGTAAATTGTTGCCAGTGATTTGTCTAATCACTTTTTCTTTAACAACGATATCGTATAAAATGCCAGCTTAGTGATGTAGGTGAACACAGCCTTTGACAGGACACAGGGGCACACCCAGCTGGGCAGACTGGAATCATTTAAGGAAGCACATCAGCTGTTGATGACCCCCAAAATATTACTTGGTAACGGTGACTCACAGAGAAGACTTATCAAATTGTCGAGAAGTAAATCCAAGAAAATATCAGTAGTTGATGGGACAGCAGGAAATGTAAACGTTAATCTTTTTATGATTGGTGGAAACATCTTGGTGCAGCTTATCCACTATTAAGAAGTGGAACAAAGGAAAGACAGCTGCCTTTGGTGAATATTGCTGGGGGGAAATAGAAAATCTTCACAGTTCAATGACTACAAAGTTAATGTCCCCCAAAAAGTACCAGATGAAAAGGTGGTAAATTCTGGTACATGTGGAGTTGGTTGTGGTGAGAAGTGTCTTTAAGGGTGAATAAACATCAGCTCCCCATCCATCTAACCCATAATCAGGATTTTTGTTCCTCCGCCACCTCTGAGATAGATAAACATTGGCGGAGACCCATTCGCTGCCGGGCTCCCATTGGTGCATTGGGAGGGCTGTCACATGTAGAGCATTTGACCGCTTGGGAAAGTCAACAATGGCCTGATGTCATGGCCATTGTGATTTCTTTCAATGAAGAAAAAACCTTCTTTCAGGGTTTGTGTCTGTGAAAGAAAAAGAAGGCCAAGCAAGCAGCAACAATATGCCTTCTTTTCCTTGGCATTCACTTTTTTCAGAAAGTTCATCCACCAGACCCGCCAAGCAGGCACATGCTATCATGCATGAATTCTGCCAATACAAGAAACAAACGAAGGAAAAAACTGATGACTTGTTGGTCCATTAAATGATTTTTTTCAACGTTATCTCCTTAATCAATGTTACACCAGACCAGGTAAAATTGTTATAGGTAGTGCTGTAGTTTACGAATTATTCGGTTTGTGTACTGGCTTCTTCTACAGTAAACACATTATCTGAAAAAAATAATAATAGTGTTTTAATATATTTTCATTTAACACAGTTAATGACACACATATCTTAGGTCACAAAACACTGCTTTAGCGCTGGAGATGCCTGGTGCAGCAGTCTTTTTTTTGCACACTCCCCCCCCCATGACCTTCTTCTCCACATTGTCCTCACTGCCACCCTCCAACTGGGCTTCTCCTCTCTCCATAGCCCCCCTATGACACACATTAATTTTTTTATAGCCCTACTTATAGTTCACCCACATTCTGTTCTGTAATCTGCATGGTCGATGTTATTTGCAGCAGGCACATGAACCTTCTGCGCTACTTTTTTGATGAATCAAACTACCATTAGACTACTTCCATCTCTCTCCAGCAGGAACATTAATTATCAGAGTTATCTTGACATTTTTATTGTTGCCTGACAACCGCTGGACACACAAGGAACTCTGCAGCTTGTTGTTTTAAATCCATAGGTTGTTTTTAAACACAACCCCCCCCCCACACCCAATTAGGCACCAGATGGGTTGCAATGGTTGCACCATCCTAAAGACGGCCCAGCAGGTAAGTCGTTCTTAGACCTATGCCTTTTGACCAAGGCTGGTGAGCAATACCAGGCCTTTAGTTAGTTGGCTAAGGTTGACCAAGTTGGTTGACCAAGGCTGGTGAGCGTGGCCTGGCTATTAGTTGGTGGTCCTGCCAGGCCTTTAGGTGGCCTCATTTCTGCATGGCATGAGGGAGAGGCCTTCTGGGAGTAGTTTACGGTGCTGAAGGCAGAGGAGCCTTATGCTCAACACCTACTACCATCCAGTTGCTAATTCCCACTCCGGCTTTCTACTATGCTGTCCCAGGACATGCAATTCTATCTCTGCTTAGGCTGGCCTTCGGATGAGGAAGGGTGGTGTGTGTCAGGCTTAGCAGTAAGATGGCTGCCCTACGACGGCAATCCCATGTCTTGCCTGTGCAAGGGACAATGGACAGGGCTGCTAGGTAGTAGTGACCTTGAACAATTACTAATAAAGTAGTGTATTCGTTTTATGTGGAGGAAAACTGTTGTGTTCTTGTCAACCTTTTCAGAATATAAAAATATTTTTCAGGGCACCGTTACTGAATGGCATTTTGCATATTTACCTTCTCTTACAACCCTCCTTCTTCTGCTCTGGGCTTCCCCTTGAGTCCTAGAGGCTGCTGCTGGACCTGAGTGAGAGCCCTTGGTAGCCTTGTAGATGGTCGCTGAGAGAGTTAGGAGCAGCAAGATGATCCGGGTCACCGTGAGGGCTCCACACCAACCAAAAGCATTGGTTGAGATGGCTAAAATGGACATCAGGATAAAAGATCAGCGCCATACCACTTATATACGCACACCGCAAGATAGCAAACTCTGTGGATGCTTGTCACAGAGTAGGTATGCTTAATAAATGCAAACAAGTATGCACTGGACCATTCAACTTCATCACTTAGAGATTGTTGGAGCAAAGGGGTGTGTAATGATAAATGTCCCCAGCTGCAGTTTAAGGCAGGACTGAGTTTTATTAGTCACAAAAAGTACTGATGATACCTCCAAGGTTGGTTGGCTGGTGGTTCCCCTCACTCAGTTTCAGTTTATTGTTTATTGTTATTAGTTAATTAAAACCGTCACAATACAAGTTAAATACATATGAAAAATAT
Organism: Lissotriton vulgaris; assembly: GCF_964263255.1. NCBI lineage: Eukaryota > Metazoa > Chordata > Amphibia > Caudata > Salamandridae > Lissotriton > Lissotriton vulgaris. Next base: position 140,540,578 of record NC_141700.1, on the reverse strand, counting down.
CAGTTTTTTTTAAAATAATCCATTTCCGTTAAATATTGGTGCAACACAAAATAATATCACAGGTTGGTTAAAATAGAACGTTATAAAAATGCATTCAATACATAATTGTAGGTACACTTCACCAGATTGTTAGTGTAGGGTATGCATCTGTAAGAAAAGTCGAAAATTCCTCTCACTCTCCCACTCCATCTGCCACACGATGAGACTACTTAAGTAGGCTTTAATCCAAACCCAGGACCCTTCACACCAGCAGAAGGGAGGAAGGCACGGTACAACCGCCACCTCGCCGACATGTCCCGGCTCGAGTGTCCCACATTCCACCCTTCAGGATTCTACACCTATGCCTGTACATCCTAGTAGGCGAGGTGCAACCACACAGTGCAATACTTACCCACGAGAACAACCCAACACACCTCACGTCCACTGCCCCCATATCCAGCTATTCTAAGGAGCACACTAAGAGGGAAACAGGGTGCGTGGCATGTAGGAACCAATGGGATAAGAGGTGAGGGAAGAAGAAGATACTACATGGTGAACCAAACGACATAAGAGCAAAACGGGGCATATACATTGGGGGACTATATGAGAGTGTTTTCGAGGTCAAGATTCATCGTTTCGTTTCAAGTCCTAATTTTACATTAGCACAGTGGCCGAACTTCCTATTGAAGAATAATATTATACTCTGTTTCTCAATAGTTAAGTTTACATTAAGAAATTTTAATTACTACACAAACAGCATGGAGTAAATACACTGTTTTTATATTTTAGTGGCTATGCTTCTAATTTAATGAATATTGATATTGTTTCCTAAGCAACATTTCTCCACAAGGATTCTGGACCCAAATGGTCAAAAATCATCTTTACAATACCTTTCTAGGCTACACTTCTCTTCACCTCCCTGAGGGATGAATTGAATTGTACTTTTCAGGACACCTCTCCTCTGGTCAAGGTGCCTGGCAACATAGAGATATGAGGTAAAACCAAAGGGGATGATGGACGGAGTGTTGAAAAATGTAAGCATTCACCCCCAGTCAACTGATCTGGGTTTAATCCATCATCATTCTTTAGCTCAATCCACCACCCCAGTTCAGACATGGCTATATGCAAATCAGTCTGACCCTGTACCTCATGGGAACAGTCCAGCCCGAACTGCCAAGCCTTGTCTGGACCGGAAACATAAAGATATGACTTGTAAATGTGAAGGCCCCATTTCTGTCTCTGGTCAAACTTGTCTGCTCTAAACATTCAGCATTACAACAGGCAATTACGACATTCGAAAGTAACAAACAAGGTGTAAAAAACAAAATGAGCATCAAGTTGTGAGTGCATGGATGACCTGTGGGCATGAGCCCTAAGTTATTGAGAAGGTCTCCTAGTTTAGCAACAAAATCTGGTAGAAGCCACAGCCCACCTTGGACCTTAAAGGGCTCCAAGTAATAATCCCGAAAAAGATAACATCTCTGGTAATAAATTAATGTCAACTGGGTCATCAGCAACTTTTTCCTCTGGAGCACTACACCGATTTCTGGAAATCACAATAGCCTTTTTCATGAATAAGGAAATAAAATCTACCTCTGTAGTCTGCACTTCTCGTCACCACGCTCTGAGATGAATTGAACTGGACATTACAGGACACCGCTCCTCTGGTCCAGTTGTCCGGGGAGATGGAGATATGACTTATAAAGGTTAAGTCCCCCTTTACATCTCTGGTCAAACTTGTCTGCCCTTCAACTGAGCTCCCAGAAATGTTCCAGAACACCCAGACTGGTCCGGAAACAGCCCTGACCACACAGGCCAGAGGGACAGGACTGTGCAGCGCATTCTGCTTGGGTGGGGCGGCCACAAGCTCCACCGATGTCCTTTCTGTGTAACTGTCTGAAAAGGGGAAAAGGAAAACCATTGATTACTGCATATTATCTCATGCAAAAGACCTGGCAAAATGTAAAATTTCAATTAATATGGTGAGGGTCACTGGAATTATGTGATTGTGTGGCTGCGGCAATTCCTCAATAATTATAGATTTGCAACATAATCCATCATCTGCTGCATAAACTTCAGATTTTAAGCCCAAAGAAATTGTTCAAAAGTTACAGCAAACGCAGTGGCAAATGATACCTGCTCAGTAGAAGGCCTTATGCAAAGGTTGATTGAGCACTTTAATTTTGCTTATTGCAATATTTAGGAATTAAAATGGTACTAACAAGATGGACCCAATGCCCAGACAGTTTTAGAACAAGTGTAAAAAGTACAAAATATTGAAGTAATACCATTAAAAAATGTGCTCCATTATACCACATAATTTGCCTTTCCCCCCGCTCAATCTATGAAATCCTGCCACATAATTTGGCTCTCTCCTGACGCATAATTCCAGTGGCCCTGAATATAGTTGATGAAACAAGTAATGGATAATGAGATACCTTTAGAGGTATAGTCCTCTCAATTTTACAACAACCTCAGAGGGTGAGTTTGAGTTTGGTGGACAGAGAACTCCCTCACGCAATGGATTACCCTGATCTTCAAAAAGACGGTCTATGCTCCCTATTTTGGGTCGGGATCAGCCGCGGTCGGCAGTAGGAGTTCCTGCAGGGTGGTGACGTGGGGAGGGGGAGGGGCAGTGTGGGGGTAGTAATGTATGGATTACGGAGTTTAACAGGTAAGTAAACATATAAATAAATGAATTTCGTTGCGAGCACTGCATCGCATTTGGTGATGCAGTGCACGCAACAAAATTCATTTTATTTATTTATATGTTTACTTACCTGTTAAACTCCGTAATCCATACATTACTACCCCCCCCCCTCCCTCCCCACGTCACCGCCTGGCAGGAACTCCTACTGCGGACCGCGGCTGGTCGGGATGACTGTCATCTTTTTGTCAACTAATCTCCTGTTAGCTCCATTGATTGAATCCTTCCTCCGATGGCCCACTTAGCGGGGTGCTTTGGTGAAAGGGCATTAGACTGCCCGCCCTTAGTAGGATGGATTGTGTGTGTTAACATTTTTCCTGCCAGAAAAAAAAAACAACTGCTAACATTGAACATAGTGTCCAAGGGAATACATATTTCAAAGTATTCATTCTCAAAAGCACTAACCACAAAAAACACTTATCCATCTGTATCATGCCACCATCACAGCACCCACATGACTTATATGTAGGTCATCTGGAATGTGATTTTGCGATCGCTGCGTTTTTTTGCATAATTATGAATTTACCAGATAATTCATCATCTGCTGTAAAATCTGCATGTTTTAATAAAAAATGTGTTTCTAGCTCAAACAGATCAAAAGTTACTAAAAACGCATCGACACGGTTTGTAGGGCATTGGACACCCCTATTTTTCAAAAGGTTGCATGGTCCCCTTTCTGTTGCTTATTTCCATATTTCGGTGTTAAACGGGAACCAATGATGTGAAACCTTTGCATGAAGAGGGTTGCTCTGCATAAAAATGACAAAACAAGGAATTAATACTATCCCAAAATGTGCAGCATTACGCCGCATAGTTTGTCTTTTTTTGCTGCATAATTTTGTCAACCCTGACACACAATCTGGCCCTGCTTTACAGCGTAATTCCAGTTGCCCTGCTTATGTGTTACTGGTCTGCTTTCCACCTTATCTATCACAACTAAACACACTAGAAGCACAGATGCACGTTGACTACTACATAACACCTTGCAGTGTACCCCTGCTGTACCAGAATCGGAGATGCCTCGTCTTCTCTACCACACAGTGCGCATACGACTGAAAGCCCTCCTTTTCTTTCTATCACTACTCCGAAGCACAAATACAACCACCAGATGCACACACATGCCTTGCTGGCAGGGAATCACTGCAAATTAGAAAACACGTAATAAAAGTGCAACGTGTTTACCACAACCCAGTGGCAAATATACTACACACGAAACAGAAGAAACCTTAGCAAACTAGACTTTAGCCTGTATGACATCCCTGAACAATGCACAAATACAAATACACATTCCTGATTAAGCATGGGCGGAAAATCCGTTCCGCTCGCGAATTTTGCGGATTTTCGGTAAATTTGCAATCCGCAAACGCTCGCGAATTTACCGAAAATCCGCAAATTCGCACGCAGCGGATTTTTTTTTCTTGGTGATACAATTTTGCGGCGTGCGGTGTAAGTTCGCAATTGCGAACATGTAGGTGCGGCGGGCAGCAACAATCTCGCACTCGCGAAATTACAAAAATTGCAATTCTGCACAAGAAATCCACTAGCAAGCAGCATAGACCTTCTGAAAATTATGACTTTTATCAGAATAACTCCTCAGGTTGACATTTGCCTGCACTTTTTTGGATTTGAGGCCTTTTGACTTTCTTTGGATCACTTTTGGATTAGAAATCAACTTTCACAAGTAAGCTTGTTTGGGGCATTACAGTTGCTGTAATGCTGTTCTGCAGAAAAACGAGTTTTGCAAAAGTGAAAGCATTCAGCAGGTTCAAAAGTTCAAACTCATCATTAGTAACCATTCCCTGTAGTGCTTCCTGACTGGGGCCCCTCCAGAGTTCAGTTGCTAGTTGCAACAATTGTATGACCCTGCTCTGACCCTCACAGCAGGCTCATAGAATAGCTACAAGTAGGCCACAACGGTCCTGGAAAAAAAAATTGCACTGCAACGGAAAGCAAATTACAGATAAGGAAGCAGGTGCCAGACTGGAATTTTAAAACAGTGACACATTAATAAATCAACCCCAAATTAATTCATGTCAGTTGAAGCAGGGCAGGTGTGCTTGCTTTATCCCCCCATAATCTACAGTGATGATGAACCAGAGGGTGGCATTGATGTACCAGAGGGTGGCATGGGTGAAACAGAGGGTGGCAGGGGTGAAACAGAGGGTGCTGGGAACCTGTGATGATGAACCAGACGTAGAAACAACATAATCGCGACCGTTGCGAGCCGACATGTAAGTTCGCAATTGCGAACTGGTACAAAACCCTCGCGAACTGGCAGAAATCCTTGCGAACACAAAAAAAATCCGCAAATTCGCGAGAATTCGCGGATTTTGCGGATTGCAAGTTCGCAAATTCGCAAAATTCGCGAACGCCAGATTCGCAAAATTCGCTCATGCTTATTCCTGATTATCCAAGTCGTACAAGGCCCTACCTGTGGCATACGTGCAAAAACAAATGACTCTAAAAAAAAACTATCTTTGGGGTGTCTCCCATTATTATAGTTTGATGATATACAAAAACATTTTAAAAATCTATGTCTAATCTTTCTTTCTCCCCTTTCTTACTAGAATAGACTATACATTGACCACATAAATGCTCATAGAGGGTTATATAGTGTGTCTGACAATTTGAACAATTGAACTGCAGAAACCTCATGTTCTGTCTTTTGAATTTCCTGTGGGAGCAACAGTCCGGATATAAGTACTTTTTAGGTCGAAGCCTGAGATGCAGGGCATGGCCCTGCTGCAGGCAGAGAGATATTGTGAGGAGAAGAATTCAGTACGGCGTGAAGCCACGCCCCTTTTTTCCATTGGCAGGCCTCTGGAAACGGAGGCCTGCCATTGGAAAAAGCTCCTGTTGAGCAGATTTGTCTGCTCTGGATCCTGCCTCTCGAGGACTCCATGACCTGCCTTACGGTAGCACGGCAATATTTTTAGAAATATTGCCTTGGCAACCATGAGGCAGGTCAGGGAGTCCAGGAGGGGTGGGATTCAGTATCCTGTTTCCGCCCCGTTTGTGCTGTCATTCCTGGGCAGTCGAGGAGGTAGGGGAGAGGCGGTGCTGCGTGCTTTCCAGAGGAAACAGATTTTTATTCGACCATGTTAGAGTGCTTAAACTGTGTAGAATCGGTACCAAACAGGAGACGCAGGGACACTTAATAGCTCAGGTTTATACAGACAGTCTCTTCTGAAATGAAAGGATTCGTTTCGTTTCGTTATCGATTTATCCCTTTTATTTGTTTACATTTCATATAACTACCGAAGGGAAGGGGTTATATAATTATATAATTTTAAAGAATCACCAAAGGGGAAGCTGTGTGCATTAATTGTTATATATGCATAAATATACTGAGAGGAACAAGCGACTGCAGACAGATCCGCCATGTTCTTTTTTGTGAATCGCTGCAATGTGTATGCCACAGTGTTCATTCATGAAAAAACCCATAACCGAGCACACGAAAGCGGCAGGCAGAGCAGGAGGGGGTATCTTGGGAGGGTCAGCTCACCTCCGTTGGCGGGGGGGGGGGTCTGGGGACCGAGCAGACAGCATGGAGGGGAAGGGCCGCCGCCTTGTTCTCTTTTGCTTGTTGCCTAATTATAAAGAAAAATAAGCTCATGGCAGTGGTTCCCAAAAACAATTGCCGGTTCCATCACCTGCAAGTTCCTTCGCAAATTAAGCACCAGCATTTCTTAAAGTTAAGGACTCCACAGCCGATTTGAGGATTAAGCAGAGTGAAGGGGCCCCTGAAGAGTAAACCGAGCTGCGTGTTTTAAAGCGTGACTTTCATTGGGGCCTTGAATGTGAAGGCAGGTACTTGGTTTCGCAAAGCACGTGGACATTGAAAGTGCACTGTAGTTTAAAGTTCAGCTTCCTTCCTATAGGCAGAGCAGCATTATCAAAAACGTGGGTCAGCAAGTCCGTTATATTTTAAATCGACGTACCTCAGACCCCGTAGCGTACTCAGTTGGAGAGGTTACCAGCTATGTGTTTTTGCTTTGCATTCTGGTATTCGCAGTCCTGTTTTGATCATGACTAGGACTCTTATATTGCAAAGAAAATAATCAGGAGCTCTCCGACGTAGGTGGTATAGGTTTACTTGTGAACTTCCAGGTATTGTTAAAGCCAAGGTGTACCACGTGTGTGGTGCAAGGATTGGTTTCTTGCATCACCGGTTGGGCACACACGTTCTGGCCAGAGTGTACGTGTCAGAAAAGCCGCGCTCCTCTGTGTGCACTATATGCAGATTTGTATATGCTGTTGTGCTGCGTATGGCGTCCTTAGTGAGCAAAGCTACTGCACACCGAGCATTGCTTAATGAGGTAGTGCAGTGAGAACGGTGGCACGTGCATCACACCTGCACATGTTCTGTATGTAAGCAATATTAGTAAAATGTTGTGAACGGGTCTTCGGTGGCAGATGGCCACAACATAATGCATTCTGGGTATTGTAGTTCTGATTCACTTCGTCTGAAATTAGGAGGGTTCTGCTACTTTCTAGTACAGAATACATAGCAAGAGTGCCGTTTTTCTTAGAATTATGCACCTTTTAGTCTCACTTAATCCAGGACCGCCATCCCTGGAATGCGAAGGAAACACCAACACTAGGCTCTCAAGTTATTCATGGAACTGGGAAACATGGCAGCTTTGGAACACCTCTGCAAAAGGGTTTTGCTTCACGAGAGTTGGAACTTGCCCAGCTTTTAGAAATGCCTCGAAATTACCTATATGCTGGGGAGAGTGAGCGTTGCACATGCACATAGCATCCGCAATTGAATATATAACTTGGAAAAAATACAGACATGAAGCGTATGCATGAGATAGATAAATCCACTTACAGATGGATTTGCAGTTTAATTTTGAGCACAGAGCTGCAGATTGACCAGAGCCTGTGATGCTGCTGCATACAGTGAGCTGTTGTTCCATATTGACCTATCTATGTAACCTCCTACTATGTTTCTAAAATAACATTTGGTTTGCGTTTTCTGCATCTCCAAAGGTGGCAATTTCCTTTGTTTATCTTGAGCACGATGCAAAAGAATGGAACACAACGTGCACCGAATTAAGATGGTTATTCGCACACCTACGTGGGCCTGCATTACTGGCACTTTATTCACATGTGGCAGATTAAAGGTGGGCGATCCACTGAAAGTTCAAGCCTGGCTCCCGCCCAACTCTGGCTCATGTTGGAACCTCGAGCCTATGACGAGCTGAACTTTAATGGGTCTTCTGCCTGCCCCCCTCGCTCTACCCAGATTGTGGCTTACTGGCCAGAGCTTCAGACTTTGGAGCTGGGTAACCAGGTTGGAGTTTCAGCGTTGGCTCAACATACTGCGATTCTGAGAAAACCACTTAATCTCTCCATGCCTGAAAAATGGAATCCGACATTGTGTAGTATCTGTTTTTATGTAAAGCTCTGCAATGGCTTCCGGTTGAGTTCCCTGGTATATACAAGCTGCAGAAAAATGCACATAGAGGTAAAACAAAGTATGGCCAAACAAGCATTGGCATAGACAATAGGTCTCGCCTTTGGGACCTTATAAGTTTTTAGTTCTGCAGCACAATATCCTTGGTGCAACATCATTAAATGTTGCATGGCGAAATACTTATAAGATTCCCAAAGGTGAGACCTATTGGCTATGCCAATGCTTGTTATTATCACCATCACACTTGGTCCCAATTTGAGCCCCTTTTTAAACATTAATTTCTTGAAAACAGCAGAACGACCATACACCAAATCACTAAAAGTCTGCTTTCTGAGAAAAGTTCTAACTTTCTGCGTAATTTGGTGTCATTCTGTTCAGCCGTTTTTTCATTTATTGGGGAGCAACATTTCCTATTGGAATTACCCTGGGGAATCACGCTTTTGAGGCCTTGCCCTTGTGTTTGGCCCCCGTATGACAGATCATTGCAAACACCTGCATGCAGGAGACAAGATGGATGAACTTTTTATAAAAAGATTTGTGCAGATTTGTCTAACAGTGCCAAAGTTATTCGCAAATGCATAGGCAATTTTATCAAATAAAATAAGATGTGTTCAGGGTAAATTCTCATCTGCCTGTGTTTTCTAAATCTAGCTTTAGGAGATTATTTTTTGTTTAGCACTTTCCTAACCCTTGTGAGCTCCAGCATGTTTTCTGGGTTATTGACAAAGTGGCTACTCCATATGTGCCCATTATGCAGCGCTTCATAACACTCATATGAGGTCATGTAACACACTGATTCCCGTCCATTCCCAGACACCTTTGTGTGCACGTTTGGTAGGGTGTTAGTTGTAGTTTGCAGTGGGGTAGCATGTGGTGGTGGTCTGCCCTGGGTGGTATGAGTTTTGTGCCATTGCGTATAAACACAGGAATCGCCAGCACCCCCAACCCCCCTCCCATTCCTACATGGTGCCGCCGCGGGTGGCAAATGCAGGGACTGCCATGGGTGGCACAAGGGCTAGCTATGCCACTGGTAGTGTGATCAACATTGGATCATGTGAGTGCAGTGTGTGATGGTGCTCCAGTTTCTGATCATCAGTACTTGTTACAAAGTTTATTTGATCAGTGATCAATTCTGAAAAGTATACAAAATTCAAAATTCAGCAAAGGGGTCTTTTGTGCAAGTTGCTCATGGGTCTCGTAAAAGAAACTAATCAATTAAATCAAAAGTTAATGTAAAAAAAATGAAAAAATGTAATAGGTGACATAATTTTTATCTGTCAAATGTTGCCCCAATTGAGAATTTACAAGAGTAATATACCATTACTTGCATCAGATGCTACTGTTAGTGATTATTTGAACAACTCTGAATTTGAGGTTACCAATGCTATTATGCAATTCAGCGGGCACTTAGCAAAATGTGTTACTTTCTTGCATACTAGCTGAAATTTAAAGCCAAAAATTGAGACAAATGCCTTCAGTAATAACAAATATACTATTCTGTATTCGAATCCAAATGAGGCCTCCAGTGTGCCTGGGCCTATCACCCATGACAGGCAAGACCCCAAAACACAAAATGGAGAAATCAAAATTCTTGCTTTGCAAATTGCCCGATTTTGGTGCTATGGGTAGCTATGGTATTTACGTCTGGACTGAGGCGGTCCCAAGGAAACCTACTTAACCCAGGTATTTCTGAAAACTATTCAACACAAATGGGGCCACTCCCAGTAAAGTGACCAAAGGTGCTCAAGGGTTAAATTGTGAGTGTAGACATCTCACAAAAAGTGAAGGACTGACCTCACACACCACCAGGTGTCATGCTTCATCATCGGAAGTCCTCGCCCTCTAGAATCTCCATTTGGTAGAGGATGGGCATTCACCTGACAACAGGGATGCACTTCTAAACTAAGTGGGGGCCCATGGAAAGTGAGTACATTTTAAAAACCATTACAGTTGTCAAATTAAATTTTAGTAGGTTAGGCGGATGTGTGGTATTTAAAAAGGTGAAGTGGGGAGTTTATTATCCCCTCACAGTAGAGAAGAGAATCAACATGTTTCTGCCCAGTGGCCCAGAAGGGTCCATGGCACTCATCAGGACCTATAGCAAGCAGGCTCCGTTCTTATCAACTTCGTGGTAAGAAGGTACCACTAGGTGGGGTGACCTTTGTCACCCTCCACTACAGAGTGCTCTCAGTAAACCTGTAAGACAAAAATGTATACAAGAATACCATAAGTAGTAGGCTCGGTCACTTAAATAGAATCATTCAGGACCACATACACATATATTAACGTGGGTGGCTATATGCGTGTAAAACGTGACACTCATCTGTGCACGCACTAAAATGAAAAAAGCATAATATGTGAAACAATATCTTTCACACCTTACCCTAAAAACACAACCTACGTGCTCCATGGGAGAGGATAGAGGGAAGACCCTGTAGTCAGATTCTAGAAAATCAAAACAGTAGTAGCCATGGTGAAGATATACATATTAAATGCAAGTACTTAAGGCATGGAGCAAATGTATGCTCTTTTCCATCAGGGGCGGCTCTAGGCTCATGGTGGCCCTGGGCAGGGAGCGTAGGTAGGGGTCCCCGGAAGAGGGGGTCTGTGTGGGGTGGAGTGCGGAGGCCAGTGAAGAGGAGAGGGGGGGGGGTCAGGGTGTTTGTAAGTGGAACAGAGCCGGAGGCCGCCAAATCGATGCCAGGGCCCACCACGCAAATATGTATCCATCCTCAGAGGATTATTATATTAAGGATATATATTGGCGTGGTGGCCCCTGGAGTTTGGTGGCCCTGTGCAGGTGCACAACTTGCACATGCCTAAGGCCGCCCCTGTTCCCATACACACACACATTCACCACACACTGCATGCATTCCCTTACTGCATCAAGGTGCGTCTTCATTGGTAGCACCTAACCGTGTCCTTCTGTCCTCCCTGGTGGTGACTGAGCGAGGGGCGAGCAAGGTTTAAATAGGGCTCTAAATTAGGCATGTGGGGGGAATTGTGTAGTAATTAGTGAAAAGTGCTTGCTCGTTCGTGGGATCCGGTGTCCCAAATTGCACCAAAGGATGTATGTGGTCTTTATGCCTGGCCTGCTCAGAGCGTTGTAAAAGTTTTGTTGTAATGGTAGTGCGTTGTGAAAGTTGCGTTGTGATAGTTTTTTCCCGTCATTTACTGATGCATGTGTGACACTTATTGATGCATGTGTGACACTTTGAGCGAAACTTTATCATTAGCTAAACTGTGTTATAATGCTCATTTCAGAATTCGCTTACTGTGTTATGTGAAGGTCTAGAAAGGCCCATAAACATGTGCAAAACATCTAATCTACTGTGGCAGGGTTCTACCCTGCTTCCTTCACTTTACCTACCCTTGGGGGCAACATAAATGAATATACTCATATCAATTGTTAACGTGCTTCATTAAAATACCTGCTGACTGTCAGCTGTAAATTATGCACAGCATACCAAGTGACAAAAATACTTGTTGCCTCTGTACAGTTGGCCAGTCCCGCCTGCACCATGCTTCAGTAGAGAGCCATGGTTCAGCGTTAAATATTCATGAGAAAATCACTTCAAAGCAGGGATGTGCCAATTGTGATAACTGAGTCAGTGATTATGCCCATGAAAAACACTGACCCCTCTCCCCCTTCGTTTTCCGTCCCCCACCCTCCTGGGGGACCTGCCTGGACCCCCTCTCATCTACTAGTGTGAGGCAACAACAGTGATAAAATCACAACCATCATAGCTGGACCAGAAACAGCCAGTGAGATCACACCACAGAGCCCTCATAATACCCAAGAAGCAGAGGGCGGGGAGGCGGTGGGTCCACAGCAGCAAAACAGTGAGAGGGCTGCTCTTAACCTAAAGACATCCACACTCTGCACCCTCTCTGAAACAGCACCTTTAGCTAAAGTAAAACAAAATGCAGCAAGTACAAACGACAGTGTAGTTTGGATGCTCCTGGGCTATTTTGAAATACTTTAAACTTTACTTTGTTAAGCAAACTAAAGTTGTTATTGACACACGAGTGTTAGATAATCTTGACTTTTTACACAGCACAGTGCCAAAGGCTTTGTCACCTTTTTGAAGTTGAACATTGACAGGCGGTACAAGTTTATATACCGCTGCATTAAAATAATTAGCAGCAGGTTGTCTGCTGAAGTTGTTTAATGTTGTCAGTCTGTGTGTAGCAGGGGAGAGTGGGGGCTTCCCACCCTAAATCCTGTGGTGCTCCAAATGAGGTGACTACCTCAAAATTAATCAGCAGTAATCAAGTTCAATCAATGTAGAGAGTTCATCAAGGTAAATCTTTTAATCCATGGAAGTCGTATATTAATCAACATATAGACTTAGGTATCAACATTACGGTGGTTCAGTTTAGTTCAGCAAATATATTTCAGGGAAACCACTGTCCCTATGCATTTCGGGATTTATATCCCTTCATCAGGGGAATGAGGATCCCAAGCGCTCGTCGGCAGCGTTATAATGTGTTGTGGCTCTCGGTGAAGAAAAGCCAGTGCTCTCGGTCGGACGGTGATCGCGTTCAAAATGTAATCAACTAAGGGTGTGCCACACCACCTCTCATTTTTGTCAGTCTGTGTGTCACAGCACTGCTGATGGATGCTGCTGGAAGAAACACTTCAATGGATACTCTTTTAGTGCTCTTTGACCATCTGATCCTTGAGCTTGCCTGAGGATCGGCAGCACGTGCAGCCCCCCCTCCCCCCTAGTTCCAGAGCCCCTGACTGAACCCACCCAATGCACGCTGGGAGCTTGGACGTTCCACCGCGGAAGGCAAGCAGGAAGCCTGGCTTGTAAGATGCCTTATAACTTGTCTCTTCTTTTAACTTTGTATCCATGGACGATCAAATGTGAAAAGTGTGCATATATTCTAATGCCTTTTCTAATGTTAAATACACACCTCATTTAAATGGGCTCTGAAACCCCGGGTCTGCTATGCACTTTAAAAAAGATCCCGTTTTATTAAAATAAAGAGTGTGTGTGCGTGTGTGCGTGTGTGTGGTGTGTGTGTGTGTGTGTGTGTGTGTGTGCGTGTGTGTGTATATATATATATATATATATATTTATGTTCAGGTCTTAATGTGTTTTCAAAGAGACTGGAAAGAGCGGCGATGTACATCGTGGCGTATGTTTCATCATAACTGAGAGTGTGAGACAATTACATATTTTTCTCATGGTGTTTCATTTTTCCCCATTAAAACTATAGCAATTATAAGGTCAATGAATGATGCCAATCCACTCACTTTGATTTATCAGAGAACAGGAAAAGTGTTACCATTGAAAATCACAAGGTACCTTACCTCCCACTATGAGTATGACTCCGCTGGCAAAATCCAGCTTGTTCAGTACTGGATAAGCGCAGTAGTAGGCGCCGCTCTCATTCCGCTGCGTTCTGTTGATTTCCAGGGTTGCGCGGCGGGGTTCAGGTCTACAGTGATATCTTCCTTCGATCTTGTTGTCCCAACAGGTCTCAATAAATGTGACAGTCTCCTCTGCTCCCCTCCAGAACCAGAGGACTCTGTGTCCTCCGTCCCAGTTATCTGCAGTTAAAAAGCAGGAGATCTTGGCGGTATCATTGACGGTAATGAACTGGTACCGCTCCGTCTGATACAGGCACAGATGGACCCCCAACACTGTGAAAAGAAATCAGAACATATAATCTTAATATTGTGCCCTCAATATCCTTCCCGCAAAACGGCCATGCACATCCATTCCATAGGTCAAAAGCTATACATGGCTTTCATTAAAGGGATCAACTGCACAGATTTCCACTGATGTGAAATTAAGCACCAATATTTCCAAATTACAAGATTGTGTTGGTGCTGATGCAATTTTACATTGACATTGTCAACAACACTTGTAAGCAACGACTAGTGAGAAATTTCACTTTTTTGCCTTGGTTATCGTCAAGCAGCAAAAGGTAATGCAAATTTGCACAAGTGCATTTTTTTGTAATTTGGAAATGTTAATGAGATATATGTAATTCGACTCAGTATCTCTGTAGCTAGGATTTAAAATGTTCTAAACCCTTGTGGTCCATCTCTTACCCCAAATCCTATTGTATACAGTTCCTTTCAGCGCACTGAAGCGGACAGATGCACAGCATTTAACGTTTTATAAATACCCATAAACATATTGAAACATAATTTTCCATCATACCTCTTCATCTATCAGATATGAAAAAAATAAAACATTAACAATGATTTGAAAAAATATATAAAAACAGACATCTGTAAGTTTTAGTATGAATGAACAGAACCCTGTTAGGTTTCAATCCTCATCCATGCTACTTGTCCATCTGCTGTCCTGGTATTGGTGAATGTAAAGTTTACCATTGAAAATGAAGATGCAATATCTGAACCCCTTCTCAGCTGGTCTTGTGTCCATTCTGCTCATTGTACAGCTGCTCAGGTCGCACCCACCACGTGTGAAGCATCAGTCACAAATCTGGAGAGAAACCCTCTGCACGAGATAACAAGTAGTGAACCACAGGGGAAGGAAATACATTACTGCCATCAAGAACCTCCGAGTACTTACATGAATGCCTTGAAAAATGCTACTGGGGCGAAACATGTGTCACATTTTCTATTCTGTAAGACTTATAAAGGTTACCAGTATAAACTATCTAAATAATTTGAAATTGAACCCATGTATGAGCACCAATAATATTCTTTATGTTCAACATCAGCAGTCATGACAGGACATGATTCTAAATTATGTATTTCTTCTAATTGAAAATAATTCCCTGTGTGATGTCCATCAATGGTGAACAACCGTGCACATGTGGTATTCAAAGAGAAAAGGAGGTTTTTTTTCACCCTGCTGCGAGCAATGTGAAAAAACTCTTAAATGGCTTATCATTGGATTTAATTTGTACACTTTGTTCCATATATATATATATATATATATATATATATATATATATATATATATATATATTAGGTACCTGGATGTTATAGTTGGGAAATAACATTTAAAAAGTGCAGAAATTCCCATCAAAAGTCGCTAAAAAAGCAAATGTAACAGGGACATTATACCCAGAATAACATTTTACATACAAAAAAACATAGGAATTCATCAGGTATGGTTAGACTTATCACAAGTAACTATAACTTGTGCCCTTAAGGTAACTAGAACTCGTGTAATATTTAATTACCATACGTTCATCAAACTGCCACTGTGTACAGCCTTCGGCTGTGCACTGCGGCGGGTTGAACACAGGGCCTGGCTCTGCGGCTAACCCTCCTGCATGCAGTCAACCCCATGCTGTGCCTAGCAATTGGCCAGGCCCTGTGTCTCACTCCCAAAGGCTGCCAATCCGGGAGGGGAGTATGCAGTTCCCCTCCCTGCACATAATTTGACCTCAGGAACCCCCTCCCCCAGGGCCCACCACTGTAATTAAGGGGTCATGCAGCCCCCAGGGACCCTATCTCCCGAGGCCCGGCCATATTGCAAATGGGGAGGAGGCAACAAGTGGGACCCCATCCTGCAAGCCCCGACCAATGAAATGTATTAAAGGATATATATATATATATATATGCTGACGAACGCCATTCTGAAAATAAAGATTATGCATTTAATCATTTAAAGGCAGCAGAAATCAGTACACCTGGATTTCCACTACAGGCGTTGGGCGCTGAGGAAGGAGCAATCCGAAATGCATTCGCCGCCGCTTGAATTGTCACGTGGTGAATAAAGGCTCTCCAAACAGTCTTCTCTGGGCTCCTGCTTCTTCTGTTGGGGAAGGTTTGTCGTTATATATAAATATATATATATATATATATATATATATATATATATATGCTGACTAACGCCATTCTGAAAATGAAGATTATGCACTAAATGAACGTTTGAAGCTCGTTTTGTGGTCTGCACCTGGTTGCTCGTATCTGAGGATCCCGAGGTCAGGACTGTTTTGGAGATATATATATATATATTCACTTAAAAAAACATAGGTTTCAGGCCTTATATAGTTAGGAATTAGCATTTAAAAAACCTTTGAAATTGCTCCTATATAGTTAGTTGTACTAACTATATTTCTCGCACCCGCAATCCATTGCTGATGATGTCACATATTACATCATTCATGACATGGTCAGTGACATCACTGATGACATCACTGATGACATCTCAAATGACATCACTGATGACATATATTTAGTTGCGCACAAACATCGTAAGTGCGTCCCTGAGATTAGGCACACCTTTTGGTTCGTCACAGAGGACAGACTCCGTTGGATTTTTATTGGATTATTTAATCGTAATTCTTAAATTCAACAAGTTCATTTGTGTACGATATTCATTGGAAGAATATTTCATTTCATATCCTCATTTCTTAATATCCAATTCATATTTATATCAAAAAACACACGCTCCGATGCATTTCGGGCATGGCCCTTTGTCGAGGAGCTCTGTTGAAAAAAATACCATGGTTGATATACACTATAACATATAATTGTCATCACACAAGAAACTTTTTCAAATAACATGCTGCAACTTGCAAAACAGTGTCAACTGTGACTTGGAAATAAATATGTGCTCGACGGGTGTAGTGAAAATCCATGCGGGTGCCTGATAACATGGTAACAAAGTGACAAATTAAATCGCTACGTGGGTGAGGGTGAAAACATACCGGGTGTTTTCGAGTAGCTGAATTCAAGGCGGGTAATGGCTTGCGCTGTTGATGAAAAACACCAAAGTTTTAGAATGGTGTCCTGCTGTGTTAACAGGTCAACAAAAAGTAATAGTACGAACGGTTAAATTCACGGGTCGACTTACTTCAGTTTGAAGCTGAAAACGTCTCGGGGGTTTTCAATCCGGGACGGTTAAATCGGAAGTTCTCCTTGTTTTGGCCCTCAGAGGGAACTTAAACGAGGGTATATTGGCGCGTCGGAAGGAGATTTAAATCTGACAGGAACCCAGTGAGGTCCGTGGTGTCAGCGAGGTAGAAATCGGACTGTGAAAGTCAGTGGGGGTTTGACGGCCATCTTAACATGGGCTAAATCGTGGCTGAAACAACGTAGATAAAGTGAATGCGCTATAAAAAGAGTGTAGGTGAAATGCGACGCCATGTGTAAAGAGGGTGTGAAAAAACGTAAAGGCAACATAAATTGTTAAGGCAAACCACACAATTTGCAATGCATTGTAATATCATACAAGATCTTTACAAATAACAACTAAGTTCTATGCGGTCATTCAGACCGAACGGTTTCAAGGATTGTAATCGATAAATCCAGACTGTCTCTCGTTGTAGTAGGGTTCTGTTATTATCTCTCCCTTCTTTTTTCTCAATAATCTCAAGTACCATAAATTTGAGTTGGGCTATGGTGTGTCGCTGTTCTTGAAAGTGCATGGCTATGCTGGATCGTTCGTTGTTTGTCCGTATGTTTGATTTGTGCTCATTGAGTCGTATCTTAATTTTTCTCTCAGTTTTCCCTATGTAGATTTTTCCACATGGGCATTTTAGTAGATACTCAAGGTTGATCGAGTCACAAGTTGCGTTTACATTCACCTTCATTTTATGACCCCTCATGGGGTGGCTTATGTGATTATCTCTTATGATGTTGTTGCAACTGTTACAGTTGTAACAGGGACGTGTTCCATTGTATATGATCTGTTTTCCGAATTCCCTTGAAAGTATCTCTTTCAGGTTGGCTGCTCTGGTGTAAGCGAAAATTGGTGGATCTTTGAACAAGTCTTTGAATTCGGGCTCTGTGCTGAGTATACGCCAATGGTTTAAAACAATTTTTTTGTATTGGTTGCTTTGGGTGGAATATTGAGAAACCACCACCATTCTGTTGTCTTCTTTTTTGGTCGCTCTGGTGAGAGCTTCATTGCGTGAGATGATATTAACTCTTTCAGTAGCCTTGGTTATAGTGTCTTGGGGATACCCCCGATCTTGGAATCTGATGCCTATTTCTTTCAGGCAGGTCGAGCAAGTTATAGGATCTGAGGTTATTCGCTTGATTCGCAACATTTGACTGTATGGGAGATGTTTTTTTAAAGAGTTCTGATGGAAACTTGTGTGGTGTAAAATGTTATTCCGATCAGTTTTTTTCCTGAACAGATCAGTTTAAAGTTTGCCTTCTGTAAATTCAATGGAAACATCCAGGAAACTTATTATGTGATCACTGATGTGCCAAGTTAATTGAATTATATTGTCCTTAGTGTTTAATTCAACGAGTGCTGATTCCAGATTCTCCCTTGTATCTTTCCAAACGAAAAAAAGATTGTCAATGTAACGGACGAACATTTTAAGGTTGTCTGTCCAGTTGTTGTTGTCATAGATGAATGCGTTTTCGAACTCTGCCATGTATATGTTGGCGTAGGTTGGCGCGGCGCAATTGCCCATGGACATGCCAGACAGTTGTAAGTACCAACGTTGATCATAGGTGAAGTAGCTGTGATACAGCGTGTAAATCATTACCTCCATTAGGAATGGTTGTAGGTTGATAGAGATATCACTGTTTACGATTGCTTTTTCTACGGCGTCGATTCCTCCGCTGTGTGGGATTGATGTGTATAAACTTCTCACATCTGCGGTGCATAGAATAAGTTCTTCACCTTCTTCAATCTGTATATAACCGACAGTTTGGCCAAAAATTCAGTGGTGTCCTTTATGTAACTTTTTTGATTCTTCACCAATGGCTGTAAGTGCCGATCCAAAAATTTGCCCACCGGTTTGTGGATAGAACCCCTGGTGGAAGCTATCGGTCGAAATGGCAGGTCTACCATGTCTTTGTGGATTTTAGGAAGCATTGTAATGGTTGGGCTACGGGGATGTTCAACCGTGAGGTATTTGTTGGTTCTATCATCAATAATCCCTTCATTGAAGGCTTTAAGGATGATTTCCCTTAGTTCGTTCTTGTATTCAGAGGTTGGGTTGTCATCGAGTGACATGTAGGTATTACGGTCAGAAATGTGCTCCATTATCTTTGCGGTGTACATGCTGGTATTGACGATGACTAATGCACCACCTTTGTCTGCCTTGAGGCATTTAATTTGATTGTTGTTCGCAATTTTTCTAAGGGTGTCTTTGTCCTTTTGAGTGATGTTCGGTTGTGTCCTCTTATGAAAATTGATTTTGGCAATGTCTTGTTTGACGAGGGTTTCAAATGTGTCTATACTTTTGTGGCTACATGGTGGCATGTAGGAACTTTTGAGGCGTAAGCCAAGTAGTTGATCAGGTTTCGCTTCTGTAGTTGGTGTTAGGACGTTACTGAAAAAATGTCTCAGTGTTAATTTCCTGGTTAATTTGAATGTGCTTATCTCCAATTCGAGAAGGTTGCTGGAATAGGTGGGAATGAATGATGTTCCTTTTTGTAGGAGTTTGATCTCATATGGTGTCAACGTCGTATCAGAAATATTAATGACTAACAATTCTTCTTTTTGGTGGTCTTTTTTGAACTTCTTGTTTCTGTCTGGTTTGTTTCTTGTTCTTTTGCTCCTCCGGGGTCTTCGGTTTCCTCGGGCCCTCCTCTAAAAAAGGCTCCCTGGTGGGAATGCTGGTTGCAGTTGAATCAGTGCTAGGACTAGTCTCCCGGGTGTTTCTTGGTGTGGTTGAGAAAGTAGCATGTTTAGATGGGCGGTTGGATGTCTCGCTACCTGAAGATGAGGTGTCCGTTTGTTGGCTGTATGGTTTGTTGCGGCGTCGTTGGGCGTATATGTCCGCCCAGGTGTTAACCTCACCTAGCTTATAATCTAAAGTATCCCTGCGGAACTTACGGATTTTCCGCTCGTTGATGTCTTTAGTGTGTTTGTCAAGTTGCAACTTGATTTCTTCTAGTGTTTTAGCTAAGTCCTCTGGGGAGGTAGATTGTTCTAGCTCTTTTTCAAGTTCAATGATTTCTTTAGACAGATCAATAAGTATGCTTGATAACTCTTCCACAATCAATAGGATTAAATCTAGACTGCATTTGTTATGTTATGTTATGTTATCTGTGTCTTTTATAGTGCTCGGCTACTCCAAGGAGTGTCCCGGCGCTTTTATTTTAAACCTGTAACAGAGAACACAACAGGGCAGATAAAAAAGAAACCAGAAATAGAAGAGAACAGATCTAAAGAGAAAAAAGCCAAGTTTTAAGGCCCTTCCTAAAAGCTAACAGATTGGAAGTGCTACGCAGCGACACGGGCAGAGTTGTTCAAGATCGCATTCCATCTTTCCTGAAAGTTCTTGGAATTTTTGCATAGAGAAGGCTTAAGAGAAATCCTGAGTCCCCGTGGTATGCGTAGCGCACGGTGGTACTTAATGAGAGTGTTAGCATGCAATTTCTGGTTTATTTCTCTTTTTGATAGGTAAAGAAGTTGTTTAACACATTGCTCCTTAGTGCGCTTTGAGGTAGCTTGTGTGAGATCCTCATTAATTAGAGTGTAGATCCGTGCAGTTTCATCCTCGCCGAAGGCTAGGGTACTAGCTCTTTGTTCTGTAGTTTTTGAAATGTCATCGTATTGCATAGTGTATTTATTATGGGTTGCGTGCTGCCAGCCTTGAGGGCGGTGTAATAGTGCAAACAAATTGATTGGTGACTAGGCGCACAGCGATGGTTGACTGAAAAATTTGAGTCAAAGTGAAAGGTTCGTTAGGGTTGGGTGCTCCAACAGGTAGCGTAACCATCCAAATACGCTCAATGAATAATATTTAGTTGCGCACAAACATCGTAAGTGCGTCCCTGAGATTAGGCACACCTTTTGGTTCGTCACAGAGGACAGACTTCGTTGGATTTTTATTGGATTATTTAATCGTAATTCTTAAATTCAACAAGTTCATTTGTGTACGATTTAATTTGTCACTTTGTTACCATGTTATCAGGCACGCGCATGGATTTTCACTACACCCGTCGAGCACATATTTATTTCCAAGTCACAGTTGACACTGTTTTGCAAGTTGCAGCATGTTATTTGAAAAAGTTTCTTGTGTGATGACAATTATATGTTATAGTGTATATCAACCATGGTATTTTTTTCAACAGAGCTCCTCGACAAAGGGCCATGCCCGAAATGCATCGGAGCGTGTGTTTTTTGATATAAATATGAATTTAATTTTTATGAATTAAGATTAAATAAATAATCCAATAAAAATCACTGATGACATCTCATTTGACATCACTGATGACATCATCCAGTGACTGTGTGTTTCTCTAAAGTTTAAATATGTTTTACATATTGAAGAATGAGTGGATGTATAAGTGTCTGGATGAAGGATTTAGTAGGTGCGTGACTGACCGTATGAGTGAGTGATTAAATGTGTCTTACTAAATGCATGGGTTAGTGATTAAACTGTATGAATGTGTGCATCAGTATGTCTGTTGTTGTGTAAGCTGCTGCATGTGTTGATCAGTAGCTATATGAGTGGCTATATGAGTTATTGAATGGTTGTCCAAGTATTTGAATGGGAGACTGAGTGTGTGTGTGGGTGGCTGGGAGGTGTATGACTCTGTGCATAGATGTGTGAGCAGTTGATTCACTAGGTGTATGAGTTCAAGAGTGCATGTGGAAACAGCTATATGGGCGGTGGACTGTGTGTATGGGTGTGTTGGTGAGTGAATGGATATCTCAGTGCTACATGTCCAAGTAAGTACATATGTAAAACACAGTGCATGTGAGAGTTGGCATATATAAATGACTATACATGAGAGCCAGTGAATGTGCAAGTGGCTGTATGGATCATTGTGTACTTGTATCAGTGATTGTATAATAGAGTAAGTATGTGTTAGTATATGTTTGAATAAGTAAGGTGTTGTGTGTATAACTGTATAGTTGAGGAAATGGAAGTGTGATTAATTCTTTGCATGACTGACTAGGTGTGTGAGTAACTCCATGGATGAGTGGCAGTGTGTGAGTGTCTGTATAGGTGTATGAGTGCATATGATAGTGTTGTATTGATGAGTGACTGTATGTATGAGTGATTCTATGGGTGAATGAGTGAATGTGTGTGTAGACCTAGGAATCAGTGAGTGCGTATGTAGTAACTGGTATTGGTGTGTCAATGGTTTCAAGAATAGTAGTCTGTATTTAACACTGGATGTATCAAAGGTTATATTAGAGTGTGAGGAGGTGCATCGTATTATCACATGAATGATATCATCAGTGATGTGATCAGTGATGTCAAATGAGATGTCATCAGTGATGTCATCAATGATGTCATTTGAGATGTCATCAGTGATGTCATCAGTGATGTCACTGACCATGTCATGAATGATGTAATATGTGACATCATCAGCATTGGATTGCGGGTGCGCGAAATATAGTTAGTACAACTAACTATATAGGAGCAATTTCAATGGTTTTTTAAATGCTAATTCCTAACTATATAAGGCCTGAAATCTATGTTTTTTTAAGTGAATTTGCAAGGTTTTTAAAATGCTAATTCCTAACTATATAAGGCCTGAAACCTATGGTTTTTTAAGTGAATTTGCAAGGTTTTTTAAATGCTAATTCCTAACTATATAAGGCCTGAAACCTATGGTTTTTTAAGTGAATTTGCAAGGTTTTTTAAATGCTAATTCCTAACTATATAAGGCTTGAAACCTATGGTTTTTTCAGTGAATTTGCAAGGTTTTTTAAATGCTAATTCCTAACTATATCAGGCGTGAAACCTATATTTTTTTTCAATACATTTCAAAGGTTTTGTAAATGCTAATTCTATTAGCGGATAACGTTTATATATGTTATTATCCTTCTGGGACCACCTGAGCAGCCATCTTGTTTCTCAGGAGAAGTGAGGCACAAGAGAGCACAAAACAAGAGTGGAAAACGCGAAAAGGGGGCAGGGTTGAGACCCCCTGACCCCCTAGCCCTTCTCAGGGGGTCCCAGAAGGACCACCAAGTGCAAAAAAAAATATTCTTTTTTTTAAATATCGGGGTACGCGCATGGTACGCGTACTGTACGCATACCCCACGTACCCCACGATTTTTTTGAATTTATTATTTTTTTTTTTGCCCTTGGGGGTCATTTTGGGACCCCCTGAGAAGGGCTGAAGGGTTGGGGGGGTCTCTACCCTGCCCCCTTTTCATGTTTTCCACTCTTGTTTTGGGCTCTCTTGTGCCTCAGTTCTCCTGAAAAACAAGATGGTGGCCAACACTTCCTTGTTTGGACAGTTTGGAATGTTGACAGTCGACTGCCAGCCAATCAGAAACTCGCTCGCGCACGTAAGGGTACGCGCACGTACGCGCACGGTACGCGTACCGTACACGTACGGTGCGCGTATGGTGAGCGCATATAGATATATAATTTGCTCAAATTAAATTTTCTCAACAACTACTGGAGGGATTTTCACCAAATATAGAAAAGGCACTACTGCATACCTGTCCCTACCATTTTGCCAAGTTTGGTGTAATTCCATTCAGCCGTTCGGGCTGTAGCCGTGTCTAAAGGTCCCATAGAAAATGCCATTTGAAAAATTTCTAATTCAATTTTCTCAAGAACTACTGGAGGGATTTTCACCAAACATAGCAAAGGCACATCTGCATACCAGGCCCTACCATTTTGCCAAGTTTGGTGTAATTCCATTCAGCTGTTCGGGCTGTAGCCGTGTCTAAAGGTCCCCATGGAAATTAACATGGGGAAAACACGTTTTGGGACCCCCCTTTTGGCCCCCGCTTGACGAATCCCCCTAAAACTTTCAGGGAAGGAGCAGAGCGGAGCTGGCCAAAGTTCTAGAAAATTACACACAGATTCCTCAATTCGCGCCATAGTTATTCCCAATAGAATGTTGAGCGGATATAGATATATAATTTGCTCAAATTCAATTTTCTCAACAACTACTGGAGGGTTTTTCACCAAATATAGAAAAGGCACTACTGCATACCTCTCCCTACCATTTCGCCAAGTTTGGTGTAATTCCGTTCAGCCGTTCGGGCTGTAGCCGTGTCTAAAGGTCCCATAGAAAATGCCATTTAAAAAATTTCAAATTCAATTTTCTCAAGAACTACTGGAGGGATTTTCACCAAACATAGCAAAGGCACATCTGCATACCAGGCCCTACCATTTTGCCAAGTTTGGTGTAATTCCATTCAGCCGTTCGGGCTGTAGCCGTGTCTAAAGGTCCCCATGGAAATTAACATGGGGAAAACACGTTTTGGGACCCCCCTTTTGGCCCCCGCTTGACGAATCCCCCTAAAACTTTCAGGGAAGGAGCAAAGCGGAGCTGGCCAAAGTTCTAGAAAATTACACACAGATTCCTCAATTCGCGCCATAGTTATTCCCAATAGAATGTTGATCGGATATAGATATATAATTTGCTCAAATTCAATTTTCTCAACAACTACTGGAGGGTTTTTCACCAAATATAGAAAAGGCACTACTGCATACCTCTCCCTACCATTTCGCCAAGTTTGGTGTAATTCCGTTCAGCCGTTCGGGCTGTAGCCGTGTCTAAAGGTCCCATAGAAAATGCCATTTAAGAAATTTCAAATTCAATTTTCTCAAGAACTACTGGAGGGATTTTCACCAAACATAGCAAAGGCACATCTGCATTCCAGGCCCTACCATTTTGCCAAGTTTGGTGTAATTCCATTCAGCCGTTCGGGCTGTAGCCGTGTCTAAAGGTCCCTATGGAAATTAACATGGGGAAAACATGTTTTGGGACCCCCCTTTTTCTCAGCCCCCGCTTGACGAATTCAGGGAAGGAGCGGAGCGAAGCAATTTTAAGGAAAATTACACGCAGATTCCTCAATCGGCGCTAAAGTTATTCTCAATAGAATGTTGGGGATGTCCTATGGTAACTAGGTCCTAACTATATATACCTACTGGCGACTGCCAGTAGGTAATATATATATCCAAAGCTAACTGTCACTCTGAACCCCTGCCACTTTCGGCGGCGGGCCTCGACGGGATAGCGAGTCCCAAAGATACCAAACTTAGTCCAAGGATCAAATTTGAAGAAAGGAATGTCCGGGCCAGCTTATGCAGAAATTAAAATCCCTCTTGATCACGAGCGTGAGTGTTTGTGTAAGAGTGAGTTAAATACGGTCACCTGTTCATAAACACAGTAAACAGACTCACAGGTCTGAAACATTAGCGAGCTACATTGCATGTTACCCTTCAATGCATGAAATCAAAAGTTACGTCATGTAAATTAAGAAGAAAAATAAATAAACATTTCAAGGAAGTATTATTGCAATTGTTGGTTGAATTGGCAGAAATACAATTAATAAAGTTATTTTAAAATAAATGAACGCATCAAGCGAAAAACAAATACAAATTATGTGACTGCTAAATGTCATTCATTCTTTAACATCACGTGGTGATAGAACTCTCTCCCAAGTGGGTCTCCCCCTTCAGTACCTGATTTTTTGATGCCCAAGTTGACAGCGCTAATGTCTCTTGTTCATCAGACTGTCAATAAAGATTTAGCATTTCAATGAAAAAGCAGCCTGGCTAAATGTACACCAAATGCATATAGTATGACTGCTAAATGTCATTCATTCTTTGGCATCATGAGGTGATAGAAATCTCGAGATTGGAACCGTTATAAATGCTGAAATGTCTCTGGATTAGCAGCAAGATTTATTGTCAGAATTATAATTTCATTAACTAATTTATGAGATTATTGTTTGGTCGGACACATATGTAAGAAAAAAGACTGTGGTAAAACAAATAAGTATGTTTTCAATTTCTATGAGGGGTAGGAGGTGGAGTTACGAAAGATGTGCACAGTATTTAAATCACACATGTCTCTGGGTATGTCATGTGATCAAGTCCGGGTTTCCAGGACGAAACGCGTCATGCTGCTAACCATCTTGGAATAAAGCACCCTTTTTTCATCCATCGCTGTGGTCTGTACCTGTTTGTGCTGGTGTTCGTTTGGATCCTTGTACTGCAGGACTGTGGAGTTCGATATATATATATATATATATATTATACACACGAGCAGGTTCAGCCCCAAAAGAGTTCCACCACAAGGAAATGCGTGGTTTGCCAATTTAATTCAATGACTTGCAAGCAGGCAGCACAGTGGACAAAAGCATCAGTTCAATAAAAGCGCCAGTACAGTCAAAGCGCCAAACATGTTTCGGGATTCCAATCCTCCCTTCTTCGGTGGCAACTGGCTCTGCATGTGAAAAGTGAGCAACATTTCTCGAGCACTTGGAATAATTAACATCACCTGCTAAGATAGGCGTGGCCCTTCGCAGAGCCTTCTGGTTGATGTAGTGCTGCGAAGTGTTTCCATGTGGGCGAGCTCATTCCTTCATGCTATAAACAAAAGTGTTCCCCTTGTGGGTTTGTGCGAAGTCCATGGGCTTGCCTGCCCCGCTTTTTAGGCATCAAACAGCAAACATGAGCCAAAACCCGTCCTGCACAGGCTTCAGCAAAATCCTTTCCAAGGTGAAAGCGCCCATGTATTTGGCGCTTGCACAGACCTGCGCTCGAGCAGTAGGCAGAACTCCACGGCTGGGCAACAGCCGTTATTTCAATTATACACACGAGCAGGTTCAGCCCCAAAAGAGTTCCACCACAAGGAAATGCGTGGTTTGCCAATTTAATTCAATGACTTGCAAGCAGGCAGCACAGTGGACAAAAGCATCAGTTCAATAAAAGCGCCAGTACAGTCAAAGC
Source organism: Lissotriton vulgaris (assembly GCF_964263255.1). Classification (NCBI taxonomy): domain Eukaryota; kingdom Metazoa; phylum Chordata; class Amphibia; order Caudata; family Salamandridae; genus Lissotriton; species Lissotriton vulgaris. The sequence goes on along the minus strand of NC_141700.1, from coordinate 140,513,891 downwards.
GCCAAACATGTTTCGGGATTCCAATCCTCCCTTCTTCGGTGGCAACTGGCTCTGCATGTGAAAAGTGAGCAACATTTCTCGAGCACTTGGAATAATTAACATCACCTGCTAAGATAGGCGTGGCCCTTCGCAGAGCCTTCTGGTTGATGTAGTGCTGCGAAGTGTTTCCATGTGGGCGAGCTCATTCCTTCATGCTATAAACAAAAGTGTTCCCCTTGTGGGTTTGTGCGAAGTCCATGGGCTTGCCTGCCCCGCTTTTTAGGCATCAAACAGCAAACATGAGCCAAAACCCGTCCTGCACAGGCTTCAGCAAAATCCTTTCCAAGGTGAAAGCGCCCATGTATTTGGCGCTTGCACAGACCTGCGCTCGAGCAGTAGGCAGAACTCCACGGCTGGGCAACAGCCGTTATTTCAATTATACACACGAGCAGGTTCAGCCCCAAAAGAGTTCCACCACAAGGAAATGCGTGGTTTGCCAATTTAATTCAATGACTTGCAAGCAGGCAGCACAGTGGACAAAAGCATCAGTTCAATAAAAGCGCCAGTACAGTCAAAGCGCCAAACATGTTTCGGGATTCCAATCCTCCCTTCTTCGGTGGCAACTGGCTCTGCATGTGAAAAGTGAGCAACATTTCTCGAGCACTTGGAATAATTAACATCACCTGCTAAGATAGGCGTGGCCCTTCGCAGAGCCTTCTGGTTGATGTAGTGCTGCGAAGTGTTTCCATGTGGGCGAGCTCATTCCTTCATGCTATAAACAAAAGTGTTCCCCTTGTGGGTTTGTGCGAAGTCCATGGGCTTGCCTGCCCCGCTTTTTAGGCATCAAACAGCAAACATGAGCCAAAACCCGTCCTGCACAGGCTTCAGCAAAATCCTTTCCAAGGTGAAAGCGCCCATGTATTTGGCGCTTGCACAGACCTGCGCTCGAGCAGTAGGCAGAACTCCACGGCTGGGCAACAGCCGTTATTTCAATTATACACACGAGCAGGTTCAGCCCCAAAAGAGTTCCACCACAAGGAAATGCGTGGTTTGCCAATTTAATTCAATGACTTGCAAGCAGGCAGCACAGTGGACAAAAGCATCAGTTCAATAAAAGCGCCAGTACAGTCAAAGCGCCAAACATGTTTCGGGATTCCAATCCTCCCTTCTTCGGTGGCAACTGGCTCTGCATGTGAAAAGTGAGCAACATTTCTCGAGCACTTGGAATAATTAACATCACCTGCTAAGATAGGCGTGGCCCTTCGCAGAGCCTTCTGGTTGATGTAGTGCTGCGAAGTGTTTCCATGTGGGCGAGCTCATTCCTTCATGCTATAAACAAAAGTGTTCCCCTTGTGGGTTTGTGCGAAGTCCATGGGCTTGCCTGCCCCGCTTTTTAGGCATCAAACAGCAAACATGAGCCAAAACCCGTCCTGCACAGGCTTCAGCAAAATCCTTTCCAAGGTGAAAGCGCCCATGTATTTGGCGCTTGCACAGACCTGCGCTCGAGCAGTAGGCAGAACTCCACGGCTGGGCAACAGCCGTTATTTCAATTATACACACGAGCAGGTTCAGCCCCAAAAGAGTTCCACCACAAGGAAATGCGTGGTTTGCCAATTTAATTCAATGACTTGCAAGCAGGCAGCACAGTGGACAAAAGCATCAGTTCAATAAAAGCGCCAGTACAGTCAAAGCGCCAAACATGTTTCGGGATTCCAATCCTCCCTTCTTCGGTGGCAACTGGCTCTGCATGTGAAAAGTGAGCAACATTTCTTGAGCACTTGGAATAATTAACATCACCTGCTAAGATAGGCGTGGCCCTTCGCAGAGCCTTCTGGTTGATGTAGTGCTGCGAAGTGTTTCCATGTGGGCGAGCTCATTCCTTCATGCTATAAACAAAAGTGTTCCCCTTGTGGGTTTGTGCGAAGTCCATGGGCTTGCCTGCCCCGCTTTTTAGGCATCAAACAGCAAACATGAGCCAAAACCCGTCCTGCACAGGCTTCAGCAAAATCCTTTCCAAGGTGAAAGCGCCCATGTATTTGGCGCTTGCACAGACCTGCGCTCGAGCAGTAGGCAGAACTCCACGGCTGGGCAACAGCCGTTATTTCAATTATACACACGAGCAGGTTCAGCCCCAAAAGAGTTCCACCACAAGGAAATGCGTGGTTTGCCAATTTAATTCAATGACTTGCAAGCAGGCAGCACAGTGGACAAAAGCATCAGTTCAATAAAAGCGCCAGTACAGTCAAAGCGCCAAACATGTTTCGGGATTCCAATCCTCCCTTCTTCGGTGGCAACTGGCTCTGCATGTGAAAAGTGAGCAACATTTCTCGAGCACTTGGAATAATTAACATCACCTGCTAAGATAGGCGTGGCCCTTCGCAGAGCCTTCTGGTTGATGTAGTGCTGCGAAGTGTTTCCATGTGGGCGAGCTCATTCCTTCATGCTATAAACAAAAGTGTTCCCCTTGTGGGTTTGTGCGAAGTCCATGGGCTTGCCTGCCCCGCTTTTTAGGCATCAAACAGCAAACATGAGCCAAAACCCGTCCTGCACAGGCTTCAGCAAAATCCTTTCCAAGGTGAAAGCGCCCATGTATTTGGCGCTTGCACAGACCTGCGCTCGAGCAGTAGGCAGAACTCCACGGCTGGGCAACAGCCGTTATTTCAATTATACACACGAGCAGGTTCAGCCCCAAAAGAGTTCCACCACAAGGAAATGCGTGGTTTGCCAATTTAATTCAATGACTTGCAAGCAGGCAGCACAGTGGACAAAAGCATCAGTTCAATAAAAGCGCCAGTACAGTCAAAGCGCCAAACATGTTTCGGGATTCCAATCCTCCCTTCTTCGGTGGCAACTGGCTCTGCATGTGAAAAGTGAGCAACATTTCTCGAGCACTTGGAATAATTAACATCACCTGCTAAGATAGGCGTGGCCCTTCGCAGAGCCTTCTGGTTGATGTAGTGCTGCGAAGTGTTTCCATGTGGGCGAGCTCATTCCTTCATGCTATAAACAAAAGTGTTCCCCTTTTGTTTATAGCATGAAGGAATGAGCTCGCCCACATGGAAACACTTCGCAGCACTACATCAACCAGAAGGCTCTGCGAAGGGCCACGCCTATCTTAGCAGGTGATGTTAATTATTCCAAGTGCTCGAGAAATGTTGCTCACTTTTCACATGCAGAGCCAGTTGCCACCGAAGAAGGGAGGATTGGAATCCCGAAACATGTTTGGCGCTTTGACTGTACTGGCGCTTTTATTGAACTGATGCTTTTGTCCACTGTGCTGCCTGCTTGCAAGTCATTGAATTAAATTGGCAAACCACGCATTTCCTTGTGGTGGAACTCTTTTGGGGCTGAACCTGCTCGTGTGTATAATATATATATATATATATATATATATATATATATATATATATATATATATATATATATATATATATATATATATATATATATATTTATATATATATGTATATATATATATATATATGACATCCAAAGAACACCTCTGTGGGGTATCCCTCGTCTGGTGGGGGTGGCGCGCTGCCGGTGAGGTAACCGGTATTACCATATAACTCCAAAACGGCGTGCCAAGCGCGCACTCAGGTACACAAATCCACACCAGTCCACAGGTCTGTCAAAATAGGTAGGGTTTATTCACGCCATAAGCCCTACGTGACGCGTTTCGCACTCCATGAGTGCTTGTTCACACAAAATGCTCGTAAAGTTTGTCGTATTTACAGTGTGCATATAATAAACATAGACATAGGACTCACATATCAAAGTCATATTGTACGGGCGCCATCTTGTAGTGGGTATAATTAGTAACCATACCAAGAGTGGTACTATATCAAACTAAGAACATACTATCACAAATACGTCTTTGATAGCACGGCAGCCCATAAGAAAATATTGGACAAAAGCAATAAGATACATTGCACAAATATGAAAATCATTTTAGTGTCACAACTTGATTGTAGAAAATCTTAAGCTCAAGAATAAAGATATTAAAACTCATACTAAAGCTTGTAACGATGTGCCATAACCCTACGTTACATCGAGTGCTGTCCTCCAATCAAATTCAGGAGCATACAGCACGTGATCGGCATCGCGTACCCCAGATGGTTGCTATGGTGCCGCTGCCAGCTTTGCCGTACCACGTGATGTGAGGTAACATTTGTGTATGTATATATACAATAGAATCAATCCCCCTTAGTTAGTGGGTGAATACATGGCATAAAAAACAATTTGGCATAAAAAACAACAATTTCATGTCCCCTGGTTAGTGGGGGAGCTCTACGTGACAAAGAAAGTCCAGCTTATGTAGTTTGTTGGTGTTTCAGCACACGGTCTAAGAGCGAGCAATAAGTGAAGGGTCAACCACGGAACAACCCCGTTCCAAAATCCATAAGTGATAAAGTGCACAAAAATATAAACGTAAGAAAACATACTTCATCTGGAGGATGGAGAAGGTCAGAGTTGAAAAGTACTCGGTTACTGTAATCACAAGCCTGTGATACAGTCCTACTGTTTCAACCTGTGGGGATAAGAGTAAAGGTCTACATTCAGACTGAAAATGAACTCAAATCAATATAAAATAACATGAACGATATACAGTCATTAAAAACGACATTCATTCCTGATGTAAATGCACATTGTATTCCTCATCAAGATTGTGTCCATTCGGAAAACGTGTACAGAGACCAATGATGTATCTCGACTCTCGTTGTCTCAGTCTTAGAGCACGATTACCTCCCCTTGTGGAAAGAGTTACCTGTTCGACAACATAGTACTTGAGAAATTTGGCATTCGAGAAATGATGGCTTTCAAAATGCCTAGCAATGGGATACTGTTTGTCTTTATTGGTAATGGCTCTGGTGTGTTCAAGTATGCGTTGCTTGGCCATTTTCGTTGTGCTACCCACATACTTCAGTTCGCACGGACATACCAATACATACACCACAAACGTGGTAGTGCAAGTTAGAAATTGTTTTATGGTTTCCATTTTGTTGGTACTTGGATTCCAATATTCCTTCACCATGTGGCTATTTGCACATGCTTTGCAGTGACCACATGGGAAGAAACCGGGGAGATCTACCCCTCGTGGTACATTGTCACTGATCACGTTGTGTACTAGTAAGTCACTTAGACTGCGGCCCCTGCGATAAGTGATGCTAGGTCTTGCTGGTATCGTACTTCCTATGATGGGATCATTTTTGAGAATGTCCCAATTTTTTGTGATACTTTTCTTTATTTGTTTTTGATTGCCATTGTAGTCAAGGATGATGCGGGTAACATTGTTCTCATCTTGCCTTGTTTCATCTTCCCTTTTGTTGGTTAGTAGGTTCGCACGTTCTACTAACTTAACTTTCTCAATTGCTCTTTTAATGACCCAATTCGGGTAACCCTTGTTGGTGAAACGTTGGACCATAATCTTTTCTTCCTTGGTATAGTCTGCAATAGTGCTACAGTTGCGTTTGGCCCTGAGTAGCTCCCCATAAGGGATACTCCACTTAAGGGGTTCAGGGTGGCTACTCAGGGCATGCAGTAAGGTGTTTCCTGCTGTTTCTTTCCGAAATAGTACAGTAGTGATTTTATTGTCTTGAACTTTCACCTTGGTGTCCAAGTATTCAATCTCCTTATCACTGATGTTACTTGTGAGTGTGATGTTGTTGTTATTAGTATTCAGTTTGGAGATGAAATCAATGGCTAAGTTCTTGCTGCCCTTCCAAATCACAAAAATGTCATCTATGTATCTTAGCCACATAGTGACATTTTGGAAATCTTCCTGCAAATCCGATCTATTTCTGATGTCCTCCTCCCATGCCCCCATGAACAGATTGGCAAAGCTCGGGGCAAAGCATGTGCCCATCGCTGTGCCATGCAATTGGACATAGATGTCATCATGGAACAAGAAATAGTTGTTAACTAGACAGTATCTCATCATGTCTAGAATCATAGTCGTGTGTCCCAGATATTTGATGTTGCGTGTTTTCAGGAACCTAGCACAGGCCTCTATGCCTTGATTGTGTTCAATAGAGGTATATAGTGCGCTGACATCAAGTGTTATAAGCAGAAGATCCCTTTCCCATGTGATATCTTTGATTTTGTCAAGAAAATCTTTGGTGTCACGTACATAAGTCGGAAGATTTCTGACATATTCCTGTAGGAAATAGTCCACGTACCTGGAGATGTTTTCCAGTACGCTCCCTCTGGACGAGATGATGGGTCTGCCTGGGGGATTATTCTTGCACTTGTGTACCTTTGGAAGCAGATACAAAATCGGAAGGATTGGATAGTCACGTTTTAAATAGCAGTATTCCTCCCATTCAATCCAGCCTTTGTCTTTCCAATCAGACAGTTTGTCCCAGATTGAGGTGATACTTGCATTGTATTCCACTCTGTTACTTTTTCTATATGGCTTTTCATCCCTGAGTTGTCTCATCGCTTCCCCTATATACATTTCTTTGGGTAGGATAACAATATTACCGCCCTTGTCTGCTGGACGGATAATAATACTGTCATCTTCAGCTAGTTCTATCATGGCTGATTTTTCTGCCGATGTTAGATTGTGTTTAAACATTTTCATTTTTCTCTGCCAATTCTGGCTTCTATATTGGAGAAGCTCCTTCCCAACCATATCTTGAAAAGTGTCTATATTATCATGATATAGTTTAGGGGTAAATGTTGAACGGGGTTTGAAATTGGTTCTGGTGCTGTTATCATATTGTATCTCAAGAGCTTCCAAGATACGTTTAGTTTCCAGACTAATATCATGATCATCCAATTCTTCATTAATTTCTTCCAAAGCCAACAAGTTGTCTATATCCCCAATAATCAGGTTGTCTTGTGTTTCTCTAGTATCATTAGTACCAATATTCCTGCTTCTAGATGGTTTCAATACATGCCATTTCTTGAGCTTTAATTTGCGACAGAACTTAAATAAGTCAATTTTACTGTTCACATAGTTCATAGGTACAGAGGGACAAAATGAGAGACCTAAACAGAGAGTACGTTTGTCTTTCATACTAATGACTCTTGAGGAAAGGTTAATAATAGTACGGTTTACCTGGTCTTCATCCATACTTAATATTTCTAGTTTTGGCCCTTCTTGTTTCCCACTTAGCCTCTTGCTCTGTTTCCTCCTCTGTTTGAATTTCTTCCTCTTCTTGTTCCGGTACCTCTTGGTCTTCCTCTTGTGGGCGAGGGAGTTTGTTGATTTTTCGCCTGAAGACGTGCGGACGCCCTGGTTGCTTGACGGCTCTGATTCATGAGCCGATACATCTCTAAAAAATTGGGTTTTGACTTCATGGTTGCTCCTTCTGCCGCCATTCCACTACGTGAACTAGAGGTGCTCTCCACAGAATCTGAGTTCTCCGTCAACGACGTGCTTGTGTATTCGTCCTCATCATCTGGTTCTTCATTGCCGATTCCGTTGGTCTGATCTTCCCGTTGCATCTCATTGTAGAGATGATCGTATTTCTTTGCGTGTGTTAATATTCTTCCTGATTCATAGTCTCCACAATCCCTATGGAGCTTGTATTGCTTTCTCTTTTTGATATTCTTGAGCTTAAGATTTTCTACAATCAAGTTGTGACACTAAAATGATTTTCATATTTGTGCAATGTATCTTATTGCTTTTGTCCAATATTTTCTTATGGGCTGCCGTGCTATCAAAGACGTATTTGTGATAGTATGTTCTTAGTTTGATATAGTACCACTCTTGGTATGGTTACTAATTATACCCACTACAAGATGGCGCCCGTACAATATGACTTTGATATGTGAGTCCTATGTCTATGTTTATTATATGCACACGGTAAATACGACAAACTTTACGAGCATTTTGTGTGAACAAGCACTCATGGAGTGCGAAACGCGTCACGTAGGGCTTATGGCGTGAATAAACCCTACCTATTTTGACAGACCTGTGGACTGGTGTGGATTTGTGTACCTGAGTGCGCGCTTGGCACGCCGTTTTGGAGTTATATATATATATATATGTATATATATAGGTGTATTAGTGATGGAGTTGGTGTATGTGTCGGTGTATGGTTGACTGAGTGAATGTGTGTGTAGTCCTATGAATCAGTGAGTGGGTGCATAGGGTTCCCTAAACAATCTGGGTGCCCGTGCAACAATAGTACTACTAAGAGCACTTTGCACTTTATTCTTTTTTGTGCACTTTATAAAGATCCAAGAAGCAGATTTTTGATGCCCTTGTTAAAGAACATTCGCCCATGTACATATTTAGAGGGCTTCAGATATTTGCAATCAATGACTAATCCTGTTATTTGCACTCCAGCATTACATTTTATCAAATCAGCAATGGGCATTAGGAAACGATATGAAGTACAGTAACTAAGGGGGAATGAGGAAATGAGTTATGTTAAACAGGAACTAAACTCAATGGTAATTACTTCATCTACGTACAATTATGTTTTTAGCTTGTGTAGGAACTTTTATCTCTTTTATATTTTTAAAGAACAAAAGAATGTATTTTAAACTTGAAATGTGTATTTTAAACTTGGATTGTCTTTTTGGTTGAAACATTTATGGCTGTGTGCTGAATAAAGTTAGTTTGATGATAATAACTGACAATGTGTGAGTGGCTGTTTGGGTGAATGAGTGGATATATCATTGGATGTATTGGTTAGTGAGTTGGTAATGAGTGGCTGTATAGGTGAGTGTGTGCTTGTGTCAGTGACTGGACAGGTGAGTATGTATTAGTATCTGTATGAATAACTGAGTGTGTGTACAGGTGAGTAAGTAGATGTGTGGGCAACTCCATGAGTGAGTGAGTTGCTGTATGGATGTATGAGTGCATATATCAGTGGCTGTATTAGTGATGGAGTTGGAGTATGTGTGGCTGTATGGTTGACTGAGTGGATGTGTGTGTAGTCCTATGAATCAGTGAGTGGGTGCGTAAGTACGGGTATGGGTGTGTCAATAGTTTTCAGAATGGTAGCGTGGAAGTTGGAGTGTGTGTATGAAAGGTTATATTGGGGTGTGAGTGGGTGTGACAGAGATTCTGTGAATGATGTCATCAGTTATGTCATTTGAGATGTCATCAGTGATGTCACTGACCATGTCATGCAGGATGTAATCTGTGAGGTCATAAGCAGTGCATTGCGGGGGCGAGTTATGGTTAGCTCACCTGACTATAACTGCTACGTTTCTCTAGTTTTGTACGAGTGAAATGTCAGCCTAACTATAACGTACCTGTAACCGCTGATTTTTTCAGTGAATATTCTAAGGTTTAAAAAAAATTATATTTCCTAATTATAATGTCCCTGTAACCGTTGTTTTTTTGTGTGAATTTAACCAGTTTTGTAATATAAATTGGACCTCAATTTAACCCATAAATTCAATTTACAGCAGATGAAACGGGCCTATTCGCTAGAAAACGCAATGGCTTAGAAATCTGCTAGATGGCTACATTGACTTTATGACCACATTGATTGTGAAAGTTAATCACACCAAAACCTTTGCTATGGTTTGTGGAGAAAGAAATGCCAAAATAAGATCTTTTACCAACCAGGACAAACTGGTTGTGTGAATGAATGAATTCTCCTATCTCGGTGTTACTTTTGACTCGGGAACAACTTGGTCCCCATCTTTTGTTAAGGACCGGACACAGGCTTCAAACATCATGGGTTTTGTGCTCAACTTGGATTCCACCATCGCAAAGAAGCTTAATTTGCCTCTTTTCGAAGAGTATAGGAGGAAGTGTTTACCTGTGTTAACCTACGAGGCTGGTCTCTGGAGTTACAAAACTGTCAGTGGTCTGCAGGCTGAGGAGAATAGAGCCTGCAGACAGTTGCTTGGTCTTCCTACCAGCTCCCCCACCTTTGCTATCCATCAGGAGCTTAGTTTAGATTATGTGGAAGATCACAATAACCTGGCTGCATTACTATAATGGTGCTCAATTGGTGTAATCCTCACTTTTCATTTAACAGGGAGGTGATTGTCAACTGTTTGTCCTGCGAGATGGGCCACTGTATAGCCTGGTGAATTAAATAATGCAAACTTGATCAAGTCTGGGCAGATCCTCCGTTATCTCTGACCCACACAAATTTTCCCAAATCTCTTGGATCAAGGAAGCTGGAAAGGGAGGCGGTGACGTTGCCCGAGGTCTTAGATCTGGAATATGTTTTAATTCAAACCACCTTTGGCCTGGAGCCATGCTTGGATTTTGTGGTTAGCATGTGGGACAGGACCCTGCTAACTAGATTCGGAAAGGTGTGCATTAGATTGCATGTTTGTTTTCTCCTTGGGCAGTATGATAATTCGTCCATACTCGTCTGTCTATGTGAAGAAAGATCCCCCCAGAGTCTCCTTCACATTTCCCTTTTTGTATGTTGTACCGTCTTCTTTATACCATTACCTTTCTAATCCCCATCCAGAGCGTTCGGGTTTGTCCAAGTGCAAACAAGCATTATTGTATTTACAATTGTTGAGCACATCTGAAATTTGCCTTAGGGTATGTTCTTTTTTAATAACTGTGTAAGGATGTTCATGCTTTTCTGAAAGAGCGGCCTGGCCCACCCGGGGGACTTTTCTGAAAGAGGGAGGTGTGGTCCCATTTTTATGAAGTTTTATCTCTTATCTAGCTGCTTTTTTAACTAGCATGTTGAACGTTTTCTTTCTTTTGTGGCTGACATGGTTAGATGTGTATTATTAATTTTGTAGAATTATAAATTATACTTACTTTTATGAAAATGTCATGCTTGAATAAGGGTATTTGATTTGTTTTGACTCTAAAATCCCTTTTTGACTCCAGAGTTTTTATGAAACCCAGATCACTTCTGACTCAAGAGCTTCATGATCAAAAAGGCAAAGGCAAACACTGCCACAAGAAAGGGCCAGTTCGCCCAGGGAATCTGGCAACAATGATTTCTCTGAAGCCAAAGGTGGTGATGCTGTCATGCTGGCAAGAAGAGAAGTTGCCTTTTGGAATTTGTTCTTCAAAGTATTGTAGCGTCCGGCCTCCGCTTGATCATGCACCTGGGTCATCTCTTCAATCTCATCGAGATTATGGGTTTTCCTTAGCAACCGCCTTCGGAGTGTCTCAGAGTGACAACCATCATTGATTCGTAGTCGGATGGCATCCTCCGTTGAAAACGTGTCAAAGTTGCAATACCGAGACAGTCGGTGTAGTCTTGTTATGAATGTGCTCATCATTTCCTCCTTTTCTTGACGGGCCTGGTGAAAGATGTATCTTTCATAATCCACATTTCTTTTGTGTAAAAACTTTTTATTTAGCGCATCTCGCACTTTGTCATATGATCCTGTATCTGCTGTCGGCAATCAATTTTCTGACTTCTTTCCCAACAAGATTGCGCAACGTAATTAATTTATCTTCGTCTCCCGTGACTTTTGATCCTTTAACATAGTCCTCAAAATCCTCGAACCACTCCTGCCATCTGGGGCCCATGCTCCCTCCAGCTATCAGAGTCAGTGGTTCCGGGGGGCGCAGATGTGACACTCCGGTCACACTTGGCGCGGTCACTGCTGCACCGTCATTATTCCGGTTTGGTGAATTTGACATTTTCTGCACGTGTGTACTGGTGTCACTTTTCCACTTGCTTGTGTTTGTTGTTATTTCACTTTTGTATTTGCTCAGGCTTGTTTATTCTTCTTCTTGAATCGTGTTATTTCATTCTTGCACTAGCTCGTGCTGGTTTGTTATTTCACTTTTGCCAATGTTTGTTTTTGTCTTTGCCAAGGCTTGTTTGGTCCTTGCCAATGCTTGTTTGCTTGCTTTTCCAACGCTTGTTTATGCTCTTTGCCAATGCTTGTTTGCTTGCTTCTTGCTTTTGCCAATGCTTGTTTTGTATTTACCAAGGCTTGTTTGCTTGCCTCTTGTCTTTGCCAATGCTTGTTTGCTTGCTTTTCCAATGCTTGTTTATACTCTTTGCCAATGCTTGTTGATCCCTTACATTGCCTGACCTCAAAATGGCCGCTTGCAATCTGCACATAGGGGATGTCTCATTGGCTGCCTGATTCCAAGATGGCCGCCGCTAAGGAAATCTCGTTTTCCACGAGATTTCAACTTCATTCATTTCTTTCAGGCTCACTCGTCCACCGGGACTCACCGGCAGCTGGTCCTCACGATGAGCAGCGCTTCCACACGCTCCTGGGACCTCGGGGCGGCAGGTAAGATCGGGGTGGGCTCCTGATCTTCTTTTCTTCATATACTCGACGTGGCCTCGCGCATCCGGGGTGGGCACCCGAACCTAGCGCTCAGCTGCGCAATTCAACGAGGCACTTTTGGCGCTCAACAGCGCTCCGCTCTCTGGGGCTTCTCCCGCTTGCTCTCCACGCGATCAGCTGATCGCGGATCATCAGACATTCACCGCTGGCCAGACAATCTCGACGGCGGCGTTCTGCGCAGCACACGTGTCGCGATGGCGACTTTAACGTCGTGCTGTCCAGGGACGGGTCACTCGTCGTTGGGTTCAAAGTGGGTGGCAGACTGCAAATCCCATCCTCGTCGCCAGCTGTAGCGTCCGGCTTCACGTAATGACGCTGCACAGTAATTACTTTAGACAAGCTCTTTATTCACGTCTGGTCACATCCCCGTCCCTACTCTAACTGCCCTCTTCCTGTGTTCGCTCCTCCTCTTCCCCCAACCCCTTAGCTCCGCCAACGCCCAACTACTAGAATGCACACATCATTACATCTATGTTGGTCTTTAACGTTTGTTTATAAAACTGGAAAGTCAGTCTTGTCAATGTCTTTCCATTCTTCAGTAGCAGCCCTTTTTGGTGACCAGACAAAGAGTCAGTAGTGGGGGTGTAACATTGGGATCACTGACATAATATAGAATGCCAAAATATCGACCTACCAAAATATCGAGGTAAAAATATAGAATGGCAAAATATCGACCTCCTATCTCCAAACAGGTAAGTACAAAAATATCGAATCAAAAATATCGATGTAAAAAATATAGTTAGTCAAAATATCTAATTTTTTTAAATGCTTTAAATTAATTAAAAATTAATGAAATGATAAATATAATAAACTTAAACATACTTAAAATACTTAAATAACCTTAAAATTAATAAATAATTAATGTAAGTAAATAAAAAAGCATACAAATTGATTTGTTAATACATATATATATATATATATGCACTTCACAGTCCTGTTCCGCTGCCTCAAATCAGGACCAAGATCCAATCTGCCACAACGGATACCACAGGTACAGACCACTCCACAGCGCAAAGGTGAAATTCAAGATGGTTTATTCACACGGATTCGCCAGCATGACGCGTTTCGGTCACTACACGGTGACCTTGATCACATGACGAACAAAACCCATAATGATGCTTATAAAGGGTTACCAATCAACATGTAGGGCGGGAAAATGAAAGAAACTAAGAAAACACTAGATGCATATCATCCGAGAATGAAAACAGACCAAAAAAGAAAATAAATACACCTGATTAATTACCTTCTAGAAACTGATCACAATATTAATATGTACACTCTATGGACAATGTGTCAATTTAGAATCCAATTTTGTACTCATAAATGTACATTATATACAGGTAAATACATCAATATCGCTGTTTCCTAATATATACAAACACAGAACAGATTCAACATTCCAACTGTTTGAATGTCATATGATAATGCATAATCGTGTTAATTAATTACTTAACCCGCTCACATGACCATGCCGATTGGAATAAAAGACCCCTAACGTGACCACCTAGTGTAAAAAAAGGGGGACGAAAAAAGTCAAGGTGTAATCTGAACCAACCTGAGATTCAGATAATTAATCAAAATTGTGATTTATATGTGACTTGATTAATAATACCCATAACACACTGGTCAAAAAATATATAAAAAAGGGGAATGTTCATGCTCCACCATGTTATACCCTATTAGGAGGTTTACATGTACGGGGGTTAGAATAGAAAATCACCCAGGTCATCAATACTTAAAGTGACTCTAGTGCTCAGCAAATTGATACCCCATAAATATATACAACATATTGTATGATCAATCTCAATCATTAGAGATAACATTAGGACATAGTGCCCTAGATATAACATCCACAGGGATACCGTAACATATTAACCTGGAAATTCCTATTTAGATGGTACACACAATTTTATTTATTTTTTGGAGATTGAATCATATATTTACATCCAAATTATAATCAATGATGTGCCAAGACTGAAGGAGTACAGAAAAAAAGGGGGAAATGATCTATCGGTGGATGATAAGACACTCAGACAGTGATCACATACGCAGATAATGATATTGTATACAATGGCAATAATGGACAATGCAATCATCTCAGCTTCAAGATACACAGTATCAATATGTGTTACTCCCCAGATATAGAAGTAGCTGGTGATTGAAAATAAGGGGGGACTAAATGCTACTTGGAATAAGATCGGCGAGGCCAATAGTATTACCCAGATATTATAAAAAGCAGTGAAGGTCCTCCCCCGTATTAAGTCCATTAGGGATCCTTGTATCTAACAGTAAGATGTACCTACTTTCCAACTGTCTGAGGGATTTCTCCCTATTACCCCCTCTGATGCTTTTGGGGACTCCATCGATAATAAAATAGCTAAGATGATTTACATTTTTCTGATGTACTAGGCCGAAATGACGAGCCACAGGATATTTGTCATCTGCATTAACTATGGCCCTGAGATGCTGGAGTATTCGATTGAAGGCCTGTAGCTTAGTGCTACCAACGTACTTGAGCCCACAAGTACATTGGAGCACATAAACTACAAACTCGGACCGACAAGTAAAATGCCCCCTGATGGGAATGGGGGATACATCAAATGCAGTATTAAACTCCTTGGTGGAAACTCCAAATTTGCAGGCCCTACAAGATATGCACCTAAAGAAACCTGACTTTTCAAATAAGCCATCCTTTTGGGGATGACCTCTGGGCTAGATCTTACTAAGGCATCCCGCATCGAGGGTGCCCTCCTAAAAGTTAATAATGGCTCATCAGGTAATAAGGGTGCTATAGTGATGTCAGATTTTAATAGGGGCCAATGTTTTCTAAGGATACCTCTCAATTTTTTCTCCTCACTATTGAAAGTGGTGATCAAGCCCAATCTCTCAGGGACCTCAGATGTTATTACCTGTCTGGTTCTGATAGCTGTAGTTGATTTAAGATATTCTACTCGGTTGAGCTCATTAGCTTTTCTCATAGCCTCCCTGAGGGCCGTGGTCTGATAGCCCCTAGCCACAAATCTGTTAAATGCTTCTGTTTGGCACTTTATCAGGTCATCCTCAGAGCTACAAATCCTGTGAATACGCAGGAATTCCCCATAAGGGATGCTTTTCACGAGGTGACCTGGGTGCGCACTACCAGCGTGCAAAATAGAATTGCCTGCTGTAGGCTTTCTATGGAGTCTGGTCTGGAGTTTCCCGTTCTGGACATAGATCTCAACGTCCAGAAATTGAATTTTTTCCTTACTAATTTGAGATGTAAATTTAAGGTTGAGCTGGTTCTTATTAATCACTCTAACAAATTCAGTTGCTGAATCCACAGATCCCCTCCACACCATACAGACATCATCAATAAAGCGCCAAAAATGAGATATACTGTTTTGAAATTTGGCCTCCAGTGACCCCCTGAGGACATGTTCCTCCCACCACCCTACATGAAGACATGCATATGTGGGGGAAAAACATGCCCCCATGGCCACTCCTCTTAGCTGCTGGTAAACTTCTTTGTTATAAAGGAAGTAATTGTTGTTTAAACAGAGCTCTAACATTTTCAGCAGCATATTACTGTGTTGGCTAAAGGCAATGTCACGCTTGCTCAAAAAATATTTAACAGCATTCAGCCCATCATGGTGTGCTATGCTAGTATAGAGCGAGTCTATATCTAGCGCTATTAATACCGATTCATTGTCCCATAACACATCGTTAATTTTAGACAAAAAATGTCCAGTGTCCTTGATGTACGAAGGTAATGATTCCACAAATTCATGGAGAAAATGGTCTACATAGCGTGAAACTGACTCTAACAAGCTGCCCTGGGCCGAGATAATAGGATGGCCAGGCACTGGAGTTGCTTCTTTATGTATCTTCGGTATCAAATAGAAGAAAGGGGTTATAGGGAACTCATTTTTCAAAAAGGCAAGCTCCTGTTTACTCAAAAGACCCTCACGCCTCCATTCACATATATATATATACGTAATATTAATAAAAATATTGCAATATTTTTACCGTAGGATAGCGGAAAGGGTAAAATTTACTATTACCACTCCCGTGAGTGCAACAGTAGGGAAAGCGTTGGATAGCGTAGGGGTAAAAATTACTATTCCCACTCCAGAGAGTGCAACAGTAGGGAAAGCGTTGGATAGCGTAGGGGTAAAAAATACTATTCCAACTCCAGAGAGTGCAACAGTAGGGAAAGTGCTGGATAGCGTAGGGGTAAAAATTACTATTCCCACTCCAGAGAGTGCAACAGTAGGGAAAGCGTTGGATAGCGTAGTGGGAAAAATTACTATTCCCACTCCAGAGAGTGCAACAGTAGGGAAAGCGTTGGATAGTGTAGAGGTAAAAATTACTATTCCCACTCCAGAGAGTGCAACAGTAGGGAAAGCGCTGGATAGCGTAGGGGTAAAAATTACTATTCCCACTCCAGAGAGTGCAACAGTAGTGAAAGCGTTGGATAGCGTAGAGGTAAAAATTACTATTCCCACTCCAGAGAGTGCAACAGTAGGGAAAGCGTTGGATAGCGTAGGTGTAAAAATTACTATTCCAACTCCAGAGAGTGCAACAGTAGGGAAAGCACTGGATAGCGTAGGGGTAAAAATTACTATTCCCACTCCACAGAGTGCAACAGTAGGGAAAGCTTTGGATAGCGTAGGGGTAAAAATTACTATTCCCACTCCAGAGCGTGCAACAGTAGGGAAAGCGTTGGATAGCGTAGGGGTAAAAATTACTATTCCCATTCCAGAGAGTGCAACAGTAGGGAAAGCGTTGGATAGCGAAGGGGTAAAAATTATTATTCCCATTCCAGAGAGTGCAGTAGGGAAAGCGTTGGATAGCGTAGAGGTAAAAATTACTATTCCCACTCCAGAGAGTGCAACAGTAGGGAAAGCGTTAGATAGCGTAGGGGTAAAAATTACTATTCCAACTCCAGAGAGTGCAACAGTAGGGAAAGTGTTGGATAGCGTAGGGGTAAAAATTACTATTCCAACTCCAGAGAGTGCAACAGTAGGGAAAGCACTAGATAGCGTAGGGGTAAAAATTTCTATTCCCACTCCAGAGAGTGCAACAGTAGGGAAAGCGTTGGATAGCGTAGAGGTAAAAATGACTATTCCCACTCCAGAGAGTGCAACAGTAGGGAAAGCGTTGGATAGCGTAGGGGTAAAAATTACTATTCCAACTCCAGAGAGTGCAACAGTAGGGAAAGCGCTGGATAGCGTAGGGGTAAAAAATACTATTCCAACTCCAGAGAGTGCAACAGTAGGGAAAGTGCTGGATAGCGTAGGGGTAAAAATTACTATTCCCACTCCAGAGAGTGCAACAGTAGGGAAAGCGTTGGATAGCGTAGTGGGAAAAATTACTATTCCCACTCCAGAGAGTGCAACAGTAGGGAAAGCGTTGGATAGTGTAGAGGTAAAAATTACTATTCCCACTCCAGAGAGTGCAACAGTAGGGAAAGCGCTGGATAGCGTAGGGGTAAAAATTACTATTCCCACTCCAGAGAGTGCAACAGTAGGGAAAGTGTTGGATAGCGTAGAGGTAAAAATTACTATTCCCACTCCAGAGAGTGCAACAGTAGGGAAAGCGTTGGATAGCGTAGGTGTAAAAATTACTATTCCAACTCCAGAGAGTGCAACAGTAGGGAAAGCACTGGATAGCGTAGGGGTAAAAATTACTATTCCCACTCCACAGAGTGCAACAGTAGGGAAAGCTTTGGATAGCGTAGGGGTAAAAATTACTATTCCCACTCCAGAGCGTGCAACAGTAGGGAAAGCGTTGGATAGCGTAGGGGTAAAAATTACTATTCCCATTCCAGAGAGTGCAACAGTAGGGAATGCGTTGGATAGCGAAGGGGTAAAAATTATTATTCCCATTCCAGAGAGTGCAGTAGGGAAAGCGTTGGATAGCGTAGAGGTAAAAATTACTATTCCCACTCCAGAGAGTGCAACAGTAGGGAAAGCGTTAGATAGCGTAGGGGTAAAAATTACTATTCCAACTCCAGAGAGTGCAACAGTAGGGAAAGTGTTGGATAGCGTAGGGGTAAATATTACTATTCCAACTCCAGAGAGTGCAACAGTAGGGAAAGCACTAGATAGCGTAGGGGTAAAAATTTCTATTCCCACTCCAGAGAGTGCAACAGTAGGGAAAGCGTTGGATAGCGTAGAGGTAAAAATGACTATTCCAACTCCAGAGAGTGCAACAGTAGGGAAAGCGTTGGATAGCGTAGGGGTAAAAATTACTATTCCAACTCCAGAGAGTGCAACAGTAGGGAAAGCGCTGGATAGCGTAGGGGTAAAAAATACTATTCCAACTCCAGAGAGTGCAACAGTAGGGAAAGTGCTGGATAGCGTAGGGGTAAAAATTACTATTCCCACTCCAGAGAGTGCAACAGTAGGGAAAGCGTTGGATAGCGTAGTGGGAAAAATTACTATTCCCACTCCAGAGAGTGCAACAGTAGGGAAAGCGTTGGATAGTGTAGAGGTAAAAATTACTATTCCCACTCCAGAGAGTGCAACAGTAGGGAAAGCGCTGGATAGCGTAGGGGTAAAAATTACTATTCCCACTCCAGAGAGTGCAAAAGTAGGGAAAGCGTTGGATAGCGTAGAGGTAAAAATTACTATTCCCACTCCAGAGAGTGCAACAGTAGGGAAAGCGTTGGATAGCGTAGGTGTAAAAATTACTATTCCAACTCCAGAGAGTGCAACAGTAGGGAAAGCACTGGATAGCGTAGGGGTAAAAATTACTATTCCCACTCCACAGAGTGCAACAGTAGGGAAAGCTTTGGATAGCGTAGGGGTAAAAATTACTATGCCCACTCCAGAGCGTGCAACAGTAGGGAAAGCGTTGGATAGCGTAGGGGTAAAAATTACTATTCCCATTCCAGAGAGTGCAACAGTAGGGAAAGCGTTGGATAGCGAAGGGGTAAAAATTATTATTCCCATTCCAGAGAGTGCAACAGTAGGGAAAGCGTTGGATAGCGTAGAGGTAAAAATTACTATTCCCACTCCAGAGAGTGCAACAGTAGGGAAAGCGTTAGATAGCGTAGGGGTAAAAATTACTATTCCAACTCCAGAGAGTGCAACAGTAGGGAAAGCGTTGGATAGCGTAGGTGTAAAAATTACTATTCCAACTCCAGAGAGTGCAACAGTAGGGAAAGCACTGGATAGCGTAGGGGTAAAAATTACTATTCCCACTCCACAGAGTGCAACAGTAGGGAAAGCTTTGGATAGCGTAGGGGTAAAAATTACTATTCCCACTCCAGAGAGTGCAACAGTAGGGAAAGCGTTGGATAGCGTAGGGGTAAAAATTACTATTCCCATTCCAGAGAGTGCAACAGTAGGGAAAGCGTTGGATAGCGAAGGGGTAAAAATTATTATTCCCATTCCAGAGAGTGCAACAGTAGGGAAAGCGTTGGATAGCGTAGAGGTAAAAATTACTATTCCCACTCCAGAGAGTGCAACAGTAGGGAAAGCGTTAGATAGCGTAGGGGTAAAAATTACTATTCCAACTCCAGAGAGTGCAACAGTAGGGAAAGTGTTGGATAGCGTAGGGGTAAAAATTACTATTCCAACTCCAGAGAGTGCAACAGTAGGGAAAGCACTAGATAGCGTAGGGGTAAAAATTACTATTCCCACTCCAGAGAGTGCAACAGTAGGGAAAGCGTTGGATAGCGTAGAGGTAAAAATGACTATTCCCACTCCAGAGAGTGCAACAGTAGGGAAAGCGTTGGATAGCGTAGGGGTAAAAATTACTATTCCAACTCCAGAGAGTGCAACAGTAGGGAAAGCGCTGGATAGCGTAGGGGTAAAAATTACTATTCCCACTCCACAGAGTGCAACAGTAGGGAAAGCGTTGGATAGCGTAGGGGTAAAAATTACTATTCCCACTCCAGAGAGTGCAACAGTACGGAAAGCATTGGATAGCGTAGGGGTAAAAATTACTATTCCCACTCCAGAGAGTGCAACAGTAGGGAAAGCGTTGGATAGCATAGGGGTAAAAATTACTATTCCCACTCCAGAGAGTGCAACAGTAGGGAAAGCGTTGGATAGCGTAGGGATAAAAATCTCTATTCCCACTCCAGAGAGTGCAACAGTAGGGAAAGAGTTGGATAGCGTAGAGGTAAAAATTACCACTCCCACTCCAGTGAATGCAACAGTAGGGAAAGCGTTGGATAGCGTAGGGGTAAAAATTACTATTCCCACTCCAGAGAGTGCAACAGTACGGAAAGCGTTGGATAGCGTAGGGGTAAAAATTACTATTTCCACTCCAGAGAGTGCAACAGTAGGGAACGCGTTGGATAGCATAGGGGTAAAAATTACTATTCCCACTCCAGAGAGTGCAACAGTAGGGAAAGCGTTGGATAGCGTAGGGATAAAAATCTCTATTCCCACTCCAGAGAGTGCAACAGTAGGGAAAGAGTTGGATAGCGTAGAGGTAAAAATTACCATTCCCACTCCAGTGAGTGCAACAGTAGGGAAAGCATTGGATAGCAGGAGGGTAAAAAATACTATACCCACTCCAGTGAGTGCAACAGTAGGGAAATAAATACTTCATATATAAATAAAAATTAAATAAATAATAATACCAATTACAAATTAATTAAAACACTTAACACTTTTATATAATATATTAATTAATCAATTAAAAATGCAAATAAAAATTAAGTAATAAAAACAATTACCTACTAATACAAATTATTTACCAATTAACAATAAATTAATTAACAATTAGATAATAATTAAAAATGTGATAAAATAAAAAAAATTATTTAAAAATAGAATTACTAACAATTAAATTACTCCCCACCCTATTCCCCTATAAACCCACAACCCACAATAGAAACTTAATTAATAAAATAAACATAATTATCAATTAATAAATTAATTAAAATTAATTACCCATTATATTTTAATTAATTACCAATTAATAAATAATTACCAATTATTTCACAATAAATACAAATAAATAAATTAACATGTTAAATTATTTATAATTAAATAACTTCCCACCCTATTCCCCTATAAACCCACAACCTTTACTGAAAAAACATTACTAAAATTAACATATTTATTAAATAATCTATTACTTTTAATTAATTACCAATTATATTTGAATTAATTACCAATAATAATTAATTATTAATTAATTCGAAAATAAATACCAATAAATAAATTAACATATTTAATTAATTATAATTAAATTACTTCCCAGCCTATTACCCCATAAACCCACAACCCACTACAGAAAATAAATTACTAAAATTAACATAATTATCAATAAATCAATTAATTAAAAATAATTACCAATTATATTTTAATTAATTACCAAGTAATAATTAATTAACAATTAATTCAAAATAAATACCAATAAATAAATTAACATATTTAATTAATTATAATTAAATTACTTCCCACCCTATTCCCCTACAAACCCACAACCCGCTACAGAATTATATTACGCAAAAATGAAATACCATAAAAATTATTAATTAATAGAAATAATAAAATAAATACACACTTTTCAAACATATACTAACATAAAAAACACTTTAAAAATTGATATTAACTTACTTACCTCAAATTCGATGTCTATATTCTGTTCATTCTATATTTTTGTAGTCCATATTCTGTCCATTCGATATTATGTCCATTCTATATTTTTTAATTCGATATTAATGCTATCCTCTTCGATATTTTTGTAGTCTATATTCTGTCCAGTCGATATTGTGTCCATTCTATATTTTTTAATCGATATTAATGCAAATCGATAATAAAAACTCGATATTTTGACTGTGTACCGTCATATTGAACACAAATGTCATCTGTGATCTTCATTTTGGGTTCCCGAAATCACATCAGGTCGCAGCTGTGCAAGACCACCTCTTGCAGCCATCACCTGCTGAAGCTAAGAGTAAGATTCAGATAACATTTCATCTACTGCGTTGGCAACACTGTTATTTCTGTTACTATTGAGATTTCCTCTCTCCATGGTTACAAACAAATGAGTGGCTGAATAACCTGATCTCATTCCTGTGATAATAGGAAATTAATCAAGGCGTGAAATTGGCCAGGGAATGAACCAGCAGTTTGGACAATTACTTGACTAGGAAGACAGTGGGATTTAAGCTCTTAACCTCTGGCTGGAAGACTATGAAACCAAGGTATGCGAATAACTCAACCATAGGTGTAGCCCGTTTTAAAAGCCTGGCAGTGCATTGCATCTGAAAGAGAGGACCACACACCCTTGCCTGTCCTCACCAGTGCAGATTATGAGTTGTAACACAATATAAACAGAGGGTCTTTTTTGTAGGTTGCTAAAAGGGGTTGTCCACTGTCAGAAGTTTAGTACTTTGCCCCACTATGGCAGGGACTAAACTAAACCTCTTTGATATCTTGCCCCCCCCCCCTAACCAGGCAGATTGGAGGATCTCGTATATGTAAAAATACATCAGTCCCATTAATCGTGGGGTGAGCTGAATTCTGCTTTAATGCAGTTCAAAGACCAATAGGTGCTGCAATGCCGGACAAAAAGGCTCTGGCTGGACTGGATGTCAGCTGTGAGTTACAGCCCAGAAGAGGCTGCTGAGCAAAGCTGATCTGCAGCATCAGTGTTGAGCTGTTCGACCTCTAGAATGGTGTGTGAGGCCCGTATAAGTATAGACTGTGTATAAGTAGACTGAATGTCATGATTCAAGTTAGTGGTGAAGGTCTGTGTGTTCCAGTGCACAATAGGAGGTGGCTGAGGGTACTCCAGATTATCATGAGGCGCATTGCTGGAGATGGGCGCACATCGATGTAACGTAGTTAGCAGTCTAGTAGTTGGGTGGGCGGAGTTAGGCGGGGACCAAGGGAAGAGGAGGAGCGTTAGCAGGAAAGGGAAGATAGAATAGGGACGTGAATGAAGAAGGATGCAAGGAATAAAGAGCTGATAAAATATACACATCGTGTCTATCTTTCTTGAGTCAGGACACGACAACTGGCGACGAGGGTGGGATGAGCAGCTTGCTCTCTCAGTAAACCCAGAAACAGCATCCTGTCCCGGGGACACTGGTGAGGAACTGTCGCAGTTGCGACGTGCGCGTGTGCCCCAAAGAAGTTGCCGCCCAAAGAAGAGGCCAGCAGCGAATGTCCCCGCTCCGCGATGCAGCGATCGCGTGGAGCCGTGTGAAGGGAGCGCGGTCGAGCGCCAAAGAAGATTTTTTGAACTCGGCGCCGTTTCGTGCCCAAAAAGTGAGTGCGAGTCGGGGGTCGTGCGGGACCAACGACGAAGTCGGGAGCCCACCCCAGACTTCCTGAGGAGTCCTGGAGGCCACTACTGTCTGCAGTGGTGTGGAGAGCCGTGGGGACGTAGGGGGAAGTCGAGTACCCCGTGCCGAGAGCGCTGAGCGTCGGAGCTCACCCCCGATGCGTGGGGTTTGGCAAGCTAAAGATCGGGAGCTGATCCCGAGCTCACCTGCAGGTGCATGAAGGCGAGAGGCCCGAAGGTGATCAAAGGAAACCTGCTGCCCGCCAGGAAAGCTGCCGGTGAGTGCCGCATGAGCCCTGTGAGCCTGAAGAGTGGATGCAACTTCGATCCTCGTGGTGTCTGGGAATTTCAGAAAGGCGGCCATCTTGAAGTCAGGCTGTTGAAAGGGACACCCCTGTGCTGTTTGGGGGCGGCCATCTTGAAGTCAGGCGTGTCAGTTGGCGAACAAGCAGTGACACACAGAGACTACTGGAAACAAAACAAGCACAAGTTAATGCAGAACACTGATGCTAAACAAGCACAAGCAGCTGTAACAGCACAAACAAGCACGAGTTAATGCAAGACACTGATGCCAAGCAAGCACAAGCCACTGTAGCAGTACAAACAAGCACGAGTTAATGCAAGACACTAACGCTAAGCCAGCACAAGCAACTGTAGCAGTACAAATGAGCACGGGTTAATGCAAGGCAGAAATAACGAGTAAGACGCAACCGATCAGTTTGAGCACCTGTGAAGAAGGAACAATAAGTTAACCAGAGTCAAAGGAAAGAGCGAAGGGTATGTAATATCACGATGGTAACCCCAAACACCTCCCCACAATGAAATTAAGTCAAACCGGTCATCACGGGAGTGTCGCATCTGCGGCCACCGGAACCTTTAACACTGACCACGGGAGGGAGCATGGGCCCCAGATGGCACGAGTGGCTTGAGGACTTTGAAGACTACATTAAAGGGTCCAAGGTAACCGTTGATGAAGAGAAATTGATTGCCCTCCGCAATTTAGCGGGCCGAGAAATTAGTAAGATAATCAAAGATTTTCCTCCTGCAGACGTAGGAACTTACCACAAGGTGCGTGAGGCCTTGAACAAAAAATTCCTTCACAAAAGGAATGTTGACTATGAACGGCATGCATTTCATCAAGCACGCCAGGGAAAAGAGGAAGAAATGAGCACATTCATCACCCGGCTATGGCGATTATCGAGGCACTGCGAGTTTGATACCTTCTCGACAGATGCTGCCATAAAATCACAAATCATAGATGGGTGCCACTCGGAAACACTCCGGAGGCGGCTGCTGAGAAAACCTCATGAACTAGATGACATTGAAGAAATGACTCGCGTCTATGACCAGGCGGAAGAACACGCTACTAACATTGAAACTGGACGCAATGTAAGCCGTGAACAAGTGCTTCGGGTTCAAGCTAGCGGCGGCAGTCGTCGAAACTCAAAAGAAAAGCAATGGAGACCCAGGCTTTCATCTCGTCAAAGACACACTGAGCACAGGAGGCGAGACCCTGGGCGAAAGGAAAGGAGGCCGGAGAGGACAAAAAGATGTTATAGATGTGGATATGACTACCCACATGTCGATGCCTGCCCTGCCATGGGCCAGCGATGCAGAAGATGTGGGCGGACGAACCACTTTGAAGTGATGTGTGGGGAATATCAAAAGGAGAGGCGGAGCGGAACGATGAGGTCATCTCGCTCTGACACCAGAAAACATCACATAAGAGCAGTCCAGGACAAGCCGTTGTCGTCAGGGTCGTCACACTCCAGCCAGGAATCACGACGATCTAGATGGGAGCGGAGATCACCTTCCAGAGATTCTAGATCATCGTCCAGAGAGTCTGAATACACAGTGGAATATGTGAACATGATTGCTGACCCTGACCAACTCAAGAAATATCCACGTCTGGACATATGTGTAGGAAACCACGAGACCAAATTTGTGCTGGACTGCGGAGCTTCGTTGAACTACATTCCAGTCACGGAATATGAGAAGATGAAGCCTAAACCACCACTGACTCCTGCACACGTCCAAGTTTTCACCTGGATGGCCAAGAAGCCACTCCCTTGCTTGGGCAAATTTCCAACAACTCTCACGCATAAAACTGTGACCATACCAGCATTCATACACGTCATCCAAGGACCGGAAGCAGACTGCCTCCTCAGTCTCCCAACAACAGAACGCCTCCGACTTGTT
Source organism: Lissotriton vulgaris (assembly GCF_964263255.1). NCBI lineage: Eukaryota > Metazoa > Chordata > Amphibia > Caudata > Salamandridae > Lissotriton > Lissotriton vulgaris. The sequence goes on along the minus strand of NC_141700.1, from coordinate 140,488,265 downwards.
GGAATTCTCTTTAAGGTCAGTGATGACCCAGACATTATCAGTAAATTTCCCAGATTATTCCAAGGACTAGGGAAGATGAAAGGGTGCCAAATCCGTCTTCACATTAATGAACAGGTCAGACCAGTAGCACAACACCCTCGACGAGTCCCATTTCACCTCCAGCAAGCTGTGGATGATGAACTTCAAGAACTCCTGTCAGCGGACATCATTGAAAGGACGGACGGTCCGACTCCATGGGTGTCGCCGGTAGTTATTGTACCGAAGAAAGGCACTCCTGGCAAAGTGAGGCTGTGTGTTGACATGCGACTACCCAACACGGCTATAGAAAGGGAGCGTCATCCTGGGCCACATCTCAGCGACATGATCTCTGCACTTAATGGAGCGAGGGTGTTCTCAAAGCTTGATTTAAACAAAGGCTACCACCAGTTGGAGTTGGATGTCAAGTCTCGCTACATCACGACATTCGCGACCCATCTTGGACTATTCGGATACAAGTGATTGAGTTTTGGTGTCTCCTCGGCTGCAGAAATCTTTCAGGAGGCAATTCGACAAGTTATTCGTCACATCCCCAACACCTTGAACTATAGTGACGACATTCTGGTGTACGGGTCAGACGTTCGTGAGCATGACAATGCTCTTGATCGAACATGCCAGGCCCTACTGGAAGCTAACTTGACATTGAACAAAGATAAGCGTGAGTTCCACCAGTCCACTTTGACATTTTTCGGTGACATTTTCTCGGGTGTGGGGATGAAACCCGATCCAGACAAGATAACTGCTCTGAATGAGACCAAGAGCCCACAAGACGTTAGTGAAGTATGGTCATTCCTGGGCATGGCCAGCTACTGTGCTCGCTACATCAAAGACTATGCGACTATCAGCCACCCACTTTGGGCTCTCACGAAACAGAGCCAGCCGTTTGACTGGTCCTCTCAGTGTGAACAGGCATTCAGGGAGATCAAGCGGGCGGTGGAATCTGCCGATAACCTCTCATACTTTAGTCCTCGCCGGAAAACAGAGATTACAGTGGATGCCAGCCCGGTGGGGTTGGGGGCGATTCTGGCGCAATACGACAATGACTCTGATCAGAGACGAATAGTTGCCTATGCCAGTCGCAGTCTTTCAGACCCCGAAAAAGCATATTCACAACCTGAAAAGGAGAGTCTTGCGGTGGTATGGGCGTGCGAACATTTTCATGTCTTTATTTATGGCAAGCATTTTACCCTGATCACTGATCACCAGGCGTTGGTCACCATTTACAGTAACCCGAGATCCAAGATGCCTCCGAGAATCGAACGATGGGGTCTAAGATTACAGGAATATGCTTTCACAATCGTCCACAAACCGGGGAAGTCTGAGAACCCGGCAGACTACATGTCACGACACCCACTCACATTGTCTGAGTACAGGCCCTCCATTGCAGAGGAGTATATCCACTTCGTGGCGGATCAAGCTCTACCACCTGCCATTCCGATGGAAGTCATCCGGGAGGCCACTGCGCAAGATTTCGTCTTGCAGAAGGTGCTACGCCGGATTCAGGCTAACCGATGGAGACATGACTGTGAGGATGACGCCAGTGACCCGATTGCCAAGCAGGAAATGCAAGCCTTCCGACACGTCTGTGACGAACTGTCGGCCACCACAGATGGGTTGATACTGCGAGGTCAGCGGATTGTTATTCCCAGACAGCTCCGGCAAGGCGTCATCAACCTTGCCCATGAAGGCCACCGGGGCGTAGTGTCAACCAAACGAGCCCTCCGGGAACGGGTATGGTTTCCTCTTCTGGATCAGATGGTGGAGTCAACTCTGGAAGACTGTCATCAGTGTCAGCTAGTCAACCTGGGGGATCCTCCTGCTCCATTGCAAATGACCACTCTACCCAGCGGTGTGTGGCAAGAGCTCGCCATGGATTTTTACGGACCTTTACAATCTGGAAAATATGTTGTGGCCATAATTGATGAGTACTCACGATTCCCCATTGCTCAATTTGTGTCATCCACGAGTACCTCCAGCACCCTCAAAGTGTTGGATGAAGTGTTTGCAGCATGGGGTGTTCCCAAAGTGTTGAAAACAGACAATGGACCTCCGTTCAATGGACACGAGTTCAGTGCCTTTTCAAAGCATCTAGACTTCAAACACAGGAAAGTTACAACTCTATGGCCGCAGGCCAATGGCACCATTGAACGATTTATGGCCACCCTTAAAAAGACGTTCCAACAAGCCACGGCCGAAAAAAGGGATCTGCAAGCAGCCCTAAACGAGGTCCTTAGAGCGTACAGAACAACCCCTCACGCGACTACTGGAAAGTGTCCTGCAACACTAATGCTAGGGCGTCCCATAAGGAATCGCATCCCGACTTGGGAAGGAGCCCTGCGAGAGGTGTCACCTCTCCGCAGTCATCAAGAGGTGATGGCGACTGACAGCCGCAACAAAGACAAGATGAAATCATATGCAGACACAAAGAGGAGAGCAAGATCCCCGTCCTTGCGTGAAGGAGATTATGTCATTGTCAAACAAGAACAACAAAGAAAAACTGACTGTCGCTTTCGAGCTGAACCTTTGCTGATCACCCAGCAGAAAGGCACTATGATAACAGCAGAGTCTGATCAACGGCGGATCACCAGGAATGTCTCACACTTTAAAAGGTGCTCTCAGGACATGAAAGAGGCCTTAACAAAAATGGCTGGAGTGTCCGCCCCCGAGGAACATGATCACCCTGACCAAGAAAGTGGGGGTCAGGCTAGAGAACCTCCGGGGGACGCCATGACTGAAGCCGAAACTATGTCTACGCGGCCCCACCGAGATATCCAACGACCAAAAAGACTCATTGTAGAAATCTGAACCAGCTTATTGTTTTGTCGTTTTGTCAAGAAAGGGGGAGATGTAACGTAGGTAGCAGTCTAGTAGTTGGGTGGGCGGAGTTAGGCGGGGACCAAGGGAAGAGGAGGAGCATAAGCAGGAAAGGGCAGATAGAATAGGGGCGTGAATGAAGAAGGATGCAAGGAATAAAGAGCTGATAAAATATACACATCGTGTCTGTCTGTCTTGAGTCAGGACACGACAATCCCAGTCCTGAATCTAAGAGGTGATGCTATAGGTAGCGCTTGAAGAGCACCAATAGAGCCGTGTGTTAATCGCGCTGGTGGGGAAAAGGTAGGTGGACCAGATAGGGTGTTCCATAGCTGCCCGCCAGAGTTCATTCCTTTGTAGTGAAAAGGAGATGGAACAGTGAGAGGTGGGCTGGAGAGGTAGCAAAGGAGGGTATTTCCAACTGTATGATAAGATTATTAAATCTGTTTCTTTTATAAAATGCAACAACCCATCCAGAGTACTGGGAGGAGGATGACGGAGTTGTACTAACAAGAAGAAAGACAAGGGAAAAATGATCACATCTTACCAGCCACTGTTGATCACATTTTGAAAGGTTTCAATTGTGACAAAGTCAGTAATGGTGAAAAAGTCTTTAACATGGAGGTCTGTATTCAATAGGCAAGTTTTAGTGTGACACTGGCAGGCACGTGTAGCATACATGTGGTTTCTGAGAAATCAAGACTGTTCTAATCCTGACTGCACATGGAAACGAAGAGGCAGGGTTTTCAAAGTCCCTTCTAAACTTCACACTTTTTCCAACCTCAATGGAAGTGGAATAGTGTTCCAGCCGTAAGCTGGAGTCCTATGCCCAGGGGGATTTTCCTCCAAATCTTTCAAATTGACCTGGTCAGTTGGTTAGTAGAACTGAAGGAGCTCATCTTGCATTCCTTGATAGTTGGTAGGACTACAAGACTCTGCTCAAATAACCTCGAGTTCAGCTCAGGCTGGTCTGTAAACAATGCACAGATGGGAGCCAGTCTAGCAATTTAAGAGGACTGCTGATGTGACTACAGTGTAGTAAACCACAAATGTAAATTCAACAAGATTTTGACCCCAGTGCTGTTCACATCTTGCCTATAGATTTCTTAGAAAGCCCTATGGGAAGGTTGTTAAAGCGGTGCAAGTAAAATACCACTGCAGCATACTGCAAACCATCTATTCAAGGCACACTCCAGGGAAGGGGTTCCCTTTAACTGTTCGTTAGGCAGGAAAAGGAAAATTCTTTGATTGTATTTACATTTAATGAAAAGGTGGGATTGATGTTAAAGGCAACATCAGAGTTGCCGACCATTTCAACTAGCATTCTTCCCTAATAAAATTGATACTCCCATGTCACTGGGAGTGAGTTTGGCTCCTATGTTCTTCTCTACTTTCTTCTTGTTTTCAGCTATTTAGGCTTCCTTCTTGAAAACCAGTCTTTCCCAAATTAAATTATACCTAGTGTTGGACTTGGCCCTTTTTGCAGGGTCATCCCTGAACTTTTTGCCTTCCTCCTGTATTTGGTCTGACCTGTTTTTGTTGGTTTTAGGACTCTGGGCACTCTACCACTGCTGATCAGTGGTAAAGTGCATATGCTCTCCCTATTATAAATTGATGTATGGATTAGTGACTCCATGATTGGCTGATATGGTTTACTTGTCAGACCCTAGTACAGTGCACTGCTTGTGCCCAGGGCTTATAAACCAAATACTGCTAGTGGCCTTGCAGCACTGGTTGTGCCACCCTCAGAAGCAGCCTGTAAAGTGTGTCTCGGGTCTGCCATTGCAGAGCCTGTGTGCAGTCTGGTACTGCCATGCTGACTGGGCAAGTGCACCCACTTGCCAGTCCCTAAACTCTCTTTGGTTCCAGAATGAAGGAGGCCTTGTATCTCGTTCTCGGGACTCGATTTCCCAGATACCCGCAAGGGTAGCCTGGAAACACTGGATCTGGATTTCTCAGCAGGAGAAATGACAGAGTCTCGCAGTGCGTCTGCTGGGGGGTCGGCTTCCTTCGGCCCTTGCTGCTGCAGGGCGTCGGGCAAGTAGATATTCGATCTGCTCCAAACCACGGTGTTTTTGTTTAGGCAAATCAAGGCATATTTATACTTTGAAGGTGCCGAGTTTGACGCATGTTTGGACTTAATAATGTCACTCAAAGGCTCATTTCTTGGAAAACGCCGGGAGTTCTAGGAGAACTTAATATTCTAGCAGGGGGAAGTCCCGGGCTGCTGAAGGCGGGTTTTTCCAAGAAAACGTTGTTAATTCTTGGAGCTTAGTGGAAGTATCCATGCCGTATTTGGACTGTATGGTTTAGGCCAAATATGATAATGGTTTCTATGCCTATATAAGGAAATGTTAAAGTATACCTATATAAGGGCATGAATAGGGAAATTTATACTAGGGTCCGAGATTCATTTACAACAACGCATTGCACCGCATCTCAAGAAACGTCCTGCAACCCAGAAGAAGCGTGTCGCAGTCGTTGCATCTCTGAGTAAGGATGTCGCCACTGTAGCTGTCGCATTGCACTGCATCAAGAGAAGCGTCTCGCACCGAGGAAGAAGCGTGTCGCCGTCGCAGCTGCTGCAGTCGCATCTCTATGTAAGGATGTCACCGCTGTAGCTGTCGCATTGCACTGCATCACAAGAAGCGCCTCGCATCCATGGAGAAACATGCCGCCGTCGGAGCTGTTGTCATCACATCACTGAACAAGGGTGTTGCCACTGCAGTTGTCGCATCGAGCGGAAGCGTCTTGCATCGTCGAGGAAGAGTGTCGCCGCCAAAGCCGCTGTCGTCCCATCACTGAACAAGTGTTTCACCACTGCAGCTGACACATCGAGTCGAGACTTCTCGCAACATCGGAGAAGCATGCCGCATCAGGAAGAACTTGACGTCTTTATTTCTTTGCACCCGATCTTTGCGCATCTTCATCTCTGCAACACTTTAGTTGTGGAAGCGTGACGCATCGTAAGGTACATTGACTCAAAGTGTTGAATTTTAAGAACTAAAGAGAACTAAGCTAAAACTACAATTTTTAAGTACAGTATTGTGGACTTTTGTTATTTGTGGCAAGTCTATATAAAGAATACCTATTTTTTATATAAAACCTGTGTGGTGTCCATCTGTAGTGTTGTCACTTGATTACTGTATGTGCTCAAAAATGCTTTACACACTGCTTCTGAGATAAGTCTGTCTGCTCGTGCCAAGCTACCAAGGGGGTGAGCAGGGGTTATTTTAGGAGTGTACCCCCTTACCCTGACTAGAGGCAAGTGTCCCTGTTTGTCACAAGTACCTACCTGTGCCAACTAGAGACCCCAAATCTAACACCTAGTTTACTCATTAGGATAAAGAGATAACGTTCCTTTATGTTTTTATGGTAGCTTTATTTTAGTTGCTTTCCTAGTTACTAACAAAACAATAAAAGGAGAAAAAAACAATAAACTATGTATAGGAAGTGACAGATAAAGGCAATAACTGATGCCTTCACTCTCGGCATTGCTTTTGTTTTTCTAAAGCCTTCCTCATGTATAAAGGCAATTACTGATGGCTTCAATCTCAACATTTCTTTTGTTTTTCTAAAGCCTTCATGACTTGCTCTTAGTTATGCTTCTTTTCTTTCCTTTCTTGAATGAATGAAATGGGGTTTTGTAAAGCGCACTTCTACCCGGAGGCCTCGTAGCGCTAAGGACGGATGAGAGGTTACCGTCAGCCTGAGAAGTTACTGGAAGAGGAGTGTTTTCAGACGTTTGCGGAAATTGAGTAGGTCTGGTTCGCTACGTAGGGTGAGGGGCAGGGAATTCCATTCAGAGGCAGCGTTCCAGGAGAATGAACGGCCCCCCATTTAGCTTGTTTAATTTTTCTAGTTGAAGCCAGAAAGGTGGTGCTGGAGCGTAGGGATCTCGGGGGGTGGTATGGGATGACTAGGGAACAGATCATTGCAGGGCCTTTCTGCTACATAGCTTTATGGGCTATGCTCATCGCCTTGAATTGAATCCTGGTCTGTATGGGCAGCCAATGGAGTTTTCTCACGGCGGCTGACCCCGAGTGTCTTCGAGGTAGTCTGAGCAGTAGTCGTGCAGCCGAGTTCTGGGTGACCTGAAGTTTTTTGATGGAACTCACCGGAGCGCCCAGGAACAGGGCATTCCCGTAGTCGAGACGGGACAGGATGATAGCTTGCACCATGATCCTCCGAGCCTGAAACGGGAGGAGAGGCAGAATTTTCCTAAACAGTCCTTTGTCTGTGGTTTACATCCTCTTTAGATGAAAATCCTCCCAGTTATAGAATAGTGTTTTCCTGCTCTTAATGATATTTATTATAGAGCTTCTAAAAAGATATTTTTGTTCTATTGAGCAAAGTAATGACTGCAACCGTAGTTATCACACAACCTTTTTTCATATCTGTTATGGCAACAGCACAACTGCCACGGCTGTTTTATTGTAGAGGGCTTTATATCAGTTTATAATAGCTTTTTCAGCAAACAAAGAAGGCTTTTTGCCGCTGTCTGTATGGCCATAGATCCGTGAGATAATCCCTTTTAAATAAAGTTGTTTCCATATAAAAAATGGCACGTAAATGCAATGTGTGTAAACACATAAATAAATAATGAGGTCACTTTAAGAACTGAGCGCTAAGGAACAGTCACGTGATTGCTAGTCACGTTGATTACGTTTCCCACTTAAGATCTACGTCCGGCACGGCTCCTTGTTGTTTCGGGCTGTGGATGTGGACGTCTTAGGTTTTCACGGCGGGCAGTCGCCCGGAAGCAAGTAAGTTGATTGGAGTAACAGACCGGTTTTCGGCTTTTGCCGTTTACTTTCATTAGATCACTATGGCTTTTAAAAATCTCAATATTGAATTTCGAACTTGGTAGTTGACCGAACATCTTTTATTCACTTTTCTTCAGCTAACCAGCATTCCAAATCTCACGCTGCCGGATGGATTCTCTATGATATCCATCAATAGAGACTCTAGGGGAGGTGGCATAGCCGTTATTTATAGAACGCTATATTCCTGCTCCTTTCTGAAGGAAGACATCACGGGATGTGAGTGCGCTCGCTTCAAAATCACCACTAGCCCTCATTTCTCCCTTTCTGGCCTTTTCATTTACTGACCCCCGGGGCCCACCTCTAAATTCACGGAGGAACTCCTAGAGGCAGCCCATGCCCTGGTTGTGACCTCCGCTAATTTTACCATTCTGGGAGACCTCAATCTCCACTTTGACTCCACTTCGGATCCCATTATCAGAAACCTCCTGGCGGACCTAACAGCCCTACAGCTGATCCCTCTTATCCAGTCCACCACGCACTCTGCCGGTCACTTACTTGACCCTGTTTTTACCAATATCCCGGAGGCCAGAGCCGATCCACCCAAACCCATGGGTTGGACCGACCACTTCCTTATAAAATTTGTGATATCGGCCGACATCCAGCCCAATAAGGATCCGCCCCCCTCCTGTCTGAAGCGGCCCTGGCACAAACTCCAAAATAAGGATCTCTTCGCTATCTTAGGAGAACTCAACCTCGTAACCACCGATGACATTAATACGTCCTATGGCGCCTTTCAGGACTGGATCATCAAAGGACTCGATACCCTCATACCAGCCAAATGGACTAGAGGACGCAGCACCCCCTCTAACCCATGGTATAATGAAAATCTAAAACTCTTAAGAAAGGATTGCAAAGTAGCAGAACGCAACTGGAGAAAGGATTATAAGGACAAGGACAAAGTTCTCTACCTGTCCAAACTAAAATCATACCATAAAGCTATACGCACGGCCCGCGCATCCTTCTACGCCAAAGAAATCGACTCCAGCTCCAACCCTACGAAAACAATTTTTAAACTGGTTCAAAAGCTACAAAACCGTGGCAATCCTGCCTCGTGTATCTCTTCCACACAGCAGTGTGAGGACCTCGCCACCTTTTTTATTGAAAAGGTAAGGAAAATCTATAACACCTTCTCACAGAACCCCTCTGACTACATTAGTTCCTCCAACTCTCCCTTTAAAGGCACCAGACTTTCATGCCTACCTGAAATCTCCCATGGGGATCTAGCTAAACTCTGTAGAAAGGTTAAATCCGGCGCCCCCTTAGATCCCATGAGACCGGCTCAATTTCTAGAAGCACTGGACTTCTTTCTTCCATCCCTAGCCACACTCCTCAACCTCTCCTTTTCCTCGGCGATTGTTCCTACTTGCTGGAAACAAGCATGGGTTACCCCCATTATCAAAAAACTGACCCTAGACCCCACAAAGCCAGAGAACTATAGGCCCATCTCACTGCTCCCCTGGGTGTCCAAACTAGCAGAAACCCATGCTAACACCGTACTATCAGACCATATGGCCCAAAATAACATCCTGGACCCTTCCCAGCACGGGTTCAGGCCAGGGCATAGTACGGAGTCCGCCCTTCTATCCACCACCGAACATCTTCGGAAGGTATTAGATGCCGATCAAAGTGCTGCGCTGATATTGCTCGATCTCAGCGCAGCCTTTGACACGGTTTCCCATAACATCCTGCTGAAACGCCTGGAAGATATAGGGATTAGTGACCTGGCCCTCGAATGGTTCCGCTCGTTCCTGACGGGCAGATCCTTCCGAGTCTCAGCACCCCCATTCACCTCCCGGTCTCACTGTATCGGCCAAGGAGTCCCGCAGGGTTCGGCACTCAGTCCATCCCTTTTTAACCTGTATGTGCAGCCCCTCGCGGCAGTGGCCAGAGAATGGGATCTCACGCTGGTGTCGTACGCCGACGACACACAGCTGGTGATTTCCCTCACCGAGGCCCCCTCAACCTCTGCCGCGAGATTCAGGGATGGACTGGCTGCAGTCGCCCATTGGATGACGGGTAACTGCTTACAACTGAATGCAGGGAAAACCGAGGTGCTGCTCCTTGGTAAGAACCCCAGCTGTTGGAGCGACCACTGGTGGCCTTCCTTGCTGGGCCCCATCCCTTCCCCTAAAACTTTGGTAAAAAACCTGGGAGTCTGGTTGGACTCATCGTTGAGCTACCAAACCCACACCAAAAGAGTGGCAGCTACGTGTGTGGGCCTGCTAAGAAGCCTCAACCCCATTCTTGGCTTCTTCGATCCCAAAACACGTCAGCTCATAGTCCAATCTATCATTCTCTCCCGGTTGGACTATGCTAGCGTCCTACTCTTAGGCGCTAACAAAGCTGAGACAACTAGGCTTCAACGAATTTAGAATTCTGCGGCCAGGGCTATAGTTGGCCTGCCAAGAAGATGCTCTGTTAGAGCAACCATACAAAGACTCCACTGGCTCCGAGTGGAAGCTAGAATCCAATTTAAGGCCCTCACCACTGCCTTCAAAATCCTCAAAACAGATGGCCCTGCACTCCTCCGTTTGCTTCTATTACCCTACACCCCCCAGCGCAATCTACGCTCCCTAGGTCAACATCTGGTAGTGGTTCCCCGCACGAAACTCTGCCGTGACGGGGGTCGCTCCTTCAGTGTCTTGGGAGCAAAACTTTGGAACTCCCTTCCCCCGAACATCCGTCGCCTTGACAATCTGTCCGCTTTCCGCAAGGCAATTAAAACCCATCTGTTCCCACTGCCTTAAGCCTTCGGCCTCCTCCCACCCCCCTCTCAGTAGGTTATGCTATGGTTTCTCAGCGCCGGGACGCCCCGTTGCTGGGGCAGCTGTCGCGCTTCAACAAACTCGTAACATAACATAACATACTCTGGGCATGAAGGATTCCCCCTGCCACAAGCCTAAGGGGCGCCTCCATGAATAATTAATTGTGAGTGTCTGAATCGGACATAATTCAATTCACTGATTCTCCCGTTTTGAAGGTGTGTTTATCATATCTATTTTAAACGAGCACTTTTTGGAATGTTAATTAATTACATGGCATGCCTCATGACACGTTTATAACGCAATACGTGGCACGTTGAGGTACAGACCCTACTGGCTAAATATTACGCCAGAAACGCTGCTGAGTCCACAGCAGAGTTTTGTACATAGGCAAAAGTTTTGCAATCACAATGGGTGAAATTGTCTGCCTAATGTGAACTAAGGGGACATATGAAAAGTTTTTTCGAGTCTTCAGAAAAACACTGATTGTTGGGGGAGGTTCTAGGGTGAGTGTGCGTCTCTTCAAATGACAAAATGTATTATGTTTGACCCTCCGAATGGGATGCTGTTTCTTGTTGTTTCGTTTATATTTTACAGATTCCCCCGTCTCTCACATCTTGGAGAGGCTGCATGAAACAACACCCGTGCAATTCTTACAATTAAGGTTGTAAAGTTTCTTTGTCCCACACCATTTGGTTTAGGCGCCTTAGCGTGCGCCAACCGCGGTGTGAGGACGTTTTTTTGGTCCTGATGAATGCTGAGCTGACTATTGGCTCATTAGCAGAAACATGTCAACCCTTTTCCTTTACTGATTTATAGGACTTTATGGTTCAAATTAACATAACCATTCACATGTCCGCTATTTCACTGGTTTTAATGGAGTTAGAACTACCCTCTTACTAAAAGAATGTTTCAGTATGGGGAGTAGTCCACACTCCTTTTAATTCACTCTTTTCACCACACTTTTGATACTATTCTTCCTATAAGGACCCAATGAAGACAACTGGCTACCGACCTTCAGTTGGTGCCTGAGGGTTCCTTTTTTCCCACAATGCATGCTTACTTTACCTCCCTACTGTCTTTGTACTTGTTTTGGTGGTAGAAACTAAACTACTCCATGACTTTTTTCCTCTTTTAAGCTATGTCGTCACTCTTTTGTTGATTGGAATCCATTACTGTTAAGGGGTACAAGAGTGGCCTTTTGACCCTTTCTCTCTTGTTGATTGCATTACCAGGTAAGTTCACCTCCTGTTTCTCCACCCCTCCTTGCCGCATCCCAGAAACAATACAGTACCCGTTGCTGCTTTCTAACACCAAATAACTCATTACCATTTATAAGGAGTTTACTCTGGTCATACAGTCAGACATCTACAAGATGTTGACCCCTTTCAATAAATAACTTTCCATAGCCATTTTGTTATTTGTTATTCTTGTTCCTCAGCCATGACCCAGGTAGAACTTTATGTGGTCAACAGGACCAGCTCTGGGATTTTATGGTTACCACACAAACCGCTCTTTGGTGCACAATTCCACTGGTGGTAGCTGGACGGAAGAGCTGCCCTATATTGGTTGGATGTCCGGAGTTACTCATTAAAGACTAAAAAGAATTAGCTTGGCTCCAGCTCTCCCTTGCATAACACTGGTGAAGAGTTGCCCTTAGTAAGGGGACAGGCATTCAAAAATAACTTCCCTATCTGATGCTCCATGTGATTAATTAGGATGTTGGTTGAGGAGGTTGTAAGCCCTCTTCATTCAACAGACACAATCTTGGCAGGGTGAACCACAAAAGTCACTAAATTAACCTGTGCTTAGCCCTCTGGTAGCTTGGCACAAAAGCAGTGAGGCTTAACTTAAAGACAAAGTGTAAAGTATTTATGAAACTCTTAAACACTAATAGAGTGAAAACTCAACACAAGAAAAGTACCACACCAATTTCGAAAAATAGAGTAAAATTGGGTATTTGGTCATGCAAGACCAGGTGAAAGTCACAAGTACAGGCCGACCGCAATGGAGCGCAGGCCAGATACAGGGGCCATGTTAGTCCCACTGAAAAACTTACCTCCAAAAGTCCAGTGCAAAGAGCCCAGTTTGGGTTTGAGGAGTACCCAGGACACAGGGAACGTTTAGCTGATGGTCGCCACTGTAGAGCGCAGAGCAGGCTAGGCTTCGAGGATGGTTATCACTGTAACACGACGATCCTGTCGGGCATCGTGGCTGGGGATTCGCGTTGGCAGTCACCACAGGCTGCCGATGCTGTAGCATGAGGTGCAGATCTCGTGTTGCTGGTCGTCGCTGGTAGTCGCTGTAGAGGAAAGAGTCGGATTCACCAGAGCTGCACATTGTATGTTGGCATAGGCAGCACGATCTTGGCACAAACTGGCTCGTTTGTGGTCGTGAAGAGCCCAAAATGTCAGAATTTCTCCTTTCTTATAGAAGGAACTTAACGTATTCCACACCAAGGGTCTGAGACTTAGGAGGTACCTCTTGGGGATCGGGGACTCACTCCAGCAGAGGTCAGCAACAGTCAGGTAGGTTCAGTTGCAGGTCCAGTGCAGCAGATCATGTGGGCAGTTGCAGGGAGACCCCACTAGAGCTTGTCGTGTCCCTGTACCTCACAACAGTAGGCCAGGTAACCATACCTTGGAGTCACTCAGGTAGCCTAGGATGAATGGTGAAGGTCCAGTCTTCCTTCTGAGGCAGCAGGGCATGCCTCAGGCAGGGAAGTCCTCTGGCAGCAGGCCAGTCCTTCTGTGATATCCACAGGTCCAGGAGTGCACTGCAGAGTAGATCTGAGGGTCCCATTTATATACCTGGTGCTCCCTTTGAAAGGGGAGTAGCTTCTGCTGTTTTTCCCCCACAGAAGTGTCTGTTTTTTCTGCCTCAGGGCCCTGGTCCCAATCTGTCTGGGATACAATAAGTTAGAGTGAAGTCCTTTGTGTGTGAGCTGAGACAGGGTCTTCGAAGTGCAAGTGTGGCATGTCTGTCCCACTCATCAAATCAGGATGGGCCATCCGGCCAACACCCAGACCCTCCAATGTGATACTATTTGGGAGGAATACACAAAGGCAAAATGCAAACTACGCTCCGTTATGTGACCCAGGAAGCAGGCTGCAGGAACCAAATGGTTAGTACGGGAAAATGCCAACTTTTTAAAAGTGGCATTTTCAAAATGTTGACACAAAAAATCCAACTTTATCATTAAAGAGAGTTTTAAATTACAATTCCTTAGACACCAAACATCTGCTCCAATACAAAAGCTATCATTGTAAAATGTAATAAAGTAACCCAATGTTGTCCTATGGGAGAGGTAGGCCTTGAAATAGTGAAAAACAAATTTGAGAGTTGTTCACTACCAGGACATGTAAAACTTAAATGTACAAATTTGTGTCTCAACAAACTGGTATTGGTAACATTGCCCCGTTTAGACCAAATGTAACCTGAATAAAGTTGGAGGGGTTAGACCCAAATAAAGTTTTAAACAATATTTTTACAAAATGTGGTACAGAGATTTCGTATTGCCTCAATGCAGATGTTAACCCCACCATGATGTTAACCAATTTCTGCAAAATTAATAGCATTATCGAAGAGATATTGACAGCCCTCATAGGAATAAAACTATACAAAACAGGGGATGGTTTAATAATACATGTACTCATGCTGCTAAGCAACTAAAACAGGACCTTAGTAATAGACGTAGGAATACAGAGTTAATCAAATATTTAAGATTTAACTATAAATCAGCCCTCACAAAGAGGAAAAGAGAGCTACAGGAGCAAGCGTGGGACAAATTATCAGTGGCAGCGGACACATCCAATAATAAGCTTTTCTGGGAAACTGTTAATTCACCTTTTCTAAATAATTATTCATTCCCGGAATTATTGGCTCACATTAGCTGTGAACAATGGGTGTTACATTTCTCTGGTATTTTTAACCCACCTGATTGTGATGCCTTTAGTCCCCATAGTCCAACACATTGTGAGTGGCCATTAATACCCCTAAACATTACTCTCGATGAGGTTAGGGTAGGATTAAATGGTTGTAATGGAGGAAAAGCCCCAGGCCCTGACGGGGTCCCTATAGACGTCTATAAACAGTACCAGATTTATGGGGCCCCATACTTACTAGAGTTTTTAACCTAGCAGTGACTGAGGGCACACCACCTACATGGGGTCAATCAGTCATTATCCCCATTTATAAAAAAGGGAATACATCGGAATCTAAAAACTACCACCCCATTTCACTTCTAGACTGATCAGTAAAAGTGATGAGTAGAGTTTTATTAGTAAGACTGGAGGAGTGGGTCACCGAGAAAGAGATTTTATCATCAGCACAATATGGTTTAGTAGAGGGCTATGTACAACAGAGCAATGTATTAACTTAGAGCTTTTAATAGGTAAATATACATGTGCAAAACAAGGGAGCCTGTATTTATGTTTTGCCGACCTCAGTAGTGCTTTTGATCTTGTTGACCATTCTATCCTTAACCTTGGAGCCCCAGAATCCCTCATCTTTGTTCCCATAAGGTTGTATGAGAGATTAACATCCTGCGTCCGGTATGGTCAACTGGTAAGTGCACCCCAAATCTCGAGGTCAAACGTGACATCCGCCATGGCTGTGTTCTAGCTCCATTGCTTTTAACTTTATTTATGAACGAGGTTGACACAGTCTTTAAGTCAGTGCAGGCGGATGCACCCCAAGTTTCAGGTCAAGCTATACCGGTTCTGCTTTATGCAGACAATGCGGTGCTCCTATCCAGAACCCCGTCGGACTACAGCGATTATTAGACAAGTTTAGAGCTTTTATTATCAGTAGAAAGTTGTTAATTAACAAAGCAAAAACATTCGCTATGGTATGTGGTTTAAAACCTAAGAAACAAAAAACCTTTTTTACAGACAGCACTAGAGTGGAAACGAATCACTGACAGAATATCGACAGTCAAAATATTGACTTACCAAAATATCGAGATAAAAATATAGAATGCCAGAATATCGACTTCCTATCTACAAACAGGTAAGTACAAAAATATTGACTCCAAAATATCGATAGGAAAAAATATAGACAGTCAAAATATCGAATTTTTTAAATATCTTAAAAGTAATTTAAAAGTAATATAATAATAAATATAATTAATTTAAACATACTTAAATAAACTTAAAATTAATAAATAATTAATGTAACTTAAAAAAAAACAATTTAAAACATATATATATGTATATATATATATATATATACATATTATTAACAAAACATATACAATATTTTTTCCATAGGATAGTGAGAGGGCTAAAATAACTATTCACACTCCAAAGAGTGCAACAGTAGGGAAAGCGTTGGATAGTGTAGGGGTAAAAATTACTATTCCCACTCCAGAGAGCGCAACAGTAGGGAAAGCGTTGGATAGCGTAAGGTTAAAAATTACTATTCCCACTCCAGTGAGCGCAACAGTAGGGAAAGCGTTGGATAGCGTAGGGGTAAAAATTACTATTCCCACTCCAGTGAGTGCAACAGTAGGGAAAGCGTTGGATAGCGTGGGGTAAAAATTACTATTCCAACTCCAGAGAGTGCAACAGTAGGGCAAGAGTTGGATAGTGAGAGGGTAAAAATTACTATGACCACTCCAGAGAGAGCAACAGTAGGGAAAGCGTTGGATAGCGTAGGGGTAAAAATTACTATTCCCACTCCAGAGAGCGCAACAGTAGGGAAAGCATTGGATAGCGTAGGGGTAAAAATAACTATTTCCACTCCAGAGAGTGCAACAGTAGGGAAAGTGTTGGATAGCGTAGGAGTAAAAATTACTATTCCCACTCCAGTGAGTGCAACAGTAGGGAATGCATTGGATAGCGTAGGGATAAAAATTACTATTCCTACTCCAGAAAGTACAACAGTAGGGAAAGCGTTGGATAGCGTAGGGATAAAAATTACTATTTCCACTCCAGTGAGTGCAACAGTAGGGAAAGTGTTGGATAGCGTAGGAGTAAAAATTACTATTCCCACTCCAGTGAGTGCAACGGTAGGGAAAGCGTTGGATAGCGTAGGGATAAAAATTACTATTCCTAGTCCAGAGAGTGCAACAGTAGGGAAAGCGTTGGATAGCGTAGAGATAAAAATTACTATTCCCACTCCAGTGACACTGCAACAGTAGGGAAAGCGTTGGATAGCGTAGGGGTAAAAATTACTATTCCAACTCCAGTGACACTGCAACAGTAGGGAAAGCGTTGGATAGCGTAGGGGTAAAAATTACTATTCCCACTCCAGTGACACTGCAACAGTAGGGAAAGCGTTGGATAGCGTAGGGGTAAAAATTACTATTCCAACTCCAGAGAGTGCAACAGTAGGGAAAGTGTTGGATAGCGTAGGGGTAAAAATTACTATTCCCACTCCAGTGAGTGCAACAGTAGGGAAAGCATTGGATAGCGTAGGGGTAAAAATTACTATTCCTACTCCAGAGAGTGCAGCAGTAGGGAAAGCGTTGGATAGCGTAGGGGTAAAAATTACTATTCCAACTCCAGAGAGTGCAACAGTAGGGAAAGCATTGGAAAGCATGGGGGTAAAAATTACTATTCCCACTCCAGTGAGTGCAACAGTAGGGAAAGCGTTTGATAGCGTAGGGGTAAAAATTACTATTCCCACTCCAGTGAGTGCAATAGTAGGGAAAGTAAATACTTCAAATATAAATATAAATAACATAAATATTAATACTAATTACAAAATAATTAAAATATTTTACAATTTTATAAAATATAATAATTAATCAATTAAAAGTACAAACAAAAATTAATAATAATAAAAAATTACCTACTAATACTAATTATTTACCAATTACCAATAAATTAATTTTCAATATAAAAATAAATAAAAATTAGACACAAAAAAATATTTAAAAAATGTAATTACTTACAATTAAATTACTTCCCAAACTATTGCCCTATAAACACACAACCCACTACAGAAAATATCATATTTATCAATTAATCAATTACAATACATTACAAATTATATTTTGATTAATTACCAATTAATAATTAATTAACAATTCATTCTAAATAAATACCAATAAATAAAATAACATATTTAATTAATTATAATTAAATTACTTCCCACCCTAATCCCCTATAAACCCACAACCCGCTACAGAAAATAAATTACTAAAATTAACATATTTATCAGTCAATTAAAATTAATTACAAATCATATTTTAATTATTTACCAATTAATAATTAATTAACAATTTATTCTAAATAAATACCAATAAATAAAATAACATATTTAATTAATTATAATTAAAGTACTTCCCACCCTATTCCCCTATAAACCCACAACCTGCTACAGAAATTAAATTACTAAAATTAACATATTTATCAATTAATCAAATAAAATTAATTACCAATTATATTTTAATAATTACCAATTAATAATTAATTAACAATTAATTCTAAATAAATACCAATAAATAAAATAACATATTTAATTAATTATAATTAAATTACTTCCCACCCTATTCACCTATAAACCCACAACCTGCTACAGAATTATATTACACAAAAATTAAAAATGAATATTAACTTACCTTAAATTCGATATTTTTGTTGTCTATATTATGTCTAGTCGATATTATGTCCATTCTATATTTTTGATTCGATATTATGTCCATTCTATTCGATATTAAAATTTTCTAGTCGATATTTTGGTAGTCTATTTTATGTCTAGCCGATATTATGTCTATTCTATATTTTTTACTCGATATTATGTCTAGTCGATAATTAAAACTCGATATTTTGACTCTATACCAGTGGGAACAGTTAATAATTTCTGCTATTTGGGAATAACTTTTTCAGGCAAGGGTAACTGGTCGCACAAGTTAACTAATATTTGTACAAAGATGCTAAAGAGTGCACATGGAGTCTTCCGATTTACATCCAAATTGGGAGACCGCTGTATTAAGGACACAATAGATGTTTATAAGGCCAGATAAGCTTCCATTGCATTATATGGAGCTGGGGTATGGGGTCACACTACAAGTCCGGCATTACAACTAGAGGAAAATTCTTTCCTAAAACACCCGTTATGTTTGCTCCAGTCCGCATCTATCGAGATAGTGCACAAAGAAGTTTGAATAAGATACTTATCAGACTTGAACGCTATGCAACCGTTAAATAACTGGAGATCTATCTGGGCCAAGGATGAGACAAAATTCACCCAGACAATTATCCAGGATTGGTTACAATTGGACAACAGTCTATCTATCCCCTGGATAAAATATGTTACGGATCTACATAATGAATTATTCAAGATTAAGATCTATGAAAGCCCAGTACATGTGATAGGTCTGTCTAAGCCGGAAATAAAGGGTATATTCCTGGCCCATAAAATGAGATCTGTATGAGAACAGTTGGGAAGCGACTACATTCTTGTTTTACAAAACAATTGTAGATAGTGGTGGTTTTCAAGGCTATTTGTCTTTAGTCACTAAACCTTCACATCGCTTTGTATTAACAAGGCTGAGACTAGGAACTGTTCATCACTTAGTTGCCTTCCCTGGAATGAAAATGCGGCCCATAACTAAGGGTGGGCGTAGTAGGAGAAGTGGGGCTACGCGAAGCTACGATAAGTGGGCGAGAAACTACGCCCACCTACGCACTTCGCGTAGCCCCACTACGCGCCACCCGCCTCCCTCCCGCCCTCCCTAAATACTTAAATTACCTTTTAAAAATGAATAAAAACCACTTACCTTGTTCTCTGCGTCCCCCGGGGCACCCTCTCGTAATTGCCCCACCATCTTGGATACTAATGCGCATGCGCGGCCGCCTGCGCATGCGCATTTCTCGTGAGAAATGCGCATGCGCGGGCGGCCGCGCATGCGCATTAGTATCCGAGACGGCGGCACGATTACAAGAGGGAGCCCCGGGGACGCAGCGGACAAGGTAAGTGGTTTTTATTCATTTTTAAAAGGTAATTTAAGTATTTAGGGAGGGCGGGAGGGAGGCGGGTGGCGGGCAACTTCGCTACGCCCACAGAGTGGGCGTAGTGTTGCCTGCTACGCCTAATTCGCAAAGGGCGAAATAGGCAACACTACGCCCACTCCGTGGGCTTAGCGAAGTACTTAGCCCAGGGTTACCCATAACCCTATGACCACTGCGATGAGCATTCCAAACGGAGCACTGCGCACTTTCTACTCTTCTGTGATTTCTATTTATTTTTCAGACGCATCTATTTAAAGCCATTGTTCAAGAAACACAATGTAAGAACAACTAACGCTGCTATGAATGCACTAATTGCACTAAATGACCGGGAGATATGTTTTTATGTTGCGTTATTTATTTTAAAATCAATTAATTTGAGTAAAAGAATTTTGATTCCTATCTGATTTTATTGTAATTAACTAATTGGATTGTTTCTGTGTAACTATACATGTTTATTTGCAAAAAGATTTTGTTTTGTCTGTATATATATATATATATATATATATATATATATATATACAGTCCAAATCCCCTTCACCTGGAAGAAGAAAAAGCCACACATAGGTAACCTGGTCCAGCACACTTTATTGCACGGCTTTCTGGCATGACGCGTTTCGTAATAAAACTTTTTCAAATGCCTTCAATCCTTGAATGCTCGCCAATGTCCACCTTTTAAACAAAATGTCTTGCTGCGATTGGCTGCTGACACCTGACAGGTACTAGGGAGTATCCCAAAACTCGGCACTCCGGGTCTCAGGAACGGCAGTCACAAGGCGTCTCTACTGCCCCAGTGGCAGTACAGACGCCTCAGTGGCAGTACAGATCACCATTGGATAAATATATATATATATATATATATATATTTATGCAATGGTGGTTTAAACTGGAGCGCTCATCAGCGGGTGCATGCGAGGGATCAACCACAGGTCCGATAATCTTTTTTAACGCAAAAATGAAGCGCCGCACTCAGGAATCGTGGATAACTTGTTTATTCAGCAAACTCCCACAATCAGTCTGTCACACCGACGCGTTTCGGGCACACGCCCTTTCTCACGGTGGGTGGCACTACTTTTGCCTCTGTTATTAAGGGCTATGCGATTCAAATACCGTCCCATAGAATTCTGGGATCAGTAGTTCCTATACATGTATTATCACAAAGTGACACCTTATGTGACATGAATCAACATAATTATTAAACACAATTAAGACACATTATTGTCATACAACTGCACTTAGATTGCCTGTTTCATTTTAGTTCTAATTATAGGTATGGTACCAATTTATGTCAGTTATAATATATGGAACATGAGTGCAGTGGTATGAGAGCCGATTAGCTGTGTCACTTCCTTTATGATTAAATATCTTTTAGGTATAGTACCTATACGTTTAATAAACAAGTTATCCACAATTCCTAAATGCGGCGCTTCATTTTTGCGTAAAAAAAAAATATATATATATATATATATATATATTCACTGAAAAAAACCATAGGTTTCACACCAGTTATAGTTAGGAATTAGCATTTAAAAAACCTATTAAATTCACTGAAAAAACCATAGGTTTCACACCAGTTATAATTAGCTGGAAATTTTACTGATATAAAACCATTGAAATTCCCACGTTATAGTTAGTCGGACTCACTATAACTTGCGCGTGCAATGCACTGCTGATGACATCACATATTACATCACTCATGACATGGTCAGTGACATCACTCATGACATCACTGATGACACCATCCTTGTGACACAGTCACAGACCTCCTCTCAGTGTAAAGTAACCCTTGAGACACATATTCAAAAATAGAAACTG
The DNA here is from genome assembly GCF_964263255.1 of Lissotriton vulgaris. Taxonomy (NCBI): domain Eukaryota; kingdom Metazoa; phylum Chordata; class Amphibia; order Caudata; family Salamandridae; genus Lissotriton; species Lissotriton vulgaris. The sequence goes on along the minus strand of NC_141700.1, from coordinate 140,467,055 downwards.
AAATTTTTAAAAAATGGACATACCTATATCAGTTACAACAAGCAATTCTGTACTTCCACTATCTATGTACACATCCATTCATTCACCAACAGTTCTATATAGTCACTCATACATATACTCACTCATCATATGAAGAGATACACCTATACATCCTGTTACACACCGACATTCATCCAAAAGTTACTCACACACATATTCACACGTGCAAATAAACTATTGAACAACCATTTATTTGAATATAGAGTTATACACACACTTCCACCTTACTTCTATTGAAAATTACACATATTTATTCTCTTAAACAATCACTTATAGAAACACATACTTATTTAAACAGGAAATCTTACAATCTCTTACTCTCACATATACTCACTTATATACATCAATATTCATATATACTAGATTAAAACATATGTAGTTACTGATAAAGACACTAGTGAGACAGTCATTCACTCACTAACAAACACATATAGACACTCATCCACCCATACAGTCCTGTACATATGCTGTCTTCAAAACACATACAAACAAAGAGTCAGTCACTCATGCATCTATGTGCTAAGTAATACCCCCACCAAACCATATAGACACTCATACTGATACTAATAAAAATATCAAATAACCCATATACATACGCATGTAGCTACTTATCAACACATGTAGCCACTTATACACAAAGTGAAACACTAATATATGTATTTAAATATTTAAACATAACTCACTAATATTTATTTTTCAGAAAGACACATATTCACTGGATGGTGTCATCAGTGATGTCATGAGTGATGTCACTGACCATGTCATGAGTGGTGTAATATGTGATGTCATCAGCAGTGCATTGCACGCGCAAGTTATAGTGAGTCCGACTAACTATAACGTGGGAATTTCAATGGTTTTATATCAGTAAAATTTCCAGCTAACTATAACTGGTGTGAAACCTATGGTTTTTTCAGTGAATTTAATAGGTTTTTTAAATGCTAATTCCTAACTATAACTGGTGTGAAACCTATGGTTTTTTTCAGTGAATTTCAAAGTTTTTTTTAATGCTAATTCCTAACTATAAGTTTCACTTTATAAATAAGACTGTTAGCACTCTAGTTGTTCTTTTTAACACTCTGGTACATTCTGTCATTGGGCTACAGTTGGGCTACATCTAGTTGAATTTTGGGCTACATTTACAATTTTTGATCTCTGGTGGCCATCTTTGGGCCACATTGGGCTACTTTGGGCTACATTTGGGCTACATTTTGGCTCTAACATATATTAAGCCCAATGTAGCACAATACATATTTTTATAAAGTTAATTTTTTTACAAACCACTTCAGAATAGGGCTACCTGTCTCTACAATTATCCCATTTTTTTTTTTTTAATTTTTGGGGGGAGCGCTCCCGGAGCGCGCCCCGGAGTGCGCCCCGAAAAGCGTATTTCTGAAAAGCGCCCCCGGGCGCGCTCCGGGGAGCGTCTCGTAAGCGTCAATATCGCAAACGAAAACATGATCGTGACGTATCGCGTAGCCGCGACCGCGTGATACGCACGGCGTAAGCGCACCCGGAAGTACTCGAGCGAATACGATCGCACAACGTAAACTTCCGGCGCGCTTACGCTGCGCGACCCGGGCCGCGCCCCCGGGCGCGTAGCGTAAGCGCGTCGGGTCATGTGAGCAGAAAATAACACTTTTCATTGGTTCATAACAGTTTTAGTTTCATAATGATGAAGCCCCTGGTCTTGTGACCTGAAAATAACACTTCTCATTGGTTCAGGACAGTTTTTTTTTCTAAATGATGAAAGACCCCACCTTTTTTCCTTATTCTGACTTTGTCCTTTGACTGAGGAAGACCTGTTTGTTGCTCTCTCTACTTTTTTGCTCTAAATAATGGCTTCATTAGTAGCATCAGCTGGTGCATCTGCCCCACCACCACCACCACCACCACCAAGAGGACCAGCTCCAAATTATATTGGTGGTCAAGAACAGGAGGAGGAGGAAGAGGAAGAGGAGGAGGGGAGAAGAAGATGGCTGCCAGAAGAAAATACACCTTATAAACCCAAACCACACATTATTTGGCAGTTTTTTTCAATTCCAGAGGGGAAAAAAAAGGTGAATGCTCCCAAGGTGACTTGCCTCATCTGCAATGATGAACTTTCACGGGGCAACCCAAACAAGAAATATTCTTTTGGTAACTATACCATGATTCGGCACATGACAAGAAAGCATCCAAACAACTACTCTCGAGCAGAGTTCCGGGAACTGGCCAGTAACCTCCCCCAGTCATCAAGGACCCCCTCCCAAAGAAACCAACCCACTTCCTCGCAACCAGAAACATCTGAGGTGATGCCTTGCATTCAGCCGAGATTTGCTGATTTTAAAATTACTTGTACTGCTTGTGGCAAGCTTATCTCCTATGGGGAACAAAGTATTAAGCTCATCGTCCTTGCAGGTGATAATCACAAGTGCCCCAAAAAGAAATAATTTTTGGGGTTTTTTGTTTTTTTGCTCCAGTTGAGCCAGTTTCAATTCCCTTTTTTTGTTTCTCCCCCTAAAAAATACAAAAAAAAAATATAAAACTGTTTTGAAAAGCCAAAAAAAGTTCAAAAAGTTCAAAAAACACAAAAAAATATAAAACAACAAAAAGAAGAAAAAAAAAAGTTCTTTTTAGAACTACCTCCAATTTCTAAATAAAAACTTCATTTTTTTGAAAACTCTGTCATCTTTTTCCCTCATTTTACGCTCCCCGGTGCGCTACCTGGTGCGCGCACCGTGCGCTTCCCCCGCGCAAAACGAAAAAAAAAAAATATTTTAAATGCCCCGCGGGGCCCTTTTATAGCCCCCACATCAAACCTAGGGGGTCAAAGGGGTCTATCCCTGACGCCTTATGGTCAGTTCCCACTTTGTTTTAGCCGCCTCTTATGTCTCGATTTTACCGAGACACAAGATGGCGACCGCTCTGGACTGTTTGGAATGTTTACAGACACCCGAGAGCCAATCAGCTTTTCATGCGCACCTCGCGTATCGCGCCTGGAGCGCTCTCCGGTGCGCGCACCGGTGCGCTGCTATAGATATATATATTTTTTTGAACCTAAATTACTCAAAATCCACTGGAGCACATATCTTGAGACATAGCAAAGGCACATCGGGCTACCAGTCCCTACAATTTTGCCAAGTTTGGTGTAAATCCATTCAGCCGTTCGGGCTAAAAGTGAAATCGACCGCCCTATGGAAATTAACATGGGGAAAATGCGTTTTGGGACCCCCCTTTTATCTCGGCCCCCGCTTGACGAATCCCCCCCAAACTTTCAAGGAAGGACCGGAGCTCAACGAGGCCATTTTCAGGAAATTTTCAGGCAGATTCGTCAACCGGTGCCAAAGTTATTCCAAATAGAATTTTGAGATTTAACATTGAAAAAAATCCTAACTATAACTACCTACTGGCGACCGCCAGTAGGTATATATATATATATATATATATATATATATATATATATATATATATATATATATATATATATATATATATATATATATATATATATATATATATATATATATATATTCACTGAAAAACCCATAGGTTTCACACCAGTTATAGTTAGCTGGAAATTTTACTGTCATAAAACCATTGAAATTCCACATTATAGTTAGTTGGACTCACTATAACTTGCGCGTGTAATGCACTGCTGATGACATCACATATTACATCACTCATGACATGGTCAGTGACATCACTCATGACATCACTGATGACACCATCCAGTGAATGTGTGTCTTTCTGAAAAATAAATATGTTTTATATATGTATATGTAAAGGTCGATGGAAGAATAAATGTTAAAATAAGTGTCTTAATGGATGTTTTTAAAAAAAAAATGATTGGTTAACTGGCTTATTAAGTGTATCTTAGTGAATACATATAATAGCGAGTATTGTTTAAATATTTAAATATTTGTATCAGTGTTTCACTTTGTGTATAAGTGGCTGCATGGATTGGTGAGTAGCTACATGTGTGTGTATATGTGTTATTAGATGTCTTTTTTTGTATCAGTATGACTGTCTGTGTGGTTTGGTGGGGGTGTTACTTAGCATATAGATGCATCAATGACTGGCTCACTGTTTGTATGTGTTTTGAAGACAGCATATGTGCAGGACTGTATGGGTGGATGAGTGTGTATATGTGTGTGTTAGTGAATGAATGCCTGCCTCACTAGTGTCTTTATCAGTAATTACATATGTTTTAATATAGTATATGTGAGTATTTATGTATATAAGTGAGTATATGTGAGAGTGAGAGATTGTAAGAGTTCCTGTTTAAATAAGTATGTGTTTCTATAAGTGATTGTTTAAGAGAGTAAGTATGTGTAAGTTTCCTTAGAAGTAAGGTGGTAGTGTGTGCATATGCAAATAAATGGATGTTCAATAGTTTATTTGCATGTGTGAGTATGTGTGTGAGTAACTTTTGGATGACTGTCGGTGTGTAACAGGATGTATACGTGTTTCACTACATGAGATGAGTGAGTATATGTATGAGTGACTATATAGAACTGTTGGTGAAAGAGTGGATGTGTATATAGATGGTGGAATTACTGAATTGGTTGTTGTAACTGGTATGGGTATCTCCATTTTTTAAAATGTTTTAATTTATATTTTTCTTTTTGTGTTTCATGGGTTACATTACAGTGAAAGGAGGTCTGTCACTCTGTCACAAGGATGGTGTCATCAGTGATGTCATGAGTGATGTCACTGACCATGTCATGAGTGATGTAATATGTGACGTCATCAGCAGTGCATTACACGCGCAAGTTATAGTGAGTCCAACTAACTATAACGTGGAATTTCAATGGTTTTATGACAGTAAAATTTCCAGCTAACTATAACTGGTGTGAAACCTATGGTTTTTTCAGTGAATTTCATAGGTTTTTTAAATGCTAATTCCTAAATATAACTGGTGTGAAACCTATGGTTTTTTCAGTGAATTTCATATGTTTTTTTAATGCTAATTCCTAACTATAAGTCTCACTTTATAAGTAAGACTGTTAGAGCTCTAGTTGTTTAGAACACTCTGGTACATTCTGTCATTGGGCTACAGTTTGGCTACATCTGGCTGATATTTGGGCTTTTTTTTTGTTGTCTCTGGTGGCCATCTTTGGGCTACATTGGGCTACATTGGGCTACATTTGGGCTACATTTTGGCTCTAACATATATATAGCCCAATGTAGCACAATATATATTTTTTCAAAGTTAATTTTCGTAAAAACCACTTAAGAATACGGCTCCCAGTCCCTACAATTTTACCCAATTTTTTTATTTTTTATTTTTTGCTTTGGTGCGCTCCCGGTGCGCGCCCCGGGGAGCGCCCCGAAAAGCGTACTTTGAAAAAGCGCCCCGGGGCGCGCTCCGGGGAGCGTCCCGTAAGCGCCAATATCGCGAACGAAAACATGATCGTGACGTATCGCGTAGCGTGATACGCACGGCGCAAGAGCACCCGGAAGCACTCGTAAACTTCCGACGCGCTTACGCTACACGACCCGGAGCGCGCGTCGGGTCATGTGACCTGAAAATAACAATTTTCATTGGTTCATAATAGTTTTGGTTTCATAATGATGAAGCCTCTGGTCATGTGACCTGAAAATAACACTTTTCATTGGTTCAATTCTTTTTTTTTTCAAAAGGATGAAAGACCCCACCTTTTTTCCTTATTCTGACTTTGTCCTTTGACTTAGGAAGACCTGTTAGTAGCTCTTTCTACATTTTTGCTCAAAATAATGGCTTCAGTAGTAGCAGCAGCTGGTGCATCTGCACCACCACCACCACCACAACCACCAAAAGGACCTCCTCAAGATATCATTGGTGGTCTTCAAGAAGAGGAAGAGGAGGAGGAGGAAGAGGAGAGGACTTCAAGATGGCTTGAAGAACCCAATACCCCATACCAGCCCAAACCACACATTATTTGGGAGTTTTTTACTCTCCCAGAGGGGAAAAAAAAGTAAATGCACCCAAGGTCAATTGCAAAATTTGTGGCATGGAACTTTCCAGAGGAAACCCAAATAAAAAATATTCATTTGGAAACTACACAATGATACGCCACATGCAGCGCAAACATCCTGTGAACTATTCTGATGCAGAAATGAGGGAACTGGCCAGTAACCCTCCCCAATCAAGAACAAGAAGCTCAAAAAGGAAACAACCCACTGCGTCTGCACCAGAGGAAAATGAGACGATGCTGTGCATTCAGCCACGATTTGCAGATTTCCGAATTATCTGTAAATTTTGTGGGAAGACCATCTCCTACGGAGAACAGAGTGTAAAGCTCATCGTCCTTGCTGGGGACAACCATAAATGCCCCAATCAACCCTAATTTTTTTTTTTCTTTTAGTTTTTTGCTCCAGTTGAGCCATTTTCAATTCCCTGTTTTTTCGTTTTTCCCCATGAAAAATACAAAAAAAATCTAAAACTGTTCAGAAAATCCAAAAAAAGTACAAAATGTTCAAAAAACACAAAAAAATATAAAACAACAAAAAGAAGAAAAAAAACAGTTCTTTTTAGAACTACCTCCAATTTCTTTAAAAAGGCAACATTTTTTAAAAACTCTATCATTCATTTTTCCTCATGGTACGCTCCCCGGTCCGCTCCCCGGTGCGCGTACCGGGCACGCCCCCCGCGCCAAACCAACAAAAAAAATTATTTTTTGCCCCACGGGCCCTTTTAAAGCCCCCACATCAAACCTAGGGGGTCAGGGGGGATCTACCCTGCCCCCTTATGGTCATTTCCCCCTTTTTTTGGCCACCTCTTGTGTCTCGATACTACCGAGACACAAGATGGCGGCCGCTCCGGACTATTTCGAATGTTTACAGACACCCAAGAGCCAATCAGATTTCCGTGCGCACCTCGCGTGTCGCGCCCGGGGCGCTCCCCGGTGCGCGTACCGGGCGCGCTTACAGATATATATATTTTTAAATTACTCAAAATCCACTGGAGCACATATCTTGAGACATAGCAAAGGCACATCGGGCTACCAGTCCCTACAATTTTGCCAGATTTGGTTGAAATCCATTCAGCCGTTCGGGCTAAAAGTGAAATCGACCGCCCTATGGAAATTAACATGGGGAAAACACGTTTTGGGACCCCCCTTTTATCTCGGCCCCCACTTGACAAATCCCCCCCAAACTCTCAAGGAAGGACCGGAGCGCCGCGAGGCCATTTTGAGGAAATTTTCAGGCAGATTCGTCAACCGGCGCCAAAGTTATTCCAAATAGAATTTTGAGATTTAACATTGAAAAAAATCCTAACTATAACTACCTACTGGCGACCGCCAGTAGGTAATATATATATATATATATATATACATATATATATATATATCCTTTCCTTATTGTCAAATAATCACGCTCTCAGGAAATGACACCACAACCAGTAAGGAGTAGAAAAAGGTTGTTTACTTCACAACGCGTTTCACCACACACAGTGGCTTGCTCACGTGAGCAAATATATATAAACCCCAGATCTTCACCACTTCCGATGCTCAGTGAAATGAAGACAGGACCCCAGGCTGTCGCAAAGGCAGATTTATTAACCTCTCAACGGGCGACGCGTTTCGAGCAACGAGTGCTCTTGTTCATATATATATATATATATATATATATATATATATATATATATATATATATATATATATATATATATATATATATATATTGTTGCTTTTCTGGTTGTTGTAAATACCAAATAAAGCTTGCTGAACCGAACCAAACCGCCTTACAACCGAGTTCTAAACCAGGCTGTTAGCTACCTTGAGTAACCTCATCAGAACAGAAATATGGGGCTTGTTTGGAGCATATAATGACAACAGTCCAGGAGGACCACCAGAAACATTTGACACTGATCAATACCAATGGACTGAGATGCCAAGACATGACAAGAATTCTGGGCTAAAACAAGCCAAGTATTAGCAGGATGGAAATGAACATTAGTTTTAAAAAATAAAGTTTTTCCAACAGCTAAGACTGAATGCAGGTCTGTGAAATATTAGACTGATCTGCATAGGCAAGGTGCAAAGGAACACATTAAAAATTAAGCATATTTCTTAAGCAAATGAGGAAGACCATCTTCAAGGAAAAAGTTAACATATTGGTCCTTTTAAAATTTGAGCACAATATTCGCCAACAGAATCGTATTAAATAGAAACTGAAGCAATCGCTATTTTCAGACCAGTATAGGGAGATAGTCCTTCTTTCAGTAATTAATTTAGTATATATTGTTATGAGAAGCGCGAATATGAGATGCTGGCTAACTAGACAAGTGGGTATGGGGTATGAATGGGATCGCCCTCCATTTACCGGGCAACCTGGACCACCTGGCAGGGAATCAGGAAAAGCATGTGGGACTTGGAACTACTAGGTCTAACTTGGCATCTGATCTCTGATTCCACGGATATTTTCTGTCCGCTTTCAGGGGGAGCCGAATTAGTTGGTTTTACTGGGAATGTGCAGAGTAAACTTGGAAGCCTGAGGAGGTATCCCCCCAGAGATACCCCCTACCAGGCTCGGAAGGGGTTCGAAGAAGGTGGTGGTCTCAATCTTTCTATAATATACGTTTGATTTCTCTTCAATCATCTTGATTACTTCTTCTTCCCACTGAGCCTCCCTCGATTTCTGTTTTTCTTGGGATTCTTGGTATCAAAATCCAGGTCTGCGTACAGGATGTCACCCTGTGTAAAAAGATATTCACAATCATTTTTATTTTTATATAAACAAAAAGGTAATGTATTCAAGAAAGGTATGTTTACAAAACATAAGATTTATTGAGTGATTATCCCAAAATGGCACTGTTGACCCTCAACAAACACTACAGCTAAGTTACCTGTCTTTAAACACTTTTTGGCATGTTTGATATTTAAGCATATAAATCTATTACTAAAAGAGAAAACACAGCGCCTCCCAGACGGTGGAGAAAGAACGCTGTAATAAGAGAAAGAGATCCTTATTTAGTACTAGTTTGGGTACATTATTCACTATGATGGTTAAAATACCACATCGCTGACGATCATCGCCATCCCCAGCAGCATCACGCCCCCCTTGTGCACCTTCTTTGTCTCATCCCTGGTTCGAGCTCCATTCCGGAAATATCATTATTCAGAAAGGCTTACTGACCAGAGCCCTGAGTATATCACAGGATATGAGGTCACCTTGAAATCTGCCCCACCACAAGGCTGCTTTAGTATGTGTCCTCTTCAGTTGTGGCTAGTTGTTTACAGTGTGTATACTACGAGTATCTGCTTTACACATCTATGGATGAGAAGCTGGTGGTGTTTATGACTTTAATAAAATAGCCCTGTCCCTTTGTTCCTAGTCTTCTGCAGTCCCTCTCTCCCCTGTTTATGAAATAGGGAACATTACAAATAGAAATGTACTTTAATGCTGTTCATCAGTACTGCTGTGGCATCAGTGGAAGATGTTGAGCAACCCGCCCAGTATTTCCACGCAGCTTTGATCTTGCCACTGAGAACCTTCAACCAGAGATAAGCAGGAAGACCAGAAGCCCTTCATTTTGTATGCTTGGAGTGCCCTCTTGTTCCCTCTCCTATGTGTTGAAGGACCCGCTCACCTCATGGACGTGTATTTCGCTCGACCAGGCAGCAAGATGAGGTAGAACATCTCTTCAGTGGGATTTCTAAGTTAGCATTATGCAATATAGACTCTAGAGCATGGGTTAGAGAGAAAGGCCAGATTTCTTGTGAGTGAAAGACTTAAACCTTTGACAAACAACTGGGAAACAACCTGAAGCTAGTTTGATGCCCTCGGTTCAGTCCCCAAATCATCAAACGTCCTGGGGACCCATTGTTACGTTTGTTGGCCTCTACCAAAGGAGAGTATCCCTTTTGGTGCATTCATCTGAGTTACCATCTTCCATTAAAAAAGATGATTTTCATCATGATGCGGGCTTGAGTATTGCTCTTTCACCATGATTTCATGGTGCCCTGTTAGAAACCAGTCTTGACGTGAATCATCTGAGTCATGCGGTGCAGTACCTAATAATAACAAATGAGAGCAAGTGCCTTTACCAATGCTTCTTTATTGGGAGCCTTACAGTCTGGATTGAAAGGTGAATAGTTGCTACAACCAATTCTTGGTGGGCCAGGTGAATGGAAATAGTTATTTAAGGTACACCTTATTTGGTTTAGAATATGGTACATTAATATAATAAAGAAGAAAACCCTTTAAAGCAGCGTACCAGAAGCAAGTGCAGTTTTGAGCATTTTATGCATCTGCTCATTGCTTAGCTGCAAGTAGCCTATACTGAGTGTGACAAGGTCAGTCATTTGTGGCTTTTAGCTACCAGAACCTTGCATTTTGTGACTACGTTTTGCTTTTCACCATTGAAAGTATGCGTTTAAAAATCCCAGCACGTGAAATGCTGCTGTACAGATATCCAGCCCTGACTGGAAGGGTTGCACATGGCAAAGGGACTCTAGCATCTCCACATGTGTGCATGTATGTAAAATATTTATTTTTGCATTTTTGGCACTGTGTGTTTTCTGGGTGGATCGCTGCCACCTGTTCGGCAGCAGGTTGATTTAAATAATTCACCTACCTGGAATTAGCTTCCTGCCCCTCCAAAATACCTCAAGTATATTAGAAAAATGCTTTTCTATATAATTTGTGAGCAGCTTGTCCAATCATAGGGCCTGATTAGGATGTTGGAGGGACTGCCACCGATAGACTGTCGGTCCCACCGACATGTATCTGAGCGGTCCAACCGCCGCATTATGATGCGGTCGGTCGGACCGCATTGGTCGGAAGGACTGACCAATGCTTCTGACGGGCTCAAGGAGCCTGTCCGACCGTTGGTCGAGTCATAGTTCCAACAATAGGGGCGGTGCCTGCTCAGACAGCGCCGTAGGGGTTGCGATGTCCCTTTCCGACAGCCTTTCCATGGCGGTCCGACCACCATAGAAAGGCTATCAGAGAGGAACTCTGGGGGCCCCTAGCAGAAAGTGAGTGGAACACTCTTCATAGTGTGGGGACACGTGCGGGGATATCCCCCAAATTGTTCCTACTAGGTATAAATGAAGAATGGAATGGGTCCTGACATAAAAACTTTTTGGTGAGTTGGAGCTGCTTCATTGCAACAAGAGACATTACGAAGAACTGGAGTGCAAAGCATACCCCAAGCTTCTCGGAATGGATTAAAGAAATGGACTACTGTGCTGTGATGAATGGAGAGATTTATAGAGGATGAGGATGCCTGAATAAGCACCCTAAAATATGGGATTCATAGGGGGACTGCTATATTTTAGATATGGCATGATTTAAAGTGGGTGGTATTGTGTGGGAGATATATGGGACATCAAAAGTTTAATGATGCTGGTCAATTATCTTGTAAAGAAACTGGTTTGAGTAGTACTTTTAACCTCAATAAAACGTTTATGAAAAATCGCAGGACCCGATTCTGAGTCTGGCAGTCCACGGACCGCCAAACACCTAGGGGCACAGGGGTGGCTATCTCAGAACGCCTAATTACAATTCGGGCAGTCGGACCACCACAGCTCCACCACAGCCGCAAGGAAACCGCCATTCCTTGGAGTGTTGTGGCGGTCAGAAGGCCACAAAATTCCTGGCAGGACCGCCGCATCCTGCCAAGCATATTACGAGTTTCTTCTCCGCCTGCGGTGTCATGGAGGTTTCTCCTCCATGAACACCATGGCAGAGATTAAATAAAGGTGGCCCTGCAGGGCCCCTTGACCTCCTCTGCATGTGAATGCATGCACACAAGTTCCTGCATGGCATGCACTTTTCAGTCCATGCTGCGCAGGAACTTTTTTTGGCATTCCCATTGCGGTGACCATTTTCATGGCACTGCTGTGGGAACATAAAAGAAAAAAGCCTGTCAGACAGGAGGAACCTGTGGCGGACCCGGCATCGCACATCCAAAGTCATAATCAGGTCCTTTGTGTTTTCCTTTTGTCTTCTGGCATTTGCATTCTGACAATTATAATGGAAAAATCTGTGAAGTTACAGAAGAGAAAGGACAAAAAGTACTATATGTGCCATAGATCCTAATGCAGACATGGGAACTCTACAACTTGGTTTGCTAATAAAATACAGACAATATTGGGGAGGAGTTGGCTGCCACCAAGCAAAAATCAACCTGGACCTTATGACAAGTTAATCTGTAAATGTGTTGGTGTGCATGCGTGTTATATTGTGTGCTTATATGTGAATGCGTAAAAGAAAAACCAAAACTATTGTCTTTGATAATACTAGTTATAAGATACATTTCTGAGTGGCTATTGAGATTATTAACTGTTACTATTACATCATTCTATTTCTGAGTTCAAACCTACTTCCACCACTATGTGTGAGTTCTAAAAAAGAAATCTTGTAGCAGTCATATGTACTGGGCTTATCTTACCTGTGTGCCTTCTGTTTGAGATCCAGTTGCAAAAGACTTGCTCTGACAGGTTCCTGAAATAGAAAAACATTTTTGCTTTTAACAGGTTTTTTTTTTTACTGCGTCATGAGACAATGTATTTGGTTTCAATGTCGATGAGATATGCACATTGGTGGTAACATTAACCATCAAGTTAATGTCCATTCAGTCTGTTATAACTTGCATTTTTCAGGATTTTTCTTATAGCACATCAAAATGAAATTGATTGGAGAATAAAGCAGTTCCTCATGGGCTGTGTGTAAAAATGTGTGTAAAAATGTTGTCCACGAAAATTTCATTTTACCAAAATCTGGTTGTCAAAATATCAACAAAATGTCAACTTTATACACATCTATTTTAAAGGGCTAAAGCAGTGATTTCCAAAAATATTGTAGTTCAAAAGATGACATTGTATGGGTAAATATATTTATTTTATTGTAATTAACATTATTGTAAATTAAAGTTAAGTTAATTTATACTTTTATATTTTTAGAAAGTAACATATTTAATGTGTGTGTATATATATATATATATATATATATATATATATATATATATATATATATATATATATATATATATATATATATATAGATATGTATGCAAACAAGTCCGACTCTCAGCCGGCAGGCAGAAAAGGCACTCACTCAGGCAGTGATTTCGCTCATACCAACAGCTTTATTTTGCTTATCTCGTCATTAACCCAACACGTTTCGCCTTCAGCCGAAGGCTTGATCACGGGTGTTGAGCTCTAACATGCGCCTTCTTTTATGTTTAGTGCAAAATTTGAAAAAACAACCATAAGTGAATGCAAGTGCATTTTGGGTGGTATAGTTTTTCACGTCTTTCGACATTACAACTAAGCAAGGTGATGTTAAAGATGCTCTTTGCATACATAGTGCGTGGAAAGGGAATTGTTTGCAAAGTTACGGATGGTCTACACATTAATTCATGTGTTATATTTTTAAATCAATAAGTGTCTCTCTGGTGAGTTAGAGTTGCTTGACAGTTTTTTTCATGAGAGCGGATGATCATGTTCCAATTTATCTGTTCTCTCTGATGCAGACCTTTATATATTTCTTTCTGGCCAGTATAAGTGTTTTAGAGTACTCTGGTGAGCATGATATGTCCATCTATTGGCACTCGGCGCCCTGTGTGCCTTTTGAGTCTCCTGGGTGTTGATTTCTCTCTCTGGTGAGTGAATATGTATATCGGTCTGACAGTTTAGAGATGAACATGTAATTCTTCAGTTTGATTCAGACCTTGTGGCTCGAGTGTTCTGAAGGCAATGATATGCTTGGACTCTTTCTGTCTTAAGAGTTTTCTGCTGTCACCTCCTCTCTCGGATTCCGCTAGTTGGTCATTGCACAGTATCTCAGAGTTTCCCAATTATTATCATGGTATTGGCCAATAATCCAACGCGTTTCGCCTTCAGCCGAAGGCTTGATCACGGGTGTTGAGCTCTAACATGAGCCTTCTTTTATGTTTAGTGCAAAATTTGTTGGTATGAGCGAAATCACTGCCTGAGTGAGTGCCTTTTCTGCCTGCCGGCTGAGAGTCAGACTTGTTTGCATTTCATATCGACTGGTTCTGTCGATTTAAGGAAAGGAGCACCGCACATTACTGAGAGCGCCAGTGCTGCAAAACTGAACCACAACCGGATATATATATATATATATATATATATATATATATATATATATATATATATATATATATATATATATATATCATGTGAACAAGGGCTGCAAAGCCCGAAACGCGTCATGGTTGGTTGGTCCACACAAAACTGAAAAAATAAATCTTACCTGGAAAGAACTCGTGGTCTGTCTCCTGCTTCGCCGGTCCTGTTGGGATCGGAGGTGGTAATGCGGAGTTCCTGTTGATATATATATATATATATATATATATATATATATATATATATATATATATATATATAGCAGAGGTACTGCTGTCAGCTGGCAGTCCATCATTGTATGGAGAGATGTGGTTACTTAACTGGTGTCTCCGGTTCACGCTGCCTAGTGCGGCTGGAAGTAGGGGCACAGAGACTGTTGGACTAATATCTACACTGGGGTTTTACCTGACCTTACTTGGATCCAGCCTTCAATTCAAGACACGCATTCTAGCCAAACAATGCACTGCATGCTGGGAGTTGCAGTTTTTCACTCTGAACTGCCTGAGTGTTCCCGAAGCAAATGAGGTGCAGGTGCGCTCCAACTACTGTGAAGGGAAGAGCAGAACTATTTAAATGACACTGAATAGTTAAACCTTGGTACCCGAGGCATCAGAAGAAGGCCAAGCACCGAAACGCTTCATGCCCAAAGGGTGAATAAACAGCTGCTACAAATTGCCCTGCTGAGTCCCTCTCATTTTCTTTGACTAGAGGAGGTTTTGTGTGATATTTAGCGTGTAGGCATGACATGAAAGGGGGACCCTTCAGTTTAAGCTTCTTGGTCTATGACAAACAACAAGGAGGAGCTGAGGTATCAGATACCAAGAACCGCCACCTGACCCTTGAAAGCGGAGGTACTGCTGTCAGCTGGCAGTCCATCATTGTATGGAGAGACGCGGTTACTTAACCGGCGTCTCCGGTTCAAGCTGCCTAGGGAAAGTGCGGCTTGAAGTAGGGGCACAGAGACTGTTGGACTAATATCTACACTGGGGTTTTTCCTGACCTTGCTTGGATCCAGCCTTCAATTCACTTCGAGCACTGTCAAAATCGAGGCTCAAGGGACACGCATTCCAGCCAAACAACGCACTGCATGCTTGGATTTGCATTTTTTTACTCTTTGACTCCTAGCCATAATATGATAGATAATTGGAAATAAATTTCTTAAAAAACTGCTGTATGTAATTGCAGGTGTAGAATTTGTAATTCTTTCGTGACATACATGAACTTATAGTGATTGCGAGTCAAGTCTAAAGATGGCTGAAGTTTTGAAACATAATGTGTGGGTCCACTGAGTCCTTCGTCTATCTCTGTGTTTGAAATGTAATGAATTAAAAGACGTTGCCTGCGGTGTGTCGGTAACACCGAGGAAGGCAGACGCGTTTGTTCAGGAAATAAAGATCCATTCAACGCCACCCGAGAGTGCTTATTTTCTCCGCAGCAGGTGAAATTTGAGCTTTTATGTTAGAGGTAAGCATCGTCGCTTGACAGCACACGTCCGGGAGTGCTCCATTTTGATGCACTCGGAGCTTGAATATATATATATATATATATATATATATATATATATATATATATATATATATATATATATATATATATATATATATATATATATATATATATATATATATATATATAGTGGGGGGAGAGTAACTTGGCGGCCTCGGTGAACTTAGTGTGCATTCTGATTAAATATGCCGCAAAAGATCGGAGCAGATTACTAGAAGAAATTAAAACAATTGAATTGGAACTGTCAGCACGTCCTGAAACTGATGAAATAAAAAAACTATCCGACATAATGAATGATCGTTTAAGGAAGCATGAGAAACGAATTAAAATCCGCAAGGCAACTAAATTCACTCGTGATGCGAATGATTACCGCGATGGCAAAATCTTTACTTTCTCAAGAAAGTATGATCCAGTTAAGAGGCAGGCTTTCAGTAAAAAGAACACAAATACTAACGTAACTGCAATGCCTAGCACTAGCATGCAATCCAGCACGCAATCCAGGAATTTACTGACAAACTCTGAAAGTAATGAAACCATTGAAACAGTAAGCCTTGACTCAGATACGGATTCAATCAGAAGCGATTCCAGCAATAATTTAACCGCTTCATCTTCCTCATGTTCAGATTTAAACTTGGTAGGACTGGCAAAACTCAACTTGCAACAAGAGATGGATTTTGTTGTAGAGGAGAGATTACAGACTTTGTGGCCGAGGCAGCAATTAGCGCAAACAAACAAAGGAGGAACAAGCAGAGAAAAGAAAGGCGCCGCAAGCGGCAACAACGGCAACAGTGCCCAATCTCAAAACAAAAAGAAAAAAGCTTGGGTGAAACACCGTTAGTTGATAACTCCATAATAAACCTCTCCAATGTCACTCTCAGTAAGGCGGAAGAACAATTATTATCTTTGGGACTAAATTACTGTCCGGTCCAAAGTTTTAATTATGCCATGACTAGGGTTGACTTGTTTTGTTACATAAGAAAACTTAAATTGAGAAAACATTTTGCACTAAAATCTACCAAAGAGACCTCCTGTGCAAGTAATATCTCTGATGAGGTAGCTAATGACAACATCAATGCACTTGCAGCCTCTGACGTGCACACGTTCCTGGATATCAATGATTTAAACAGTTCCACCTATGACTCTGAAGTTGACCCTGATGTTCCTACACAAGCACGATTGAGTAAGATCTCTATCTTACAAAAGGGAGCAGGGCTAAGCCCGTTTAAAAGCAAATCTAAATACGTACCCTTGATGCCTAAAGATGCCATCGATGTGTTCCTTGACTGCATCACTAATGACCTTAAAAAACTGTACATACGGACCAACACTAAGTCCAAAAAGAAAATTACACATATGAAAAGAGAATATGTGAAGTTGATAAATAAACTTGGCGAAAATCATGAAATAGTGGTGAAAAAATCAGATAAAGGGGGTAATTTAGTCATCTGGCCTAAGCAGGACTGCATCTTAGAGGTCAAACGTCAGCTGAATGACCCCCTTTGCTATAAGATGTCTACCCAGAAAGAATATTCCAACGCCAAAGGTAAACTACAACAGATGTTAGCACAGTGGAAAAGAGAAGGACTCATTTCTTCTGAGGAATATAAGTTTATGCATATGGAATTTCCTATCATGCCAGCACTATATTTAATTCCCAAAATTCATAAAGGTGTAGTACCGGTGCCCGGCAGGCCAATAGTTTCTGCCATTAAAAGCATGGGTGAGAAGGTTGGTCAGTACATAGACTTTTTTCTTCAAGACTTTGTTAAGAATCTTTCTAGTTATGTACGCGACACCAGTGATTTTTTGGTTAAAATTGCAGACATTGAATGGGAGGAAAATATGTGGTTAATTTTGCTGGATGTTGAAGCGTTATATACTAGTATTGATCATGCCCAAGGCCTGAATGCTATCAAATTCTATCTAGCCAGGAGACCTATAGCTTATTATGAACATAACAACGTTATTTTGGGACTCATTGAGTGATGTTTGTATAATAACTATTTTACTTTTGGTAAAGACATCTATAGACAATTAAGAGGAGTAGCGATGGGGGCCTGTTTCTCCCCCAGTTACGCGTGCTTGCACGTCGGCTGGTGGGAGGAGCAGGTCCTCGCCGCACTACATTCGACCTGGATGAATAATCATGTAAAGTGTTATCTAAGATATATTGATGATATCTTTATTGCATGTAAAGGCACCAAAGACGAGGCACTACTATTTATTGAAAGTATTAATAACAACTCCATGAACCTTAACTTCACAGCACACATTGATAAACAAACTATGCAGTTCTTGGATGTAGAAGTCTATATTGCTAACTCCAAGTTAAATACCACTTTGCATAGGAAACTTACAGCCGGGAATGCTACCCTCCATGCGGCTAGCATGCACCCTAAACATACCATTGCAGGGATACCGTATGGGGAGATTCTCCGGCTCAAAAGAATATGTAGTTCTCCCTCTGATTATGAAAACTGCCTAACGGATCTGTTGGCACGTTTGAAGGTCAGGGGTTATTCTGACATCATTTTGAACCAGGCAGTTGAGAAGTCTAAACTCAGATCCAGACAGAGTCTTTTTCCCGAAACTTGGTCTGAATTAGATCAAGAGATTAGCCCTGGATCTCGAGAAGATTGCCCACGTATGATTACTGCCTTTAGTAGTGAGGACAGAAAATTGAAAGCAATATTAAAAAAGAACTGGCCTATTGTTCTAAGTGACCATGTTTTGAACACTAGGTTACCGGCCATCCCCACTATCACTTCCAGACGGGCCAGAAACATGGGCTTTGCTTTGGATAAAGCTGCCCCTGAATTAAAATCTAAAATTCCTTGGTTAAAACCGTTTAGGGGTTTTTTCAAGTGTTCTAGCTGCCGTGCATGTAGGTTCGGCATAAATACTTCGCACTACTCCACTTCTTTTGCTGTGGAGCCAAGACCGATCTTTGGCAATTTTAATTGCAAGAAAGACCATGCTGTTTATGTCCTGACGTGCACCTGTGGGTTAAGATATGTGGGAAGTACCAAGCTCCAGGTGCACGTCAGGATTCTGCAGCATCTACGCGCCATTTTGCACAATGACCCGGCCTACCCAGTGGCTCGCCATTTCAAGAGAATTCACTACAATGATCTCTCTTGTTTGAAATATTTTGTGGTTGGAGCCATACCCCTTCTTAAAAGAGGTGGGGACCGGGAATTACTATTAAGACAGCTTGAAACCAAAATGATTCTTGAACTGGATAGTCGTTGGCCCAATGGACTGAACAACATTGAGGAAATGCATAATTTTTATTATGATGCTTTGTCTTACCTTGTTGTTCTTTCCTTATAAGAGACAAGCACACTACATTAATTACTCAATTCCTCTTAGCTAGGTTCCCTATTTCGAGGTTGAGCTTGAGTCTGGATACTCTTACATTTACTTCCGTCCTCCTACTTCTACATTAAATACATACAGTACTTTTTGTATCTTTGTTTATCATGTATTTATTCCTCTATGGGTGTATTTTTAGCTATATATATGTGTATTTGTTTTATGTATTTTATACATATATATATTGCAATATGAAATGAGACTTGAGTTAATGGTTCGTATTTATTCCTTGATATTTTTCTATTGACTGTATAGTTAGTTATAGATGAATTCGTGATTATTTATTAAATTGTATTCTTAGGTATATATGTATATATCTTACTGTATATGTATATATATTTTTCTATTACGATTCAGGTGTATTTATTGGGCTTTTAACAACTTTTTGATATTTCTATACTATTTATTGTTAAGAGATGAATTGTACTCATGGATGATATACAGTCTACTGATCTCAGGGATCTGAGAAGTTTCTTATATCGTGATGTTTTTATCTCTTTTATGATGAATGGTATTGCACTTTATTTCTCGCACTCTTTGCACATACATTTTACTTTCACTTAGCACTTTATTGTCTACTACTGTTTTGAGCTAGATTTGCACACAATGTTAAGCCTATGAATTGCAACAGGCTTACTACAATGAGGCTGTATTAATTGGCACATTGTTTACATCTGAGGTATTTCTTATTATTGATTCTGTATTTATACAGTTAATTTCTTTTGAGTTTTATGTTGTGTATATATATATATAGATCATTAATACCTTTGTAGGATTTATGCCTAATATTTGGATTCATCCAGAAATACAATTTTGTGCTGATCATACTGCATTAACATTCAGTGGTAGTATTTTCTCACTGTTTACTTATCACATGATACATGATGTCACTGTGAGGGGGTGTCTCTCTAACTCTGCATAAAAAAGCATTTCGTCTATCTCCATGTTGCAGCGTGATCAAGGGCATAACTTGCCAGAAACGCGTAGCTGATCTCTGTGGATATAATGAACTACTTATGCTGATTCGTTTGTGGTCCGTCTCCCTTGTTTGCTGGTGTGCGAGGCTGTGACCTGAGACGCCTAGAAATTCGGAGGAGCTACATTGGTATATATATATATATATATATATATATATATATATATATATATATATATATATATATATTCGTCCCACATGTGCCACACAGAAACCGTTGAACTCATAATGACGGGTGCCTCCAACGTGAACATGGCCTCGCGAGTAAATTCAAACCACAAGTTCCATCGGAACGAACTGGAGCACTCATCAGGTTCTGCACAGGTAATTTATTTGACATCCAGCAAATGACTTTTGGGAATTCTCCCTTTCTCAATGCTGGTTAAAAATAGAGGATGTCACATTCAAGTTGTATACATCTTGAATAGCCCCCATTGGATAAACATATCTGGCAACTAAAAGAGGACTGCACCAATTCCTATCAAATACTTATTTTCAAGCTGCCATATTTGCCTGTGTTGTGAAATATTTGAAATCACAGTGGAAATGTCACATATTGCGTTACAGCCATGTCATTAATGATGTCACTGGTCATGTCATGAGTGATGTAATATGTGAGGTCATAAGAAGTGCATTACGGGGCCATGAGTTATAGTTAACTCAGGTATTTTAAATTTTACCTGCTAACTATAATGTCCTTGTAAGCTTTGTTTTTTTAAGTGAATTTATATGGTTTTTTAACTAGTGATCGCGTTTGCAGAGCTGTGAAGAAATGCGGCTTGGTCTCTGACCAGCTCTCAAGAATCCTGCTGTGTAGGACTTATAGGAGGTAGCAGGAGGGCTTCTTGGCACCTAAGGTCCCTCAGGAGTAACAAGGACTTTCCCCTACCACTTGAACAAGTGAGAGCATAATGATCTCTTGTGTTCAAAGTGGAACACACTGTTTTTTAAGCACCTGGGGGTCCCTGTGGGACACCTTCAATAGCCCTGAGGGGTCAGGGTGTTTTTACCCTGCCTCCTTTTCTTTTTTTAAAAAGTTTTTTCTTTTGACTCGGTTCAACTGAGTCACAAGATGGCTGCCAACACTTCCTGGTTTCAAGTGTTGGCAGCCAATCATATCTCAGGCACAATATCGGTAGGGTTCATGGATCCACAGCGGCCACTGTTGTATATCTGAGAAATCTTTAAATATCTCAGGAACTACTGAACGGGTTTACAGCATTTAACAAAAAGAGTGCTTTCTGGGCCAAGAGCTACCTTTCTGCCAAATTTGGTGTAATTGGGTTTTGGGACCCCCCCCCCCTTTTTCTCGGCCCCACTTAACAAGACAGCAGCTGACGTGACTGGCCCATTAGTTTTGAAAATTTAGCGAAGATTCGTCAAACTGCAACAAAGTCATTCGGAAATCAAAAAATGCTTTTCCCATGGAAACTAGGTCCTAACTATAACTACCTTCTGGCAACCTTAAGTAGGCTATATATATATATATATATATATATATATATATATATATATATATATATATATATATATATATATATATATATATATATATATATATATATATATATATATATATATATATATATATATATATATATATATATATATATATATATATATATATATATATATATATATATATATATATATATATATATATATATATATATATATATATGCAGTTCACTTCCTTCGAAAAACCGGGACACTCAGACTGCGGTGCACACCAGGGTCAAAGGCTCCCTGTCTGTATTACGTTTCACCACACGCTCAAGCCATAGCGTGAAATGCACTCGAAATCCAGTATTAATCACCATCAAATTACACCATCCAACAAAGTTCGTGGGTATTCAGTTTATTCCAGCATGGAAAGACAGTTCATGGAACTAAACCCCCAACGCGTTTCAGCGATTACTCGCCTTGGTCACGGGTCCGTATTACTGTCAACAATATTTTAAAATTTGCTGTTATTGTAAAACAAAAATGTAAATGGTCTTCAATATTTTTGTCCACAATATTTTTGTAGTCACAGTACTTTTAGCATTCATCATACTTGACAGAGGGCGTACAAAATTTAATTATAAAGGTTAGAGAAGAATAATGTGAGGAGGCAGCAAATTAGACTGTTTTTACGACATTTGTTTTTCACCGAACACAGGATAAGCCTTGCATAAGCCTTTTGCAGTAAAAGGCCTCAATACCCAGAAAGGGCCTAATTAGTAGGCTAATTTTTCTTCTTATGAGGTGAGTAACAGCTGTTATTTACAGCTGCAGAAGGATGACATGTGAGAGAACACTGCAGATATGTTTTTATTCACCCAGAGATTTTGACTGGTGAAAACAACCAACATTTCTGGATGAAACCCCGCAGCAAGGTGTGAAATTTCTGTGGGAATTGGCAATTCTGGTTCTGATTTCAGTGGTAACTCAAGCATTGAAATTTTGTAGCACCTGACCCCGTAATGTTTACTCTTACCCCTTGAATTGGAAACTCTGGATAGTGAACTTAATAGGAGAATTCCCAGGGCATTCAGATGAGGTCTAAAATGAGTCCCCTAAAATGTCACTTCTATGTAAAAAGCCTCAACCAAAATGTGAATGTTTGAAACACAGCTGCAAGGTGTTTAAGCATTGAGGGCTAGATGTAGGAAGCGTAATTCCGGTCGGTAACGGCCGAAATTACCGAATTTCGGCCGTTACCTACCGGAATTAGGCTACTGAGATGTAGGTGCCCAAATTGCTAATTCGGTAATTTACCGATTTGGTATTTTAAGGAATCGGTAAATTACTGATTCCTTAAAATACCGAATCAGTAAATTACCAAATTAGCAATGTAGGGAGCACTCAAATGAGTGCTTTTCCCTTTTTGGGATTCGTTATTTACCACCAACTACAAGTTGGTGGTAAATAAAGAAAAAACCCCAAAAAGCAATTTTTTGCAATTTGCTTCAGTGCCATGTTGCAGACATACATGCCCTTAGGGCATGTATGTCAGCAACATGTGCACCCATACACAATTGAGGGGTGCAACAGGGTTTCAAAGTGACACCCTGCCACCCTTCAATGTTTCCCCCAATTACCGAATCGGTATTTCCCGATTCGGTAATTGACATTCATTCCTATGGGCCTCCAAGCCCATAGGAATGAATGGCAATTACCGAATCGGTAAATACTGATTCGGTAATTACCGAAACTTACCGATTCGGTAATTTTTACGGTAAAATTACCTACATCCCATTTGCCTGTTCTTAAATACCGAATCGGTATGATTCGGTATTTAAGAATTGGTAATCTGGGATTACTTACATCTGGCCCAAAGTTTCTACAAATGTATGGTACATGGAACTGCTGTATTTTTTTTATTCAATTTACTTGTCAATTTCAAATATAGCCTAAAGAAGCTAGAGAAGACTACACATTGGATGTTAAAATGGAGGGGCGATTTGTCTCAAGGTTATGTATGGATTTTGATGATATACATAGAAAATAGTAAGTAGGTACCATATATTCAGAGATTGATATTGGGGTTAACAATGCCGGTTTGCTGCAGTGGTGCTGGTGAGGCCGGGGTCCATTACCTTTATCTGAAGTGTGGTGAAGCCTGTAGAAGGTAAATGCCAAAGTCAGCAGCAAGAGGAGGATCCCAGACACCAGGGGAGCAGTGCATTGACTGAAGTCAACATCGAAGAGAGCTGGGAAGGATACAGAAAATATGTTACGTCAAATTTTCCTCAATGTGCAAAAGCCTGACGCAGTCACCTCCGAAGTTCCTGATGGATTAGCAGGGTGATTGTTAATAGGGCTGGGCAATTTTATTTTTTACCCATGTGTAGTCTTGAAAAAATCCAAACATTTTTCCAGCATTTCTAATGTGTACTATTGTGTTTTTTTGCTTGAAATAGAAAATGTTTTGTTGGAACTGTAAAACTGGATGCGTGCCGCGGCTGCATGCTATGGGTGAGCCATTTTCACCTCTTGGCACTAGAAACTGAACATGCAATATAATGATGTACTAGATTGTCTGGTTTTGTAAATGAGTTACAGTGTTTACATGGACCGCCTACCATGCTTGGTACATTCCACAAGTTCTTTGGGTATTATGCATGGAAAGCAGTTTACAATGTTGCTCAAGGCCTTTAGGTAGCACAAACATGGCAGTGTACAGCTACTTCAGCTTTAGGGAGTTTAAACAAGTTGTTCTTAACTTGTGATCTTGGGACCCCTGGGCTCGCAACGGCTACTGGAGAGGTCTGCAACTGCTTAGTAAATGACGTTTTATCAAGCTAATAAAGTATATGTAAATGAAAAAGCAAAAGGTCAAATTGGAAACTTAAAAATGTATTAAGTAAATGGGAAGGATTTTCCAATTGGAGGTGAAAGATTAAGTTGGTGTCCTCAGATTGATTTGCGTGAGCAGTTCAAATGCATCACACAGAATATAGTATGGACAGGGAGTGTCCTCAGTTGAATTTAGAAAAGACCCAACCATCACATTAAAATTAAAGTTTTGATTGTTTATCTTTGTGAATTAAATAAAACATTTCATCATTATTTACCTATTTGTTTGATGAGTGCTTGTTTCTGTATTTTTGTGTATTGTTTTGATGTTCAAATCTCCAAATTGCTTAAGCCAAGGTCCCCTTCTTCCAGTAATGACTCAATGGGGATCCCTGGATACCAGTAATGATTAGTGGGGTTCACAGACTCCAGTAATGCGTGGGGATCCCCAGAAGTGAAAAGGTTAACAACTACTGCTCTAAACATTCAGCATTACAACAGGTAATAGCGACATTCGCAAATTACTAACAAGGAGTAGAAAAACAGAGTGAGCATCAAGTTGTGAGTGCATGGATGATCTGAGGCATGGGTTCTGAGTTCTTGAGAAGGTTCCTAGTTTAGCAACAGAATGTGAGAGAAGAAACAGCTCATGTTTAACCTTTAAATAAAAACATCTCTGAGAGATCAAACAGAATCTGAGAGAAGCAACAGCCCACGTGACAATGAAGAGCTCCAGGTAATAATCCGAAAAAGATAACATCTCTGGTAATGAATTAAAGTCAACTGGGTCATCAGTAACTTTTTCCTCTGGAGCACTACACACATTTCTGGAAATTACATCAGAATTTTTCATGAATAAGGAAATAAAATCTACCTCTGTAGTCTGCACTTCTCGTCACCACGCTCTGAGACGAATTGAACTGGACATTACAGGACACCTCTCCTCTGGTCCAGTTGTCCGGGGAGATGGAGATATGACTTATAAAGGTGAAGTCCCCATATGCGTCTCTGGTCAATCTTGTCTGCCCTTCAACTGAGTTCCCAGAAATGTTCCAGGACACCCAGACTGGTCCGGAAACAGCCCTGACCACACAGGCCAGGGGGACAGGACTGCGCAGCGCATTCTGCTTGGGTGGGGCGGCCACAAGTTCCACCAAGGTCCTTTCTGTGTAACTGTCTGTGAAGGGAAAAGGGAAACACATCATTACCGCATATTATCTGGCACAAAATACCTGCCAAAATGTAAAATTACACAGAATATAGTTAATGAAACAAACAAGCAATGGATAATGAGATCCCTTTAGAGGTGTCATTCACCTAAAGTTTACAGCAAACTCTGAGGGTGAGTTAGTGTTCAGCTGACAGAGTACTCCTTCACAAACATAATGGACTACCCTGTCCTTCAAAAAGACGGACCACCCACCCTATTTAGGGTTGGGATTGGGAACACTGCCATCTTTCTGTCGATGGGTCTACCGTCTGCTCCTTTCCTTGAAACCTTCCTCTGATTGCCCAAGGAGTAGGGTGCATCAGAGGAAGGGCATTACACTGCCCACCCTATTTTGGAGGGATTGTGTGAGGTACATTTTTTGTATCTGAAAAAAATAAATAATGACCTCACAGACCCAGGGAAAACCCTCCCTGGGAGTTGGGTTTATTAGTCTTCTGTTTTTGAATATCAAACTCCAAATTTGGAGAGTTGTTTTGGGAAAACAGAAGGTTGTAAAGCTTGGAAGACAGTCATCAAAACATAGGGCAGTCATCCATCAAACCTTGTACCTTGTTAGGAACCGCCATGAAGTACAGAGATCACTGATCAGGACCAGAGGTGAATTCTATTCTTGATGGACTGCAGCTTGTGAGGGTTACAGCCATAATGTGCTCCGTCACCCTGATGGGCAGAGTACCAGCTAGTAAACTCTAAACTATAGATCTACCCTCTGCCCCACATTTCAAAATCTCTCTCTCCTCAGCTTTGCTGACTGTCTTGCAAATGGCTTTCTATTCAGCCATTAACTCCCATTCTTAGTCTTGTAAGACCTTCGTGCCAGTGCTTTAGTTCGTGCTGGTACTGAACTACCGCTGAGGGAGAGGGGGAGGGGTCTTGTAGCTGTGAGGTTGATTACTACTGTAATATACACAATTAAAGGTACCTCACGGAAAATAATTATACCATTTTTGCCAATGAAGATCCAATCAGTTAATAAGATGATCTACAGAGTAGTTATCAATTATATACAACGATTTTATTTTTTAACATATATATTTTTTGTATAGTCTAACGATATCATATGTCACTGAGAATATATTCATACAAATTAGTAAATGAATTCAAAGGCTTTTTGGTACATGAAAGAGGTGTGAGCTGTAACCAATCTTTGGCAAGAATTGTATGATCATTTTAGGGAGGTACTTTTCATTGTGCATATTAGTACCGTGCTAACCTCTTCTGTTTCCTCAACTCGTCTCATTTTACATTTCCTTCCTACCAATGGATTCTTTCCAACCCACTGCTGTTTTGATATGAGTATTAAGAATGCCTTCTACTCCACGCCCCTTCCTCTACAATGTTGCATATAGTCCATGGGCTCGATGTTAGCCATATTGCATTTATTCTTGTATTTGTCTTTGAAATGCTACTACCCACTTGTGTATAAGACATATTCATATCTGCATTTGTCTACCCATGTTTAACGTATTGTGCAGGGCAAGTCTGTTTCCGTTGTGGGCCTGTTTCATTCTAAACAATAAGATAACCAAATTAACATATACGTCTGGGAAAGGTCAGTTTGCTTCGTGGGTCTCAGTGAATTAGCATAAATACTTTGAAGTTTACAGTATAAACTGGACCAGGGGACTGTTTCACATCTTGGCATATGACTTTTATTGTGATTTAACCTTTTCAGAAGCGGCAAATATAACTAAGGCCACGTTTAGATGCACCTTTCCAGTGTAAACATTGGTACAGAATTGAAGACCGATTTAGCAAAGTTTGGGGATGGATAAGACTATGTTAAAATTGTTTTCAAAGGTGTCTAGCTCTGGCTGTCTTGGAGGTATTATCATTTCAAAGAATAGGACCTGATTGCAAAAATAAATCCCTTGCATTCTTAGAACATGCAGTCCCTGACTGTGGACCTTTCAAAACACAGTTAACATCAAGAAACATCTCACAAGCCTACCGATTTCTTAGGAACCAATTTTTCTTATTATTACTGCGACAGCATCCTTTAGTTGTCTGCCAAGCAACACAATTATATTGGAAAGACCTATTTTATTTGTGAGCGGGACTGTTAAGAGTAGGAGACAGAGACAAGCGTAGGTTCAAGCTGGTATTTATTTCTGGAAGTAATCTCCGATTCAGCACCCACAGTCAGAGCCATCCAGTCCTGAGGAAGCCAACGTCCAAAGTGAAGTTCGAGGAATCCTCGCAACTGAAGGTCTGGATTCCAGAACCATGGCAGAGATCTCTCGTGCTTGCAAGCACGAGAGAACAAAGTAAATAATAAGCATATAACATCTTCCCCACTAAGAAGGGAAACAAGGAAAACATACAAAAGGAAACATAAGCAATAGCAATGAGCAAACAAAACTTTTATTGTGATTTAACCTTTTCAGAAGCGGCAAATATAACTAAGGCCACGTTTAGATGCACCTTTCCAGTGTAAACATTGGTACAGAATTGAAGACCGATTTAGCAAAGTTTGGGGATGGATAAGACTATGTTAAAATTGTTTTCAAAGGTGTCTAGCTCTGGCTGTCTTGGAGGTATTATCATTTCAAAGAATAGGACCTGATTGCAAAAATAAATCCCTTGCATTCTTAGAACATGCAGTCCCTGACTGTGGACCTTTCAAAACACAGTTAACATCAAGAAACATCTCACAAGCCTACCGATTTCTCAGGAACCAATTTTTCTTATTATTACTGCGACAGCATCCTTTAGTTGTCTGCCAAGCAACACAATTATATTGGAAAGACCTATTTTATTTGTGAGCGGGACTGTTAAGAGTAGGAGACAGAGACAAGCGTAGGTTCAAGCTGGTATTTATTTCTGGAAGTAATCTCCGATTCAGCACCCACAGTCAGAGCCATCCAGTCCTGAGGAAGCCAACGTCCAAAGTGAAGTTCGAGGAATCCTCGCAACTGAAGGTCTGGATTCCAGAACCATGGCAGAGATCTCTCGTGCTTGCAAGCACGAGAGAACAAAGTAAATAATAAGCATATAACATCTTCCCCACTAAGAAGGGAAACAAGGAAAACATACAAAAGGAAACATAAGCAATAGCAATGAGCAAACAAAAGTATTAGTAAAGTAATGCAGAATTATTCTAAAACATAGTCTCTCAATCTGCAGTATAACTGTTTTAAACGAAAAGCCCTTTTTGTAGCCACCTCAGAAGTTTCCTGTGGAAACGAATCGTGAGATAATGGTAACTCTGCGGGGACAGAGGACTGTGATAAAGCAGAGGTGGAAGGGAGAGAGTCTGGAGAAAATTGGGAAAGAGCGGAATCGGTAGCCTCAGAGGACGTAGAGGTTCCAGCAACTGGGTTGGAGAAGGAATCAGCAACTGGATTGGAAGAGGGTGGTTGAGCATAAAGGAAATCAAACCAATCACAATGCTCAGAATCTGAAGTGGCATGTTCCCTGATGACATGGGCTTGAAGTGGAGAAATCTTAACAAGAGCTCGCTTGTTCCACCACCCACTGTCATCAAGAAGGGCTGAGGTTTTACTAACTTGTGTGACCAAATTTGGAGAGGAAAATTTAGATCTCCCTTTTGACACTCTTTTGGGATTCTTGATAAGAACCATATCACCTTTTTGCAAAGGGTGATCAACAGAATGCTTACCTTCATCAAAACGTGATTTCATTGACAATTGTTTAGCACTCACATGATCTTGAACAGAAAAAGAAGAATCAGACAAATCACAATCCTTATGCAACCAACTAGGATTGAGAGCAGAATGAACTCCTCTTTTACGAAGTAAGCTAAAGGGTGAGACCCCAGTTGTGGAATGCGGGGAGGTATTGTAGGCCCACACTTTGTCATGAACGAAAGGCAAGGGGTCAAGCCTAGAAGAAATAGCAGTTTGAACACCCTCCTTAATAATGCGATTACATCTTTCTACTAGACCATTTGAGGATGGTGAGAACAAGGCAACTTTGTAATGAGAAATATCGTGACACTTGAGGAAAGAGCACATTTTCTGAGAGACAAAATGGGTTCCATTGTCAGTAACGATGGACTTGGGAAAGCCCTCGACGTCAAAAACAGACTGTAAAAATTTGATGGCATTGTCAGTAGAAGCAGAATTGCAAAAGGAATAATAGAGCCATTTAGAGTGATAATCAACAAGAAGGATAAGAAACTTGTGCTCTAAAGGCAAGACATCATATGGACCAGAAAAGTCCAAAGCTACTTTGTCCCATGGACCGGCTGGTAGAGGGACAGGGCATAAAGGTGTGGAAAGGGTTTTCCAATGCTTATCAGAGAGGATGCACTGAGTGCAATTGTCAATCATCTTTCTAATGTGAGAGTCCATGGAAGGCCACCAGTAGAATTGCTTGATGCGTTGACAGGTTTTAACAATACCAAGGTGACCCTGATGGGCAGAACGAATGATATGATCACGAACAGACTGAGGGGGAACAAATAAATCGTTGCGCATGACCATATCATTAACCAAAGAGAGTTCTTCTGAAACATTAGCAAAACCTTTAAGCTCAGAGGGTAAGGTTCTACGTTCAGGCCATTTGTTGATAATGAAATCCTTGACTTTGGAAAGAATAACATCATTTTTATAAGCTATATTCCATTCTGCTTCAGAAATAGGTTGACATTCAGCAACAGCATCAATGGTGGCAACAACACACTCAATATCATCATTAACAATAACATCATCAGTTAAAGACATTCTTGAGAGGCAATCGGCCCTGAAATTCTTACCCCCGGGAATGTGTTTGATGACAAAGTGAAATTCATGGAGTTTGGAAAGGAGACGAACAAGTCTGGCAGAAGCCCTATTAGAAGTACTGTCGGAAAGCATGTGCATAAGGGGTTTGTGGTCTGTGTAAATCTTGAACTCCCGACCCCAAATGTAGGATTTGAACTTTTGAATTACCCAAACGCAAGCCAGGGCTTCTCGTTCAATTGTGCTGTACCTGGTTTCAGCAGGAAGAAGTGTTCTGGATGCAAAGGCAACCGTGTGTTCCTTGCCCTCGACCCATTGTCCCAAGACGGCACCCAAACCGGTAAGGCTGGCATCTACAGTGATAAAACACTTGGAGCCGTCGCAAAAAGGATTTAAAGCAGGTGAGTCTTCAATGATTTTCTTGACTTGGTTAAAGACTTTTTGTAAGTCTTGAGACCAAACGAATTTTACACCCTTCCTCAAGAGAGTTCTTAAAGGTTCAACAATCTGTGCGTAACCATGAACGAACCTGGAGTAGTATTCGGATAAGCCCAAGAAGGAGCGGAGAGCATCACGATCCTTGGGAGGTTCAGCATCTCGAATGGCTTTAATTAAAGAGAACTTTGGTTTAATGCCATTGGGAGAAAGGGAGTGGCCCAAGTAATCTAACTCTTGAACACCAAATTTACACTTGTCGTGTCCAACGGTCATGCCGGCCTTTTCCAGGACTTGTAGTACAGTATTAAGAGTGTGATTATGCTGAAAAGATTCGTTGGCGTAGACCAAGATGTCATCTTGATACGCCTGTACGCCAGGGATGTCTTGAAACAGGTTGTCCATTAGTTTTTGGAAAATGCTGGCTGCAGAGGCCAAGCCAAAGGGAAGCCTAAGGTACTTGAAAGCACCAAAGGGGGTGATAAATGTTGTTAACTCCTGGGATCTGAGAGACAAGGGAATCTGGTGATAAGCATATCTGAGGTCAAGGAGGGAGAAGAATTTAGCCCCACCCAAATTAGCCAATAGGTCATGAATTTTGGGAAGGGGGTGGCAATCTACGATGATATTGTTATTAAGGGAGCGTAAATCGGCACACAATCTCACCTCTCCAGTTTTCTTGAGAACTAAGACAATGGGGGAAACCCATTCGGACGAGTCGCAGGGAGCAATGATTCCTTCATCGCAGAGGTTCTTCAGAACGCTTTTAAGTTCGTCTCTAGCGCTCAAGGGAAGGGGACGGACTTTGTGGACAACCGGCTGAGCATTGGGTTTGAGTCGAATTTCATGCTTGAAACCGAGCACTGTACCAACCTTATTTTTAAATAAGTTTGGGAAGGAACTCAGCAAGGTGTCTATTTTGACTATGGGAAAGGAAAGATCTGAAATATCGAAGTCCCCAGCATCATGACTAGTATAATAGTCATGAGGAATATCCCCTAAGGCAATGGGTTGATCAGAACCAGGCTTGAGGATCAAACCCATTCTGGCTAAATCAAACCAACCTACGACATACCTGCCCTTGAGGGCAACATAAACTTTGGTGAAAGTGTATCTGCCTAGGCAAGCAATGTTGGAATAAAAGAAGCCCAACATATCGATGTCCTTTTCGCCAAATGCTTTGAGATGGAGATCTGACTTGGAAAGAACAACTTTACTCCAATTAGCATAAAAGGTAAGGTCAGATAAAATGGTGATTGTAATTGTAATTGTAATTGTAAAAGTACTTGTAAAGCGCGTTTGCTGCCCGAAAGTGTCCAAGCGCTGAGTAGAAGCAGGGAGTACCTGGAGGGGATCTAGGGGGAGTCGGATTTAGCGTAGAGTAGGGTCTTTAGACTTTTACGGAATGAAAGGAGGTCTGGGTTGGACCGAAGTGAGATGGGGAGAGCATTCCAGAGCTTGGCGGTGTTCAAGGAGAACATCCTGCCCCCAGACCTGGCTCGCTTCACTCTGGGAACAACAGCGAGGAACGCCTCTGTCGACCGGAGGTTCCTGTTAGGTTGGTAAGGAATGGGGGGGTACCAGAATCTAAGGTGATGGGGGAACCAGAATCTGCTTTGACCTGGATTGTAATTGTACCAATCAACAATTCACACAAGGGACTCTTAATTTTAGTAAATTCAAGAGAATCACATTCAATTGACAACATAACATCATTAAGTCTGGTGGAACAAGACTCTACATTTTCTTGAAATTCAATATTATTGACTTTAGCGAATCTTTTGCGACCCCTGCAAACAGAAGGAAAATGACCAATTTTCTTGCAGGAGGAGCATTTCTTGCCAGAAGCGGGACACATGGGAGAATTGCCAAGATGATTCCTAGATCCGCATCTGTAGCAAGTGAGAGGTTTCCTATTTGGTTGTTTTGAAGAATTGTTAACAAGGTCAATGGAAGTGAAACCAGAAGCTTGTTCGACCAAATGAACAGAAGGTTGAGATGTGCTTTCTTGTAGAATCTTAGAGGAATAAGTTGCACGTTCAATCCCCTTGGCGATATCAATTGTTTCAGTTAAAGAAGGGTTTTTGCAACTTAATAAACGTTCCTGGATTTTTTTTGAAAAACAAGCAAAAATAAATTGATCTCTGATAGAGGTATCTGTGCTAGCACCAAAGTCGGAAGTAGAAGCTAGGATTCTGAGTTGAGCAATATAGTCTTCTACGCTCTCATCAATGCTCTGTTTACGTTTGAAAAAATTATGACGTTCCAATACAATACTGGGCTCATCGCCATATTGTTTGTTGAGGCGAGCAATGGCTTCTTGGTAAACATTCCAGTTGTCACCAGACTCACCAGCAGGAGAAGAAATATGGGGTAGGTTTTCAAAAACTTGTTGAGCGGCAACCCCCAAACAACCATAAAGAATGGCAACCTTGCGAGGAGGATCATATTTGGTGGCATCGATGGCTACCAAATAGTTCTCAAAGCCTTTGAGCCAGTTGCGCCAAGCAATAGTAGGTTTTCCAGGAGTTTGGAGGAAAGGAGCTGGTGTTTGGAACTGTTGAGAAGAAGCCATGGTGAGATGAGAAGACTAAAATAAAATATGATAGAGTTAAAAATGTTAATGAATGAAATGTTAATGAACAGTAAAGCGTGCCTACCGC
Source organism: Lissotriton vulgaris (assembly GCF_964263255.1). NCBI lineage: Eukaryota > Metazoa > Chordata > Amphibia > Caudata > Salamandridae > Lissotriton > Lissotriton vulgaris. The sequence continues at coordinate 140,433,804 of NC_141700.1, read as the reverse complement.
TGTTGATAATAAATGACTTTAAAATGAGAAAGTCAATTAAACGTGGTAGGCAGTAAAGCGTGCCTATCGCTGCGGTTGATAGATGACCTTGGAATGAAGAGGTCAAATAAACATGGTAGGCAATGAAGCGTGCCTATCGCTGTAGTTGAAAATAAAAATGAAACACGGTAAAATGTGCTTAATGCTGTTGATAATAAATGACTTTAAAATGAGAAAGTCAAATAAACATGGTAGGCAGTAAAGCGTGCCTATCGCTGTGGTTGATAGATGACTTTGGAATGAAGAGGTTAAATAAACGTGGTAGGCAATAAAGCGTGCCTATCGCTGTAGTTGAAAATAAAATGAAACACGGCAAAACGTGCTTAATGCTGCACTGTAATGCCAGGCGAAGGCTTGGAAGGTCGTCGAAAATGGCCGCCAGCGTCGTCGTCAAGGATACGGTACGACGTGATTTTCCAAGGGCGGTGGGCTTGTCTTGAGAACGTAGCGTAGCGCGCGTGAAGCAGCGCGAGCAAAAGTTAGAATGTTGCGCGCGTGACTGGGCGCGCGTAGCAACTGGCATGAACAAGCAGCGCCAGAAAAAGGGGAGAAATCCACGCCGGGGGCCAGGTGATGGATGGGAGAATGTCCAAAAGTATACGACCTGGACTGGAGTTGAGTTGGACTGGAGGCTGGTTCATTGTTGAAGACGAAAGGTGATCGAGTCTTGGTGAGTCCTGAAAGCTTGACTGGCGGTGGGTGCGGAGAAAATCCCGATAGTCGCCAAAGATGTTAAGAGTAGGAGCCAGAGACAAGCGTAGGTTCAAGCTGGTATTTATTTCTGGAAGTAATCTCCGATTCAAGCACCCACAACCAGAGCCATCCAGTCGTGAGGAAGCCAACGTCCAAAGTGACGTTCGAGGAATCCTCGCAACTGAAGGTCTGGATTCCAAAACCATGGCAGAGATCTCTCGTGCTTGCAAGCACGAGAGAACAAAGTAAATAATAAGCATATAACAGGGACTCAGCCAGACTACCAGAAGCCCTCCTGGACTTCCAGACCCACACTGCACCATTGTTAGAGAAGGCGGGACCTCAGGGCTATAAAGTGCATGCTTGATTCTCACAGCGTGGGACAGAAGCCGGAACTAACAGGGGCCGTGATGGACTTTCAGGCTCACAGTGCATCATTATTGGCGGAGGCAGGACCTCTACGCTAAAAAGGCCGTATTTGAATCCTAGATTAAAACTGGCCAAGACGTGCCCTACTGGGCCCATCAGAGACAGGAGGAGACAGGGCTCAGCGACAGCCACCCCTCTGAGATCTTGGTTTTTGGACTTTTCATTTAATCTAATATATCTTTTACATTTTATAAGAAGTTTTTGTGAGGTCAACAAGGGTAAGAGAAAGTGTACAAGTCTTACTGGTGGTAATGACTGTGCAGCTGCTTCTTCGATAGCTCATTTTTTGAGAGACGTGATGGGAATAATGAACAATGAAATTGCCAGTGTCAAGGAGAGACTCGAGGTAGCACAGAGTGTGTGTATGATGCCCTTTAAACCTCCATCCACTAATAAGACTCTAGTTGTGTAACAAAAGCAAGTTGATGTTATTGAAGTACATTTGAACAAGCCTTGTGTCTCAAATGCAGCTATGTCTATCACCAGTATTACTCCCTCCTCATTAATCCACTTGCCACCAGCACAAACGCAAAAAGAAGATGCAAGAGTTACGCAGCAATAAATGTGAGTGGTTCGGTTAATTCTCTAAGTGCAGAGGACGTTTTGGCTTTATAAGAAAAGAAGACATTTCTACTTTGCTATCTGAGAAATTAAATACCTCTCTACCATCTTTGGAGGATCCCATAATGAATATCTTTCATCCAGTAGCTATTAGATTGAAGTCTCTTGAAACTTCCTTATTTAAATTGGTAGAGTGTAATAACAGCTCTAAAGGTAATCCCTTAAGTGACATAACAAATTACACAAATAGGGATCCGATGGAGAGGGTGAAGCTATAGCAAGCTGTTAGAACTTATGATGAGCAGGAAAGATCACATAGTGGAGAATACAGGGTGCGAGGTCCAGAAGTGTATAAACCTGCATCTGTATTTCCTTTAGAAGCACCTGTTGGTCTGACTCCTACCCATTCCCGCCCAACACTTGTGGCACTGTCATTGCCATTAACTTCTGAGGCTACACTTTATTCGTGGTGTTAAATAATGTCCCTCCCCACTATTTCAACCAGCCTGAGAATTGGGATGAATTGAGAAACATGCCTGCACTAAAGGGTTTAGGATGTACACCTCGTCTCCTTGATGTTATATTTATGTTGCAACGGTTACCTTGCATGGGGTGGGGAAATACAACCTGTCCTGGTGACTGTGTGGTAGAGAACTTTAGAAGTCCTACTCCGGCAGGTCATATTATGCCCTGATTGAATCCCTCTGCTTTACATTATAGCATGAGATTAAAGTTCTTTATGTTGTTTTATTTTTAGAGACCTGCTGATTTTAGAAAACTGGGACCAGTAGCTTCTCTGGTGAAGATGGCCGTGGTTATGGAACAAGTATACAATGTTTGATCCTGTAATAGATTTACTCCTCTTGATCGTATTAAAGAACTCAATTGACAAAGTGCATTGAAGACCAGGAAAGCCAGGATCTGATTGAAAAGGTAGGGATGCTTGCTATTAGCCTTTGAGGCCAAAAATAACAGCGCCTTTAATATTAATTCTGTGTTTTTTCAAGGAATTAACTACTTCTTCAGTTGAGGCTTTGATCCCAGCTTTGGAGTGGATGAGGCATTTTAGCAGCATTTATCATCAGTCACCAGAGGGGATTCCCGCCATAGTAGACAGGGATTCCATTTAAGAGTTTAGGTACTGTTCCATCTCATTTGAGTTGACTGATGTGTGCTCAGTTGTTAAAAAGAGTAAACTTGGTAAAGCCCAAGGCTCAGACGTGTCTTGATGAACATGTAAAAATAGAAAATGGATCTTTGGAGTCCCATTTAATTCATGTTTTAACAGTGCTAGAAGACAGCGATTTTCCATCTACGTGGTTGCAGTCCATTGTAATCCAAATCTTTAATAAAGGGAATAGAGCGGATCCCAAATGGTGCCGACCTATCTCTTTATTAGATTCTACAGTAAAGATGATAGAGAGAATATTACTGGAAAGAGTAGAATTTTGGGCGGAGGGAAATTCTAACCTTTGGATGCTCAATCTGGTTTCCATAAGAGATTGGGTACAGTACTAGTGTTTACATTTGTATATTTGAATCTGTAAGTACACTGTGAACAGGAAGTGGTTTGTTCATCTGGGCTTTATGGGCATTTGCCGCGCATTTGACTGTGTTTACTACACAGTTATGGGCCACTGTGAGTTCTTTAGGCCAATTTTTATATCAAATGTATACCAAACGATAGCTAAGGTCCATTTTTTTCCTAATGGTAAGTGTACAGATGCCTTTAAGATCAAAATGGGAGTTAAACAGTGGGTTGTGTTTGCTTCCTTTATATTTACACTGTCTAATAATGATCTAGAGAAGTAATTGGTTGATGTTTGTTCAGATATGCTACAGTTTGCTGCTCGTCCAATACCTGTTTTACTCCTTGCGGATGGCGCAATTTTAATGGAGGGAACAGGATGTTGCTTAAAAAAATTTATTGATTCCTTTATACTTATTGTGCACCAACTGGGCATTACAACTAATGTAAGTATACCCCTCACAATGATTTGTGAACAGGGGGTTGCAAAGTCACAACCTCATACCATTTGTGGTGTTCAGATTACCAAAGTATGTACTTTTCCGTAGTTGGGGTTCCAAATTGATTCTCTTGGCAAGTAGGTCCTTTTGAGGAACATCAGGAATCAGCAGTTTTGAAATCAATAAAGGAAGTGTTTAAGTTTGCCAAAAAATTGGGCTCCAAACCGCTCAGGGAGATGAGCCCTATTTAAAGGAGTAAGGTTCTTTCTATTGCTCGGTGTGACGCTGGTCTATGAGGCTAAGTAGATTGTGGTGCAAGAACATTAAATGCCTTCTTGAGAAGGCCACTGGCCATCCCGCACAGATGCTCAACTTATCTTTGTCACAGGGAACAGCGCTTAGCCTTTTCAGAGGACATGATTTAACTAATCTTTTACTCTTGTGGCATTCAATATGGTCCAAACCAGAGACTACCTTCTATAGGGCTGTATTTCGTGATTATTACTCAGTTATTGCTGCAAGAATAACCCCATATTTTCAGGGGCGGGGGAATGAGAGAAGGAAGACCCAGCTAAGTCTGCATTCTCCCAAACTATTACCACAAGTAGCTTAATAGTGGCTCAATATTAGAGACTTTATGTTCCTGATTCCTGATTTCTGGACTAAACCATATTCCTCCAGCTGCCTTTTGTGTAGCTCTAACAGGACCTTTAGACTATTCTTAAAAATTGACGGGGTGACCCCAACTCTCCCCTGCCACCTTCCCCAGGGGGCCAAGCTTCATCATCGGTCATCCCGCCCTCGCCAAAGAATCTTCTTTTGGCGGGGGCCCTAAAACCTATTGAGGGCACTTGCAGGAATAAGGGTTGAAGGATCTAGGCAAGGCAGTAAGCATAAAAATCCCTATCATGTTCCCAAAGAAAATATCCCTTTTATTAGTGGGGTGGTGAAGAGATAGTTAAACTCACTATGGGATTTACTAGGAGACTCTTATTACTCCTACATCCAGCAGGTCAACATGTTTCAGCCCTATCCAATGGCCTGTGTAGGTACGGGGATTTTCGTATATCAAGTCCCTGACTTCAATCATACAAGAGCAGCACTCAATCAATACCCATGTAATGTTTCAGCCGGTAAGAGAATTAATCGCTTCTCATTCAGTCTGTATGAGGTCCTGTCCATATATATATAAAAGATAAGATAAACCAAAAATCTGAATATTGAAATAAACTCAGAGGGAGACTATGCCCCTCAAAATAGCATGCTGTGTCAACTGTGTCTACACTGTAATCATAGTAAACCACCTTTTTTCACAAAACTAAATGTGGTATCCACTGCAAATCACGCTGTGATTAAATTTGCATGTATATACAATGCACACCTGCTCATTCATCATCTTACCCTCACTTTTGGGAGCTCCAGGGCTCATGGAGGAGTGAACTAAGAGGGCCTTATGTGCCTTATGTGGGGGAGATTATGGATTATAAACAAAACTCCACAATTAAATTCACAGGGTGCCTGGCATAGGGGAATTCACTTACTTCTTCAAAGGTCTCTCCCTGCATCTTAGACCTACTAAGCATTCCTTTCTCCTACCGGCAATAACCAGGAATGTAGTTTGAGGGCTTTAAGAGTATATGCGTGTTGCATGTAAAGGCCAGTTCATTATTTATAATTCTCAATGAGTCATGGGAATCGTGGTCCTAATGGGAGGCTTTTGAGTGGTGCCCACATATTGTGGGTGGCAATCCTAGAGAAAATGGACAGCAGGGTGCTGTGTAGTGCGTCTTACTCGTGATCTGCACTAGAATCATGAGAGTTGATGTCCAGTGATGTAGAGCGCATGCTATGCCCCTATGTTTAATTGAACAACTCTTAGGGGCAGATTTACAAGTCGCTTGCGACACGTTTGGTCCGCCGTTGCGTCACCTCTGTGACGCAGCGGCGGCGTAAATCATGCACCACGTTGCAACTTATTTACAACGTGACACATCTAGGCAGATGCATCACGTTGTAAAGCACTGCTTCACATGAAACCTGCCTCAGCTTTCATGTGGGCGTTACATCGCAGCGTGGGCGTTCCGTTGCAGGAAAGCCTTGTAAAACTGACTCAGTGAAATCTACAAGATTTCACTGAGTCAGTTTTACGACGACACTGCGTCAAACCCTTACGCCTGCTTGAAGCAGGGGTAAGGAGTGACGTACCACGTTAAGTATGTGCATTGCTGGAGTTGCGTCGCAATTGCTACATGACTCCAGCAATGCACCGTCCTTTCGCCACAAGATGCGTCACGCATCTGCCTCTCCTTGTGCCACGGTGCGCCACATTGTAAATCCGACGCATCTATGGCGGCGCAAGGGAAGAATTGCGTGTCTCATCTATTCTGGCGCATCCCTGCTCATTTGCAGAGATGCGCAAGACATTGTAAATATGCCCCCTAATACGGAAAACATATCCAGATAAAAAGCAGATTATGTTGAATAATTATTACTATTTATATAAATTTCCCATGGGGAACGGTCTTTCATTCATCAAATTGATTACATGTTAATTAGTCCCAGACTGCTACTCGAGGACAGATTATTTAATTCCAATATTGGGAATTTAACAAACTGAGTAGTATAACTTTAGCAGACCTATGATCAAGTCCTTGTGTGAGAGATAGCGATTCAAAAAGATCTGTTAGGCATAGTGAATATGGTTGTGAACTACAGTAAATTTCTCTACGGGGAAGCATCTGTTTGTTTGTTTAATTAGCCGTGCTCAACAATGACCTATTTCCTAAACAATAGTCATTTAAAACCCAGACAGACCAAAATCACAGACCTTGAATGCGGAACTAAAATTATATTTGTCCATATTCAAGTCACCCATGCAAACAGGCCGCTCGCTTGAAAACTAACTTGGAGCCAGGCTATGTCGTTGTTTAGGCCACCTATATTTGTTTTCAAAAGATACTCCCAACATTGTTCCCTGTTAAAAAGTTTCTGAGTAATATTGTGGTTTAGTCTCAGATCTATATTTTCTAATACTACCCATTCTAGGTCCTTATCTGAAAGTTTTTGTTCTATATAGTATGTAGTCATACATGTAATACTTTTCTTACATCTGATATTTACCTATTTTGATGCATATCTTCCGTGTGGTCATGTCTATATACCTTAGTGTACAGGGCATGTTTATCATATAGATAACATTTTCACTAATGCAGTTTGCGTGGTGCTTCGCCACTCACGGATACTGCGTTCCGATGTCTCTGTCCTTCTATACCTTGGAAAATGGACAAATTGAACAATGTCCACACTGGAAATGTCCCTGCACTGTGGGTAGGTCCCATAACGTGTTTTGTCCAGGTGTTGTTAATGCTGGTGGCCTATTACATGAGTGGGCAAGCATCTCTCTCAAGTTGGTACTCCTTTTGAAAGAGAAGAGAGGGACTGGCCAGTTATTCCCTGGTTTTTGTCAAATGTTTCAGTATTTTGTGACAATTCTCTTAACTAAATTAAAAATAGTAGTACATGTAGTTACACATGTAAGTATACAGGAAAACCTCATGTTAGTATAAAAGTCAGATTTATGGTTAGTCTGAGTGAGTTAGGGCAAGTGTTAGGGCTAGAGTGACTGTTCATTTTAGGGCAAGAAAAAGGAATAGAGTACCGGTTTTACGAAGGTTATGATGTATGGCTAGGGTAAAGGTTTGGGTTTTTTAACCCAAAAGAGAGTGGCATGGTACAGATGACGGCCATTGAGCCCCTGAAAGTACCACTGCTCCTTTCTGGTAATAAAATCACGCATAGAAGGCACAGCCCGGGGTGAGTGCCTTATACCGATCGGTGTATCTACAAGTTATTACGCTGCGCAGAAACTCCCAACAGAGCTCCTGCCAAGGGGCAACATTTGCATCTGGAGAAACAATGGGCCCTGTAAATGTGCCGCAAAGGGGTTTCAGAACAAAAATCTGATTACGAACCTGGCTCCTCACTTCGCTACTGAGGGGCCCTGCGCTGCAGGAAACCAGAGGAGCCGGTTACATGCATGATGTATCTTTCATTGAGAATTCACCACACGGCAATGAAGGTAAGACTGCTCCTCATGCAGGCACCTGATCCCATTGGAGACGCGCGGGTCTTAGCAACAGGGGTGAGGGGTCTACATGTGCCATTGTGCAGTCAAGGCATAAACTATGCATACCCAGTTTGGCCCTGATCCCGTATGGCCGAGATACCCGCCACCCCCTCTCAACACAATCAATCCCCAAAAGGAGGGAAACCGGAAACAGTTCTTGAAGTTTTTGGAAGTGGGATGGAGTGACCATCCCGGCCGTATTTATTAAAACAAAATTAAAACATTAAACGTTTCATGTTATGTACAATTTCATTACCATATTTACGATGTTTGGCTAACCTTAACAGATTCTCTAATACAGAGGTTCTCCTAGCCGAACTAGCATCCTACAAGACATTTCTTGACATATTGAAATTGTACAACCTAACGTTTAAGGGCCAACGGCAAGATCATAACCGGTGTCAAGATCCCTAACCAGACTTACCCCTCCCACTTGGGCTGGGCGACAGCACGGAGGCGTACCTCAAGTGCAACTATTACCAATTTCCCTTGACTTGACGGGGGCACCTAAAGACTCGACGCCAGTTAAAGGTCGTTCGAATACTCGTGTGAGGTATCTAGAAGGTACCGTAGACCTTATCCCAACCCCACACTACTTACCGCATCTGCCGTCGCAGATGTCACTGGCCCCGGGAAATTCCCCAGGAGGGGGCTGTAACCCCTCCTACAAAGGAAGGGGCCTTGACCGCCTTTCCTTTACTTCCGGCGACCCATCCTTAGAAGGGACCGCCTCCCCATTGAGGGGCCAATGGCCACCTCTCCCGAGCGCTCCCATCCGTGTTGGGTGACGCCCACTCATAGGGATCTACTAATTAGTGCTCACCGATCATGACCTTACCGCCTACCAAAATAAATACGACAGTGCAAATTAACCTACGAATACATTGGCCACTATGACCGAAAGGGCATGCATTAAAAATTCAACATTACACTGAATATCTTTAATGGAAAACATACTCAAAGCAACCATTCTTTATTAACTCATCAACATGGCACTACAACCTGTATACGAAAACCGAAGCAAAAATTAATCAACTTTATTATACACAACTGGCTGTCTTCAGGGGCTGGTGGGTGGGTCAAAATTGGCTCTTTGTTCTGTCCCGAGCTCACGTGCAGCGAGGAGGTGCAGCTTCAGAGCACAAGAACAAGAGGATGTCTTCTGGTCTTGCGTCCCTTTTTATCCGTCTTCAGGGCGGGCGTATACCCGCCCCTGCCTGCCCCGAGGGCGTGGCTGGCTGCGTCGGTGTCTAGGCCAGCCCACTCTAGGGCGGGAACGAGCGCGCCCCAGCTACGCCGCTTCGGGCATACCAGCTGAGGCGCGCCTCCCGCCCAAAAATGGCTTCCCGGGGGGATCGAGGCACTCGGCCATACGTTCGGGGGGACCGAGTTGGTCGCCCCTTTCCATATGGCCGAGATACCCGCCACCCCCTCTCAACACAATCAATCCCCAAAAGGAGGGAAACCGGAAACAGTTCTTGAAGTTTTTGGAAGTGGGATGGAGTGACCATCCCGGCCGTATTTATTAAAACAAAATTAAAACATTAAACGTTTCATGTTATGTACAATTTCATTACCATATTTACGATGTTTGGCTAACCTTAACAGATTCTCTAATACAGAGGTTCTCCTAGCCGAACTAGCATCCTACAAGACATTTCTTGACATATTGAAATTGTACAACCTAACGTTTAAGGGCCAACGGCAAGATCATAACCGGTGTCAAGATCCCTAACCAGACTTACCCCTCCCACTTGGGCTGGGCGACAGCACGGAGGCGTACCTCAAGTGCAACTATTACCAATTTCCCTTGACTTGACGGGGGCACCTAAAGACTCGACGCCAGTTAAAGGTCGTTCGAATACTCGTGTGAGGTATCTAGAAGGTACCGTAGACCTTATCCCAACCCCACACTACTTACCGCATCTGCCGTCGCAGATGTCACTGGCCCCGGGAAATTCCCCAGGAGGGGGCTGTAACCCCTCCTACAAAGGAAGGGGCCTTGACCGCCTTTCCTTTACTTCCGGCGACCCATCCTTAGAAGGGACCGCCTCCCCATTGAGGGGCCAATGGCCACCTCTCCCGAGCGCTCCCATCCGTGTTGGGTGACGCCCACTCATAGGGATCTACTAATTAGTGCTCACCGATCATGACCTTACCGCCACAGGCCCGGATAGTTGACCGGCTATCCGGGCCCCCCACAAAACTCCTAGCTAAAGGTCATGTTCCAACGTTTTTAACCATGCTAAGAAGTCCCCTATGAGTAACTCATTTCCCACCCGGGACAAATGCACACCATCCCCTAGATACATACTGTCATCATTAATACAACCGTGCGAGATAGAATGCAATGTCCTGGAACGAAACAACCTACTCACTTTGTTATTAAGTTTTCTAACAGAATGGTTCAAAGCCGGGATCGAAACAGCCCCCCGCCACACTTTTCGTGGGATCATATGAGACCACGCAATTATGCACCCCGGAACTTTCCTCGCCAACCAACTTACAGTGGAAAGCATTGCCTCCAGGAGAAGTCGTCTACCGGTGGTGACCAAATCATTGCCCCCTAAATGTACTATGACTATAGACGGCGGTGACCTCGTCCGCCCTAACAAACCCTCAAAGAATGCCTGAAACTGGTCAATACAGAGACCGCCCCTTCCGTAGAAGGACATTCTGTACCCGTATTCCCCAGCTACGTGAATCATGTCACCTGCTTCGAATACGTCAGCGGCACGCCTCACGTATGAGTGGCCCACGACCCACACCTCCTTTCTCACAGCCGGTGATGTCAGACCGCTGGCCTGGTGTTGGGTCGACTGCATAGTCCGCCCCGCCTCGAAGGCTTGCGTAACTGAAAACCAAACAAAAGACAAGAAGCGTGAGTACATTATTACAGCTTCACAACATGTGCAACCGCACATACCTCTTATAACAATTGGAGGACCAACGCCCCACTCGTTTTACTTGTTCCACATTAAGACCCCTGGCTGTAGCTTCAGTGGCAGCCCCTATCCGAAAGGAATGGGTCCCAAACTCACCCGGGTCCAAGCCCGCTGCGGTAATTGACATCGCGAGCACCCGCTGAAACTGAAACTTCGTCAGTGGGGTGGCGTCCGCGTGTCTCAACAATGTCCCCCCCCATGATGCCACCCTTTGTGCTAGGTAATCTTCTAAACACTTCACCGGACACATGGGAGACCCTGAAATCCTGCGAATGACTATGCAGTCACCCACCCCACCTTGATCGGTTTTTGACTTGACAAAGGATACAGTCATCGTCTCACCCCTGATCTGAACGTGTTCCCGGCACAACCCCCCCACCACATCCCGCTTGTTCCTTGCTACCAGCTCACTTATCCTCATTGCCCCGTGAAATGCAAGCGTAAAAGCAGCTCGGAACAAACAGGCCTCGAACTGAGACGAGCATGTGGCGGGGAGTGTGGCCAGCAACTGGGACAACCTATCCAGACCTATCGGGCGCCTCTCATCTACTTTGCGACCCTCAAGGCGTTGCCACCCACGCAGCGCTTTCTGTACCACAAAAGACGCTGTCGGGTCCTGGATATTATGCGCCCTGGCAACAAAGGAAATGGCAGCGCGATGCCTCTGGGCTGTAGCCACCGACTTCCCAGCCTTACGCAAGGACATCAGAAAATGTACTACCCAATCCTCATGCCCCCAAAGCCCCCCTCTCTCAGTCCCCAAAAAGGCTAAATAAGCCCGAAACGCCCCTTCGTATGCCTTCCTCGTCCTTGGTGCTAGACTCTCTCCCACGAGGTAACGAAGTTCGGGGCACCGAGAGACCAGAGAGCTTCGGGAAAGGGTGCTGGCTCTGGGTCCGCTGAGGGAAGGAAACCCAAGAAAGCCTGCATTTGAAAACGAGACAGTGCATCAGCAGCCTGATTCATCACCCCTGGGACATGTTTTGCTCTGAATACCACGTTCAGTTGCATACACAGTAAGACAATTTCTTTAAGCAGCCTTAAAATCATTTTGCAACGTGCTGCCTGACTATTGATGCATTCTACAACGGTCATATTGTCAGACCAAAATATGACAGAGTGATTTTTGAATCCATCGGGCCAGGTTCTGAGGGCCACCAAAATGGGAAAAAGTTCAAGGAAAGCAATATTGCTCGTCAGCCCCTCTTCATGCCACCATGTTGGCCACCTTTGTGCCGACCATTTTGTGCCGAAGATGGCGCCGAAACCCATGCTTCCCGCTGAATCTGTCCATAGACCAAGCTCTTCAGAGGACAAGGCCGGTTTGTTCCAGACGACTCGACCATTGAAATCCGCCAAAAATGCTAACCAAATACGCATGTCTTGGCGGACCTCGGCCGATAATCTCGTGCGATGATGACCCTCTCTTAGGCCAGCCATCGCCTGGGCAATTGAACGGGAGAAGGGGCGGGCCATCGGGATCACCCTTAGGGCAAAATTCAACTTCCCCACCAATTGCTGCAATTGATGCAGCGTAACTTTAGATGCAATAATACACATTTGCAGGGCTGCCCTGAATTTCGACACTTTTGCAGCTGGTAAACGAAAACAACCCTCACTAGAGTCCAACTCGATCCCGAGAAACTCGAGGCAAGTCGTGGGACCCACCGTTTTACCTGGTGCCAATGGCACGCCAAATTGATTCATTAAAACACAAAATTCAGTCAAGGCCCGGGCACATTCATCATCCCCAGCGGCCCCAAGGAACAGAAAGTCATCCAGGTAATGCATCACATTCCGAAAACCCGTTTTCTTCGTGTAAACCCATTGTAGAAAACTACTGAATTTCTCGAAATATGCACAAGATATAGAGCACCCCATCGGCATACACCTGTCCATGTAATACGAACCTTGAAACATGAATCCCAAAAGACGTTGGTCTTCCGGGTATACCGGGAGCAAACGGAACGCTGACTCGATATCTGATTTCGCCATCAGCGTCCCGGGCCCCAGGCGATTCAAAATGGCTACGGCCTCATCGAATGATGCGTACCGCACCGAACATATCTCTGGATCAATTGCGTCGTTCACAGAAAGGCCATGAGGCGCTGATAAATTGTGAATCAATCGAAACTCACCTGGGTCCTTCTTGGGGACCACCCCTAAAGGAGAACAAACAAAATTCTGTACCGGGGGAACACTAAACGGGCCGGCAACCCGACCTCGGGTAACCTCTTTCCGGATCTTATCCTGTACTACAGTCGTATGCTGCAAGACGGAAAGTTGGTTTTTGCACGTCCCGACACCCTGAAAGTCCCCCACCGGGATGCGGAAACCGTATGAAAAACCGTTTCGTAGCACCCCAGCGGAAGTACGATCCGGGTATTCGCTGAGCCAGGGAATCATTGCCAGGGTATCAATCGGGGTTGGTAAAGGCGCCCCTCGGACTATATTAGACCTGTTTGGCGCCTCCTCTACCCCCATTTTCACCCGATTTGGCTCTGCACGAGGACTCAGGATGGGGTGCCCCACAACCACTACATTCGTGTTTGAATTTACAAGATCCCGGGGGCCTAGTACATTTACTTCTGTTAAAATTGAAACAGAAACCCCTCTTCCCTGTAATTCCGGCGGGTCTCGGATAATCGTCTGTACCCGTACCCGACCGAAAGGGCGTCCCCCCATTTTGGCGGGAGGACTCACCAACAGAACTCCCCACCAACGGCACTTTCAACATCCCCGACTCTTTCATTTTATTCCATGTCAAAGAATCGTAACAGTCCCAGGTTAAACTTTTGTTATGCTCCATCGCTTTCCTGAAAAGGTTGTCATAACAGAACCATTGGTTACCTTGGTGCGATGTCGAGTACCCCATAATCCGTGACTGATATACTGGAAATTCAGGGAGCAATTCAGGCCTACGTTCCCCCAAAATTGACGTAAAAATTCCCCAAGCATTACCCCAGTTACCAATATTCTCATTCACTTTAAAGGCGGCCATTTTTGCGCGCCAAACACTTGGGTGCATCAGATCCTTTTGGCCCTTAACAGTTTCCACCTCATAATGATCAACGAGCAAGGAGAAAATGTTTACGTATTCCCCCGCCCAAATCTTTTCCTTTATTGCCAAAGGAACATGTTGCCCCAACTTTTCTCTACGAGAGGGTGTTGACTCATCCCTTGCGATCGGCAATGGCCGCTTACCTGCACCGGACGCTGCCTCCGCCACTCGTGGCTTGTCTATCACCGCATCCGACGCGGGCACCTTGGCTGTATCACGTTTCTCGCGCAACTGTTTAATGAGTGCTTGCGCTTCGGCAGCCGTGGCGCCCTCGCTGCTGTCCCCCAACCACGCCGCTAACTGTGCCGCCAACTCGGGAGGCATATCTTCAGTGGATGTCGGGGTGACTACTACGGGGATCGGATTCCCCTCCTTCGGTACCGGGACCGGTACCGGGGCTGGCGCCTCGAGCGGGGAACAGGGAACCGGGACGTCTCCCCCGACCGGCCCCCTTCTCGGCCTCTTTGGCTTCCCTCCGGCCGGTGGACGCCCCGATCCCTCCTCACCGTCTCGCTCCGCCAACCGTTTCTTAATTTCGGACATGTCCTTCATGAGGGCCCGAACCAACTGGTCGGTCGACATTCTCTTCGCGCCTTTCTTGGGCATCTTTTCAGACGAAGTATCTAGAAGACAAAAAGAGGAATTAAAACGCTCAAAATTGGCTCTTTGTTCTGTCCCGAGCTCACGTGCAGCGAGGAGGTGCAGCTTCAGAGCACAAGAACAAGAGGATGTCTTCTGGTCTTGCGTCCCTTTTTATCCGTCTTCAGGGCGGGCGTATACCCGCCCCTGCCTGCCCCGAGGGCGTGGCTGGCTGCGTCGGTGTCTAGGCCAGCCCACTCTAGGGCGGGAACGAGCACGCCCCAGCTACGCCGCTTCGGGCATACCAGCTGAGGCGCGCCTCCCGCCCAAAAATGGCTTCCCGGGGGGATCGAGGCACTCGGCCATACGTTCGGGGGGACCGAGTTGGTCGCCCCTTTCCAGATTGTGTGCAGGTGCTGTGCAGTGCAACAAGGCGGAAATCAGAGTCTCTGTAGGTATTGGGGGAGATTTACAAGCCCCGTGTACTACTTTTGCGTCGCTGTTGCGTCACTTCTGTGACGCAGCGGCGGCAAAAAGCTAGTGCCATGCTGCGGGGGATTTACAACGTGACGCATGTAGGGAGATGCGTCACGTTCTAAAGCCCTGCGCTACATGAAACCTGCGTCAGGTTTCATGTGGGTGTTTCGGCGCAGGGGGAGGGGGGCGTTCCGGTGCAGGAACACCTCGGAAAAGTGCCTGAGTGAAATCTACAAGATTTCACTCAGTCACTTTTCCGACCCGCTGCGTAAAAATTCTACGCCTGCTTGGAGCAGGCGTAAGGTGTGACGCACCACGTGCAAGATAGTCCGGGTTGACACAGTACTGGAGTTGCGTCGCGCCTGCAACGCAACTCCAGCACTGCGCCAACGTTGCGACGGCAGATGCAACACTCCCCTGCATTTCCTTGCGCCATGATGCGCCGCATTGTAAATATGGCGCATCCATGGTGGCGCAAGGATTGTGATACGTGTCTCAAGTTTCCTGGCGCATCCCTGCTGATTTGAAGGGATGCGCCTGGAATTGTAAATCTGCCACATTGTGTGTTAGATGCAGGCTGTATTATGTGTTGGATGCAGGCTGTATTGTGTGTTGGATGCAGGCTGTATTGTGTGTTGGATGCAGGCTGAAACACATCTACTCCCTGAGGACATTCACCCGCCCAGCCACGCCGGCACCGCCTGTGACACGGGATGACCTCAGAAGCACCTAGGCCTTACCTGCCCCCATCCTATCTGGAAGAGGGTTAGTAGACACCACCCTTGAGACTTGAAAGCTGGGCCCAGACTGGTTTAATAATACCAGAGAGTGCAAATGGAAGTGTGCTGTCAGGGAAAGCCACTGTTAGTGCGGCATGTACAGTGACACCGGGCATAGATGGGTGAGAATCTCACTGCACCCAACTATGGCTGTCTAGTACCACTGAATCAGAGGGCAGTCACTCCTTTTAATGGCACATGGAACCCTTGCTACGTCGCTATCTGCGGCTCAACTCTATTTTGTTCCTTCCATGAATGATGAAGCCTGAAGCCCTGGACACATTTGTTCTCCAAAGTCATCAGCTGGACCAATGCTTTTTGATTGGGTAGAGACAGCTCAGACTCACTCTCATGAATATCTTAAAAGAGCATAAGAGTTCTGGTAAGGGTTCAAAATATACACTGCGGAGCAGGCCCTCCAAAGTAATGCTTGTAGAGGTATGACGTTGTTTGTAAAGGGACTACCACGCCAAGCCCTGCACATGTAGTTAATATAAATGTGTTGTTTTCAAATATTGGCCAGATTTTGAAAATAAAAATTAAAACGCAGGCAACAATGTAGCTTGTTTGAAAAGGACAAAAATATAGCAATGACTTTGGAATTAGGGTGCCTAGACTCTTTGGCAGTGTGTCACCCCATATGATGTGCTTGTTGTCAATGATTTAGCCCATGGAAACACTAACCCCTCTCCCCCTTCGGTTTCTGCCCCACCCTCCAATATGGGATAAGCTGCCTCGACCTCACTCTCATCTGCCAGTGTGAGGCAACAACAGTGATAAAATCACAACCATCATAGCTGGACCAGAAAGAGCCAGTGAGATCACACCACAGAGCCCTCATAATACCCAAGAAGCAGAGGACAGGGAGGCGGGGAGGCTCCCACAGCAGCAAAACAGTGAGAGGGCTGCTCTTAACCTAAATACATCCACACTCTGCAACCCTTTTCAGATACAGCAGCTACAGCTAAAATAAAAAATGCAATAGGTACAAACAACAGAGACAGTGCACCTTGGATGCTCCTAGGCTATTTGGAAATACTTTAAAGTTTACTCTGTAAAGAAAACTAACGTTTTTATGTACAGGTGATTGTTAGATAATCTTGACTCGTCCCAGCCTTTTTTGCACAGTACCACAGGCTGAGTGTCAGCTGCTTGAAGTTGAAAACTGACAGGCAGCATAAGTACATACATCTTTGAGTTAAAATAATTAGCAGCAGGTTGTCTGCTGAAGTTGTTTAATGTTGTCAGTCTGTGTGTGACAGCACTGCTGATGCGGCTGGAAGAAACACTTCAATGACCTTTTAGGGCTCTTTCCCCGTGTGATCTTCCACCGCGGAAGGTAAGCAGGAAGCCTGACTTGTAAATCGGAGTGTGCCTTGTCTCTTCTTTTAACTTTGTCTCCACGGACGATAAAATGTGAAGGAATGTGAATATAATCGAATGCATTTTCTAATGTTAAGTACACACCTCATTTAAAGCGATGTGAAACCCCGGGTCTGCTATGCACTTCAGAAAATAAAGAAAACAATGTATATATATATATATATATATATATATATATATATTTCAGAGCAGAGATCCAGAGAACAGGAAATCAGGCGAGCCCACAAGATACCCCCTTTTGTAAATCGATTTTGGCCACTATAGGTGTGGCAGGGTATACTCAGACATGAGTCCCTTTCTCACTGCTCCATCAGGATTCAAGCAAGCCGGGCCGAAGAGGCTGAAATGCCAGAAACCGGTCCCCGGTAGCTTGTCTCCTTTCTGGTAAAGAATTGGCTTGGTAGTTTAGTCTGCCCTGTTCCCATGATGCACTGGGCCAGGGACAGACTGATTTGCATATAGCCAGGTTCTGAGCTGGGATGGGGCAGTGAGATAAATAACGGTGATGGATCAAGCCCTGATCTTTGGACTGGGTAAGAGTGGTCTGCTCAATTCAGACACTCTGTTCATCACCACCCCCTTTTGTAAATCGATTTTGGCCACTATAGGTGTGGCAGGGTATACTCAGACATGAGTCCCTTTCTCACTGCTCCATCAGGATTCAAGCAAGCCGGGCCGAAGAGGCTGAAATGCCAGAAACCGGTCCCCGGTAGCTTGTCTCCTTTCTGGTAAAGAATTGGCTTGGTAGTTTAGTCTGCCCTGTTCCCATGATGCACTGGGCCAGGGACAGACTGATTTGCATATAGCCAGGTTCTGAGCTGGGATGGGGCAGTGAGATAAATAACGGTGATGGATCAAGCCCTGATCTTTGGACTGGGTAAGAGTGGTCTGCTCAATTCAGACACTCTGTTCATCACCACCCCCTTTTGTAAATCGACAAGATAGATGCAGCAGGTAAGTTTATTCCTGGGAGAAAATATATATATATTTCACAACAAGCAGCCCAGAGATGAAGCCGCACTCTTTAACAGGTAAGTAACACTACTTTATTTCATGCACATGCGGTTTCCCAACTCGTATTCAGTCTCATCAGCCTGACGCGTTTCGAAGCACTTTCAACTTCTTCCTCAGAGGCTGTGTTAGAAACCTGTTTGACCATCCTGCATCTTGCCCCCACGTGTTCTATGGTTTGCTTTGGCTTCGGCTGTGCCAATTTGAATAATTCCATACTAACACTGCACGCTGGTAGATGCAGTCAATTTGGAAATAATTATTACACTCCAGTGGGTTTAGGCTTCTGGCACCCATGTCGAGACACAATTCTTGCCCTCCAGTGGGCTCCGGGATGGTAAAGCGGATGTAAACTAAGCCACCTGCTGCGCCCAAACAAGAATCGGATTGTGCCATTCCTGCGGGTCCTTTAAAAGTTTTGTCGGTGGTGCGTCGCTTTCTATATATATATATATATATACATATATAGATATAGAAGTAGATATATGTGGGTATTTATATGTATGTATGTATACATATGTATACATATATATACATCTTGAGATGTACATATAGATATGAGAGTGTAAAACAATTACATATTTTTCCCATTGTGTTTCATTCTTTTCTATTAGACTATAATAATTATGACATCATTGAATTATAATTATCAAAATCAAAATGAAGAGAGAGGAAAAAGTTGAAGCCAGTTCACTTCCCCTGGGGTTATATGCATATATCCAAGGGAACTAGCTTGATGAGAAAATACCGGAATATGTTGACCACTTTCTAGCCCCCATCGCACAAAGTTTAAACTCCTACATACGCGCTACGGGAGATTTTTTAAGAATCCTTACTGGAATAAGCTGGAGCCCGGATTACATCATGGCTACAATAGATGTGGTCTCGCTCTATACGTCAATTGAGCATAACATAGGGTTGAAGGCATGTGCATATTTTTTACAACAGAGAAACATATCTGAATTGGAGCACCCAAAAATGTTATTGACAATGATAGAACTGTGCTTAACAAGTAACGTCTTCTTCTTTAATCATGACCTATATCGGCAAGAGTGCGTAACTGCCATGGGCATTTCCTTTTCGCCAAACTACGCGAATATCGTGATGGGGTGGTGGGAAAAGGAAAGAGCCTGGAACACACAAAACCAGAATCAGATGAACAGTATAATTTTATGGGTCAGATTTATTGACGACTCGTTTATAATTTGGAACGGTTCTGAGGAAAACTTTTGGGAATATTTTAACATATTGAATGAAAATACCTTAGGCTCAAGGTTCACATGCACTACAAGCAAATGAGGCATTGCTTACCTTGACACCTGGATATATACAGAGGGGGATCAAATTAATTCCGCCTTGTACCGAAAGGAAACGTCAACGAATAGCATATTACATGGTAGAAGTTTTCACCCCAAGTCTCTTTTAGAAAGTATTCCTTACGGAGAATTCACCAGAATGAAACAAAATTGCTCAACAGAAGACGACACAAGACAGAGAATAAAGGAAACATCACTAAGATTAAGATCAAGAGGATACAATGAGACCACATTATGCAAAGGCAGACAAAAACTACAAAAGAAAACAAGAACAGAAACTCTGATCACCAGAAATCCCCCACATATCCACCTCTCATTTTTAACTACTGCTGAGGGCCCATACATTAAAATAGCCTTTTGTGGTAAATTGAGACCCTACGGACAGCTTTTTAAATCACATTCATTTCACCTTCACTGCACACTCACTGCACAAAACCATCTCCGCTGTATCCAGGCGTTGAATCGCACCCAATGTGCACTCAGTACCTTGGGTGGGACCCGATTATGATCCATATCACCAACTAGGTTGGTGAGTGAGGGTCTTTTTAAACAACGAATGTGTTGTCCCGCAAACACACACTAGGAGCTTCTATATGGTAGCTAGTTCCCTTTGATATATGCATCATTGAACTATACCAATCGACTCACTTTGATATATCAGAGAACACAAAAAGTGTGGCTCGTGAAAATCACAAGGTACCTTACCTCCCACTATGAGTGTGACTCCGCTGGAAAAATTCAGCTTGTTCAGTACTGGATAAGCGCAGTAGTACACACCGCTCTCATTCCGCTGCGTACTGTTGATTTCCAGGGTTGCGCGACGGGATTCAGATCTACAGTGATTATGGCTGAGATACCCGCCACCCCCTCTCAACACAATCCCCAAGGATGGGAAACCGGAAACAGTTCTGAAGTTTTTGGAAGACGGGAGGGAGTGACCCTCCCGGCCGTATTTATTAAAATATGAAACAAAATGAAAACATTAAATCAACAGTTTCATATTATGTACAATTTCATTACCACATTGCGATGTTTGGCTAACCTTAACATATCCTCTAATACAAAGGTTCTCCTAGCCGAACTAACATCCTACAAAACATTTACTTGAAATTTTGAAATTGTACATCCTAACGTTTAAGGGCCAACGGCAAGGTCGTAACCGGTGTCAAGATCCCTAACCCAGACATATCCCCCTCCCTTGTGAGGGGCGGCACGGAGGCATACCTCAAGTGCAACTACCAATTTCCCTTGACTTGACGGGGGCCCCAAAAAAACTCGACGCCACTTAAAGGTCGTACGAGGCTCGTGTGAGGTATCTAGAAGGTAGCGTAGACCCCCCCCACACCCCACACAACTTACCACATCTGCCGTCGCAGACGTCCTGGCCCCGGGAAATTCACCAGGAGGGGGCTGTAACCCCTCCTACCCATGAAGGGGCCTTGACCGCCTTCCCTTTCCTTTCGGCGACCCATCCTTAGAAGGGACCGCCTCCCCGTTGAGGGGCCAATGGCCACCTCCCCCGAGCGCCCCCATCCGTAATGGGTAACGCCCACTCATAGGGATCTTCCAATTAGTGCTCACCGATCATGACCTTACCGCCACAGGTCCGGATAGTTGACCGGCTATCCGGACCCCCCACCACACTCCTATCTAAAGGTCATGTTTTAACGTCTTTAGCCAAGCTATGAAGTCTCCTATGAGTAACTCATTCCCCACCCGAGACAAATGAACACCGTCCCCCAAATACATACTGTCATCATTAATACACCCATGCGAAATAGAATGCAGTGCATTGGACCGGAACAACCTACTCACTTTGTTATTAATTTTTCTCACAGAGTGATTTAAATCAGAAACAGAAAAAGCCCCCCGCCACACTTTTCGTGGGATCATATGGGACCACGCAATTGTGCACCCTGGAACTCTCCTCGCTAACCAACTTACAGTGGAAAGCATCGCCTCCAGGAGAAGTCGTCTACCAGTGGTGACCAAATCATTGCCCCCAAGATGTACTATGACTACAGACGGCGGTGACCTCGTCCGCCCTAGCAAACCCTCGAAAAATGTTTGAAACTGGTCAATACAGAGACCGCCCTTTCCGTAGAAGGACACACTGTACCCGTATTCCCCAGCCACGTGCACCATGTCACCTGCCTTGAATACGTCCGCGGCACGCCTCACGTATGAGTGGCCCACGACCCACACCTCCTTTTTCACAGCCGGTGATGTCTGACCGCTGTCCCGGTGTTGGGTCGACTGCATAGTCCGCCCCGCCTCGTAGGCTTGCGTAACTGAAAACCAAACAAAACAAGAAGCGTGAGTACATCATTACAGCTTCACAACATGTGCAAACGCACATACCTTTTATAACAATTGGAGGACCAACGCCCCACACGTTTAACTTGTTCTACATTCAGACCCCTGGCTGTAGCCTCTGTAGCAGCCCCTATCCGAAAGGAATGGGTCCCAAACTCGCCCGGGTTCAAGCCCGCAGCTGTAATCGACATCGCAAGCACCCGCTGAAACTGAAACCTTGTCAGTGGGGTGGCGTCCGCGTGTCTCAACAAGGTCCCCCCCCATGATGCCACCCTTCGTGTTAAATAATCCTCTAAACACTTCACTGGGCACATGGACGACCCGGGAATCCTGCGTATAATTATGCAGTCGCCCATCCCGCTCTGATCAGTCTTGGACCTTACAAACGAGACAGTCATTGTCTCCCCTCTGATTTGAACGTGCTCTGCGCACAGCCCTCCCGTAACATCCTGCTTGTTCCTCGCCACTAATTCGCTTACCCGCATAGCCCCATGAAATGCCAGCGTAAAAGCGGCTCGGAATAACACTGTCTCAAAGTGAGATGAACATGTTGTAGGGAGTCTGGATAATAACTGGGCCAACCTATCCAAACCTATCGGGCGCCTCTCGTCTACTCTGCGACCCTCAAGGCGTTGCCACCCACGTAGCGCTTTTTGCACAACGAAAGACGCTGTCGGGTCCTGGATCCCATGAGCCCTAGCAACAAAGGAAATGGCCGCCCGATGCCTCTGGGCCGTGGCCACCGATTTCCCTGCCAGATGTAAAGACATCAGAAAGTTCACTACCCATTCCTCCTGGCCCCAAAGCTCCTCACTAGCAGTCCCCAAAAAGGCTAAATAGGACCGGAACGCCCCTTCATATGCCTTCCTCGTCCTGGGTGCTAAACTCTCTCCCACGAGGTTACGAAGTATGGGGCACCGAGAGACCAGAGAGCTTCGGGAAAGGGTGCCGGCTCCGGGTCCGCTGTGGGAAGAAAACCCCAGAAGGCCTGCATACGAAAACGAGAAAGGGCATCAGCCGCCTGGTTCATTACCCCCGGGACATGTCTTGCTTTGAATAGCACATTCAATTGCATACACAGTAATACGATTTCTTTAAGCAGTCTCAAAATCCATTTGCATCGTGCTGCCTGGCTATTGATACACTCAACCACGGTCATATTGTCAGACCAAAATACCACAGAGTGATCTCTGAACCCTTCGGGCCACGTTCTCAGGGCCACAAAAATGGGGAAAAGTTCCAGGAAAGCAATGTTACTTGTCAGTCCACTGTCATGCCACCATGCCGGCCATTTTTGTGCAGACCATCGAGTGCCGAAAATGGCACCAAAACCTATGCTCCCTGCCGAATCTGTCCACAGCCCCAGCTCCTCAGAGGACACGGCCGGTTTGTTCCAGACGACTCGACCGTTGAAATCCGCCAGAAATGCCAACCAAATGCGCATATCCTGGCGGACCTCTGCCGAGAGCCTTGTGCGATGATGGCCCTCCTTCAGTCCGACCATGGCTTGAGCGATCGAACGGGAAAAAGGGCGGGCCATTGGTATGACTCTTAGGGCAAAATTCAACTGTCCCACTAACTGCTGTAATTGATGCAGCTTAACCTTAGATTCGCTCATACACATTTGCAGGGATGCCCTGAACTTTAACACTTTATCACCTGGTAAACGGAAACAACCTTCTCCGGAGTCTAACTCGATCCCCAGAAACTCGAGGCAAGTCGAAGGACCCACAGTCTTACCTGGTGCCAGTGGCACGCCGAACTGATTCATTAAAACACAAAATGCGGCCAAAGCCTGCCCACATTCCGGATCCCCGGCTGCCCCCAGGAACAAAAAATCATCTAGATAATGCATCACATGTTGGAAACCCGTCTTCTTTGTGAAGACCCATTGTAGGAAACTACTGAATTTCTCGAAATAGGCACAAGATATAGAGCATCCCATCGGCATACACCTATCCATGTAATATTGACCCTGAAACATGAATCCCAGGAGACGCTGATCGTCTGGATGTACCGGGAGCAACCGGAACGCTGACTCGATATCAGATTTTGCCATCAGCGCACCGGGCCCCAGGCGATTCAAAATGGCTACGGCCTCATCGAAGGATGCGTACCGTACTGAACACATTTCCGGGTCTATCGCTTCGTTTACGGAAAGACCACGTGGGGCTGACAAATTATGTATCAGCCGAAATTCACCCGGGTCCTTCTTGGGAACCACCCCTAAAGGAGAACAAACAAAGTTAGCAACCGGGGGTACACTAAACGGACCGGCGACTCGACCTCGAGTAACCTCCTTCCGGATCTTTTCCTGTACCACGGTCGCATGCTGCAAGACCGATATCTGATTTTTGCATCTTTCCACACCCTGAAAGTCCCCCACTGGGATGCGGAAACCATATGAAAACCCGTTCCGCACCACCCCAGCGGAAGCACGATCCGGGTATTCGCTGAGCCAGGGAATCATTGCCAAGGTATCAATCGGGGTAGGTAAAGGCGCCCCTCGGACTATGTTAGACCTGTTTGGCACCTCCTCTACCCCCGTTATCACCCGTTTTGGCTCTGCACATGGACTCAGGATGGGATGATTGCCCACACCCACTACATTCGTGTCTAAATTTGCACGACCCCTGGGGCCTAGTACATTTGCCCCTGTTAAAGTTCCAACAAACCCTCTTTTTACCTGCATTGCCGGTAGGCCTCGAGTGATTGTCGGTACCCGTACCTGAGCGAAAGGGCGTCCCCGCATACTGACGGGAGGATTCGCCCACGTTGCTCCCTACCAATGGCAATTTCAACATA
Source organism: Lissotriton vulgaris (assembly GCF_964263255.1). Taxonomy (NCBI): domain Eukaryota; kingdom Metazoa; phylum Chordata; class Amphibia; order Caudata; family Salamandridae; genus Lissotriton; species Lissotriton vulgaris. The sequence goes on along the minus strand of NC_141700.1, from coordinate 140,409,316 downwards.
CCAGTATCCTTCATTTTGGACCAGGACACAGAATCATAACAATCCCAAGTTAAGTTTTTATCATGTTCTTTTGCTTTTCTAAAAATATTATCATAGCAGAACCAATGATTACCCTCGTGTGATACAGAGTACCCCATGATTCGTGACTGATAAATCGGCAATTCGGGTAGCAATTCGGGCCTTCGTTCTCCCAAGATCGATGTGAAAACCCCCCATGCCTTGCCCCAATTGCCAATGTTCTCATTTACCTTAAAGGCGGCCATCTTTGCGCGCCAAACACTCGGATGCATGAGGTCCTTCTGACCCTTAACATGCTCCATCTCATAATGATCAGTAAGCAACGAGAAGATGTTTACATACTCCCCTGCCCATATCTTTTCTTTAATAGCTAACGGGACATGCTGGCCCAACTTCTCCCTTCGAGAGGGTGCCGACTCCTCCCTCGCAATCGGCAATGGCCGCTTACCTGCACCGGACGCTGTCTCTGCGACTAAAACCGTCCCCCGTGGCTTCTCTGCGGCCGCAGCCGGCGTGGATACCGTCGCTGCTTCCCGAGTTTCACGCAGTTGCTTCATCAACACCTGCGCATCGACAGCCGTGGTGCCCTCGCTACCTTTACCCAACCACGCTGCTAATTGTGCCGCCAGCTCGGGCGGCATATCTTCCCCGGACACGGGGGTGACCACAACGGGAATCGGATTCCCTTCCTCCGGCACGGGAGTGGGTGCTTCAAGCGGGACACTGGGACTCGGGATGTCTCCCCCAGCTGCTCCCCTCCTGGGCCTCTTGCCTTTTCCTTCCGGGGCTGTTCCCGCCAAAGGACGTTTCGGCCCCCCTTCCTCGTCTTTATCCATTCGCCTCTTTAGGTCGGTCACCTCTTTCATGAGAACACGCAGCATCTGGTCGGTAGTCATTCGCTTTCCCACCTTCCTCGGCATTCCCCAACAGAATATCTGAAAAACAAACAAGAACGATTACAACGCTCAAAATTGGCTCTTCGTTCCGTCTCGAGCTCACGTGCAGCAAGGAGGTGGAGCTTCAGAGCACAGGAACAAGAGGATGCCTTCTGGTCTTGCTTCTCCTTTTATCCGTCTTCAGGGCGGGCGTAAACCCGCCCCTGCCTGCCCCAAGGGCGTGGCCAGCCGCGTTTAGTGTCTAGGCCAACCCACTCGAGGGCGGGAAAAGGCGCGCCCCGGCTACGCCGCTTCGGGCATACCAGCCGAGACTCGCCTCCCGCCCAAGATGGCTTCCCGGGGGGATCGTGGTACTCTGCCATACGTTCGGGGGGACCGATTGGTCGCCCCTTTCCAATCTTCCTTCAATCTTGTTATCCTGACAGGTCTCAATAAATGTGACAGTCTCCTCTGCTCCCCTCCAGAACCAGAGGACTCTGTGTCCTCCGTCCCGGTTATCTGCAGTTAAAAAGCAGGAGATCTTGGCGGTATCATTGACGGTAATGAACTGGTACCGCTCCATCTGGTACAGGCACAAAAGGACTCCCAACACTGTGAAAAGAAAACAGAACATATAATCTTAATATTGTGCCCTCAATACCCTTCCCACAAATGGGCAGTCCATTCATTCCATAGGTCCAAACTTATCCATGGCTTTCATTAAAGGGATAAACTGCACAGATTTCCACTGCTGTGAAATTATGCACCACAATTCCAAATTACAAGATTGTGTTGGTGCTGATGCAATTTTGCATTGACATTGGCAGCAAAACCTGCGACCAAAAACTGGAAGTTTCATTTTTTTGTTCTGGTTGGTGTCAAGCAGCGCAAAAGGTAATGCAAATTTGTACAGCTGCATTTTTTGTAATCTGGAAATGTTAATGAGATATATGTAATTCGACTCAGTATCTCTGTAGCTAGAATTAAAAATGTTCTAAACCATTGTGGCGTATCTCTTTCCCCAATCCCTATTGTACACAGTTCATTTCATTACATGAAACAGACGGATACACAGCATTTAACGTTTTTATAAATAACCATAAACATATTGAAGCACACTTTTCAATCATACCTCTTCATCTAACAGGTATGAAAAAATAAAAGATTAACAGTTATTTGAAAACAAATATAAAAACAGAAAACTGTAAGTTTGAATATGTATAAACAAAACAGCGTTAGGTTTCAATTCCCATCCATGCTACAGTTCCATCTATTGTCCTGGTATTGGTGAATGTAAAGTTTACCATTTGAAAGGAAGATGCAATATCTGAACCCCTTCTCAGCTGGTCTTGTGTCCATTCTGCTCCTTGTACAGCTGCTCTCAGGTCGCACCCACCACTTGTGAAGCATCAGTCGCAAATAAGGATGAAAACCCTCTGCACGAGATAAAAAGTAGAGAACCACAGGGGCAGGAAATACATTACTGCCATCAAGAACCTCCGAGTACTTAAACGCATGCCTGGAAAAATTCTCTGGGGCGAAACATGTATCGCAGTTTGTACTCTGTAAGACTTATATAGGTTACCAGTAAAAACTAACAAAATGAAAATTGAACCCATGTATCAGTTCCAATTGTATTCTTTATCTTCTAGATCAGACGGCCATGACAGTAAATGTTTCTAAAATATGCATTTTTTGTAAAGCAAAAAAAATCCGTGTGTGATGTGCATCACTCATGTATGGTGAATAACAATGCACATGTGGTATCTAAAGAAATAAGGAGTCTTATTTAATTCACCCTTCTGCGAGCAATGTGGAAAATCTCATGCTTATTAACGGATTAAAAATGAAGTTCAACATCTTCCATATATGCATTCATATTAGATCAAAATCCATATACAGTTTCTTTCTGAGTTATTCCTATTTACCACACTTTTTTTTTCTTACAGAATAAAAGACCAGCTTAAATTGATTATCATGTGATTTACTTTATATTCTTTGTTTTAAATATGTATATGTATATATATTACCTACTGGCGGTCGCCAGTAGGTATATATAGTTAGGATTTTTTCTCTATGGGATTTTTGAAAATTCTATGTCTAATAACTTTGGCGTTTGTGGACGGAATTGGCTAAAATTTTCAGGAAAAAAGCACATTTTGTTTCTGAGCAGCCCCGGAAAAGTTGGGGGGGGTTCGTCAAGGGGGGCCCGAGAAAAAAGGGGGGTCCCAAAACGCGTTTTTCCCATGTTAATTTCCATAGGGCGGTTGGCCTCACTTTTAGCTCGAACGGCTGAATGGATTTGCACGAAACTTGGCAAAATTGTAGGGACTGTTAGCCCGATGTGCCTTTGCTAGGTCTCAATATATGTGCTCCAGTGGATTTTGATAAATTAACGTTCAAAAAAATATATATATCTGTGACAGCTCTCCGGGTAGCGCTCCGGTTCGCGTACTTGACGCGTAACGGAACTTCGCGAAGCGAAGCTGATTGGCTCTCCGGTGTCTGTCAACATTCTAAACAGTCCAGAGCGGCCACCATCTTGTCTCTCGGTAGGATCGAGAGACAAGAGGAGGCCAAAACGAAGGGGAAATGACCATAAGGGGGCATAGTAGATCCTCCCTGACCCCCTAGGTTTGATGTGGAGGCTTTAAAAGGGCCCCGCGGGGCAAAAAAAAAATATTTCGTTTTTTGCGTGGGGTGCGCCCGGTACACGCACCGGAAAGCGGTCCGGGGAGCGTACTATGAGGAAACAAGAATGATAGACTTTTTTAATATTGTATGTTTATTGATAATATAGTTGGAGAAAGGAAGTAACTATGAGCAAAATTACTGTGTAACATAAAAAAGTTGCACAGTATACTATAAGTCTGACTTTACATTATAATCAATTTGGTACTAGTTTATGAATTACATATAAAAATGATTAAAGACTCGCACAATTTTTGATTATTAAATATAAATTAATTTTTCTGATTCTTTTTCAAAATTTAATAGACTGTCTAACATTTGACTGTCCGAAATGTCCTCTTGTTGAGTGAACATAACTTCCCACATTATATCGTCCTCATAATGAAGTAACAAATCCACAGATTCTACACATTGTAGAAGTTCTTGGTCTCGTGATTCGTCCATGAATTCCAAGTCAATGCGTTCAATGATTTCCTCATTTCAAAGGAAACATTCTGTTCTCCTTCCATTTTTGTGCTGAAATTTGCATAAAAAATAAATATATCAGTAGAGATAGGGCAATGTTGGGTTTAAGTTCAGACAGGTACTTCTGAGTTTATAACAGAGAAGTTATCTATGGGCACTGTATGGTTTCAGGCGTGAAGTAGTACTATTAAAAAGTGCCTGCGAAAAAGCCTAAGTAAATTCATAATTATAACACAGAAACGTAAATCAATCCATAATTATAATAAACAAGTCTTTCTCAATGTCTAACTCTTACAGAGGGATAGTATATAACTATCTGAAAATGTTTTCCAAATTAATTTAAATTGCATAACATAGTTCTCCGGTCAAATTTATAAAATAACATCTTACCTTTTAAAAACAAGTTTAAGTTGTCAGTGAAAATGCTCTTGCAATGTACTTCAGGAAGTAGTAGTCAAAATGGCTGTGTTTTTCTCTCTTTCTTTATATATATTCAGGTACATAATCAATCAAATGTCAGGTAAAAAAAGTAGAAAATGAAAGTAACATTTTAATTGGTTGTCAATTCCAACACTTCAGATGTGTTTTGTGAAGTAATTTACCTCAGGGAATTTAGAGAGGTCTACATGCATAGTATTATTTATACGAACATATGGCCAGTATGTCATTTTAATGTTCCAACGATGTAGGCCTGATGGAACTAAATTGACAACTTTAATTAATAATTTTGTGGCTTCGCAGTTGTCAATATCAGGAAGGACTTTTGTAACTAGAGCAATTATATATCATGACGGTCCATCAACAACTTCAGGACATTACACTGCTTATTTAAAATCTGGAAACGGCTGGTCATTCTGCAATGATTCTGTTTTAACTTTCAAAAACAGATTGTCTTTCCACCTTCAAAATTCTTACCTGGTGTTTTTACAACCAAAATTTTAGGGATGGAATCTTGGGATTTGTTCTGAGGAATTTTAAGAGGTTATAATGGCTCCTACTCTATATGGCCTTGTGGATAATTGTAGTACAGAGCGAAAACTGTTTGTGTTAATAAGCTAATTCAAGCAGTAGATCAAAACAAGGAGTAGAGGAAATGTAAGTCTGCAATGCTGTCCACATTATTTATAGAAACTTATGGGTGAAATGTCATTTTACAATTTCAACTACATAAACTGGATAAAAATAAGTTGTCAAGCCTAATTAAAAATGTTTTGGCTACATAGTCATCGATTTCAGGAAGAACATTTGTAACTGCAGCTATTATATGTTATGATGGTCCTTTGACAACATCAGGATATTACACAGCTTATTTGAAATATAAAAAAAGGCTAGTCTTTCGTCAATGATTACCATTTTAGTATGAAGCAATGTTGCCTTTTGACTTGTTTTCAGAAGTGAGAATTTAGGGTAGGTAACTGGATTATAATGATTGTAGGGGTTGCTGTAATTTAGTGTGCTGTTTTAAATTGCTTTGTATGTCTCATTTTTCTTTAAACAATGGAGCTTATCTTTCAGAAAGTGTCGGGCAGAAAATAGTAACAGCACAACAGAGTATAAGCTGTTCATAGGACATCCTTTGACGTCATAGAAAGTAAGTTACTTTTGAGGAGTTCTGATTTCAGATTGATTATATTTTATTGGTTTTTTAAACACAATCATTTTGATTGTGTTTTTTTTCCCCGCTGTTATATGATGAATACCTTTAACTCACTGTTTTCAGTGAAATTTGATATATTCTGAGAACAGCATAAATAAACCATTAAATATGTTTTATTAATTTTGTACTTTGAATTGTGATTTTTAATATGTATTCATCTTGTCTCATGCTCACTCATCTTTTACTACCTTCTATTAATTTAAATTTTTTTGTTCTTTCTTACACAGATTAAAAGTATAAAAATAACAAGTGACTAAATTAACGACAATTATAAGGTAAGTGTTTAGTACTGTTTACGTTACATCTCTATCACATTTAACTTTTATTAGTTCCACTGCTTCATTTCTTTAACCCTCAGTTTTTTGCCTTTGCTACTTCCCTTATTTCTTTTTCTATTACTTACTTATACTACTCTTTCCACTCCTTTTCTCAGTTCCTCTTTCAACAGTATCTGTGTGTTACTCCCTCTATTTGTCTTTCTTTTAACATTACTCTCTGTTTACTTACTCTTCTTTTTAAAAAAAAAAAAATTTTTAGTTCGCTTCCGGGTCGCGTACCGGCGCACGAACCGGGAAGCGAATCAAAAGAAATAGAGGTTGCCAGAATGCTAAACATTCTAGCAATTTCTTATAAAGGGGAGGTAGTTCTGAAAATAACTTTTTTTTATTATTTTTTTTATATTATATTTTTTTATTATTTTTCTGAACATTTTTATAGTTTTTTTGTATTTTTTGAAAGGTTTTATATTTTTTTTGTTTTTTTTCAGGGGGAAGAACGAAAAACAGGCATTAGAAACAGCTCAACAGGAGCAAAAAAAAAAAAATCACTTTCTGGGGCGTTTTGAGCACTTGTGATTTTCATATGCTCTGTTCATTAATGTTACGCTCATCTCGCCGTAACAAAGCAAACCCCCACAATAAATGCACACCAGCTTGATATGTTGAAAATTAGTTTGAATAGTGGGGACCGTCTCCCTCGCCTCTGGTCCTGAAAGACTTTCATGGGTGGAGGTGGTGGCCACAAGAGTTGGTGGATTTTCACGTAGGTTACGCACCTCCGCCATACTATAATTTATTGGATGCCACCTTTGCATGTGGCGATGCATAGTATAGTTACCAAAGCTATACTTTTTATCCGTGCCTCGAGACAGAGGTTCTTTACATATCAGGCATGTAACATAACGTGCATTCACCTTTTTTTGGCCTGCAGGAAATGAAAAAAACTGCCAAATAAAATTGTCCTTGCGGTGTGATTTCCGGGGCTCTTCAGGGAAAAATTCTATTTGATGTACATCTTGTTCTTCTTCTTCTTCCTCTTCTTCAGGGTTGGGAATAAACTGGGGAGGTGGTCCATCCTTCCTAGGAGGTTGTGGTGGTGGTGGGGGTCCACCAGCTGCAGCTACAATTGAAGCCATCTTCCAATAATGAAAATAGTTCTTCCTCTCACAAAGTTGAAAGTCAGAGTGAGAAAAATAGGAGGGGGCTTTCATCATTTTGGGAAAAAAAATGTTCTAAACCAATGAAAAGTGTTATTTTTAGGTCACATGACCTAGGTTTACATCATTCAGAAACCAAAAGTGAAATCAACCAATAAAAAGTGTTATTTTCAAGTCACATGACCTGTTACGCTTACGTTACGCGTCCCGCTACGCGCCCCGGATCGCTTCCGGGTAGCTGCGCTTCGCGCCTCGGTTCGCGTTCCAGAACGCTTCCGGGTGCGCTAACGCGGCGCGTCATAAGACGCATTACGCGGTAACGCGATACGTCGCGCTTACGCGACGCGTCACGATGTCGTTTTCTAACGCGGTGGTTGCGCTAATGGAACGTTTACCGGTTCGCGGACCGGGTCGCGGAACCATATTAAGCTAACAAATAAATATAAAAATAATATTACAAAAATATAAAATATATTTTTGAATTAGAATAAGAATACATTTTACAGCTTTTGATGTTTGCTATTAAAAAACCATTGAAAATCACTGAAAAAACCATAGGTTATAGACCATATATAGTTAGGAATTAGCATTTACAAAACCTTGAAAATTCACTGAAAAAACCATAGGTTATAGACCATATATAGTTAGGGATTAGCATTCACAAAACCTTATTTTACTCGCACAAAACCAATGAAATTCCATATATAGTTAGTTGCACTAACTATATATTTCGCGCACCCGCAATCCACTGCTGATGATGTCACATATTACATCATTCATGACATGGTCAGTGACATCACTGATGACATCACTGATGACATCATCCAGTGACTGTGTGTTTCTGTAAAGTTTAAATATGTTTTACATATTGAAGAATGAGTGGATGTATAAGTGTCTGGATGAAGGATTTAGTAGGTGCGTGACTGACTGTATGAGTGAGTGAATAAATGTGTCGTACTAAATGCATGGGTTAGTGGCTAAACTGTCTGAATGTGTGCATCAGTATGTCTGTTGTGGTGTAAACTGCTGCATGTGTTGATCATTAGCTATACGAGAGGCTATATGTGTTATTGATTGGTTGCTCAAGTATTTGTATGGGAGATTGAGTGTGTGTGGTGGTGGCTGGGAGGTGTGTGACTCTGTGCAGAGATGTGTGAGCAGTTGATTCACTAGGTGTATGAGTTCAAGAGTGCATGTGGAAACAGCTGCATGGGCGGTTGACTGTATGCATGAGTGTATTGATGAGTGAATGGATATCTGAATGCTACATGTCATAGTAAGTACATATGTAAAACACAGTACATGTGAGAGTTGGCATATATAAATAACTGTGCATGAGAGCCAGTGAATGTGTGAGTGACTGTAAGGATCATTGTGAACTTGTATCAGGGATTGTATAAGAGAGTAAATATGTGTTACTATATGTTTGAATAAGTAAGGTGTGTATAACTGTATAGTTGAGGAAATGGAGGTGAGATTGTTTCTTTGCATGACTGACTAGGTGTGTGAGTAACTCCATGGATTAGTGACAGTGTGTGAGTGTCTGTATACACTGAGTGTATCTAAGGTTATATTAGAGTCTGAAGAGGTTCATCGTATTAGCACAAGAATGATGTCATCAGTGATGTGATCAATGATGTCAAATGAGATGTCATTTGAGATGTCATCAGTGATGTCATTTGAGATGTCATCACTGATGTCATCAGTGATGTCACTGACCATGTCATGAATGATGTAATATGTGACATCATCAGCAGTGGATTGCGGGTGCGCGAAATATATAGTTAGTGCAACTAACTATATATGGAATTTCATTGGTTTTGTGCGAGTAAAATAAGGTTTTGTGAATGCTAATCCCTAACTATATATGGTCTATAACCTATGGTTTTTTCAGTGAATTTTCAAGGTTTTGTAAATGCTAATTCCTAACTATATATGGTCTATAACCTATGGTTTTTTCAGTGAATATATATATATATTTCTACCACAACTGCTCCTCAATAAGAACCCCCGAGCCCTGCAGGGTGGGTCGGTGTTACGGGCATGGCGCACCCCCTCTTTATATCCAAAAACAACCTCCTTCCTCCAAGGTAAGTTTCACCAACACCTGCTGCAAGTTGTTTCAAGCGCTTTTGTTTTGCACAAAGCATGTACAAAGGTAGAAAAGAACACTCCTGTTTGTAATTGTGCACTCTGAAAGAGGATTGAACCGTGTCTTTCAAAAGCGTAAGGACAAAAACAATTAGATCAAATTAATATTGCTTGTCTTAGGTTGAAACGTCGACTCTACCTTCCGGCCCAGCTCAAAACTCTGCGCGAGAAAAATAAACTTGGATTAGCAGCAGAGTTATTGTTTCCAGTCTGGCCTTTCCCTCCCCCTGTACATATTTTAACCACATTGTACATATTGCGCAATCAATTGTACCACTGAGCACTACATGTCACTTGATCACTATTCACCTTGTAATTTCACTTGTTGTTGACAGCCCTTTCATTGAGTATGGGTAACAGATAAATGACGTAATTTATATAAAAAACAACTGTTTTCCCATCACATTGTTTCGTTTTTGTGTTCCTTTTGATCCAATTGTTTTTGTCCTTACGCTTGAAGATTGCATATAAGTAATGGTGGAATTGATTTTTTGTGGAAAGAAATGAAGTGTGCGTACCTGACAGAATCATTGCTTTTTATTCACTGCCTCACGGCAATGGCCTGGCAGGAGAGGGGATAAAGCAAAAAAACACAGCTGCTGGGCCATCCATGGGGGTGGGAGGGCTAAGGTGAAGATGTTGGGAGTTCCCAACATCGCCTGGCCCCCACAGTGAGACCCATTCTTCCTCACCCACTATGCCCTGAATGATAAGGGCTGTGGACGAGGTGTTAATGCAAACACTGTTTCTGGGCTGCGTGGGCCCCAGGGGGGCCGAGGTAAAAATGGCTCAAAGGCCTGAGCAACACCTGGCCCCCAGGGAGGCCAATTCTGGAACACAATAATCTCTCCCCAGCCCACCATCAGCGTGATTGTTTGGCAGGGCAGGGGGTCAAGGAGAGGCCACAGCTGATTATTGATGAACGGCCGCCCAGCAAAGCTGCTTTTATCTCCCTGTCAGTGCTCTCTGTGGACTGTAAAGGGGGAAAAACGGGCCACAGAGTGCACTGAGACACCGGCCCTTTGGCCCATGCCCAAGTGCCCGCAGTGCCAATCCGCCCCTGTTGAGAACCCTGTGCAAAGAGGTAAAAGGTTGTCACTGGTTAAAGTGTGAAAAATGCACACCAAACAGTACTTATTACAATATAAAGAAAGCAATGGTTTTGAAATTGGAATCGAGAGAAAAATCCCATTGCTTTATCTTTAAAAACATGAACACTCTTGTTTGTAAATGTGCACTCTGAAAGAGGATGGAACTGTGTCTTTAAAAACATGTGGTTAACCAAAAAACAGAGACATTCGCCTGTGATCAAGGCTCAAGGGAGCAGAAACGCATTGGGTTCTTTTTTACCTGTGTAAATGCTTTGTGCAAAATAAAAGCGCTTGAAACAACTTGCAGCCGGTGTTGGTGAACCTTACCTTGAAGGAAGGAGGTTGTTTTTGGATGTATATATATATATGTATATCTCACATGAGACCACCGTCTGTAGCAAAGACCATCCAGCACTCCAGGGGGGTAATAATCACTCGGATTTATTTAGTTTTTAATGACATCTATTTAAAAAAATTAATAATCACTTGGATTTATTTAGTTTTGAACGACAACATCTACGCATTTAGGTGGCTTGCTGCCACCTTGTTCACGATGTAGAAGCGCCATTTTTTCTCCATTAAAATACTCATTACAAACACTGACAAAAGTGAAGGACAACAGTTTGTTCAACGGAAAGGAGATTATTACACTGTCACAATGGGCGCCATCTTAGAACTTGTTAGGCTACCAGTAATACATGGTAATCTGCCTCTTTCCAATTTTGCATTTGAAATAAGAGCCAATTTTAAACAATTCAAAAGATTTTTTTCTTCACATCTAGAAATGTTACATTTATACGCTCAATCTAAGAATGTTATATTTTTTTAAAGCAGCAAAATTAATTACTTGCATTCAATTACAAAATACCATAATTTTTCCTTCTTTTCTATTTCAGAGAGAGCCATGTGGCTGTTGTTGCTTATTTCCCTAGGTGACAAATAATATTCTTTACTAGATGTACCACAATTCTTAACATCTTAAAGTGCAAGTGCTTGTTTTAGACGTTCACTTTCTAAACAACAAATCAACAAAAAAATGCTAGTGCTTTTGTCGATACAGTACACTGTCTCTTAGTAGAAAAATGCTAGTGCTTAAGTGTACTGGTTACAATTTCCTTTCAATTGATACCAGTATACTTATCTACAGTACATGATCATCATAAAGTGCAAGTGCCTTCATGTATATATATAAACCACAATAAATATCTTCATATTCTTTACAAAATACACTTTAAAATATAAAATTATATCTTTTACATAAAAAAGTATTATTTTCCCATATTCATTTCCTCTCATTTCACAGAGAATTACTAAAAGAGTTTTCCACTACCTCATCCTATATATAAAGTGCTAAGTCTATAAAACAGTTTTTTTAATCTAGTTTTTCTTTCCCTATTTCCTTCATTCTTAATCCAAACATTTTAAAATTTCAACATAAGACTTGAAAATTGGTACTTAAATGTGCTTGCTCATTCTTATTTCATTACTACTGTTCAGTTCTGTCTATATGTATCTGTGTATATATTATGTATATAAATGAATATGGGGATATATGTGTGTATATATATATATATATATTTCTTTTTTTATTTGAATCACTACCTCCCGACATTGACAAATGCGTGTAGCCGAAACGCGTCTGTCTGGGCATTTTTTTGTGGAATAAAATATCTGGAAATTACCTCCTTGTGTGCGCTTCACTTTATGATCCAGTGGAGAAAGGAGCGATGTACAGGCTGTTTCATGCTGGGTGCTGAAGAGGCCACACGGCCAAAATGCATACGCCCGCGTCCCTTTGCCTTAACTGCAATAAAGAGTCTCCAAAGTATTTCCCCTATGCGGCCTCTGAGTTTCTTTTGAAGGTGTTTGGGACATATATATACATATACATATTCATGGACACTGACACAGGCAAAAGCGGCAAAAATCCTCCAAACGCCCAGGCACAACCTATAGTATTGGATGAAACAAAGAAACTACTTATTGAATTGGAAAAACTTCGCAAAAAAGAGACCGGGAAATGGTGGGAAGTAAAATCCCTCACGAGGTACCTGGAAGTGGGGAGAATCCCCAGAGGGCTCAGAATCCTAGTAGCCCCCACATATGAAGACCCTGACCCGGAAATGTTACAAATGTGGGCAGACAATGGCGCTAAATCCTCAGAGAACATGCTAAAAATCTTAATTCAGTTTGCAGGAAGCGATAGACAAAAAATGATATCTCGCATCAATGAAATAATGCAACAACTTGAACTGAAACCGAATCAAGAAGAAATTACCAAAAGTCTAAATGAAATCAAAGAAAGAGTTCTCAAACATGAAACTGAAATCAAGGAACATAAGGCGATAAAATTTCAGCGGGATCGCAATGACTACATGTGCGGAAGAATCTATACTTTCGCTAAAAAGTACGACCAAATAAGAAAGCAACCGCCTAAATCACAGTCAAGTGGGGCAAACATAACAGTGGAACAAAGTGAAAACGAAATCAGCTCAGAGTACGAACCCGATGCTGAAAGCAACCATAGCACGGGCACAGTGGGCCCTCCACCAACTCCTGCACAAGAGCTGGCTTTTTTACGAATACAGCACCTCAGAACCCTGCGGCCACGCTTCCCTTCGAAACAAGAATTGGGAGTAGACAAAGGGAAAACACACAACAAAAATCAAAAACAACAACAAAAAGCCGGAGAAGAAAAAACAGACAGTGGAGAAAAACAAAGCCAAAATCGACAGCAGAACAAACCACAAAACAGACGCTACAGACGCCGATAATGGAAGTACAAAATGAAATAGATAACACAGTCATTAATCTCACAGACATGGAATTTAATGCACAAGAACTTGAAATTTTATCCCTGGGATTAACATATTGTCCCAACACAAACTTTGATTATACCCAGACTCGCATTGATCTGTTTCAGTATGTTCGAAAGCTCAAACTGCAAAAGTATTTTATAAACGTAAAAAAACGCCCAACAACTGCAATACAAATGGAAAACTCCGACCGGAATTTGTCAGTGGCTAATATGGAGGCTTTGCAAAACTTAATTGACTTGGAACAAGAAATAGTAGGCGATGGGATAACACCAAGTGGAGCAGCCATCGCGTCAGACCTCAACATCTACGAGTCAGTCAAAACAACTTTCAAACCCAAATCACAGTTTTTGCCTGTAATGCCCAAAGACAATCTGGATTTATTCTCAGACAATGTCATCAAAGACCTAAAAGAACTGTCCTTGAAAAGTACCAAAGAGTATTGGAAAGAAAATGAAGACCATAGAAGGAAATATAACAACCTAATGACAAGGATAAAATCAAGATCAGATGTCGTCGTCAGATGGTCAGACAAGGGGGTCAACGTGGTCCTGTGGCCCCTACAAATGTATAACAAAGAAGCCCTCACTCAACTCCAAGACAAAGAGTGCTACATGAGGATAAGCCCAACCCACAATGTGGACATTCAAGAAAAATATCACAATGAGTTGTACAGATGGAAAGGAATGGGCCTCATCAACAAGGACGAGTTCAACTATTTGAAAAATGACTATCCAGTGACACCTCAACTATACCTAATACCCAAGGTCCACAAAAATGAAACAACACCACCCGGGAGGCCGATAATATCAGCGATAGGCAGCCTATTTGAAAAAACGAGCATTTTTATTGATTCTTTCCTACAACCTGAGGTCAAAAAACTTCCGGCCTACATCAAAGACATGGGTGATTTCTTGTCAAAGATCTATGATATAGAATGGCAGGACAACTACAAGTTTATGTCATTAGATGTCCAATCGCTGTATACCAGCTAAGCATGGGCGGAAAATCCGTTTCACTCACGGATTTTGCGGATTTTCGGTAAATTCGCAATCCGCGAGATTCGCGAATCTCCCGCAAAATCCGCAAATCCGCGAGCAGCGGATTTTATGGCTTGCTCACACTGTTCGCGTGAGTTCGCGGCTTTCCAGTACAACTTCGCGCCCCGCGAATAAGCGCTAAATTGCAGAAATACGATCTTAGCAAAACTGAAACTACTTACCAGGTTCAAAAGTTCAGGCTCATCATTAGTAGCCATTTCCTGTAGTGCTTCCTGAGGGGACCCTCCAGAGTTCCGTTGCCAGTTGCAACTATTATGTGACCCTGCTCTGAACCTCAGAATAGTTACACATATGCCACAAAGGTCCTGAATTACAGCTATGGGAGACAAGCAGGAGCCAGGCTGGAAGTTCAAATCCATTAATCAGTCCCTAATTCATTATTGTCAGTTGGGGCAGGGCAGGTGTTGTAACTAATTTTGCAACAATGAAAGCACTTAGCAAGTGCAAAAGATCACTAACCAGGAAGCACTATGGAAGCAGGTGCCAGCTAAAAAAATATTCTGTGACACATTAATCAGCCCCAAATTAATTCAGGTCACTTGAGGCAGGGAAGGTGTGCTTTGCTTTGCCACAATAATGTAAAACTGGACAACCAGAGGGTGCTGTGATGAAACAGAGGGTGGCATGGGTGGGCCAGAGGGTGGCATGAGTAGTCAGAGAGTGGCAGTGGTGACAGAGAGTGGCAAACACAAAAAAAAAAAAAATCCGCAAATTCGCGAGAATTCGCGGATTTTGCGGATTGCGAGTTCGCAAATCCGCAAAATTCGCGAACGCGAGATTCGCAAAATTCGCCCATGCTTAATACCAGCATCAGACACAGAGATGGTCTAAAAGCCATGGAACACTACTTAGGAAGCAGACCAATTGAACTGTATCACCACACAAAGATGTTGTTGGAAATGGCTGAATGGTGCTTGACAAATAATACGTTTATCTTTGACAGATTGCATTATAAACAGCTTCAGGGATCGGCCATGGGAACTTGCTTCTCCCCCAGCTATGCGAATCTGCATATGGGCTGGTGGGAGGAGCAGGTACTTAAAGTCCAGCACGCAGAGACTATGCAAAACAATGTAGTGATGTACAAAAGATACATCGATGACATTTTTATCCTATGGCAAGGGAGTGTTGAAGATGCCGAAAATTTTGCATTGTCTTTGAATGAAAACATGCTCAACCTAAAATTTACATGTAATGCCAACGCTTTAAGCATCCAATTTCTTGACCTAGAACTATATGTAGAAAACAACAGGATACAAACACGCACATATAGGAAACCGACTGCAGGGAACGCCCTTTTACATGCGCACAGTTTCCATCCAACACCATTGAAACAGTCAATTCCCTATGCCGAGTGCCTTAGAATGACACGTAATTGCAGCACCACTGAAGGACTCACTAGTGCAAAACAAGAGCTGTTCAAAAGACTCAGGAGGAGGGGGTACACAGAAAACACATGCCACAGGGCAGAAGAAAAGTGTAGAGTTAAAAACAGGAAAGATCTAATTTTCCCCGAAACCGTGGTAAATAAAGCAGATCTAAACAGTAAAAATCCCCCTAGGTTAATAACTGGGTACAACAGATACCAAAGCAATCTCCGAAAAATCCTGAGGAGACATTGGCCCCTAGTGCGTGGAGACGCCAGCATAGGTGAAACAGTGGAAAAAAGTCCTTTAATAACATTCAGAAAGGCCAAATCAATGAGGAATGAGATTGTCTGCAATGCACCAGCACTTAAAAAGACAAAAAATTGGCTGGACTCACAAAAAGGCTTCAAAAAATGTTTTAAGTGCAAGGCATGCACTCACGGCGTGAATACCACCAAAGTGCAAGTTCCATTTAGAACTAAACCATTCATTTTGAGGGACTCGTTCACATGCAAAACTGATTTTGCAGTTTATGTGTTAGTGTGTTCATGCGGCAAGAAATATGTAGGCTCTACAATTCATCCAGCTCATGTGCGAATCTTGCAGCACTTGCGAGCGATCTCTAACAATGACCCGGCGTACCCAGTAGCCAGGCACATCCATGAGGCTCATCATGGTAATGCTAATAACATCCATTATTTTGTTATAGATAGCATTCCGAAAAACATCAGGGGAGGTAATCGCCCATTGGCGTTACGCCGCTTGGAGTCAAGGTATATCATACTTTTGAACTCTAAGATCCCATTCGGTCTGAATGCGGATGAAGCCTTAAGTGTCCATCTTTAAAATAGCATCCCTGATCTGTTTCCTTTCCCCTAGTACCATTCGTATAACATCTGCAGTTCATGTACTACACAACTCACAGGTTTACACATGGGCACAACAGAGCACACTACAGACATAGGTTTATGTCAGTAGAACACATCACTTAGTTATTTTCACGTTTATCACATTCACCAACACGTTAACACACATTAACTACCTGTCCCCTAGCCAGTTACTCTTATGCAGAGTAGGACTTCAGGCACGTTGTTCCATTTGGGTCCTCGAGGCATAATCTAGCGAAAAATCCGTTCCACACGGGTTTCCGCAAACCAGTGTGTTAATATGACTGAACTAAACCAGGGGATGTGTACACAGTCAGGTTCGCGGTGTATACAATACCGCGCACTCGAGATCCCGAGTCGTACCTGATTACGCTCGCCCACTTGGGCTCAATACAATACTTGAGAATTTGTCTCAATAAGGGGAAAGAGCTTACGCGCATCCCAAGACATTGTGGCACTTCGCTACATGCAGCAACTACTCACCCAGGGCACATGTTTCACGCAGCATGTTCCCGGCCCCTCTGGCTCCTTTTGAAAAGTACTTGATCTTCCAACACACGTACATGGCGTCCGCTTGAGGATTCAGAAAGACAATAACACACAGGCAAACCAGATGGGCTACTATGGCAGGACCTTTATTTGGGAACATCCATGGCAGGGACCAACAGGAATATGTAGCATGTTGTGTTAACTTTTCTTTCTGTTTATTATTGTTTCCACTAATGGGTACGATATGACCTAAATTCAGCTGTGATTTTATTAACATGCTGTATGATGTAAAGATCATATATGTTTACACACATGTTATTGGTGAAATAAGAAAACAAAAAGTAAAATGTTTCTGAAATAATGCTCTCCTTGGGGGTAACAAGTGTGAAAAGACTATTCAAGACAGGTTGAGCCACAATGTAACCATGGCAACATCTGGACCTAACCTGTAACGCTAATTGAATGACACACCCCTTTTTCTGTGCATAAATGTACGCCCTATACTCCAAGGCAGATGTAGTGAACAAGGCGGAAACGCCGAAACGCGTCTAAGCAGCGACTGATCTAAGAATAAAAGTTTGGATTCAGATTCACAGAGTCAGCGCCTTCTTTAATCGTGAAGTATGGTATGAAAGAATATATATATATATATATATATATATATATATATATATATATATATATATATATATGCACTATGGTGTGATCAATTAATAATCAAAAAAAGTACCTTCAGCTTATGGTGCCGTGAATCTTCTCGCCGTGTGGAGGAATCTCCTGCTTTGCCACTTTAACACAGGCACCAACATGGCTGGACTCAGTTTCGAAAGTTTTATTTTACAGAAGGCTCTGATGCATTTCATCAGTTGTCACCACTTTGCTCACACAGCGTAGACATTATTTTACATGTTACATTTATACTGTCATGGATACCACACACAAAGGCATGGACACAGTGAGAGCACTCTGCATTCCTATTTACATCTAAGAGTAACATTCTCTGTGCAAGATATAGTAATGTAAAATTCAAATACATTTCATTATACAAAATCTTGTTTGTATAAATTTTTACCACATATCTATTTAGGAAAATGTTGATACCTTTAGATAAACAAGACTTCAAAATCACTGTGTTTTCGAAATTCATCCCAATTGCTTAGTATCCAAGGTTGGTCATTACAATAATTCCATCTAATATGATGAGTACAATCAAAAGTTAGTTGGTATTGCACATCATGCCCCAAATGGGAAAACTGTATAATTCATAAAAAGATGTGGTTAAATTCAATTTGTCAAAATCAAACTTGAATAGATCATGCGTATTTAATCTCCCAAGTGGGTAAAATATCAATGTTATGTTCAAAACAAACATTCCTCTTCCTACGTCTTACACTAATTGTAAGGCCTACTCAATCTTCAAAGTCCAATAAATAATTCTACTGGACCATTTTTGTTATTAAATACACTGGATTATCAAAGAAGTCAATATTAACATAAAAGTGCCTAAATTTAAATAAAATGAAAATAGTTGTGTGCTCTGCTTTCAACATGTGGGTATCGACTCATGGCTACTATAAGAGGGCAGGCAGTCAGCACTGAATGTCTTACAAATGAACATGCAATTCCTCATCTGAATTTAAACTATTTGGCATTTTACTGCTCAAGGCAATTAAATAGCGAGACACTTTTTGGGACTGAGTCTTTAACTAAATATACCTGATCAACTGTACTGCCACTGTGTACCTCATGAATATGGCAGGCAACTGGGTAACTCTTGTCATCATTGGCTATGGCTTTTAGGTGTTGCAAGACTCTAACATGCACCTTATGAATTGTGCTCCCTACATAGATTTTCGGACAGGGCACTGCAGTACATAAACAAGAACAAGAAAATCACTCCTGCAGTTATATGCACTGCGAATGGGAAGTGGGGTGTTGAGTAGGGGTGACATGTATTCTTTAATGTTCTTGACATATTTACAGGCTTTACATCCATGACATTGCTGGAACCCTGGGCTCCCCCTCAACCACAATTCTGGTGTGTTCATTTCTGGGCTGCTCACAACCAGTTCACCCATCTAAAAGTCAGAAGAGGGTGCCTAGGAGTAGTCTGGCCAATTACCGGGTCACTCTCAATGAGATCCCAGTATGTGGATACAATTCCTTTTTGTTTTTGATGATATACTGAATATCCTGTAATCATTCTCAATTGACCTAAACTAGCTGACTTCTTGCTCCCTTTCTTGACCAATAGGGTATCTCTTTGTTTTGAATGAGTTTTCTTCTTAGCTGTCTTAAGAACTGCCTGATTGTATACTCTGGCTAGGAATTTGTCATTATGTTCCACCTGTACCTCCCTTAGTGTAGTTGCATCACTTCAATTCCTCATAGGGAATGCTCTTCTTAAGTTATGTCGGATGAAAGCTACCAGCGTATAGATTGGAGTTTCCCACTGAAAGCTTTCTAAATGTTTTTGTGTGTATTTGGTTGTCTTTCACAAATATGACCAGATTAAAACAATTAACTTTAGTTGTACTTATGTTAGTGGTAAATGAGAGGTTCAGGTTGTTGGTGTTTAGTTTACCTGCAAACAACCTTGCTGACTCTGGTGTGCCCTTCCATAGTATCAAAAGGTAATCCATAAAATGCATCACGTTTTCATGCCATTGCTGGGCAAAAGCAACTGTGAGCACTTGCTCCTCCCATCAGCCTTCATGCAAATTAGCATAACTGGGGACGAAGCAGGTGCACATTGCAGTACCTCTGACTTGCCTATATTTCTCCTTGCCAAATAGGAAAACATTGTTATGTAGGCACCATTAAGTCATTTGCAGGAGCATCTGTGTATGCTGGTGCAGGTGGATAGGCCTTGTATCTGGGAAGTGCTTCAAAGCTCTTAAGCCATCCTGATGTGAAATGCTGTTATACAGCGAGGTGACATCCATAGTCATAAAGACATGGGAGTCATCCTATGCAATATCATATATTCTGCATAAAAAGTCACTTGTATCCATTGAAAAAAGGGTGGATTACAGACATGGTCTCGTAGGAAATGATCAATATACCGGGATGTGGTCTAAAATAACTCTCCAATGGCTGAAATTATCAGTCAGTCTGGGGGTTCTGTGCATTCATATGCACTTTAGGAATAAGGTGTAGTATGGGGATTACCAGATGTTCCACTCTCAGCACTAATATTCCTCATGTGATATTAATCCCACCCTCTCCATCTTGATAACTCACCATGAAATGTATCTTTATTTTTTTATGTTAGTTTGGGTGACCTTACAGTAGCATTCCTTGTCACTAAGTTGTCGCTTAGCCTCAGCTAGATAATTGTCTTGGGGCCACAAGACAATATTGCCCCCTTTGTCTGATTGGCCTCCTACCACATGTTTCCTGGCTATTACTTTGTTAATCACCTGATGATACCTAAGTGATTGCTTCATTCTCTCACACCTACATTTATGACTTGATTCTAAAGATAACCCTTTAAGAGCTGCAATGACCACCTCTGAAAAAATGTCCAAAGAATCTCTGAGCATCATTGGCAAAAATACAGATTTAGGGTATAAATATGTGAATACACTGCCATAGATGTCCACCCCTAGTTTATCAGCTACTTCAAAAGTGGAACTTGCTGGGCTTTCACTTCAATTTCTTTCTCCTGTTGATTCAATTGTTGCAATAGTTCCATATCTGCTACCACTAAGTTGCTTGTCGACAAGCTTTCCTGAATAGCAGTGGATGGCCCAATTGCTTTAGTGGCAAAGTACTTTTGAAGTTTTAATCACCTTATAAACCTGAAAAAAACAATTTGAGTCTAACCATAATTAAAATTGGTCAGTTTACAGTAAGTCACACCCAAAGACAGAGTTGTTTGCTCTTCCTTAGCTAATTCAAAATCCTTGATGTTTGTTACAGTCTGGTAGCTCTCCATATCTGTCATTTAGTCTGGCATGCCTGTCTTGCTTTCACCACTTGGTTGGATGCCCATGTGTAATTTTTTTCTTTGCTTCTTCCCTTTCCAGTTTTTTCTTTTCTTTGGAGGTGTGGTCTTAGTTTCAATGTTCGATCTAACCTTAAAAAGCACAGTTTCTCTACTTTTGTCAGAATGTCTCAGCTAGAGACTGCTCCCCGTGCCCTGAGGTTCCTTATTCTGGATCACACACACACACACACACACACACACATTTATATATCCAGCTCCAAGATGTGTCCATCAGTTGAGTCACACTCGGCCAGCAGCAGCAAGAGAACTCTCTTTCCATGGTATGGACGGCCCCGAATATATCCAGCTCCAAGATGTGTCCATCAGTTGTGTCGCCCTTGCCCATTTGGGGGATGATTGGAAAGGGGCGACCACTCGGTCCCCCCGAACGTATGGATGAGTGCCTCGATCCCCCCGGGAAGCCATTTTTGGGCGGGAGGCGCGTCTCGGCTGGTATGCCCGAAGCGGCGTAGCCGGGGCGCGCCTTTTCCCGCCCTAGAGTGGGCTGGCCTAGACACCGACGCAGCCAGCCACGCCCCCGGGGCGGGCAGGGGCGGGTTTTCGCCCGCCCTGAAGACGGATAAAAGAAGGCGCAAGACCAGAAGACGTCCTCTTGTTCTTGTGCTCCGAAGCTGCACCTCCTCGCTACACGTGAGCTCGGGACGGAACGAAGAGCCAATTTTGAGCGTTTTGATCTTTTTCTTTGTCTTTCAGAGACTTCGTCGGAGAGATGCCCAAGAAAGGCCCAAAGAGAATGACGACCGAGCAGATGGTTCGGGCCCTTTTTAAGGATATGTCCGACATAAAGAAGCGGCTGGCGGAGCGAGATGGGGAGGAGGGATCGGGCCAACCACCGGCTGGAGGGAGACCTAAGAGATCGAAAAGGGTTCCAGCTGGGGGGGACGCCCCGGCTCCCTCTGCCCCGCTCGAGGCGCCGACCCCAGTACCGATCGAGGGGAATCCAATCCCCGTTGTCGTCACCCCGACACCTAAGGAAGACATGCCCCCCGAGCTGGCAGCACAGCTAGCGGCATGGTTGGGGGATAGCAGTGATGGCGCCACGGCTGCTGAGGCACAGGCGCTGATCAAAAAACTTCGCGAGAAGAAGGAGGCAGCTAGAGTGGCCGCACCGTTGGCAGGGATAGACAAGCCGCAAGCGGCAGAAGCTGCGTCCGGTTCAGGTAAGCGGCCATTGCCGATTGCACGGGACGAGTCAGCACCCTCTCGTAGAGAGAGATTGGGACAGCATGTGCCTTTAGCCATAAAGGAAAAGATCTGGGCAGGGGAATACGTGAATATTTTTTCCTTGCTTGTTGATCATTACGATGTGGAGCATGTAAAAAGTCAGAAGGACCTAATGCATCCGAGTGTTTGGCGCGCAAAAATGGCCGCCTTTAAGGTAAATGAGAACATTGGGAACTGGGGCAATGCCTGGGGTATTTTTACGTCGATTTTGGGGGAACGTAGGCCTGAGTTGCTTCCTGAGTTTCCCGTTTACCAATCACGAATTATGGGTTACTCGACGGCGTATCAAGGTAACCATTGGTTTTGTTATGATAATCTGTTCAGGAAGGAAAAAGAACATAACAAGGGTTTGACCTGGGATTGTTACGATTCTTTAACGTGGGATAAAATGAAAGAATCGGGAATATTACGAATGCCATTGGTCGGGAGCAATGTTGTTGATTACTCCCGCCAAAATGTGGGGTCGCCCTTTCGACCAAGTACGAGCACCGACGACCAGTCGAGGCCCGCAGGTAATAACGGGAGAAAGGGTTTCTGTTATAACTTCAACAAAGGGAAATGTACCAGGCCTCCGGGGTCCTGTAAATTTAAACACGAATGTAGTACGTGTG
This sequence comes from Lissotriton vulgaris, assembly GCF_964263255.1. Lineage (NCBI taxonomy): Eukaryota > Metazoa > Chordata > Amphibia > Caudata > Salamandridae > Lissotriton > Lissotriton vulgaris. Next base: position 140,386,466 of record NC_141700.1, on the reverse strand, counting down.
GGTCATCCCATCCTGAGTCAGCGTGCAGAGCCAGAACGGGTGAGAATGGGGGCAAGGGAGGCGCCAAACAGGTCTAATTTAGTCCGAGGGGCGCCTCTACCGACCCCGATTGATACCTTGGCAATGATCCCCTGGCTCAGTGATTACCCGGATCGTGCGTCTGCCGGGGTGCTGCGGAACGGTTTTACACATGGTTTCCGCATCCCGGTAGGGGACTTTCAGGGTGTAGGGATTTGCAAGAATCAGCTTTCTGTTTTACAACATTCATCTGTGGTGCAGGAAAAAATTCAGAAAGAGGTTAGCCGGGGACGGGTCGCTGGCCCGTTTAGTGTACCCCCGGTACCGGATTTTGTTTGTTCTCCGTTAGGGGTGGTCCCCAAGAAGGACCCAGGTGAGTTTCGTCTCATCCATAATCTGTCTGCGCCACACGGCCTTTCGGTGAACGACGCAATTGATCCTGAAGTTTGTTCGGTGCGATACGCATCGTTTGATGAGGCAGTAGCCATCTTGAATCGCCTGGGGCCCGGGACGTTGATGGCGAAATCCGATATCGAGTCAGCGTTCCGGTTGCTCCCGGTACACCCAGACGACCAGCGTCTTTTGGGATTCGGGTTCCAGGGATCATTTTACATGGATAAGTGTATGCCAATGGGATGCTCTATATCATGTGCCTATTTTGAGCAATTCAGTACTTTCCTGCAATGGGTGTTTACTAAAAAGACGGGTTTTCGAAATGTGATGCACTACCTTGACGATTTTTTGTTCCTTGGCCCCGCCGGAAATCCCGAATGTGCCCAGGCCTTAAGCGAATTCTGTGGGTTGATGGGTCATTTTGGTGTGCCGTTGGCACCGGGTAAAACTATGGGTCCCACGACTTGCCTCGAGTTTTTGGGGATCGAGTTGGACTCAAGGGAGGGGTGTTTCCGTTTACCGGCTAGCAAAGTGTTACAATTCGGGTCAGCCCTCCGAGTATGTTTGAACACACCCAAGGTTACACTGCATCAGTTGCAACAATTAGTGGGGAAGTTGAATTTTGCCTTAAGAGTAATCCCAATGGCTCGCCCTTTTTCCCGCTCCATTGCCCAAGCGATGATCGGCCTGAAGGAGGGTCATCATCGCACGAGGTTATCGGCTGAGGTCCGCCAGGACATGCGGATATGGTTAGCATTCCTGGCGGACTTCAATGGCCGAGTCGTCTGGAACAAGCCAGCCGTGTCCTCGGAAGAGCTTGGGCTATGGACGGATTCAGCAGGAAGCATAGGGTTTGGCGCCATCTTCGGCACGAGCTGGTCTGCTCAAAGATGGCCCCTATGGTGGCACGAGAAGGGGCTAACGAGTAATATCGCTTTCCTTGAATTATTTCCCATTCTCGTTGCCCTGAGAACCTGGCCAGAAGGTTTCAGGGATCATTCTGTAGTCTTTTGGTCCGACAATATGACCGTGGTAGAGTGCATCAACAGTCAGTCAGCCCATTGTAAATTGATTTTGAGGCTGCTCAAAGAAATTGTCTTACTATGTATGCAACTGAACGTGGTTTTCAGAGCAAAACATGTCCCAGGGGTGATGAATCAGGCTGCTGATGCACTGTCTCGTTTTCACATGCAGGCTTTCTCGGGTTTCCTTCCTTCAGCGGACCCGGAGCCGGCACCCTTCCCCGAAGCTCTCTGGTCTCTCGGTGCCCCGAACTTCGTCACCTCGTGGGAGAGAGTCTAGCACCCAGGACAAGGAAGGCATATGAAGGGGCGTTCCAGGCCTATTTAGCCTTTTTGAGGGCAGAGAGAGGGGGTCTTTGGGGTCAGGAAGAGTGGGTAGTACTCTTTCTTATGTCTTTACACAGGGCTGGGAAATCGGTGGCTACGGCCCAAAGGCATCGTGCCGCCATTTCCTTTGTTGCCAGGGCCCATGGCATCCTGGACCCAACAGCGTCTTTCACAGTACAGAAAGCGCTGCGTGGGTGGCAACGCCTAGAGGGTCGCAGAGTAGACGTGAGACGACCGATAGGTATAGACAGGTTGTCCCTGTTACTGGCCACACTCCCGAATACATGCTCGTCCCCTTTTGAGACCTGTTTGTTCCGGACTGCATTTACGCTGGCGTTTCACGGGGCTATGAGAGTTAGTGAGCTGGTTGCAAGGAACAAACAGGATGTGACGGGGGGCTTGTGCAGGGAGCATGTTCAGATCAGGGGGGACGCGATGATTGTCTCCTTTCCCCGGTCTAAGACTGACCAAGATGGGAGAGGGGACTGTACGATCATTCGCAGGAACCCCGAGTCATCCATGTGTCCGGTACAGTGCTTAGAAGATTACCTAGCACAGAGAGTGGCATCATGGGGGGGGACGTTGTTGAGGCATGCAGACGCCACCCCGCTGACGAGGTTTCAGTTTCAACGGGTGCTTGCAATGGCCATTGCCGCAGCGGGCTTGGACCCGGGCGAATTTGGGACCCACTCCTTTCGTATAGGGGCTGCCACTGAAGCTACAGCCAGGGGTCTTAATGTAGAACAAGTGAAACGTGTGGGGCGTTGGTCCTCCAATTGTTATAAGAGGTACGTGCGATTGCACATGTTGTGAAGCTGTATTCATGTACTCACGCCTCTTGTCTTTTGTTTATTTTCAGTTGTGCAAGCTTACGCGGCAGGGCAAACTGAGCAGTCGACCCAACACCAGGCCAGCGGTCGCACGTCACCGGCTGTGAAGAAGGAGGTGTGGGTCGTGGGCCACTCATACGTGAGACGGGCCGCAGACGTATTCAAAGCAGGTGACATGATTCACATAGCTGGGGAATACGGGTACAGAGTGTCCTTCTACGGAAGGGGCGGTCTCTGTATTGACCAGTTTCAGGAATTTTTTGAGGGCCTGTTAGGGCGGATGAGGTCACCGCCGTCCATAGTCATAGTACATTTGGGGGGCAATGATTTGGTCACCACCGGTAGACGACTGCTCCTGGAGGCTATGCTTTCCACGGTAAGTTGGTTAGCGAGGAGAGTTCCGGGGTGCCTAACTGCGTGGTCTCATATGATTCCACGAAAAGTGTGGCGGGGGGCTATCTCGATCCCTGCTTTGAATCATTCGGTTAAAAAGTTGAATAACAAAGTAAGTAGGTTGTTCCGGTCCAAGACATTGCATTCAATCTCGCATAATTGTATTAATGATGATAGTATGTATCTGGGGGATGGTGTGCATCTGTCGAGGGCGGGGAACGAGTTACTCATAGGAGACTTCCTAGCCTGGTTAAAATCTTTAAAGCATGACCTATAGGTAGGAGTTTTGTGGGGGGTCCGGATAGCCGGTCAACTATCCGGACCTGTGGCGGTAAGGTCATGATCGGTGAGCACTAATTGGTAGATCCCTATGAGTGGGCGTCACCCAACACGGATGGGAGCGCTCGGGAGAGGTGGCCATTGGCCCCTCAGTGGGGAGGCGGTCCCGTCTAAGGGCGGGTCGCCGGAAGTAAAGGAAAGGCGGTCAAGGCCCCTTCCTTTGTAGGAGGGGTTACAGCCCCCTCCTGGGGAATTTCCCGGGGCTAGTGTCATCTGCGACGGCAGATGCGGTAAGTTGTGTGGGGTGGGGAGAGGTCAACGATACCTTCTAGATACCACACACAAGTGTTCGAACGACCTTTAAATGGCGTCGAGTCTTAAGTGCCCCCGTCAAGTCAAGGGAAATTGTTAGTAGTTGCACTTGTGGTAAGCCCCTGTGCCATCGCCCCTCCTAAGTGGGAGGGGTAAGTCTGGTTAGGGATCTTGACACCGGTTATGACCTTGCCGTTGGCCCTTAAACGTTAGGATGTACAATTTCAGTGTTCTTAGAGAATGTTTTGTAGGATGCTAGTTCGGCTAGGAGAACCTCTGTATTAGAGATTATGTTAAGGTTAGCCAAACATCGTAATGTGATAATGAAATTGTACATAACATGAAAACGTTTAATGTTTTAATTTTTTGTTTTAATAAATACGGCCGGGATGGTCACTCCATCCCACATCCAAAAACTTTAAGAACAGTTTCCGGTTTCCCTTCCTTTTGGGGATTGTGTTGAGAGGGGGTGGCGGGTATCTCAGCCATATGGAAAGGGGCGACCACTCGGTCCCCCCGAACGTATGGATGAGTGCCTCGATCCCCCCGGGAAGCCATTTTTGGGCGGGAGGCGCGTCTCGGCTGGTATGCCCGAAGCGGCGTAGCCGGGGCGCGCCTTTTCCCGCCCTAGAGTGGGCTGGCCTAGACACCGACGCAGCCAGCCACGCCCCCGGGGCGGGCAGGGGCGGGTTTTCGCCCGCCCTGAAGACGGATAAAAGAAGGCGCAAGACCAGAAGACGTCCTCTTGTTCTTGTGCTCCGAAGCTGCACCTCCTCGCTACACGTGAGCTCGGGACGGAACGAAGAGCCAATTTTGACCCACCCACCAGCCCCTGAGGACAGCAAAGTTGTTGTGCAATAAAGTGAATTGATAAGTTTGTTTTTCCGTTTCGTTTACAGGCTATAACAGTATCAGTTTGTGGTTAATAAAGATGGTGAATATCGTTTAGGTTGTTACGATTAAAGTGATTTAATGTGATGTTGCAATTTTAGCGTGTTCCTTCGGTCGTAGCGACCAATGTTTTCATAGGTTGAAGAACTGTCGTATTTATTTTTGGTAGGCGGTAAGGTCATGATCGGTGAGCACTAATTGGTAGATCCCTATGAGTGGGCGTCACCCAACACGGATGGGAGCGCTCGGGAGAGGTGGCCATTGGCCCCTCAGTGGGGAGGCGGTCCCGTCTAAGGGCGGGTCGCCGGAAGTAAAGGAAAGGCGGTCAAGGCCCCTTCCTTTGTAGGAGGGGTTACAGCCCCCTCCTGGGGAATTTCCCGGGGCTAGTGTCATCTGCGACGGCAGATGCGGTAAGTTGTGTGGGGTGGGGAGAGGTCAACGATACCTTCTAGATACCACACACAAGTGTTCGAACGACCTTTAAATGGCGTCGAGTCTTAAGTGCCCCCGTCAAGTCAAGGGAAATTGTTAGTAGTTGCACTTGTGGTAAGCCCCTGTGCCATCGCCCCTCCTAAGTGGGAGGGGTAAGTCTGGTTAGGGATCTTGACACCGGTTATGACCTTGCCGTTGGCCCTTAAACGTTAGGATGTACAATTTCAGTGTTCTTAGAGAATGTTTTGTAGGATGCTAGTTCGGCTAGGAGAACCTCTGTATTAGAGATTATGTTAAGGTTAGCCAAACATCGTAATGTGATAATGAAATTGTACATAACATGAAAACGTTTAATGTTTTAATTTTTTGTTTTAATAAATACGGCCGGGATGGTCACTCCATCCCACATCCAAAAACTTTAAGAACAGTTTCCGGTTTCCCTTCCTTTTGGGGATTGTGTTGAGAGGGGGTGGCGGGTATCTCAGCCATACGATCACGAACTATAGTTCCCATAATGCACAGTTCCATATGACCATCCCATTGGAGGGAGTGCAGTATTTAAATGGGAACGTCATATACACGTATCATTCCAATGAAAGCCTCTGAAGAGAAAGCTGAGGAGCTTTCGAAACGCGTCAGGCAAACCTACACGGAGGCTGTTGATGGAAAGAGAAAGAGAGTTCTTTTGCTGCTGCTGGCGGAGTGCGACTCAACTGATGGACACATCTTGGAGCTGGATATATGTATATATATATATATATATATATATATATATATATATACACATATATATATATATATATATATTAACCCTGGGCGTAGTGGGCGTAGTGGGGCTTCGCGGAGCTACGTGAAGTGGGCGAGAAACTACGCCCACCTCCGCACTCCGCGTAGCCACACTACGCACCACAGGCCTCCCTCCCGCCCTCCCTAAATACTTTAAATTACATCTGTAAAAGAATGAAAAGACACTTACCTTGCCCGCCGCTGCCCGCCGCTGCCCGCCGCGTCTCCTCGGCACCCTCTCTTCGTCGCTTCCGTCTTGGGTAATAATGCGCATGCGCGGGCGGCCGCGCATGCGCATTTCTCGTGAGAAATGCGCATGCGCGGCCGCCCGCGCATGCGCAATATTAGCCAAGACGGAAGCGACGAAGAGAGCGAGCCCTGGGGACGCGGCGGGCAGCGGCGGGCAAGGTAAGTGCCTTTTAATTCATTTACAGATGTAATTTAAAGTATTTAGGGAGGGCGGGAGTGAGGCGGGTGGCGGCCAGCTACGCTCCATCTGCGGAGCGTGCGTAGTGCCGGATTCTACGCCTGCTACGCAAAATGTGTAGAAGCCGGCACTACGCACACTTCGTGCACGGAGCTTAGCCGCCCGCCCACCCTTAACATATATATATATATATATATATATATATATATATATATATATATATATGCTTCAAAACCACAATCCTCTTAGGATATATCTTAGGATATAAGGACCAAGCACTCACGGGGGCAAGTCCAGAGATTTTATACATAATGCATGGCTAATAGCCACTCTTTATGTTGATTGTAGTCGGCATTTGGAGGAAATAAAATGTGGCCTTTTCTGGCGCACCTGAATTGCCATCGAAAAAGGCGACTGCCTAAACACGTCTTGTTGCAGCAAGACTCTGACAAATAAAATCTATATAGAAATATCAATATAGGACTAGCTAGGTTGTGTTAGTGAGACTCAGGGGGTATATCTGCTGGCAAACCCTTAGGTTTGATCACAAAGCCCTCACACACCAACCTAGTTGGTGTCATGCTTCATCATCGGGCCCACCACAGTGACACCGAATGTGTCCCGGGTGTGCTGCGACTCCAGATTACTGAGGAGCAGGTATGCTTGCTGAGTGTGCAGTGATGGTGAGAATGAAAGTGAAAAGTTAAAAGCTATACAGGTGGTCCCAGTTCCCGAGGGTGAAAGGTAAATTTAATACCTGGGCCCCTGTTAGCAAGATAAAAAGGCTGTGGACGATGTGGAGTGTATTAAGAGCTCCTACGTCCTTGTGGTCTACATGTTTCAGCCAGGCCTTTTGATTAAAACTGGCTTTCCTCAGGACCAATGAGTATGTGTGAGTGATAATAAACTATATTAAGTGACAATGTGTGGTAAAAAGTGTCGCACTCGCTAAGGTGCTGTACGTGTAAGAGGGGGATTCCCTCTACTTTAACTTGCTACTTGCTGTTAAAGCCTCATGGGTCACTTGGCAGGGAGAGAAAGAAGACCGGTATTTCCGATCAGCGTGCTCCTGCGACCTATCGTCCTGCTCCAGTCACACTGGAGCAGGACGATAGGTCGCAGGAGCACGCTGATCGGAAATACCGGTCTTCTTTCTCTCCCTGCCAAGTGACCCATGAGGCTTTAACAGCAAGTAGCAAGTTAAAGTAGAGGGAATCCCCCTCTTACACGTACAGCACCTTAGCGAGTGCGACACTTTTTACCACACATTGTCACTTAATATAGTTTATTATCACTCACACATACTCATTGGTCCTGAGGAAAGCCAGTTTTAATCAAAAGGCCTGGCTGAAACATGTAGACCACAAGGACGTAGGAGCTCTTAATACACTCCACATCGTCCACAGCCTTTTTATCTTGCTAACAGGGGCCCAGGTATTAAATTTACCTTTCACCCTCGGGAACTGGGACCACCTGTATAGCTTTTAACTTTTCACTTTCATTCTCACCATCACTGCACACTCAGCAAGCATACCTGCTCCTCAGTAATCTGGAGTCGCAGCACACCCGGGACACATTCGGTGTCACTGTGGTGGGCCCGATGATGAAGCATGACACCAACTAGGTTGGTGTGTGAGGGCTTCGTGATCAAACCTAAGGGTTTGCCAGCAGATATACCCCCTGAGTCTCACTAACACAACCTAGCTAGTCCTATATTGATATTTCTACATATAAACTGGGGACCCGGACTGGCTTACCTAGTCCTCTCTCTCCCTTTTGATTTGCAAATAAAATCTATAGACTTGACCCGTGAGTGCTTGGTCCTTATATTCTAAGAGGATTGTGGTTTTGAAGCTGATATTCAGCGAGTACACCACCCGCATCGAAGCACCGGTTGCCAATGCACAGAATTGGTGAAAACGAAGAAGCAGAAATATATATATATATATATATATATATATATATATATATATATATATATATATATATATATATATATATATATACATATATATATATATACATATATATATATATATATTTTCTCCAATCCTGTCGTTTTACTTAAGAAAACAGACGCTGACTCCGTGGGGTCCTGTTCAGAAACAAGTTTATTTTCCTTGGTGCTTAGATTAACGCGTTTCGACGGATACAACCGTCATGCTCACAACAAAGAATAACATTACGTGAGTGCTTTTAAACATGTCAAGTGCTCATTGGATCATGTGGTGGTTTGCTTGTAGTCATGACAACCAGTTTACCGTGATCACTGGAAAGTTACAACTCTTCGTATTTACACAGCCAAGCTGTCTTATCTTTGCTTACATGCTCATTAATTCATCAGCACATTTTACATCAGCTATGTATAAAAGACAATTAAATAACATTGTCATTTACCAGCGCGCAATTAATTTCATCATCGCTAACATTCTTTTACACAATATTTACACATTTATGTTCGTGTCTAGTTCATGTACATATGTGATTTTTGAAAAACGCATTGGTTTATACATTTCTTACTGCATTACATTTAATGTTTTGTGTTGGATTGGATATTGGTTTTAAGGGTCTAGTGCCTGTTTGACCATATTAATAATAATATTATTATAAGAACCTCCTTGTCATGAGGTTATCTTGAATAAGGCCCAAGTGGGCAAATAATTATCCAAATGCAGTATTAACCCAACTAATTAAGTTTATCCAATGTACATTGTTCTGCTCAATCTCCCTGCTTTTTCGCAATGATTAGTCGACTTTGACTTATGAAACCACCAATAATTATTGTGAATGTGTTTAGATTTCTTGTGTTACATGACATGTATCTATTAAGTGATACTGATATTACTATTCTCTTGCGGAGGAAGGGTTAAGGATTGCTCAGAAGTCTCTTTGAAATTAATTAACCTTCTCCTTTTATAAGTGTACACTTAGTGCTTCGTCTGCATTCAAACCTTGTGGGGCCTTACTGTCTAGGAGAACAACATATCTTGATTCAAGTCTCCGGAGGGCTAATTGTCTATTTCCCCCTCTAATGTTTTTCCTCACATGGTCAATGACGAAGTACTTGATATTTTCCGCTTTGCCCTCATGTTTGGAATTGATGTGCCTTGCCACTGGATATGATGGGTCGTTGTTCTTTATGGCCCTAAGATGCTGTAGCACCCTTACGTGGGCAGGATGTATTGTGCTCCCCACGTATCTTTTCTTGCAGCTACATTGCAAAACATAGACTGCAAAGTCTGTCTTGCATGTGTAGTTTGCACGTATTTCCAGTGGTTTTTTCCTATATGGAACATCAACTGTGGTGACGTTTGTTCCATATTGGCATGCCTTGCATTTCGTACACTTATTAAAGCCATTCTTAGTTTTCAACCATGGTGATTCTTTTTTCTTTAAACCTGGGGCATTCTCTACTAGTTCTTCCTTCATACTTTTAGATTTCTTAAAAGTCAGTTGCGGGGTTTTATTGTAACTTTTCCCTATCACTGGGTCATTCCGGACTATGGGCCAATGTCTATAGATTATATTTCTTAGTTACTTGTGATAGGCATTATACCCTGTGATAAGGCGTGGGGTTCCTGTATTTTGTTCAGACTTTGGAATTTCAATTTTAGGGGAGAATAATAAGTTTTTTCTATCCCTAAGATCACATTTTTGTTCCGCTGTTTTTAATGTATGTTGAGGATAGCCTCTAAGTCGTAATCTACTGAACAGACTTGCCTTAGAATTCCTGTAGCCTATGGTTGTGCTGCAGTTCCTTTTCATTCTAAGGCATTCAGCATAGGGGATGCTTTCAATTAAGTTTGGGGGATGGAAACTGGAGGCATGTAGGATAGTATTTCCTGCTGTGGGTTTACGATAGGTGTTAGATTGAATTCTGCCTTCTACCACTGATAATTCCAGATCTAGGAAATTTATCTTGCTTTTACTGGTTTCACATGTGAATTTCAAATTTAGGCTGTTCTGGCTGAGTTGTTCTGCAAACTCCCTTGCACTTTCCTCACTTCCCTTCCAAATTGTGAAAATGTCATCAATGTAACGACTATAGTGCGCTACATTCTGTGTCATTTCCTCAGTGTGTTTCACCATGAGTACTTGCTCCTCCCACCAGCCCATATGCAAATTAGCATAGCTGGGGGCTAAGCAAGTACCCATGGCATTCCCCTGTGTTTGTCTGTACAGCAGTTTGTTGAAGGTAAAGGTGTTGTTTTCCAAACACCACTCAGTCATTTGGAGCAGCATCTGCGTATGTTGGTACAGGTCAATGCTTCTACCTCCTAAGTAATGCTTGATAGCATTCAAACCGTCTCTGTGTCTTATGCTTGTATAGAGGCTTTGTACATCCAAAGTCATAAAAACAAAGTCCGATTCCCATTTTATATCAAAGATTTTCCTCAGAAAATCCCCACTGTCTCTTGTATAGGATGGTAGAGTTTTTACATAGGGTTGTAGAAAAGAGTCCACAAATCGACTTGTATTTTCAAATAAACCACCTATGGCGGAAATTATGGGTCTTCCCGGAGGGCAGGTTGGGTTTTTATGCACCTTGGGAATTAGGTACAAGTTCGGGGTAACTGGATAGTTGTTTTTCAGAAAATCAAATTCTTTCTTTGAAATAGTTCCAGCACTTTTCCAATATATATATATATATATATTCCACAACAATCGTTCACTCAGTCTCAAAAGAACGATGTCCAGACCAACAGCTCTGTTCAGGTATTGTGTTTATTCACAACGCACTCGATGCGTTTCGGGAACTGAATTCCCTTGTTCACGAGTGATAGTGCTTGTTTACAATACAGTTTAAATGCATAACATGTGACTTTCATTTTATGGACATAAAGAGCAGACTGCCAATGTCATGTATCCTCTGGAGCTACGAGAACAGACTCAGAGTCTTAGAACAGCAAGCAAGAGCGCAGCTAAAGTATCTCCATTGGTTTATAACAAATTACATTTTGATTTGTAAAATGGCTTTTCAAGTCAAACACTGGTGCACAATTAAATTAATGCAAAAATGATTAACGTGTGAGAGCAAAAGCGGGTATTTGAACTTACGTCCTCAAAAGAACAGGCATCGTTCTGCCTAGTGTGTTAGCCTCATGCTCCACTCACGCGTTTGTTTATTTCCCAGCCCCAGTGGGCTGTATGGCATTGAACCATTTCAGAATACCCAGCGCACAGGCTAAAATACACGCACTAAAACCCCACAAATCCCCCGGGTAGGCCGATTGTTTCTTCTAGAAACAGCTGCCTCGAGAATACGTCCAGGTACGTAGACTACTTTCTTCAGCCTTTAGTGCAGAGCCTCCCGGCATACCTTAAAGATTCAGGGGATTTTTTGGATAAAATTGCTAATATTGAACTTAATGCAGACTGTTTACTTATGACACTTGACGTGAACAGCCTGTATACTAACATCCCGCATGAAATGGGAATCAAAGCCTGCAGACATTTTTTGAGCAGTAGATCAGTCTCCTATTTGTTCCACACGGAAATGTTACTGGATATGATACATACCTGTCTCACCCAGAACTATTTCCTTTTCAATGGCAGCATTTACCATCAATTGCTCGGTACTTCGATGGGTACCTGCTTCGCCCCCAGTTTCGCAGGTTTGTACTTGGGCTGATGGGAGGAGCAGGTAGTCAGGCCACTCATCAATACCGTGCCGGAGTACGTACATGGCTCCGGTACATTTATGATATTTTTATCATCTGGGAAGGCAGTGAGGATGAAGCCACTGAGTTTGTTAAAATCCTGAATGTGAATGATTTTAACCTAACCTTCACAAGCCACATCAGTAGAACAACGACGGACTTTTTAGACCTTAAAGTCCGAATAGAGGACAATCATCTAACTACAGCCCTGTACAGAAAACAGACGGCTGGAAACAGCCTCCTTCACCCGCGGAATCTGATTAACTCTATCCCGCTGGGAGAGCTCCTTAGAGCCAAAAGGAACTGTACGAAGCCAGAAGACTTTGAGCATGAAAAGATGGTTATGTGTGAGAGATTCAGAGTTAGAGGGTACAGTAAAAAATGTATCTCAACAGCTGTCCAAAAAGTTAATGACATAGAGTTAACCAAAAAAGATGTAAGAATGGATGAGGACACAAGGAACCTGGAAACCGTAAGGTTCATCACTGACTATAACTTACAATCTAAGGAGGTCAGGTGAGCCATTACCAAATTCTGGAAGGCCTTGAAAACTGACAAGGACATAAAAAAAGCATCCAGGAGTTTCCACAGATAACTTACAGAAGACCTATGTAATTAAAAGACAGGGTGTGTCAGACACTGATTGCGAATAAAAAGAGAATTAATCCCGTTCAGGGATTCTATGTGTGTGGCCGCTGTAAAGCATGTAAATACAGCTACAACACAAAGGAGGTAAAGTTGTCTGAATATTGTGACCCGTTTAAAATTATGAAACATGTCTCCTGTCACACTGATTTTGCCGTCTATGCACTAAGGTGCCCTTGCAACAAATTTTATGTGGGAAGTACCATTAAACCAGCAAAAGAGAGAGTCCTGCAACACCTGAGGGCAATAAAAAACCTGGACAAACAATACCCAGTAGCCAGGCATTTTTATTTTTTTATTGCGTTGCTTTTCCAGCTCCCAACAGCATGAACAACCTCCAGAGGCCCAACACAGTCACAGGCACCTCTTGGCAGGTCGAACTCCCAGCAGGGAAGTGCAGGGGAGCTGAAGGTGAAGTCTTTGTGTCCCTGAGATTTCAGAACAGGAGGCAAGCTCTACTCAAGCCCTTGGAGATCTTCCTCAAGCAGGGGGACACAGAACACGCCAAAATCCTTGTTCTTTCCTTGGCAGAAACAGCTACTGCAGACCAACCCCAGACAGCACACAGCAAAGGGGCTGTAATCCTCCTCCACTTTCTCCAGCTCTTTTCCTTGGCAAAGGTTCCGCTTGATTCCAGAAGTAGTCTAAAGGTCAGGAGTTTTAGGTCTAATACTTATACCCCAAATTGTCTTTGTTATCTTTGTGCAAGGGTCACTGAATCCAGTGTAAACCAGTTCTGTCCTAACTGGTGCAGCATGGCCACAGGTGGTCGAGACAACATTGTACAAGGGAGACAGGTCCTATTCAGGTGCAAGGAAATCTCCTTCTACTACTCTAAATTCAGCCAGGGTCTATTCAGCCCAGCCCAGCTCTTAGTATTGCAGGAAGGGCCAGGCACACCTCACCCCCCCCCCCCCCCAGTGTCTGTCTACAGTAAATGCACACCCCCAGGCCCTGTCACTCCAAAACCGGACAGTCAATACACAAACAGGCAGAGGCCCACAGAATGGTTAAACAAGAACATTACTACTTTCTAAAAGTGGCATTTTCAACCACACAATTTAAAAACCATCTTTACTAAAAAGATATGTTATTAAATACTGAGCTCAGAGAGCCTAAACTGTATTTCTCCATCTTGTCCCAATAAGAAATTATACTTGTAAGATGTTACAAAGCATTTCCCAATATGTCCTATGGTGCAAGATAACCTTTCAATAGTGAAAAACGAAATTGGCGGTAGTTCACTATCAGGACATGTCACACACACCAGTACATGTCCTACCTTTCACATACACTGCACCCTGGCCAGGGGGGGTACCTTGGGCCTACCATAGTGGCAGTTAGCAAACTGTGCACAGACACTGCAATGGCAGGCCTGAGTTACCTTTTCAGGGCTACTCATGTGGGTGGCACAATCAATGCTGCAGGCCCACTAGTAGCATTTGATTTACTGGCCCTGGCATACTCAGTGCATTTTACTAGGGACTTATGAGTCAATCAAATATGCCAATCAGGGAGAACCAATTATAACAACAATTTATACAGGGAGCACTTACACTTTGACACTGATCAGCTGTGCCAAAGTGCCCAAAGCATCTAAGCCAGCAAAAACAAAATCCAGCTCAGCATTAAAAATACAGGAGGTAGAGGCAAAAAGTCAGAGGAAACCACATCAAAGTTTCCAAGTCTAACACATATTGTGCATCTTTTCGAAGTGCATAGAAGGAAGTGTTGCCTGTGTCAACTGATGGGGCTGGTGTCTGGGGTTACAAAACTGTCAGTGGTCTGCAGGCTGAGAATAGAGTCTGCAGATAGTTCCTGGGTCTCCTTCCCAGCTCCCCCACCTTTACTATCCATTAGGAGCTTCGTTTGGATTGTGTCGAAGATCGGATTAACCTGGCACCAAATTAGTGCTCAATTTGGTGTAGCCCCACGTTTCATTTAACAGGAGGGAGAGCCTTACCACAGGGTTACTTGTACACTCCCCCAATGGTTATGCATGAAGGAGCACGTGCCAACAAGACCTCTGCCAACCTGGTGGCCTGCCCACTCCCCTCTTGGCTTCCACTTAATAATCGCTTCTCTGCTTTAAACAACTTTGAAGACAACGATTGATTGTCACTGCTTCATATGCAATCAGCTTCTCCTCTAAACAATATGGTATCAAACTCTGACATTGTCCTGAAGGGAGCCATGGCCCCCATAGGGATCCCTGAGAATCCAAAGGTTTTAGGTTCATACGGTAGTACTGCCCTGTCGCCACACACCTCAGATTCGCCCTTCATCGTGCTGTCCTGAAACATTGCGGGAATACGCATGAAACTTGGGAATAAGTATTAGTTGGGCTTCGTCTCAGGTTTTGAGTTGATTTGTTTCCAGGAGACCTAGTCCTTGAAAGACTTCCACACAGATGGGTACCGCTCTTATTGCATCCCTGCACTTTCTGCATCTTCAGAGAGGGTGTCTGGATTTCCCTTAAATGTAGTAAGGTGAAAGCCAAGTCCCTAAGCTCCTCCCCTTGGTTTCACTTGTTATTGCTCCCTGGCCAGGGCACTGTGGACATTTTGATTGTGAATTTTTACGACTACATTTTATCAGCGAAACACACAAGTCGATGACAGACTAAATAAAGCGATCACAAAGGCAAATGCCTCAAGTTGGCCACTGTGTATCCTATGGGAAGGGGACTTCAATTGTTCTGTCTATGATTTTAGTAAAACACAGGTGCGTGGTGTGGGAAGCAAGGCAGAACAGCCACTAAGGGCCATATGTATGAAGCAAATTCGCAATTGCAAAGGCCGAAATTCGCTTTTGCGAATGCGAATTTGCTAAATGGTATGTATAAAGCAAAATCTGGTGCAAAACAAGGAATAGCAAAATTTACGATTCCTTAAATGTAATGTATGAAGCATAAAAAATTTGCAAAATGTCCTTAAGGAATTGCAAATTACCACCAACTTCTAGTTGGTGGTAAATTGCGAATTCCTTGAAAAATGCCCATTTTTGCATTTTTCAAAGTGCCATGTGACACACATACATGTCCTTAGGGCATGTATGTGTGCCACATGTGCACCCATGCATATTTCAGGGGTGCAACAGGGTGTCCTTTGGACACCCCTGCACCCTTGAAATTATTCTTAATTTGCGATTAGCAAATTGCGAATCGCAAATTGAAAATAACTTCCCATTTATTCCTATGGGCCTCCTGGCCCAAAGAAATGAATGGGAAAGTATTCCTTAATTGCGATTCGCAATTTGCAAATCGCAATTAAGGAATTTTAAGAAATCGCAAAAAAAATGCGATTTTGTACATACATACCTATTTGCGATTCTCAAATAGCGATTTCTTAAAAATCGCTATTTGAGAATCGCAAATCAGGTTGATGATACATATGGGCCTATCTAACTTGAGACACTCCCACTATGCAGATATTTTAAACAACATGGCACACGCATCAATGTTAGGGTTCACAATTACCAAATAGCAATTTTTAAGGAATCGCTATTTGGTAATTTCAAATCCTTATTCATGTAGGATTCACAATACATTGTGTGAATCCTAAACATTAGCCAATAGTAATTTGGTAATTGTAAATCGCTATTAACGAATGTGACTCCATTCATTCCTATGGGCCTACAGGCTGGTTTTTGATTTTAGAATATTTCCAAATTGTGCTAGTGATCACAATCCCTTACTAGCCCACTTAAAAATTTGGGCTAGGGGACTTGAATTGTTTTGTTATTCCCATCAAGCTTAGATCGAACAAAGGTCTCAGGTTAAAATGGGAGCGGGTGACACGCAGGCCTTTGAAGTGAAAATCATGAGGGAAAATATTGCCCTTATCAATGGATACGTGCACGTTGCATGCATCCCTGTTGGCCTAGTTAGGAACTTTGAGAGACTGTGCCTAGCTATATCATCTAGGCGAAAAGTAAAATGCCCCACCTTCACTGCCCATTCTTTCAGATGGTTTGATAGTGCATACACCAAGGTCCATAAAGAGTTAAAGATAGCTCTCCATGCCCTCCATGCCGTCCCACAAAATAAGGATACAGTTATTGCAACCCGGAAATATTAGAAAGCTGCAATTGGTTCCAGAAAGGAGGATGTCAGAAATGAAGCTTGGTCTGATCTATTGGCTGCGGGCCACTTAAGAGATACAAGACATTTGGAATGTTGTTAATCACCCACTGTTTTCAGAGGGCCCTTCAACCAAAGTTGACTCCTTGATGCCAGGTATAGTACGGGTCTCACCTTTTTCATGCATTTTTTAAATCTATTAACATGGTGCTTGATCCTGAGGAAAGGAATATTGATTTAATTAAAGACATGGAACAGGCCTCTCAGTTTGTTCAATCAATCTCAGTAAATGACATCGAGGCAGCAATTAACCAGGGTATGTGTAGGAAAGTCCCTGATCTGGACGGAGTCGCTCTTGATCTTTTTAAAAACAATCTCGCCTTTTGAATGCCAATGCTCTGTAACATCTTTAATGCCATTGTTATTGGCCCACTTCCCTGCATCCTAGAAAGAGGCTATAGCGGTCCCAATTTTTAAAAAAGGTGATAGAAGTGACCTGGTATGCTATAGGCCGATTTCACTAATTGATGGAACGGCCATAGTTTTGGGCAAGGTGCCTGTGAAAACAATATACCATCAAAGATACAATACGGCTTTAGACAAGGAATGGGGACGGTTGAACTGTGCCTCAACCTCTCGTTATCAGTTAAGTACACCAAGTCCATAAAGTGCTTAGAAATTCCCCAGGCTCAGATATGTTACACGCACTTTTGGTGAATTGGGCCTTTTCAACTTTTTTGATGACCCAGCTCATATTCCGCCTTCAGCTGAAGACTAAATTAAGGCAGCACATTCAGCATTGGTGTTCAAACACTGGTGCCCACCCACTCAGCAATATTCTCTGAGTACTTTAAATGATGTTTCCTTTAGTCAAGTGTCACAATTTGTCTTTTATCCTAAATGATCAGCATAGATTTTATTTAACCAGGTTTCGCTTGGACGCCCTATATGTTTGGGTGGCTAATGGTTGGAAAACCTTTCTCCATGCCCTTGTTACAATACCTCGAAGCAATCTACAATTCACTTTTTACTCTTCTGTGCACTTTATAACACCCTAAGAGCAACTTTTCTGCTCTCTTTCTTGAGACTGCATAGCCCTTGCTGATATCGAGAACGTTTTAGGTTTTTACATTCCTTCGCCTCTCCTGAAATCTGTTACACTTTAGTTAATGTTATAAGATGGGCACTTTCTATAATAAGGCATTAAGGGTAAGTGCTATTTTTTAAATATCAAGGACATTTTTGTCTTATTGATGTAACTCTTTGTATTATGTCTGAAATGTCCAGGATATCATCTTGCACTAATGCAAAATGCACTTTTATTCAACTGTTTTCTTCCATTTTGTAAGAATTTTAAACTTCAACTTGCCTTTGCCCCTTTTGAACTTGATCAATTAGTTGTTCATACGAAAAGAGCAACAGGTTTTTATATTCAATTGAATCCCTTCATATCTGAGAAGTTTTTGTGAGCATTAAAAAGAGAGGCAGTCTTCACTAGGACCTGATATCCTTAAAACCATTGTTTACCGGTTTACGTTGAAATTGGGGAGTTATTGATGTACTCTTTTATATATGACACACAAGATTTTGTATTTTGCTGTGTGCTTTTATGATTTTTGTAAGTCTAATAAAGCTTTTATGACTGACTGACTCAGGAACTACTTGTTCCCCAAGTATTGTAAAGACCAGGGCACATTTCTCAAACATAGGAGGTATTGTGCTCAACTTCGCCTTGACCATAGCAAAAAAGCCTATTGTGCCTCTTTTCAAAGTGTATAGGTGGAAGTGTTTGCCTGTGTCTACTGATGGGACTGGTCTCTGGGGTTACAGAACGGTCAGTGGTCTGCAGGTTGAGGAGAACAGAGCCTGCAGACATATCCTGGGTCGCCTTACCAGACCCACCTCGCCCCTTTGCAATCCATCAGGAGCTTAGTTCACATTATGTGGAAGATCAGATTAACCTGGCCTCATTACTATTATGGTGCTAAATTTGCTGTAACCTCCACATTTAACAGGGAGGTGACGAGATGAGCCACTGTATCCCCTGGTCACCTGGGATAAATGGTGCAGGTCCAGTCTTCATTCTCAGACAGCAGGGCAGGCCTCAGGCAGCAGGGTATTCATCTGTCAGCATGGCAGTCCTTCTGCTGTAGTATCCACAGGTCCAGGAGTATATTGAAGAGTGGGTCTAAGGGGCCCATTCTTATTCCCGGTGCTGCTTGAGTAATTTAGAGATGAGCAGAATAACAGCTGTTCATTAAATTTAACGTACATTCAAAAATGACTAATACCTGCCTCTCAAGCCATTCTTATAGGTTTGGGGGCCCGAAATAGTCTGAATTATCATGCTTGTAGGAATGTGATGGTTAGTAGACGTGTACGTACTGTTGTTTGGAAGCGCTGACAGGAGCAATGGGTGTTGTAATCTGCAGAGTCCTCCTGACGAGATCCCTGGTACTCATTGGTTCACAAATTAAACACTACACAGATGGAGATCGAGAGATGTATTTGCATTTGAGATATCAGTATTGACTCTGGAGAAACATTTTGGCACCTGATTTGATGTTATTAAATGCCACAAATTCTTCACAAAGTCTCAAAGGAAATCCGAGAGTGGGGGAAATTATTTATCATCTTTGACTTTGGAATCCTTGCTGATTCCCTAATAAGGCATCAGTAGGTGAGGTACACAAACCCTCTAAGGGTTCAGGAAAACTTGCTCTTGAAAAATGTTGATCTTAATAATGCTGTGGCAATTGTAGAAGGAATGGAGAACATAACAAACTGCATGAAAGATGGACTTGATGATCGTGGTGAAGATGTAAATGGTGTGTTGGAGGTTGCAGATGAAAGTAGGAAAAATATTTGTGGAATTAGGTGTATCCAGAACATTGGTATGGATGTTCAAACTAGCAAAGACTGAGATGAAATATTGAAATATTATAATTGTGAAAATCTCAAACACTCGTCCAATAGTCTGGGGTGCTCTGACAAAAACTCCACATGCAGAGGATGTGGGAAGGAAGTCCATTATGGAGCATAGTTTCAAAACATGAAAAAGCTCACAATGTTGAAAATGTCACTGAGGAGGTAAAATAGATGGTTCACAGTGTGAGAGAGGACAGAAAGGTTGATTGTGTTTGGTTGGAGTATGTGATTGTGTTGGTTGATAAGAAAGTGACCATGTCAGCAGACCCCTCTTGGCTCCATCAACAGAACAATTCTCCTGATGACCAATTGGAGTATTGACCAATGGAAGAAGGACATTACACCTCCCACCCTATTTAGAGGGTAATGCCTTTTTTTCTGCCCATCACTGCCAGGAAAAGCTTGCTGGTAAGGGACAGGAAAAATAAATATATTGACCCCCAAAAATCTTTCAAGGTGTGGGTGTCATTTGTTTTGTTTTTCAGAAATAAACTCCAGCTTTAGGAGCCTGTTTCTGAAAAACATAACTTTGAAAAATGTTCTTGAATGAGCATCAAAACTGACAACAAACTGTTTTTACTCTGAAAGAACCGCTGTGATGGTGGTTACATTCAATTTACAGTAATAGCCACTGGGCCGGCGATTATCTCTAAATTTAAAGGTTGTTAGTCCATCAGGATGAAGGGGCCAATGTCCACTGAACATCAGTCCTGTCAGCTATGATCGATAAAAAATTGGTGCCCTGGGATATGTTGTTTTGAGAATGCAATTTTGAGAAAGAGAGAAAATTCAGAAGATTTATGTGGCTAAGCGCAGTGACATCTTCTTATGTTGGTGTCACCGGTGTGACATGAAAATCACACTAAACCCTAATGCACCTGAACAAGTTATGTAAATTGCGAATTTGGAGGACAATGTTGACATTTGTGCAAAGTTCTGTGATTTGTTTGGAAGAGAAATAGTCTCCTGCAAAACTTTGAGGACATTTTCTTTTACAAACAACTCACAGTCATGGGTTCATGAGGTTAGGAGGTTCCCAAACCTAATACTGAAACTGCTTAGTGTAGAGCTTCGGAGCTGTTAAGGGTAGGGGTAATTGAGGAAATGGAATCTTCAACTTATGTCTGTTGTATTGGCATGCAAAGGGAGATCTGACCAAACACCCATGGGCAGACCGGCGGCCATTGCCTAATATCTCTTTGATGCTGCCTGGGCTTGGAAGCCCAATAGTATTTAGATCATGGATATGACATCTACATACCACCAGGTTATGAGTATAGTGAAGCAAGACATTTGGCACCCTGTGCCACATCACTAGGAGCTCACTGGTTTATTAGGATACCTTTTGTATCAGTGTCAGCTGCTGCATGCTTCTAAAGAGGTAATGAAAGTAGTGCTTGAGGAGATACCTCAAATCTTATTTTTCGAGGATGGTTTTCAGGAAAACAACGAGAAGATCATAGCACAACTATTAGCTTGGTTTTTAGGAAGATTATGGACGCAGGCCTCACATTACAGAAGGAGAAATGTAGATTTCAAGTGGGTGCAGTAACCTGCTTTGCAATATGATTTCTGGGGAGGTTGTTATCCCAAAACTATTCGGTTGATGACAAGGACCATGTCAATTCATTTCTGGACTTGCTGAGTTTTACTCCAAGTTCATTGTCAATGTTGCCACTGTAGTTCAACCCTTGAGGTTATTGTACAAGAAAGGGATGACCTTTGAGTGGTCCTTGTGATGTGCCATAAAAACAGCTCAAATTAGAAATTAGCAGCATGCCAACCCTTGGCCATTTTGGAGTCCACAAAAACAGTGTTAGCGACTGATTCAATTTCAAGGATCTAAGTGCTGTCCTGTCACAGTATGCTGTGAAGAAGAAGATTGTTAAACTTGCCTTGCCCTTAGTTAAACTGCCCTTAGAAGATTATTAGTCATAGAAAGGAAGGCTTTGGCATGCGCCTGGGCAATTTAACATTTAAAAAAATATATTTTCCTTTTCGCAGTTTAAGCAAAAGAAAACATTAAATATGGGGCAAAGCAAGCACTAGGAGATGATGGACGTAGCACTGAAACTTTTCAGACACTCAGACCCAGTCACATATCTGGGTTGAATCCATCATCGTACTTTAGCTCACTTCGCCACCCCAGTTCAGACACAGCTATATGCAAATCAGTCTAGACCCTGTGCCTCATGAGAACAGTCCAGCCTGAACTGCCAAGCCATGTCTTCCCTGGACAGGAAACAGGACCTTAACGAGCCCCACCCTGTATAAGCATTACATAGACTCCCTTGCTGATACTGTGCATTCCCATGGGCTTAACATGAAAGTTAGAGCCCAAGGTGCTGGGTTCTGAGACCTAGCTTATGTTGTGGCTACTGGCCGATGTGGTCAGGTAGAGCCAAAAAGAAAGAACAATTTCTTTCTAAAGTCCCCGCACTCACCGGGGTTTCCCCACGGTGACATGCTTCATCATTGGGGCCATCCCAGTTCTCTACGAAAAGGGGCATGCTACGACTTACGAATTACTTAGGAGCACTTATTTTATGAAGGACTATGTGTGGTGCAAGGTGTAGTGGAGTAGATGTAAGTGAATAAAAATACTGTGCTAGTGGGCCTCAACAAATTTATTACTGCTCCTAGGTTGGTATGTTTAAAAATGGGGTAGGACACTGAGTTCCGACCTGTAATGAAGGTGGGATCAGTGTGCGGTCGACATGTTTCAAGCTTCCCCTAGCTTTTCATCAGGACCACACAGGGACCATCCCTGTGTATGCCACTCCTGTAAATCCCTAAATAGGAATATTATACATAAAACATAGAAAACGCTTCTGCTAATAAAGGCATGCGTAAATAATACATACAATCTGAATCTCTGTTGTTTATTTGTAAAACAATAAGGAAAAGTTAGTGATACACTACCCCTTTCTCAAAGAGATAGGGTACATAGTTTCCTTCATGCTGCCCGTCGAATATATGCGATTTGCTCCATATTGGAGCGTGCAGGCTTACAGGTCCGGTGCCGTGCTAAGAAAAATATATACATTGTGAATGTGGCGTGAATTCACACAGTAAAACAACACAGGACTTGATGTGACATTTGAGACAGACACACATGTTTAGACACACACAACATAGAAAGTTTCTCAATAATTACTGTGCACGGTGCATACTAGCACTCCATGGTCTCTGGTGGGGGGGGGGGCGGTGTCACCCGTTGGAATATTCCTGGTGGTGCTGGAAAAAAATTGGAAACAAAGTGTAGTTAGTTTTCTATTAAAATGCTAGAGCTCGATATTATCGCTAAGCCAAATAGCTTGGATTCGTTATGCTCCAAGCGTAACCATCAAACGCGGGACCTGTAGGGGAGAGATGGTCAACTTACTTCCTTACTGGAGACTCCGCGTCACAACACCTATGCAGCTTCCACGCCGGACCGCATCTTAGCGTGTCTCTGGCGATGGAGCATTTTATTTCCGGGTTTGCGGGGGCACGTGAGGATTGGAGAACAACTAGACCCACGCCGCACAATGGTCGCTGCCCGTCAATAAATGTGGCTGCCATGTTGGGGAGGATGCGTGTGAATGTAGTCAATAAAAAGCCATTTGTTAGTCTTAATTTCTCGTAGTAAAACGAGAGAATGAGTTAGAAAAAGGTATCTTTTCACGGGTGAGAAAGTCTTGGCAATAAAACTGGGATGTGGATACCTTGTTTTTTTTTTGAGAAACGAGTACTAATTACATCAATAAAGGGGTTGCTCAGTAAGTTAAACTCCTTATGTAATTTCATCAAGTAAAAAGGGATATTTTATGCGTCATGGAGAAAATGGCGGTGAGGTGATTCACCCAGCAAAATATGGCAGTAGATTTCTGTAGTTGACATTACATTACATATATAAAACCAGAGGGATAAACTGGGCTGGTTGTCAATTTTTCATGTGGATATGGAGAACAGAATATGAAGAGAAGATAGTTCTACAATCTCTTTAAAAGGATTTTTGCACCATATGGTATTCTGTCAAGTGCTGAATGCACCCCACAGGATGCTTCGTTCAGCCCGTGTGTGTCAGTATGGAGCTTGAACACCCATCTTTGCTCATGTTCATGCAGTGTCCTTTCGAGGTTGTCCTTGTTTTTGACGCATTCCAAAAGCACCCACTTCAAGTCATTAGGTGTATGTTGTTTCTCAATGAAGTGATTGGTCATCCGTGTGTTGGCACGCTTGCACCGGATGTTACTTCTATGTTCCACAATGCGAGTGCTCACCTTTCTCGTGGTCATGCCCACGTAGTGTAGGTTACATGTGTAAGTGATTAGGTAGATCACTCCAGATGTGTTGCAGTTAGAGAACTGACGTAGTTCCCAGGATGTGTTGTTATTGAAAAAAACTTGTTTAGTGGCTGATGTCAGATGACACACACTACAGTTATTGCATGGGTAATGCCCCGTTGGTAGGGGTTGTAGTCTGATTGTGGGGTCAGTTGTTTTTGGTCGTGTGTGTACCAGGTAGTTTTTCAGATTCCTCCCACGTCGATGGCTGAACATTGGTGTGGGTATGTTGAGGCCAATGTTTTTTCACTATCTTAGTGACCTGGTCTGATACTTTGTTAAAAGTGGTAATACAAATTGGTTGTTTGGTCTCAGTTGTATTAGTCTCTTTTGCTTCTAAAAGGGCATCCCTATTGTTGTTACTGGCCCTCTTATTTGCGTTTTTTACCAGTTTTTAGGGTAGTTTCTGTTTCTTAGTTTTTTGCTCAAGTCTTCCACCTGTGTCCAGTATTACTGTTTATCAGAGCAGTTCCTTCTCAACCGTAGGAACTGTCCAAACGGGAGGTTCTGTTTCAGGTGTCTGGGGTAGAAACTGTCATAGGCTAGGAGACAGTTTCTCGCAGTAGGTTTAAAATGGGTTGTTGTTGTTAGTATGCCTTGTTTTGCCCAGATGTTGAGGTCAAGAAAGACTAGGTGTGCTCTGCTCATGGTGTGAGTAAATTTCAAAAACCTGTCTTGAGAGTTGAGCCAGGAGAAGAAGCTAGTTGCTTCAACTTCACTGCCTTGCCAGATCAGCAAAATGTTGTCTATGTATCTTTTCCATAATATAATATGGTGCATATGGGGATTGTTGGTATTTAAGATCTTCTTTTTCTCCAGTTTGTGGACATAGAGACCCGCCACACTCGGCGCAAAAGTACTGCCCATGCTCGTACCATGTTGTTGGCGGTACAGTGTCTCTTCAAAGCGAAATAAGTTTTCAGTGAGTGCCAGGCGACAGCATTCTAGCACTACATGTCTAGGTGTTTGATATTGCCATACTTCCTCAAATAAAACTTCCTCAAGGATTTCTAAGGTCTCTTTATGGGGCAGGCTTGTATAAAGACTCTCCACATCCAAACTGATTAGAATACTGGATGTGGGGTCAAACGTTTGATCTTTAAGGAGGCATAGGACTGCTTTCGTGTCTTGGAGATAAGTGTCAGTTTTTTGTATAATTGGTCTGAGGAAAGCATCTGCATATTTGGAGAGGGGTTCCAGGATGGACCCTATCCCCGAGACTATGGGTCTCCCTGGTGGTCTTTCCAGTTTTTTGTGGAATTTGGGGAGGGTATAAAAATAGGGAAAGACTGGTTTGGTGTTAACTAGGAAGTCAGCCTCCTTTTTACTCATCCAGTTGTTAGCGATTGATTCCTCAATCATGTTGCAATTGAAATCCTCAGGCGTTCTGTGGGGTCTTCTTTCATGATGACATAGTTCCTGACGTCCGCCAGGAGTCATAGGCATTTCCCTCTGTAGTCTGTTGGGTTCTGGAGGATGATTGCTCCGCCCTTGTCTGCTGGTTTATTAGTAATTCTTTCATCCTTGGAAAGTTGTTGTATCGCTCCCTGTTCAATCTTGCTTGTGTTCTGGAACACCTTCACTGTTCGTGGGTCCAGTTCTTTTACTTCCATCATAATTTCTTTCTCAAAAGCCAGAGGCTCGACCAGGAGATTGTTGGATAATGGGGTGAAGGTAGATTTCTTCCTCAGCCCTGTGTCACTGTTAGACGTGTCGTTAGGTTCCTTGTCCTTAAAGAAAACTTGAAGCTTGTTTTTTCTGATAAATTCTTTCAACTCACAGCAGAGTTTGAATCTGTCAATGTGGGGGGTAGGTACAAAACCTAAACCTTTATTTAGCACTTGTAGTTGTGCTGTGGTTAGTTTCAAATACGACAGGTTCACCACTAGACTTGGTTGTGGCTCGTTGTTGGTTCTGGGGGTCCCATGCTATCCAGCGCTTTCCCTACTGTTGCACTCACTGGAGTGGGAATAGTAATTTTTACCCCTATGCTATCCAACGCTTTCCCTACTGTTGCAATCACTGGAGTGGGAATAGTAATTTTTACCCCCTCGCTATCCAACGTTTTAACTACTGTTTTTATTTTGTTATTAAATGTATGTATAATTTTTTTTTAATAGTTGAATGTGTTAATTAAATATAGAATATTTTATTTTATTTTAAATTATTTATATATGTGTTCATTTTATTTTTATATAATTACAAAAGTTCATAAATTAAATAAAGATAATAGTTAATAAAATGTATTTAAGTTTATATTTATTAAATTAGGTTTATTTGTTATAGTTAGTTACAAAATATATTAAATGTAATTTATTTTGCTATTAATACTAATATTATGTAACTAATTTAATTTAAGTTATGTTATTTTTTAAAGTCGAAATTTGTTACATCTATATTTTTTACATCGATATTTTTGAGTCAATATTATTGTACTTACCTGTGTAAGTATGGGGAGTCAATATTTTTGTAATCGATATTTTTACATCGATATTTTTTTCAACTATATTTTTGACATCGATATTTAAACATGGAACCATGGTACTCATTTTATCGCCCTCAGAGGGGGGTGGGGGGCACACAGATCCTCAGAGTGGGCATGGTGGCTCCTTGAGCCACCAGTATAACACATAACTGTTACTATGCCACATGTTCAAAGTCAGATAATAGCGTTCGACAATGAAGTGACACAGAAACAGTAGAGTGTTTTGCTGCTATTGCTGTTTATCTCTGCAAAATTGCTCCTTTAAAAATAAATAAAAATGCACAGCAGGGGAAGGGCCGCTGGGGACAAGGGTGACTTGGTTGTGTTGGACCTGGGGACAGGCACACTGTTTTTTGGGTGTGCATGTCCTCAGATCAGCCCAAGGGGGCACACTGCAAACCGTGCTGACCTAATGTACTTCGTAAATCTTGCTGACATCTGACACTCTCCAAGCCCACTGACCACATCCCACTCTTTGGTGGCCCCTGACACACACCGTAACCCTAACATACTCCGTAAAACCACATACCTTTGAAAAACTCTGCAAACCAGTTAACCCACAACACATTCTGCAAATCCCACCAGCCTGAAACACAAAGCAACCCCCAATGTGCACGCAATATATTTTAATCATGCACAACAAACGAGGTGCAATACAAGAGAAGCAGTACAATTCATTTGTAATGGCAGAAATAAAGACCTACTGGAAGCCCTAGTATAGTAAAAAGGGCAAGAAGGAAAATGTTTTTGCTAAAACAAAGTGCAGTGCTTTGAATGGTCAGCGTTTTTATGTAGCTCTGTGAGGTGAGTGAGGCTGAAGCTGTGATCCGCATGAGGAGGAGAGGACAGGCTTTGGGTGCTCTGGGCTTGCTTGAGCTCTGGGCTTAGAACTGTAAGCATTGAAATGTCACACACAAGCATCCTGAAAACATGTAATTGTCACACATAAGCAAGCTACAAACTTGGCAGCTATGGAGTACCAATAATTCCAGAATTATGAAGCGTGATCATCACCCCTAAGGGTATCCATGCGCTGGGGGCCAATGGGGAGATTAAGTGAGCTATTGCCCAGAGTCACATGATACTGAGCTGATCTGCCGCCGGCACCGGGGATCGAACCGTGAGCCCTACAGTCAGGATGAGGTCAAGAATGGCCAGGGTTTACTGTGTTGCAGAGTTCTCTCTATATGTCAAATGTATCATGTGATGCTATTTTCTGCATGGCACTATACTCTGTTGGTGTTGTGAGTGAGTGAGTGAGTGAGTGAGTGAGTGAGTGAGTGAGTGAGTGAGTGAGTGAGTGAGTGAGTGAAAAACCTTTATTTAGTTACCAAAAACATAAAGGGCACAATGATACAGTACATATAAGTACAAGCCGCAGCAAAACATTACGAGGAGAATAAAAGAGATAGGACATCCATAAATGTAGATGCAAAAACTTACTTATTTTAGAGGTGGCACTTTATTAAAAGAAAATGACCTTAATGATCAGCCCTTAAGTAAAGCGTAAGTGTGTCTAGACCATTCGAGGTGAAGTGCCTGTTCTGGAAAGAAGGAGCCCAAATTGAAATTAAACGTATTTTAAATTAATGTCTAAATATCGCGTTATAGGTCGTTTAACCATTAAAACAAACAGTTGCTAAATGGTAAGTGTTGCAACAGCAGCTACTCCATTAAGGCGAAGGAGTGCTGCCCACTGCTCTCTGAGCAGTGCCAGAAGGAAAAATTAAATGATAATAATGCAAAGTTATTATCATTTTATTTTTCATTATTGACCCAGGGCTGGCATGACTGTGCTGTCCTGACCAACAGCAGCAGCCAGCAGGGAAGAGAGTTGGTGGGCACAGTAGGTGCGCATGACGGTTTGACCGGCCGTCTTAGGACAGCCAAATCGTCATGCGCACTTAGCATTTCACACCCTGCCTGTGTTGCACAGCCTTGTGGAGAACAGTCCCAGGCACCCAGGCACTGTCTGAGTGGCAAACCAGGGTGCTCAGACCAATCACAACGTTGCTGTCATGCTGGTGATACTAGTACCGTATTAATAGGGGGTTTACCCAAATAAAGTCACTGGGACCTAGGTTAACTAGGTACTCAGAGGAAGGGGTCCCAGCATGAGTAGGAAAAGAATAAATAATAATCAAAAAATTAATCACAAAGACATTGAATCCATCCACATTGTTTTAATCACAATGGGAGTGTATACTGAATATACTGAACATTTGAACAGTAAATAGATAAATGGTTGAACAGTGCCCCAGGGAGGGAGGGGGTGCGTGATCATGTGAGGATGATGTGATGGGGGGGAAATTTTTAGTGACAGTACAATCAACCAATTGAAACCATTTGGTTGGCAGAGTTACATACTATGTACAAAACAAAAGACCCTAAGTTCAAATATTATGTCTTTGTGATTAATTTTTTGATTATTATTTATTCTTTTCCTACTCATGCTGGGACCCCTTCCTCTGAGTACTTAGGTGATACTAGTACCAGCATGACAGCAGTGCAGTGATTGGCTTAGGGGAGTCTGTGTGCTGCCAGGAGTCAGGAACAGAAGAGGACGGAGGAGAGGCGACAGTCGCACACAGGTAAGTGATTTTTTCTTTCTGCTTTTCAATCCCCCTTCCCCCAGCTGCCTCACCACTTCTGGTCCATAGCAGCTGCCACTGCTCTGTTGGAACAGGGACCTCCTTTCTTTGTAGCCAACAATTTGGTGGCCACGTTCACAAATTTGATTTGAGCAACGCCGTTTGCACATTTCCCCCTTTAAAGGTGTACTTTACAGCTTCGTTTGGTGTTGTATCAAGGTTTTTAAATCACCCTATTGTTTCCAGTTTCACAAGTTTTATCCCCTTTTTTTGAGTTTGTCCACCTGGTAAAGAGTGGCTGTTACTGAATATTTACCTTTAATTCACCCAGTGTAGGTGTTTCATTAGTGTTTATTCACTATGGGGAATGATCAAAGATTCTGAGATAAACCTTGTGTGGATGTGCAGTTAGGAGGGAATGATGCCCAATGTTTGTGTGTAGGTATCTTTTTTGATTGTATGTAAGACGTTCTGTATTTGATTGTTCATTTGTTTCTTTGACTTTAAACTGATAGTGCTTTCCTCTTTTTAACTTTGTGGACATTTTCTTCGTTAATGTCTCATTAGTTGGTTTGTACAACTGACTCGGTGGGTGTTAAGTAGGTGTGAGTGCCAGTAAGCTGCTGTTTATAAATGTTTGTTGGTGGAGGTGTGTGTATGTGCGTGTGTGTGTGTGTGTGAGAGAGAGAGAGCATTGGGTGATTCTACGTGTTCCACATGTATTTCATTTGCTAGTTGGTTTTTCCACTTCTGCGTGAATCTGGGATGCTTTCCGGTGATATCTCAAAGTGTATGTATTTTTTCTTTTCATTTATTTGTTTTCTTCTGAAAGAGGCACATGTGTAGTGTGTGGTGTCCTTTCATGCAGCTCTCCCAAGACATCACTGAACACTGGGCATGGCTAAGGCGCGCAACGCCCTTTGGACTCAAAGGGCTTCTACAACCCCCTCATCGTGTGTGTCAGCCCTGGCTAAGACAGCTTCCCGGGCACACACACAGCCGCACCCGAGTACTTCACAGGTCTTTAAAAGACCATTTACTTGCTAACAAGGCTTTGTTGTGTTTTCACCCCTTCTTAGAGCCCCTGCATCTCCACTCTGCATATTGTTGGAAGAATCACCCCCCACAACATTTTTAGTAGCCCCCTGTAATGTTGACCTCCCGCCCACGGTGAAGGAAGGGGCAGGAGACTGGCGGGAGGTTAAAGCATATTTATTCTCCAGAGGGAGAGTATGATGCCGGCTACTTCTCTCTCATCTCCCCGGCTAAATCTCCGACACACTTCCCATGATCCTCTAGGTCACGTGGTGGTGTATAAGCTAAACAGCAACACCACATTTCCCCCCTTAACCAATACAAACAAAACACTAGCAATATGTTTCCATATTAAACATTAACAGCGCCTCGTGGGGAATGAGGTATCATAAAATGTTACAACCAGTTTCGTGAATAATATGGTGAGGAGGAACAGTACAAAGGGGTAAGAGTTCACATATCATATTCCCATATATCGCTTTGGTAATACTATTGCTCTACCTGTGCGGGTGTGTGTGAGGGGTTCTTGTGTCCTCTGTGCCTCTCTGGTGTGTGTTCTGGGTTCCTCAGTACCTTCCTCCCGGGCCCTATTGTGCACTATGGGAGCGCCTTGTGTGGTATCTGAATCACGGGTGTCCTCTCTCTCCTGGGACATGCTGCCCTGTGTGACTTCTGCACTACTCCGCCTCTTTGTGTGGCCCGCGTCGCTGTTGCTGTCTCTTGTCGTGTCGTGACTATGTGAGCTTGTACTCGGTCTGTCTTCATCATCGTCCAGTTGACACTATGCTTGTTCAGTGAGTGACAAAGATTTGGTTTTGTTCAAATTGATCACTTTGTTGCATTTTTCCATCCTGCTGTGTGACCATATCTTGCAGTCTCTTAGCACGGTGGTGTGCGAGTATGTTTCTATGACTTGTAGGGGCTCGCTGAACTTGCTGTCGCCTTTCCTGCCTAGTTGGCTGAGCTTCACCCTGACCCATTCCTCTTTTTCTAAGAAGACATCACGGACTCCACATGTCTTGTTGTAATGATCCATGCAGATCGTCTGAGCTTTCTCCAGGTTGCGTCTGACAACTGCAGGGGACCACTTGCTCTGCAACATGAGGTTCATCCACACCGAGTTGTTACGTGTGAACGGGTCCCGGCCCCTTAGGACCTTGAATGGGCTGTAGTCCGTCATGGTGGGTGTGATGCAGTATGCCGACACGGTGTGCTTGATTTCCGTCTCCCATTTTTTCCCCGCACTGATGGCTGCTTGCACGGACCCCGGGAGTACGCGGTTAAATCTTTCTGCTAGGCCGTTTCCTGCAGGGTGGTAGACTGGGGTGTGTCTGGTTGCAATGCTATTTCTTTCAGTGAAAGCCTTCCACTTGTCGGACTATTCGGACGTAAATTGCAGCCCATTGTCACATGTAACGCTTTTCAGGATCCCTTCACGTAGGAATGAGGTGGTGAGAAATGCAATGACGGAGTCTGTATCCACTTTTTCACATATCTCTACTTCCGGCCATTTGGAGTATCGGCCAATAAGAATGATGCATATGTGGGTACTCCCCATGATTCCAGGATGGGGCCCAGAATGTTGACGGACAGCGCCTCCCAGAGGTTGTAAGGTGTAGGGAACTTCCCCAAGGGTGGTCGCAGCAAGGTCTATGATTTGTCTGCATTCCCGCAGCTTGTGGTCTGTCCTGACAGTGAACCGGGAGCCCCAGAGGTATCGACAACATTTTTCCATGGCCCAAACAGCAGCCAGCATCTCCTTCTCTATGACGCTGAATTTCTCCTCATTGGGGGCGAGGGAACGGGAGGCAAAACTGGCGGTGGTTTCTGTTCCATCCGTGGACATCTGTGACAGAACCGCTCCCAGGCCTTTGTTGCTGGCGTCCGTGGTCACGATAGAGGCGGCCGAGCTGTCGAAACCGTGTAGTGGAACAGCTTCGCAGATGTCTGCTTTGATTTCTTCAAATTCAGCATTGGCGTCATCCGACCAGAGGAAGGCATTCTTCTCTTTCAAGAGTTGGCGGAGGTGGTGCATTTTGGTGGCAAAGTTCCGTACAAGTTTGCTGTAAAATTCGTCCAATCCTAAGAAGGAACAAACTTCCTCTTTGTTACGTGGAGTGGGTGCGGACATGATTGCGTCGACGTTCGCCTTCTTTGGGGCAATTCCGCAGTCACTTATTTCATGCCCCAAGTATGTGACGGAGTGCAGGCCAAACTTGCATTTTTCCCATTCCGCTGTGAGACCATTGGTGGACAGGATCTGTAGCACTACTTTCAGTTTGTTGTCATGGTCTTGTTTGGTTCTCCCCATGATTAGTATATCATCCTGGAAGTATAGGACACCACTGATGTCTTTAAGCAATCTGTGCATCAGTTTTTGAAAAACAGCAGCCGCGGACGCCAGCCCGAAAGGCATGCAGCGAAATCTGTAACATCCGAATGGCGTGATGAAAGATGTTAATTTCCTGCAGGAAGGATGAAGTGCTATTTGCTAATAAGCTGCCGTGAGGTCAATGGTGGAGAACCACTTGATGCCTTTGGTCTGGGCCAGCATTTCATTGATTTTAGGTAGTGGATTTTTGTCAACTATAATGTTTTTGTTTAGTTCCCTGAGGTCAATGCAGAGGCGTACCTTCCCAATGGGTTTGCGTGCTACCACCAAGGGCGCCAGGCATTCATCGCTTTCAATGGGTTCAATCCCACCATTGTCTTCCAGGCGCTGCAATTCCATCTGCACTGTGTCTCTGCACTTGAATGGGGTATTCCTAACTTTGTGGCAGACAGGTGTGACTCCTTCCTTCAGGCAGATTCTGTGGGTGAATTTTGCGAGTTTACCTATGGTGCCGCCAAAGACAGAGGGAAAGTCCTCCTTGAGTTTCACTATTTCCAGTGCTGGCGGGTTGTCCGTCATGAGCACTTGTGTTTCTCCGCCTGGGTTGAGTTGAATTCCTAACTCCCCTTGGTCTGCCCATCCTAGCATGTAGGGTCCCTTCTCTGCTATGTACAGTTTGCCCATGGAAGTCCTCCCCTTAAATTCAAAGAGAAATGTGCGAAACCCAGCCATGGGAATTTTTTCTCCTATGAAGGTGATTGGGTGGGCGTCAGTGGGGTGAAGGTGGTTACCTAAGGTGGGAACAAAATCCCTCTCCCAAATACCATTTTGAATTATGGTATACGGGGACCCTGAGTTAGCTACCATGGAAACTTGGACCCCTGCAATGGTTACCACACATGATGGTTTCCTGTTGCTGCAGCAATCAATACCTAGGACTTGGTCATTAATGCATAAGATACTGTCATCATCGGCAGCACCCTCCCCCCCTCCATGTCTGAACCATAGATGACCCATTTAACAGTGTCTTTACTGGGCCTTCGTCTATACACTTTACCAAAGTGGCCCGTAACTCCTCAAAAGGAACATTTCACATGGAAGGCTGGGCAGGGTATATCGTTTGTCATGTGCGACTGGCTCCCACACCTGTAGCAACTACCCTTGTGGACGCTAGGTGACTTGTTGAGAACAATGGACTTCAGTGCTGGCTTCCTGTTGGTACGCATCCCAGCAAAGGACGGAGGACGGCCGTTGGGAGCTTTAGTATCACTTACCCTGCATACGGTAGGTTTGCTCTCACTGTCATCTTGTTTTGCTAGGCAGCATATCTTTTGGACAGTTCCGCCTTTTTTACAATAGAAATTATCTCGTTGAGGGGGGCATCCCAATTCACCCACAATTTCTCCTGGATGCTAGTATGTACTGCATGCATTATTATCTGATCCCGCACTAGCTCATCATGAAGGGGGCCAAACTTGCAAGTCACAGCTAGTCTTTTCAACTCAGCTACATAGTCCTCCACTGACTCAGTGTCGGTCTGTTTCCTTTGGAAAAAAATATAACGGTCTATGGCAGTACATACAACTGGCTGGTAGTGGCTTTCTAAGTCCTCTAGCGCATGCTGAAAGACGTAATCATCGTTGGGGGTCCTTGTCTTTTTGAGCATTTTCTCGTATTCTCTTAACCCCTCTGGCCCCAAGTTGTGTAATAAGATTTTCTTTTTCCGTTTACTGGAAAACTCCTCTTCCCTCTCATCCTCTAGTGTGGACATGTAATTCAAAAAGTATCCCTTCCAATCTATCCATTTCATTGCCAGTTCTCCCGGTTTTGGCAGGAAGGGAATCTTCTAGGTCACGCATTGATGCATAAGCTAGACCGCTACACTCTCCCCCCCCCCCCCGAAACTGGCTCTAGTTGCGTCTCTGGCATGGCTTGCATTGATATGAAAAAAATGGGGCTTGTGTAATTAAATGCTTGACTTTAATAATTTAATCTGAATTTCTGTGATTCTAATTGTGTTCCGCCCAACAAGTATTTTGCTTCCTTTCTGAGCTTTCTGTTATTGCTTTACACAACACAACAAATGACATACACCTAAAACCGGTCAGGACTATTGGCTTTTCCAGTGGGTGTTAATACTTTAAGATACATGAATACCGACAAAGATTTTGTTGTAAATAATTAATATTGAAAATGTTTCAAAAGCATGTTTGGGCTCAGTACTCGAGTAGCAGGGATTGGTGAAGGCTAGCAGTGCGGTATACCGCCGGACCTGCATGATTGTTCAAGTGTCCAGTCTTGACTTTGCAGGAATACGGTATTGCAGGTCATGAGGAGCATTCATAGACCTATGTGAGCCTCTGTCTCCTAAAATCAGTGACTGCTACAGTAAAAAATATGGACAAAGATGTGTTTGGGTGCCAGTAATAGAATAAAACGGGGTATTTGTTTGAAGCTGGCTTTTTCTATGATATATCAAAAATGAGCTATATCGTGCAAAGAGCCCAGGGGTTCCCTTATGAGTGGACAGGGGCTCCATTTAGTAATCCCAAGGTGCTCTTCTATGATGTAGTGTGGTCAAGCAGCCTTAGGCTTATCTTTTAGGAGTGCAAGACATCTGAAAATACCACACACTGGTAAAAAAATTAGACATGCGACTCAATAAGGAGATCTACACCAATTTATAAAAATAACACATATCTTTATATATGTTTAGGCACCAGAAGCAATTTGTTCAGTTTAGTACATTTTTAAATAGAAATTATTTTCAGTTAAAAAAGTCGACAGTGCAATTTTTAGAATCTGCAATGTTATCCTATGGGAGGAAAGGTTTGTGTGACATTCAGGTACAGTACATCGATTTACGGTATCAATCTCCAGGACTTAAGGTGAGTAAGGGGCAAGGTCCAAGGCAGCACCAGCAGAACATCACCAGTGGCACTAGGGTGTCTGGGTGCAGAGGTGGAAAACAGCGTTGGGTTGCCAATAATGTTACTTTATGTGGATCGGTTGTGTTATAAAGAGGCTGCAGGCTTTGACTGGGGGCCAGTCTGGTTGAACCAACAGGGGGGGCTCAGATCTCACATGGCTCAGGGATGTAGGGACACTTTTGTTCCTCTGCTCCAAGTCTCAGGGACAACGAGTACAGTGGTGTCCTTAGGCATCAGGATTTCTTTACCGGGATCAGTCGCAGTAGAGAGGGCCAGCATGCAAAGGCTGCGGCCTACGTTGGATAGTTCACTGGGGTCGAAACTACAGTGGATTCTGTCGCTGGAGGGACCATGATGACATAGTTGGCCGACTTCAACTTGGGCTGGGAGCGACAGGTGGAGTGATGTCTTTAGGTATTCGGTCTCTGCTATCACAAAGTCCTCTCAGGAGTCTTTGGTAGCCTCCAGGATGCCGAGAAGCAGGTCCACTACTTCTCAGGAGATCTTGGTTCCTGGGTGAAGTGCTGGCAAGTCTGCAGGGCTTTGGGAACTCAGCAGCTGCAGAACAAGTCATCTTTTGGCACAATAGTCAAAGTCAGCAGGCAGGCTGTCAGAGTTGGTGCCAGGTCAGGTGCTGGGTCTTCAGTTTTTTCAGGATGCAACTCTTCACGTCCTTCATTGTCTATCACGTCGGCGGGATCTGTTTTTCTGGTGCCAGGGGCTCACCTAAATACTTAATTTAGGGTCATTAGTGGAGTGTAGGGTAGTAGCCAATGGGCTACCAATGCTTGGGGTCACCACGGCCCCATATGACCACTTCCTGTGGGAGGTGAGCATAACCCTGTCCCACAATTCCTAAGTTTGCCATCACAAAGATGGCCCCTTCTGAAAAGTTTTGTCCACCTCAGATTAAGCCACTTTAGGAGTGGTACTAGCCTGGGGGTGGGATGCGTACATGACTAGATAATTTCCCCACCTGTCTAGGTGTCAAAGCAGACCCTCCAGGATTTCGCTATTTCACGGTTTGCAGCGAAGTCTGCACTTTTGTTAAAATGCCGGAATTTTTACAAAAGTGCCGCGAAATTGGCACTTTTGTAAAAATGCGCGATTTTTACAAAAGTACCCCGCGAAATCGGCGCTTCTCCATTTCAGGTGAAAGTAAGATTGGGGCATCCAATGGCTTCCTCAATGAGTGTCAGTCATAAGGTAGATTACAAGGTTTGTGTTTATGAGTCAGTACCAGCGCTACTTCAGGAGTCCTCCTAGTACCCATTAAAGGTCAACACAAATCACTTTCATATATACAGATGGAGAAAGAATTCCTCTAGAAATCCGCCCGATCAGATCAGATCTCTTGATGTGAAAGTGTGTGCCGAGATTCTCTGTTCCAAGGCAGACCTGAAGAAGAAGGTGGTCGTATGAGGCCAGTATGTGCACACAAGATTCTGCCCTGAATATCCTATGTAGCTGTCAATGAGCGCAGACCTAATTATTTGATTTGGTTAGTCCTCTGGGCCAGAGAAAGCTGAGGACATATTGAAGTGACTTACCATTTATGCTGATTGACTAAAAAGCAGGGACAGGAGAGGGTGCACAGCCGTGGGCAACATGATTCAATATTTTACCAGTTAGTGAAGTCTCTGTCTAATGACATGTATTCTCATTTCCATGTAAGGCGACAAGTTCTAAGCCTGGCAATACATCTCATTGGCCAATGCCAGAAGTCCAAACCACTGTTTCTCCACTGCCATAATATTAGGAAAATAATTC
Organism: Lissotriton vulgaris; assembly: GCF_964263255.1. NCBI lineage: Eukaryota > Metazoa > Chordata > Amphibia > Caudata > Salamandridae > Lissotriton > Lissotriton vulgaris. The sequence goes on along the minus strand of NC_141700.1, from coordinate 140,349,571 downwards.
TTGATCTTCAGCTCAATTCATTTTATTTACATTCACGTTAGTCCCTCCTCTTTGGTACTTCTTTGGTCCTAACTGCTCGAGCATACATTATTTAGGGTGCAGGAACTTGACCCTCAGAGAATGCAAACAAAAGTTATGTATGATGTGATGTAACAAGTCAAATGCAGAGTTAGATGAATAAGCAGTACATGAACTCCCTCTGGCTTTTCAGTGGTTTTGGCTTCACTCCTGGATTGTGCTCTCATTGCCAAAGTTTGCCTGATCCCTCATTCACACACGTTTGCCTGACCCTCGTTCACTCAAATTACCGCCTATAAGTTTCCTTGCATCATGGATTCCATGGGGCAGAACAACAGGATAGGGTTTGCAGGTCTAGTTGTCTGACCTGTCTGGTTGGGATCACTGCCTTTGTCTCTTTGGGGATGTCTTTCTCTTGATGGTGTACCAGTTAAAAAGGAAAGGCTCTATTGGCACTCTGCATCTTCCTGCAGCTCTTTCCCTTGCCTCTGTCAGAGGTCACAGGGAGCTATGAATCTGGAAGCTGGATACAGATATTACTGCGTGGCGCATTTCTTTTGTTTTTGTATACTGTGTGTGAATTTGTACGTATGTCCATTTAAGTTTACTGTACAATTGTTTTGTTCTCACACTATATTGTTGTTTTTCTGGTTGTTATTGTTAGAGACATGTACATATCATTTATGGTTTATCAATAATTTTGTTTGGGGCTCTATCGCAACTTATGTACAATGCTTATGATTGTTTTTATGTATACAATGTTTGACAATGTACTTGCAAAATTTATAAAAAAATATAACTTTTATAAAATGATAAATATGTTTTGGTAATAAATGAAACAAACAACAAGTCTGTGGGACATGTTATTTTGCTTCTTATTATACCTACATTTACTCCATTTTCTTTGGGATCAGTCCCTACTCCCTCTCTTGATGGCAACGAAATAGGATTGACCACATCCATAACTAAGGGACCCGCCCATCTTTAGAATTCATCTGAACTGTTCCAAAACTGCAATACCTAATTTTACCCACATTCTGTCAGGAAGTTTGCTGGAACTATTAGCTACTTGGCATATTGCTAATTTTTAGAAGCTAATTGACACTTTGTACTTGTACTTTGACACAACCGTCTTATCCATTTGAGGCGACCAGCATTACTCTTGCAACCTTTTTTTTGCAATGCAATAAATAATTAAATTCCACTTATATAAAATATCAATTAAATTGTTCCTGACTTTTATAGTCAGTACACGTTATCTTAAATACTCAACTCTGATGTCACCTATGCAAAATCTGTAAATCCAAAGATGGTTTCCTTGGACCTTCTCGCAGTGTGCCTTCTTGGACCTGTTCAACGGGCCATGGCCTGTCCACAAAAGCGGTGTCCAGCTGCCCTCAGACTCTCAGGCAAGAAAAGGGTTAAGGATGTGCCAAACACCGGTCCCGCAATGTGTCAAAAGGTGTGATAACTGCTACCAGTCTGTACTAAAGCAAATGGAGAATTACATTTCCAAGGGATAACAGCCTTCACCTGTGGGTTGCTTCCTCTGGTTCATATTCCAGGGTGCCTATTCAAAGTGGAATACTCTGGTAAGACAGTTTCCATTGATTTAAGGCTGAAAATGAATGATTATGAGTAAAATACAGTGCTGCAAAAATGCCGCTAAATTTCCATATTTGTGCCGCTAAATTGCCATATTTGTGCCGATAAATTTGCGAATCCATGCCGCTATATCCTGGGGGGTCTGTCAAAGGGCTCTGGATAAAGGAGGTAGGCTTCCTTTCCTTTGAGAGGAGCGAGTCTTGCATATAAAAGGCAATATCTTCTTTGAAGCTCCCCTGCCTAGTAATTCTAATCAGCAGGTCATCCTGTGGGAGGGGGTGTAAATATCCTTTCACGAGCTGGCTTTGTTTCTGACCTCCCGAGAGCAAAGGTTCTCACCCTTGGGGGTCAGACCCTCATCTCTGGTAGAAGGATGGCAGAAACTAGTCAGACAACACACCAGGGTCTTGTAGGTTTTCAAGGGGCACCTCTAAGTTGTCCTCTGGATGCATGTATTAATAAATACAACACTGGAACCAGTGTGGGTTTATTAATAAAAGATGTTTGTTACCAAATATCCCTATTTTCAGTGAAGCCATCATGTAGCTGGGGAACGTGTTTTCACCAGTGTCCAGCACATTTCTTAAATTGGCTTCCCTGGTCACTTGCACTGGTAGCTTTGGAACTAACACAAAACACAGGGGCATATCTGCTCATGCAGGTATGCCCTCACATGTAATAATAGGTACCCTGCCTTGGGGCGGTCAGGTCTGCTGTAGGTGTGACTTACAAATATTACTTGCAGTGTTAGGGGACATGGCACACAGGAATATGTGTCATGTCATGTTTTCACTTTTGTATGCACCAAAACACTCAATGGCAGTCTTGCATTTGTTTGGTGAGGGGTCCCATAGGATGGCACAATTCGTGCAGCAGACATCATTAGGGACCCTCTTTCATACCTCAGACCCTAGATACCAGGGGTACCATTTACTAGGGACTTACATAGAGTGCTAAAGATATTGCCAATTGGGGGATACAATTGTACATTTTTAGGGAAAGAACACTGGTACTGGGGACCTGGTTAGCAGGAATCCAGTACATTCCAGTCAAAGTTGCATTAAATACCAGGAAAAAAGTAAGGGGGGGTCCTACAACAAAAACCCAGTTTCCTACAATAGTGGTACAAAAATAAAAAGATGTAGCCATTATTAGTAATCACATACCCACATCGCTTATCTAATATTTGCAAGCGTTCAGTTTATGCAAAGTGCTTCACCTTGTCCAAGACCTCTTCAGAGAGCTTTATAAGAGACAATTCATTTGGTAAACTGACCCCATTTCAAATAGAATGGTGGACATTTAATCAAATACATTATCATTTGATGAGCGTGTTGAGTTTCTTTGCAAGGAGGCAAGGGACTAAATGCACCAGCAGGCTGGCCTCTATGCAGTAATCCCTGAGGGGCCATCATTTCAATGATATCACTATACTTTTAGAGTCCAACCAAACATCCTCGAATCGATTTTCCTGAACCTTTACTTTAAGCAGTGACAGTTGCTTCAACAGGGAGATTGGACCCCCCCCCCCTTACAAGTGCCCCTAGTCCCCTGGAAGGGACCACCAGCACCAGACACTCTCACGCCTGGAGGTGCTGCCAGACTTGGAAGCGGGCTGGCCTCACAGCTCAAACACGCAGGAAGCGCACACTGGCCTTCCCGCTGTGTGGGGCGTGTGACGGCTGCTGCAACAGGGGGATTGGACCCCCATGAGTGCCCTTAGTTCCCTGGAAGGGGCCACCAGAAACTCTTGTGCCTGGAGGCGCTGCCAGACTTGGAGGGGTGTGGGGTCTCCATGCCCAAACACTCTGAAGGAGCTCACCTGCGTCCCCACAGTTTAGGATGGCTTCATTTTATTGTATTCATTCAAAATTGATCCTTCAACCATAATTGTGTATTTCAACCAACATGATTCACAGCTCAGCAGTGCTTTCTCAAGCCATATGTAAGATGAACATAAACTTGATAACTTGATGTAGGTGTTTTATCTCCAGTATCTAAGGTATCAAGGCCCAGCAATAAACTTGGTTTGAATGCATTCATTTCACAGGATTCAGAAAAAAGTCGGCTGGGGGAAAGGTACAACTCAAATGACACCTGATACAGTTCTGCTCCGCCTGTCATGAAGCTTCAGTTCCAGCATTTTCCACTGGAATTAAGTTAAACCCAAAAAGAGAGAGGCATCTAGGAACCTGTTCATGAAATGTGTCTTAAAAAATTAATTGCAGCAGGAGACGGAAATGCAGTATCTACTCAGCTCTACTTTTAACTAATAATTACTAAGTATGAGCGGAAAATCCATTCCGCTCGTGGATTTTGCGAATTTTCGGTAAATTCGCGATCCGCGAACTCCCGCGAATTTACCGAGAATTCGCAAATCCGCGAGCGGCGGATTTTTCCGGGGGCAAAAGTTCAAGCCTGGCCTGTTGTAACTATTTTACGATGGCGCCGGCAAGCTGCCAGCGCCATCCTAAAATAGTTACAAAGTTAGCTTCAACAGGAAGCTCTAATAGATAAAATAAAGCAGGTGCTCGATTTTATCTATTAGAGCTTCCTGTTGAAGCTAATTTAGTAAGTATTTTAGGATGGCGCTGGCAGCTTGCCGGCGCCATCCTAAAATATTTACCATGCCCTTCCTGTGACTCATTCATCAGCCCAAAAACAATCATGAGCGTCGTCGAGGCAGGTGTGCCTTCTTCACAAATCTACCATGGAAAATCAGCTGTGATGCTGGATAGAGGCTTTTGCATCCGTGACTTTCACGAGCGCAATACCCGTGCTGTTTCTGTGACCAGGAGCTTATTTCTCTTCATCTGCTGAACTGATCTTTCTCTGACCTTTTATACACACTAGAAGCATGTGTGAACTCGCATGGTAGCCCTGCCAGTTTGGCCCCGCCCACACACTCGCGGTTTGCACCGCCTTCCCGCCATTCACCCACTATGATGGACAGCTCACTCAAGGGACCCCTGCGCCCTTTGGGGCGATTGCATAGTAACACACACATGGTCGCTCCAACTAGTTGATGCTCAAATTCAGTGACTCATTCATTAGCCCAAAAACAATCGTGAGCGTCGTCGAGGCTGGACAGGTGTGCCTTCTTCCCAAATCTACCGTGGAAAATCAGCTGTGATGTTGGATAGGCTTTGCATCCTTGACTTTCACGAGCGCAATACCCGTGCTGTTCCTGTGACCAGGATTTTCTTTCTCTTCATCTACTGAACTGATCTTTCTCTGACCTTTTATTCACACAAGAGGCACATACTGGGCACATTGTGTTCGCACGGGTTTCTGCAAGTTCGCACGCGTTTTGTACAATTTCGCAATTTGCGAAATTGTACAAAACCCTCGCGAACTTGCGGAAACCCGTGCGAACATAAAAAAATTAAAAAATCCGCAAATTCGCAGGAATTCGCGGATTTTGCGGATTGCGAGTTCGCAAATCCGCAAAATTCGCGAACGCGAGATTCGCAAAATTCGCCCATGCCTAAATTACAGATTGTGAAGTATTTCAATGGAAACCCAACCACCAAGGCTCTACTATCAGCTTATCCAAGGTTATTGTAAGCACGAGGCAGACATCTGTGATCCCAAAGGGACCATTGCGTCATAAGACCCTTTGCAGTCCCTAATTGGCCACCCATGCTCATAGCACAGTGGCATAAAAACAAGTCGTACAGCCTTACAAAAATTGCTGCTACTATTTACTAGGGATGTGATTTTCCTGTCCTTATTTGCATGAGATTGATTTGTAGCTTATTTTGAGTCTCCAGTTATATTTACGTTTCAGGATAATGTTTGTTGTGTGTCTCAGACCTTTCCTACCTCCTCAACTCGATTTCCCAGGTAACAAGGCAGCACAAGCATTAGGGGCAAAGAGAATGGCTCGGTTTGTTTCCTGAAAATATGAAATCTTTTTTTCTGTGAGATTTGTAGCCAATTAATACACTTTTAGGCACAACTTAGTCAACGTTTAGGCTCTTACTTTGGCATCAATTGGCAAATCACGAGTGGCACAGTGAAATGACTAGGACGTGAATCACTAATTCCGGATAGTAAGTGCACTAATGCAGCTTTCAAATACGAGTTATTGTTCCTGGAATGAGGATAAACCATGTATACAAGAAATTACAGGGTTCTTTTGCTCATGCGGATTCAACCAATCCTTGTACAATTCACCTCCAACTTATCACCAGCTCTGGTTATGATAAATGCTACAGGAGGGCTTAATTGGGATGTGGACCAGGACCAGGAGAAGGGCCTCATGGGACATGTATGGATGTAGGCAGCCAGAGGTGGCCTTCCATGCTCTCACTGGTATGCACTCTGGCATATCTGCACTCTTATGTATAGGCACAATGAAAAGAATGATGTGCAGGTTCCTAAAACTAAGGAAATACACTTATTCCCAAAATAGCCACCCATTGGTGTAGCCCTGCAGGATCTACCTAGCTTGAACCTAAGAGTAGTACCAGAATATCATTCTTAGAATATTGTCTGACATAAATAGTGTGTTCTAAATATTCTCCACAAAAATCTACACACAGCTGGGCGATATTTTTTAAAATAACATTTAGAATGCGATGTTAGTGTCAGACATTATTTTTATGTACAATGTTCTGACATTCAACCTTGAACCTAACATGTTACAGTATCCGTCTCAATATAATTACAAAAGAGCTGTGCTGTTCCTGAGTTTAGGGAATGTATGTATCACTGTGGTGTGAATGATGTTGTAGGGCCTCGTAGAGTCCTACGATTGGGCATCCATTTTGTTGGATGTAATGCCCTCACACACCCTTTCAGGTGTCATGCTTCATCATCTGGGCTTGCTCCTCGTTGGGTCGGCGGTGCAATACCCAACGGGCAACACCTCAAAGAGGGACTCTTTGGCGGAGATCTTTTTCCAACTGCCTTTTAGATGAAGTGCGGGTGTGGGGCAGGAAGTACGTAGACGTGTCAGTGTGGGTTAAAATAAAGCTAGGAGTATCAGGAATGACTTTGTTCTGGGGGTCCCCTGCTCTAATTAAAAACAAAACTAACTGTTACTCGCTGGAATATTATGCTTCCGTGTCACGAGTCGCGGTTTAGTGTGTGTTGTAGTTGGTCGACATGTTTCTCGCACTAATGCAATTGGCTAGCGATTCTTCAGGACCTACAAGTAGAAAGTGTTTCTTAAGTATCTACTGTCTACATTTATTTGTTAAGTGTCTAATGCTTAAAAACAAGTGTAATTAGCTCACAGGAACAAGGTGTTTCCTGCATAGTACCTGTATTGGGCTGCTTCTACCTAATCGGTTTTATTAGCAGTCAACAACAGTTTTCCGGCGGGTTACACAGCGAGTCACATCAACAGATATGCCGCGGCGTCGAGGGGTAGCTGTCAGAGGAGGCCACACGGGATTACTAAATATCTGTTGATGTGACCCGCTGTGTAACCCGCCAGAAAACTGTTGTTGACTGCTAATAAAACCGATTAGGTAGAAGCAGCCCAACACAGGTACTACGCCGGAAACACCTTGTTCCTGTGAGCTAATTACATTTGTTTTTAAGCATTAGACACTTAACAAATAAGCGTAGACAGTAGATACTTAAGAAACACTTTCTACTTGTAGGTCATGAAGAATAGCTAGCCAATTGCATTAGAGCGAGAAACATGTCGACCAACTATAACACACACTAAACCGCGACTCGTGACACGGAAGCATAATATTCCAGCGAGTAACAGTTAGTTTTGTTTTTAATTAGAGCAGGGGACCCCGAGAATAAAGTAATTCCTGGTACTCCTTGCTTTATTTTAACCCACACTGACACGTCTACGTACTTCTGGCCCCACACCCGCACTTCATCTAAACGGCAGTTGGAAAAAGATCTCCGCCAAAGAGCCCCTCTTTGAGGTGTTGCCCGTTGGGAATTGCACCGCCGATCCAACGAGGAGCAAGCCCAGATGATGAAGCATGACACCTGAAAGGGTGTGTGAGGGCATTACATCCAACAAAATGGATGCCCAATCGTAGGACTCTACGAGGCCCTACAACATCCTTCTGACCACAGTGATACATACATTCCCTAAACTCAGGAACAGCACAGCTCTTTTGTAATTATACTTCCACTGAGGACATTACTGTGACTGGACCTACCACTCATTCGGAGTGGTGATTGCCCTCCCTGCAAAATTTCTCCCTTTTGTTGTAAACACTACAGTATCCGTCTCCCCATGGCATCTTCACATATTTCATGCACGTAGGTGCCAAATGCCCACATCAAATGTGTGGCACTTTAAGCCAGCAATGAAGTTTTAGTCAACAGCGAATTGCATTCTGTATTTATAGTGTCACTTTTATCATTGAAAGTATAGGCTCAGGAAAAGGGCAGTTATTTTGGACATCAGGACTGATGAAGGTGTCAACTTAGCAGGTGCTAGCGTCTATGGCAAGAAAAAGACGTGAAAAATACTAGTAGAAAAAGACAAGCACTCTATTAGGTCTAGTCTTAGTACCTGTGGAAACAGAAATAAGCCTGAATTGCATTATCTTTTGTATTTATTCCAATATATGATTAGAGGTGGTCTGTAACTGTTCAAAATATGCATTGACATAGATCTATAGACCACTTTTATGAATAAAGCTATCACAATCGGCGCACATTTAGAATTCATAAGGCAGATTGACAAATGCCTGTGGTGGCAGAGATGTTCCCAGAGCAAGCCCAACGGATGTTGGTACCTCAAATGTAAAATTACCTGCTGAAAGGAGGTTTTTGTTAGCCAAAGCTGCTCCTGCCAACATTGCGGGAGACACCTCCGTGAAAAATGAAAATTAATCAACAGCGGCGACCAGGTTGTACTTTTTAGGTCTGGCCTGAGACAGCGCATACGCTGTTGCTTCCAAGTCATTTTGTTTACTAAAAACGGCTTGCAGCCCGCCTATTGCTTACCATTTGTTGGCTTCATTGTCACTCTGATTTGCTGACTCCTGATTGGCCAGCGTGTCTGGATTCACTTTATCTTAGTTTGCCTCTCCCTTCTGCAAAACATGGACCAAGCACGGATTGCTTTTTTTTTTATTAGTGTCCTTTCACTGCTCGCTCTGGGATTGAGGTACTTTACAAAATGGCATGGCTACTATGGCTGCATCAAAGCACTTTTTTATTTGGGTTTCCTCATTAGTGATGCGGCTCAGCATTGATAAAAAAAAATGGCCAAGTCTATAGTTCTGAAGGCTAGACCTATTGGCTTTGCTATTGTTTGTTTGTTTTCCAAAGACAGTCCCCCAAAGAGGTGCCGGGGTGGGAGGTTGTCTTTCGAAAATATAAAAGGAAGAGCGCTGACAGACAGGGTTTCTTCTCACCATGAGAAGGCAATCACTATATTTTTTTCAGACCCCGTGTTGAACGAGAAAAATGCCAGTGGAAATGATGATGAAATGCCCTGTGCAAATTGGCGTGTTGTCCTATTTCATTTACACTGACAGTCCAACGATGTGAGTGTTATCCCACGGTAAAGCTGGTGGTGGCGCTGCTGCTGGGAAAACTGCTATTCCCGATCTCTATATGAGGTGAGGAAAATAACTGTTAGTGTATGGGTTCCATTACAGCCAATTTTCAAATTAACCGCCTAAGTCACTACTGGACTACCTAAAATGTAGAATTCTAAAGTACCCAATAAACGGTTATATACTTTTTAAACTAAATACTTCGCGACATTGAAATAATTACTGTTCTTCACCAGATAAATGCTGCTATGAAAAGCAATAGCAAGAACACAAATTTATATTATCATGATTACTCTCATTCATATTTTTAACAACAAACTTTGATGCCACTCTAGATAATTATTAGATTATTTTGTCAAATATTGGAGCAACACGTAATTTTTGCCATGAGACACAAGCTACTTCAACCTTTTTTTGTGTTGTCTTAGCAGTTTAAAGTTTAGAGAGGAACAGCAGTGGGTGCTGCAGTTCATTTGGGATGTACTGGCAGAGTCTTAGATAACATAATATAATAATAATAATAAAAGAATTTATAAAGCGCCTGGTTACGCCAACCGGCGTGTCCCCGTGCTGAGGTAAGAGGAGGAAGCAGAACCGGGAAACATCGGCCTATGTAATTGTAACATGCATTTTTACCAACAGGCATCTTGGCTCCGAATAGTGGTTTATCGTTGCCCATCCCAAATATACTCAATTTACCAATTACATGAGAATGAAGGTGTGAGTGGACCCTCCTGAATTCAGATTTGTTCCATGGGGTCAAACACATATCCCTGTGGTGAATGCAGTGGTCCACTGAGTCATCAGTCCGGCTGATGATAGGTAACATTCATCAGCATGCTATAGATTTGTAACTTTTAATTTAAATTACATTGGTCCTCCTTAGGGTGTGTCCACTAGCTCCCAATACAAAAAGGTGCTCATTTTAAATTCCTCACACACACATTCAAGGTAGAACAGAACTTAGACGCCACCCAACTGAACAGTTGCATCTCCTTCCACCAACTATCCAGACACCTCTGCTCCACAGGACTCCTAATTGCAAACATCTCCCACACACACAGAACCAGATCAGGTGGACGGGTGTGCTCTTTCTCCGTTCCTAAAGCGGTGAACGGCCTCCCACTCCACATCAGAGCCTCCTCTCTTCTTGACTTCAGCAAGAAGCTGAATCCTTGGCTTTTCGACTAACCACCCTACCCCAGGCAGTGCTAGATACACACAATTTCTCAGCACCATCTTACCTTCGCGGCTCATAGTGCACTTTACAAATACACATAACAACATGATGAATATCATTCTTGAGCATGCTATGCAGTTGTAGATTTTAATTTAAATTACAATTGCGTTAGAAAAATGTTAGAGAAAATATTTCGAAGTGGAAAAGTGAAAGAAAAACCTTGTATAAAATATGTTTCAAATGTCTTAACCCTAGATGTGTTTTCTGCACAATGAGAATAGGATACTTTACTCCGCACGCATTTACAACACGTGCCATAACCCAGCGTTTTTTGCTCCGCAAAACCTTTTACAATGCAATGCATTACAACGCATTGTCCATTACAATGCAATTTACTATTTTAACTCCACCGGAGCGTTGTAATGGGGACAGCATTATAAAAGACTAGCAGCCCGTCCCGACCTTGTCCGGGAGCAATCAGGCTTCCCCGACCCCCGCCCACCCCGACATTGTCAAGCAGCCCGGGCCCCCGCCCGCCCCGTCCCCCGCCTGTCCCGACCACCGCCTGCCCGGAGCCTTA